>NW_027184024.1:17500-1217500 GCF_041296385.1 Aphelocoma coerulescens | reverse complement strand
CAGAAGGACTCTCAAATTATCCCAGCTTTCTCTGCACAGCGAGAGCTTTTAATATTTAGCATTGCTATCCTTTTCCTGTGTGTTTGTTAAAAAAATAGTTTTTATCTCTTTCACTTTCTTCCCAGGAAAGTTCTTTTTTCCAAAAACCTGGTGGGGGAGGGCTGGGTGTAACCTGCCTTCTATCAGAGGATATTTTCCTCCAAATTTGTCCAAACCGGCACAGCCTGTCCTTTCCTGGGTCTCTGTTGCAGATGGAAGCTGCTGGTGCCATTGTCAGCTTGAAGCCCTCTTTTGATGCAAGCAGATGTTGCCAGGTGTGTTCAGCAGCTGTTGCTCAATGCTTATGCCAAGCTATTGTGTTCCTCATGGAACCAAGGAGCCATTGTGACACTGCAGGGGCTGATGGCATCAAGGAGGCAATTGTGACAGTACAGAACCTCCTAGAAACAAGGCTCCATTGTGACACCGTGGGGAATCATGGAATCAAGGAGCCCATTGTGACACGGCTGCATGGAACCAATGGTCCATGGTTACACTGCGGATTCAAGAAGAGCACGGTGACACCACGCAACATCATGGAACCATAGGTCCATTGTGACACAGCGGGGCCTCATGGAAACAAGGGGACCATTGTGGCAAAGCAGGGCCTAATGGAAGCATGGAGAGCATTGTGACACTAAGGAAACTCCTGGAACCAAGATGACCACTGGCACATAATGGAACCTCATGGAAGCAAGCCTCCACGATGACTTTGGAGGGCCTCGGGGACCACAGGACCCATTGTGACACAGCAGGACCTGGTGGAACCAAGGAGCCTTTGTGATACTCCAGATCCACATGGAAGCCAGGGTGCACTGAGACACAGCGGGGCCTTGTGGGAACCAAAGACACCTCTGCAAAAAGCAGGCTAGCTCATAGAAGCAAGGAGTCCATTGTTACAACGTAAAAGCTATGGAACCAAGGGACCATTGTGACACTGCGGGGCCTCATGGAACCAATTGTCCATGATGACAGTGCGGATCAAAGGAGACCACGGTGACACTGCGGAACCTGATGGAACCAAGGAGCCATTGTGACACAGTGGGGCCTCATGGAATCAAGGAGACCATTGTGACCCAGGTGTTGCATGGGAAGGCAAGGAGCCATTGTGACACTTTGGGCTTCTTCCCTTGAGCTCTGCAGCTGGCTGTCCCAGCCCAGCGCACCATGTGCCACCTGCTCTCCTCAGGGCTCTGCCTGCACACAGCCCCAGGAGAAGTTTTCCTGTTTGCAAGGAAAGAATGGAAAAGCCTGAGCAGGTTTCCTAAACAACAAACCCCACTCAGGAGCCACATGCTCAGTACAGGCTGCCTGGAACGATGTCCCCTTTCTACAAGGGTCAGGGTTAGCAGGAATGAATGATCTCTGGGAGCAGAATTCTCGGAGTCTTTCCACTGAATTCTCTGTCCCTGTGTCTTGGGGTGACTTTATTGTGTGTATCCCCTATTGCTGCTCTATGCCCAGAAGTGAACTTTGTGCATTTCTGTGCCTTTCAACTGAGCCTGAGAGGGGGGAGAGGAAAAAAAACCGGACAAACTTCTCAGAGCGTTTGTTCAAGGACACACATACACACTCCTCTGCATCCTGCTTGCAGCAAGAGCAGAGGAAGCAACTTGGTTTCTTTTTAGCCAGTTTTCAGCTCCTTTTCTCTGGGGGGAGATGGAGAGTTGAACTTTGTTTTCCTGGGACTTCGGGGGGTTTTTTTCCCTTCTTCTCTTCTTGACTCTTTCAACATCAGAGCACATTGGGAGAATTTTCTCCCGAGGTGGGGGCCCTGAATGTGGGCCCATGAGCCAGCTGCAAGGAGGAGGAGAGAGACTACACCTACGGAAGTGTTGGGGTTCCTCCCCCCTGCCATGAGGTCATGGGAGAGGGGACCCTGGGGTAGAGGCATGGCCTGGGCACGGGGGTCTCCCTGCTCCCTGCTCACATGTGCCCTAACCCTGTTCAGCACTGGTTATTTTGTGTTGCCTTGTGCGAGGAGGGCCCTGGTTGTGCTGTGATTGCTCAGTTCTTTGGCAGTGCCCCGCCCATGTGGCTGGAGAAGAAAGAGCTCTGAAACTTCTCTCAAGAATCGCTCCCTGTTTCTTTGCACGGGCCTCGCTGTCTATGGATGTTTCAGGAGACCCCACCGAAACACGGAAGGACTCTCAAATTATCCCAGCTTTCTCTGCACAGCGAGAGCTTTTAATATTTAGCATTGCTATCCTTTTCCTGTGTGTTTGTTAAAAAAATAGTTTTTATCTCTTTCACTTTCTTCCCAGGAAAGTTCTTTTTTCCAAAAACCTGGTGGGGGAGGGCTGGGTGTAACCTGCCTTCTATCAGAGGATATTTTCCTCCACATTTGTCCAAACCGGCACAGCCTGTCCTTTCCTGGGTCTCTGTTGCAGATGGAAGCTGCTGGTGCCATTGTCAGCTTGAAGCCCTCTTTTGATGCAAGCAGATGTTGCCAGGTGTGTTCAGCAGCTGTTGCTCAATGCTTATGCCAAGCTATTGTGTTCCTCATGGAACCAAGGAGCCATTGTGACACTGCAGGGGCTGATGGCATCAAGGAGGCAATTGTGACAGTACAGAACCTCCTAGAAACAAGGCTCCATTGTGACACCGTGGGGAATCATGGAATCAAGGAGCCCATTGTGACACGGCTGCATGGAACCAATGGTCCATGGTTACACGGCGGATTCAAGAAGAGCACGGTGACACCACGCAACATCATGGAACCATAGGTCCATTGTGACACAGCGGGGCCTCATGGAAACAAGGGGACCATTGTGGCAAAGCAGGGCCTAATGGAAGCATGGAGAGCATTGTGACACTAAGGAAACTCCTGGAACCAAGATGACCACTGGCACATAATGGAACCTCATGGAAGCAAGCCTCCACGATGACTTTGGAGGGCCTCGGGGACCACAGGACCCATTGTGACACAGCAGGACCTGGTGGAACCAAGGAGCCTTTGTGATACTCCACATCCACATGGAAGCCAGGGTGCACTGAGACACAGCGGGGCCTTGTTGGAACCAAAGACACCTCTGCAAAAAGCAGGCTAGCTCATAGAAGCAAGGAGTCCATTGTTACAACGTAAAAGCTATGGAACCAAGGGACCATTGTGACACTGCGGGGCCTCATGGAACCAATTGTCCATGATGACAGTGCGGATCAAAGGAGACCATGGTGACACTGCGGAACCTGATGGAACCAAGGAGCCATTGTGACACAGTGGGGCCTCATGGAATCAAGGAGACCATTGTGACCCAGGTGTTGCATGGGAAGGCAAGGAGCCATTGTGACACTTTGGGCTTCTTCCCTTGAGCTCTGCAGCTGGCTGTCCCAGCCCAGCGCACCATGTGCCACCTGCTCTCCTCAGGGCTCTGCCTGCACACAGCCCCAGGAGAAGTTTTCCTGTTTGCAAGGAAAGAATGGAAAAGCCGGAGCAGGTTTCCTAAACAACAAACCCCACTCAGGAGCCACATGCTCAGTACAGGCTGCCTGGAACGATGTCCCCTTTCTACAAGGGTCAGTGTGAGCAGGAATGAATGATCTCTGGGAGCAGAATTCTCGGAGTCTTTCCACTGAATTCTCTGTCCCTGTGTCTTGGGGTGACTTTATCGTGTGTATCCCCTATTGCTGCTCTATGCTCAGAAGTGAACTTTGTGCGTTTCTGTGCCTTTCAACTGAGCCTGAGAGGGGGGAGAGGAAAAAAACCGGACAAACTTCTCAGAGCGTTTGTTCAAGGACACACATACACACTCCTCTGCATCCTGCTTGCAGCAAGAGCAGAGGAAGCAACTTGGTTTCTTTTTTGCCAGTTTTCAGCTCCTTTTCTCTGGGGGGAGATGGAGAGTTGAACTTTGTTTTCCTGGGACTTCGGGGGGTTTTTTTCCCTTCTTCTCTTCTTGACTCTTTCAACATCAGAGCACATTGGGAGAATTTTCTCCCGAGGTGGGGGCCCTGAATGTGGGCCCATGAGCCAGCTGCAAGGAGGAGGAGAGAGACTACACCTACGGAAGTGTTGGGGTTCCTCCCCCCTGCCATGAGGTCATGGGAGAGGGGACCCTGGGGTAGAGGCATGGCCTGGGCACGGGGGTCTCCCTGCTCCCTGCTCACATGTGCCCTAACCCTGTTCAGCACTGGTTATTTTGTGTTGCCTTGTGCGAGGAGGGCCCTGGTTGTGCTGTGATTGCTCAGTTCTTTGGCAGTGCCCCGCCCATGTGGCTGGAGAAGAAAGAGCTCTGAAACTTCTCTCAAGAATCGCTCCCTGTTTCTTTGCACGGGCCTCGCTGTCTATGGATGTTTCAGGAGACCCCACCGAAACACGGAAGGACTCTCAAATTATCCCAGCTTTCTCTGCACAGCGAGAGCTTTTAATATTTAGCATTGCTATCCTTTTCCTGTGTGTTTGTTAAAAAAATAGTTTTTATCTCTTTCACTTTCTTCCCAGGAAAGTTCTTTTTTCCAAAAACCTGGTGGGGGAGGGCTGGGTGTAACCTGCCTTCTATCAGAGGATATTTTCCTCCACATTTGTCCAAACCGGCACAGCCTGTCCTTTCCTGGGTCTCTGTTGCAGATGGAAGCTGCTGGTGCCATTGTCAGCTTGAAGCCCTCTTTTGATGCAAGCAGATGTTGCCAGGTGTGTTCAGCAGCTGTTGCTCAATGCTTATGCCAAGCTATTGTGTTCCTCATGGAACCAAGGAGCCATTGTGACACTGCAGGGGCTGATGGCATCAAGGAGGCAATTGTGACAGTACAGAACCTCCTAGAAACAAGGCTCCATTGTGACACCGTGGGGAATCATGGAATCAAGGAGCCCATTGTGACACAGCCAGGCCGCATGGAACCAATGGTCCATGGTTACACTGCGGATTCAAGAAGAGCACGGTGACACCACGCAACATCATGGAACCATAGGTCCATTGTGACACAGCGGGGCCTCATGGAAACAAGGGGACCATTGTGGCAAAGCAGGGCCTAATGGAAGCATGGAGAGCATTGTGACACTAAGGAAACTCCTGGAACCAAGATGACCACTGGCACATAATGGAACCTCATGGAAGCAAGCCTCCACAATGACTTTGGAGGGCCTCAGGGACCACAGGACCCATTGTGACACAGCAGGACCTGGTGGAACCAAGGAGCCTTTGTGATACTCCACATCCACATGGAAGCCAGGGTGCACTGAGACACAGCGGGGCCTTGTTGGAACCAAAGACACCTCTGCAAAAAGCAGGCTAGCTCATAGAAGCAAGGAGTCCATTGTTACAACGTAAAAGCTATGGAAGCAAGGGACCATTGTGACACTGCGGGGCCTCATGGAACCAATTGTCCATGATGACAGTGCGGATCAAAGGAGACCATGGTGACACTGCGGAACCTGATGGAACCAAGGAGCCATTGTGACACAGTGGGGCCTCATGGAATCAAGGAGACCATTGTGACCCAGGTGTTGCATGGGAAGGCAAGGAGCCATTGTGACACTTTGGGCTTCTTCCCTTGAGCTCTGCAGCTGGCTGTCCCAGCCCAGCGCACCATGTGCCACCTGCTCTCCTCAGGGCTCTGCCTGCACACAGCCCCAGGAGAAGTTTTCCTGTTTGCAAGGAAAGAATGGAAAAGCCTGAGCAGGTTTCCTAAACAACAAACCCCACTCAGGAGCCACATGCTCAGTACAGGCTGCCTGGAACGATGTCCCCTTTCTACAAGGGTCAGTGTGAGCAGGAATGAATGATCTCTGGGAGCAGAATTCTCGGAGTCTTTCCACTGAATTCTCTGTCCCTGTGTCTTGGGGTGACTTTATTGTGTGTATCCCCTATTGCTGCTCTATGCCCAGAAGTGAACTTTGTGCGTTTCTGTGCCTTTCAACTGAGCCTGAGAGGGGGGAGAGGAAAAAAAACCGGACAAACTTCTCAGAGCGTTTGTTCAAGGACACACATACACACTCCTCTGCATCCTGCTTGCAGCAAGAGCAGAGGAAGCAACTTGGTTTCTTTTTAGCCAGTTTTCAGCTCCTTTTCTCTGGGAGGAGATGGAGAGTTGAACTTTGTTTTCCTGGGACTTCGGGGGTTTTTTTTCCCTTCTTCTCTTCTTGACTCTTTCAACATCAGAGCACATTGGGAGAATTTTCTCCTGAGGTGGGGGCCCTGAATGTGGGCCCATGAGCCAGCTGCAAGGAGGAGGAGAGAGACTACACCTACGGAAGTGTTGGGGTTCCTCCCCCCTGCCATGAGGTCATGGGAGAGGGGACCCTGGGGTAGAGGCATGGCCTGGGCACGGGGGTCTCCCTGCTCCCTGCTCACATGTGCCCTAACCCTGTTCAGCACTGCTTATTTTGTGTTGCCTTGTGCCAGGAGGGCCCTGGTTGTGCTGTGATTGCTCAGTTCTTTGGCAGTGCCCCGCCCGTGTGGCTGGAGAAGAAAGAGCTCTGAAACTTCTCTCAAGAATCGCTCCCTGTTTCTTTGCACGGGCCTCGCTGTCTATGGATGTTTCAGGAGACCGCACCGAAACACGGAAGGACTCTCAAATTATCCCAGGTTTCTCTGCACAGCGAGAGCTTTTAATATTTAGCATTGCTATCCTTTTCCTGTGTGTTTGTTAAAAAAATAGTTTTTATCTCTTTCACTTTCTTCCCAGGAAAGTTCTTTTTTCCAAAAACCTGGTGGGGGAGGGCTGGGTGTAACCTGCCTTCTATCAGAGGATATTTTCCTCCACATTTGTCCAAACCGGCACAGCCTGTCCTTTCCTGGGTCTCTGTTGCAGATGGAAGCTGCTGGTGCCATTGTCAGCTTGAAGCCCTCTTTTGATGCAAGCAGATGTTGCCAGGTGTGTTCAGCAGCTGTTGCTCAATGCTTATGCCAAGCTATTGTGTTCCTCATGGAACCAAGGAGCCATTGTGACACTGCAGGGGCTGATGGCATCAAGGAGGCAATTGTGACAGTACAGAACCTCCTAGAAACAAGGCTCCATTGTGACACCGTGGGGAATCATGGAATCAAGGAGCCCATTGTGACACGGCTGCATGGAACCAATGGTCCATGGTTACACTGCGGATTCAAGAAGAGCACGGTGACACCACGCAACATCATGGAACCATAGGTCCATTGTGACACAGCGGGGCCTCATGGAAACAAGGGGACCATTGTGGCAAAGCAGGGCCTAATGGAAGCATGGAGAGCATTGTGACACTAAGGAAACTCCTGGAACCAAGATGACCACTGGCACATAATGGAACCTCATGGAAGCAAGCCTCCACAATGACTTTGGAGGGCCTCAGGGACCACAGGACCCATTGTGACACAGCAGGACCTGGTGGAACCAAGGAGCCTTTGTGATACTCCACATCCACATGGAAGCCAGGGTGCACTGAGACACAGCGGGGCCTTGTTGGAACCAAAGACACCTCTGCAAAAAGCAGGCTAGCTCATAGAAGCAAGGAGTCCATTGTTACAACGTAAAAGCTATGGAACCAAGGGACCATTGTGACACTGCGGGGCCTCATGGAACCAATTGTCCATGATGACAGTGCGGATCAAAGGAGACCACGGTGACACTGCGGAACCTGATGGAACCAAGGAGCCATTGTGACACAGTGGGGCCTCATGGAATCAAGGAGACCATTGTGACCCAGGTGTTGCATGTGAAGGCAAGGAGCCATTGTGACACTTTGGGCTTCTTCCCTTGAGCTCTGCAGCTGGCTGTCCCAGCCCAGCGCACCATGTGCCACCTGCTCTCCTCAGGGCTCTGCCTGCACACAGCCCCAGGAGAAGTTTTCCTGTTTGCAAGGAAAGAATGGAAAAGCCTGAGCAGGTTTCCTAAACAACAAACCCCACTCAGGAGCCACATGCTCAGTACAGGCTGCCTGGAACGATGTCCCCTTTCTACAAGGGTCAGTGTGAGCAGGAATGAATGATCTCTGGGAGCAGAATTCTCGGAGTCTTTCCACTGAATTCTCTGTCCCTGTGTCTTGGGGTGACTTTATTGTGTGTATCCCCTATTGCTGCTCTATGCCCAGAAGTGAACTTTGTGCGTTTCTGTGCCTTTCAACTGAGCCTGAGAGGGGGGAGAGGAAAAAAAAACCGGACAAACTTCTCAGAGCGTTTGTTCAAGGACACACATACACACTCCTCTGCATCCTGCTTGCAGCAAGAGCAGAGGAAGCAACTTGGTTTCTTTTTAGCCAGTTTTCAGCTCCTTTTCTCTGGGAGGAGATGGAGAGTTGAACTTTGTTTTCCTGGGACTTTGGGGGTTTTTTTCCCTTCTTCTCTTCTTGACTCTTTCAACATCAGAGCACATTGGGAGAATTTTCTCCCGAGGTGGGGGCCCTGAATGTGGGCCCATGAGCCAGCTGCAAGGAGGAGGAGAGAGACTACACCTACGGAAGTGTTGGGGTTCCTCCCCCCTGCCATGAGGTCATGGGAGAGGGGACCCTGGGGTAGAGGCATGGCCTGGGCACGGGGGTCTCCCTGCTCCCTGCTCACATGTGCCCTAACCCTGTTCAGCACTGCTTATTTTGTGTTGCCTTGTGCGAGGAGGGCCCTGGTTGTGCTGTGATTGCTCAGTTCTTTGGCAGTGCCCCGCCCATGTGGCTGGAGAAGAAAGAGCTCTGAAACTTCTCTCAAGAATCGCTCCCTGTTTCTTTGCACGGGCCTCGCTGTCTATGGATGTTTCAGGAGACCCCACCGAAACACGGAAGGACTCTCAAATTATCCCAGCTTTCTCTGCACAGCGAGAGCTTTTAATATTTAGCATTGCTATCCTTTTCCTGTGTGTTTGTTAAAAAAATAGTTTTTATCTCTTTCACTTTCTTCCCAGGAAAGTTCTTTTTTCCAAAAACCTGGTGGGGGAGGGCTGGGTGTAACCTGCCTTCTATCAGAGGATATTTTCCTCCACATTTGTCCAAACCGGCACAGCCTGTCCTTTCCTGGGTCTCTGTTGCAGATGGAAGCTGCTGGTGCCATTGTCAGCTTGAAGCCCTCTTTTGATGCAAGCAGATGTTGCCAGGTGTGTTCAGCAGCTGTTGCTCAATGCTTATGCCAAGCTATTGTGTTCCTCATGGAACCAAGGAGCCATTGTGACACTGCAGGGGCTGATGGCATCAAGGAGGCAATTGTGACAGTACAGAACCTCCTAGAAACAAGGCTCCATTGTGACACCGTGGGGAATCATGGAATCAAGGAGCCCATTGTGACACGGCTGCATGGAACCAATGGTCCATGGTTACACGGCGGATTCAAGAAGAGCACGGTGACACCACGCAACATCATGGAACCATAGGTCCATTGTGACACAGCGGGGCCTCATGGAAACAAGGGGACCATTGTGGCAAAGCAGGGCCTAATGGAAGCATGGAGAGCATTGTGACACTAAGGAAACTCCTGGAACCAAGATGACCACTGGCACATAATGGAACCTCATGGAAGCAAGCCTCCACAATGACTTTGGAGGGCCTCGGGGACCACAGGACCCATTGTGACACAGCAGGACCTGGTGGAACCAAGGAGCCTTTGTGATACTCCACATCCACATGGAAGCCAGGGTGCACTGAGACACAGCGGGGCCTTGTTGGAACCAAAGACACCTCTGCAAAAAGCAGGCTAGCTCATAGAAGCAAGGAGTCCATTGTTACAACGTAAAAGCTATGGAAGCAAGGGACCATTGTGACACTGCGGGGCCTCATGGGACCAATTGTCCATGATGACAGTGCGGATCAAAGGAGACCATGGTGACACTGCGGAACCTGATGGAACCAAGGAGCCATTGTGACACAGTGGGGCCTCATGGAATCAAGGAGACCATTGTGACCCAGGTGTTGCATGTGAAGGCAAGGAGCCATTGTGACACTTTGGGCTTCTTCCCTTGAGCTCTGCAGCTGGCTGTCCCAGCCCAGCGCACCATGTGCCACCTGCTCTCCTCAGGGCTCTGCCTGCACACAGCCCCAGGAGAAGTTTTCCTGTTTGCAAGGAAAGAATGGAAAAGCCTGAGCAGGTTTCCTAAACAACAAACCCCACTCAGGAGCCACATGCTCAGTACAGGCTGCCTGGAACGATGTCCCCTTTCTACAAGGGTCAGTGTGAGCAGGAATGAATGATCTCTGGGAGCAGAATTCTCGGAGTCTTTCCACTGAATTCTCTGTCCCTGTGTCTTGGGGTGACTTTATTGTGTGTATCCCCTATTGCTGCTCTATGCCCAGAAGTGAACTTTGTGCGTTTCTGTGCCTTTCAACTGAGCCTGAGAGGGGGGAGAGGAAAAAAAACCGGACAAACTTCTCAGAGCGTTTGTTCAAGGACACACATACACACTCCTCTGCATCCTGCTTGCAGCAAGAGCAGAGGAAGCAACTTGGTTTCTTTTTAGCCAGTTTTCAGCTCCTTTTCTCTGGGGGGAGATGGAGAGTTGAACTTTGTTTTCCTGGGACTTCGGGGGGTTTTTTTCCCTTCTTCTCTTCTTGACTCTTTCAACATCAGAGCACATTGGGAGAATTTTCTCCCGAGGTGGGGGCCCTGAATGTGGGCCCATGAGCCAGCTGCAAGGAGGAGGAGAGAGACTACACCTACGGAAGTGTTGGGGTTCCTCCCCCCTGCCATGAGGTCATGGGAGAGGGGACCCTGGGGTAGAGGCATGGCCTGGGCACGGGGTCTCCCTGCTCCCTGCTCACATGTGCCCTAACCCTGTTCAGCACTGGTTATTTTGTGTTGCCTTGTGCGAGGAGGGCCCTGGTTGTGCTGTGATTGCTCAGTTCTTTGGCAGTGCCCCGCCCATGTGGCTGGAGAAGAAAGAGCTCTGAAACTTCTCTCAAGAATCGCTCCCTGTTTGTTTGCACGGGCCTCGCTGTCTATGGATGTTTCAGGAGACCCCACCGAAACACGGAAGGACTCTCAAATTATCCCAGCTTTCTCTGCACAGCGAGAGCTTTTAATATTTAGCATTGCTATCCTTTTCCTGTGTGTTTGTTAAAAAAATAGTTTTTATCTCTTTCACTTTCTTCCCAGGAAAGTTCTTTTTTCCAAAAACCTGGTGGGGGAGGGCTGGGTGTAACCTGCCTTCTATCAGAGGATATTTTCCTCCAAATTTGTCCAAACCGGCACAGCCTGTCCTTTCTTGGGTCTCTGTTGCAGATGGAAGCTGCTGGTGCCATTGTCAGCTTGAAGCCCTCTTTTGATGCAAGCAGATGTTGCCAGGTGTGTTCAGCAGCTGTTGCTCAATGCTTATGCCAAGCTATTGTGTTCCTCATGGAACCAAGGAGCCATTGTGACACTGCAGGGGCTGATGGCATCAAGGAGGCAATTGTGACAGTACAGAACCTCCTAGAAACAAGGCTCCATTGTGACACCGTGGGGAATCATGGAATCAAGGAGCCCATTGTGACACGGCTGCATGGAACCAATGGTCCATGGTTACACGGCGGATTCAAGAAGAGCACGGTGACACCACGCAACATCATGGAACCATAGGTCCATTGTGACACAGCGGGGCCTCATGGAAACAAGGGGACCATTGTGGCAAAGCAGGGCCTAATGGAAGCATGGAGAGCATTGTGACACTAAGGAAACTCCTGGAACCAAGATGACCACTGGCACATAATGGAACCTCATGGAAGCAAGCCTCCACAATGACTTTGGAGGGCCTCAGGGACCACAGGACCCATTGTGACACAGCAGGACCTGGTGGAACCAAGGAGCCTTTGTGATACTCCACATCCACATGGAAGCCAGGGTGCACTGAGACACAGCGGGGCCTTGTTGGAACCAAAGACACCTCTGCAAAAAGCAGGCTAGCTCATAGAAGCAAGGAGTCCATTGTTACAACGTAAAAGCTATGGAACCAAGGGACCATTGTGACACTGCGGGGCCTCATGGAACCAATTGTCCATGATGACAGTGCGGATCAAAGGAGACCATGGTGACACTGCGGAACCTGATGGAACCAAGGAGCCATTGTGACACAGTGGGGCCTCATGGAATCAAGGAGACCATTGTGACCCAGGTGTTGCATGGGAAGGCAAGGAGCCATTGTGACACTTTGGGCTTCTTCCCTTGAGCTCTGCAGCTGGCTGTCCCAGCCCAGCGCACCATGTGCCACCTGCTCTCCTCAGGGCTCTGCCTGCACACAGCCCCAGGAGAAGTTTTCCTGTTTGCAAGGAAAGAATGGAAAAGCCGGAGCAGGTTTCCTAAACAACAAACCCCACTCAGGAGCCACATGCTCAGTACAGGCTGCCTGGAACGATGTCCCCTTTCTACAAGGGTCAGTGTGAGCAGGAATGAATGATCTCTGGGAGCAGAATTCTCGGAGTCTTTCCACTGAATTCTCTGTCCCTGTGTCTTGGGGTGACTTTATCGTGTGTATCCCCTATTGCTGCTCTATGCTCAGAAGTGAACTTTGTGCGTTTCTGTGCCTTTCAACTGAGCCTGAGAGGGGGGAGAGGAAAAAAACCGGACAAACTTCTCAGAGCGTTTGTTCAAGGACACACATACACACTCCTCTGCATCCTGCTTGCAGCAAGAGCAGAGGAAGCAACTTGGTTTCTTTTTTGCCAGTTTTCAGCTCCTTTTCTCTGGGGGGAGATGGAGAGTTGAACTTTGTTTTCCTGGGACTTCGGGGGGTTTTTTTCCCTTCTTCTCTTCTTGACTCTTTCAACATCAGAGCACATTGGGAGAATTTTCTCCCGAGGTGGGGGCCCTGAATGTGGGCCCATGAGCCAGCTGCAAGGAGGAGGAGAGAGACTACACCTACGGAAGTGTTGGGGTTCCTCCCCCCTGCCATGAGGTCATGGGAGAGGGGACCCTGGGGTAGAGGCATGGCCTGGGCACGGGGGTCTCCCTGCTCCCTGCTCACATGTGCCCTAACCCTGTTCAGCACTGGTTATTTTGTGTTGCCTTGTGCGAGGAGGGCCCTGGTTGTGCTGTGATTGCTCAGTTCTTTGGCAGTGCCCCGCCCATGTGGCTGGAGAAGAAAGAGCTCTGAAACTTCTCTCAAGAATCGCTCCCTGTTTCTTTGCACGGGCCTCGCTGTCTATGGATGTTTCAGGAGACCCCACCGAAACACGGAAGGACTCTCAAATTATCCCAGCTTTCTCTGCACAGCGAGAGCTTTTAATATTTAGCATTGCTATCCTTTTCCTGTGTGTTTGTTAAAAAAATAGTTTTTATCTCTTTCACTTTCTTCCCAGGAAAGTTCTTTTTTCCAAAAACCTGGTGGGGGAGGGCTGGGTGTAACCTGCCTTCTATCAGAGGATATTTTCCTCCACATTTGTCCAAACCGGCACAGCCTGTCCTTTCCTGGGTCTCTGTTGCAGATGGAAGCTGCTGGTGCCATTGTCAGCTTGAAGCCCTCTTTTGATGCAAGCAGATGTTGCCAGGTGTGTTCAGCAGCTGTTGCTCAATGCTTATGCCAAGCTATTGTGTTCCTCATGGAACCAAGGAGCCATTGTGACACTGCAGGGGCTGATGGCATCAAGGAGGCAATTGTGACAGTACAGAACCTCCTAGAAACAAGGCTCCATTGTGACACCGTGGGGAATCATGGAATCAAGGAGCCCATTGTGACACAGCCAGGCCGCATGGAACCAATGGTCCATGGTTACACTGCGGATTCAAGAAGAGCACGGTGACACCACGCAACATCATGGAACCATAGGTCCATTGTGACACAGCGGGGCCTCATGGAAACAAGGGGACCATTGTGGCAAAGCAGGGCCTAATGGAAGCATGGAGAGCATTGTGACACTAAGGAAACTCCTGGAACCAAGATGACCACTGGCACATAATGGAACCTCATGGAAGCAAGCCTCCACAATGACTTTGGAGGGCCTCAGGGACCACAGGACCCATTGTGACACAGCAGGACCTGGTGGAACCAAGGAGCCTTTGTGATACTCCACATCCACATGGAAGCCAGGGTGCACTGAGACACAGCGGGGCCTTGTTGGAACCAAAGACACCTCTGCAAAAAGCAGGCTAGCTCATAGAAGCAAGGAGTCCATTGTTACAACGTAAAAGCTATGGAAGCAAGGGACCATTGTGACACTGCGGGGCCTCATGGAACCAATTGTCCATGATGACAGTGCGGATCAAAGGAGCCCATGGTGACACTGCGGAACCTGATGGAACCAAGGAGCCATTGTGACACAGTGGGGCCTCATGGAATCAAGGAGACCATTGTGACCCAGGTGTTGCATGGGAAGGCAAGGAGCCATTGTGACACTTTGGGCTTCTTCCCTTGAGCTCTGCAGCTGGCTGTCCCAGCCCAGCGCACCATGTGCCACCTGCTCTCCTCAGGGCTCTGCCTGCACACAGCCCCAGGAGAAGTTTTCCTGTTTGCAAGGAAAGAATGGAAAAGCCTGAGCAGGTTTCCTAAACAACAAACCCCACTCAGGAGCCACATGCTCAGTACAGGCTGCCTGGAACGATGTCCCCTTTCTACAAGGGTCAGTGTGAGCAGGAATGAATGATCTCTGGGAGCAGAATTCTCGGAGTCTTTCCACTGAATTCTCTGTCCCTGTGTCTTGGGGTGACTTTATTGTGTGTATCCCCTATTGCTGCTCTATGCCCAGAAGTGAACTTTGTGCGTTTCTGTGCCTTTCAACTGAGCCTGAGAGGGGGGAGAGGAAAAAAAACCGGACAAACTTCTCAGAGCGTTTGTTCAAGGACACACATACACACTCCTCTGCATCCTGCTTGCAGCAAGAGCAGAGGAAGCAACTTGGTTTCTTTTTAGCCAGTTTTCAGCTCCTTTTCTCTGGGAGGAGATGGAGAGTTGAACTTTGTTTTCCTGGGACTTCGGGGGTTTTTTTTCCCTTCTTCTCTTCTTGACTCTTTCAACATCAGAGCACATTGGGAGAATTTTCTCCTGAGGTGGGGGCCCTGAATGTGGGCCCATGAGCCAGCTGCAAGGAGGAGGAGAGAGACTACACCTACGGAAGTGTTGGGGTTCCTCCCCCCTGCCATGAGGTCATGGGAGAGGGGACCCTGGGGTAGAGGCATGGCCTGGGCACGGGGGTCTCCCTGCTCCCTGCTCACATGTGCCCTAACCCTGTTCAGCACTGCTTATTTTGTGTTGCCTTGTGCGAGGAGGGCCCTGGTTGTGCTGTGATTGCTCAGTTCTTTGGCAGTGCCCCGCCCGTGTGGCTGGAGAAGAAAGAGCTCTGAAACTTCTCTCAAGAATCGCTCCCTGTTTCTTTGCACGGGCCTCGCTGTCTATGGATGTTTCAGGAGACCGCACCGAAACACGGAAGGACTCTCAAATTATCCCAGGTTTCTCTGCACAGCGAGAGCTTTTAATATTTAGCATTGCTATCCTTTTCCTGTGTGTTTGTTAAAAAAATAGTTTTTATCTCTTTCACTTTCTTCCCAGGAAAGTTCTTTTTTCCAAAAACCTGGTGGGGGAGGGCTGGGTGTAACCTGCCTTCTATCAGAGGATATTTTCCTCCACATTTGTCCAAACCGGCACAGCCTGTCCTTTCCTGGGTCTCTGTTGCAGATGGAAGCTGCTGGTGCCATTGTCAGCTTGAAGCCCTCTTTTGATGCAAGCAGATGTTGCCAGGTGTGTTCAGCAGCTGTTGCTCAATGCTTATGCCAAGCTATTGTGTTCCTCATGGAACCAAGGAGCCATTGTGACACTGCAGGGGCTGATGGCATCAAGGAGGCAATTGTGACAGTACAGAACCTCCTAGAAACAAGGCTCCATTGTGACACCGTGGGGAATCATGGAATCAAGGAGCCCATTGTGACACGGCTGCATGGAACCAATGGTCCATGGTTACACTGCGGATTCAAGAAGAGCACGGTGACACCACGCAACATCATGGAACCATAGGTCCATTGTGACACAGCGGGGCCTCATGGAAACAAGGGGACCATTGTGGCAAAGCAGGGCCTAATGGAAGCATGGAGAGCATTGTGACACTAAGGAAACTCCTGGAACCAAGATGACCACTGGCACATAATGGAACCTCATGGAAGCAAGCCTCCACAATGACTTTGGAGGGCCTCAGGGACCACAGGACCCATTGTGACACAGCAGGACCTGGTGGAACCAAGGAGCCTTTGTGATACTCCACATCCACATGGAAGCCAGGGTGCACTGAGACACAGCGGGGCCTTGTTGGAACCAAAGACACCTCTGCAAAAAGCAGGCTAGCTCATAGAAGCAAGGAGTCCATTGTTACAACGTAAAAGCTATGGAACCAAGGGACCATTGTGACACTGCGGGGCCTCATGGAACCAATTGTCCATGATGACAGTGCGGATCAAAGGAGACCACGGTGACACTGCGGAACCTGATGGAACCAAGGAGCCATTGTGACACAGTGGGGCCTCATGGAATCAAGGAGACCATTGTGACCCAGGTGTTGCATGTGAAGGCAAGGAGCCATTGTGACACTTTGGGCTTCTTCCCTTGAGCTCTGCAGCTGGCTGTCCCAGCCCAGCGCACCATGTGCCACCTGCTCTCCTCAGGGCTCTGCCTGCACACAGCCCCAGGAGAAGTTTTCCTGTTTGCAAGGAAAGAATGGAAAAGCCTGAGCAGGTTTCCTAAACAACAAACCCCACTCAGGAGCCACATGCTCAGTACAGGCTGCCTGGAACGATGTCCCCTTTCTACAAGGGTCAGTGTGAGCAGGAATGAATGATCTCTGGGAGCAGAATTCTCGGAGTCTTTCCACTGAATTCTCTGTCCCTGTGTCTTGGGGTGACTTTATTGTGTGTATCCCCTATTGCTGCTCTATGCCCAGAAGTGAACTTTGTGCGTTTCTGTGCCTTTCAACTGAGCCTGAGAGGGGGGAGAGGAAAAAAAAACCGGACAAACTTCTCAGAGCGTTTGTTCAAGGACACACATACACACTCCTCTGCATCCTGCTTGCAGCAAGAGCAGAGGAAGCAACTTGGTTTCTTTTTAGCCAGTTTTCAGCTCCTTTTCTCTGGGAGGAGATGGAGAGTTGAACTTTGTTTTCCTGGGACTTTGGGGGTTTTTTTCCCTTCTTCTCTTCTTGACTCTTTCAACATCAGAGCACATTGGGAGAATTTTCTCCCGAGGTGGGGGCCCTGAATGTGGGCCCATGAGCCAGCTGCAAGGAGGAGGAGAGAGACTACACCTACGGAAGTGTTGGGGTTCCTCCCCCCTGCCATGAGGTCATGGGAGAGGGGACCCTGGGGTAGAGGCATGGCCTGGGCACGGGGGTCTCCCTGCTCCCTGCTCACATGTGCCCTAACCCTGTTCAGCACTGCTTATTTTGTGTTGCCTTGTGCGAGGAGGGCCCTGGTTGTGCTGTGATTGCTCAGTTCTTTGGCAGTGCCCCGCCCATGTGGCTGGAGAAGAAAGAGCTCTGAAACTTCTCTCAAGAATCGCTCCCTGTTTCTTTGCACGGGCCTCGCTGTCTATGGATGTTTCAGGAGACCCCACCGAAACACGGAAGGACTCTCAAATTATCCCAGCTTTCTCTGCACAGCGAGAGCTTTTAATATTTAGCATTGCTATCCTTTTCCTGTGTGTTTGTTAAAAAAATAGTTTTTATCTCTTTCACTTTCTTCCCAGGAAAGTTCTTTTTTCCAAAAACCTGGTGGGGGAGGGCTGGGTGTAACCTGCCTTCTATCAGAGGATATTTTCCTCCACATTTGTCCAAACCGGCACAGCCTGTCCTTTCCTGGGTCTCTGTTGCAGATGGAAGCTGCTGGTGCCATTGTCAGCTTGAAGCCCTCTTTTGATGCAAGCAGATGTTGCCAGGTGTGTTCAGCAGCTGTTGCTCAATGCTTATGCCAAGCTATTGTGTTCCTCATGGAACCAAGGAGCCATTGTGACACTGCAGGGGCTGATGGCATCAAGGAGGCAATTGTGACAGTACAGAACCTCCTAGAAACAAGGCTCCATTGTGACACCGTGGGGAATCATGGAATCAAGGAGCCCATTGTGACACGGCTGCATGGAACCAATGGTCCATGGTTACACGGCGGATTCAAGAAGAGCACGGTGACACCACGCAACATCATGGAACCATAGGTCCATTGTGACACAGCGGGGCCTCATGGAAACAAGGGGACCATTGTGGCAAAGCAGGGCCTAATGGAAGCATGGAGAGCATTGTGACACTAAGGAAACTCCTGGAACCAAGATGACCACTGGCACATAATGGAACCTCATGGAAGCAAGCCTCCACAATGACTTTGGAGGGCCTCGGGGACCACAGGACCCATTGTGACACAGCAGGACCTGGTGGAACCAAGGAGCCTTTGTGATACTCCACATCCACATGGAAGCCAGGGTGCACTGAGACACAGCGGGGCCTTGTTGGAACCAAAGACACCTCTGCAAAAAGCAGGCTAGCTCATAGAAGCAAGGAGTCCATTGTTACAACGTAAAAGCTATGGAAGCAAGGGACCATTGTGACACTGCGGGGCCTCATGGGACCAATTGTCCATGATGACAGTGCGGATCAAAGGAGACCATGGTGACACTGCGGAACCTGATGGAACCAAGGAGCCATTGTGACACAGTGGGGCCTCATGGAATCAAGGAGACCATTGTGACCCAGGTGTTGCATGGGAAGGCAAGGAGCCATTGTGACACTTTGGGCTTCTTCCCTTGAGCTCTGCAGCTGGCTGTCCCAGCCCAGCGCACCATGTGCCACCTGCTCTCCTCAGGGCTCTGCCTGCACACAGCCCCAGGAGAAGTTTTCCTGTTTGCAAGGAAAGAATGGAAAAGCCTGAGCAGGTTTCCTAAACAACAAACCCCACTCAGGAGCCACATGCTCAGTACAGGCTGCCTGGAACGATGTCCCCTTTCTACAAGGGTCAGTGTGAGCAGGAATGAATGATCTCTGGGAGCAGAATTCTCGGAGTCTTTCCACTGAATTCTCTGTCCCTGTGTCTTGGGGTGACTTTATTGTGTGTATCCCCTATTGCTGCTCTATGCCCAGAAGTGAACTTTGTGCGTTTCTGTGCCTTTCAACTGAGCCTGAGAGGGGGGAGAGGAAAAAAAACCGGACAAACTTCTCAGAGCGTTTGTTCAAGGACACACATACACACTCCTCTGCATCCTGCTTGCAGCAAGAGCAGAGGAAGCAACTTGGTTTCTTTTTTGCCAGTTTTCAGCTCCTTTTCTCTGGGGGGAGATGGAGAGTTGAACTTTGTTTTCCTGGGACTTCGGGGGGTTTTTTTCCCTTCTTCTCTTCTTGACTCTTTCAACATCAGAGCACATTGGGAGAATTTTCTCCCGAGGTGGGGGCCCTGAATGTGGGCCCATGAGCCAGCTGCAAGGAGGAGGAGAGAGACTACACCTACGGAAGTGTTGGGGTTCCTCCCCCCTGCCATGAGGTCATGGGAGAGGGGACCCTGGGGTAGAGGCATGGCCTGGGCACGGGGTCTCCCTGCTCCCTGCTCACATGTGCCCTAACCCTGTTCAGCACTGGTTATTTTGTGTTGCCTTGTGCGAGGAGGGCCCTGGTTGTGCTGTGATTGCTCAGTTCTTTGGCAGTGCCCCGCCCATGTGGCTGGAGAAGAAAGAGCTCTGAAACTTCTCTCAAGAATCGCTCCCTGTTTGTTTGCACGGGCCTCGCTGTCTATGGATGTTTCAGGAGACCGCACCGAAACACGGAAGGACTCTCAAATTATCCCAGCTTTCTCTGCACAGCGAGAGCTTTTAATATTTAGCATTGCTATCCTTTTCCTGTGTGTTTGTTAAAAAAATAGTTTTTATCTCTTTCACTTTCTTCCCAGGAAAGTTCTTTTTTCCAAAAACCTGGTGGGGGAGGGCTGGGTGTAACCTGCCTTCTATCAGAGGATATTTTCCTCCAAATTTGTCCAAACCGGCACAGCCTGTCCTTTCTTGGGTCTCTGTTGCAGATGGAAGCTGCTGGTGCCATTGTCAGCTTGAAGCCCTCTTTTGATGCAAGCAGATGTTGCCAGGTGTGTTCAGCAGCTGTTGCTCAATGCTTATGCCAAGCTATTGTGTTCCTCATGGAACCAAGGAGCCATTGTGACACTGCAGGGGCTGATGGCATCAAGGAGGCAATTGTGACAGTACAGAACCTCCTAGAAACAAGGCTCCATTGTGACACCGTGGGGAATCATGGAATCAAGGAGCCCATTGTGACACGGCCGCATGGAACCAATGGTCCATGGTTACACTGCGGATTCAAGAAGAGCACGGTGACACCACGCAACATCATGGAACCATAGGTCCATTGTGACACAGCGGGGCCTCATGGAAACAAGGGGACCATTGTGGCAAAGCAGGGCCTAATGGAAGCATGGAGAGCATTGTGACACTAAGGAAACTCCTGGAACCAAGATGACCACTGGCACATAATGGAACCTCATGGAAGCAAGCCTCCACAATGACTTTGGAGGGCCTCAGGGACCACAGGACCCATTGTGACACAGCAGGACCTGGTGGAACCAAGGAGCCTTTGTGATACTCCACATCCACATGGAAGCCAGGGTGCACTGAGACACAGCGGGGCCTTGTTGGAACCAAAGACACCTCTGCAAAAAGCAGGCTAGCTCATAGAAGCAAGGAGTCCATTGTTACAACGTAAAAGCTATGGAACCAAGGGACCATTGTGACACTGCGGGGCCTCATGGAACCAATTGTCCATGATGACAGTGCGGATCAAAGGAGACCACGGTGACACTGCGGAACCTGATGGAACCAAGGAGCCATTGTGACACAGTGGGGCCTCATGGAATCAAGGAGACCATTGTGACCCAGGTGTTGCATGTGAAGGCAAGGAGCCATTGTGACACTTTGGGCTTCTTCCCTTGAGCTCTGCAGCTGGCTGTCCCAGCCCAGCGCACCATGTGCCACCTGCTCTCCTCAGGGCTCTGCCTGCACACAGCCCCAGGAGAAGTTTTCCTGTTTGCAAGGAAAGAATGGAAAAGCCTGAGCAGGTTTCCTAAACAACAAACCCCACTCAGGAGCCACATGCTCAGTACAGGCTGCCTGGAACGATGTCCCCTTTCTACAAGGGTCAGTGTGAGCAGGAATGAATGATCTCTGGGAGCAGAATTCTCGGAGTCTTTCCACTGAATTCTCTGTCCCTGTGTCTTGGGGTGACTTTATTGTGTGTATCCCCTATTGCTGCTCTATGCCCAGAAGTGAACTTTGTGCGTTTCTGTGCCTTTCAACTGAGCCTGAGAGGGGGGAGAGGAAAAAAAAACCGGACAAACTTCTCAGAGCGTTTGTTCAAGGACACACATACACACTCCTCTGCATCCTGCTTGCAGCAAGAGCAGAGGAAGCAACTTGGTTTCTTTTTAGCCAGTTTTCAGCTCCTTTTCTCTGGGAGGAGATGGAGAGTTGAACTTTGTTTTCCTGGGACTTTGGGGGTTTTTTTCCCTTCTTCTCTTCTTGACTCTTTCAACATCAGAGCACATTGGGAGAATTTTCTCCCGAGGTGGGGGCCCTGAATGTGGGCCCATGAGCCAGCTGCAAGGAGGAGGAGAGAGACTACACCTACGGAAGTGTTGGGGTTCCTCCCCCCTGCCATGAGGTCATGGGAGAGGGGACCCTGGGGTAGAGGCATGGCCTGGGCACGGGGGTCTCCCTGCTCCCTGCTCACATGTGCCCTAACCCTGTTCAGCACTGCTTATTTTGTGTTGCCTTGTGCGAGGAGGGCCCTGGTTGTGCTGTGATTGCTCAGTTCTTTGGCAGTGCCCCGCCCATGTGGCTGGAGAAGAAAGAGCTCTGAAACTTCTCTCAAGAATCGCTCCCTGTTTCTTTGCACGGGCCTCGCTGTCTATGGATGTTTCAGGAGACCGCACCGAAACACGGAAGGACTCTCAAATTATCCCAGGTTTCTCTGCACAGCGAGAGCTTTTAATATTTAGCATTGCTATCCTTTTCCTGTGTGTTTGTTAAAAAAATAGTTTTTATCTCTTTCACTTTCTTCCCAGGAAAGTTCTTTTTTCCAAAAACCTGGTGGGGGAGGGCTGGGTGTAACCTGCCTTCTATCAGAGGATATTTTCCTCCACATTTGTCCAAACCGGCACAGCCTGTCCTTTCCTGGGTCTCTGTTGCAGATGGAAGCTGCTGGTGCCATTGTCAGCTTGAAGCCCTCTTTTGATGCAAGCAGATGTTGCCAGGTGTGTTCAGCAGCTGTTGCTCAATGCTTATGCCAAGCTATTGTGTTCCTCATGGAACCAAGGAGCCATTGTGACACTGCAGGGGCTGATGGCATCAAGGAGGCAATTGTGACAGTACAGAACCTCCTAGAAACAAGGCTCCATTGTGACACCGTGGGGAATCATGGAATCAAGGAGCCCATTGTGACACGGCTGCATGGAACCAATGGTCCATGGTTACACTGCGGATTCAAGAAGAGCACGGTGACACCACGCAACATCATGGAACCA
This sequence comes from Aphelocoma coerulescens, assembly GCF_041296385.1. NCBI lineage: Eukaryota > Metazoa > Chordata > Aves > Passeriformes > Corvidae > Aphelocoma > Aphelocoma coerulescens. Next base: position 1,195,130 of record NW_027184024.1, on the reverse strand, counting down.
TAGGTCCATTGTGACACAGCGGGGCCTCATGGAAACAAGGGGACCATTGTGGCAAAGCAGGGCCTAATGGAAGCATGGAGAGCATTGTGACACTAAGGAAACTCCTGGAACCAAGATGACCACTGGCACATAATGGAACCTCATGGAAGCAAGCCTCCACAATGACTTTGGAGGGCCTCGGGGACCACAGGACCCATTGTGACACAGCAGGACCTGGTGGAACCAAGGAGCCTTTGTGATACTCCACATCCACATGGAAGCCAGGGTGCACTGAGACACAGCGGGGCCTTGTTGGAACCAAAGACACCTCTGCAAAAAGCAGGCTAGCTCATAGAAGCAAGGAGTCCATTGTTACAACGTAAAAGCTATGGAACCAAGGGACCATTGTGACACTGCGGGGCCTCATGGAACCAATTGTCCATGATGACAGTGCGGATCAAAGGAGACCACGGTGACACTGCGGAACCTGATGGAACCAAGGAGCCATTGTGACACAGTGGGGCCTCATGGAATCAAGGAGACCATTGTGACCCAGGTGTTGCATGTGAAGGCAAGGAGCCATTGTGACACTTTGGGCTTCTTCCCTTGAGCTCTGCAGCTGGCTGTCCCAGCCCAGCGCACCATGTGCCACCTGCTCTCCTCAGGGCTCTGCCTGCACACAGCCCCAGGAGAAGTTTTCCTGTTTGCAAGGAAAGAATGGAAAAGCCTGAGCAGGTTTCCTAAACAACAAACCCCACTCAGGAGCCACATGCTCAGTACAGGCTGCCTGGAACGATGTCCCCTTTCTACAAGGGTCAGTGTGAGCAGGAATGAATGATCTCTGGGAGCAGAATTCTCGGAGTCTTTCCACTGAATTCTCTGTCCCTGTGTCTTGGGGTGACTTTATTGTGTGTATCCCCTATTGCTGCTCTATGCCCAGAAGTGAACTTTGTGCGTTTCTGTGCCTTTCAACTGAGCCTGAGAGGGGGGAGAGGAAAAAAAAACCGGACAAACTTCTCAGAGCGTTTGTTCAAGGACACACATACACACTCCTCTGCATCCTGCTTGCAGCAAGAGCAGAGGAAGCAACTTGGTTTCTTTTTAGCCAGTTTTCAGCTCCTTTTCTCTGGGAGGAGATGGAGAGTTGAACTTTGTTTTCCTGGGACTTTGGGGGTTTTTTTCCCTTCTTCTCTTCTTGACTCTTTCAACATCAGAGCACATTGGGAGAATTTTCTCCCGAGGTGGGGGCCCTGAATGTGGGCCCATGAGCCAGCTGCAAGGAGGAGGAGAGAGACTACACCTACGGAAGTGTTGGGGTTCCTCCCCCCTGCCATGAGGTCATGGGAGAGGGGACCCTGGGGTAGAGGCATGGCCTGGGCACGGGGGTCTCCCTGCTCCCTGCTCACATGTGCCCTAACCCTGTTCAGCACTGCTTATTTTGTGTTGCCTTGTGCGAGGAGGGCCCTGGTTGTGCTGTGATTGCTCAGTTCTTTGGCAGTGCCCCGCCCATGTGGCTGGAGAAGAAAGAGCTCTGAAACTTCTCTCAAGAATCGCTCCCTGTTTCTTTGCACGGGCCTCGCTGTCTATGGATGTTTCAGGAGACCCCACCGAAACACGGAAGGACTCTCAAATTATCCCAGCTTTCTCTGCACAGCGAGAGCTTTTAATATTTAGCATTGCTATCCTTTTCCTGTGTGTTTGTTAAAAAAATAGTTTTTATCTCTTTCACTTTCTTCCCAGGAAAGTTCTTTTTTCCAAAAACCTGGTGGGGGAGGGCTGGGTGTAACCTGCCTTCTATCAGAGGATATTTTCCTCCACATTTGTCCAAACCGGCACAGCCTGTCCTTTCCTGGGTCTCTGTTGCAGATGGAAGCTGCTGGTGCCATTGTCAGCTTGAAGCCCTCTTTTGATGCAAGCAGATGTTGCCAGGTGTGTTCAGCAGCTGTTGCTCAATGCTTATGCCAAGCTATTGTGTTCCTCATGGAACCAAGGAGCCATTGTGACACTGCAGGGGCTGATGGCATCAAGGAGGCAATTGTGACAGTACAGAACCTCCTAGAAACAAGGCTCCATTGTGACACCGTGGGGAATCATGGAATCAAGGAGCCCATTGTGACACGGCTGCATGGAACCAATGGTCCATGGTTACACGGCGGATTCAAGAAGAGCACGGTGACACCACGCAACATCATGGAACCATAGGTCCATTGTGACACAGCGGGGCCTCATGGAAACAAGGGGACCATTGTGGCAAAGCAGGGCCTAATGGAAGCATGGAGAGCATTGTGACACTAAGGAAACTCCTGGAACCAAGATGACCACTGGCACATAATGGAACCTCATGGAAGCAAGCCTCCACAATGACTTTGGAGGGCCTCGGGGACCACAGGACCCATTGTGACACAGCAGGACCTGGTGGAACCAAGGAGCCTTTGTGATACTCCACATCCACATGGAAGCCAGGGTGCACTGAGACACAGCGGGGCCTTGTTGGAACCAAAGACACCTCTGCAAAAAGCAGGCTAGCTCATAGAAGCAAGGAGTCCATTGTTACAACGTAAAAGCTATGGAAGCAAGGGACCATTGTGACACTGCGGGGCCTCATGGGACCAATTGTCCATGATGACAGTGCGGATCAAAGGAGACCATGGTGACACTGCGGAACCTGATGGAACCAAGGAGCCATTGTGACACAGTGGGGCCTCATGGAATCAAGGAGACCATTGTGACCCAGGTGTTGCATGTGAAGGCAAGGAGCCATTGTGACACTTTGGGCTTCTTCCCTTGAGCTCTGCAGCTGGCTGTCCCAGCCCAGCGCACCATGTGCCACCTGCTCTCCTCAGGGCTCTGCCTGCACACAGCCCCAGGAGAAGTTTTCCTGTTTGCAAGGAAAGAATGGAAAAGCCTGAGCAGGTTTCCTAAACAACAAACCCCACTCAGGAGCCACATGCTCAGTACAGGCTGCCTGGAACGATGTCCCCTTTCTACAAGGGTCAGTGTGAGCAGGAATGAATGATCTCTGGGAGCAGAATTCTCGGAGTCTTTCCACTGAATTCTCTGTCCCTGTGTCTTGGGGTGACTTTATTGTGTGTATCCCCTATTGCTGCTCTATGCCCAGAAGTGAACTTTGTGCGTTTCTGTGCCTTTCAACTGAGCCTGAGAGGGGGGAGAGGAAAAAAAACCGGACAAACTTCTCAGAGCGTTTGTTCAAGGACACACATACACACTCCTCTGCATCCTGCTTGCAGCAAGAGCAGAGGAAGCAACTTGGTTTCTTTTTAGCCAGTTTTCAGCTCCTTTTCTCTGGGGGGAGATGGAGAGTTGAACTTTGTTTTCCTGGGACTTCGGGGGGTTTTTTTCCCTTCTTCTCTTCTTGACTCTTTCAACATCAGAGCACATTGGGAGAATTTTCTCCCGAGGTGGGGGCCCTGAATGTGGGCCCATGAGCCAGCTGCAAGGAGGAGGAGAGAGACTACACCTACGGAAGTGTTGGGGTTCCTCCCCCCTGCCATGAGGTCATGGGAGAGGGGACCCTGGGGTAGAGGCATGGCCTGGGCACGGGGTCTCCCTGCTCCCTGCTCACATGTGCCCTAACCCTGTTCAGCACTGGTTATTTTGTGTTGCCTTGTGCGAGGAGGGCCCTGGTTGTGCTGTGATTGCTCAGTTCTTTGGCAGTGCCCCGCCCGTGTGGCTGGAGAAGAAAGAGCTCTGAAACTTCTCTCAAGAATCGCTCCCTGTTTCTTTGCACGGGCCTCGCTGTCTATGGATGTTTCAGGAGACCGCACCGAAACACGGAAGGACTCTCAAATTATCCCAGGTTTCTCTGCACAGCGAGAGCTTTTAATATTTAGCATTGCTATCCTTTTCCTGTGTGTTTGTTAAAAAAATAGTTTTTATCTCTTTCACTTTCTTCCCAGGAAAGTTCTTTTTTCCAAAAACCTGGTGGGGGAGGGCTGGGTGTAACCTGCCTTCTATCAGAGGATATTTTCCTCCACATTTGTCCAAACCGGCACAGCCTGTCCTTTCCTGGGTCTCTGTTGCAGATGGAAGCTGCTGGTGCCATTGTCAGCTTGAAGCCCTCTTTTGATGCAAGCAGATGTTGCCAGGTGTGTTCAGCAGCTGTTGCTCAATGCTTATGCCAAGCTATTGTGTTCCTCATGGAACCAAGGAGCCATTGTGACACTGCAGGGGCTGATGGCATCAAGGAGGCAATTGTGACAGTACAGAACCTCCTAGAAACAAGGCTCCATTGTGACACCGTGGGGAATCATGGAATCAAGGAGCCCATTGTGACACGGCTGCATGGAACCAATGGTCCATGGTTACACGGCGGATTCAAGAAGAGCACGGTGACACCACGCAACATCATGGAACCATAGGTCCATTGTGACACAGCGGGGCCTCATGGAAACAAGGGGACCATTGTGGCAAAGCAGGGCCTAATGGAAGCATGGAGAGCATTGTGACACTAAGGAAACTCCTGGAACCAAGATGACCACTGGCACATAATGGAACCTCATGGAAGCAAGCCTCCACAATGACTTTGGAGGGCCTCAGGGACCACAGGACCCATTGTGACACAGCAGGACCTGGTGGAACCAAGGAGCCTTTGTGATACTCCACATCCACATGGAAGCCAGGGTGCACTGAGACACAGCGGGGCCTTGTTGGAACCAAAGACACCTCTGCAAAAAGCAGGCTAGCTCATAGAAGCAAGGAGTCCATTGTTACAACGTAAAAGCTATGGAACCAAGGGACCATTGTGACACTGCGGGGCCTCATGGAACCAATTGTCCATGATGACAGTGCGGATCAAAGGAGACCATGGTGACACTGCGGAACCTGATGGAACCAAGGAGCCATTGTGACACAGTGGGGCCTCATGGAATCAAGGAGACCATTGTGACCCAGGTGTTGCATGGGAAGGCAAGGAGCCATTGTGACACTTTGGGCTTCTTCCCTTGAGCTCTGCAGCTGGCTGTCCCAGCCCAGCGCACCATGTGCCACCTGCTCTCCTCAGGGCTCTGCCTGCACACAGCCCCAGGAGAAGTTTTCCTGTTTGCAAGGAAAGAATGGAAAAGCCGGAGCAGGTTTCCTAAACAACAAACCCCACTCAGGAGCCACATGCTCAGTACAGGCTGCCTGGAACGATGTCCCCTTTCTACAAGGGTCAGTGTGAGCAGGAATGAATGATCTCTGGGAGCAGAATTCTCGGAGTCTTTCCACTGAATTCTCTGTCCCTGTGTCTTGGGGTGACTTTATCGTGTGTATCCCCTATTGCTGCTCTATGCTCAGAAGTGAACTTTGTGCGTTTCTGTGCCTTTCAACTGAGCCTGAGAGGGGGGAGAGGAAAAAAACCGGACAAACTTCTCAGAGCGTTTGTTCAAGGACACACATACACACTCCTCTGCATCCTGCTTGCAGCAAGAGCAGAGGAAGCAACTTGGTTTCTTTTTTGCCAGTTTTCAGCTCCTTTTCTCTGGGGGGAGATGGAGAGTTGAACTTTGTTTTCCTGGGACTTCGGGGGGTTTTTTTCCCTTCTTCTCTTCTTGACTCTTTCAACATCAGAGCACATTGGGAGAATTTTCTCCCGAGGTGGGGGCCCTGAATGTGGGCCCATGAGCCAGCTGCAAGGAGGAGGAGAGAGACTACACCTACGGAAGTGTTGGGGTTCCTCCCCCCTGCCATGAGGTCATGGGAGAGGGGACCCTGGGGTAGAGGCATGGCCTGGGCACGGGGGTCTCCCTGCTCCCTGCTCACATGTGCCCTAACCCTGTTCAGCACTGGTTATTTTGTGTTGCCTTGTGCGAGGAGGGCCCTGGTTGTGCTGTGATTGCTCAGTTCTTTGGCAGTGCCCCGCCCATGTGGCTGGAGAAGAAAGAGCTCTGAAACTTCTCTCAAGAATCGCTCCCTGTTTCTTTGCACGGGCCTCGCTGTCTATGGATGTTTCAGGAGACCCCACCGAAACACGGAAGGACTCTCAAATTATCCCAGCTTTCTCTGCACAGCGAGAGCTTTTAATATTTAGCATTGCTATCCTTTTCCTGTGTGTTTGTTAAAAAAATAGTTTTTATCTCTTTCACTTTCTTCCCAGGAAAGTTCTTTTTTCCAAAAACCTGGTGGGGGAGGGCTGGGTGTAACCTGCCTTCTATCAGAGGATATTTTCCTCCACATTTGTCCAAACCGGCACAGCCTGTCCTTTCCTGGGTCTCTGTTGCAGATGGAAGCTGCTGGTGCCATTGTCAGCTTGAAGCCCTCTTTTGATGCAAGCAGATGTTGCCAGGTGTGTTCAGCAGCTGTTGCTCAATGCTTATGCCAAGCTATTGTGTTCCTCATGGAACCAAGGAGCCATTGTGACACTGCAGGGGCTGATGGCATCAAGGAGGCAATTGTGACAGTACAGAACCTCCTAGAAACAAGGCTCCATTGTGACACCGTGGGGAATCATGGAATCAAGGAGCCCATTGTGACACAGCCAGGCCGCATGGAACCAATGGTCCATGGTTACACTGCGGATTCAAGAAGAGCACGGTGACACCACGCAACATCATGGAACCATAGGTCCATTGTGACACAGCGGGGCCTCATGGAAACAAGGGGACCATTGTGGCAAAGCAGGGCCTAATGGAAGCATGGAGAGCATTGTGACACTAAGGAAACTCCTGGAACCAAGATGACCACTGGCACATAATGGAACCTCATGGAAGCAAGCCTCCACAATGACTTTGGAGGGCCTCAGGGACCACAGGACCCATTGTGACACAGCAGGACCTGGTGGAACCAAGGAGCCTTTGTGATACTCCACATCCACATGGAAGCCAGGGTGCACTGAGACACAGCGGGGCCTTGTTGGAACCAAAGACACCTCTGCAAAAAGCAGGCTAGCTCATAGAAGCAAGGAGTCCATTGTTACAACGTAAAAGCTATGGAAGCAAGGGACCATTGTGACACTGCGGGGCCTCATGGAACCAATTGTCCATGATGACAGTGCGGATCAAAGGAGCCCATGGTGACACTGCGGAACCTGATGGAACCAAGGAGCCATTGTGACACAGTGGGGCCTCATGGAATCAAGGAGACCATTGTGACCCAGGTGTTGCATGGGAAGGCAAGGAGCCATTGTGACACTTTGGGCTTCTTCCCTTGAGCTCTGCAGCTGGCTGTCCCAGCCCAGCGCACCATGTGCCACCTGCTCTCCTCAGGGCTCTGCCTGCACACAGCCCCAGGAGAAGTTTTCCTGTTTGCAAGGAAAGAATGGAAAAGCCTGAGCAGGTTTCCTAAACAACAAACCCCACTCAGGAGCCACATGCTCAGTACAGGCTGCCTGGAACGATGTCCCCTTTCTACAAGGGTCAGTGTGAGCAGGAATGAATGATCTCTGGGAGCAGAATTCTCGGAGTCTTTCCACTGAATTCTCTGTCCCTGTGTCTTGGGGTGACTTTATTGTGTGTATCCCCTATTGCTGCTCTATGCCCAGAAGTGAACTTTGTGCGTTTCTGTGCCTTTCAACTGAGCCTGAGAGGGGGGAGAGGAAAAAAAACCGGACAAACTTCTCAGAGCGTTTGTTCAAGGACACACATACACACTCCTCTGCATCCTGCTTGCAGCAAGAGCAGAGGAAGCAACTTGGTTTCTTTTTAGCCAGTTTTCAGCTCCTTTTCTCTGGGAGGAGATGGAGAGTTGAACTTTGTTTTCCTGGGACTTCGGGGGTTTTTTTTCCCTTCTTCTCTTCTTGACTCTTTCAACATCAGAGCACATTGGGAGAATTTTCTCCTGAGGTGGGGGCCCTGAATGTGGGCCCATGAGCCAGCTGCAAGGAGGAGGAGAGAGACTACACCTACGGAAGTGTTGGGGTTCCTCCCCCCTGCCATGAGGTCATGGGAGAGGGGACCCTGGGGTAGAGGCATGGCCTGGGCACGGGGGTCTCCCTGCTCCCTGCTCACATGTGCCCTAACCCTGTTCAGCACTGCTTATTTTGTGTTGCCTTGTGCGAGGAGGGCCCTGGTTGTGCTGTGATTGCTCAGTTCTTTGGCAGTGCCCCGCCCGTGTGGCTGGAGAAGAAAGAGCTCTGAAACTTCTCTCAAGAATCGCTCCCTGTTTCTTTGCACGGGCCTCGCTGTCTATGGATGTTTCAGGAGACCGCACCGAAACACGGAAGGACTCTCAAATTATCCCAGGTTTCTCTGCACAGCGAGAGCTTTTAATATTTAGCATTGCTATCCTTTTCCTGTGTGTTTGTTAAAAAAATAGTTTTTATCTCTTTCACTTTCTTCCCAGGAAAGTTCTTTTTTCCAAAAACCTGGTGGGGGAGGGCTGGGTGTAACCTGCCTTCTATCAGAGGATATTTTCCTCCACATTTGTCCAAACCGGCACAGCCTGTCCTTTCCTGGGTCTCTGTTGCAGATGGAAGCTGCTGGTGCCATTGTCAGCTTGAAGCCCTCTTTTGATGCAAGCAGATGTTGCCAGGTGTGTTCAGCAGCTGTTGCTCAATGCTTATGCCAAGCTATTGTGTTCCTCATGGAACCAAGGAGCCATTGTGACACTGCAGGGGCTGATGGCATCAAGGAGGCAATTGTGACAGTACAGAACCTCCTAGAAACAAGGCTCCATTGTGACACCGTGGGGAATCATGGAATCAAGGAGCCCATTGTGACACGGCTGCATGGAACCAATGGTCCATGGTTACACTGCGGATTCAAGAAGAGCACGGTGACACCACGCAACATCATGGAACCATAGGTCCATTGTGACACAGCGGGGCCTCATGGAAACAAGGGGACCATTGTGGCAAAGCAGGGCCTAATGGAAGCATGGAGAGCATTGTGACACTAAGGAAACTCCTGGAACCAAGATGACCACTGGCACATAATGGAACCTCATGGAAGCAAGCCTCCACAATGACTTTGGAGGGCCTCAGGGACCACAGGACCCATTGTGACACAGCAGGACCTGGTGGAACCAAGGAGCCTTTGTGATACTCCACATCCACATGGAAGCCAGGGTGCACTGAGACACAGCGGGGCCTTGTTGGAACCAAAGACACCTCTGCAAAAAGCAGGCTAGCTCATAGAAGCAAGGAGTCCATTGTTACAACGTAAAAGCTATGGAACCAAGGGACCATTGTGACACTGCGGGGCCTCATGGAACCAATTGTCCATGATGACAGTGCGGATCAAAGGAGACCACGGTGACACTGCGGAACCTGATGGAACCAAGGAGCCATTGTGACACAGTGGGGCCTCATGGAATCAAGGAGACCATTGTGACCCAGGTGTTGCATGTGAAGGCAAGGAGCCATTGTGACACTTTGGGCTTCTTCCCTTGAGCTCTGCAGCTGGCTGTCCCAGCCCAGCGCACCATGTGCCACCTGCTCTCCTCAGGGCTCTGCCTGCACACAGCCCCAGGAGAAGTTTTCCTGTTTGCAAGGAAAGAATGGAAAAGCCTGAGCAGGTTTCCTAAACAACAAACCCCACTCAGGAGCCACATGCTCAGTACAGGCTGCCTGGAACGATGTCCCCTTTCTACAAGGGTCAGTGTGAGCAGGAATGAATGATCTCTGGGAGCAGAATTCTCGGAGTCTTTCCACTGAATTCTCTGTCCCTGTGTCTTGGGGTGACTTTATTGTGTGTATCCCCTATTGCTGCTCTATGCCCAGAAGTGAACTTTGTGCGTTTCTGTGCCTTTCAACTGAGCCTGAGAGGGGGGAGAGGAAAAAAAAACCGGACAAACTTCTCAGAGCGTTTGTTCAAGGACACACATACACACTCCTCTGCATCCTGCTTGCAGCAAGAGCAGAGGAAGCAACTTGGTTTCTTTTTAGCCAGTTTTCAGCTCCTTTTCTCTGGGAGGAGATGGAGAGTTGAACTTTGTTTTCCTGGGACTTTGGGGGTTTTTTTCCCTTCTTCTCTTCTTGACTCTTTCAACATCAGAGCACATTGGGAGAATTTTCTCCCGAGGTGGGGGCCCTGAATGTGGGCCCATGAGCCAGCTGCAAGGAGGAGGAGAGAGACTACACCTACGGAAGTGTTGGGGTTCCTCCCCCCTGCCATGAGGTCATGGGAGAGGGGACCCTGGGGTAGAGGCATGGCCTGGGCACGGGGGTCTCCCTGCTCCCTGCTCACATGTGCCCTAACCCTGTTCAGCACTGCTTATTTTGTGTTGCCTTGTGCGAGGAGGGCCCTGGTTGTGCTGTGATTGCTCAGTTCTTTGGCAGTGCCCCGCCCATGTGGCTGGAGAAGAAAGAGCTCTGAAACTTCTCTCAAGAATCGCTCCCTGTTTCTTTGCACGGGCCTCGCTGTCTATGGATGTTTCAGGAGACCCCACCGAAACACGGAAGGACTCTCAAATTATCCCAGCTTTCTCTGCACAGCGAGAGCTTTTAATATTTAGCATTGCTATCCTTTTCCTGTGTGTTTGTTAAAAAAATAGTTTTTATCTCTTTCACTTTCTTCCCAGGAAAGTTCTTTTTTCCAAAAACCTGGTGGGGGAGGGCTGGGTGTAACCTGCCTTCTATCAGAGGATATTTTCCTCCACATTTGTCCAAACCGGCACAGCCTGTCCTTTCCTGGGTCTCTGTTGCAGATGGAAGCTGCTGGTGCCATTGTCAGCTTGAAGCCCTCTTTTGATGCAAGCAGATGTTGCCAGGTGTGTTCAGCAGCTGTTGCTCAATGCTTATGCCAAGCTATTGTGTTCCTCATGGAACCAAGGAGCCATTGTGACACTGCAGGGGCTGATGGCATCAAGGAGGCAATTGTGACAGTACAGAACCTCCTAGAAACAAGGCTCCATTGTGACACCGTGGGGAATCATGGAATCAAGGAGCCCATTGTGACACGGCTGCATGGAACCAATGGTCCATGGTTACACGGCGGATTCAAGAAGAGCACGGTGACACCACGCAACATCATGGAACCATAGGTCCATTGTGACACAGCGGGGCCTCATGGAAACAAGGGGACCATTGTGGCAAAGCAGGGCCTAATGGAAGCATGGAGAGCATTGTGACACTAAGGAAACTCCTGGAACCAAGATGACCACTGGCACATAATGGAACCTCATGGAAGCAAGCCTCCACAATGACTTTGGAGGGCCTCGGGGACCACAGGACCCATTGTGACACAGCAGGACCTGGTGGAACCAAGGAGCCTTTGTGATACTCCACATCCACATGGAAGCCAGGGTGCACTGAGACACAGCGGGGCCTTGTTGGAACCAAAGACACCTCTGCAAAAAGCAGGCTAGCTCATAGAAGCAAGGAGTCCATTGTTACAACGTAAAAGCTATGGAAGCAAGGGACCATTGTGACACTGCGGGGCCTCATGGGACCAATTGTCCATGATGACAGTGCGGATCAAAGGAGACCATGGTGACACTGCGGAACCTGATGGAACCAAGGAGCCATTGTGACACAGTGGGGCCTCATGGAATCAAGGAGACCATTGTGACCCAGGTGTTGCATGTGAAGGCAAGGAGCCATTGTGACACTTTGGGCTTCTTCCCTTGAGCTCTGCAGCTGGCTGTCCCAGCCCAGCGCACCATGTGCCACCTGCTCTCCTCAGGGCTCTGCCTGCACACAGCCCCAGGAGAAGTTTTCCTGTTTGCAAGGAAAGAATGGAAAAGCCTGAGCAGGTTTCCTAAACAACAAACCCCACTCAGGAGCCACATGCTCAGTACAGGCTGCCTGGAACGATGTCCCCTTTCTACAAGGGTCAGTGTGAGCAGGAATGAATGATCTCTGGGAGCAGAATTCTCGGAGTCTTTCCACTGAATTCTCTGTCCCTGTGTCTTGGGGTGACTTTATTGTGTGTATCCCCTATTGCTGCTCTATGCCCAGAAGTGAACTTTGTGCGTTTCTGTGCCTTTCAACTGAGCCTGAGAGGGGGGAGAGGAAAAAAAACCGGACAAACTTCTCAGAGCGTTTGTTCAAGGACACACATACACACTCCTCTGCATCCTGCTTGCAGCAAGAGCAGAGGAAGCAACTTGGTTTCTTTTTAGCCAGTTTTCAGCTCCTTTTCTCTGGGGGGAGATGGAGAGTTGAACTTTGTTTTCCTGGGACTTCGGGGGGTTTTTTTCCCTTCTTCTCTTCTTGACTCTTTCAACATCAGAGCACATTGGGAGAATTTTCTCCCGAGGTGGGGGCCCTGAATGTGGGCCCATGAGCCAGCTGCAAGGAGGAGGAGAGAGACTACACCTACGGAAGTGTTGGGGTTCCTCCCCCCTGCCATGAGGTCATGGGAGAGGGGACCCTGGGGTAGAGGCATGGCCTGGGCACGGGGTCTCCCTGCTCCCTGCTCACATGTGCCCTAACCCTGTTCAGCACTGGTTATTTTGTGTTGCCTTGTGCGAGGAGGGCCCTGGTTGTGCTGTGATTGCTCAGTTCTTTGGCAGTGCCCCGCCCATGTGGCTGGAGAAGAAAGAGCTCTGAAACTTCTCTCAAGAATCGCTCCCTGTTTGTTTGCACGGGCCTCGCTGTCTATGGATGTTTCAGGAGACCCCACCGAAACACGGAAGGACTCTCAAATTATCCCAGCTTTCTCTGCACAGCGAGAGCTTTTAATATTTAGCATTGCTATCCTTTTCCTGTGTGTTTGTTAAAAAAATAGTTTTTATCTCTTTCACTTTCTTCCCAGGAAAGTTCTTTTTTCCAAAAACCTGGTGGGGGAGGGCTGGGTGTAACCTGCCTTCTATCAGAGGATATTTTCCTCCAAATTTGTCCAAACCGGCACAGCCTGTCCTTTCTTGGGTCTCTGTTGCAGATGGAAGCTGCTGGTGCCATTGTCAGCTTGAAGCCCTCTTTTGATGCAAGCAGATGTTGCCAGGTGTGTTCAGCAGCTGTTGCTCAATGCTTATGCCAAGCTATTGTGTTCCTCATGGAACCAAGGAGCCATTGTGACACTGCAGGGGCTGATGGCATCAAGGAGGCAATTGTGACAGTACAGAACCTCCTAGAAACAAGGCTCCATTGTGACACCGTGGGGAATCATGGAATCAAGGAGCCCATTGTGACACGGCTGCATGGAACCAATGGTCCATGGTTACACGGCGGATTCAAGAAGAGCACGGTGACACCACGCAACATCATGGAACCATAGGTCCATTGTGACACAGCGGGGCCTCATGGAAACAAGGGGACCATTGTGGCAAAGCAGGGCCTAATGGAAGCATGGAGAGCATTGTGACACTAAGGAAACTCCTGGAACCAAGATGACCACTGGCACATAATGGAACCTCATGGAAGCAAGCCTCCACAATGACTTTGGAGGGCCTCAGGGACCACAGGACCCATTGTGACACAGCAGGACCTGGTGGAACCAAGGAGCCTTTGTGATACTCCACATCCACATGGAAGCCAGGGTGCACTGAGACACAGCGGGGCCTTGTTGGAACCAAAGACACCTCTGCAAAAAGCAGGCTAGCTCATAGAAGCAAGGAGTCCATTGTTACAACGTAAAAGCTATGGAACCAAGGGACCATTGTGACACTGCGGGGCCTCATGGAACCAATTGTCCATGATGACAGTGCGGATCAAAGGAGACCATGGTGACACTGCGGAACCTGATGGAACCAAGGAGCCATTGTGACACAGTGGGGCCTCATGGAATCAAGGAGACCATTGTGACCCAGGTGTTGCATGTGAAGGCAAGGAGCCATTGTGACACTTTGGGCTTCTTCCCTTGAGCTCTGCAGCTGGCTGTCCCAGCCCAGCGCACCATGTGCCACCTGCTCTCCTCAGGGCTCTGCCTGCACACAGCCCCAGGAGAAGTTTTCCTGTTTGCAAGGAAAGAATGGAAAAGCCGGAGCAGGTTTCCTAAACAACAAACCCCACTCAGGAGCCACATGCTCAGTACAGGCTGCCTGGAACGATGTCCCCTTTCTACAAGGGTCAGTGTGAGCAGGAATGAATGATCTCTGGGAGCAGAATTCTCGGAGTCTTTCCACTGAATTCTCTGTCCCTGTGTCTTGGGGTGACTTTATCGTGTGTATCCCCTATTGCTGCTCTATGCTCAGAAGTGAACTTTGTGCGTTTCTGTGCCTTTCAACTGAGCCTGAGAGGGGGGAGAGGAAAAAAACCGGACAAACTTCTCAGAGCGTTTGTTCAAGGACACACATACACACTCCTCTGCATCCTGCTTGCAGCAAGAGCAGAGGAAGCAACTTGGTTTCTTTTTTGCCAGTTTTCAGCTCCTTTTCTCTGGGGGGAGATGGAGAGTTGAACTTTGTTTTCCTGGGACTTCGGGGGGTTTTTTTCCCTTCTTCTCTTCTTGACTCTTTCAACATCAGAGCACATTGGGAGAATTTTCTCCCGAGGTGGGGGCCCTGAATGTGGGCCCATGAGCCAGCTGCAAGGAGGAGGAGAGAGACTACACCTACGGAAGTGTTGGGGTTCCTCCCCCCTGCCATGAGGTCATGGGAGAGGGGACCCTGGGGTAGAGGCATGGCCTGGGCACGGGGGTCTCCCTGCTCCCTGCTCACATGTGCCCTAACCCTGTTCAGCACTGCTTATTTTGTGTTGCCTTGTGCGAGGAGGGCCCTGGTTGTGCTGTGATTGCTCAGTTCTTTGGCAGTGCCCCGCCCATGTGGCTGGAGAAGAAAGAGCTCTGAAACTTCTCTCAAGAATCGCTCCCTGTTTCTTTGCACGGGCCTCGCTGTCTATGGATGTTTCAGGAGACCCCACCGAAACACAGAAGGACTCTCAAATTATCCCAGCTTTCTCTGCACAGCAAGAGCTTTTAATATTTAGCATTGCTATCCTTTTCCTGTGTGTTTGTTAAAAAAATAGTTTTTATCTCTTTCACTTTCTTCCCAGGAAAGTTCTTTTTTCCAAAAACCTGGTGGGGGAGGGCTGGGTGTAACCTGCCTTCTATCAGAGGATATTTTCCTCCAAATTTGTCCAAACCGGCACAGCCTGTCCTTTCCTGGGTCTCTGTTGCAGATGGAAGCTGCTGGTGCCATTGTCAGCTTGAAGCCCTCTTTTGATGCAAGCAGATGTTGCCAGGTGTGTTCAGCAGCTGTTGCTCAATGCTTATGCCAAGCTATTGTGTTCCTCATGGAACCAAGGAGCCATTGTGACACTGCAGGGGCTGATGGCATCAAGGAGGCAATTGTGACAGTACAGAACCTCCTAGAAACAAGGCTCCATTGTGACACCGTGGGGAATCATGGAATCAAGGAGCCCATTGTGACACGGCTGCATGGAACCAATGGTCCATGGTTACACGGCGGATTCAAGAAGAGCACGGTGACACCACGCAACATCATGGAACCATAGGTCCATTGTGACACAGCGGGGCCTCATGGAAACAAGGGGACCATTGTGGCAAAGCAGGGCCTAATGGAAGCATGGAGAGCATTGTGACACTAAGGAAACTCCTGGAACCAAGATGACCACTGGCACATAATGGAACCTCATGGAAGCAAGCCTCCACAATGACTTTGGAGGGCCTCGGGGACCACAGGACCCATTGTGACACAGCAGGACCTGGTGGAACCAAGGAGCCTTTGTGATACTCCACATCCACATGGAAGCCAGGGTGCACTGAGACACAGCGGGGCCTTGTTGGAACCAAAGACACCTCTGCAAAAAGCAGGCTAGCTCATAGAAGCAAGGAGTCCATTGTTACAACGTAAAAGCTATGGAAGCAAGGGACCATTGTGACACTGCGGGGCCTCATGGAACCAATTGTCCATGATGACAGTGCGGATCAAAGGAGACCATGGTGACACTGCGGAACCTGATGGAACCAAGGAGCCATTGTGACACAGTGGGGCCTCATGGAATCAAGGAGACCATTGTGACCCAGGTGTTGCATGTGAAGGCAAGGAGCCATTGTGACACTTTGGGCTTCTTCCCTTGAGCTCTGCAGCTGGCTGTCCCAGCCCAGCGCACCATGTGCCACCTGCTCTCCTCAGGGCTCTGCCTGCACACAGCCCCAGGAGAAGTTTTCCTGTTTGCAAGGAAAGAATGGAAAAGCCGGAGCAGGTTTCCTAAACAACAAACCCCACTCAGGAGCCACATGCTCAGTACAGGCTGCCTGGAACGATGTCCCCTTTCTACAAGGGTCAGTGTGAGCAGGAATGAATGATCTCTGGGAGCAGAATTCTCGGAGTCTTTCCACTGAATTCTCTGTCCCTGTGTCTTGGGGTGACTTTATTGTGTGTATCCCCTATTGCTGCTCTATGCCCAGAAGTGAACTTTGTGCGTTTCTGTGCCTTTCAACTGAGCCTGAGAGGGGGGAGAGGAAAAAAAACCGGACAAACTTCTCAGAGCGTTTGTTCAAGGACACACATACACACTCCTCTGCATCCTGCTTGCAGCAAGAGCAGAGGAAGCAACTTGGTTTCTTTTTAGCCAGTTTTCAGCTCCTTTTCTCTGGGGGGAGATGGAGAGTTGAACTTTGTTTTCCTGGGACTTCGGGGGGTTTTTTTCCCTTCTTCTCTTCTTGACTCTTTCAACATCAGAGCACATTGGGAGAATTTTCTCCCGAGGTGGGGGCCCTGAATGTGGGCCCATGAGCCAGCTGCAAGGAGGAGGAGAGAGACTACACCTCCGGAAGTGTTGGGGTTCCTCCCCCCTGCCATGAGGTCATGGGAGAGGGGACCCTGGGGTAGAGGCATGGCCTGGGCACGGGGGTCTCCCTGCTCCCTGCTCACATGTGCCCTAACCCTGTTCAGCACTGCTTATTTTGTGTTGCCTTGTGCGAGGAGGGCCCTGGTTGTGCTGTGATTGCTCAGTTCTTTGGCAGTGCCCCGCCCATGTGGCTGGAGAAGAAAGAGCTCTGAAACTTCTCTCAAGAATCGCTCCCTGTTTCTTTGCACGGGCCTCGCTGTCTATGGATGTTT
Organism: Aphelocoma coerulescens; assembly: GCF_041296385.1. Taxonomy (NCBI): domain Eukaryota; kingdom Metazoa; phylum Chordata; class Aves; order Passeriformes; family Corvidae; genus Aphelocoma; species Aphelocoma coerulescens. The sequence continues at coordinate 1,178,309 of NW_027184024.1, read as the reverse complement.
CAGGAGACCCCACCGAAACACAGAAGGACTCTCAAATTATCCCAGCTTTCTCTGCACAGCAAGAGCTTTTAATATTTAGCATTGCTATCCTTTTCCTGTGTGTTTGTTAAAAAAATAGTTTTTATCTCTTTCACTTTCTTCCCAGGAAAGTTCTTTTTTCCAAAAACCTGGTGGGGGAGGGCTGGGTGTAACCTGCCTTCTATCAGAGGATATTTTCCTCCAAATTTGTCCAAACCGGCACAGCCTGTCCTTTCCTGGGTCTCTGTTGCAGATGGAAGCTGCTGGTGCCATTGTCAGCTTGAAGCCCTCTTTTGATGCAAGCAGATGTTGCCAGGTGTGTTCAGCAGCTGTTGCTCAATGCTTATGCCAAGCTATTGTGTTCCTCATGGAACCAAGGAGCCATTGTGACACTGCAGGGGCTGATGGCATCAAGGAGGCAATTGTGACAGTACAGAACCTCCTAGAAACAAGGCTCCATTGTGACACCGTGGGGAATCATGGAATCAAGGAGCCCATTGTGACACGGCTGCATGGAACCAATGGTCCATGGTTACACGGCGGATTCAAGAAGAGCACGGTGACACCACGCAACATCATGGAACCATAGGTCCATTGTGACACAGCGGGGCCTCATGGAAACAAGGGGACCATTGTGGCAAAGCAGGGCCTAATGGAAGCATGGAGAGCATTGTGACACTAAGGAAACTCCTGGAACCAAGATGACCACTGGCACATAATGGAACCTCATGGAAGCAAGCCTCCACAATGACTTTGGAGGGCCTCGGGGACCACAGGACCCATTGTGACACAGCAGGACCTGGTGGAACCAAGGAGCCTTTGTGATACTCCACATCCACATGGAAGCCAGGGTGCACTGAGACACAGCGGGGCCTTGTTGGAACCAAAGACACCTCTGCAAAAAGCAGGCTAGCTCATAGAAGCAAGGAGTCCATTGTTACAACGTAAAAGCTATGGAAGCAAGGGACCATTGTGACACTGCGGGGCCTCATGGAACCAATTGTCCATGATGACAGTGCGGATCAAAGGAGACCATGGTGACACTGCGGAACCTGATGGAACCAAGGAGCCATTGTGACACAGTGGGGCCTCATGGAATCAAGGAGACCATTGTGACCCAGGTGTTGCATGTGAAGGCAAGGAGCCATTGTGACACTTTGGGCTTCTTCCCTTGAGCTCTGCAGCTGGCTGTCCCAGCCCAGCGCACCATGTGCCACCTGCTCTCCTCAGGGCTCTGCCTGCACACAGCCCCAGGAGAAGTTTTCCTGTTTGCAAGGAAAGAATGGAAAAGCCGGAGCAGGTTTCCTAAACAACAAACCCCACTCAGGAGCCACATGCTCAGTACAGGCTGCCTGGAACGATGTCCCCTTTCTACAAGGGTCAGTGTGAGCAGGAATGAATGATCTCTGGGAGCAGAATTCTCGGAGTCTTTCCACTGAATTCTCTGTCCCTGTGTCTTGGGGTGACTTTATTGTGTGTATCCCCTATTGCTGCTCTATGCCCAGAAGTGAACTTTGTGCGTTTCTGTGCCTTTCAACTGAGCCTGAGAGGGGGGAGAGGAAAAAAAACCGGACAAACTTCTCAGAGCGTTTGTTCAAGGACACACATACACACTCCTCTGCATCCTGCTTGCAGCAAGAGCAGAGGAAGCAACTTGGTTTCTTTTTAGCCAGTTTTCAGCTCCTTTTCTCTGGGGGGAGATGGAGAGTTGAACTTTGTTTTCCTGGGACTTCGGGGGGTTTTTTTCCCTTCTTCTCTTCTTGACTCTTTCAACATCAGAGCACATTGGGAGAATTTTCTCCCGAGGTGGGGGCCCTGAATGTGGGCCCATGAGCCAGCTGCAAGGAGGAGGAGAGAGACTACACCTACGGAAGTGTTGGGGTTCCTCCCCCCTGCCATGAGGTCATGGGAGAGGGGACCCTGGGGTAGAGGCATGGCCTGGGCACGGGGTCTCCCTGCTCCCTGCTCACATGTGCCCTAACCCTGTTCAGCACTGCTTATTTTGTGTTGCCTTGTGCGAGGAGGGCCCTGGTTGTGCTGTGATTGCTCAGTTCTTTGGCAGTGCCCCGCCCATGTGGCTGGAGAAGAAAGAGCTCTGAAACTTCTCTCAAGAATCGCTCCCTGTTTCTTTGCACGGGCCTCGCTGTCTATGGATGTTTCAGGAGACCCCACCGAAACACAGAAGGACTCTCAAATTATCCCAGCTTTCTCTGCACAGCGAGAGCTTTTAATATTTAGCATTGCTATCCTTTTCCTGTGTGTTTGTTAAAAAAATAGTTTTTATCTCTTTCACTTTCTTCCCAGGAAAGTTCTTTTTTCCAAAAACCTGGTGGGGGAGGGCTGGGTGTAACCTGCCTTCTATCAGAGGATATTTTCCTCCAAATTTGTCCAAACCGGCACAGCCTGTCCTTTCTTGGGTCTCTGTTGCAGATGGAAGCTGCTGGTGCCATTGTCAGCTTGAAGCCCTCTTTTGATGCAAGCAGATGTTGCCAGGTGTGTTCAGCAGCTGTTGCTCAATGCTTATGCCAAGCTATTGTGTTCCTCATGGAACCAAGGAGCCATTGTGACACTGCAGGGGCTGATGGCATCAAGGAGGCAATTGTGACAGTACAGAACCTCCTAGAAACAAGGCTCCATTGTGACACCGTGGGGAATCATGGAATCAAGGAGCCCATTGTGACACGGCTGCATGGAACCAATGGTCCATGGTTACACTGCGGATTCAAGAAGAGCACGGTGACACCACGCAACATCATGGAACCATAGGTCCATTGTGACACAGCGGGGCCTCATGGAAACAAGGGGACCATTGTGGCAAAGCAGGGCCTAATGGAAGCATGGAGAGCATTGTGACACTAAGGAAACTCCTGGAACCAAGATGACCACTGGCACATAATGGAACCTCATGGAAGCAAGCCTCCACGATGACTTTGGAGGGCCTCGGGGACCACAGGACCCATTGTGACACAGCAGGACCTGGTGGAACCAAGGAGCCTTTGTGATACTCCACATCCACATGGAAGCCAGGGTGCACTGAGACACAGCGGGGCCTTGTGGGAACCAAAGACACCTCTGCAAAAAGCAGGCTAGCTCATAGAAGCAAGGAGTCCATTGTTACAACGTAAAAGCTATGGAACCAAGGGACCATTGTGACACTGCGGGGCCTCATGGAACCAATTGTCCATGATGACAGTGCGGATCAAAGGAGACCACGGTGACACTGCGGAACCTGATGGAACCAAGGAGCCATTGTGACACAGTGGGGCCTCATGGAATCAAGGAGACCATTGTGACCCAGGTGTTGCATGGGAAGGCAAGGAGCCATTGTGACACTTTGGGCTTCTTCCCTTGAGCTCTGCAGCTGGCTGTCCCAGCCCAGCGCACCATGTGCCACCTGCTCTCCTCAGGGCTCTGCCTGCACACAGCCCCAGGAGAAGTTTTCCTGTTTGCAAGGAAAGAATGGAAAAGCCTGAGCAGGTTTCCTAAACAACAAACCCCACTCAGGAGCCACATGCTCAGTACAGGCTGCCTGGAACGATGTCCCCTTTCTACAAGGGTCAGGGTTAGCAGGAATGAATGATCTCTGGGAGCAGAATTCTCGGAGTCTTTCCACTGAATTCTCTGTCCCTGTGTCTTGGGGTGACTTTATTGTGTGTATCCCCTATTGCTGCTCTATGCCCAGAAGTGAACTTTGTGCATTTCTGTGCCTTTCAACTGAGCCTGAGAGGGGGGAGAGGAAAAAAAACCGGACAAACTTCTCAGAGCGTTTGTTCAAGGACACACATACACACTCCTCTGCATCCTGCTTGCAGCAAGAGCAGAGGAAGCAACTTGGTTTCTTTTTTGCCAGTTTTCAGCTCCTTTTCTCTGGGGGGAGATGGAGAGTTGAACTTTGTTTTCCTGGGACTTCGGGGGGTTTTTTTCCCTTCTTCTCTTCTTGACTCTTTCAACATCAGAGCACATTGGGAGAATTTTCTCCCGAGGTGGGGGCCCTGAATGTGGGCCCATGAGCCAGCTGCAAGGAGGAGGAGAGAGACTACACCTCCGGAAGTGTTGGGGTTCCTCCCCCCTGCCATGAGGTCATGGGAGAGGGGACCCTGGGGTAGAGGCATGGCCTGGGCACGGGGGTCTCCCTGCTCCCTGCTCACATGTGCCCTAACCCTGTTCAGCACTGGTTATTTTGTGTTGCCCTGTGCCAGGAGGGCCCTGGTTGTGCCGTGATTGCTCAGTTCTTTGGCAGTGCCCCGCCCATGTGGCTGGAGAAGAAAGAGCTCTGAAACTTCTCTCAAGAATCGCCCCCTGTTTCTTTGCACGGGCCTCGCTGTCTATGGATGTTTCAGGAGACCCCACCGAAACACGGAAGGACTCTCAAATTATCCCAGCTTTCTCTGCACAGCAAGAGCTTTTAATATTTAGCATTGCTATCCTTTTCCTGTGTGTTTGTTAAAAAAATAGTTTTTATCTCTTTCACTTTCTTCCCAGGAAAGTTCTTTTTTCCAAAAACCTGGTGGGGGAGGGCTGGGTGTAACCTGCCTTCTATCAGAGGATATTTTCCTCCACATTTGTCCAAACCGGCACAGCCTGTCCTTTCCTGGGTCTCTGTTGCAGATGGAAGCTGCTGGTGCCATTGTCAGCTTGAAGTCCTCTTTTGATGCAAGCAGATGTTGCCAGGTGTGTTCAGCAGCTGTTGCTCAATGCTTATGCCAAGCTATTGTGTTCCTCATGGAACCAAGGAGCCATTGTGACACTGCAGGGGCTGATGGCATCAAGGAGGCAATTGTGACAGTACAGAACCTCCTAGAAACAAGGCTCCATTGTGACACCGTGGGGAATCATGGAATCAAGGAGCCCATTGTGACACGGCTGCATGGAACCAATGGTCCATGGTTACACTGCGGATTCAAGAAGAGCACGGTGACACCACGCAACATCATGGAACCATAGGTCCATTGTGACACAGCGGGGCCTCATGGAAACAAGGGGACCATTGTGGCAAAGCAGGGCCTAATGGAAGCATGGAGAGCATTGTGACACTAAGGAAACTCCTGGAACCAAGATGACCACTGGCACATAATGGAACCTCATGGAAGCAAGCCTCCACAATGACTTTGGAGGGCCTCAGGGACCACAGGACCCATTGTGACACAGCAGGACCTGGTGGAACCAAGGAGCCTTTGTGATACTCCACATCCACATGGAAGCCAGGGTGCACTGAGACACAGCGGGGCCTTGTTGGAACCAAAGACACCTCTGCAAAAAGCAGGCTAGCTCATAGAAGCAAGGAGTCCATTGTTACAACGTAAAAGCTATGGAACCAAGGGACCATTGTGACACTGCGGGGCCTCATGGAACCAATTGTCCATGATGACAGTGCGGATCAAAGGAGACCATGGTGACACTGCGGAACCTGATGGAACCAAGGAGCCATTGTGACACAGTGGGGCCTCATGGAATCAAGGAGACCATTGTGACCCAGGTGTTGCATGTGAAGGCAAGGAGCCATTGTGACACTTTGGGCTTCTTCCCTTGAGCTCTGCAGCTGGCTGTCCCAGCCCAGCGCACCATGTGCCACCTGCTCTCCTCAGGGCTCTGCCTGCACACAGCCCCAGGAGAAGTTTTCCTGTTTGCAAGGAAAGAATGGAAAAGCCGGAGCAGGTTTCCTAAACAACAAACCCCACTCAGGAGCCACATGCTCAGTACAGGCTGCCTGGAACGATGTCCCCTTTCTACAAGGGTCAGTGTGAGCAGGAATGAATGATCTCTGGGAGCAGAATTCTCGGAGTCTTTCCACTGAATTCTCTGTCCCTGTGTCTTGGGGTGACTTTATCGTGTGTATCCCCTATTGCTGCTCTATGCTCAGAAGTGAACTTTGTGCGTTTCTGTGCCTTTCAACTGAGCCTGAGAGGGGGGAGAGGAAAAAAACCGGACAAACTTCTCAGAGCGTTTGTTCAAGGACACACATACACACTCCTCTGCATCCTGCTTGCAGCAAGAGCAGAGGAAGCAACTTGGTTTCTTTTTAGCCAGTTTTCAGCTCCTTTTCTCTGGGGGGAGATGGAGAGTTGAACTTTGTTTTCCTGGGACTTCGGGGGGTTTTTTTCCCTTCTTCTCTTCTTGACTCTTTCAACATCAGAGCACATTGGGAGAATTTTCTCCCGAGGTGGGGGCCCTGAATGTGGGCCCATGAGCCAGCTGCAAGGAGGAGGAGAGAGACTACACCTCCGGAAGTGTTGGGGTTCCTCCCCCCTGCCATGAGGTCATGGGAGAGGGGACCCTGGGGTAGAGGCATGGCCTGGGCACGGGGGTCTCCCTGCTCCCTGCTCACATGTGCCCTAACCCTGTTCAGCACTGCTTATTTTGTGTTGCCCTGTGCCAGGAGGGCCCTGGTTGTGCCGTGATTGCTCAGTTCTTTGGCAGTGCCCCGCCCATGTGGCTGGAGAAGAAAGAGCTCTGAAACTTCTCTCAAGAATCGCCCCCTGTTTCTTTGCACGGGCCTCGCTGTCTATGGATGTTTCAGGAGACCCCACCGAAACACGGAAGGACTCTCAAATTATCCCAGCTTTCTCTGCACAGCGAGAGCTTTTAATATTTAGCATTGCTATCCTTTTCCTGTGTGTTTGTTAAAAAAATAGTTTTTATCTCTTTCACTTTCTTCCCAGGAAAGTTCTTTTTTCCAAAAACCTGGTGGGGGAGGGCTGGGTGTAACCTGCCTTCTATCAGAGGATATTTTCCTCCACATTTGTCCAAACCGGCACAGCCTGTCCTTTCCTGGGTCTCTGTTGCAGATGGAAGCTGCTGGTGCCATTGTCAGCTTGAAGCCCTCTTTTGATGCAAGCAGATGTTGCCAGGTGTGTTCAGCAGCTGTTGCTCAATGCTTATGCCAAGCTATTGTGTTCCTCATGGAACCAAGGAGCCATTGTGACACTGCAGGGGCTGATGGCATCAAGGAGGCAATTGTGACAGTACAGAACCTCCTAGAAACAAGGCTCCATTGTGACACCGTGGGGAATCATGGAATCAAGGAGCCCATTGTGACACGGCTGCATGGAACCAATGGTCCATGGTTACACTGCGGATTCAAGAAGAGCACGGTGACACCACGCAACATCATGGAACCATAGGTCCATTGTGACACAGCGGGGCCTCATGGAAACAAGGGGACCATTGTGGCAAAGCAGGGCCTAATGGAAGCATGGAGAGCATTGTGACACTAAGGAAACTCCTGGAACCAAGATGACCACTGGCACATAATGGAACCTCATGGAAGCAAGCCTCCACAATGACTTTGGAGGGCCTCAGGGACCACAGGACCCATTGTGACACAGCAGGACCTGGTGGAACCAAGGAGCCTTTGTGATACTCCACATCCACATGGAAGCCAGGGTGCACTGAGACACAGCGGGGCCTTGTTGGAACCAAAGACACCTCTGCAAAAAGCAGGCTAGCTCATAGAAGCAAGGAGTCCATTGTTACAACGTAAAAGCTATGGAAGCAAGGGACCATTGTGACACTGCGGGGCCTCATGGAACCAATTGTCCATGATGACAGTGCGGATCAAAGGAGACCATGGTGACACTGCGGAACCTGATGGAACCAAGGAGCCATTGTGACACAGTGGGGCCTCATGGAATCAAGGAGACCATTGTGACCCAGGTGTTGCATGGGAAGGCAAGGAGCCATTGTGACACTTTGGGCTTCTTCCCTTGAGCTCTGCAGCTGGCTGTCCCAGCCCAGCGCACCATGTGCCACCTGCTCTCCTCAGGGCTCTGCCTGCACACAGCCCCAGGAGAAGTTTTCCTGTTTGCAAGGAAAGAATGGAAAAGCCGGAGCAGGTTTCCTAAACAACAAACCCCACTCAGGAGCCACATGCTCAGTACAGGCTGCCTGGAACGATGTCCCCTTTCTACAAGGGTCAGGGTTAGCAGGAATGAATGATCTCTGGGAGCAGAATTCTCGGAGTCTTTCCACTGAATTCTCTGTCCCTGTGTCTTGGGGTGACTTTATTGTGTGTATCCCCTATTGCTGCTCTATGCCCAGAAGTGAACTTTGTGCATTTCTGTGCCTTTCAACTGAGCCTGAGAGGGGGGAGAGGAAAAAAAACCGGACAAACTTCTCAGAGCGTTTGTTCAAGGACACACATACACACTCCTCTGCATCCTGCTTGCAGCAAGAGCAGAGGAAGCAACTTGGTTTCTTTTTTGCCAGTTTTCAGCTCCTTTTCTCTGGGGGGAGATGGAGAGTTGAACTTTGTTTTCCTGGGACTTCGGGGGGTTTTTTTCCCTTCTTCTCTTCTTGACTCTTTCAACATCAGAGCACATTGGGAGAATTTTCTCCCGAGGTGGGGGCCCTGAATGTGGGCCCATGAGCCAGCTGCAAGGAGGAGGAGAGAGACTACACCTCCGGAAGTGTTGGGGTTCCTCCCCCCTGCCATGAGGTCATGGGAGAGGGGACCCTGGGGTAGAGGCATGGCCTGGGCACGGGGGTCTCCCTGCTCCCTGCTCACATGTGCCCTAACCCTGTTCAGCACTGCTTATTTTGTGTTGCCCTGTGCCAGGAGGGCCCTGGTTGTGCCGTGATTGCTCAGTTCTTTGGCAGTGCCCCGCCCATGTGGCTGGAGAAGAAAGAGCTCTGAAACTTCTCTCAAGAATCGCCCCCTGTTTCTTTGCACGGGCCTCGCTGTCTATGGATGTTTCAGGAGACCCCACCGAAACACGGAAGGACTCTCAAATTATCCCAGCTTTCTCTGCACAGCAAGAGCTTTTAATATTTAGCATTGCTATCCTTTTCCTGTGTGTTTGTTAAAAAAATAGTTTTTATCTCTTTCACTTTCTTCCCAGGAAAGTTCTTTTTTCCAAAAACCTGGTGGGGGAGGGCTGGGTGTAACCTGCCTTCTATCAGAGGATATTTTCCTCCACATTTGTCCAAACCGGCACAGCCTGTCCTTTCCTGGGTCTCTGTTGCAGATGGAAGCTGCTGGTGCCATTGTCAGCTTGAAGCCCTCTTTTGATGCAAGCAGATGTTGCCAGGTGTGTTCAGCAGCTGTTGCTCAATGCTTATGCCAAGCTATTGTGTTCCTCATGGAACCAAGGAGCCATTGTGACACTGCAGGGGCTGATGGCATCAAGGAGGCAATTGTGACAGTACAGAACCTCCTAGAAACAAGGCTCCATTGTGACACCGTGGGGAATCATGGAATCAAGGAGCCCATTGTGACACGGCTGCATGGAACCAATGGTCCATGGTTACACTGCGGATTCAAGAAGAGCACGGTGACACCACGCAACATCATGGAACCATAGGTCCATTGTGACACAGCGGGGCCTCATGGAAACAAGGGGACCATTGTGGCAAAGCAGGGCCTAATGGAAGCATGGAGAGCATTGTGACACTAAGGAAACTCCTGGAACCAAGATGACCACTGGCACATAATGGAACCTCATGGAAGCAAGCCTCCACAATGACTTTGGAGGGCCTCAGGGACCACAGGACCCATTGTGACACAGCAGGACCTGGTGGAACCAAGGAGCCTTTGTGATACTCCACATCCACATGGAAGCCAGGGTGCACTGAGACACAGCGGGGCCTTGTTGGAACCAAAGACACCTCTGCAAAAAGCAGGCTAGCTCATAGAAGCAAGGAGTCCATTGTTACAACGTAAAAGCTATGGAACCAAGGGACCATTGTGACACTGCGGGGCCTCATGGAACCAATTGTCCATGATGACAGTGCGGATCAAAGGAGACCATGGTGACACTGCGGAACCTGATGGAACCAAGGAGCCATTGTGACACAGTGGGGCCTCATGGAATCAAGGAGACCATTGTGACCCAGGTGTTGCATGGGAAGGCAAGGAGCCATTGTGACACTTTGGGCTTCTTCCCTTGAGCTCTGCAGCTGGCTGTCCCAGCCCAGCGCACCATGTGCCACCTGCTCTCCTCAGGGCTCTGCCTGCACACAGCCCCAGGAGAAGTTTTCCTGTTTGCAAGGAAAGAATGGAAAAGCCGGAGCAGGTTTCCTAAACAACAAACCCCACTCAGGAGCCACATGCTCAGTACAGGCTGCCTGGAACGATGTCCCCTTTCTACAAGGGTCAGTGTGAGCAGGAATGAATGATCTCTGGGAGCAGAATTCTCGGAGTCTTTCCACTGAATTCTCTGTCCCTGTGTCTTGGGGTGACTTTATCGTGTGTATCCCCTATTGCTGCTCTATGCTCAGAAGTGAACTTTGTGCGTTTCTGTGCCTTTCAACTGAGCCTGAGAGGGGGGAGAGGAAAAAAACCGGACAAACTTCTCAGAGCGTTTGTTCAAGGACACACATACACACTCCTCTGCATCCTGCTTGCAGCAAGAGCAGAGGAAGCAACTTGGTTTCTTTTTTGCCAGTTTTCAGCTCCTTTTCTCTGGGGGGAGATGGAGAGTTGAACTTTGTTTTCCTGGGACTTCGGGGGGTTTTTTTCCCTTCTTCTCTTCTTGACTCTTTCAACATCAGAGCACATTGGGAGAATTTTCTCCCGAGGTGGGGGCCCTGAATGTGGGCCCATGAGCCAGCTGCAAGGAGGAGGAGAGAGACTACACCTACGGAAGTGTTGGGGTTCCTCCCCCCTGCCATGAGGTCATGGGAGAGGGGACCCTGGGGTAGAGGCATGGCCTGGGCACGGGGGTCTCCCTGCTCCCTGCTCACATGTGCCCTAACCCTGTTCAGCACTGCTTATTTTGTGTTGCCTTGTGCGAGGAGGGCCCTGGTTGTGCTGTGATTGCTCAGTTCTTTGGCAGTGCCCCGCCCATGTGGCTGGAGAAGAAAGAGCTCTGAAACTTCTCTCAAGAATCGCTCCCTGTTTCTTTGCACGGGCCTCGCTGTCTATGGATGTTTCAGGAGACCCCACCGAAACACAGAAGGACTCTCAAATTATCCCAGCTTTCTCTGCACAGCAAGAGCTTTTAATATTTAGCATTGCTATCCTTTTCCTGTGTGTTTGTTAAAAAAATAGTTTTTATCTCTTTCACTTTCTTCCCAGGAAAGTTCTTTTTTCCAAAAACCTGGTGGGGGAGGGCTGGGTGTAACCTGCCTTCTATCAGAGGATATTTTCCTCCAAATTTGTCCAAACCGGCACAGCCTGTCCTTTCCTGGGTCTCTGTTGCAGATGGAAGCTGCTGGTGCCATTGTCAGCTTGAAGCCCTCTTTTGATGCAAGCAGATGTTGCCAGGTGTGTTCAGCAGCTGTTGCTCAATGCTTATGCCAAGCTATTGTGTTCCTCATGGAACCAAGGAGCCATTGTGACACTGCAGGGGCTGATGGCATCAAGGAGGCAATTGTGACAGTACAGAACCTCCTAGAAACAAGGCTCCATTGTGACACCGTGGGGAATCATGGAATCAAGGAGCCCATTGTGACACGGCTGCATGGAACCAATGGTCCATGGTTACACGGCGGATTCAAGAAGAGCACGGTGACACCACGCAACATCATGGAACCATAGGTCCATTGTGACACAGCGGGGCCTCATGGAAACAAGGGGACCATTGTGGCAAAGCAGGGCCTAATGGAAGCATGGAGAGCATTGTGACACTAAGGAAACTCCTGGAACCAAGATGACCACTGGCACATAATGGAACCTCATGGAAGCAAGCCTCCACAATGACTTTGGAGGGCCTCAGGGACCACAGGACCCATTGTGACACAGCAGGACCTGGTGGAACCAAGGAGCCTTTGTGATACTCCACATCCACATGGAAGCCAGGGTGCACTGAGACACAGCGGGGCCTTGTTGGAACCAAAGACACCTCTGCAAAAAGCAGGCTAGCTCATAGAAGCAAGGAGTCCATTGTTACAACGTAAAAGCTATGGAAGCAAGGGACCATTGTGACACTGCGGGGCCTCATGGAACCAATTGTCCATGATGACAGTGCGGATCAAAGGAGACCATGGTGACACTGCGGAACCTGATGGAACCAAGGAGCCATTGTGACACAGTGGGGCCTCATGGAATCAAGGAGACCATTGTGACCCAGGTGTTGCATGTGAAGGCAAGGAGCCATTGTGACACTTTGGGCTTCTTCCCTTGAGCTCTGCAGCTGGCTGTCCCAGCCCAGCGCACCATGTGCCACCTGCTCTCCTCAGGGCTCTGCCTGCACACAGCCCCAGGAGAAGTTTTCCTGTTTGCAAGGAAAGAATGGAAAAGCCGGAGCAGGTTTCCTAAACAACAAACCCCACTCAGGAGCCACATGCTCAGTACAGGCTGCCTGGAACGATGTCCCCTTTCTACAAGGGTCAGTGTGAGCAGGAATGAATGATCTCTGGGAGCAGAATTCTCGGAGTCTTTCCACTGAATTCTCTGTCCCTGTGTCTTGGGGTGACTTTATTGTGTGTATCCCCTATTGCTGCTCTATGCCCAGAAGTGAACTTTGTGCATTTCTGTGCCTTTCAACTGAGCCTGAGAGGGGGGAGAGGAAAAAAAACCGGACAAACTTCTCAGAGCGTTTGTTCAAGGACACACATACACACTCCTCTGCATCCTGCTTGCAGCAAGAGCAGAGGAAGCAACTTTGTTTCTTTTTAGCCAGTTTTCAGCTCCTTTTCTCTGGGGGGAGATGGAGAGTTGAACTTTGTTTTCCTGGGACTTCGGGGGGTTTTTTTCCCTTCTTCTCTTCTTGACTCTTTCAACATCAGAGCACATTGGGAGAATTTTCTCCCGAGGTGGGGGCCCTGAATGTGGGCCCATGAGCCAGCTGCAAGGAGGAGGAGAGAGACTACACCTCCGGAAGTGTTGGGGTTCCTCCCCCCTGCCATGAGGTCATGGGAGAGGGGACCCTGGGGTAGAGGCATGGCCTGGGCACGGGGGTCTCCCTGCTCCCTGCTCACATGTGCCCTAACCCTGTTCAGCACTGCTTATTTTGTGTTGCCCTGTGCCAGGAGGGCCCTGGTTGTGCCGTGATTGCTCAGTTCTTTGGCAGTGCCCCGCCCATGTGGCTGGAGAAGAAAGAGCTCTGAAACTTCTCTCAAGAATCGCCCCCTGTTTCTTTGCACGGGCCTCGCTGTCTATGGATGTTTCAGGAGACCCCACCGAAACACGGAAGGACTCTCAAATTATCCCAGCTTTCTCTGCACAGCAAGAGCTTTTAATATTTAGCATTGCTATCCTTTTCCTGTGTGTTTGTTAAAAAAATAGTTTTTATCTCTTTCACTTTCTTCCCAGGAAAGTTCTTTTTTCCAAAAACCTGGTGGGGGAGGGCTGGGTGTAACCTGCCTTCTATCAGAGGATATTTTCCTCCACATTTGTCCAAACCGGCACAGCCTGTCCTTTCCTGGGTCTCTGTTGCAGATGGAAGCTGCTGGTGCCATTGTCAGCTTGAAGCCCTCTTTTGATGCAAGCAGATGTTGCCAGGTGTGTTCAGCAGCTGTTGCTCAATGCTTATGCCAAGCTATTGTGTTCCTCATGGAACCAAGGAGCCATTGTGACACTGCAGGGGCTGATGGCATCAAGGAGGCAATTGTGACAGTACAGAACCTCCTAGAAACAAGGCTCCATTGTGACACCGTGGGGAATCATGGAATCAAGGAGCCCATTGTGACACGGCTGCATGGAACCAATGGTCCATGGTTACACTGCGGATTCAAGAAGAGCACGGTGACACCACGCAACATCATGGAACCATAGGTCCATTGTGACACAGCGGGGCCTCATGGAAACAAGGGGACCATTGTGGCAAAGCAGGGCCTAATGGAAGCATGGAGAGCATTGTGACACTAAGGAAACTCCTGGAACCAAGATGACCACTGGCACATAATGGAACCTCATGGAAGCAAGCCTCCACAATGACTTTGGAGGGCCTCAGGGACCACAGGACCCATTGTGACACAGCAGGACCTGGTGGAACCAAGGAGCCTTTGTGATACTCCACATCCACATGGAAGCCAGGGTGCACTGAGACACAGCGGGGCCTTGTTGGAACCAAAGACACCTCTGCAAAAAGCAGGCTAGCTCATAGAAGCAAGGAGTCCATTGTTACAACGTAAAAGCTATGGAAGCAAGGGACCATTGTGACACTGCGGGGCCTCATGGAACCAATTGTCCATGATGACAGTGCGGATCAAAGGAGACCACGGTGACACTGCGGAACCTGATGGAACCAAGGAGCCATTGTGACACAGTGGGGCCTCATGGAATCAAGGAGACCATTGTGACCCAGGTGTTGCATGGGAAGGCAAGGAGCCATTGTGACACTTTGGGCTTCTTCCCTTGAGCTCTGCAGCTGGCTGTCCCAGCCCAGCGCACCATGTGCCACCTGCTCTCCTCAGGGCTCTGCCTGCACACAGCCCCAGGAGAAGTTTTCCTGTTTGCAAGGAAAGAATGGAAAAGCCTGAGCAGGTTTCCTAAACAACAAACCCCACTCAGGAGCCACATGCTCAGTACAGGCTGCCTGGAACGATGTCCCCTTTCTACAAGGGTCAGGGTTAGCAGGAATGAATGATCTCTGGGAGCAGAATTCTCGGAGTCTTTCCACTGAATTCTCTGTCCCTGTGTCTTGGGGTGACTTTATTGTGTGTATCCCCTATTGCTGCTCTATGCCCAGAAGTGAACTTTGTGCATTTCTGTGCCTTTCAACTGAGCCTGAGAGGGGGGAGAGGAAAAAAAACCGGACAAACTTCTCAGAGCGTTTGTTCAAGGACACACATACACACTCCTCTGCATCCTGCTTGCAGCAAGAGCAGAGGAAGCAACTTGGTTTCTTTTTTGCCAGTTTTCAGCTCCTTTTCTCTGGGGGGAGATGGAGAGTTGAACTTTGTTTTCCTGGGACTTCGGGGGGTTTTTTTCCCTTCTTCTCTTCTTGACTCTTTCAACATCAGAGCACATTGGGAGAATTTTCTCCCGAGGTGGGGGCCCTGAATGTGGGCCCATGAGCCAGCTGCAAGGAGGAGGAGAGAGACTACACCTCCGGAAGTGTTGGGGTTCCTCCCCCCTGCCATGAGGTCATGGGAGAGGGGACCCTGGGGTAGAGGCATGGCCTGGGCACGGGGGTCTTCCTGCTCCCTGCTCACATGTGCCCTAACCCTGTTCAGCACTGCTTATTTTGTGTTGCCCTGTGCCAGGAGGGCCCTGGTTGTGCCGTGATTGCTCAGTTCTTTGGCAGTGCCCCGCCCATGTGGCTGGAGAAGAAAGAGCTCTGAAACTTCTCTCAAGAATCGCCCCCTGTTTCTTTGCACGGGCCTCGCTGTCTATGGATGTTTCAGGAGACCCCACCGAAACACGGAAGGACTCTCAAATTATCCCAGCTTTCTCTGCACAGCAAGAGCTTTTAATATTTAGCATTGCTATCCTTTTCCTGTGTGTTTGTTAAAAAAATAGTTTTTATCTCTTTCACTTTCTTCCCAGGAAAGTTCTTTTTTCCAAAAACCTGGTGGGGGAGGGCTGGGTGTAACCTGCCTTCTATCAGAGGATATTTTCCTCCACATTTGTCCAAACCGGCACAGCCTGTCCTTTCCTGGGTCTCTGTTGCAGATGGAAGCTGCTGGTGCCATTGTCAGCTTGAAGCCCTCTTTTGATGCAAGCAGATGTTGCCAGGTGTGTTCAGCAGCTGTTGCTCAATGCTTATGCCAAGCTATTGTGTTCCTCATGGAACCAAGGAGCCATTGTGACACTGCAGGGGCTGATGGCATCAAGGAGGCAATTGTGACAGTACAGAACCTCCTAGAAACAAGGCTCCATTGTGACACCGTGGGGAATCATGGAATCAAGGAGCCCATTGTGACACGGCTGCATGGAACCAATGGTCCATGGTTACACTGCGGATTCAAGAAGAGCACGGTGACACCACGCAACATCATGGAACCATAGGTCCATTGTGACACAGCGGGGCCTCATGGAAACAAGGGGACCATTGTGGCAAAGCAGGGCCTAATGGAAGCATGGAGAGCATTGTGACACTAAGGAAACTCCTGGAACCAAGATGACCACTGGCACATAATGGAACCTCATGGAAGCAAGCCTCCACAATGACTTTGGAGGGCCTCAGGGACCACAGGACCCATTGTGACACAGCAGGACCTGGTGGAACCAAGGAGCCTTTGTGATACTCCACATCCACATGGAAGCCAGGGTGCACTGAGACACAGCGGGGCCTTGTTGGAACCAAAGACACCTCTGCAAAAAGCAGGCTAGCTCATAGAAGCAAGGAGTCCATTGTTACAACGTAAAAGCTATGGAACCAAGGGACCATTGTGACACTGCGGGGCCTCATGGAACCAATTGTCCATGATGACAGTGCGGATCAAAGGAGACCATGGTGACACTGCGGAACCTGATGGAACCAAGGAGCCATTGTGACACAGTGGGGCCTCATGGAATCAAGGAGACCATTGTGACCCAGGTGTTGCATGTGAAGGCAAGGAGCCATTGTGACACTTTGGGCTTCTTCCCTTGAGCTCTGCAGCTGGCTGTCCCAGCCCAGCGCACCATGTGCCACCTGCTCTCCTCAGGGCTCTGCCTGCACACAGCCCCAGGAGAAGTTTTCCTGTTTGCAAGGAAAGAATGGAAAAGCCGGAGCAGGTTTCCTAAACAACAAACCCCACTCAGGAGCCACATGCTCAGTACAGGCTGCCTGGAACGATGTCCCCTTTCTACAAGGGTCAGTGTGAGCAGGAATGAATGATCTCTGGGAGCAGAATTCTCGGAGTCTTTCCACTGAATTCTCTGTCCCTGTGTCTTGGGGTGACTTTATCGTGTGTATCCCCTATTGCTGCTCTATGCTCAGAAGTGAACTTTGTGCGTTTCTGTGCCTTTCAACTGAGCCTGAGAGGGGGGAGAGGAAAAAAACCGGACAAACTTCTCAGAGCGTTTGTTCAAGGACACACATACACACTCCTCTGCATCCTGCTTGCAGCAAGAGCAGAGGAAGCAACTTGGTTTCTTTTTAGCCAGTTTTCAGCTCCTTTTCTCTGGGGGGAGATGGAGAGTTGAACTTTGTTTTCCTGGGACTTCGGGGGGTTTTTTTCCCTTCTTCTCTTCTTGACTCTTTCAACATCAGAGCACATTGGGAGAATTTTCTCCCGAGGTGGGGGCCCTGAATGTGGGCCCATGAGCCAGCTGCAAGGAGGAGGAGAGAGACTACACCTACGGAAGTGTTGGGGTTCCTCCCCCCTGCCATGAGGTCATGGGAGAGGGGACCCTGGGGTAGAGGCATGGCCTGGGCACGGGGGTCTCCCTGCTCCCTGCTCACATGTGCCCTAACCCTGTTCAGCACTGCTTATTTTGTGTTGCCTTGTGCGAGGAGGGCCCTGGTTGTGCTGTGATTGCTCAGTTCTTTGGCAGTGCCCCGCCCATGTGGCTGGAGAAGAAAGAGCTCTGAAACTTCTCTCAAGAATCGCTCCCTGTTTCTTTGCACGGGCCTCGCTGTCTATGGATGTTTCAGGAGACCCCACCGAAACACAGAAGGACTCTCAAATTATCCCAGCTTTCTCTGCACAGCAAGAGCTTTTAATATTTAGCATTGCTATCCTTTTCCTGTGTGTTTGTTAAAAAAATAGTTTTTATCTCTTTCACTTTCTTCCCAGGAAAGTTCTTTTTTCCAAAAACCTGGTGGGGGAGGGCTGGGTGTAACCTGCCTTCTATCAGAGGATATTTTCCTCCAAATTTGTCCAAACCGGCACAGCCTGTCCTTTCCTGGGTCTCTGTTGCAGATGGAAGCTGCTGGTGCCATTGTCAGCTTGAAGCCCTCTTTTGATGCAAGCAGATGTTGCCAGGTGTGTTCAGCAGCTGTTGCTCAATGCTTATGCCAAGCTATTGTGTTCCTCATGGAACCAAGGAGCCATTGTGACACTGCAGGGGCTGATGGCATCAAGGAGGCAATTGTGACAGTACAGAACCTCCTAGAAACAAGGCTCCATTGTGACACCGTGGGGAATCATGGAATCAAGGAGCCCATTGTGACACGGCTGCATGGAACCAATGGTCCATGGTTACACTGCGGATTCAAGAAGAGCACGGTGACACCACGCAACATCATGGAACCATAGGTCCATTGTGACACAGCGGGGCCTCATGGAAACAAGGGGACCATTGTGGCAAAGCAGGGCCTAATGGAAGCATGGAGAGCATTGTGACACTAAGGAAACTCCTGGAACCAAGATGACCACTGGCACATAATGGAACCTCATGGAAGCAAGCCTCCACAATGACTTTGGAGGGCCTCAGGGACCACAGGACCCATTGTGACACAGCAGGACCTGGTGGAACCAAGGAGCCTTTGTGATACTCCACATCCACATGGAAGCCAGGGTGCACTGAGACACAGCGGGGCCTTGTTGGAACCAAAGACACCTCTGCAAAAAGCAGGCTAGCTCATAGAAGCAAGGAGTCCATTGTTACAACGTAAAAGCTATGGAACCAAGGGACCATTGTGACACTGCGGGGCCTCATGGAACCAATTGTCCATGATGACAGTGCGGATCAAAGGAGACCATGGTGACACTGCGGAACCTGATGGAACCAAGGAGCCATTGTGACACAGTGGGGCCTCATGGAATCAAGGAGACCATTGTGACCCAGGTGTTGCATGTGAAGGCAAGGAGCCATTGTGACACTTTGGGCTTCTTCCCTTGAGCTCTGCAGCTGGCTGTCCCAGCCCAGCGCACCATGTGCCACCTGCTCTCCTCAGGGCTCTGCCTGCACACAGCCCCAGGAGAAGTTTTCCTGTTTGCAAGGAAAGAATGGAAAAGCCGGAGCAGGTTTCCTAAACAACAAACCCCACTCAGGAGCCACATGCTCAGTACAGGCTGCCTGGAACGATGTCCCCTTTCTACAAGGGTCAGTGTGAGCAGGAATGAATGATCTCTGGGAGCAGAATTCTCGGAGTCTTTCCACTGAATTCTCTGTCCCTGTGTCTTGGGGTGACTTTATCGTGTGTATCCCCTATTGCTGCTCTATGCTCAGAAGTGAACTTTGTGCGTTTCTGTGCCTTTCAACTGAGCCTGAGAGGGGGGAGAGGAAAAAAACCGGACAAACTTCTCAGAGCGTTTGTTCAAGGACACACATACACACTCCTCTGCATCCTGCTTGCAGCAAGAGCAGAGGAAGCAACTTGGTTTCTTTTTAGCCAGTTTTCAGCTCCTTTTCTCTGGGGGGAGATGGAGAGTTGAACTTTGTTTTCCTGGGACTTCGGGGGGTTTTTTTCCCTTCTTCTCTTCTTGACTCTTTCAACATCAGAGCACATTGGGAGAATTTTCTCCCGAGGTGGGGGCCCTGAATGTGGGCCCATGAGCCAGCTGCAAGGAGGAGGAGAGAGACTACACCTACGGAAGTGTTGGGGTTCCTCCCCCCTGCCATGAGGTCATGGGAGAGGGGACCCTGGGGTAGAGGCATGGCCTGGGCACGGGGGTCTCCCTGCTCCCTGCTCACATGTGCCCTAACCCTGTTCAGCACTGCTTATTTTGTGTTGCCTTGTGCGAGGAGGGCCCTGGTTGTGCTGTGATTGCTCAGTTCTTTGGCAGTGCCCCGCCCATGTGGCTGGAGAAGAAAGAGCTCTGAAACTTCTCTCAAGAATCGCTCCCTGTTTCTTTGCACGGGCCTCGCTGTCTATGGATGTTTCAGGAGACCCCACCGAAACACAGAAGGACTCTCAAATTATCCCAGCTTTCTCTGCACAGCAAGAGCTTTTAATATTTAGCATTGCTATCCTTTTCCTGTGTGTTTGTTAAAAAAATAGTTTTTATCTCTTTCACTTTCTTCCCAGGAAAGTTCTTTTTTCCAAAAACCTGGTGGGGGAGGGCTGGGTGTAACCTGCCTTCTATCAGAGGATATTTTCCTCCAAATTTGTCCAAACCGGCACAGCCTGTCCTTTCCTGGGTCTCTGTTGCAGATGGAAGCTGCTGGTGCCATTGTCAGCTTGAAGCCCTCTTTTGATGCAAGCAGATGTTGCCAGGTGTGTTCAGCAGCTGTTGCTCAATGCTTATGCCAAGCTATTGTGTTCCTCATGGAACCAAGGAGCCATTGTGACACTGCAGGGGCTGATGGCATCAAGGAGGCAATTGTGACAGTACAGAACCTCCTAGAAACAAGGCTCCATTGTGACACCGTGGGGAATCATGGAATCAAGGAGCCCATTGTGACACGGCTGCATGGAACCAATGGTCCATGGTTACACGGCGGATTCAAGAAGAGCACGGTGACACCACGCAACATCATGGAACCATAGGTCCATTGTGACACAGCGGGGCCTCATGGAAACAAGGGGACCATTGTGGCAAAGCAGGGCCTAATGGAAGCATGGAGAGCATTGTGACACTAAGGAAACTCCTGGAACCAAGATGACCACTGGCACATAATGGAACCTCATGGAAGCAAGCCTCCACAATGACTTTGGAGGGCCTCAGGGACCACAGGACCCATTGTGACACAGCAGGACCTGGTGGAACCAAGGAGCCTTTGTGATACTCCACATCCACATGGAAGCCAGGGTGCACTGAGACACAGCGGGGCCTTGTTGGAACCAAAGACACCTCTGCAAAAAGCAGGCTAGCTCATAGAAGCAAGGAGTCCATTGTTACAACGTAAAAGCTATGGAACCAAGGGACCATTGTGACACTGCGGGGCCTCATGGAACCAATTGTCCATGATGACAGTGCGGATCAAAGGAGACCATGGTGACACTGCGGAACCTGATGGAACCAAGGAGCCATTGTGACACAGTGGGGCCTCATGGAATCAAGGAGACCATTGTGACCCAGGTGTTGCATGTGAAGGCAAGGAGCCATTGTGACACTTTGGGCTTCTTCCCTTGAGCTCTGCAGCTGGCTGTCCCAGCCCAGCGCACCATGTGCCACCTGCTCTCCTCAGGGCTCTGCCTGCACACAGCCCCAGGAGAAGTTTTCCTGTTTGCAAGGAAAGAATGGAAAAGCCGGAGCAGGTTTCCTAAACAACAAACCCTACTCAGGAGCCACATGCTCAGTACAGGCTGCCTGGAACGATGTCCCCTTTCTACAAGGGTCAGTGTGAGCAGGAATGAATGATCTCTGGGAGCAGAATTCTCGGAGTCTTTCCACTGAATTCTCTGTCCCTGTGTCTTGGGGTGACTTTATTGTGTGTATCCCCTATTGCTGCTCTATGCCCAGAAGTGAACTTTGTGCGTTTCTGTGCCTTTCAACTGAGCCTGAGAGGGGGGAGAGGAAAAAAAACCGGACAAACTTCTCAGAGCGTTTGTTCAAGGACACACATACACACTCCTCTGCATCCTGCTTGCAGCAAGAGCAGAGGAAGCAACTTGGTTTCTTTTTAGCCAGTTTTCAGCTCCTTTTCTCTGGGGGGAGATGGAGAGTTGAACTTTGTTTTCCTGGGACTTCGGGGGGTTTTTTTCCCTTCTTCTCTTCTTGACTCTTTCAACATCAGAGCACATTGGGAGAATTTTCTCCCGAGGTGGGGGCCCTGAATGTGGGCCCATGAGCCAGCTGCAAGGAGGAGGAGAGAGACTACACCTACGGAAGTGTTGGGGTTCCTCCCCCCTGCCATGAGGTCATGGGAGAGGGGACCCTGGGGTAGAGGCATGGCCTGGGCACGGGGTCTCCCTGCTCCCTGCTCACATGTGCCCTAACCCTGTTCAGCACTGCTTATTTTGTGTTGCCTTGTGCGAGGAGGGCCCTGGTTGTGCTGTGATTGCTCAGTTCTTTGGCAGTGCCCCGCCCATGTGGCTGGAGAAGAAAGAGCTCTGAAACTTCTCTCAAGAATCGCTCCCTGTTTCTTTGCACGGGCCTCGCTGTCTATGGATGTTTCAGGAGACCCCACCGAAACACAGAAGGACTCTCAAATTATCCCAGCTTTCTCTGCACAGCGAGAGCTTTTAATATTTAGCATTGCTATCCTTTTCCTGTGTGTTTGTTAAAAAAATAGTTTTTATCTCTTTCACTTTCTTCCCAGGAAAGTTCTTTTTTCCAAAAACCTGGTGGGGGAGGGCTGGGTGTAACCTGCCTTCTATCAGAGGATATTTTCCTCCACATTTGTCCAAACCGGCACAGCCTGTCCTTTCCTGGGTCTCTGTTGCAGATGGAAGCTGCTGGTGCCATTGTCAGCTTGAAGCCCTCTTTTGATGCAAGCAGATGTTGCCAGGTGTGTTCAGCAGCTGTTGCTCAATGCTTATGCCAAGCTATTGTGTTCCTCATGGAACCAAGGAGCCATTGTGACACTGCAGGGGCTGATGGCATCAAGGAGGCAATTGTGACAGTACAGAACCTCCTAGAAACAAGGCTCCATTGTGACACCGTGGGGAATCATGGAATCAAGGAGCCCATTGTGACACGGCTGCATGGAACCAATGGTCCATGGTTACACGGCGGATTCAAGAAGAGCACGGTGACACCACGCAACATCATGGAACCATAGGTCCATTGTGACACAGCGGGGCCTCATGGAAACAAGGGGACCATTGTGGCAAAGCAGGGCCTAATGGAAGCATGGAGAGCATTGTGACACTAAGGAAACTCCTGGAACCAAGATGACCACTGGCACATAATGGAACCTCATGGAAGCAAGCCTCCACAATGACTTTGGAGGGCCTCAGGGACCACAGGACCCATTGTGACACAGCAGGACCTGGTGGAACCAAGGAGCCTTTGTGATACTCCACATCCACATGGAAGCCAGGGTGCACTGAGACACAGCGGGGCCTTGTTGGAACCAAAGACACCTCTGCAAAAAGCAGGCTAGCTCATAGAAGCAAGGAGTCCATTGTTACAACGTAAAAGCTATGGAACCAAGGGACCATTGTGACACTGCGGGGCCTCATGGAACCAATTGTCCATGATGACAGTGCGGATCAAAGGAGACCATGGTGACACTGCGGAACCTGATGGAACCAAGGAGCCATTGTGACACAGTGGGGCCTCATGGAATCAAGGAGACCATTGTGACCCAGGTGTTGCATGTGAAGGCAAGGAGCCATTGTGACACTTTGGGCTTCTTCCCTTGAGCTCTGCAGCTGGCTGTCCCAGCCCAGCGCACCATGTGCCACCTGCTCTCCTCAGGGCTCTGCCTGCACACAGCCCCAGGAGAAGTTTTCCTGTTTGCAAGGAAAGAATGGAAAAGCCGGAGCAGGTTTCCTAAACAACAAACCCTACTCAGGAGCCACATGCTCAGTACAGGCTGCCTGGAACGATGTCCCCTTTCTACAAGGGTCAGTGTGAGCAGGAATGAATGATCTCTGGGAGCAGAATTCTCGGAGTCTTTCCACTGAATTCTCTGTCCCTGTGTCTTGGGGTGACTTTATTGTGTGTATCCCCTATTGCTGCTCTATGCCCAGAAGTGAACTTTGTGCGTTTCTGTGCCTTTCAACTGAGCCTGAGAGGGGGGAGAGGAAAAAAAACCGGACAAACTTCTCAGAGCGTTTGTTCAAGGACACACATACACACTCCTCTGCATCCTGCTTGCAGCAAGAGCAGAGGAAGCAACTTGGTTTCTTTTTAGCCAGTTTTCAGCTCCTTTTCTCTGGGGGGAGATGGAGAGTTGAACTTTGTTTTCCTGGGACTTCGGGGGGTTTTTTTCCCTTCTTCTCTTCTTGACTCTTTCAACATCAGAGCACATTGGGAGAATTTTCTCCCGAGGTGGGGGCCCTGAATGTGGGCCCATGAGCCAGCTGCAAGGAGGAGGAGAGAGACTACACCTACGGAAGTGTTGGGGTTCCTCCCCCCTGCCATGAGGTCATGGGAGAGGGGACCCTGGGGTAGAGGCATGGCCTGGGCACGGGGTCTCCCTGCTCCCTGCTCACATGTGCCCTAACCCTGTTCAGCACTGCTTATTTTGTGTTGCCTTGTGCGAGGAGGGCCCTGGTTGTGCTGTGATTGCTCAGTTCTTTGGCAGTGCCCCGCCCATGTGGCTGGAGAAGAAAGAGCTCTGAAACTTCTCTCAAGAATCGCTCCCTGTTTCTTTGCACGGGCCTCGCTGTCTATGGATGTTTCAGGAGACCCCACCGAAACACAGAAGGACTCTCAAATTATCCCAGCTTTCTCTGCACAGCGAGAGCTTTTAATATTTAGCATTGCTATCCTTTTCCTGTGTGTTTGTTAAAAAAATAGTTTTTATCTCTTTCACTTTCTTCCCAGGAAAGTTCTTTTTTCCAAAAACCTGGTGGGGGAGGGCTGGGTGTAACCTGCCTTCTATCAGAGGATATTTTCCTCCAAATTTGTCCAAACCGGCACAGCCTGTCCTTTCCTGGGTCTCTGTTGCAGATGGAAGCTGCTGGTGCCATTGTCAGCTTGAAGCCCTCTTTTGATGCAAGCAGATGTTGCCAGGTGTGTTCAGCAGCTGTTGCTCAATGCTTATGCCAAGCTATTGTGTTCCTCATGGAACCAAGGAGCCATTGTGACACTGCAGGGGCTGATGGCATCAAGGAGGCAATTGTGACAGTACAGAACCTCCTAGAAACAAGGCTCCATTGTGACACCGTGGGGAATCATGGAATCAAGGAGCCCATTGTGACACGGCTGCATGGAACCAATGGTCCATGGTTACACTGCGGATTCAAGAAGAGCACGGTGACACCACGCAACATCATGGAACCATAGGTCCATTGTGACACAGCGGGGCCTCATGGAAACAAGGGGACCATTGTGGCAAAGCAGGGCCTAATGGAAGCATGGAGAGCATTGTGACACTAAGGAAACTCCTGGAACCAAGATGACCACTGGCACATAATGGAACCTCATGGAAGCAAGCCTCCACGATGACTTTGGAGGGCCTCGGGGACCACAGGACCCATTGTGACACAGCAGGACCTGGTGGAACCAAGGAGCCTTTGTGATACTCCACATCCACATGGAAGCCAGGGTGCACTGAGACACAGCGGGGCCTTGTGGGAACCAAAGACACCTCTGCAAAAAGCAGGCTAGCTCATAGAAGCAAGGAGTCCATTGTTACAACGTAAAAGCTATGGAACCAAGGGACCATTGTGACACTGCGGGGCCTCATGGAACCAATTGTCCATGATGACAGTGCGGATCAAAGGAGACCACGGTGACACTGCGGAACCTGATGGAACCAAGGAGCCATTGTGACACAGTGGGGCCTCATGGAATCAAGGAGACCATTGTGACCCAGGTGTTGCATGGGAAGGCAAGGAGCCATTGTGACACTTTGGGCTTCTTCCCTTGAGCTCTGCAGCTGGCTGTCCCAGCCCAGCGCACCATGTGCCACCTGCTCTCCTCAGGGCTCTGCCTGCACACAGCCCCAGGAGAAGTTTTCCTGTTTGCAAGGAAAGAATGGAAAAGCCTGAGCAGGTTTCCTAAACAACAAACCCCACTGAGGAGCCACATGCTCAGTACAGGCTGCCTGGAACGATGTCCCCTTTCTACAAGGGTCAGGGTTAGCAGGAATGAATGATCTCTGGGAGCAGAATTCTCGGAGTCTTTCCACTGAATTCTCTGTCCCTGTGTCTTGGGGTGACTTTATTGTGTGTATCCCCTATTGCTGCTCTATGCCCAGAAGTGAACTTTGTGCATTTCTGTGCCTTTCAACTGAGCCTGAGAGGGGGGAGAGGAAAAAAAACCGGACAAACTTCTCAGAGCGTTTGTTCAAGGACACACATACACACTCCTCTGCATCCTGCTTGCAGCAAGAGCAGAGGAAGCAACTTGGTTTCTTTTTAGCCAGTTTTCAGCTCCTTTTCTCTGGGGGGAGATGGAGAGTTGAACTTTGTTTTCCTGGGACTTCGGGGGTTTTTTTTCCCTTCTTCTCTTCTTGACTCTTTCAACATCAGAGCACATTGGGAGAATTTTCTCCCGAGGTGGGGGCCCTGAATGTGGGCCCATGAGCCAGCTGCAAGGAGGAGGAGAGAGACTACACCTCCGGAAGTGTTGGGGTTCCTCCCCCCTGCCATGAGGTCATGGGAGAGGGGACCCTGGGGTAGAGGCATGGCCTGGGCACGGGGGTCTCCCTGCTCCCTGCTCACATGTGCCCTAACCCTGTTCAGCACTGGTTATTTTGTGTTGCCCTGTGCCAGGAGGGCCCTGGTTGTGCCGTGATTGCTCAGTTCTTTGGCAGTGCCCCGCCCATGTGGCTGGAGAAGAAAGAGCTCTGAAACTTCTCTCAAGAATCGCCCCCTGTTTCTTTGCACGGGCCTCGCTGTCTATGGATGTTTCAGGAGACCCCACCGAAACACGGAAGGACTCTCAAATTATCCCAGCTTTCTCTGCACAGCAAGAGCTTTTAATATTTAGCATTGCTATCCTTTTCCTGTGTGTTTGTTAAAAAAATAGTTTTTATCTCTTTCACTTTCTTCCCAGGAAAGTTCTTTTTTCCAAAAACCTGGTGGGGGAGGGCTGGGTGTAACCTGCCTTCTATCAGAGGATATTTTCCTCCACATTTGTCCAAACCGGCACAGCCTGTCCTTTCCTGGGTCTCTGTTGCAGATGGAAGCTGCTGGTGCCATTGTCAGCTTGAAGCCCTCTTTTGATGCAAGCAGATGTTGCCAGGTGTGTTCAGCAGCTGTTGCTCAATGCTTATGCCAAGCTATTGTGTTCCTCATGGAACCAAGGAGCCATTGTGACACTGCAGGGGCTGATGGCATCAAGGAGGCAATTGTGACAGTACAGAACCTCCTAGAAACAAGGCTCCATTGTGACACCGTGGGGAATCATGGAATCAAGGAGCCCATTGTGACACGGCTGCATGGAACCAATGGTCCATGGTTACACTGCGGATTCAAGAAGAGCACGGTGACACCACGCAACATCATGGAACCATAGGTCCATTGTGACACAGCGGGGCCTCATGGAAACAAGGGGACCATTGTGGCAAAGCAGGGCCTAATGGAAGCATGGAGAGCATTGTGACACTAAGGAAACTCCTGGAACCAAGATGACCACTGGCACATAATGGAACCTCATGGAAGCAAGCCTCCACAATGACTTTGGAGGGCCTCAGGGACCACAGGACCCATTGTGACACAGCAGGACCTGGTGGAACCAAGGAGCCTTTGTGATACTCCACATCCACATGGAAGCCAGGGTGCACTGAGACACAGCGGGGCCTTGTTGGAACCAAAGACACCTCTGCAAAAAGCAGGCTAGCTCATAGAAGCAAGGAGTCCATTGTTACAACGTAAAAGCTATGGAAGCAAGGGACCATTGTGACACTGCGGGGCCTCATGGAACCAATTGTCCATGATGACAGTGCGGATCAAAGGAGACCACGGTGACACTGCGGAACCTGATGGAACCAAGGAGCCATTGTGACACAGTGGGGCCTCATGGAATCAAGGAGACCATTGTGACCCAGGTGTTGCATGGGAAGGCAAGGAGCCATTGTGACACTTTGGGCTTCTTCCCTTGAGCTCTGCAGCTGGCTGTCCCAGCCCAGCGCACCATGTGCCACCTGCTCTCCTCAGGGCTCTGCCTGCACACAGCCCCAGGAGAAATTTTCCTGTTTGCAAGGAAAGAATGGAAAAGCCTGAGCAGGTTTCCTAAACAACAAACCCCACTCAGGAGCCACATGCTCAGTACAGGCTGCCTGGAACGATGTCCCCTTTCTACAAGGGTCAGGGTTAGCAGGAATGAATGATCTCTGGGAGCAGAATTCTCGGAGTCTTTCCACTGAATTCTCTGTCCCTGTGTCTTGGGGTGACTTTATTGTGTGTATCCCCTATTGCTGCTCTATGCCCAGAAGTGAACTTTGTGCATTTCTGTGCCTTTCAACTGAGCCTGAGAGGGGGGAGAGGAAAAAAAACCGGACAAACTTCTCAGAGCGTTTGTTCAAGGACACACATACACACTCCTCTGCATCCTGCTTGCAGCAAGAGCAGAGGAAGCAACTTGGTTTCTTTTTTGCCAGTTTTCAGCTCCTTTTCTCTGGGGGGAGATGGAGAGTTGAACTTTGTTTTCCTGGGACTTCGGGGGGTTTTTTTCCCTTCTTCTCTTCTTGACTCTTTCAACATCAGAGCACATTGGGAGAATTTTCTCCCGAGGTGGGGGCCCTGAATGTGGGCCCATGAGCCAGCTGCAAGGAGGAGGAGAGAGACTACACCTCCGGAAGTGTTGGGGTTCCTCCCCCCTGCCATGAGGTCATGGGAGAGGGGACCCTGGGGTAGAGGCATGGCCTGGGCACGGGGGTCTCCCTGCTCCCTGCTCACATGTGCCCTAACCCTGTTCAGCACTGGTTATTTTGTGTTGCCCTGTGCCAGGAGGGCCCTGCTTGTGCCGTGATTGCTCAGTTCTTTGGCAGTGCCCCGCCCATGTGGCTGGAGAAGAAAGAGCTCTGAAACTTCTCTCAAGAATCGCCCCCTGTTTCTTTGCACGGGCCTCGCTGTCTATGGATGTTTCAGGAGACCCCACCGAAACACGGAAGGACTCTCAAATTATCCCAGCTTTCTCTGCACAGCAAGAGCTTTTAATATTTAGCATTGCTATCCTTTTCCTGTGTGTTTGTTAAAAAAATAGTTTTTATCTCTTTCACTTTCTTCCCAGGAAAGTTCTTTTTTCCAAAAACCTGGTGGGGGAGGGCTGGGTGTAACCTGCCTTCTATCAGAGGATATTTTCCTCCACATTTGTCCAAACCGGCACAGCCTGTCCTTTCCTGGGTCTCTGTTGCAGATGGAAGCTGCTGGTGCCATTGTCAGCTTGAAGCCCTCTTTTGATGCAAGCAGATGTTGCCAGGTGTGTTCAGCAGCTGTTGCTCAATGCTTATGCCAAGCTATTGTGTTCCTCATGGAACCAAGGAGCCATTGTGACACTGCAGGGGCTGATGGCATCAAGGAGGCAATTGTGACAGTACAGAACCTCCTAGAAACAAGGCTCCATTGTGACACCGTGGGGAATCATGGAATCAAGGAGCCCATTGTGACACGGCTGCATGGAACCAATGGTCCATGGTTACACTGCGGATTCAAGAAGAGCACGGTGACACCACGCAACATCATGGAACCATAGGTCCATTGTGACACAGCGGGGCCTCATGGAAACAAGGGGACCATTGTGGCAAAGCAGGGCCTAATGGAAGCATGGAGAGCATTGTGACACTAAGGAAACTCCTGGAACCAAGATGACCACTGGCACATAATGGAACCTCATGGAAGCAAGCCTCCACAATGACTTTGGAGGGCCTCAGGGACCACAGGACCCATTGTGACACAGCAGGACCTGGTGGAACCAAGGAGCCTTTGTGATACTCCACATCCACATGGAAGCCAGGGTGCACTGAGACACAGCGGGGCCTTGTTGGAACCAAAGACACCTCTGCAAAAAGCAGGCTAGCTCATAGAAGCAAGGAGTCCATTGTTACAACGTAAAAGCTATGGAACCAAGGGACCATTGTGACACTGCGGGGCCTCATGGAACCAATTGTCCATGATGACAGTGCGGATCAAAGGAGACCATGGTGACACTGCGGAACCTGATGGAACCAAGGAGCCATTGTGACACAGTGGGGCCTCATGGAATCAAGGAGACCATTGTGACCCAGGTGTTGCATGGGAAGGCAAGGAGCCATTGTGACACTTTGGGCTTCTTCCCTTGAGCTCTGCAGCTGGCTGTCCCAGCCCAGCGCACCATGTGCCACCTGCTCTCCTCAGGGCTCTGCCTGCACACAGCCCCAGGAGAAGTTTTCCTGTTTGCAAGGAAAGAATGGAAAAGCCGGAGCAGGTTTCCTAAACAACAAACCCCACTCAGGAGCCACATGCTCAGTACAGGCTGCCTGGAACGATGTCCCCTTTCTACAAGGGTCAGTGTGAGCAGGAATGAATGATCTCTGGGAGCAGAATTCTCGGAGTCTTTCCACTGAATTCTCTGTCCCTGTGTCTTGGGGTGACTTTATCGTGTGTATCCCCTATTGCTGCTCTATGCTCAGAAGTGAACTTTGTGCGTTTCTGTGCCTTTCAACTGAGCCTGAGAGGGGGGAGAGGAAAAAAACCGGACAAACTTCTCAGAGCGTTTGTTCAAGGACACACATACACACTCCTCTGCATCCTGCTTGCAGCAAGAGCAGAGGAAGCAACTTGGTTTCTTTTTTGCCAGTTTTCAGCTCCTTTTCTCTGGGGGGAGATGGAGAGTTGAACTTTGTTTTCCTGGGACTTCGGGGGGTTTTTTTCCCTTCTTCTCTTCTTGACTCTTTCAACATCAGAGCACATTGGGAGAATTTTCTCCCGAGGTGGGGGCCCTGAATGTGGGCCCATGAGCCAGCTGCAAGGAGGAGGAGAGAGACTACACCTCCGGAAGTGTTGGGGTTCCTCCCCCCTGCCATGAGGTCATGGGAGAGGGGACCCTGGGGTAGAGGCATGGCCTGGGCACGGGGGTCTCCCTGCTCCCTGCTCACATGTGCCCTAACCCTGTTCAGCACTGGTTATTTTGTGTTGCCCTGTGCCAGGAGGGCCCTGGTTGTGCCGTGATTGCTCAGTTCTTTGGCAGTGCCCCGCCCATGTGGCTGGAGAAGAAAGAGCTCTGAAACTTCTCTCAAGAATCGCCCCCTGTTTCTTTGCACGGGCCTCGCTGTCTATGGATGTTTCAGGAGACCCCACCGAAACACGGAAGGACTCTCAAATTATCCCAGCTTTCTCTGCACAGCAAGAGCTTTTAATATTTAGCATTGCTATCCTTTTCCTGTGTGTTTGTTAAAAAAATAGTTTTTATCTCTTTCACTTTCTTCCCAGGAAAGTTCTTTTTTCCAAAAACCTGGTGGGGGAGGGCTGGGTGTAACCTGCCTTCTATCAGAGGATATTTTCCTCCACATTTGTCCAAACCGGCACAGCCTGTCCTTTCCTGGGTCTCTGTTGCAGATGGAAGCTGCTGGTGCCATTGTCAGCTTGAAGCCCTCTTTTGATGCAAGCAGATGTTGCCAGGTGTGTTCAGCAGCTGTTGCTCAATGCTTATGCCAAGCTATTGTGTTCCTCATGGAACCAAGGAGCCATTGTGACACTGCAGGGGCTGATGGCATCAAGGAGGCAATTGTGACAGTACAGAACCTCCTAGAAACAAGGCTCCATTGTGACACCGTGGGGAATCATGGAATCAAGGAGCCCATTGTGACACGGCTGCATGGAACCAATGGTCCATGGTTACACTGCGGATTCAAGAAGAGCACGGTGACACCACGCAACATCATGGAACCATAGGTCCATTGTGACACAGCGGGGCCTCATGGAAACAAGGGGACCATTGTGGCAAAGCAGGGCCTAATGGAAGCATGGAGAGCATTGTGACACTAAGGAAACTCCTGGAACCAAGATGACCACTGGCACATAATGGAACCTCATGGAAGCAAGCCTCCACAATGACTTTGGAGGGCCTCAGGGACCACAGGACCCATTGTGACACAGCAGGACCTGGTGGAACCAAGGAGCCTTTGTGATACTCCACATCCACATGGAAGCCAGGGTGCACTGAGACACAGCGGGGCCTTGTTGGAACCAAAGACACCTCTGCAAAAAGCAGGCTAGCTCATAGAAGCAAGGAGTCCATTGTTACAACGTAAAAGCTATGGAACCAAGGGACCATTGTGACACTGCGGGGCCTCATGGAACCAATTGTCCATGATGACAGTGCGGATCAAAGGAGACCATGGTGACACTGCGGAACCTGATGGAACCAAGGAGCCATTGTGACACAGTGGGGCCTCATGGAATCAAGGAGACCATTGTGACCCAGGTGTTGCATGGGAAGGCAAGGAGCCATTGTGACACTTTGGGCTTCTTCCCTTGAGCTCTGCAGCTGGCTGTCCCAGCCCAGCGCACCATGTGCCACCTGCTCTCCTCAGGGCTCTGCCTGCACACAGCCCCAGGAGAAGTTTTCCTGTTTGCAAGGAAAGAATGGAAAAGCCGGAGCAGGTTTCCTAAACAACAAACCCCACTCAGGAGCCACATGCTCAGTACAGGCTGCCTGGAACGATGTCCCCTTTCTACAAGGGTCAGTGTGAGCAGGAATGAATGATCTCTGGGAGCAGAATTCTCGGAGTCTTTCCACTGAATTCTCTGTCCCTGTGTCTTGGGGTGACTTTATCGTGTGTATCCCCTATTGCTGCTCTATGCCCAGAAGTGAACTTTGTGCGTTTCTGTGCCTTTCAACTGAGCCTGAGAGGGGGGAGAGGAAAAAAACCGGACAAACTTCTCAGAGCGTTTGTTCAAGGACACACATACACACTCCTCTGCATCCTGCTTGCAGCAAGAGCAGAGGAAGCAACTTGGTTTCTTTTTTGCCAGTTTTCAGCTCCTTTTCTCTGGGGGGAGATGGAGAGTTGAACTTTGTTTTCCTGGGACTTCGGGGGGTTTTTTTCCCTTCTTCTCTTCTTGACTCTTTCAACATCAGAGCACATTGGGAGAATTTTCTCCCGAGGTGGGGGCCCTGAATGTGGGCCCATGAGCCAGCTGCAAGGAGGAGGAGAGAGACTACACCTACGGAAGTGTTGGGGTTCCTCCCCCCTGCCATGAGGTCATGGGAGAGGGGACCCTGGGGTAGAGGCATGGCCTGGGCACGGGGGTCTCCCTGCTCCCTGCTCACATGTGCCCTAACCCTGTTCAGCACTGCTTATTTTGTGTTGCCTTGTGCGAGGAGGGCCCTGGTTGTGCTGTGATTGCTCAGTTCTTTGGCAGTGCCCCGCCCATGTGGCTGGAGAAGAAAGAGCTCTGAAACTTCTCTCAAGAATCGCTCCCTGTTTCTTTGCACGGGCCTCGCTGTCTATGGATGTTTCAGGAGACCCCACCGAAACACAGAAGGACTCTCAAATTATCCCAGCTTTCTCTGCACAGCAAGAGCTTTTAATATTTAGCATTGCTATCCTTTTCCTGTGTGTTTGTTAAAAAAATAGTTTTTATCTCTTTCACTTTCTTCCCAGGAAAGTTCTTTTTTCCAAAAACCTGGTGGGGGAGGGCTGGGTGTAACCTGCCTTCTATCAGAGGATATTTTCCTCCAAATTTGTCCAAACCGGCACAGCCTGTCCTTTCCTGGGTCTCTGTTGCAGATGGAAGCTGCTGGTGCCATTGTCAGCTTGAAGCCCTCTTTTGATGCAAGCAGATGTTGCCAGGTGTGTTCAGCAGCTGTTGCTCAATGCTTATGCCAAGCTATTGTGTTCCTCATGGAACCAAGGAGCCATTGTGACACTGCAGGGGCTGATGGCATCAAGGAGGCAATTGTGACAGTACAGAACCTCCTAGAAACAAGGCTCCATTGTGACACCGTGGGGAATCATGGAATCAAGGAGCCCATTGTGACACAGCTGCATGGAACCAATGGTCCATGGTTACACGGCGGATTCAAGAAGAGCACGGTGACACCACGCAACATCATGGAACCATAGGTCCATTGTGACACAGCGGGGCCTCATGGAAACAAGGGGACCATTGTGGCAAAGCAGGGCCTAATGGAAGCATGGAGAGCATTGTGACACTAAGGAAACTCCTGGAACCAAGATGACCACTGGCACATAATGGAACCTCATGGAAGCAAGCCTCCACGATGACTTTGGCGGGCCTCGGGGACCACAGGACCCATTGTGACACAGCAGGACCTGGTGGAACCAAGGAGCCTTTGTGATACTCCACATCCACATGGAAGCCAGGGTGCACTGAGACACAGCGGGGCCTTGTTGGAACCAAAGACACCTCTGCAAAAAGCAGGCTAGCTCATAGAAGCAAGGAGTCCATTGTTACAACGTAAAAGCTATGGAACCAAGGGACCATTGTGACACTGCGGGGCCTCATGGAACCAATTGTCCATGATGACAGTGCGGATCAAAGGAGACCATGGTGACACTGCGGAACCTGATGGAACCAAGGAGCCATTGTGACACAGTGGGGCCTCATGGAATCAAGGAGACCATTGTGACCCAGGTGTTGCATGTGAAGGCAAGGAGCCATTGTGACACTTTGGGCTTCTTCCCTTGAGCTCTGCAGCTGGCTGTCCCAGCCCAGCGCACCATGTGCCACCTGCTCTCCTCAGGGCTCTGCCTGCACACAGCCCCAGGAGAAGTTTTCCTGTTTGCAAGGAAAGAATGGAAAAGCCTGAGCAGGTTTCCTAAACAACAAACCCTACTCAGGAGCCACATGCTCAGTACAGGCTGCCTGGAACGATGTCCCCTTTCTACAAGGGTCAGTGTGAGCAGGAATGAATGATCTCTGGGAGCAGAATTCTCGGAGTCTTTCCACTGAATTCTCTGTCCCTGTGTCTTGGGGTGACTTTATTGTGTGTATCCCCTATTGCTGCTCTATGCCCAGAAGTGAACTTTGTGCGTTTCTGTGCCTTTCAACTGAGCCTGAGAGGGGGGAGAGGAAAAAAAACCGGACAAACTTCTCAGAGCGTTTGTTCAAGGACACACATACACACTCCTCTGCATCCTGCTTGCAGCAAGAGCAGAGGAAGCAACTTGGTTTCTTTTTTGCCAGTTTTCAGCTCCTTTTCTCTGGGGGGAGATGGAGAGTTGAACTTTGTTTTCCTGGGACTTCGGGGGTTTTTTTTCCCTTCTTCTCTTCTTGACTCTTTCAACATCAGAGCACATTGGGAGAATTTTCTCCCGAGGTGGGGGCCCTGAATGTGGGCCCATGAGCCAGCTGCAAGGAGGAGGAGAGAGACTACACCTACGGAAGTGTTGGGGTTCCTCCCCCCTGCCATGAGGTCATGGGAGAGGGGACCCTGGGGTAGAGGCATGGCCTGGGCACGGGGGTCTCCCTGCTCCCTGCTCACATGTGCCCTAACCCTGTTCAGCACTGCTTATTTTGTGTTGCCTTGTGCGAGGAGGGCCCTGGTTGTGCTGTGATTGCTCAGTTCTTTGGCAGTGCCCCGCCCATGTGGCTGGAGAAGAAAGAGCTCTGAAACTTCTCTCAAGAATCGCTCCCTGTTTCTTTGCACGGGCCTCGCTGTCTATGGATGTTTCAGGAGACCCCACCGAAACACAGAAGGACTCTCAAATTATCCCAGCTTTCTCTGCACAGCAAGAGCTTTTAATATTTAGCATTGCTATCCTTTTCCTGTGTGTTTGTTAAAAAAATAGTTTTTATCTCTTTCACTTTCTTCCCAGGAAAGTTCTTTTTTCCAAAAACCTGGTGGGGGAGGGCTGGGTGTAACCTGCCTTCTATCAGAGGATATTTTCCTCCAAATTTGTCCAAACCGGCACAGCCTGTCCTTTCCTGGGTCTCTGTTGCAGATGGAAGCTGCTGGTGCCATTGTCAGCTTGAAGCCCTCTTTTGATGCAAGCAGATGTTGCCAGGTGTGTTCAGCAGCTGTTGCTCAATGCTTATGCCAAGCTATTGTGTTCCTC
Source organism: Aphelocoma coerulescens (assembly GCF_041296385.1). Lineage (NCBI taxonomy): Eukaryota > Metazoa > Chordata > Aves > Passeriformes > Corvidae > Aphelocoma > Aphelocoma coerulescens. Next base: position 1,143,085 of record NW_027184024.1, on the reverse strand, counting down.
ATGGAACCAAGGAGCCATTGTGACACTGCAGGGGCTGATGGCATCAAGGAGGCAATTGTGACAGTACAGAACCTCCTAGAAACAAGGCTCCATTGTGACACCGTGGGGAATCATGGAATCAAGGAGCCCATTGTGACACGGCTGCATGGAACCAATGGTCCATGGTTACACTGCGGATTCAAGAAGAGCACGGTGACACCACGCAACATCATGGAACCATAGGTCCATTGTGACACAGCGGGGCCTCATGGAAACAAGGGGACCATTGTGGCAAAGCAGGGCCTAATGGAAGCATGGAGAGCATTGTGACACTAAGGAAACTCCTGGAACCAAGATGACCACTGGCACATAATGGAACCTCATGGAAGCAAGCCTCCACGATGACTTTGGAGGGCCTCGGGGACCACAGGACCCATTGTGACACAGCAGGACCTGGTGGAACCAAGGAGCCTTTGTGATACTCCACATCCACATGGAAGCCAGGGTGCACTGAGACACAGCGGGGCCTTGTGGGAACCAAAGACACCTCTGCAAAAAGCAGGCTAGCTCATAGAAGCAAGGAGTCCATTGTTACAACGTAAAAGCTATGGAACCAAGGGACCATTGTGACACTGCGGGGCCTCATGGAACCAATTGTCCATGATGACAGTGCGGATCAAAGGAGACCATGGTGACACTGCGGAACCTGATGGAACCAAGGAGCCATTGTGACACAGTGGGGCCTCATGGAATCAAGGAGACCATTGTGACCCAGGTGTTGCATGGGAAGGCAAGGAGCCATTGTGACACTTTGGGCTTCTTCCCTTGAGCTCTGCAGCTGGCTGTCCCAGCCCAGCGCACCATGTGCCACCTGCTCTCCTCAGGGCTCTGCCTGCACACAGCCCCAGGAGAAGTTTTCCTGTTTGCAAGGAAAGAATGGAAAAGCCTGAGCAGGTTTCCTAAACAACAAACCCTACTCAGGAGCCACATGCTCAGTACAGGCTGCCTGGAACGATGTCCCCTTTCTACAAGGGTCAGTGTGAGCAGGAATGAATGATCTCTGGGAGCAGAATTCTCGGAGTCTTTCCACTGAATTCTCTGTCCCTGTGTCTTGGGGTGACTTTATTGTGTGTATCCCCTATTGCTGCTCTATGCCCAGAAGTGAACTTTGTGCGTTTCTGTGCCTTTCAACTGAGCCTGAGAGGGGGGAGAGGAAAAAAAACCGGACAAACTTCTCAGAGCGTTTGTTCAAGGACACACATACACACTCCTCTGCATCCTGCTTGCAGCAAGAGCAGAGGAAGCAACTTGGTTTCTTTTTTGCCAGTTTTCAGCTCCTTTTCTCTGGGGGGAGATGGAGAGTTGAACTTTGTTTTCCTGGGACTTCGGGGGGTTTTTTTCCCTTCTTCTCTTCTTGACTCTTTCAACATCAGAGCACATTGGGAGAATTTTCTCCCGAGGTGGGGGCCCTGAATGTGGGCCCATGAGCCAGCTGCAAGGAGGAGGAGAGAGACTACACCTCCGGAAGTGTTGGGGTTCCTCCCCCCTGCCATGAGGTCATGGGAGAGGGGACCCTGGGGTAGAGGCATGGCCTGGGCACGGGGGTCTCCCTGCTCCCTGCTCACATGTGCCCTAACCCTGTTCAGCACTGGTTATTTTGTGTTGCCCTGTGCCAGGAGGGCCCTGGTTGTGCCGTGATTGCTCAGTTCTTTGGCAGTGCCCCGCCCATGTGGCTGGAGAAGAAAGAGCTCTGAAACTTCTCTCAAGAATCGCCCCCTGTTTCTTTGCACGGGCCTCGCTGTCTATGGATGTTTCAGGAGACCCCACCGAAACACGGAAGGACTCTCAAATTATCCCAGCTTTCTCTGCACAGCAAGAGCTTTTAATATTTAGCATTGCTATCCTTTTCCTGTGTGTTTGTTAAAAAAATAGTTTTTATCTCTTTCACTTTCTTCCCAGGAAAGTTCTTTTTTCCAAAAACCTGGTGGGGGAGGGCTGGGTGTAACCTGCCTTCTATCAGAGGATATTTTCCTCCACATTTGTCCAAACCGGCACAGCCTGTCCTTTCCTGGGTCTCTGTTGCAGATGGAAGCTGCTGGTGCCATTGTCAGCTTGAAGCCCTCTTTTGATGCAAGCAGATGTTGCCAGGTGTGTTCAGCAGCTGTTGCTCAATGCTTATGCCAAGCTATTGTGTTCCTCATGGAACCAAGGAGCCATTGTGACACTGCAGGGGCTGATGGCATCAAGGAGGCAATTGTGACAGTACAGAACCTCCTAGAAACAAGGCTCCATTGTGACACCGTGGGGAATCATGGAATCAAGGAGCCCATTGTGACACGGCTGCATGGAACCAATGGTCCATGGTTACACTGCGGATTCAAGAAGAGCACGGTGACACCACGCAACATCATGGAACCATAGGTCCATTGTGACACAGCGGGGCCTCATGGAAACAAGGGGACCATTGTGGCAAAGCAGGGCCTAATGGAAGCATGGAGAGCATTGTGACACTAAGGAAACTCCTGGAACCAAGATGACCACTGGCACATAATGGAACCTCATGGAAGCAAGCCTCCACAATGACTTTGGAGGGCCTCAGGGACCACAGGACCCATTGTGACACAGCAGGACCTGGTGGAACCAAGGAGCCTTTGTGATACTCCACATCCACATGGAAGCCAGGGTGCACTGAGACACAGCGGGGCCTTGTTGGAACCAAAGACACCTCTGCAAAAAGCAGGCTAGCTCATAGAAGCAAGGAGTCCATTGTTACAACGTAAAAGCTATGGAACCAAGGGACCATTGTGACACTGCGGGGCCTCATGGAACCAATTGTCCATGATGACAGTGCGGATCAAAGGAGACCATGGTGACACTGCGGAACCTGATGGAACCAAGGAGCCATTGTGACACAGTGGGGCCTCATGGAATCAAGGAGACCATTGTGACCCAGGTGTTGCATGTGAAGGCAAGGAGCCATTGTGACACTTTGGGCTTCTTCCCTTGAGCTCTGCAGCTGGCTGTCCCAGCCCAGCGCACCATGTGCCACCTGCTCTCCTCAGGGCTCTGCCTGCACACAGCCCCAGGAGAAGTTTTCCTGTTTGCAAGGAAAGAATGGAAAAGCCGGAGCAGGTTTCCTAAACAACAAACCCCACTCAGGAGCCACATGCTCAGTACAGGCTGCCTGGAACGATGTCCCCTTTCTACAAGGGTCAGTGTGAGCAGGAATGAATGATCTCTGGGAGCAGAATTCTCGGAGTCTTTCCACTGAATTCTCTGTCCCTGTGTCTTGGGGTGACTTTATCGTGTGTATCCCCTATTGCTGCTCTATGCTCAGAAGTGAACTTTGTGCGTTTCTGTGCCTTTCAACTGAGCCTGAGAGGGGGGAGAGGAAAAAAACCGGACAAACTTCTCAGAGCGTTTGTTCAAGGACACACATACACACTCCTCTGCATCCTGCTTGCAGCAAGAGCAGAGGAAGCAACTTGGTTTCTTTTTTGCCAGTTTTCAGCTCCTTTTCTCTGGGGGGAGATGGAGAGTTGAACTTTGTTTTCCTGGGACTTCGGGGGGTTTTTTTCCCTTCTTCTCTTCTTGACTCTTTCAACATCAGAGCACATTGGGAGAATTTTCTCCCGAGGTGGGGGCCCTGAATGTGGGCCCATGAGCCAGCTGCAAGGAGGAGGAGAGAGACTACACCTACGGAAGTGTTGGGGTTCCTCCCCCCTGCCATGAGGTCATGGGAGAGGGGACCCTGGGGTAGAGGCATGGCCTGGGCACGGGGGTCTCCCTGCTCCCTGCTCACATGTGCCCTAACCCTGTTCAGCACTGCTTATTTTGTGTTGCCTTGTGCGAGGAGGGCCCTGGTTGTGCTGTGATTGCTCAGTTCTTTGGCAGTGCCCCGCCCATGTGGCTGGAGAAGAAAGAGCTCTGAAACTTCTCTCAAGAATCGCTCCCTGTTTCTTTGCACGGGCCTCGCTGTCTATGGATGTTTCAGGAGACCCCACCGAAACACAGAAGGACTCTCAAATTATCCCAGCTTTCTCTGCACAGCAAGAGCTTTTAATATTTAGCATTGCTATCCTTTTCCTTTGTGTTTGTTAAAAAAATAGTTTTTATCTCTTTCACTTTCTTCCCAGGAAAGTTCTTTTTTCCAAAAACCTGGTGGGGGAGGGCTGGGTGTAACCTGCCTTCTATCAGAGGATATTTTCCTCCAAATTTGTCCAAACCGGCACAGCCTGTCCTTTCCTGGGTCTCTGTTGCAGATGGAAGCTGCTGGTGCCATTGTCAGCTTGAAGCCCTCTTTTGATGCAAGCAGATGTTGCCAGGTGTGTTCAGCAGCTGTTGCTCAATGCTTATGCCAAGCTCTTGTGTTCCTCATGGAACCAAGGAGCCATTGTGACACTGCAGGGGCTGATGGCATCAAGGAGGCAATTGTGACAGTACAGAACCTCCTAGAAACAAGGCTCCATTGTGACACCGTGGGGAATCATGGAATCAAGGAGCCCATTGTGACACGGCTGCATGGAACCAATGGTCCATGGTTACACGGCGGATTCAAGAAGAGCACGGTGACACCACGCAACATCATGGAACCATAGGTCCATTGTGACACAGCGGGGCCTCATGGAAACAAGGGGACCATTGTGGCAAAGCAGGGCCTAATGGAAGCATGGAGAGCATTGTGACACTAAGGAAACTCCTGGAACCAAGATGACCACTGGCACATAATGGAACCTCATGGAAGCAAGCCTCCACGATGACTTTGGCGGGCCTCGGGGACCACAGGACCCATTGTGACACAGCAGGACCTGGTGGAACCAAGGAGCCTTTGTGATACTCCACATCCACATGGAAGCCAGGGTGCACTGAGACACAGCGGGGCCTTGTTGGAACCAAAGACACCTCTGCAAAAAGCAGGCTAGCTCATAGAAGCAAGGAGTCCATTGTTACAACGTAAAAGCTATGGAACCAAGGGACCATTGTGACACTGCGGGGCCTCATGGAACCAATTGTCCATGATGACAGTGCGGATCAAAGGAGACCATGGTGACACTGCGGAACCTGATGGAACCAAGGAGCCATTGTGACACAGTGGGGCCTCATGGAATCAAGGAGACCATTGTGACCCAGGTGTTGCATGTGAAGGCAAGGAGCCATTGTGACACTTTGGGCTTCTTCCCTTGAGCTCTGCAGCTGGCTGTCCCAGCCCAGCGCACCATGTGCCACCTGCTCTCCTCAGGGCTCTGCCTGCACACAGCCCCAGGAGAAGTTTTCCTGTTTGCAAGGAAAGAATGGAAAAGCCTGAGCAGGTTTCCTAAACAACAAACCCTACTCAGGAGCCACATGCTCAGTACAGGCTGCCTGGAACGATGTCCCCTTTCTACAAGGGTCAGTGTGAGCAGGAATGAATGATCTCTGGGAGCAGAATTCTCGGAGTCTTTCCACTGAATTCTCTGTCCCTGTGTCTTGGGGTGACTTTATTGTGTGTATCCCCTATTGCTGCTCTATGCCCAGAAGTGAACTTTGTGCGTTTCTGTGCCTTTCAACTGAGCCTGAGAGGGGGGAGAGGAAAAAAAACCGGACAAACTTCTCAGAGCGTTTGTTCAAGGACACACATACACACTCCTCTGCATCCTGCTTGCAGCAAGAGCAGAGGAAGCAACTTGGTTTCTTTTTTGCCAGTTTTCAGCTCCTTTTCTCTGGGGGGAGATGGAGAGTTGAACTTTGTTTTCCTGGGACTTCGGGGGTTTTTTTTCCCTTCTTCTCTTCTTGACTCTTTCAACATCAGAGCACATTGGGAGAATTTTCTCCCGAGGTGGGGGCCCTGAATGTGGGCCCATGAGCCAGCTGCAAGGAGGAGGAGAGAGACTACACCTACGGAAGTGTTGGGGTTCCTCCCCCCTGCCATGAGGTCATGGGAGAGGGGACCCTGGGGTAGAGGCATGGCCTGGGCACGGGGGTCTCCCTGCTCCCTGCTCACATGTGCCCTAACCCTGTTCAGCACTGCTTATTTTGTGTTGCCTTGTGCGAGGAGGGCCCTGGTTGTGCCGTGATTGCTCAGTTCTTTGGCAGTGCCCCGCCCATGTGGCTGGAGAAGAAAGAGCTCTGAAACTTCTCTCAAGAATCGCTCCCTGTTTCTTTGCACGGGCCTCGCTGTCTATGGATGTTTCAGGAGACCCCACCGAAACACAGAAGGACTCTCAAATTATCCCAGCTTTCTCTGCACAGCAAGAGCTTTTAATATTTAGCATTGCTATCCTTTTCCTGTGTGTTTGTTAAAAAAATAGTTTTTATCTCTTTCACTTTCTTCCCAGGAAAGTTCTTTTTTCCAAAAACCTGGTGGGGGAGGGCTGGGTGTAACCTGCCTTCTATCAGAGGATATTTTCCTCCAAATTTGTCCAAACCGGCACAGCCTGTCCTTTCCTGGGTCTCTGTTGCAGATGGAAGCTGCTGGTGCCATTGTCAGCTTGAAGCCCTCTTTTGATGCAAGCAGATGTTGCCAGGTGTGTTCAGCAGCTGTTGCTCAATGCTTATGCCAAGCTATTGTGTTCCTCATGGAACCAAGGAGCCATTGTGACACTGCAGGGGCTGATGGCATCAAGGAGGCAATTGTGACAGTACAGAACCTCCTAGAAACAAGGCTCCATTGTGACACCGTGGGGAATCATGGAATCAAGGAGCCCATTGTGACACGGCTGCATGGAACCAATGGTCCATGGTTACACTGCGGATTCAAGAAGAGCACGGTGACACCACGCAACATCATGGAACCATAGGTCCATTGTGACACAGCGGGGCCTCATGGAAACAAGGGGACCATTGTGGCAAAGCAGGGCCTAATGGAAGCATGGAGAGCATTGTGACACTAAGGAAACTCCTGGAACCAAGATGACCACTGGCACATAATGGAACCTCATGGAAGCAAGCCTCCACGATGACTTTGGAGGGCCTCGGGGACCACAGGACCCATTGTGACACAGCAGGACCTGGTGGAACCAAGGAGCCTTTGTGATACTCCACATCCACATGGAAGCCAGGGTGCACTGAGACACAGCGGGGCCTTGTGGGAACCAAAGACACCTCTGCAAAAAGCAGGCTAGCTCATAGAAGCAAGGAGTCCATTGTTACAACGTAAAAGCTATGGAACCAAGGGACCATTGTGACACTGCGGGGCCTCATGGAACCAATTGTCCATGATGACAGTGCGGATCAAAGGAGCCCATGGTGACACTGCGGAACCTGATGGAACCAAGGAGCCATTGTGACACAGTGGGGCCTCATGGAATCAAGGAGACCATTGTGACCCAGGTGTTGCATGGGAAGGCAAGGAGCCATTGTGACACTTTGGGCTTCTTCCCTTGAGCTCTGCAGCTGGCTGTCCCAGCCCAGCGCACCATGTGCCACCTGCTCTCCTCAGGGCTCTGCCTGCACACAGCCCCAGGAGAAGTTTTCCTGTTTGCAAGGAAAGAATGGAAAAGCCGGAGCAGGTTTCCTAAACAACAAACCCCACTCAGGAGCCACATGCTCAGTACAGGCTGCCTGGAACGATGTCCCCTTTCTACAAGGGTCAGTGTGAGCAGGAATGAATGATCTCTGGGAGCAGAATTCTCGGAGTCTTTCCACTGAATTCTCTGTCCCTGTGTCTTGGGGTGACTTTATCGTGTGTATCCCCTATTGCTGCTCTATGCTCAGAAGTGAACTTTGTGCGTTTCTGTGCCTTTCAACTGAGCCTGAGAGGGGGGAGAGGAAAAAAACCGGACAAACTTCTCAGAGCGTTTGTTCAAGGACACACATACACACTCCTCTGCATCCTGCTTGCAGCAAGAGCAGAGGAAGCAACTTGGTTTCTTTTTAGCCAGTTTTCAGCTCCTTTTCTCTGGGGGGAGATGGAGAGTTGAACTTTGTTTTCCTGGGACTTCGGGGGGTTTTTTTCCCTTCTTCTCTTCTTGACTCTTTCAACATCAGAGCACATTGGGAGAATTTTCTCCCGAGGTGGGGGCCCTGAATGTGGGCCCATGAGCCAGCTGCAAGGAGGAGGAGAGAGACTACACCTACGGAAGTGTTGGGGTTCCTCCCCCCTGCCATGAGGTCATGGGAGAGGGGACCCTGGGGTAGAGGCATGGCCTGGGCACGGGGGTCTCCCTGCTCCCTGCTCACATGTGCCCTAACCCTGTTCAGCACTGCTTATTTTGTGTTGCCTTGTGTGAGGAGGGCCCTGGTTGTGCTGTGATTGCTCAGTTCTTTGGCAGTGCCCCGCCCATGTGGCTGGAGAAGAAAGAGCTCTGAAACTTCTCTCAAGAATCGCTCCCTGTTTCTTTGCACGGGCCTCGCTGTCTATGGATGTTTCAGGAGACCCCACCGAAACACAGAAGGACTCTCAAATTATCCCAGCTTTCTCTGCACAGCAAGAGCTTTTAATATTTAGCATTGCTATCCTTTTCCTGTGTGTTTGTTAAAAAAATAGTTTTTATCTCTTTCACTTTCTTCCCAGGAAAGTTCTTTTTTCCAAAAACCTGGTGGGGGAGGGCTGGGTGTAACCTGCCTTCTATCAGAGGATATTTTCCTCCAAATTTGTCCAAACCGGCACAGCCTGTCCTTTCCTGGGTCTCTGTTGCAGATGGAAGCTGCTGGTGCCATTGTCAGCTTGAAGCCCTCTTTTGATGCAAGCAGATGTTGCCAGGTGTGTTCAGCAGCTGTTGCTCAATGCTTATGCCAAGCTATTGTGTTCCTCATGGAACCAAGGAGCCATTGTGACACTGCAGGGGCTGATGGCATCAAGGAGGCAATTGTGACAGTACAGAACCTCCTAGAAACAAGGCTCCATTGTGACACCGTGGGGAATCATGGAATCAAGGAGCCCATTGTGACACGGCTGCATGGAACCAATGGTCCATGGTTACACTGCGGATTCAAGAAGAGCACGGTGACACCACGCAACATCATGGAACCATAGGTCCATTGTGACACAGCGGGGCCTCATGGAAACAAGGGGACCATTGTGGCAAAGCAGGGCCTAATGGAAGCATGGAGAGCATTGTGACACTAAGGAAACTCCTGGAACCAAGATGACCACTGGCACATAATGGAACCTCATGGAAGCAAGCCTCCACGATGACTTTGGAGGGCCTCGGGGACCACAGGACCCATTGTGACACAGCAGGACCTGGTGGAACCAAGGAGCCTTTGTGATACTCCACATCCACATGGAAGCCAGGGTGCACTGAGACACAGCGGGGCCTTGTGGGAACCAAAGACACCTCTGCAAAAAGCAGGCTAGCTCATAGAAGCAAGGAGTCCATTGTTACAACGTAAAAGCTATGGAACCAAGGGACCATTGTGACACTGCGGGGCCTCATGGAACCAATTGTCCATGATGACAGTGCGGATCAAAGGAGCCCATGGTGACACTGCGGAACCTGATGGAACCAAGGAGCCATTGTGACACAGTGGGGCCTCATGGAATCAAGGAGACCATTGTGACCCAGGTGTTGCATGGGAAGGCAAGGAGCCATTGTGACACTTTGGGCTTCTTCCCTTGAGCTCTGCAGCTGGCTGTCCCAGCCCAGCGCACCATGTGCCACCTGCTCTCCTCAGGGCTCTGCCTGCACACAGCCCCAGGAGAAGTTTTCCTGTTTGCAAGGAAAGAATGGAAAAGCCGGAGCAGGTTTCCTAAACAACAAACCCCACTCAGGAGCCACATGCTCAGTACAGGCTGCCTGGAACGATGTCCCCTTTCTACAAGGGTCAGTGTGAGCAGGAATGAATGATCTCTGGGAGCAGAATTCTCGGAGTCTTTCCACTGAATTCTCTGTCCCTGTGTCTTGGGGTGACTTTATCGTGTGTATCCCCTATTGCTGCTCTATGCTCAGAAGTGAACTTTGTGCGTTTCTGTGCCTTTCAACTGAGCCTGAGAGGGGGGAGAGGAAAAAAACCGGACAAACTTCTCAGAGCGTTTGTTCAAGGACACACATACACACTCCTCTGCATCCTGCTTGCAGCAAGAGCAGAGGAAGCAACTTGGTTTCTTTTTAGCCAGTTTTCAGCTCCTTTTCTCTGGGGGGAGATGGAGAGTTGAACTTTGTTTTCCTGGGACTTCGGGGGGTTTTTTTCCCTTCTTCTCTTCTTGACTCTTTCAACATCAGAGCACATTGGGAGAATTTTCTCCCGAGGTGGGGGCCCTGAATGTGGGCCCATGAGCCAGCTGCAAGGAGGAGGAGAGAGACTACACCTACGGAAGTGTTGGGGTTCCTCCCCCCTGCCATGAGGTCATGGGAGAGGGGACCCTGGGGTAGAGGCATGGCCTGGGCACGGGGGTCTCCCTGCTCCCTGCTCACATGTGCCCTAACCCTGTTCAGCACTGCTTATTTTGTGTTGCCTTGTGCGAGGAGGGCCCTGGTTGTGCTGTGATTGCTCAGTTCTTTGGCAGTGCCCCGCCCATGTGGCTGGAGAAGAAAGAGCTCTGAAACTTCTCTCAAGAATCGCTCCCTGTTTCTTTGCACGGGCCTCGCTGTCTATGGATGTTTCAGGAGACCCCACCGAAACACAGAAGGACTCTCAAATTATCCCAGCTTTCTCTGCACAGCAAGAGCTTTTAATATTTAGCATTGCTATCCTTTTCCTGTGTGTTTGTTAAAAAAATAGTTTTTATCTCTTTCACTTTCTTCCCAGGAAAGTTCTTTTTTCCAAAAACCTGGTGGGGGAGGGCTGGGTGTAACCTGCCTTCTATCAGAGGATATTTTCCTCCACATTTGTCCAAACCGGCACAGCCTGTCCTTTCCTGGGTCTCTGTTGCAGATGGAAGCTGCTGGTGCCATTGTCAGCTTGAAGCCCTCTTTTGATGCAAGCAGATGTTGCCAGGTGTGTTCAGCAGCTGTTGCTCAATGCTTATGCCAAGCTATTGTGTTCCTCATGGAACCAAGGAGCCATTGTGACACTGCAGGGGCTGATGGCATCAAGGAGGCAATTGTGACAGTACAGAACCTCCTAGAAACAAGGCTCCATTGTGACACCGTGGGGAATCATGGAATCAAGGAGCCCATTGTGACACGGCTGCATGGAACCAATGGTCCATGGTTACACTGCGGATTCAAGAAGAGCACAGTGACACCACGCAACATCATGGAACCATAGGTCCATTGTGACACAGCGGGGCCTCATGGAAACAAGGGGACCATTGTGGCAAAGCAGGGCCTAATGGAAGCATGGAGAGCATTGTGACACTAAGGAAACTCCTGGAACCAAGATGACCACTGGCACATAATGGAACCTCATGGAAGCAAGCCTCCACGATGACTTTGGAGGGCCTCGGGGACCACAGGACCCATTGTGACACAGCAGGACCTGGTGGAACCAAGGAGCCTTTGTGATACTCCACATCCACATGGAAGCCAGGGTGCACTGAGACACAGCGGGGCCTTGTGGGAACCAAAGACACCTCTGCAAAAAGCAGGCTAGCTCATAGAAGCAAGGAGTCCATTGTTACAACGTAAAAGCTATGGAACCAAGGGACCATTGTGACACTGCGGGGCCTCATGGAACCAATTGTCCATGATGACAGTGCGGATCAAAGGAGCCCATGGTGACACTGCGGAACCTGATGGAACCAAGGAGCCATTGTGACACAGTGGGGCCTCATGGAATCAAGGAGACCATTGTGACCCAGGTGTTGCATGGGAAGGCAAGGAGCCATTGTGACACTTTGGGCTTCTTCCCTTGAGCTCTGCAGCTGGCTGTCCCAGCCCAGCGCACCATGTGCCACCTGCTCTCCTCAGGGCTCTGCCTGCACACAGCCCCAGGAGAAGTTTTCCTGTTTGCAAGGAAAGAATGGAAAAGCCGGAGCAGGTTTCCTAAACAACAAACCCCACTCAGGAGCCACATGCTCAGTACAGGCTGCCTGGAACGATGTCCCCTTTCTACAAGGGTCAGTGTGAGCAGGAATGAATGATCTCTGGGAGCAGAATTCTCGGAGTCTTTCCACTGAATTCTCTGTCCCTGTGTCTTGGGGTGACTTTATCGTGTGTATCCCCTATTGCTGCTCTATGCTCAGAAGTGAACTTTGTGCGTTTCTGTGCCTTTCAACTGAGCCTGAGAGGGGGGAGAGGAAAAAAACCGGACAAACTTCTCAGAGCGTTTGTTCAAGGACACACATACACACTCCTCTGCATCCTGCTTGCAGCAAGAGCAGAGGAAGCAACTTGGTTTCTTTTTTGCCAGTTTTCAGCTCCTTTTCTCTGGGGGGAGATGGAGAGTTGAACTTTGTTTTCCTGGGACTTCGGGGGTTTTTTTTCCCTTCTTCTCTTCTTGACTCTTTCAACATCAGAGCACATTGGGAGAATTTTCTCCCGAGGTGGGGGCCCTGAATGTGGGCCCATGAGCCAGCTGCAAGGAGGAGGAGAGAGACTACACCTACGGAAGTGTTGGGGTTCCTCCCCCCTGCCATGAGGTCATGGGAGAGGGGACCCTGGGGTAGAGGCATGGCCTGGGCACGGGGGTCTCCCTGCTCCCTGCTCACATGTGCCCTAACCCTGTTCAGCACTGCTTATTTTGTGTTGCCTTGTGCGAGGAGGGCCCTGGTTGTGCTGTGATTGCTCAGTTCTTTGGCAGTGCCCCGCCCATGTGGCTGGAGAAGAAAGAGCTCTGAAACTTCTCTCAAGAATCGCTCCCTGTTTCTTTGCACGGGCCTCGCTGTCTATGGATGTTTCAGGAGACCCCACCGAAACACAGAAGGACTCTCAAATTATCCCAGCTTTCTCTGCACAGCAAGAGCTTTTAATATTTAGCATTGCTATCCTTTTCCTGTGTGTTTGTTAAAAAAATAGTTTTTATCTCTTTCACTTTCTTCCCAGGAAAGTTCTTTTTTCCAAAAACCTGGTGGGGGAGGGCTGGGTGTAACCTGCCTTCTATCAGAGGATATTTTCCTCCACATTTGTCCAAACCGGCACAGCCTGTCCTTTCCTGGGTCTCTGTTGCAGATGGAAGCTGCTGGTGCCATTGTCAGCTTGAAGCCCTCTTTTGATGCAAGCAGATGTTGCCAGGTGTGTTCAGCAGCTGTTGCTCAATGCTTATGCCAAGCTATTGTGTTCCTCATGGAACCAAGGAGCCATTGTGACACTGCAGGGGCTGATGGCATCAAGGAGGCAATTGTGACAGTACAGAACCTCCTAGAAACAAGGCTCCATTGTGACACCGTGGGGAATCATGGAATCAAGGAGCCCATTGTGACACGGCTGCATGGAACCAATGGTCCATGGTTACACTGCGGATTCAAGAAGAGCACGGTGACACCACGCAACATCATGGAACCATAGGTCCATTGTGACACAGCGGGGCCTCATGGAAACAAGGGGACCATTGTGGCAAAGCAGGGCCTAATGGAAGCATGGAGAGCATTGTGACACTAAGGAAACTCCTGGAACCAAGATGACCACTGGCACATAATGGAACCTCATGGAAGCAAGCCTCCACGATGACTTTGGAGGGCCTCGGGGACCACAGGACCCATTGTGACACAGCAGGACCTGGTGGAACCAAGGAGCCTTTGTGATACTCCACATCCACATGGAAGCCAGGGTGCACTGAGACACAGCGGGGCCTTGTGGGAACCAAAGACACCTCTGCAAAAAGCAGGCTAGCTCATAGAAGCAAGGAGTCCATTGTTACAACGTAAAAGCTATGGAACCAAGGGACCATTGTGACACTGCGGGGCCTCATGGAACCAATTGTCCATGATGACAGTGCGGATCAAAGGAGACCATGGTGACACTGCGGAACCTGATGGAACCAAGGAGCCATTGTGACACAGTGGGGCCTCATGGAATCAAGGAGACCATTGTGACCCAGGTGTTGCATGTGAAGGCAAGGAGCCATTGTGACACTTTGGGCTTCTTCCCTTGAGCTCTGCAGCTGGCTGTCCCAGCCCAGCGCACCATGTGCCACCTGCTCTCCTCAGGGCTCTGCCTGCACACAGCCCCAGGAGAAGTTTTCCTGTTTGCAAGGAAAGAATGGAAAAGCCGGAGCAGGTTTCCTAAACAACAAACCCCACTCAGGAGCCACATGCTCAGTACAGGCTGCCTGGAACGATGTCCCCTTTCTACAAGGGTCAGTGTGAGCAGGAATGAATGATCTCTGGGAGCAGAATTCTCGGAGTCTTTCCACTGAATTCTCTGTCCCTGTGTCTTGGGGTGACTTTATCGTGTGTATCCCCTATTGCTGCTCTATGCTCAGAAGTGAACTTTGTGCGTTTCTGTGCCTTTCAACTGAGCCTGAGAGGGGGGAGAGGAAAAAAACCGGACAAACTTCTCAGAGCGTTTGTTCAAGGACACACATACACACTCCTCTGCATCCTGCTTGCAGCAAGAGCAGAGGAAGCAACTTGGTTTCTTTTTAGCCAGTTTTCAGCTCCTTTTCTCTGGGGGGAGATGGAGAGTTGAACTTTGTTTTCCTGGGACTTCGGGGGGTTTTTTTCCCTTCTTCTCTTCTTGACTCTTTCAACATCAGAGCACATTGGGAGAATTTTCTCCCGAGGTGGGGGCCCTGAATGTGGGCCCATGAGCCAGCTGCAAGGAGGAGGAGAGAGACTACACCTACGGAAGTGTTGGGGTTCCTCCCCCCTGCCATGAGGTCATGGGAGAGGGGACCCTGGGGTAGAGGCATGGCCTGGGCACGGGGGTCTCCCTGCTCCCTGCTCACATGTGCCCTAACCCTGTTCAGCACTGCTTATTTTGTGTTGCCTTGTGCGAGGAGGGCCCTGGTTGTGCTGTGATTGCTCAGTTCTTTGGCAGTGCCCCGCCCATGTGGCTGGAGAAGAAAGAGCTCTGAAACTTCTCTCAAGAATCGCTCCCTGTTTCTTTGCACGGGCCTCGCTGTCTATGGATGTTTCAGGAGACCCCACCGAAACACAGAAGGACTCTCAAATTATCCCAGCTTTCTCTGCACAGCAAGAGCTTTTAATATTTAGCATTGCTATCCTTTTCCTGTGTGTTTGTTAAAAAAATAGTTTTTATCTCTTTCACTTTCTTCCCAGGAAAGTTCTTTTTTCCAAAAACCTGGTGGGGGAGGGCTGGGTGTAACCTGCCTTCTATCAGAGGATATTTTCCTCCAAATTTGTCCAAACCGGCACAGCCTGTCCTTTCCTGGGTCTCTGTTGCAGATGGAAGCTGCTGGTGCCATTGTCAGCTTGAAGCCCTCTTTTGATGCAAGCAGATGTTGCCAGGTGTGTTCAGCAGCTGTTGCTCAATGCTTATGCCAAGCTATTGTGTTCCTCATGGAACCAAGGAGCCATTGTGACACTGCAGGGGCTGATGGCATCAAGGAGGCAATTGTGACAGTACAGAACCTCCTAGAAACAAGGCTCCATTGTGACACCGTGGGGAATCATGGAATCAAGGAGCCCATTGTGACACGGCTGCATGGAACCAATGGTCCATGGTTACACTGCGGATTCAAGAAGAGCACAGTGACACCACGCAACATCATGGAACCATAGGTCCATTGTGACACAGCGGGGCCTCATGGAAACAAGGGGACCATTGTGGCAAAGCAGGGCCTAATGGAAGCATGGAGAGCATTGTGACACTAAGGAAACTCCTGGAACCAAGATGACCACTGGCACATAATGGAACCTCATGGAAGCAAGCCTCCACGATGACTTTGGAGGGCCTCGGGGACCACAGGACCCATTGTGACACAGCAGGACCTGGTGGAACCAAGGAGCCTTTGTGATACTCCACATCCACATGGAAGCCAGGGTGCACTGAGACACAGCGGGGCCTTGTGGGAACCAAAGACACCTCTGCAAAAAGCAGGCTAGCTCATAGAAGCAAGGAGTCCATTGTTACAACGTAAAAGCTATGGAACCAAGGGACCATTGTGACACTGCGGGGCCTCATGGAACCAATTGTCCATGATGACAGTGCGGATCAAAGGAGACCACGGTGACACTGCGGAACCTGATGGAACCAAGGAGCCATTGTGACACAGTGGGGCCTCATGGAATCAAGGAGACCATTGTGACCCAGGTGTTGCATGGGAAGGCAAAGAGCCATTGTGACACTTTGGGCTTCTTCCCTTGAGCTCTGCAGCTGGCTGTCCCAGCCCAGCGCACCATGTGCCACCTGCTCTCCTCAGGGCTCTGCCTGCACACAGCCCCAGGAGAAGTTTTCCTGTTTGCAAGGAAAGAATGGAAAAGCCTGAGCAGGTTTCCTAAACAACAAACCCCACTCAGGAGCCACATGCTCAGTACAGGCTGCCTGGAACGATGTCCCCTTTCTACAAGGGTCAGGGTTAGCAGGAATGAATGATCTCTGGGAGCAGAATTCTCGGAGTCTTTCCACTGAATTCTCTGTCCCTGTGTCTTGGGGTGACTTTATTGTGTGTATCCCCTATTGCTGCTCTATGCCCAGAAGTGAACTTTGTGCGTTTCTGTGCCTTTCAACTGAGCCTGAGAGGGGGGAGAGGAAAAAAAACCGGACAAACTTCTCAGAGCGTTTGTTCAAGGACACACATACACACTCCTCTGCATCCTGCTTGCAGCAAGAGCAGAGGAAGCAACTTTGTTTCTTTTTAGCCAGTTTTCAGCTCCTTTTCTCTGGGGGGAGATGGAGAGTTGAACTTTGTTTTCCTGGGACTTCGGGGGGTTTTTTCCCCTTCTTCTCTTCTTGACTCTTTCAACATCAGAGCACATTGGGAGAATTTTCTCCCGAGGTGGGGGCCCTGAATGTGGGCCCATGAGCCAGCTGCAAGGAGGAGGAGAGAGACTACACCTACGGAAGTGTTGGGGTTCCTCCCGCCTGCCATGAGGTCATGGGAGAGGGGACCCTGGGGTAGAGGCATGGCCTGGGCACGGGGGTCTCCCTGCTCCCTGCTCACATGTGCCCTAACCCTGTTCAGCACTGCTTATTTTGTGTTGCCTTGTGCGAGGAGGGCCCTGGTTGTGCTGTGATTGCTCAGTTCTTGGCAGTGCCCCGCCCATGTGGCTGGAGAAGAAAGAGCTCTGAAACTTCTCTCAAGAATCGCTCCCTGTTTCTTTGCACGGGCCTCGCTGTCTATGGATGTTTCAGGAGACCCCACCGAAACACAGAAGGACTCTCAAATTATCCCAGCTTTCTCTGCACAGCGAGAGCTTTTAATATTTAGCATTGCTATCCTTTTCCTGTGTGTTTGTTAAAAAAATAGTTTTTATCTCTTTCACTTTCTTCCCAGGAAAGTTCTTTTTTCCAAAAACCTGGTGGGGGAGGGCTGGGTGTAACCTGCCTTCTATCAGAGGATATTTTCCTCCACATTTGTCCAAACCGGCACAGCCTGTCCTTTCCTGGGTCTCTGTTGCAGATGGAAGCTGCTGGTGCCATTGTCAGCTTGAAGCCCTCTTTTGATGCAAGCAGATGTTGCCAGGTGTGTTCAGCAGCTGTTGCTCAATGCTTATGCCAAGCTATTGCGTTCCTCATGGAACCAAGGAGCCATTGTGACACTGCAGGGGCTGATGGCATCAAGGAGGCAATTGTGACAGTACAGAACCTCCTAGAAACAAGGCTCCATTGTGACACCGTGGGGAATCATGGAATCAAGGAGCCCATTGTGACACGGCTGCATGGAACCAATGGTCCATGGTTACACTGCGGATTCAAGAAGAGCACGGTGACACCACGCAACATCATGGAACCATAGGTCCATTGTGACACAGCGGGGCCTCATGGAAACAAGGGGACCATTGTGGCAAAGCAGGGCCTAATGGAAGCATGGAGAGCATTGTGACACTAAGGAAACTCCTGGAACCAAGATGACCACTGGCACATAATGGAACCTCATGGAAGCAAGCCTCCACAATGACTTTGGAGGGCCTCAGGGACCACAGGACCCATTGTGACACAGCAGGACCTGGTGGAACCAAGGAGCCTTTGTGATACTCCACATCCACATGGAAGCCAGGGTGCACTGAGACACAGCGGGGCCTTGTTGGAACCAAAGACACCTCTGCAAAAAGCAGGCTAGCTCATAGAAGCAAGGAGTCCATTGTTACAACGTAAAAGCTATGGAACCAAGGGACCATTGTGACACTGCGGGGCCTCATGGAACCAATTGTCCATGATGACAGTGCGGATCAAAGGAGCCCATGGTGACACTGCGGAACCTGATGGAACCAAGGAGCCATTGTGACACAGTGGGGCCTCATGGAATCAAGGAGACCATTGTGACCCAGGTGTTGCATGTGAAGGCAAGGAGCCATTGTGACACTTTGGGCTTCTTCCCTTGAGCTCTGCAGCTGGCTGTCCCAGCCCAGCGCACCATGTGCCACCTGCTCTCCTCAGGGCTCTGCCTGCACACAGCCCCAGGAGAAGTTTTCCTGTTTGCAAGGAAAGAATGGAAAAGCCGGAGCAGGTTTCCTAAACAACAAACCCCACTCAGGAGCCACATGCTCAGTACAGGCTGCCTGGAACGATGTCCCCTTTCTACAAGGGTCAGTGTGAGCAGGAATGAATGATCTCTGGGAGCAGAATTCTCGGAGTCTTTCCACTGAATTCTCTGTCCCTGTGTCTTGGGGTGACTTTATCGTGTGTATCCCCTATTGCTGCTCTATGCTCAGAAGTGAACTTTGTGCGTTTCTGTGCCTTTCAACTGAGCCTGAGAGGGGGGAGAGGAAAAAAACCGGACAAACTTCTCAGAGCGTTTGTTCAAGGACACACATACACACTCCTCTGCATCCTGCTTGCAGCAAGAGCAGAGGAAGCAACTTGGTTTCTTTTTTGCCAGTTTTCAGCTCCTTTTCTCTGGGGGGAGATGGAGAGTTGAACTTTGTTTTCCTGGGACTTCGGGGGGTTTTTTTCCCTTCTTCTCTTCTTGACTCTTTCAACATCAGAGCACATTGGGAGAATTTTCTCCCGAGGTGGGGGCCCTGAATGTGGGCCCATGAGCCAGCTGCAAGGAGGAGGAGAGAGACTACACCTACGGAAGTGTTGGGGTTCCTCCCCCCTGCCATGAGGTCATGGGAGAGGGGACCCTGGGGTAGAGGCATGGCCTGGGCACGGGGGTCTCCCTGCTCCCTGCTCACATGTGCCCTAACCCTGTTCAGCACTGCTTATTTTGTGTTGCCTTGTGCGAGGAGGGCCCTGGTTGTGCTGTGATTGCTCAGTTCTTTGGCAGTGCCCCGCCCATGTGGCTGGAGAAGAAAGAGCTCTGAAACTTCTCTCAAGAATCGCTCCCTGTTTCTTTGCACGGGCCTCGCTGTCTATGGATGTTTCAGGAGACCCCACCGAAACACGGAAGGACTCTCAAATTATCCCAGCTTTCTCTGCACAGCAAGAGCTTTTAATATTTAGCATTGCTATCCTTTTCCTGTGTGTTTGTTAAAAAAATAGTTTTTATCTCTTTCACTTTCTTCCCAGGAAAGTTCTTTTTTCCAAAAACCTGGTGGGGGAGGGCTGGGTGTAACCTGCCTTCTATCAGAGGATATTTTCCTCCACATTTGTCCAAACCGGCACAGCCTGTCCTTTCCTGGGTCTCTGTTGCAGATGGAAGCTGCTGGTGCCATTGTCAGCTTGAAGCCCTCTTTTGATGCAAGCAGATGTTGCCAGGTGTGTTCAGCAGCTGTTGCTCAATGCTTATGCCAAGCTATTGTGTTCCTCATGGAACCAAGGAGCCATTGTGACACTGCAGGGGCTGATGGCATCAAGGAGGCAATTGTGACAGTACAGAACCTCCTAGAAACAAGGCTCCATTGTGACACCGTGGGGAATCATGGAATCAAGGAGCCCATTGTGACACGGCTGCATGGAACCAATGGTCCATGGTTACACTGCGGATTCAAGAAGAGCACGGTGACACCACGCAACATCATGGAACCATAGGTCCATTGTGACACAGCGGGGCCTCATGGAAACAAGGGGACCATTGTGGCAAAGCAGGGCCTAATGGAAGCATGGAGAGCATTGTGACACTAAGGAAACTCCTGGAACCAAGATGACCACTGGCACATAATGGAACCTCATGGAAGCAAGCCTCCACAATGACTTTGGAGGGCCTCAGGGACCACAGGACCCATTGTGACACAGCAGGACCTGGTGGAACCAAGGAGCCTTTGTGATACTCCACATCCACATGGAAGCCAGGGTGCACTGAGACACAGCGGGGCCTTGTTGGAACCAAAGACACCTCTGCAAAAAGCAGGCTAGCTCATAGAAGCAAGGAGTCCATTGTTACAACGTAAAAGCTATGGAACCAAGGGACCATTGTGACACTGCGGGGCCTCATGGAACCAATTGTCCATGATGACAGTGCGGATCAAAGGAGACCATGGTGACACTGCGGAACCTGATGGAACCAAGGAGCCATTGTGACACAGTGGGGCCTCATGGAATCAAGGAGACCATTGTGACCCAGGTGTTGCATGGGAAGGCAAGGAGCCATTGTGACACTTTGGGCTTCTTCCCTTGAGCTCTGCAGCTGGCTGTCCCAGCCCAGCGCACCATGTGCCACCTGCTCTCCTCAGGGCTCTGCCTGCACACAGCCCCAGGAGAAGTTTTCCTGTTTGCAAGGAAAGAATGGAAAAGCCGGAGCAGGTTTCCTAAACAACAAACCCCACTCAGGAGCCACATGCTCAGTACAGGCTGCCTGGAACGATGTCCCCTTTCTACAAGGGTCAGTGTGAGCAGGAATGAATGATCTCTGGGAGCAGAATTCTCGGAGTCTTTCCACTGAATTCTCTGTCCCTGTGTCTTGGGGTGACTTTATCGTGTGTATCCCCTATTGCTGCTCTATGCCCAGAAGTGAACTTTGTGCGTTTCTGTGCCTTTCAACTGAGCCTGAGAGGGGGGAGAGGAAAAAAACCGGACAAACTTCTCAGAGCGTTTGTTCAAGGACACACATACACACTCCTCTGCATCCTGCTTGCAGCAAGAGCAGAGGAAGCAACTTGGTTTCTTTTTTGCCAGTTTTCAGCTCCTTTTCTCTGGGGGGAGATGGAGAGTTGAACTTTGTTTTCCTGGGACTTCGGGGGGTTTTTTTCCCTTCTTCTCTTCTTGACTCTTTCAACATCAGAGCACATTGGGAGAATTTTCTCCCGAGGTGGGGGCCCTGAATGTGGGCCCATGAGCCAGCTGCAAGGAGGAGGAGAGAGACTACACCTACGGAAGTGTTGGGGTTCCTCCCCCCTGCCATGAGGTCATGGGAGAGGGGACCCTGGGGTAGAGGCATGGCCTGGGCACGGGGGTCTCCCTGCTCCCTGCTCACATGTGCCCTAACCCTGTTCAGCACTGCTTATTTTGTGTTGCCTTGTGCGAGGAGGGCCCTGGTTGTGCTGTGATTGCTCAGTTCTTTGGCAGTGCCCCGCCCATGTGGCTGGAGAAGAAAGAGCTCTGAAACTTCTCTCAAGAATCGCTCCCTGTTTCTTTGCACGGGCCTCGCTGTCTATGGATGTTTCAGGAGACCCCACCGAAACACAGAAGGACTCTCAAATTATCCCAGCTTTCTCTGCACAGCAAGAGCTTTTAATATTTAGCATTGCTATCCTTTTCCTGTGTGTTTGTTAAAAAAATAGTTTTTATCTCTTTCACTTTCTTCCCAGGAAAGTTCTTTTTTCCAAAAACCTGGTGGGGGAGGGCTGGGTGTAACCTGCCTTCTATCAGAGGATATTTTCCTCCAAATTTGTCCAAACCGGCACAGCCTGTCCTTTCCTGGGTCTCTGTTGCAGATGGAAGCTGCTGGTGCCATTGTCAGCTTGAAGCCCTCTTTTGATGCAAGCAGATGTTGCCAGGTGTGTTCAGCAGCTGTTGCTCAATGCTTATGCCAAGCTATTGTGTTCCTCATGGAACCAAGGAGCCATTGTGACACTGCAGGGGCTGATGGCATCAAGGAGGCAATTGTGACAGTACAGAACCTCCTAGAAACAAGGCTCCATTGTGACACCGTGGGGAATCATGGAATCAAGGAGCCCATTGTGACACAGCTGCATGGAACCAATGGTCCATGGTTACACGGCGGATTCAAGAAGAGCACGGTGACACCACGCAACATCATGGAACCATAGGTCCATTGTGACACAGCGGGGCCTCATGGAAACAAGGGGACCATTGTGGCAAAGCAGGGCCTAATGGAAGCATGGAGAGCATTGTGACACTAAGGAAACTCCTGGAACCAAGATGACCACTGGCACATAATGGAACCTCATGGAAGCAAGCCTCCACGATGACTTTGGCGGGCCTCGGGGACCACAGGACCCATTGTGACACAGCAGGACCTGGTGGAACCAAGGAGCCTTTGTGATACTCCACATCCACATGGAAGCCAGGGTGCACTGAGACACAGCGGGGCCTTGTTGGAACCAAAGACACCTCTGCAAAAAGCAGGCTAGCTCATAGAAGCAAGGAGTCCATTGTTACAACGTAAAAGCTATGGAACCAAGGGACCATTGTGACACTGCGGGGCCTCATGGAACCAATTGTCCATGATGACAGTGCGGATCAAAGGAGACCATGGTGACACTGCGGAACCTGATGGAACCAAGGAGCCATTGTGACACAGTGGGGCCTCATGGAATCAAGGAGACCATTGTGACCCAGGTGTTGCATGTGAAGGCAAGGAGCCATTGTGACACTTTGGGCTTCTTCCCTTGAGCTCTGCAGCTGGCTGTCCCAGCCCAGCGCACCATGTGCCACCTGCTCTCCTCAGGGCTCTGCCTGCACACAGCCCCAGGAGAAGTTTTCCTGTTTGCAAGGAAAGAATGGAAAAGCCTGAGCAGGTTTCCTAAACAACAAACCCTACTCAGGAGCCACATGCTCAGTACAGGCTGCCTGGAACGATGTCCCCTTTCTACAAGGGTCAGTGTGAGCAGGAATGAATGATCTCTGGGAGCAGAATTCTCGGAGTCTTTCCACTGAATTCTCTGTCCCTGTGTCTTGGGGTGACTTTATTGTGTGTATCCCCTATTGCTGCTCTATGCCCAGAAGTGAACTTTGTGCGTTTCTGTGCCTTTCAACTGAGCCTGAGAGGGGGGAGAGGAAAAAAAACCGGACAAACTTCTCAGAGCGTTTGTTCAAGGACACACATACACACTCCTCTGCATCCTGCTTGCAGCAAGAGCAGAGGAAGCAACTTGGTTTCTTTTTTGCCAGTTTTCAGCTCCTTTTCTCTGGGGGGAGATGGAGAGTTGAACTTTGTTTTCCTGGGACTTCGGGGGTTTTTTTTCCCTTCTTCTCTTCTTGACTCTTTCAACATCAGAGCACATTGGGAGAATTTTCTCCCGAGGTGGGGGCCCTGAATGTGGGCCCATGAGCCAGCTGCAAGGAGGAGGAGAGAGACTACACCTACGGAAGTGTTGGGGTTCCTCCCCCCTGCCATGAGGTCATGGGAGAGGGGACCCTGGGGTAGAGGCATGGCCTGGGCACGGGGGTCTCCCTGCTCCCTGCTCACATGTGCCCTAACCCTGTTCAGCACTGGTTATTTTGTGTTGCCCTGTGCCAGGAGGGCCCTGGTTGTGCCGTGATTGCTCAGTTCTTTGGCAGTGCCCCGCCCATGTGGCTGGAGAAGAAAGAGCTCTGAAACTTCTCTCAAGAATCGCCCCCTGTTTCTTTGCACGGGCCTCGCTGTCTATGGATGTTTCAGGAGACCCCACCGAAACACGGAAGGACTCTCAAATTATCCCAGCTTTCTCTGCACAGCAAGAGCTTTTAATATTTAGCATTGCTATCCTTTTCCTGTGTGTTTGTTAAAAAAATAGTTTTTATCTCTTTCACTTTCTTCCCAGGAAAGTTCTTTTTTCCAAAAACCTGGTGGGGGAGGGCTGGGTGTAACCTGCCTTCTATCAGAGGATATTTTCCTCCACATTTGTCCAAACCGGCACAGCCTGTCCTTTCCTGGGTCTCTGTTGCAGATGGAAGCTGCTGGTGCCATTGTCAGCTTGAAGCCCTCTTTTGATGCAAGCAGATGTTGCCAGGTGTGTTCAGCAGCTGTTGCTCAATGCTTATGCCAAGCTATTGTGTTCCTCATGGAACCAAGGAGCCATTGTGACACTGCAGGGGCTGATGGCATCAAGGAGGCAATTGTGACAGTACAGAACCTCCTAGAAACAAGGCTCCATTGTGACACCGTGGGGAATCATGGAATCAAGGAGCCCATTGTGACACGGCTGCATGGAACCAATGGTCCATGGTTACACTGCGGATTCAAGAAGAGCACGGTGACACCACGCAACATCATGGAACCATAGGTCCATTGTGACACAGCGGGGCCTCATGGAAACAAGGGGACCATTGTGGCAAAGCAGGGCCTAATGGAAGCATGGAGAGCATTGTGACACTAAGGAAACTCCTGGAACCAAGATGACCACTGGCACATAATGGAACCTCATGGAAGCAAGCCTCCACAATGACTTTGGAGGGCCTCAGGGACCACAGGACCCATTGTGACACAGCAGGACCTGGTGGAACCAAGGAGCCTTTGTGATACTCCACATCCACATGGAAGCCAGGGTGCACTGAGACACAGCGGGGCCTTGTTGGAACCAAAGACACCTCTGCAAAAAGCAGGCTAGCTCATAGAAGCAAGGAGTCCATTGTTACAACGTAAAAGCTATGGAACCAAGGGACCATTGTGACACTGCGGGGCCTCATGGAACCAATTGTCCATGATGACAGTGCGGATCAAAGGAGACCATGGTGACACTGCGGAACCTGATGGAACCAAGGAGCCATTGTGACACAGTGGGGCCTCATGGAATCAAGGAGACCATTGTGACCCAGGTGTTGCATGTGAAGGCAAGGAGCCATTGTGACACTTTGGGCTTCTTCCCTTGAGCTCTGCAGCTGGCTGTCCCAGCCCAGCGCACCATGTGCCACCTGCTCTCCTCAGGGCTCTGCCTGCACACAGCCCCAGGAGAAGTTTTCCTGTTTGCAAGGAAAGAATGGAAAAGCCGGAGCAGGTTTCCTAAACAACAAACCCCACTCAGGAGCCACATGCTCAGTACAGGCTGCCTGGAACGATGTCCCCTTTCTACAAGGGTCAGTGTGAGCAGGAATGAATGATCTCTGGGAGCAGAATTCTCGGAGTCTTTCCACTGAATTCTCTGTCCCTGTGTCTTGGGGTGACTTTATCGTGTGTATCCCCTATTGCTGCTCTATGCTCAGAAGTGAACTTTGTGCGTTTCTGTGCCTTTCAACTGAGCCTGAGAGGGGGGAGAGGAAAAAAACCGGACAAACTTCTCAGAGCGTTTGTTCAAGGACACACATACACACTCCTCTGCATCCTGCTTGCAGCAAGAGCAGAGGAAGCAACTTGGTTTCTTTTTTGCCAGTTTTCAGCTCCTTTTCTCTGGGGGGAGATGGAGAGTTGAACTTTGTTTTCCTGGGACTTCGGGGGGTTTTTTTCCCTTCTTCTCTTCTTGACTCTTTCAACATCAGAGCACATTGGGAGAATTTTCTCCCGAGGTGGGGGCCCTGAATGTGGGCCCATGAGCCAGCTGCAAGGAGGAGGAGAGAGACTACACCTACGGAAGTGTTGGGGTTCCTCCCCCCTGCCATGAGGTCATGGGAGAGGGGACCCTGGGGTAGAGGCATGGCCTGGGCACGGGGGTCTCCCTGCTCCCTGCTCACATGTGCCCTAACCCTGTTCAGCACTGCTTATTTTGTGTTGCCTTGTGCGAGGAGGGCCCTGGTTGTGCTGTGATTGCTCAGTTCTTTGGCAGTGCCCCGCCCATGTGGCTGGAGAAGAAAGAGCTCTGAAACTTCTCTCAAGAATCGCTCCCTGTTTCTTTGCACGGGCCTCGCTGTCTATGGATGTTTCAGGAGACCCCACCGAAACACAGAAGGACTCTCAAATTATCCCAGCTTTCTCTGCACAGCAAGAGCTTTTAATATTTAGCATTGCTATCCTTTTCCTTTGTGTTTGTTAAAAAAATAGTTTTTATCTCTTTCACTTTCTTCCCAGGAAAGTTCTTTTTTCCAAAAACCTGGTGGGGGAGGGCTGGGTGTAACCTGCCTTCTATCAGAGGATATTTTCCTCCAAATTTGTCCAAACCGGCACAGCCTGTCCTTTCCTGGGTCTCTGTTGCAGATGGAAGCTGCTGGTGCCATTGTCAGCTTGAAGCCCTCTTTTGATGCAAGCAGATGTTGCCAGGTGTGTTCAGCAGCTGTTGCTCAATGCTTATGCCAAGCTCTTGTGTTCCTCATGGAACCAAGGAGCCATTGTGACACTGCAGGGGCTGATGGCATCAAGGAGGCAATTGTGACAGTACAGAACCTCCTAGAAACAAGGCTCCATTGTGACACCGTGGGGAATCATGGAATCAAGGAGCCCATTGTGACACGGCTGCATGGAACCAATGGTCCATGGTTACACGGCGGATTCAAGAAGAGCACGGTGACACCACGCAACATCATGGAACCATAGGTCCATTGTGACACAGCGGGGCCTCATGGAAACAAGGGGACCATTGTGGCAAAGCAGGGCCTAATGGAAGCATGGAGAGCATTGTGACACTAAGGAAACTCCTGGAACCAAGATGACCACTGGCACATAATGGAACCTCATGGAAGCAAGCCTCCACGATGACTTTGGCGGGCCTCGGGGACCACAGGACCCATTGTGACACAGCAGGACCTGGTGGAACCAAGGAGCCTTTGTGATACTCCACATCCACATGGAAGCCAGGGTGCACTGAGACACAGCGGGGCCTTGTTGGAACCAAAGACACCTCTGCAAAAAGCAGGCTAGCTCATAGAAGCAAGGAGTCCATTGTTACAACGTAAAAGCTATGGAACCAAGGGACCATTGTGACACTGCGGGGCCTCATGGAACCAATTGTCCATGATGACAGTGCGGATCAAAGGAGACCATGGTGACACTGCGGAACCTGATGGAACCAAGGAGCCATTGTGACACAGTGGGGCCTCATGGAATCAAGGAGACCATTGTGACCCAGGTGTTGCATGTGAAGGCAAGGAGCCATTGTGACACTTTGGGCTTCTTCCCTTGAGCTCTGCAGCTGGCTGTCCCAGCCCAGCGCACCATGTGCCACCTGCTCTCCTCAGGGCTCTGCCTGCACACAGCCCCAGGAGAAGTTTTCCTGTTTGCAAGGAAAGAATGGAAAAGCCTGAGCAGGTTTCCTAAACAACAAACCCCACTCAGGAGCCACATGCTCAGTACAGGCTGCCTGGAACGATGTCCCCTTTCTACAAGGGTCAGTGTGAGCAGGAATGAATGATCTCTGGGAGCAGAATTCTCGGAGTCTTTCCACTGAATTCTCTGTCCCTGTGTCTTGGGGTGACTTTATTGTGTGTATCCCCTATTGCTGCTCTATGCCCAGAAGTGAACTTTGTGCGTTTCTGTGCCTTTCAACTGAGCCTGAGAGGGGGGAGAGGAAAAAAAACCGGACAAACTTCTCAGAGCGTTTGTTCAAGGACACACATACACACTCCTCTGCATCCTGCTTGCAGCAAGAGCAGAGGAAGCAACTTGGTTTCTTTTTTGCCAGTTTTCAGCTCCTTTTCTCTGGGGGGAGATGGAGAGTTGAACTTTGTTTTCCTGGGACTTCGGGGGTTTTTTTTCCCTTCTTCTCTTCTTGACTCTTTCAACATCAGAGCACATTGGGAGAATTTTCTCCCGAGGTGGGGGCCCTGAATGTGGGCCCATGAGCCAGCTGCAAGGAGGAGGAGAGAGACTACACCTACGGAAGTGTTGGGGTTCCTCCCCCCTGCCATGAGGTCATGGGAGAGGGGACCCTGGGGTAGAGGCATGGCCTGGGCACGGGGGTCTCCCTGCTCCCTGCTCACATGTGCCCTAACCCTGTTCAGCACTGCTTATTTTGTGTTGCCTTGTGCGAGGAGGGCCCTGGTTGTGCCGTGATTGCTCAGTTCTTTGGCAGTGCCCCGCCCATGTGGCTGGAGAAGAAAGAGCTCTGAAACTTCTCTCAAGAATCGCTCCCTGTTTCTTTGCACGGGCCTCGCTGTCTATGGATGTTTCAGGAGACCCCACCGAAACACAGAAGGACTCTCAAATTATCCCAGCTTTCTCTGCACAGCAAGAGCTTTTAATATTTAGCATTGCTATCCTTTTCCTGTGTGTTTGTTAAAAAAATAGTTTTTATCTCTTTCACTTTCTTCCCAGGAAAGTTCTTTTTTCCAAAAACCTGGTGGGGGAGGGCTGGGTGTAACCTGCCTTCTATCAGAGGATATTTTCCTCCAAATTTGTCCAAACCGGCACAGCCTGTCCTTTCCTGGGTCTCTGTTGCAGATGGAAGCTGCTGGTGCCATTGTCAGCTTGAAGCCCTCTTTTGATGCAAGCAGATGTTGCCAGGTGTGTTCAGCAGCTGTTGCTCAATGCTTATGCCAAGCTATTGTGTTCCTCATGGAACCAAGGAGCCATTGTGACACTGCAGGGGCTGATGGCATCAAGGAGGCAATTGTGACAGTACAGAACCTCCTAGAAACAAGGCTCCATTGTGACACCGTGGGGAATCATGGAATCAAGGAGCCCATTGTGATACGGCTGCATGGAACCAATGGTCCATGGTTACACTGCGGATTCAAGAAGAGCACGGTGACACCACGCAACATCATGGAACCATAGGTCCATTGTGACACAGCGGGGCCTCATGGAAACAAGGGGACCATTGTGGCAAAGCAGGGCCTAATGGAAGCATGGAGAGCATTGTGACACTAAGGAAACTCCTGGAACCAAGATGACCACTGGCACATAATGGAACCTCATGGAAGCAAGCCTCCACGATGACTTTGGAGGGCCTCGGGGACCACAGGACCCATTGTGACACAGCAGGACCTGGTGGAACCAAGGAGCCTTTGTGATACTCCACATCCACATGGAAGCCAGGGTGCACTGAGACACAGCGGGGCCTTGTGGGAACCAAAGACACCTCTGCAAAAAGCAGGCTAGCTCATAGAAGCAAGGAGTCCATTGTTACAACGTAAAAGCTATGGAACCAAGGGACCATTGTGACACTGCGGGGCCTCATGGAACCAATTGTCCATGATGACAGTGCGGATCAAAGGAGCCCATGGTGACACTGCGGAACCTGATGGAACCAAGGAGCCATTGTGACACAGTGGGGCCTCATGGAATCAAGGAGACCATTGTGACCCAGGTGTTGCATGGGAAGGCAAGGAGCCATTGTGACACTTTGGGCTTCTTCCCTTGAGCTCTGCAGCTGGCTGTCCCAGCCCAGCGCACCATGTGCCACCTGCTCTCCTCAGGGCTCTGCCTGCACACAGCCCCAGGAGAAGTTTTCCTGTTTGCAAGGAAAGAATGGAAAAGCCGGAGCAGGTTTCCTAAACAACAAACCCCACTCAGGAGCCACATGCTCAGTACAGGCTGCCTGGAACGATGTCCCCTTTCTACAAGGGTCAGTGTGAGCAGGAATGAATGATCTCTGGGAGCAGAATTCTCGGAGTCTTTCCACTGAATTCTCTGTCCCTGTGTCTTGGGGTGACTTTATCGTGTGTATCCCCTATTGCTGCTCTATGCTCAGAAGTGAACTTTGTGCGTTTCTGTGCCTTTCAACTGAGCCTGAGAGGGGGGAGAGGAAAAAAACCGGACAAACTTCTCAGAGCGTTTGTTCAAGGACACACATACACACTCCTCTGCATCCTGCTTGCAGCAAGAGCAGAGGAAGCAACTTGGTTTCTTTTTAGCCAGTTTTCAGCTCCTTTTCTCTGGGGGGAGATGGAGAGTTGAACTTTGTTTTCCTGGGACTTCGGGGGGTTTTTTTCCCTTCTTCTCTTCTTGACTCTTTCAACATCAGAGCACATTGGGAGAATTTTCTCCCGAGGTGGGGGCCCTGAATGTGGGCCCATGAGCCAGCTGCAAGGAGGAGGAGAGAGACTACACCTACGGAAGTGTTGGGGTTCCTCCCCCCTGCCATGAGGTCATGGGAGAGGGGACCCTGGGGTAGAGGCATGGCCTGGGCACGGGGGTCTCCCTGCTCCCTGCTCACATGTGCCCTAACCCTGTTCAGCACTGCTTATTTTGTGTTGCCTTGTGTGAGGAGGGCCCTGGTTGTGCTGTGATTGCTCAGTTCTTTGGCAGTGCCCCGCCCATGTGGCTGGAGAAGAAAGAGCTCTGAAACTTCTCTCAAGAATCGCTCCCTGTTTCTTTGCACGGGCCTCGCTGTCTATGGATGTTTCAGGAGACCCCACCGAAACACAGAAGGACTCTCAAATTATCCCAGCTTTCTCTGCACAGCAAGAGCTTTTAATATTTAGCATTGCTATCCTTTTCCTGTGTGTTTGTTAAAAAAATAGTTTTTATCTCTTTCACTTTCTTCCCAGGAAAGTTCTTTTTTCCAAAAACCTGGTGGGGGAGGGCTGGGTGTAACCTGCCTTCTATCAGAGGATATTTTCCTCCAAATTTGTCCAAACCGGCACAGCCTGTCCTTTCCTGGGTCTCTGTTGCAGATGGAAGCTGCTGGTGCCATTGTCAGCTTGAAGCCCTCTTTTGATGCAAGCAGATGTTGCCAGGTGTGTTCAGCAGCTGTTGCTCAATGCTTATGCCAAGCTATTGTGTTCCTCATGGAACCAAGGAGCCATTGTGACACTGCAGGGGCTGATGGCATCAAGGAGGCAATTGTGACAGTACAGAACCTCCTAGAAACAAGGCTCCATTGTGACACCGTGGGGAATCATGGAATCAAGGAGCCCATTGTGACACGGCTGCATGGAACCAATGGTCCATGGTTACACTGCGGATTCAAGAAGAGCACGGTGACACCACGCAACATCATGGAACCATAGGTCCATTGTGACACAGCGGGGCCTCATGGAAACAAGGGGACCATTGTGGCAAAGCAGGGCCTAATGGAAGCATGGAGAGCATTGTGACACTAAGGAAACTCCTGGAACCAAGATGACCACTGGCACATAATGGAACCTCATGGAAGCAAGCCTCCACGATGACTTTGGAGGGCCTCGGGGACCACAGGACCCATTGTGACACAGCAGGACCTGGTGGAACCAAGGAGCCTTTGTGATACTCCACATCCACATGGAAGCCAGGGTGCACTGAGACACAGCGGGGCCTTGTGGGAACCAAAGACACCTCTGCAAAAAGCAGGCTAGCTCATAGAAGCAAGGAGTCCATTGTTACAACGTAAAAGCTATGGAACCAAGGGACCATTGTGACACTGCGGGGCCTCATGGAACCAATTGTCCATGATGACAGTGCGGATCAAAGGAGCCCATGGTGACACTGCGGAACCTGATGGAACCAAGGAGCCATTGTGACACAGTGGGGCCTCATGGAATCAAGGAGACCATTGTGACCCAGGTGTTGCATGGGAAGGCAAGGAGCCATTGTGACACTTTGGGCTTCTTCCCTTGAGCTCTGCAGCTGGCTGTCCCAGCCCAGCGCACCATGTGCCACCTGCTCTCCTCAGGGCTCTGCCTGCACACAGCCCCAGGAGAAGTTTTCCTGTTTGCAAGGAAAGAATGGAAAAGCCGGAGCAGGTTTCCTAAACAACAAACCCCACTCAGGAGCCACATGCTCAGTACAGGCTGCCTGGAACGATGTCCCCTTTCTACAAGGGTCAGTGTGAGCAGGAATGAATGATCTCTGGGAGCAGAATTCTCGGAGTCTTTCCACTGAATTCTCTGTCCCTGTGTCTTGGGGTGACTTTATCGTGTGTATCCCCTATTGCTGCTCTATGCTCAGAAGTGAACTTTGTGCGTTTCTGTGCCTTTCAACTGAGCCTGAGAGGGGGGAGAGGAAAAAAACCGGACAAACTTCTCAGAGCGTTTGTTCAAGGACACACATACACACTCCTCTGCATCCTGCTTGCAGCAAGAGCAGAGGAAGCAACTTGGTTTCTTTTTAGCCAGTTTTCAGCTCCTTTTCTCTGGGGGGAGATGGAGAGTTGAACTTTGTTTTCCTGGGACTTCGGGGGGTTTTTTTCCCTTCTTCTCTTCTTGACTCTTTCAACATCAGAGCACATTGGGAGAATTTTCTCCCGAGGTGGGGGCCCTGAATGTGGGCCCATGAGCCAGCTGCAAGGAGGAGGAGAGAGACTACACCTACGGAAGTGTTGGGGTTCCTCCCCCCTGCCATGAGGTCATGGGAGAGGGGACCCTGGGGTAGAGGCATGGCCTGGGCACGGGGGTCTCCCTGCTCCCTGCTCACATGTGCCCTAACCCTGTTCAGCACTGCTTATTTTGTGTTGCCTTGTGCGAGGAGGGCCCTGGTTGTGCTGTGATTGCTCAGTTCTTTGGCAGTGCCCCGCCCATGTGGCTGGAGAAGAAAGAGCTCTGAAACTTCTCTCAAGAATCGCTCCCTGTTTCTTTGCACGGGCCTCGCTGTCTATGGATGTTTCAGGAGACCCCACCGAAACACAGAAGGACTCTCAAATTATCCCAGCTTTCTCTGCACAGCAAGAGCTTTTAATATTTA
The DNA here is from genome assembly GCF_041296385.1 of Aphelocoma coerulescens. NCBI lineage: Eukaryota > Metazoa > Chordata > Aves > Passeriformes > Corvidae > Aphelocoma > Aphelocoma coerulescens. Next base: position 1,110,733 of record NW_027184024.1, on the reverse strand, counting down.
GCATTGCTATCCTTTTCCTGTGTGTTTGTTAAAAAAATAGTTTTTATCTCTTTCACTTTCTTCCCAGGAAAGTTCTTTTTTCCAAAAACCTGGTGGGGGAGGGCTGGGTGTAACCTGCCTTCTATCAGAGGATATTTTCCTCCACATTTGTCCAAACCGGCACAGCCTGTCCTTTCCTGGGTCTCTGTTGCAGATGGAAGCTGCTGGTGCCATTGTCAGCTTGAAGCCCTCTTTTGATGCAAGCAGATGTTGCCAGGTGTGTTCAGCAGCTGTTGCTCAATGCTTATGCCAAGCTATTGTGTTCCTCATGGAACCAAGGAGCCATTGTGACACTGCAGGGGCTGATGGCATCAAGGAGGCAATTGTGACAGTACAGAACCTCCTAGAAACAAGGCTCCATTGTGACACCGTGGGGAATCATGGAATCAAGGAGCCCATTGTGACACGGCTGCATGGAACCAATGGTCCATGGTTACACTGCGGATTCAAGAAGAGCACAGTGACACCACGCAACATCATGGAACCATAGGTCCATTGTGACACAGCGGGGCCTCATGGAAACAAGGGGACCATTGTGGCAAAGCAGGGCCTAATGGAAGCATGGAGAGCATTGTGACACTAAGGAAACTCCTGGAACCAAGATGACCACTGGCACATAATGGAACCTCATGGAAGCAAGCCTCCACGATGACTTTGGAGGGCCTCGGGGACCACAGGACCCATTGTGACACAGCAGGACCTGGTGGAACCAAGGAGCCTTTGTGATACTCCACATCCACATGGAAGCCAGGGTGCACTGAGACACAGCGGGGCCTTGTGGGAACCAAAGACACCTCTGCAAAAAGCAGGCTAGCTCATAGAAGCAAGGAGTCCATTGTTACAACGTAAAAGCTATGGAACCAAGGGACCATTGTGACACTGCGGGGCCTCATGGAACCAATTGTCCATGATGACAGTGCGGATCAAAGGAGCCCATGGTGACACTGCGGAACCTGATGGAACCAAGGAGCCATTGTGACACAGTGGGGCCTCATGGAATCAAGGAGACCATTGTGACCCAGGTGTTGCATGGGAAGGCAAGGAGCCATTGTGACACTTTGGGCTTCTTCCCTTGAGCTCTGCAGCTGGCTGTCCCAGCCCAGCGCACCATGTGCCACCTGCTCTCCTCAGGGCTCTGCCTGCACACAGCCCCAGGAGAAGTTTTCCTGTTTGCAAGGAAAGAATGGAAAAGCCGGAGCAGGTTTCCTAAACAACAAACCCCACTCAGGAGCCACATGCTCAGTACAGGCTGCCTGGAACGATGTCCCCTTTCTACAAGGGTCAGTGTGAGCAGGAATGAATGATCTCTGGGAGCAGAATTCTCGGAGTCTTTCCACTGAATTCTCTGTCCCTGTGTCTTGGGGTGACTTTATCGTGTGTATCCCCTATTGCTGCTCTATGCTCAGAAGTGAACTTTGTGCGTTTCTGTGCCTTTCAACTGAGCCTGAGAGGGGGGAGAGGAAAAAAACCGGACAAACTTCTCAGAGCGTTTGTTCAAGGACACACATACACACTCCTCTGCATCCTGCTTGCAGCAAGAGCAGAGGAAGCAACTTGGTTTCTTTTTTGCCAGTTTTCAGCTCCTTTTCTCTGGGGGGAGATGGAGAGTTGAACTTTGTTTTCCTGGGACTTCGGGGGTTTTTTTTCCCTTCTTCTCTTCTTGACTCTTTCAACATCAGAGCACATTGGGAGAATTTTCTCCCGAGGTGGGGGCCCTGAATGTGGGCCCATGAGCCAGCTGCAAGGAGGAGGAGAGAGACTACACCTACGGAAGTGTTGGGGTTCCTCCCCCCTGCCATGAGGTCATGGGAGAGGGGACCCTGGGGTAGAGGCATGGCCTGGGCACGGGGGTCTCCCTGCTCCCTGCTCACATGTGCCCTAACCCTGTTCAGCACTGCTTATTTTGTGTTGCCTTGTGCGAGGAGGGCCCTGGTTGTGCTGTGATTGCTCAGTTCTTTGGCAGTGCCCCGCCCATGTGGCTGGAGAAGAAAGAGCTCTGAAACTTCTCTCAAGAATCGCTCCCTGTTTCTTTGCACGGGCCTCGCTGTCTATGGATGTTTCAGGAGACCCCACCGAAACACAGAAGGACTCTCAAATTATCCCAGCTTTCTCTGCACAGCAAGAGCTTTTAATATTTAGCATTGCTATCCTTTTCCTGTGTGTTTGTTAAAAAAATAGTTTTTATCTCTTTCACTTTCTTCCCAGGAAAGTTCTTTTTTCCAAAAACCTGGTGGGGGAGGGCTGGGTGTAACCTGCCTTCTATCAGAGGATATTTTCCTCCAAATTTGTCCAAACCGGCACAGCCTGTCCTTTCCTGGGTCTCTGTTGCAGATGGAAGCTGCTGGTGCCATTGTCAGCTTGAAGCCCTCTTTTGATGCAAGCAGATGTTGCCAGGTGTGTTCAGCAGCTGTTGCTCAATGCTTATGCCAAGCTATTGTGTTCCTCATGGAACCAAGGAGCCATTGTGACACTGCAGGGGCTGATGGCATCAAGGAGGCAATTGTGACAGTACAGAACCTCCTAGAAACAAGGCTCCATTGTGACACCGTGGGGAATCATGGAATCAAGGAGCCCATTGTGACACGGCTGCATGGAACCAATGGTCCATGGTTACACTGCGGATTCAAGAAGAGCACGGTGACACCACGCAACATCATGGAACCATAGGTCCATTGTGACACAGCGGGGCCTCATGGAAACAAGGGGACCATTGTGGCAAAGCAGGGCCTAATGGAAGCATGGAGAGCATTGTGACACTAAGGAAACTCCTGGAACCAAGATGACCACTGGCACATAATGGAACCTCATGGAAGCAAGCCTCCACGATGACTTTGGAGGGCCTCGGGGACCACAGGACCCATTGTGACACAGCAGGACCTGGTGGAACCAAGGAGCCTTTGTGATACTCCACATCCACATGGAAGCCAGGGTGCACTGAGACACAGCGGGGCCTTGTGGGAACCAAAGACACCTCTGCAAAAAGCAGGCTAGCTCATAGAAGCAAGGAGTCCATTGTTACAACGTAAAAGCTATGGAACCAAGGGACCATTGTGACACTGCGGGGCCTCATGGAACCAATTGTCCATGATGACAGTGCGGATCAAAGGAGACCATGGTGACACTGCGGAACCTGATGGAACCAAGGAGCCATTGTGACACAGTGGGGCCTCATGGAATCAAGGAGACCATTGTGACCCAGGTGTTGCATGTGAAGGCAAGGAGCCATTGTGACACTTTGGGCTTCTTCCCTTGAGCTCTGCAGCTGGCTGTCCCAGCCCAGCGCACCATGTGCCACCTGCTCTCCTCAGGGCTCTGCCTGCACACAGCCCCAGGAGAAGTTTTCCTGTTTGCAAGGAAAGAATGGAAAAGCCGGAGCAGGTTTCCTAAACAACAAACCCCACTCAGGAGCCACATGCTCAGTACAGGCTGCCTGGAACGATGTCCCCTTTCTACAAGGGTCAGTGTGAGCAGGAATGAATGATCTCTGGGAGCAGAATTCTCGGAGTCTTTCCACTGAATTCTCTGTCCCTGTGTCTTGGGGTGACTTTATCGTGTGTATCCCCTATTGCTGCTCTATGCTCAGAAGTGAACTTTGTGCGTTTCTGTGCCTTTCAACTGAGCCTGAGAGGGGGGAGAGGAAAAAAACCGGACAAACTTCTCAGAGCGTTTGTTCAAGGACACACATACACACTCCTCTGCATCCTGCTTGCAGCAAGAGCAGAGGAAGCAACTTGGTTTCTTTTTAGCCAGTTTTCAGCTCCTTTTCTCTGGGGGGAGATGGAGAGTTGAACTTTGTTTTCCTGGGACTTCGGGGGGTTTTTTTCCCTTCTTCTCTTCTTGACTCTTTCAACATCAGAGCACATTGGGAGAATTTTCTCCCGAGGTGGGGGCCCTGAATGTGGGCCCATGAGCCAGCTGCAAGGAGGAGGAGAGAGACTACACCTACGGAAGTGTTGGGGTTCCTCCCCCCTGCCATGAGGTCATGGGAGAGGGGACCCTGGGGTAGAGGCATGGCCTGGGCACGGGGGTCTCCCTGCTCCCTGCTCACATGTGCCCTAACCCTGTTCAGCACTGCTTATTTTGTGTTGCCTTGTGCGAGGAGGGCCCTGGTTGTGCTGTGATTGCTCAGTTCTTTGGCAGTGCCCCGCCCATGTGGCTGGAGAAGAAAGAGCTCTGAAACTTCTCTCAAGAATCGCTCCCTGTTTCTTTGCACGGGCCTCGCTGTCTATGGATGTTTCAGGAGACCCCACCGAAACACAGAAGGACTCTCAAATTATCCCAGCTTTCTCTGCACAGCAAGAGCTTTTAATATTTAGCATTGCTATCCTTTTCCTGTGTGTTTGTTAAAAAAATAGTTTTTATCTCTTTCACTTTCTTCCCAGGAAAGTTCTTTTTTCCAAAAACCTGGTGGGGGAGGGCTGGGTGTAACCTGCCTTCTATCAGAGGATATTTTCCTCCAAATTTGTCCAAACCGGCACAGCCTGTCCTTTCCTGGGTCTCTGTTGCAGATGGAAGCTGCTGGTGCCATTGTCAGCTTGAAGCCCTCTTTTGATGCAAGCAGATGTTGCCAGGTGTGTTCAGCAGCTGTTGCTCAATGCTTATGCCAAGCTATTGTGTTCCTCATGGAACCAAGGAGCCATTGTGACACTGCAGGGGCTGATGGCATCAAGGAGGCAATTGTGACAGTACAGAACCTCCTAGAAACAAGGCTCCATTGTGACACCGTGGGGAATCATGGAATCAAGGAGCCCATTGTGACACGGCTGCATGGAACCAATGGTCCATGGTTACACTGCGGATTCAAGAAGAGCACAGTGACACCACGCAACATCATGGAACCATAGGTCCATTGTGACACAGCGGGGCCTCATGGAAACAAGGGGACCATTGTGGCAAAGCAGGGCCTAATGGAAGCATGGAGAGCATTGTGACACTAAGGAAACTCCTGGAACCAAGATGACCACTGGCACATAATGGAACCTCATGGAAGCAAGCCTCCACGATGACTTTGGAGGGCCTCGGGGACCACAGGACCCATTGTGACACAGCAGGACCTGGTGGAACCAAGGAGCCTTTGTGATACTCCACATCCACATGGAAGCCAGGGTGCACTGAGACACAGCGGGGCCTTGTGGGAACCAAAGACACCTCTGCAAAAAGCAGGCTAGCTCATAGAAGCAAGGAGTCCATTGTTACAACGTAAAAGCTATGGAACCAAGGGACCATTGTGACACTGCGGGGCCTCATGGAACCAATTGTCCATGATGACAGTGCGGATCAAAGGAGACCACGGTGACACTGCGGAACCTGATGGAACCAAGGAGCCATTGTGACACAGTGGGGCCTCATGGAATCAAGGAGACCATTGTGACCCAGGTGTTGCATGGGAAGGCAAAGAGCCATTGTGACACTTTGGGCTTCTTCCCTTGAGCTCTGCAGCTGGCTGTCCCAGCCCAGCGCACCATGTGCCACCTGCTCTCCTCAGGGCTCTGCCTGCACACAGCCCCAGGAGAAGTTTTCCTGTTTGCAAGGAAAGAATGGAAAAGCCTGAGCAGGTTTCCTAAACAACAAACCCCACTCAGGAGCCACATGCTCAGTACAGGCTGCCTGGAACGATGTCCCCTTTCTACAAGGGTCAGGGTTAGCAGGAATGAATGATCTCTGGGAGCAGAATTCTCGGAGTCTTTCCACTGAATTCTCTGTCCCTGTGTCTTGGGGTGACTTTATTGTGTGTATCCCCTATTGCTGCTCTATGCCCAGAAGTGAACTTTGTGCGTTTCTGTGCCTTTCAACTGAGCCTGAGAGGGGGGAGAGGAAAAAAAACCGGACAAACTTCTCAGAGCGTTTGTTCAAGGACACACATACACACTCCTCTGCATCCTGCTTGCAGCAAGAGCAGAGGAAGCAACTTTGTTTCTTTTTAGCCAGTTTTCAGCTCCTTTTCTCTGGGGGGAGATGGAGAGTTGAACTTTGTTTTCCTGGGACTTCGGGGGGTTTTTTCCCCTTCTTCTCTTCTTGACTCTTTCAACATCAGAGCACATTGGGAGAATTTTCTCCCGAGGTGGGGGCCCTGAATGTGGGCCCATGAGCCAGCTGCAAGGAGGAGGAGAGAGACTACACCTACGGAAGTGTTGGGGTTCCTCCCGCCTGCCATGAGGTCATGGGAGAGGGGACCCTGGGGTAGAGGCATGGCCTGGGCACGGGGGTCTCCCTGCTCCCTGCTCACATGTGCCCTAACCCTGTTCAGCACTGCTTATTTTGTGTTGCCTTGTGCGAGGAGGGCCCTGGTTGTGCTGTGATTGCTCAGTTCTTGGCAGTGCCCCGCCCATGTGGCTGGAGAAGAAAGAGCTCTGAAACTTCTCTCAAGAATCGCTCCCTGTTTCTTTGCACGGGCCTCGCTGTCTATGGATGTTTCAGGAGACCCCACCGAAACACAGAAGGACTCTCAAATTATCCCAGCTTTCTCTGCACAGCGAGAGCTTTTAATATTTAGCATTGCTATCCTTTTCCTGTGTGTTTGTTAAAAAAATAGTTTTTATCTCTTTCACTTTCTTCCCAGGAAAGTTCTTTTTTCCAAAAACCTGGTGGGGGAGGGCTGGGTGTAACCTGCCTTCTATCAGAGGATATTTTCCTCCACATTTGTCCAAACCGGCACAGCCTGTCCTTTCCTGGGTCTCTGTTGCAGATGGAAGCTGCTGGTGCCATTGTCAGCTTGAAGCCCTCTTTTGATGCAAGCAGATGTTGCCAGGTGTGTTCAGCAGCTGTTGCTCAATGCTTATGCCAAGCTATTGCGTTCCTCATGGAACCAAGGAGCCATTGTGACACTGCAGGGGCTGATGGCATCAAGGAGGCAATTGTGACAGTACAGAACCTCCTAGAAACAAGGCTCCATTGTGACACCGTGGGGAATCATGGAATCAAGGAGCCCATTGTGACACGGCTGCATGGAACCAATGGTCCATGGTTACACTGCGGATTCAAGAAGAGCACGGTGACACCACGCAACATCATGGAACCATAGGTCCATTGTGACACAGCGGGGCCTCATGGAAACAAGGGGACCATTGTGGCAAAGCAGGGCCTAATGGAAGCATGGAGAGCATTGTGACACTAAGGAAACTCCTGGAACCAAGATGACCACTGGCACATAATGGAACCTCATGGAAGCAAGCCTCCACAATGACTTTGGAGGGCCTCAGGGACCACAGGACCCATTGTGACACAGCAGGACCTGGTGGAACCAAGGAGCCTTTGTGATACTCCACATCCACATGGAAGCCAGGGTGCACTGAGACACAGCGGGGCCTTGTTGGAACCAAAGACACCTCTGCAAAAAGCAGGCTAGCTCATAGAAGCAAGGAGTCCATTGTTACAACGTAAAAGCTATGGAACCAAGGGACCATTGTGACACTGCGGGGCCTCATGGAACCAATTGTCCATGATGACAGTGCGGATCAAAGGAGCCCATGGTGACACTGCGGAACCTGATGGAACCAAGGAGCCATTGTGACACAGTGGGGCCTCATGGAATCAAGGAGACCATTGTGACCCAGGTGTTGCATGTGAAGGCAAGGAGCCATTGTGACACTTTGGGCTTCTTCCCTTGAGCTCTGCAGCTGGCTGTCCCAGCCCAGCGCACCATGTGCCACCTGCTCTCCTCAGGGCTCTGCCTGCACACAGCCCCAGGAGAAGTTTTCCTGTTTGCAAGGAAAGAATGGAAAAGCCGGAGCAGGTTTCCTAAACAACAAACCCCACTCAGGAGCCACATGCTCAGTACAGGCTGCCTGGAACGATGTCCCCTTTCTACAAGGGTCAGTGTGAGCAGGAATGAATGATCTCTGGGAGCAGAATTCTCGGAGTCTTTCCACTGAATTCTCTGTCCCTGTGTCTTGGGGTGACTTTATCGTGTGTATCCCCTATTGCTGCTCTATGCTCAGAAGTGAACTTTGTGCGTTTCTGTGCCTTTCAACTGAGCCTGAGAGGGGGGAGAGGAAAAAAACCGGACAAACTTCTCAGAGCGTTTGTTCAAGGACACACATACACACTCCTCTGCATCCTGCTTGCAGCAAGAGCAGAGGAAGCAACTTGGTTTCTTTTTTGCCAGTTTTCAGCTCCTTTTCTCTGGGGGGAGATGGAGAGTTGAACTTTGTTTTCCTGGGACTTCGGGGGGTTTTTTTCCCTTCTTCTCTTCTTGACTCTTTCAACATCAGAGCACATTGGGAGAATTTTCTCCCGAGGTGGGGGCCCTGAATGTGGGCCCATGAGCCAGCTGCAAGGAGGAGGAGAGAGACTACACCTACGGAAGTGTTGGGGTTCCTCCCCCCTGCCATGAGGTCATGGGAGAGGGGACCCTGGGGTAGAGGCATGGCCTGGGCACGGGGGTCTCCCTGCTCCCTGCTCACATGTGCCCTAACCCTGTTCAGCACTGCTTATTTTGTGTTGCCTTGTGCGAGGAGGGCCCTGGTTGTGCTGTGATTGCTCAGTTCTTTGGCAGTGCCCCGCCCATGTGGCTGGAGAAGAAAGAGCTCTGAAACTTCTCTCAAGAATCGCTCCCTGTTTCTTTGCACGGGCCTCGCTGTCTATGGATGTTTCAGGAGACCCCACCGAAACACAGAAGGACTCTCAAATTATCCCAGCTTTCTCTGCACAGCAAGAGCTTTTAATATTTAGCATTGCTATCCTTTTCCTTTGTGTTTGTTAAAAAAATAGTTTTTATCTCTTTCACTTTCTTCCCAGGAAAGTTCTTTTTTCCAAAAACCTGGTGGGGGAGGGCTGGGTGTAACCTGCCTTCTATCAGAGGATATTTTCCTCCAAATTTGTCCAAACCGGCACAGCCTGTCCTTTCCTGGGTCTCTGTTGCAGATGGAAGCTGCTGGTGCCATTGTCAGCTTGAAGCCCTCTTTTGATGCAAGCAGATGTTGCCAGGTGTGTTCAGCAGCTGTTGCTCAATGCTTATGCCAAGCTCTTGTGTTCCTCATGGAACCAAGGAGCCATTGTGACACTGCAGGGGCTGATGGCATCAAGGAGGCAATTGTGACAGTACAGAACCTCCTAGAAACAAGGCTCCATTGTGACACCGTGGGGAATCATGGAATCAAGGAGCCCATTGTGACACGGCTGCATGGAACCAATGGTCCATGGTTACACGGCGGATTCAAGAAGAGCACGGTGACACCACGCAACATCATGGAACCATAGGTCCATTGTGACACAGCGGGGCCTCATGGAAACAAGGGGACCATTGTGGCAAAGCAGGGCCTAATGGAAGCATGGAGAGCATTGTGACACTAAGGAAACTCCTGGAACCAAGATGACCACTGGCACATAATGGAACCTCATGGAAGCAAGCCTCCACGATGACTTTGGCGGGCCTCGGGGACCACAGGACCCATTGTGACACAGCAGGACCTGGTGGAACCAAGGAGCCTTTGTGATACTCCACATCCACATGGAAGCCAGGGTGCACTGAGACACAGCGGGGCCTTGTTGGAACCAAAGACACCTCTGCAAAAAGCAGGCTAGCTCATAGAAGCAAGGAGTCCATTGTTACAACGTAAAAGCTATGGAACCAAGGGACCATTGTGACACTGCGGGGCCTCATGGAACCAATTGTCCATGATGACAGTGCGGATCAAAGGAGCCCATGGTGACACTGCGGAACCTGATGGAACCAAGGAGCCATTGTGACACAGTGGGGCCTCATGGAATCAAGGAGACCATTGTGACCCAGGTGTTGCATGGGAAGGCAAGGAGCCATTGTGACACTTTGGGCTTCTTCCCTTGAGCTCTGCAGCTGGCTGTCCCAGCCCAGCGCACCATGTGCCACCTGCTCTCCTCAGGGCTCTGCCTGCACACAGCCCCAGGAGAAGTTTTCCTGTTTGCAAGGAAAGAATGGAAAAGCCTGAGCAGGTTTCCTAAACAACAAACCCTACTCAGGAGCCACATGCTCAGTACAGGCTGCCTGGAACGATGTCCCCTTTCTACAAGGGTCAGTGTGAGCAGGAATGAATGATCTCTGGGAGCAGAATTCTCGGAGTCTTTCCACTGAATTCTCTGTCCCTGTGTCTTGGGGTGACTTTATTGTGTGTATCCCCTATTGCTGCTCTATGCCCAGAAGTGAACTTTGTGCGTTTCTGTGCCTTTCAACTGAGCCTGAGAGGGGGGAGAGGAAAAAAAACCGGACAAACTTCTCAGAGCGTTTGTTCAAGGACACACATACACACTCCTCTGCATCCTGCTTGCAGCAAGAGCAGAGGAAGCAACTTGGTTTCTTTTTTGCCAGTTTTCAGCTCCTTTTCTCTGGGGGGAGATGGAGAGTTGAACTTTGTTTTCCTGGGACTTCGGGGGTTTTTTTTCCCTTCTTCTCTTCTTGACTCTTTCAACATCAGAGCACATTGGGAGAATTTTCTCCCGAGGTGGGGGCCCTGAATGTGGGCCCATGAGCCAGCTGCAAGGAGGAGGAGAGAGACTACACCTACGGAAGTGTTGGGGTTCCTCCCCCCTGCCATGAGGTCATGGGAGAGGGGACCCTGGGGTAGAGGCATGGCCTGGGCACGGGGGTCTCCCTGCTCCCTGCTCACATGTGCCCTAACCCTGTTCAGCACTGCTTATTTTGTGTTGCCTTGTGCGAGGAGGGCCCTGGTTGTGCCGTGATTGCTCAGTTCTTTGGCAGTGCCCCGCCCATGTGGCTGGAGAAGAAAGAGCTCTGAAACTTCTCTCAAGAATCGCTCCCTGTTTCTTTGCACGGGCCTCGCTGTCTATGGATGTTTCAGGAGACCCCACCGAAACACAGAAGGACTCTCAAATTATCCCAGCTTTCTCTGCACAGCAAGAGCTTTTAATATTTAGCATTGCTATCCTTTTCCTGTGTGTTTGTTAAAAAAATAGTTTTTATCTCTTTCACTTTCTTCCCAGGAAAGTTCTTTTTTCCAAAAACCTGGTGGGGGAGGGCTGGGTGTAACCTGCCTTCTATCAGAGGATATTTTCCTCCAAATTTGTCCAAACCGGCACAGCCTGTCCTTTCCTGGGTCTCTGTTGCAGATGGAAGCTGCTGGTGCCATTGTCAGCTTGAAGCCCTCTTTTGATGCAAGCAGATGTTGCCAGGTGTGTTCAGCAGCTGTTGCTCAATGCTTATGCCAAGCTATTGTGTTCCTCATGGAACCAAGGAGCCATTGTGACACTGCAGGGGCTGATGGCATCAAGGAGGCAATTGTGACAGTACAGAACCTCCTAGAAACAAGGCTCCATTGTGACACCGTGGGGAATCATGGAATCAAGGAGCCCATTGTGACACGGCTGCATGGAACCAATGGTCCATGGTTACACTGCGGATTCAAGAAGAGCACGGTGACACCACGCAACATCATGGAACCATAGGTCCATTGTGACACAGCGGGGCCTCATGGAAACAAGGGGACCATTGTGGCAAAGCAGGGCCTAATGGAAGCATGGAGAGCATTGTGACACTAAGGAAACTCCTGGAACCAAGATGACCACTGGCACATAATGGAACCTCATGGAAGCAAGCCTCCACGATGACTTTGGAGGGCCTCGGGGACCACAGGACCCATTGTGACACAGCAGGACCTGGTGGAACCAAGGAGCCTTTGTGATACTCCACATCCACATGGAAGCCAGGGTGCACTGAGACACAGCGGGGCCTTGTGGGAACCAAAGACACCTCTGCAAAAAGCAGGCTAGCTCATAGAAGCAAGGAGTCCATTGTTACAACGTAAAAGCTATGGAACCAAGGGACCATTGTGACACTGCGGGGCCTCATGGAACCAATTGTCCATGATGACAGTGCGGATCAAAGGAGCCCATGGTGACACTGCGGAACCTGATGGAACCAAGGAGCCATTGTGACACAGTGGGGCCTCATGGAATCAAGGAGACCATTGTGACCCAGGTGTTGCATGGGAAGGCAAGGAGCCATTGTGACACTTTGGGCTTCTTCCCTTGAGCTCTGCAGCTGGCTGTCCCAGCCCAGCGCACCATGTGCCACCTGCTCTCCTCAGGGCTCTGCCTGCACACAGCCCCAGGAGAAGTTTTCCTGTTTGCAAGGAAAGAATGGAAAAGCCGGAGCAGGTTTCCTAAACAACAAACCCCACTCAGGAGCCACATGCTCAGTACAGGCTGCCTGGAACGATGTCCCCTTTCTACAAGGGTCAGTGTGAGCAGGAATGAATGATCTCTGGGAGCAGAATTCTCGGAGTCTTTCCACTGAATTCTCTGTCCCTGTGTCTTGGGGTGACTTTATCGTGTGTATCCCCTATTGCTGCTCTATGCTCAGAAGTGAACTTTGTGCGTTTCTGTGCCTTTCAACTGAGCCTGAGAGGGGGGAGAGGAAAAAAACCGGACAAACTTCTCAGAGCGTTTGTTCAAGGACACACATACACACTCCTCTGCATCCTGCTTGCAGCAAGAGCAGAGGAAGCAACTTGGTTTCTTTTTAGCCAGTTTTCAGCTCCTTTTCTCTGGGGGGAGATGGAGAGTTGAACTTTGTTTTCCTGGGACTTCGGGGGGTTTTTTTCCCTTCTTCTCTTCTTGACTCTTTCAACATCAGAGCACATTGGGAGAATTTTCTCCCGAGGTGGGGGCCCTGAATGTGGGCCCATGAGCCAGCTGCAAGGAGGAGGAGAGAGACTACACCTACGGAAGTGTTGGGGTTCCTCCCCCCTGCCATGAGGTCATGGGAGAGGGGACCCTGGGGTAGAGGCATGGCCTGGGCACGGGGGTCTCCCTGCTCCCTGCTCACATGTGCCCTAACCCTGTTCAGCACTGCTTATTTTGTGTTGCCTTGTGCGAGGAGGGCCCTGGTTGTGCTGTGATTGCTCAGTTCTTTGGCAGTGCCCCGCCCATGTGGCTGGAGAAGAAAGAGCTCTGAAACTTCTCTCAAGAATCGCTCCCTGTTTCTTTGCACGGGCCTCGCTGTCTATGGATGTTTCAGGAGACCCCACCGAAACACAGAAGGACTCTCAAATTATCCCAGCTTTCTCTGCACAGCAAGAGCTTTTAATATTTAGCATTGCTATCCTTTTCCTGTGTGTTTGTTAAAAAAATAGTTTTTATCTCTTTCACTTTCTTCCCAGGAAAGTTCTTTTTTCCAAAAACCTGGTGGGGGAGGGCTGGGTGTAACCTGCCTTCTATCAGAGGATATTTTCCTCCAAATTTGTCCAAACCGGCACAGCCTGTCCTTTCCTGGGTCTCTGTTGCAGATGGAAGCTGCTGGTGCCATTGTCAGCTTGAAGCCCTCTTTTGATGCAAGCAGATGTTGCCAGGTGTGTTCAGCAGCTGTTGCTCAATGCTTATGCCAAGCTATTGTGTTCCTCATGGAACCAAGGAGCCATTGTGACACTGCAGGGGCTGATGGCATCAAGGAGGCAATTGTGACAGTACAGAACCTCCTAGAAACAAGGCTCCATTGTGACACCGTGGGGAATCATGGAATCAAGGAGCCCATTGTGACACGGCTGCATGGAACCAATGGTCCATGGTTACACTGCGGATTCAAGAAGAGCACGGTGACACCACGCAACATCATGGAACCATAGGTCCATTGTGACACAGCGGGGCCTCATGGAAACAAGGGGACCATTGTGGCAAAGCAGGGCCTAATGGAAGCATGGAGAGCATTGTGACACTAAGGAAACTCCTGGAACCAAGATGACCACTGGCACATAATGGAACCTCATGGAAGCAAGCCTCCACAATGACTTTGGAGGGCCTCGGGGACCACAGGACCCATTGTGACACAGCAGGACCTGGTGGAACCAAGGAGCCTTTGTGATACTCCACATCCACATGGAAGCCAGGGTGCACTGAGACACAGCGGGGCCTTGTGGGAACCAAAGACACCTCTGCAAAAAGCAGGCTAGCTCATAGAAGCAAGGAGTCCATTGTTACAACGTAAAAGCTATGGAACCAAGGGACCATTGTGACACTGCGGGGCCTCATGGAACCAATTGTCCATGATGACAGTGCGGATCAAAGGAGCCCATGGTGACACTGCGGAACCTGATGGAACCAAGGAGCCATTGTGACACAGTGGGGCCTCATGGAATCAAGGAGACCATTGTGACCCAGGTGTTGCATGGGAAGGCAAGGAGCCATTGTGACACTTTGGGCTTCTTCCCTTGAGCTCTGCAGCTGGCTGTCCCAGCCCAGCGCACCATGTGCCACCTGCTCTCCTCAGGGCTCTGCCTGCACACAGCCCCAGGAGAAGTTTTCCTGTTTGCAAGGAAAGAATGGAAAAGCCGGAGCAGGTTTCCTAAACAACAAACCCCACTCAGGAGCCACATGCTCAGTACAGGCTGCCTGGAACGATGTCCCCTTTCTACAAGGGTCAGTGTGAGCAGGAATGAATGATCTCTGGGAGCAGAATTCTCGGAGTCTTTCCACTGAATTCTCTGTCCCTGTGTCTTGGGGTGACTTTATCGTGTGTATCCCCTATTGCTGCTCTATGCTCAGAAGTGAACTTTGTGCGTTTCTGTGCCTTTCAACTGAGCCTGAGAGGGGGGAGAGGAAAAAAACCGGACAAACTTCTCAGAGCGTTTGTTCAAGGACACACATACACACTCCTCTGCATCCTGCTTGCAGCAAGAGCAGAGGAAGCAACTTGGTTTCTTTTTAGCCAGTTTTCAGCTCCTTTTCTCTGGGGGGAGATGGAGAGTTGAACTTTGTTTTCCTGGGACTTCGGGGGGTTTTTTTCCCTTCTTCTCTTCTTGACTCTTTCAACATCAGAGCACATTGGGAGAATTTTCTCCCGAGGTGGGGGCCCTGAATGTGGGCCCATGAGCCAGCTGCAAGGAGGAGGAGAGAGACTACACCTACGGAAGTGTTGGGGTTCCTCCCCCCTGCCATGAGGTCATGGGAGAGGGGACCCTGGGGTAGAGGCATGGCCTGGGCACGGGGGTCTCCCTGCTCCCTGCTCACATGTGCCCTAACCCTGTTCAGCACTGCTTATTTTGTGTTGCCTTGTGCGAGGAGGGCCCTGGTTGTGCTGTGATTGCTCAGTTCTTTGGCAGTGCCCCGCCCATGTGGCTGGAGAAGAAAGAGCTCTGAAACTTCTCTCAAGAATCGCTCCCTGTTTCTTTGCACGGGCCTCGCTGTCTATGGATGTTTCAGGAGACCCCACCGAAACACAGAAGGACTCTCAAATTATCCCAGCTTTCTCTGCACAGCAAGAGCTTTTAATATTTAGCATTGCTATCCTTTTCCTGTGTGTTTGTTAAAAAAATAGTTTTTATCTCTTTCACTTTCTTCCCAGGAAAGTTCTTTTTTCCAAAAACCTGGTGGGGGAGGGCTGGGTGTAACCTGCCTTCTATCAGAGGATATTTTCCTCCAAATTTGTCCAAACCGGCACAGCCTGTCCTTTCCTGGGTCTCTGTTGCAGATGGAAGCTGCTGGTGCCATTGTCAGCTTGAAGCCCTCTTTTGATGCAAGCAGATGTTGCCAGGTGTGTTCAGCAGCTGTTGCTCAATGCTTATGCCAAGCTATTGTGTTCCTCATGGAACCAAGGAGCCATTGTGACACTGCAGGGGCTGATGGCATCAAGGAGGCAATTGTGACAGTACAGAACCTCCTAGAAACAAGGCTCCATTGTGACACCGTGGGGAATCATGGAATCAAGGAGCCCATTGTGACACGGCTGCATGGAACCAATGGTCCATGGTTACACTGCGGATTCAAGAAGAGCACGGTGACACCACGCAACATCATGGAACCATAGGTCCATTGTGACACAGCGGGGCCTCATGGAAACAAGGGGACCATTGTGGCAAAGCAGGGCCTAATGGAAGCATGGAGAGCATTGTGACACTAAGGAAACTCCTGGAACCAAGATGACCACTGGCACATAATGGAACCTCATGGAAGCAAGCCTCCACGATGACTTTGGAGGGCCTCGGGGACCACAGGACCCATTGTGACACAGCAGGACCTGGTGGAACCAAGGAGCCTTTGTGATACTCCACATCCACATGGAAGCCAGGGTGCACTGAGACACAGCGGGGCCTTGTGGGAACCAAAGACACCTCTGCAAAAAGCAGGCTAGCTCATAGAAGCAAGGAGTCCATTGTTACAACGTAAAAGCTATGGAACCAAGGGACCATTGTGACACTGCGGGGCCTCATGGAACCAATTGTCCATGATGACAGTGCGGATCAAAGGAGCCCATGGTGACACTGCGGAACCTGATGGAACCAAGGAGCCATTGTGACACAGTGGGGCCTCATGGAATCAAGGAGACCATTGTGACCCAGGTGTTGCATGGGAAGGCAAGGAGCCATTGTGACACTTTGGGCTTCTTCCCTTGAGCTCTGCAGCTGGCTGTCCCAGCCCAGCGCACCATGTGCCACCTGCTCTCCTCAGGGCTCTGCCTGCACACAGCCCCAGGAGAAGTTTTCCTGTTTGCAAGGAAAGAATGGAAAAGCCGGAGCAGGTTTCCTAAACAACAAACCCCACTCAGGAGCCACATGCTCAGTACAGGCTGCCTGGAACGATGTCCCCTTTCTACAAGGGTCAGTGTGAGCAGGAATGAATGATCTCTGGGAGCAGAATTCTCGGAGTCTTTCCACTGAATTCTCTGTCCCTGTGTCTTGGGGTGACTTTATCGTGTGTATCCCCTATTGCTGCTCTATGCTCAGAAGTGAACTTTGTGCGTTTCTGTGCCTTTCAACTGAGCCTGAGAGGGGGGAGAGGAAAAAAACCGGACAAACTTCTCAGAGCGTTTGTTCAAGGACACACATACACACTCCTCTGCATCCTGCTTGCAGCAAGAGCAGAGGAAGCAACTTGGTTTCTTTTTAGCCAGTTTTCAGCTCCTTTTCTCTGGGGGGAGATGGAGAGTTGAACTTTGTTTTCCTGGGACTTCGGGGGGTTTTTTTCCCTTCTTCTCTTCTTGACTCTTTCAACATCAGAGCACATTGGGAGAATTTTCTCCCGAGGTGGGGGCCCTGAATGTGGGCCCATGAGCCAGCTGCAAGGAGGAGGAGAGAGACTACACCTACGGAAGTGTTGGGGTTCCTCCCCCCTGCCATGAGGTCATGGGAGAGGGGACCCTGGGGTAGAGGCATGGCCTGGGCACGGGGGTCTCCCTGCTCCCTGCTCACATGTGCCCTAACCCTGTTCAGCACTGCTTATTTTGTGTTGCCTTGTGCGAGGAGGGCCCTGGTTGTGCTGTGATTGCTCAGTTCTTTGGCAGTGCCCCGCCCATGTGGCTGGAGAAGAAAGAGCTCTGAAACTTCTCTCAAGAATCGCTCCCTGTTTCTTTGCACGGGCCTCGCTGTCTATGGATGTTTCAGGAGACCCCACCGAAACACAGAAGGACTCTCAAATTATCCCAGCTTTCTCTGCACAGCAAGAGCTTTTAATATTTAGCATTGCTATCCTTTTCCTTTGTGTTTGTTAAAAAAATAGTTTTTATCTCTTTCACTTTCTTCCCAGGAAAGTTCTTTTTTCCAAAAACCTGGTGGGGGAGGGCTGGGTGTAACCTGCCTTCTATCAGAGGATATTTTCCTCCAAATTTGTCCAAACCGGCACAGCCTGTCCTTTCCTGGGTCTCTGTTGCAGATGGAAGCTGCTGGTGCCATTGTCAGCTTGAAGCCCTCTTTTGATGCAAGCAGATGTTGCCAGGTGTGTTCAGCAGCTGTTGCTCAATGCTTATGCCAAGCTCTTGTGTTCCTCATGGAACCAAGGAGCCATTGTGACACTGCAGGGGCTGATGGCATCAAGGAGGCAATTGTGACAGTACAGAACCTCCTAGAAACAAGGCTCCATTGTGACACCGTGGGGAATCATGGAATCAAGGAGCCCATTGTGACACGGCTGCATGGAACCAATGGTCCATGGTTACACGGCGGATTCAAGAAGAGCACGGTGACACCACGCAACATCATGGAACCATAGGTCCATTGTGACACAGCGGGGCCTCATGGAAACAAGGGGACCATTGTGGCAAAGCAGGGCCTAATGGAAGCATGGAGAGCATTGTGACACTAAGGAAACTCCTGGAACCAAGATGACCACTGGCACATAATGGAACCTCATGGAAGCAAGCCTCCACGATGACTTTGGCGGGCCTCGGGGACCACAGGACCCATTGTGACACAGCAGGACCTGGTGGAACCAAGGAGCCTTTGTGATACTCCACATCCACATGGAAGCCAGGGTGCACTGAGACACAGCGGGGCCTTGTTGGAACCAAAGACACCTCTGCAAAAAGCAGGCTAGCTCATAGAAGCAAGGAGTCCATTGTTACAACGTAAAAGCTATGGAACCAAGGGACCATTGTGACACTGCGGGGCCTCATGGAACCAATTGTCCATGATGACAGTGCGGATCAAAGGAGCCCATGGTGACACTGCGGAACCTGATGGAACCAAGGAGCCATTGTGACACAGTGGGGCCTCATGGAATCAAGGAGACCATTGTGACCCAGGTGTTGCATGGGAAGGCAAGGAGCCATTGTGACACTTTGGGCTTCTTCCCTTGAGCTCTGCAGCTGGCTGTCCCAGCCCAGCGCACCATGTGCCACCTGCTCTCCTCAGGGCTCTGCCTGCACACAGCCCCAGGAGAAGTTTTCCTGTTTGCAAGGAAAGAATGGAAAAGCCTGAGCAGGTTTCCTAAACAACAAACCCTACTCAGGAGCCACATGCTCAGTACAGGCTGCCTGGAACGATGTCCCCTTTCTACAAGGGTCAGTGTGAGCAGGAATGAATGATCTCTGGGAGCAGAATTCTCGGAGTCTTTCCACTGAATTCTCTGTCCCTGTGTCTTGGGGTGACTTTATTGTGTGTATCCCCTATTGCTGCTCTATGCCCAGAAGTGAACTTTGTGCGTTTCTGTGCCTTTCAACTGAGCCTGAGAGGGGGGAGAGGAAAAAAAACCGGACAAACTTCTCAGAGCGTTTGTTCAAGGACACACATACACACTCCTCTGCATCCTGCTTGCAGCAAGAGCAGAGGAAGCAACTTGGTTTCTTTTTTGCCAGTTTTCAGCTCCTTTTCTCTGGGGGGAGATGGAGAGTTGAACTTTGTTTTCCTGGGACTTCGGGGGTTTTTTTTCCCTTCTTCTCTTCTTGACTCTTTCAACATCAGAGCACATTGGGAGAATTTTCTCCCGAGGTGGGGGCCCTGAATGTGGGCCCATGAGCCAGCTGCAAGGAGGAGGAGAGAGACTACACCTACGGAAGTGTTGGGGTTCCTCCCCCCTGCCATGAGGTCATGGGAGAGGGGACCCTGGGGTAGAGGCATGGCCTGGGCACGGGGGTCTCCCTGCTCCCTGCTCACATGTGCCCTAACCCTGTTCAGCACTGCTTATTTTGTGTTGCCTTGTGCGAGGAGGGCCCTGGTTGTGCCGTGATTGCTCAGTTCTTTGGCAGTGCCCCGCCCATGTGGCTGGAGAAGAAAGAGCTCTGAAACTTCTCTCAAGAATCGCTCCCTGTTTCTTTGCACGGGCCTCGCTGTCTATGGATGTTTCAGGAGACCCCACCGAAACACAGAAGGACTCTCAAATTATCCCAGCTTTCTCTGCACAGCAAGAGCTTTTAATATTTAGCATTGCTATCCTTTTCCTGTGTGTTTGTTAAAAAAATAGTTTTTATCTCTTTCACTTTCTTCCCAGGAAAGTTCTTTTTTCCAAAAACCTGGTGGGGGAGGGCTGGGTGTAACCTGCCTTCTATCAGAGGATATTTTCCTCCAAATTTGTCCAAACCGGCACAGCCTGTCCTTTCCTGGGTCTCTGTTGCAGATGGAAGCTGCTGGTGCCATTGTCAGCTTGAAGCCCTCTTTTGATGCAAGCAGATGTTGCCAGGTGTGTTCAGCAGCTGTTGCTCAATGCTTATGCCAAGCTATTGTGTTCCTCATGGAACCAAGGAGCCATTGTGACACTGCAGGGGCTGATGGCATCAAGGAGGCAATTGTGACAGTACAGAACCTCCTAGAAACAAGGCTCCATTGTGACACCGTGGGGAATCATGGAATCAAGGAGCCCATTGTGACACGGCTGCATGGAACCAATGGTCCATGGTTACACTGCGGATTCAAGAAGAGCACGGTGACACCACGCAACATCATGGAACCATAGGTCCATTGTGACACAGCGGGGCCTCATGGAAACAAGGGGACCATTGTGGCAAAGCAGGGCCTAATGGAAGCATGGAGAGCATTGTGACACTAAGGAAACTCCTGGAACCAAGATGACCACTGGCACATAATGGAACCTCATGGAAGCAAGCCTCCACGATGACTTTGGAGGGCCTCGGGGACCACAGGACCCATTGTGACACAGCAGGACCTGGTGGAACCAAGGAGCCTTTGTGATACTCCACATCCACATGGAAGCCAGGGTGCACTGAGACACAGCGGGGCCTTGTGGGAACCAAAGACACCTCTGCAAAAAGCAGGCTAGCTCATAGAAGCAAGGAGTCCATTGTTACAACGTAAAAGCTATGGAACCAAGGGACCATTGTGACACTGCGGGGCCTCATGGAACCAATTGTCCATGATGACAGTGCGGATCAAAGGAGCCCATGGTGACACTGCGGAACCTGATGGAACCAAGGAGCCATTGTGACACAGTGGGGCCTCATGGAATCAAGGAGACCATTGTGACCCAGGTGTTGCATGGGAAGGCAAGGAGCCATTGTGACACTTTGGGCTTCTTCCCTTGAGCTCTGCAGCTGGCTGTCCCAGCCCAGCGCACCATGTGCCACCTGCTCTCCTCAGGGCTCTGCCTGCACACAGCCCCAGGAGAAGTTTTCCTGTTTGCAAGGAAAGAATGGAAAAGCCGGAGCAGGTTTCCTAAACAACAAACCCCACTCAGGAGCCACATGCTCAGTACAGGCTGCCTGGAACGATGTCCCCTTTCTACAAGGGTCAGTGTGAGCAGGAATGAATGATCTCTGGGAGCAGAATTCTCGGAGTCTTTCCACTGAATTCTCTGTCCCTGTGTCTTGGGGTGACTTTATCGTGTGTATCCCCTATTGCTGCTCTATGCTCAGAAGTGAACTTTGTGCGTTTCTGTGCCTTTCAACTGAGCCTGAGAGGGGGGAGAGGAAAAAAACCGGACAAACTTCTCAGAGCGTTTGTTCAAGGACACACATACACACTCCTCTGCATCCTGCTTGCAGCAAGAGCAGAGGAAGCAACTTGGTTTCTTTTTAGCCAGTTTTCAGCTCCTTTTCTCTGGGGGGAGATGGAGAGTTGAACTTTGTTTTCCTGGGACTTCGGGGGGTTTTTTTCCCTTCTTCTCTTCTTGACTCTTTCAACATCAGAGCACATTGGGAGAATTTTCTCCCGAGGTGGGGGCCCTGAATGTGGGCCCATGAGCCAGCTGCAAGGAGGAGGAGAGAGACTACACCTACGGAAGTGTTGGGGTTCCTCCCCCCTGCCATGAGGTCATGGGAGAGGGGACCCTGGGGTAGAGGCATGGCCTGGGCACGGGGGTCTCCCTGCTCCCTGCTCACATGTGCCCTAACCCTGTTCAGCACTGCTTATTTTGTGTTGCCTTGTGCGAGGAGGGCCCTGGTTGTGCTGTGATTGCTCAGTTCTTTGGCAGTGCCCCGCCCATGTGGCTGGAGAAGAAAGAGCTCTGAAACTTCTCTCAAGAATCGCTCCCTGTTTCTTTGCACGGGCCTCGCTGTCTATGGATGTTTCAGGAGACCCCACCGAAACACAGAAGGACTCTCAAATTATCCCAGCTTTCTCTGCACAGCAAGAGCTTTTAATATTTAGCATTGCTATCCTTTTCCTGTGTGTTTGTTAAAAAAATAGTTTTTATCTCTTTCACTTTCTTCCCAGGAAAGTTCTTTTTTCCAAAAACCTGGTGGGGGAGGGCTGGGTGTAACCTGCCTTCTATCAGAGGATATTTTCCTCCAAATTTGTCCAAACCGGCACAGCCTGTCCTTTCCTGGGTCTCTGTTGCAGATGGAAGCTGCTGGTGCCATTGTCAGCTTGAAGCCCTCTTTTGATGCAAGCAGATGTTGCCAGGTGTGTTCAGCAGCTGTTGCTCAATGCTTATGCCAAGCTATTGTGTTCCTCATGGAACCAAGGAGCCATTGTGACACTGCAGGGGCTGATGGCATCAAGGAGGCAATTGTGACAGTACAGAACCTCCTAGAAACAAGGCTCCATTGTGACACCGTGGGGAATCATGGAATCAAGGAGCCCATTGTGACACGGCTGCATGGAACCAATGGTCCATGGTTACACTGCGGATTCAAGAAGAGCACGGTGACACCACGCAACATCATGGAACCATAGGTCCATTGTGACACAGCGGGGCCTCATGGAAACAAGGGGACCATTGTGGCAAAGCAGGGCCTAATGGAAGCATGGAGAGCATTGTGACACTAAGGAAACTCCTGGAACCAAGATGACCACTGGCACATAATGGAACCTCATGGAAGCAAGCCTCCACGATGACTTTGGAGGGCCTCGGGGACCACAGGACCCATTGTGACACAGCAGGACCTGGTGGAACCAAGGAGCCTTTGTGATACTCCACATCCACATGGAAGCCAGGGTGCACTGAGACACAGCGGGGCCTTGTGGGAACCAAAGACACCTCTGCAAAAAGCAGGCTAGCTCATAGAAGCAAGGAGTCCATTGTTACAACGTAAAAGCTATGGAACCAAGGGACCATTGTGACACTGCGGGGCCTCATGGAACCAATTGTCCATGATGACAGTGCGGATCAAAGGAGCCCATGGTGACACTGCGGAACCTGATGGAACCAAGGAGCCATTGTGACACAGTGGGGCCTCATGGAATCAAGGAGACCATTGTGACCCAGGTGTTGCATGGGAAGGCAAGGAGCCATTGTGACACTTTGGGCTTCTTCCCTTGAGCTCTGCAGCTGGCTGTCCCAGCCCAGCGCACCATGTGCCACCTGCTCTCCTCAGGGCTCTGCCTGCACACAGCCCCAGGAGAAGTTTTCCTGTTTGCAAGGAAAGAATGGAAAAGCCGGAGCAGGTTTCCTAAACAACAAACCCCACTCAGGAGCCACATGCTCAGTACAGGCTGCCTGGAACGATGTCCCCTTTCTACAAGGGTCAGTGTGAGCAGGAATGAATGATCTCTGGGAGCAGAATTCTCGGAGTCTTTCCACTGAATTCTCTGTCCCTGTGTCTTGGGGTGACTTTATCGTGTGTATCCCCTATTGCTGCTCTATGCTCAGAAGTGAACTTTGTGCGTTTCTGTGCCTTTCAACTGAGCCTGAGAGGGGGGAGAGGAAAAAAACCGGACAAACTTCTCAGAGCGTTTGTTCAAGGACACACATACACACTCCTCTGCATCCTGCTTGCAGCAAGAGCAGAGGAAGCAACTTGGTTTCTTTTTAGCCAGTTTTCAGCTCCTTTTCTCTGGGGGGAGATGGAGAGTTGAACTTTGTTTTCCTGGGACTTCGGGGGGTTTTTTTCCCTTCTTCTCTTCTTGACTCTTTCAACATCAGAGCACATTGGGAGAATTTTCTCCCGAGGTGGGGGCCCTGAATGTGGGCCCATGAGCCAGCTGCAAGGAGGAGGAGAGAGACTACACCTACGGAAGTGTTGGGGTTCCTCCCCCCTGCCATGAGGTCATGGGAGAGGGGACCCTGGGGTAGAGGCATGGCCTGGGCACGGGGGTCTCCCTGCTCCCTGCTCACATGTGCCCTAACCCTGTTCAGCACTGCTTATTTTGTGTTGCCTTGTGCGAGGAGGGCCCTGGTTGTGCTGTGATTGCTCAGTTCTTTGGCAGTGCCCCGCCCATGTGGCTGGAGAAGAAAGAGCTCTGAAACTTCTCTCAAGAATCGCTCCCTGTTTCTTTGCACGGGCCTCGCTGTCTATGGATGTTTCAGGAGACCCCACCGAAACACAGAAGGACTCTCAAATTATCCCAGCTTTCTCTGCACAGCAAGAGCTTTTAATATTTAGCATTGCTATCCTTTTCCTGTGTGTTTGTTAAAAAAATAGTTTTTATCTCTTTCACTTTCTTCCCAGGAAAGTTCTTTTTTCCAAAAACCTGGTGGGGGAGGGCTGGGTGTAACCTGCCTTCTATCAGAGGATATTTTCCTCCAAATTTGTCCAAACCGGCACAGCCTGTCCTTTCCTGGGTCTCTGTTGCAGATGGAAGCTGCTGGTGCCATTGTCAGCTTGAAGCCCTCTTTTGATGCAAGCAGATGTTGCCAGGTGTGTTCAGCAGCTGTTGCTCAATGCTTATGCCAAGCTATTGTGTTCCTCATGGAACCAAGGAGCCATTGTGACACTGCAGGGGCTGATGGCATCAAGGAGGCAATTGTGACAGTACAGAACCTCCTAGAAACAAGGCTCCATTGTGACACCGTGGGGAATCATGGAATCAAGGAGCCCATTGTGACACGGCTGCATGGAACCAATGGTCCATGGTTACACTGCGGATTCAAGAAGAGCACGGTGACACCACGCAACATCATGGAACCATAGGTCCATTGTGACACAGCGGGGCCTCATGGAAACAAGGGGACCATTGTGGCAAAGCAGGGCCTAATGGAAGCATGGAGAGCATTGTGACACTAAGGAAACTCCTGGAACCAAGATGACCACTGGCACATAATGGAACCTCATGGAAGCAAGCCTCCACGATGACTTTGGAGGGCCTCGGGGACCACAGGACCCATTGTGACACAGCAGGACCTGGTGGAACCAAGGAGCCTTTGTGATACTCCACATCCACATGGAAGCCAGGGTGCACTGAGACACAGCGGGGCCTTGTGGGAACCAAAGACACCTCTGCAAAAAGCAGGCTAGCTCATAGAAGCAAGGAGTCCATTGTTACAACGTAAAAGCTATGGAACCAAGGGACCATTGTGACACTGCGGGGCCTCATGGAACCAATTGTCCATGATGACAGTGCGGATCAAAGGAGCCCATGGTGACACTGCGGAACCTGATGGAACCAAGGAGCCATTGTGACACAGTGGGGCCTCATGGAATCAAGGAGACCATTGTGACCCAGGTGTTGCATGGGAAGGCAAGGAGCCATTGTGACACTTTGGGCTTCTTCCCTTGAGCTCTGCAGCTGGCTGTCCCAGCCCAGCGCACCATGTGCCACCTGCTCTCCTCAGGGCTCTGCCTGCACACAGCCCCAGGAGAAGTTTTCCTGTTTGCAAGGAAAGAATGGAAAAGCCGGAGCAGGTTTCCTAAACAACAAACCCCACTCAGGAGCCACATGCTCAGTACAGGCTGCCTGGAACGATGTCCCCTTTCTACAAGGGTCAGTGTGAGCAGGAATGAATGATCTCTGGGAGCAGAATTCTCGGAGTCTTTCCACTGAATTCTCTGTCCCTGTGTCTTGGGGTGACTTTATCGTGTGTATCCCCTATTGCTGCTCTATGCTCAGAAGTGAACTTTGTGCGTTTCTGTGCCTTTCAACTGAGCCTGAGAGGGGGGAGAGGAAAAAAACCGGACAAACTTCTCAGAGCGTTTGTTCAAGGACACACATACACACTCCTCTGCATCCTGCTTGCAGCAAGAGCAGAGGAAGCAACTTTGTTTCTTTTTAGCCAGTTTTCAGCTCCTTTTCTCTGGGGGGAGATGGAGAGTTGAACTTTGTTTTCCTGGGACTTCGGGGGGTTTTTTTCCCTTCTTCTCTTCTTGACTCTTTCAACATCAGAGCACATTGGGAGAATTTTCTCCCGAGGTGGGGGCCCTGAATGTGGGCCCATGAGCCAGCTGCAAGGAGGAGGAGAGAGACTACACCTACGGAAGTGTTGGGGTTCCTCCCCCCTGCCATGAGGTCATGGGAGAGGGGACCCTGGGGTAGAGGCATGGCCTGGGCACGGGGGTCTCCCTGCTCCCTGCTCACATGTGCCCTAACCCTGTTCAGCACTGCTTATTTTGTGTTGCCTTGTGCGAGGAGGGCCCTGGTTGTGCTGTGATTGCTCAGTTCTTTGGCAGTGCCCCGCCCATGTGGCTGGAGAAGAAAGAGCTCTGAAACTTCTCTCAAGAATCGCTCCCTGTTTCTTTGCACGGGCCTCGCTGTCTATGGATGTTTCAGGAGACCCCACCGAAACACAGAAGGACTCTCAAATTATCCCAGCTTTCTCTGCACAGCAAGAGCTTTTAATATTTAGCATTGCTATCCTTTTCCTGTGTGTTTGTTAAAAAAATAGTTTTTATCTCTTTCACTTTCTTCCCAGGAAAGTTCTTTTTTCCAAAAACCTGGTGGGGGAGGGCTGGGTGTAACCTGCCTTCTATCAGAGGATATTTTCCTCCACATTTGTCCAAACCGGCACAGCCTGTCCTTTCCTGGGTCTCTGTTGCAGATGGAAGCTGCTGGTGCCATTGTCAGCTTGAAGCCCTCTTTTGATGCAAGCAGATGTTGCCAGGTGTGTTCAGCAGCTGTTGCTCAATGCTTATGCCAAGCTATTGTGTTCCTCATGGAACCAAGGAGCCATTGTGACACTGCAGGGGCTGATGGCATCAAGGAGGCAATTGTGACAGTACAGAACCTCCTAGAAACAAGGCTCCATTGTGACACCGTGGGGAATCATGGAATCAAGGAGCCCATTGTGACACGGCTGCATGGAACCAATGGTCCATGGTTACACTGCGGATTCAAGAAGAGCACAGTGACACCACGCAACATCATGGAACCATAGGTCCATTGTGACACAGCGGGGCCTCATGGAAACAAGGGGACCATTGTGGCAAAGCAGGGCCTAATGGAAGCATGGAGAGCATTGTGACACTAAGGAAACTCCTGGAACCAAGATGACCACTGGCACATAATGGAACCTCATGGAAGCAAGCCTCCACGATGACTTTGGAGGGCCTCGGGGACCACAGGACCCATTGTGACACAGCAGGACCTGGTGGAACCAAGGAGCCTTTGTGATACTCCACATCCACATGGAAGCCAGGGTGCACTGAGACACAGCGGGGCCTTGTGGGAACCAAAGACACCTCTGCAAAAAGCAGGCTAGCTCATAGAAGCAAGGAGTCCATTGTTACAACGTAAAAGCTATGGAACCAAGGGACCATTGTGACACTGCGGGGCCTCATGGAACCAATTGTCCATGATGACAGTGCGGATCAAAGGAGCCCATGGTGACACTGCGGAACCTGATGGAACCAAGGAGCCATTGTGACACAGTGGGGCCTCATGGAATCAAGGAGACCATTGTGACCCAGGTGTTGCATGGGAAGGCAAGGAGCCATTGTGACACTTTGGGCTTCTTCCCTTGAGCTCTGCAGCTGGCTGTCCCAGCCCAGCGCACCATGTGCCACCTGCTCTCCTCAGGGCTCTGCCTGCACACAGCCCCAGGAGAAGTTTTCCTGTTTGCAAGGAAAGAATGGAAAAGCCGGAGCAGGTTTCCTAAACAACAAACCCCACTCAGGAGCCACATGCTCAGTACAGGCTGCCTGGAACGATGTCCCCTTTCTACAAGGGTCAGTGTGAGCAGGAATGAATGATCTCTGGGAGCAGAATTCTCGGAGTCTTTCCACTGAATTCTCTGTCCCTGTGTCTTGGGGTGACTTTATCGTGTGTATCCCCTATTGCTGCTCTATGCTCAGAAGTGAACTTTGTGCGTTTCTGTGCCTTTCAACTGAGCCTGAGAGGGGGGAGAGGAAAAAAACCGGACAAACTTCTC
Organism: Aphelocoma coerulescens; assembly: GCF_041296385.1. Classification (NCBI taxonomy): domain Eukaryota; kingdom Metazoa; phylum Chordata; class Aves; order Passeriformes; family Corvidae; genus Aphelocoma; species Aphelocoma coerulescens. The sequence continues at coordinate 1,083,085 of NW_027184024.1, read as the reverse complement.
AGAGCGTTTGTTCAAGGACACACATACACACTCCTCTGCATCCTGCTTGCAGCAAGAGCAGAGGAAGCAACTTGGTTTCTTTTTTGCCAGTTTTCAGCTCCTTTTCTCTGGGGGGAGATGGAGAGTTGAACTTTGTTTTCCTGGGACTTCGGGGGTTTTTTTTCCCTTCTTCTCTTCTTGACTCTTTCAACATCAGAGCACATTGGGAGAATTTTCTCCCGAGGTGGGGGCCCTGAATGTGGGCCCATGAGCCAGCTGCAAGGAGGAGGAGAGAGACTACACCTACGGAAGTGTTGGGGTTCCTCCCCCCTGCCATGAGGTCATGGGAGAGGGGACCCTGGGGTAGAGGCATGGCCTGGGCACGGGGGTCTCCCTGCTCCCTGCTCACATGTGCCCTAACCCTGTTCAGCACTGCTTATTTTGTGTTGCCTTGTGCGAGGAGGGCCCTGGTTGTGCTGTGATTGCTCAGTTCTTTGGCAGTGCCCCGCCCATGTGGCTGGAGAAGAAAGAGCTCTGAAACTTCTCTCAAGAATCGCTCCCTGTTTCTTTGCACGGGCCTCGCTGTCTATGGATGTTTCAGGAGACCCCACCGAAACACAGAAGGACTCTCAAATTATCCCAGCTTTCTCTGCACAGCAAGAGCTTTTAATATTTAGCATTGCTATCCTTTTCCTGTGTGTTTGTTAAAAAAATAGTTTTTATCTCTTTCACTTTCTTCCCAGGAAAGTTCTTTTTTCCAAAAACCTGGTGGGGGAGGGCTGGGTGTAACCTGCCTTCTATCAGAGGATATTTTCCTCCAAATTTGTCCAAACCGGCACAGCCTGTCCTTTCCTGGGTCTCTGTTGCAGATGGAAGCTGCTGGTGCCATTGTCAGCTTGAAGCCCTCTTTTGATGCAAGCAGATGTTGCCAGGTGTGTTCAGCAGCTGTTGCTCAATGCTTATGCCAAGCTATTGTGTTCCTCATGGAACCAAGGAGCCATTGTGACACTGCAGGGGCTGATGGCATCAAGGAGGCAATTGTGACAGTACAGAACCTCCTAGAAACAAGGCTCCATTGTGACACCGTGGGGAATCATGGAATCAAGGAGCCCATTGTGACACGGCTGCATGGAACCAATGGTCCATGGTTACACGGCGGATTCAAGAAGAGCACGGTGACACCACGCAACATCATGGAACCATAGGTCCATTGTGACACAGCGGGGCCTCATGGAAACAAGGGGACCATTGTGGCAAAGCAGGGCCTAATGGAAGCATGGAGAGCATTGTGACACTAAGGAAACTCCTGGAACCAAGATGACCACTGGCACATAATGGAACCTCATGGAAGCAAGCCTCCACGATGACTTTGGAGGGCCTCGGGGACCACAGGACCCATTGTGACACAGCAGGACCTGGTGGAACCAAGGAGCCTTTGTGATACTCCACATCCACATGGAAGCCAGGGTGCACTGAGACACAGCGGGGCCTTGTGGGAACCAAAGACACCTCTGCAAAAAGCAGGCTAGCTCATAGAAGCAAGGAGTCCATTGTTACAACGTAAAAGCTATGGAACCAAGGGACCATTGTGACACTGCGGGGCCTCATGGAACCAATTGTCCATGATGACAGTGCGGATCAAAGGAGACCATGGTGACACTGCGGAACCTGATGGAACCAAGGAGCCATTGTGACACAGTGGGGCCTCATGGAATCAAGGAGACCATTGTGACCCAGGTGTTGCATGTGAAGGCAAGGAGCCATTGTGACACTTTGGGCTTCTTCCCTTGAGCTCTGCAGCTGGCTGTCCCAGCCCAGCGCACCATGTGCCACCTGCTCTCCTCAGGGCTCTGCCTGCACACAGCCCCAGGAGAAGTTTTCCTGTTTGCAAGGAAAGAATGGAAAAGCCGGAGCAGGTTTCCTAAACAACAAACCCCACTCAGGAGCCACATGCTCAGTACAGGCTGCCTGGAACGATGTCCCCTTTCTACAAGGGTCAGTGTGAGCAGGAATGAATGATCTCTGGGAGCAGAATTCTCGGAGTCTTTCCACTGAATTCTCTGTCCCTGTGTCTTGGGGTGACTTTATCGTGTGTATCCCCTATTGCTGCTCTATGCTCAGAAGTGAACTTTGTGCGTTTCTGTGCCTTTCAACTGAGCCTGAGAGGGGGGAGAGGAAAAAAACCGGACAAACTTCTCAGAGCGTTTGTTCAAGGACACACATACACACTCCTCTGCATCCTGCTTGCAGCAAGAGCAGAGGAAGCAACTTGGTTTCTTTTTAGCCAGTTTTCAGCTCCTTTTCTCTGGGGGGAGATGGAGAGTTGAACTTTGTTTTCCTGGGACTTCGGGGGGTTTTTTTCCCTTCTTCTCTTCTTGACTCTTTCAACATCAGAGCACATTGGGAGAATTTTCTCCCGAGGTGGGGGCCCTGAATGTGGGCCCATGAGCCAGCTGCAAGGAGGAGGAGAGAGACTACACCTACGGAAGTGTTGGGGTTCCTCCCCCCTGCCATGAGGTCATGGGAGAGGGGACCCTGGGGTAGAGGCATGGCCTGGGCACGGGGGTCTCCCTGCTCCCTGCTCACATGTGCCCTAACCCTGTTCAGCACTGCTTATTTTGTGTTGCCTTGTGCGAGGAGGGCCCTGGTTGTGCTGTGATTGCTCAGTTCTTTGGCAGTGCCCCGCCCATGTGGCTGGAGAAGAAAGAGCTCTGAAACTTCTCTCAAGAATCGCTCCCTGTTTCTTTGCACGGGCCTCGCTGTCTATGGATGTTTCAGGAGACCCCACCGAAACACAGAAGGACTCTCAAATTATCCCAGCTTTCTCTGCACAGCAAGAGCTTTTAATATTTAGCATTGCTATCCTTTTCCTGTGTGTTTGTTAAAAAAATAGTTTTTATCTCTTTCACTTTCTTCCCAGGAAAGTTCTTTTTTCCAAAAACCTGGTGGGGGAGGGCTGGGTGTAACCTGCCTTCTATCAGAGGATATTTTCCTCCACATTTGTCCAAACCGGCACAGCCTGTCCTTTCCTGGGTCTCTGTTGCAGATGGAAGCTGCTGGTGCCATTGTCAGCTTGAAGCCCTCTTTTGATGCAAGCAGATGTTGCCAGGTGTGTTCAGCAGCTGTTGCTCAATGCTTATGCCAAGCTATTGTGTTCCTCATGGAACCAAGGAGCCATTGTGACACTGCAGGGGCTGATGGCATCAAGGAGGCAATTGTGACAGTACAGAACCTCCTAGAAACAAGGCTCCATTGTGACACCGTGGGGAATCATGGAATCAAGGAGCCCATTGTGACACGGCTGCATGGAACCAATGGTCCATGGTTACACTGCGGATTCAAGAAGAGCACAGTGACACCACGCAACATCATGGAACCATAGGTCCATTGTGACACAGCGGGGCCTCATGGAAACAAGGGGACCATTGTGGCAAAGCAGGGCCTAATGGAAGCATGGAGAGCATTGTGACACTAAGGAAACTCCTGGAACCAAGATGACCACTGGCACATAATGGAACCTCATGGAAGCAAGCCTCCACGATGACTTTGGAGGGCCTCGGGGACCACAGGACCCATTGTGACACAGCAGGACCTGGTGGAACCAAGGAGCCTTTGTGATACTCCACATCCACATGGAAGCCAGGGTGCACTGAGACACAGCGGGGCCTTGTGGGAACCAAAGACACCTCTGCAAAAAGCAGGCTAGCTCATAGAAGCAAGGAGTCCATTGTTACAACGTAAAAGCTATGGAACCAAGGGACCATTGTGACACTGCGGGGCCTCATGGAACCAATTGTCCATGATGACAGTGCGGATCAAAGGAGACCACGGTGACACTGCGGAACCTGATGGAACCAAGGAGCCATTGTGACACAGTGGGGCCTCATGGAATCAAGGAGACCATTGTGACCCAGGTGTTGCATGGGAAGGCAAAGAGCCATTGTGACACTTTGGGCTTCTTCCCTTGAGCTCTGCAGCTGGCTGTCCCAGCCCAGCGCACCATGTGCCACCTGCTCTCCTCAGGGCTCTGCCTGCACACAGCCCCAGGAGAAGTTTTCCTGTTTGCAAGGAAAGAATGGAAAAGCCTGAGCAGGTTTCCTAAACAACAAACCCCACTCAGGAGCCACATGCTCAGTACAGGCTGCCTGGAACGATGTCCCCTTTCTACAAGGGTCAGGGTTAGCAGGAATGAATGATCTCTGGGAGCAGAATTCTCGGAGTCTTTCCACTGAATTCTCTGTCCCTGTGTCTTGGGGTGACTTTATTGTGTGTATCCCCTATTGCTGCTCTATGCCCAGAAGTGAACTTTGTGCGTTTCTGTGCCTTTCAACTGAGCCTGAGAGGGGGGAGAGGAAAAAAAACCGGACAAACTTCTCAGAGCGTTTGTTCAAGGACACACATACACACTCCTCTGCATCCTGCTTGCAGCAAGAGCAGAGGAAGCAACTTTGTTTCTTTTTAGCCAGTTTTCAGCTCCTTTTCTCTGGGGGGAGATGGAGAGTTGAACTTTGTTTTCCTGGGACTTCGGGGGGTTTTTTTCCCTTCTTCTCTTCTTGACTCTTTCAACATCAGACCACATTGGGAGAATTTTCTCCCGAGGTGGGGGCCCTGAATGTGGGCCCATGAGCCAGCTGCAAGGAGGAGGAGAGAGACTACACCTACGGAAGTGTTGGGGTTCCTCCCGCCTGCCATGAGGTCATGGGAGAGGGGACCCTGGGGTAGAGGCATGGCCTGGGCACGGGGGTCTCCCTGCTCCCTGCTCACATGTGCCCTAACCCTGTTCAGCACTGCTTATTTTGTGTTGCCTTGTGCGAGGAGGGCCCTGGTTGTGCTGTGATTGCTCAGTTCTTGGCAGTGCCCCGCCCATGTGGCTGGAGAAGAAAGAGCTCTGAAACTTCTCTCAAGAATCGCTCCCTGTTTCTTTGCACGGGCCTCGCTGTCTATGGATGTTTCAGGAGACCCCACCGAAACACAGAAGGACTCTCAAATTATCCCAGCTTTCTCTGCACAGCGAGAGCTTTTAATATTTAGCATTGTTATCCTTTTCCTGTGTGTTTGTTAAAAAAATAGTTTTTATCTCTTTCACTTTCTTCCCAGGAAAGTTCTTTTTTCCAAAAACCTGGTGGGGGAGGGCTGGGTGTAACCTGCCTTCTATCAGAGGATATTTTCCTCCACATTTGTCCAAACCGGCACAGCCTGTCCTTTCCTGGGTCTCTGTTGCAGATGGAAGCTGCTGGTGCCATTGTCAGCTTGAAGCCCTCTTTTGATGCAAGCAGATGTTGCCAGGTGTGTTCAGCAGCTGTTGCTCAATGCTTATGCCAAGCTATTGTGTTCCTCATGGAACCAAGGAGCCATTGTGACACTGCAGGGGCTGATGGCATCAAGGAGGCAATTGTGACAGTACAGAACCTCCTAGAAACAAGGCTCCATTGTGACACCGTGGGGAATCATGGAATCAAGGAGCCCATTGTGACACGGCTGCATGGAACCAATGGTCCATGGTTACACTGCGGATTCAAGAAGAGCACGGTGACACCACGCAACATCATGGAACCATAGGTCCATTGTGACACAGCGGGGCCTCATGGAAACAAGGGGACCATTGTGGCAAAGCAGGGCCTAATGGAAGCATGGAGAGCATTGTGACACTAAGGAAACTCCTGGAACCAAGATGACCACTGGCACATAATGGAACCTCATGGAAGCAAGCCTCCACAATGACTTTGGAGGGCCTCAGGGACCACAGGACCCATTGTGACACAGCAGGACCTGGTGGAACCAAGGAGCCTTTGTGATACTCCACATCCACATGGAAGCCAGGGTGCACTGAGACACAGTGGGGCCTTGTGGGAACCAAAGACACCTCTGCAAAAAGCAGGCTAGCTCATAGAAGCAAGGAGTCCATTGTTACAACGTAAAAGCTATGGAAGCAAGGGACCATTGTGACACTGCGGGGCCTCATGGAACCAATTGTCCATGATGACAGTGCGGATCAAAGGAGACCACGGTGACACTGCGGAACCTGATGGAACCAAGGAGCCATTGTGACACAGTGGGGCCTCATGGAATCAAGGAGACCATTGTGACCCAGGTGTTGCATGGGAAGGCAAGGAGCCATTGTGACACTTTGGGCTTCTTCCCTTGAGCTCTGCAGCTGGCTGTCCCAGCCCAGCGCACCATGTGCCACCTGCTCTCCTCAGGGCTCTGCCTGCACACAGCCCCAGGAGAAGTTTTCCTGTTTGCAAGGAAAGAATGGAAAAGCCGGAGCAGGTTTCCTAAACAACAAACCCCACTCAGGAGCCACATGCTCAGTACAGGCTGCCTGGAACGATGTCCCCTTTCTACAAGGGTCAGTGTGAGCAGGAATGAATGATCTCTGGGAGCAGAATTCTCGGAGTCTTTCCACTGAATTCTCTGTCCCTGTGTCTTGGGGTGACTTTATCGTGTGTATCCCCTATTGCTGCTCTATGCTCAGAAGTGAACTTTGTGCGTTTCTGTGCCTTTCAACTGAGCCTGAGAGGGGGGAGAGGAAAAAAACCGGACAAACTTCTCAGAGCGTTTGTTCAAGGACACACATACACACTCCTCTGCATCCTGCTTGCAGCAAGAGCAGAGGAAGCAACTTGGTTTCTTTTTAGCCAGTTTTCAGCTCCTTTTCTCTGGGGGGAGATGGAGAGTTGAACTTTGTTTTCCTGGGACTTCGGGGGGTTTTTTTCCCTTCTTCTCTTCTTGACTCTTTCAACATCAGAGCACATTGGGAGAATTTTCTCCCGAGGTGGGGGCCCTGAATGTGGGCCCATGAGCCAGCTGCAAGGAGGAGGAGAGAGACTACACCTACGGAAGTGTTGGGGTTCCTCCCCCCTGCCATGAGGTCATGGGAGAGGGGACCCTGGGGTAGAGGCATGGCCTGGGCACGGGGGTCTCCCTGCTCCCTGCTCACATGTGCCCTAACCCTGTTCAGCACTGCTTATTTTGTGTTGCCTTGTGCGAGGAGGGCCCTGGTTGTGCTGTGATTGCTCAGTTCTTTGGCAGTGCCCCGCCCATGTGGCTGGAGAAGAAAGAGCTCTGAAACTTCTCTCAAGAATCGCTCCCTGTTTCTTTGCACGGGCCTCGCTGTCTATGGATGTTTCAGGAGACCCCACCGAAACACAGAAGGACTCTCAAATTATCCCAGCTTTCTCTGCACAGCAAGAGCTTTTAATATTTAGCATTGCTATCCTTTTCCTGTGTGTTTGTTAAAAAAATAGTTTTTATCTCTTTCACTTTCTTCCCAGGAAAGTTCTTTTTTCCAAAAACCTGGTGGGGGAGGGCTGGGTGTAACCTGCCTTCTATCAGAGGATATTTTCCTCCACATTTGTCCAAACCGGCACAGCCTGTCCTTTCCTGGGTCTCTGTTGCAGATGGAAGCTGCTGGTGCCATTGTCAGCTTGAAGCCCTCTTTTGATGCAAGCAGATGTTGCCAGGTGTGTTCAGCAGCTGTTGCTCAATGCTTATGCCAAGCTATTGTGTTCCTCATGGAACCAAGGAGCCATTGTGACACTGCAGGGGCTGATGGCATCAAGGAGGCAATTGTGACAGTACAGAACCTCCTAGAAACAAGGCTCCATTGTGACACCGTGGGGAATCATGGAATCAAGGAGCCCATTGTGACACGGCTGCATGGAACCAATGGTCCATGGTTACACTGCGGATTCAAGAAGAGCACAGTGACACCACGCAACATCATGGAACCATAGGTCCATTGTGACACAGCGGGGCCTCATGGAAACAAGGGGACCATTGTGGCAAAGCAGGGCCTAATGGAAGCATGGAGAGCATTGTGACACTAAGGAAACTCCTGGAACCAAGATGACCACTGGCACATAATGGAACCTCATGGAAGCAAGCCTCCACGATGACTTTGGAGGGCCTCGGGGACCACAGGACCCATTGTGACACAGCAGGACCTGGTGGAACCAAGGAGCCTTTGTGATACTCCACATCCACATGGAAGCCAGGGTGCACTGAGACACAGCGGGGCCTTGTGGGAACCAAAGACACCTCTGCAAAAAGCAGGCTAGCTCATAGAAGCAAGGAGTCCATTGTTACAACGTAAAAGCTATGGAACCAAGGGACCATTGTGACACTGCGGGGCCTCATGGAACCAATTGTCCATGATGACAGTGCGGATCAAAGGAGACCACGGTGACACTGCGGAACCTGATGGAACCAAGGAGCCATTGTGACACAGTGGGGCCTCATGGAATCAAGGAGACCATTGTGACCCAGGTGTTGCATGGGAAGGCAAAGAGCCATTGTGACACTTTGGGCTTCTTCCCTTGAGCTCTGCAGCTGGCTGTCCCAGCCCAGCGCACCATGTGCCACCTGCTCTCCTCAGGGCTCTGCCTGCACACAGCCCCAGGAGAAGTTTTCCTGTTTGCAAGGAAAGAATGGAAAAGCCTGAGCAGGTTTCCTAAACAACAAACCCCACTCAGGAGCCACATGCTCAGTACAGGCTGCCTGGAACGATGTCCCCTTTCTACAAGGGTCAGGGTTAGCAGGAATGAATGATCTCTGGGAGCAGAATTCTCGGAGTCTTTCCACTGAATTCTCTGTCCCTGTGTCTTGGGGTGACTTTATTGTGTGTATCCCCTATTGCTGCTCTATGCCCAGAAGTGAACTTTGTGCGTTTCTGTGCCTTTCAACTGAGCCTGAGAGGGGGGAGAGGAAAAAAAACCGGACAAACTTCTCAGAGCGTTTGTTCAAGGACACACATACACACTCCTCTGCATCCTGCTTGCAGCAAGAGCAGAGGAAGCAACTTTGTTTCTTTTTAGCCAGTTTTCAGCTCCTTTTCTCTGGGGGGAGATGGAGAGTTGAACTTTGTTTTCCTGGGACTTCGGGGGGTTTTTTTCCCTTCTTCTCTTCTTGACTCTTTCAACATCAGACCACATTGGGAGAATTTTCTCCCGAGGTGGGGGCCCTGAATGTGGGCCCATGAGCCAGCTGCAAGGAGGAGGAGAGAGACTACACCTACGGAAGTGTTGGGGTTCCTCCCGCCTGCCATGAGGTCATGGGAGAGGGGACCCTGGGGTAGAGGCATGGCCTGGGCACGGGGGTCTCCCTGCTCCCTGCTCACATGTGCCCTAACCCTGTTCAGCACTGCTTATTTTGTGTTGCCTTGTGCGAGGAGGGCCCTGGTTGTGCTGTGATTGCTCAGTTCTTGGCAGTGCCCCGCCCATGTGGCTGGAGAAGAAAGAGCTCTGAAACTTCTCTCAAGAATCGCTCCCTGTTTCTTTGCACGGGCCTCGCTGTCTATGGATGTTTCAGGAGACCCCACCGAAACACAGAAGGACTCTCAAATTATCCCAGCTTTCTCTGCACAGCGAGAGCTTTTAATATTTAGCATTGTTATCCTTTTCCTGTGTGTTTGTTAAAAAAATAGTTTTTATCTCTTTCACTTTCTTCCCAGGAAAGTTCTTTTTTCCAAAAACCTGGTGGGGGAGGGCTGGGTGTAACCTGCCTTCTATCAGAGGATATTTTCCTCCACATTTGTCCAAACCGGCACAGCCTGTCCTTTCCTGGGTCTCTGTTGCAGATGGAAGCTGCTGGTGCCATTGTCAGCTTGAAGCCCTCTTTTGATGCAAGCAGATGTTGCCAGGTGTGTTCAGCAGCTGTTGCTCAATGCTTATGCCAAGCTATTGTGTTCCTCATGGAACCAAGGAGCCATTGTGACACTGCAGGGGCTGATGGCATCAAGGAGGCAATTGTGACAGTACAGAACCTCCTAGAAACAAGGCTCCATTGTGACACCGTGGGGAATCATGGAATCAAGGAGCCCATTGTGACACGGCTGCATGGAACCAATGGTCCATGGTTACACTGCGGATTCAAGAAGAGCACGGTGACACCACGCAACATCATGGAACCATAGGTCCATTGTGACACAGCGGGGCCTCATGGAAACAAGGGGACCATTGTGGCAAAGCAGGGCCTAATGGAAGCATGGAGAGCATTGTGACACTAAGGAAACTCCTGGAACCAAGATGACCACTGGCACATAATGGAACCTCATGGAAGCAAGCCTCCACAATGACTTTGGAGGGCCTCAGGGACCACAGGACCCATTGTGACACAGCAGGACCTGGTGGAACCAAGGAGCCTTTGTGATACTCCACATCCACATGGAAGCCAGGGTGCACTGAGACACAGTGGGGCCTTGTGGGAACCAAAGACACCTCTGCAAAAAGCAGGCTAGCTCATAGAAGCAAGGAGTCCATTGTTACAACGTAAAAGCTATGGAAGCAAGGGACCATTGTGACACTGCGGGGCCTCATGGAACCAATTGTCCATGATGACAGTGCGGATCAAAGGAGACCACGGTGACACTGCGGAACCTGATGGAACCAAGGAGCCATTGTGACACAGTGGGGCCTCATGGAATCAAGGAGACCATTGTGACCCAGGTGTTGCATGGGAAGGCAAGGAGCCATTGTGACACTTTGGGCTTCTTCCCTTGAGCTCTGCAGCTGGCTGTCCCAGCCCAGCGCACCATGTGCCACCTGCTCTCCTCAGGGCTCTGCCTGCACACAGCCCCAGGAGAAGTTTTCCTGTTTGCAAGGAAAGAATGGAAAAGCCGGAGCAGGTTTCCTAAACAACAAACCCCACTCAGGAGCCACATGCTCAGTACAGGCTGCCTGGAACGATGTCCCCTTTCTACAAGGGTCAGTGTGAGCAGGAATGAATGATCTCTGGGAGCAGAATTCTCGGAGTCTTTCCACTGAATTCTCTGTCCCTGTGTCTTGGGGTGACTTTATCGTGTGTATCCCCTATTGCTGCTCTATGCTCAGAAGTGAACTTTGTGCGTTTCTGTGCCTTTCAACTGAGCCTGAGAGGGGGGAGAGGAAAAAAACCGGACAAACTTCTCAGAGCGTTTGTTCAAGGACACACATACACACTCCTCTGCATCCTGCTTGCAGCAAGAGCAGAGGAAGCAACTTGGTTTCTTTTTTGCCAGTTTTCAGCTCCTTTTCTCTGGGGGGAGATGGAGAGTTGAACTTTGTTTTCCTGGGACTTCGGGGGTTTTTTTTCCCTTCTTCTCTTCTTGACTCTTTCAACATCAGAGCACATTGGGAGAATTTTCTCCCGAGGTGGGGGCCCTGAATGTGGGCCCATGAGCCAGCTGCAAGGAGGAGGAGAGAGACTACACCTACGGAAGTGTTGGGGTTCCTCCCCCCTGCCATGAGGTCATGGGAGAGGGGACCCTGGGGTAGAGGCATGGCCTGGGCACGGGGGTCTCCCTGCTCCCTGCTCACATGTGCCCTAACCCTGTTCAGCACTGCTTATTTTGTGTTGCCCTGTGTGAGGAGGGCCCTGGTTGTGCCGTGATTGCTCAGTTCTTTGGCAGTGCCCCGCCCATGTGGCTGGAGAAGAAAGAGCTCTGAAACTTCTCTCAAGAATCGCTCCCTGTTTCTTTGCACGGGCCTCGCTGTCTATGGATGTTTCAGGAGACCCCACCGAAACACGGAAGGACTCTCAAATTATCCCAGCTTTCTCTGCACAGCGAGAGCTTTTAATATTTAGCATTGCTATCCTTTTCCTGTGTGTTTGTTAAAAAAATAGTTTTTATCTCTTTCACTTTCTTCCCAGGAAAGTTCTTTTTTCCAAAAACCTGGTGGGGGAGGGCTGGGTGTAACCTGCCTTCTATCAGAGGATATTTTCCTCCAAATTTGTCCAAACCGGCACAGCCTGTCCTTTCCTGGGTCTCTGTTGCAGATAGAAGCTGCTGGTGCCATTGTCAGCTTGAAGCCCTCTTTTGATGCAAGCAGATGTTGCCAGGTGTGTTCAGCAGCTGTTGCTCAATGCTTATGCCAAGCTATTGTGTTCCTCATGGAACCAAGGAGCCATTGTGACACTGCAGGGGCTGATGGCATCAAGGAGGCAATTGTGACAGTACAGAACCTCCTAGAAACAAGGCTCCATTGTGACACAGTGGGGCCTCATGGAATCAAGGAGCCCATTGTGACCCAGGTGTTGCATGTGAAGGCAAGGAGCCATTGTGACACTTTGGGCTTCTTCCCTTGAGCTCTGCAGCTGGCTGTCCCAGCCCAGCGCACCATGTGCCACCTGCTCTCCTCAGGGCTCTGCCTGCACACAGCCCCAGGAGAAGTTTTCCTGTTTGCAAGGAAAGAATGGAAAAGCCTGAGCAGGTTTCCTAAACAACAAACCCCACTCAGGAGCCACATGCTCAGTACAGGCTGCCTGGAACGATGTCCCCTTTCTACAAGGGTCAGTGTGAGCAGGAATGAATGATCTCTGGGAGCAGAATTCTCGGAGTCTTTCCACTGAATTCTCTGTCCCTGTGTCTTGGGGTGACTTTATCGTGTGTATCCCCTATTGCTGCTCTATGCTCAGAAGTGAACTTTGTGCGTTTCTGTGCCTTTCAACTGAGCCTGAGAGGGGGGAGAGGAAAAAAACCGGACAAACTTCTCAGAGCGTTTGTTCAAGGACACACATACACACTCCTCTGCATCCTGCTTGCAGCAAGAGCAGAGGAAGCAACTTGGTTTCTTTTTTGCCAGTTTTCAGCTCCTTTTCTCTGGGGGGAGATGGAGAGTTGAACTTTGTTTTCCTGGGACTTCGGGGGGTTTTTTTCCCTTCTTCTCTTCTTGACTCTTTCAACATCAGAGCACATTGGGAGAATTTTCTCCCGAGGTGGGGGCCCTGAATGTGGGCCCATGAGCCAGCTGCAAGGAGGAGGAGAGAGACTACACCTCCGGAAGTGTTGGGGTTCCTCCCCCCTGCCATGAGGTCATGGGAGAGGGGACCCTGGGGTAGAGGCATGGCCTGGGCACGGGGGTCTCCCTGCTCCCTGCTCACATGTGCCCTAACCCTGTTCAGCACTGCTTATTTTGTGTTGCCCTGTGCCAGGAGGGCCCTGGTTGTGCCGTGATTGCTCAGTTCTTTGGCAGTGCCCCGCCCATGTGGCTGGAGAAGAAAGAGCTCTGAAACTTCTCTCAAGAATCGCTCCCTGTTTCTTTGCACGGGCCTCGCTGTCTATGGATGTTTCAGGAGACCCCACCGAAACACGGAAGGACTCTCAAATTATCCCAGCTTTCTCTGCACAGCGAGAGCTTTTAATATTTAGCATTGCTATCCTTTTCCTGTGTGTTTGTTAAAAAAATAGTTTTTATCTCTTTCACTTTCTTCCCAGGAAAGTTCTTTTTTCCAAAAACCTGGTGGGGGAGGGCTGGGTGTAACCTGCCTTCTATCAGAGGATATTTTCCTCCAAATTTGTCCAAACCGGCACAGCCTGTCCTTTCCTGGGTCTCTGTTGCAGATGGAAGCTGCTGGTGCCATTGTCAGCTTGAAGCCCTCTTTTGATGCAAGCAGATGTTGCCAGGTGTGTTCAGCAGCTGTTGCTCAATGCTTATGCCAAGCTATTGTGTTCCTCATGGAACCAAGGAGCCATTGTGACACTGCAGGGGCTGATGGCATCAAGGAGGCAATTGTGACAGTACAGAACCTCCTAGAAACAAGGCTCCATTGTGACACCGTGGGGAATCATGGAATCAAGGAGCCCATTGTGACACGGCTGCATGGAACCAATGGTCCATGGTTACACGGCGGATTCAAGAAGAGCACGGTGACACCACGCAACATCATGGAACCATAGGTCCATTGTGACACAGCGGGGCCTCATGGAAACAAGGGGACCATTGTGGCAAAGCAGGGCCTAATGGAAGCATGGAGAGCATTGTGACACTAAGGAAACTCCTGGAACCAAGATGACCACTGGCACATAATGGAACCTCATGGAAGCAAGCCTCCACAATGACTTTGGAGGGCCTCGGGGACCACAGGACCCATTGTGACACAGCAGGACCTGGTGGAACCAAGGAGCCTTTGTGATACTCCACATCCACATGGAAGCCAGGGTGCACTGAGACACAGCGGGGCCTTGTTGGAACCAAAGACACCTCTGCAAAAAGCAGGCTAGCTCATAGAAGCAAGGAGTCCATTGTTACAACGTAAAAGCTATGGAACCAAGGGACCATTGTGACACTGCGGGGCCTCATGGAACCAATTGTCCATGATGACAATGCGGATCAAAGGAGACCACGGTGACACTGCGGAACCTGATGGAACCAAGGAGCCATTGTGACACAGTGGGGCCTCATGGAATCAAGGAGACCATTGTGACCCAGGTGTTGCATGTGAAGGCAAGGAGCCATTGTGACACTTTGGGCTTCTTCCCTTGAGCTCTGCAGCTGGCTGTCCCAGCCCAGCGCACCATGTGCCACCTGCTCTCCTCAGGGCTCTGCCTGCACACAGCCCCAGGAGAAGTTTTCCTGTTTGCAAGGAAAGAATGGAAAAGCCTGAGCAGGTTTCCTAAACAACAAACCCCACTCAGGAGCCACATGCTCAGTACAGGCTGCCTGGAACGATGTCCCCTTTCTACAAGGGTCAGTGTGAGCAGGAATGAATGATCTCTGGGAGCAGAATTCTCGGAGTCTTTCCACTGAATTCTCTGTCCCTGTGTCTTGGGGTGACTTTATTGTGTGTATCCCCTATTGCTGCTCTATGCCCAGAAGTGAACTTTGTGCGTTTCTGTGCCTTTCAACTGAGCCTGAGAGGGGGGAGAGGAAAAAAAACCGGACAAACTTCTCAGAGCGTTTGTTCAAGGACACACATACACACTCCTCTGCATCCTGCTTGCAGCAAGAGCAGAGGAAGCAACTTTGTTTCTTTTTAGCCAGTTTTCAGCTCCTTTTCTCTGGGGGGAGATGGAGAGTTGAACTTTGTTTTCCTGGGACTTCGGGGGGTTTTTTTCCCTTCTTCTCTTCTTGACTCTTTCAACATCAGAGCACATTGGGAGAATTTTCTCCCGAGGTGGGGGCCCTGAATGTGGGCCCATGAGCCAGCTGCAAGGAGGAGGAGAGAGACTACACCTACGGAAGTGTTGGGGTTCCTCCCCCCTGCCATGAGGTCATGGGAGAGGGGACCCTGGGGTAGAGGCATGGCCTGGGCACGGGGGTCTCCCTGCTCCCTGCTCACATGTGCCCTAACCCTGTTCAGCACTGGTTATTTTGTGTTGCCCTGTGCCAGGAGGGCCCTGGTTGTGCCGTGATTGCTCAGTTCTTTGGCAGTGCCCCGCCCATGTGGCTGGAGAAGAAAGAGCTCTGAAACTTCTCTCAAGAATCGCTCCCTGTTTCTTTGCACGGGCCTCGCTGTCTATGGATGTTTCAGGAGACCCCACCGAAACACGGAAGGACTCTCAAATTATCCCAGCTTTCTCTGCACAGCGAGAGCTTTTAATATTTAGCATTGCTATCCTTTTCCTGTGTGTTTGTTAAAAAATAGTTTTTATCTCTTTCACTTTCTTCCCAGGAAAGTTCTTTTTTCCAAAAACCTGGTGGGGGAGGGCTGGGTGTAACCTGCCTTCTATCAGAGGATATTTTCCTCCAAATTTGTCCAAACCGGCACAGCCTGTCCTTTCCTGGGTCTCTGTTGCAGATGGAAGCTGCTGGTGCCATTGTCAGCTTGAAGCCCTCTTTTGATGCAAGCAGATGTTGCCAGGTGTGTTCAGCAGCTGTTGCTCAATGCTTATGCCAAGCTATTGTGTTCCTCATGGAACCAAGGAGCCATTGTGACACTGCAGGGGCTGATGGCATCAAGGAGGCAATTGTGACAGTACAGAACCTCCTAGAAACAAGGCTCCATTGTGACACCGTGGGGAATCATGGAATCAAGGAGCCCATTGTGACACGGCTGCATGGAACCAATGGTCCATGGTTACACGGCGGATTCAAGAAGAGCACGGTGACACCACGCAACATCATGGAACCATAGGTCCATTGTGACACAGCGGGGCCTCATGGAAACAAGGGGACCATTGTGGCAAAGCAGGGCCTAATGGAAGCATGGAGAGCATTGTGACACTAAGGAAACTCCTGGAACCAAGATGACCACTGGCACATAATGGAACCTCATGGAAGCAAGCCTCCACAATGACTTTGGAGGGCCTCGGGGACCACAGGACCCATTGTGACACAGCAGGACCTGGTGGAACCAAGGAGCCTTTGTGATACTCCACATCCACATGGAAGCCAGGGTGCACTGAGACACAGCGGGGCCTTGTGGGAACCAAAGACACCTCTGCAAAAAGCAGGCTAGCTCATAGAAGCAAGGAGTCCATTGTTACAACGTAAAAGCTATGGAACCAAGGGACCATTGTGACACTGCGGGGCCTCATGGAACCAATTGTCCATGATGACAGTGCGGATCAAAGGAGCCCATGGTGACACTGCGGAACCTGATGGAACCAAGGAGCCATTGTGACACAGTGGGGCCTCATGGAATCAAGGAGACCATTGTGACCCAGGTGTTGCATGGGAAGGCAAGGAGCCATTGTGACACTTTGGGCTTCTTCCCTTGAGCTCTGCAGCTGGCTGTCCCAGCCCAGCGCACCATGTGCCACCTGCTCTCCTCAGGGCTCTGCCTGCACACAGCCCCAGGAGAAGTTTTCCTGTTTGCAAGGAAAGAATGGAAAAGCCGGAGCAGGTTTCCTAAACAACAAACCCCACTCAGGAGCCACATGCTCAGTACAGGCTGCCTGGAACGATGTCCCCTTTCTACAAGGGTCAGTGTGAGCAGGAATGAATGATCTCTGGGAGCAGAATTCTCGGAGTCTTTCCACTGAATTCTCTGTCCCTGTGTCTTGGGGTGACTTTATCGTGTGTATCCCCTATTGCTGCTCTATGCTCAGAAGTGAACTTTGTGCGTTTCTGTGCCTTTCAACTGAGCCTGAGAGGGGGGAGAGGAAAAAAACCGGACAAACTTCTCAGAGCGTTTGTTCAAGGACACACATACACACTCCTCTGCATCCTGCTTGCAGCAAGAGCAGAGGAAGCAACTTGGTTTCTTTTTAGCCAGTTTTCAGCTCCTTTTCTCTGGGGGGAGATGGAGAGTTGAACTTTGTTTTCCTGGGACTTCGGGGGGTTTTTTTCCCTTCTTCTCTTCTTGACTCTTTCAACATCAGAGCACATTGGGAGAATTTTCTCCCGAGGTGGGGGCCCTGAATGTGGGCCCATGAGCCAGCTGCAAGGAGGAGGAGAGAGACTACACCTACGGAAGTGTTGGGGTTCCTCCCCCCTGCCATGAGGTCATGGGAGAGGGGACCCTGGGGTAGAGGCATGGCCTGGGCACGGGGGTCTCCCTGCTCCCTGCTCACATGTGCCCTAACCCTGTTCAGCACTGCTTATTTTGTGTTGCCTTGTGCGAGGAGGGCCCTGGTTGTGCTGTGATTGCTCAGTTCTTTGGCAGTGCCCCGCCCATGTGGCTGGAGAAGAAAGAGCTCTGAAACTTCTCTCAAGAATCGCTCCCTGTTTCTTTGCACGGGCCTCGCTGTCTATGGATGTTTCAGGAGACCCCACCGAAACACAGAAGGACTCTCAAATTATCCCAGCTTTCTCTGCACAGCAAGAGCTTTTAATATTTAGCATTGCTATCCTTTTCCTGTGTGTTTGTTAAAAAAATAGTTTTTATCTCTTTCACTTTCTTCCCAGGAAAGTTCTTTTTTCCAAAAACCTGGTGGGGGAGGGCTGGGTGTAACCTGCCTTCTATCAGAGGATATTTTCCTCCACATTTGTCCAAACCGGCACAGCCTGTCCTTTCCTGGGTCTCTGTTGCAGATGGAAGCTGCTGGTGCCATTGTCAGCTTGAAGCCCTCTTTTGATGCAAGCAGATGTTGCCAGGTGTGTTCAGCAGCTGTTGCTCAATGCTTATGCCAAGCTATTGTGTTCCTCATGGAACCAAGGAGCCATTGTGACACTGCAGGGGCTGATGGCATCAAGGAGGCAATTGTGACAGTACAGAACCTCCTAGAAACAAGGCTCCATTGTGACACCGTGGGGAATCATGGAATCAAGGAGCCCATTGTGACACGGCTGCATGGAACCAATGGTCCATGGTTACACTGCGGATTCAAGAAGAGCACAGTGACACCACGCAACATCATGGAACCATAGGTCCATTGTGACACAGCGGGGCCTCATGGAAACAAGGGGACCATTGTGGCAAAGCAGGGCCTAATGGAAGCATGGAGAGCATTGTGACACTAAGGAAACTCCTGGAACCAAGATGACCACTGGCACATAATGGAACCTCATGGAAGCAAGCCTCCACGATGACTTTGGAGGGCCTCGGGGACCACAGGACCCATTGTGACACAGCAGGACCTGGTGGAACCAAGGAGCCTTTGTGATACTCCACATCCACATGGAAGCCAGGGTGCACTGAGACACAGCGGGGCCTTGTGGGAACCAAAGACACCTCTGCAAAAAGCAGGCTAGCTCATAGAAGCAAGGAGTCCATTGTTACAACGTAAAAGCTATGGAACCAAGGGACCATTGTGACACTGCGGGGCCTCATGGAACCAATTGTCCATGATGACAGTGCGGATCAAAGGAGCCCATGGTGACACTGCGGAACCTGATGGAACCAAGGAGCCATTGTGACACAGTGGGGCCTCATGGAATCAAGGAGACCATTGTGACCCAGGTGTTGCATGGGAAGGCAAGGAGCCATTGTGACACTTTGGGCTTCTTCCCTTGAGCTCTGCAGCTGGCTGTCCCAGCCCAGCGCACCATGTGCCACCTGCTCTCCTCAGGGCTCTGCCTGCACACAGCCCCAGGAGAAGTTTTCCTGTTTGCAAGGAAAGAATGGAAAAGCCGGAGCAGGTTTCCTAAACAACAAACCCCACTCAGGAGCCACATGCTCAGTACAGGCTGCCTGGAACGATGTCCCCTTTCTACAAGGGTCAGTGTGAGCAGGAATGAATGATCTCTGGGAGCAGAATTCTCGGAGTCTTTCCACTGAATTCTCTGTCCCTGTGTCTTGGGGTGACTTTATCGTGTGTATCCCCTATTGCTGCTCTATGCTCAGAAGTGAACTTTGTGCGTTTCTGTGCCTTTCAACTGAGCCTGAGAGGGGGGAGAGGAAAAAAACCGGACAAACTTCTCAGAGCGTTTGTTCAAGGACACACATACACACTCCTCTGCATCCTGCTTGCAGCAAGAGCAGAGGAAGCAACTTGGTTTCTTTTTTGCCAGTTTTCAGCTCCTTTTCTCTGGGGGGAGATGGAGAGTTGAACTTTGTTTTCCTGGGACTTCGGGGGTTTTTTTTCCCTTCTTCTCTTCTTGACTCTTTCAACATCAGAGCACATTGGGAGAATTTTCTCCCGAGGTGGGGGCCCTGAATGTGGGCCCATGAGCCAGCTGCAAGGAGGAGGAGAGAGACTACACCTACGGAAGTGTTGGGGTTCCTCCCCCCTGCCATGAGGTCATGGGAGAGGGGACCCTGGGGTAGAGGCATGGCCTGGGCACGGGGGTCTCCCTGCTCCCTGCTCACATGTGCCCTAACCCTGTTCAGCACTGCTTATTTTGTGTTGCCTTGTGCGAGGAGGGCCCTGGTTGTGCTGTGATTGCTCAGTTCTTTGGCAGTGCCCCGCCCATGTGGCTGGAGAAGAAAGAGCTCTGAAACTTCTCTCAAGAATCGCTCCCTGTTTCTTTGCACGGGCCTCGCTGTCTATGGATGTTTCAGGAGACCCCACCGAAACACAGAAGGACTCTCAAATTATCCCAGCTTTCTCTGCACAGCAAGAGCTTTTAATATTTAGCATTGCTATCCTTTTCCTGTGTGTTTGTTAAAAAAATAGTTTTTATCTCTTTCACTTTCTTCCCAGGAAAGTTCTTTTTTCCAAAAACCTGGTGGGGGAGGGCTGGGTGTAACCTGCCTTCTATCAGAGGATATTTTCCTCCAAATTTGTCCAAACCGGCACAGCCTGTCCTTTCCTGGGTCTCTGTTGCAGATGGAAGCTGCTGGTGCCATTGTCAGCTTGAAGCCCTCTTTTGATGCAAGCAGATGTTGCCAGGTGTGTTCAGCAGCTGTTGCTCAATGCTTATGCCAAGCTATTGTGTTCCTCATGGAACCAAGGAGCCATTGTGACACTGCAGGGGCTGATGGCATCAAGGAGGCAATTGTGACAGTACAGAACCTCCTAGAAACAAGGCTCCATTGTGACACCGTGGGGAATCATGGAATCAAGGAGCCCATTGTGACACGGCTGCATGGAACCAATGGTCCATGGTTACACGGCGGATTCAAGAAGAGCACGGTGACACCACGCAACATCATGGAACCATAGGTCCATTGTGACACAGCGGGGCCTCATGGAAACAAGGGGACCATTGTGGCAAAGCAGGGCCTAATGGAAGCATGGAGAGCATTGTGACACTAAGGAAACTCCTGGAACCAAGATGACCACTGGCACATAATGGAACCTCATGGAAGCAAGCCTCCACGATGACTTTGGAGGGCCTCGGGGACCACAGGACCCATTGTGACACAGCAGGACCTGGTGGAACCAAGGAGCCTTTGTGATACTCCACATCCACATGGAAGCCAGGGTGCACTGAGACACAGCGGGGCCTTGTGGGAACCAAAGACACCTCTGCAAAAAGCAGGCTAGCTCATAGAAGCAAGGAGTCCATTGTTACAACGTAAAAGCTATGGAACCAAGGGACCATTGTGACACTGCGGGGCCTCATGGAACCAATTGTCCATGATGACAGTGCGGATCAAAGGAGACCATGGTGACACTGCGGAACCTGATGGAACCAAGGAGCCATTGTGACACAGTGGGGCCTCATGGAATCAAGGAGACCATTGTGACCCAGGTGTTGCATGTGAAGGCAAGGAGCCATTGTGACACTTTGGGCTTCTTCCCTTGAGCTCTGCAGCTGGCTGTCCCAGCCCAGCGCACCATGTGCCACCTGCTCTCCTCAGGGCTCTGCCTGCACACAGCCCCAGGAGAAGTTTTCCTGTTTGCAAGGAAAGAATGGAAAAGCCGGAGCAGGTTTCCTAAACAACAAACCCCACTCAGGAGCCACATGCTCAGTACAGGCTGCCTGGAACGATGTCCCCTTTCTACAAGGGTCAGTGTGAGCAGGAATGAATGATCTCTGGGAGCAGAATTCTCGGAGTCTTTCCACTGAATTCTCTGTCCCTGTGTCTTGGGGTGACTTTATCGTGTGTATCCCCTATTGCTGCTCTATGCTCAGAAGTGAACTTTGTGCGTTTCTGTGCCTTTCAACTGAGCCTGAGAGGGGGGAGAGGAAAAAAACCGGACAAACTTCTCAGAGCGTTTGTTCAAGGACACACATACACACTCCTCTGCATCCTGCTTGCAGCAAGAGCAGAGGAAGCAACTTGGTTTCTTTTTAGCCAGTTTTCAGCTCCTTTTCTCTGGGGGGAGATGGAGAGTTGAACTTTGTTTTCCTGGGACTTCGGGGGGTTTTTTTCCCTTCTTCTCTTCTTGACTCTTTCAACATCAGAGCACATTGGGAGAATTTTCTCCCGAGGTGGGGGCCCTGAATGTGGGCCCATGAGCCAGCTGCAAGGAGGAGGAGAGAGACTACACCTACGGAAGTGTTGGGGTTCCTCCCCCCTGCCATGAGGTCATGGGAGAGGGGACCCTGGGGTAGAGGCATGGCCTGGGCACGGGGGTCTCCCTGCTCCCTGCTCACATGTGCCCTAACCCTGTTCAGCACTGCTTATTTTGTGTTGCCTTGTGCGAGGAGGGCCCTGGTTGTGCTGTGATTGCTCAGTTCTTTGGCAGTGCCCCGCCCATGTGGCTGGAGAAGAAAGAGCTCTGAAACTTCTCTCAAGAATCGCTCCCTGTTTCTTTGCACGGGCCTCGCTGTCTATGGATGTTTCAGGAGACCCCACCGAAACACAGAAGGACTCTCAAATTATCCCAGCTTTCTCTGCACAGCAAGAGCTTTTAATATTTAGCATTGCTATCCTTTTCCTGTGTGTTTGTTAAAAAAATAGTTTTTATCTCTTTCACTTTCTTCCCAGGAAAGTTCTTTTTTCCAAAAACCTGGTGGGGGAGGGCTGGGTGTAACCTGCCTTCTATCAGAGGATATTTTCCTCCACATTTGTCCAAACCGGCACAGCCTGTCCTTTCCTGGGTCTCTGTTGCAGATGGAAGCTGCTGGTGCCATTGTCAGCTTGAAGCCCTCTTTTGATGCAAGCAGATGTTGCCAGGTGTGTTCAGCAGCTGTTGCTCAATGCTTATGCCAAGCTATTGTGTTCCTCATGGAACCAAGGAGCCATTGTGACACTGCAGGGGCTGATGGCATCAAGGAGGCAATTGTGACAGTACAGAACCTCCTAGAAACAAGGCTCCATTGTGACACCGTGGGGAATCATGGAATCAAGGAGCCCATTGTGACACGGCTGCATGGAACCAATGGTCCATGGTTACACTGCGGATTCAAGAAGAGCACAGTGACACCACGCAACATCATGGAACCATAGGTCCATTGTGACACAGCGGGGCCTCATGGAAACAAGGGGACCATTGTGGCAAAGCAGGGCCTAATGGAAGCATGGAGAGCATTGTGACACTAAGGAAACTCCTGGAACCAAGATGACCACTGGCACATAATGGAACCTCATGGAAGCAAGCCTCCACGATGACTTTGGAGGGCCTCGGGGACCACAGGACCCATTGTGACACAGCAGGACCTGGTGGAACCAAGGAGCCTTTGTGATACTCCACATCCACATGGAAGCCAGGGTGCACTGAGACACAGCGGGGCCTTGTGGGAACCAAAGACACCTCTGCAAAAAGCAGGCTAGCTCATAGAAGCAAGGAGTCCATTGTTACAACGTAAAAGCTATGGAACCAAGGGACCATTGTGACACTGCGGGGCCTCATGGAACCAATTGTCCATGATGACAGTGCGGATCAAAGGAGACCACGGTGACACTGCGGAACCTGATGGAACCAAGGAGCCATTGTGACACAGTGGGGCCTCATGGAATCAAGGAGACCATTGTGACCCAGGTGTTGCATGGGAAGGCAAAGAGCCATTGTGACACTTTGGGCTTCTTCCCTTGAGCTCTGCAGCTGGCTGTCCCAGCCCAGCGCACCATGTGCCACCTGCTCTCCTCAGGGCTCTGCCTGCACACAGCCCCAGGAGAAGTTTTCCTGTTTGCAAGGAAAGAATGGAAAAGCCTGAGCAGGTTTCCTAAACAACAAACCCCACTCAGGAGCCACATGCTCAGTACAGGCTGCCTGGAACGATGTCCCCTTTCTACAAGGGTCAGGGTTAGCAGGAATGAATGATCTCTGGGAGCAGAATTCTCGGAGTCTTTCCACTGAATTCTCTGTCCCTGTGTCTTGGGGTGACTTTATTGTGTGTATCCCCTATTGCTGCTCTATGCCCAGAAGTGAACTTTGTGCGTTTCTGTGCCTTTCAACTGAGCCTGAGAGGGGGGAGAGGAAAAAAAACCGGACAAACTTCTCAGAGCGTTTGTTCAAGGACACACATACACACTCCTCTGCATCCTGCTTGCAGCAAGAGCAGAGGAAGCAACTTTGTTTCTTTTTAGCCAGTTTTCAGCTCCTTTTCTCTGGGGGGAGATGGAGAGTTGAACTTTGTTTTCCTGGGACTTCGGGGGGTTTTTTTCCCTTCTTCTCTTCTTGACTCTTTCAACATCAGACCACATTGGGAGAATTTTCTCCCGAGGTGGGGGCCCTGAATGTGGGCCCATGAGCCAGCTGCAAGGAGGAGGAGAGAGACTACACCTACGGAAGTGTTGGGGTTCCTCCCGCCTGCCATGAGGTCATGGGAGAGGGGACCCTGGGGTAGAGGCATGGCCTGGGCACGGGGGTCTCCCTGCTCCCTGCTCACATGTGCCCTAACCCTGTTCAGCACTGCTTATTTTGTGTTGCCTTGTGCGAGGAGGGCCCTGGTTGTGCTGTGATTGCTCAGTTCTTGGCAGTGCCCCGCCCATGTGGCTGGAGAAGAAAGAGCTCTGAAACTTCTCTCAAGAATCGCTCCCTGTTTCTTTGCACGGGCCTCGCTGTCTATGGATGTTTCAGGAGACCCCACCGAAACACAGAAGGACTCTCAAATTATCCCAGCTTTCTCTGCACAGCGAGAGCTTTTAATATTTAGCATTGTTATCCTTTTCCTGTGTGTTTGTTAAAAAAATAGTTTTTATCTCTTTCACTTTCTTCCCAGGAAAGTTCTTTTTTCCAAAAACCTGGTGGGGGAGGGCTGGGTGTAACCTGCCTTCTATCAGAGGATATTTTCCTCCACATTTGTCCAAACCGGCACAGCCTGTCCTTTCCTGGGTCTCTGTTGCAGATGGAAGCTGCTGGTGCCATTGTCAGCTTGAAGCCCTCTTTTGATGCAAGCAGATGTTGCCAGGTGTGTTCAGCAGCTGTTGCTCAATGCTTATGCCAAGCTATTGTGTTCCTCATGGAACCAAGGAGCCATTGTGACACTGCAGGGGCTGATGGCATCAAGGAGGCAATTGTGACAGTACAGAACCTCCTAGAAACAAGGCTCCATTGTGACACAGTGGGGCCTCATGGAATCAAGGAGCCCATTGTGACCCAGGTGTTGCATGTGAAGGCAAGGAGCCATTGTGACACTTTGGGCTTCTTCCCTTGAGCTCTGCAGCTGGCTGTCCCAGCCCAGCGCACCATGTGCCACCTGCTCTCCTCAGGGCTCTGCCTGCACACAGCCCCAGGAGAAGTTTTCCTGTTTGCAAGGAAAGAATGGAAAAGCCTGAGCAGGTTTCCTAAACAACAAACCCCACTCAGGAGCCACATGCTCAGTACAGGCTGCCTGGAACGATGTCCCCTTTCTACAAGGGTCAGTGTGAGCAGGAATGAATGATCTCTGGGAGCAGAATTCTCGGAGTCTTTCCACTGAATTCTCTGTCCCTGTGTCTTGGGGTGACTTTATCGTGTGTATCCCCTATTGCTGCTCTATGCTCAGAAGTGAACTTTGTGCGTTTCTGTGCCTTTCAACTGAGCCTGAGAGGGGGGAGAGGAAAAAAACCGGACAAACTTCTCAGAGCGTTTGTTCAAGGACACACATACACACTCCTCTGCATCCTGCTTGCAGCAAGAGCAGAGGAAGCAACTTGGTTTCTTTTTTGCCAGTTTTCAGCTCCTTTTCTCTGGGGGGAGATGGAGAGTTGAACTTTGTTTTCCTGGGACTTCGGGGGGTTTTTTTCCCTTCTTCTCTTCTTGACTCTTTCAACATCAGAGCACATTGGGAGAATTTTCTCCCGAGGTGGGGGCCCTGAATGTGGGCCCATGAGCCAGCTGCAAGGAGGAGGAGAGAGACTACACCTACGGAAGTGTTGGGGTTCCTCCCCCCTGCCATGAGGTCATGGGAGAGGGGACCCTGGGGTAGAGGCATGGCCTGGGCACGGGGGTCTCCCTGCTCCCTGCTCACATGTGCCCTAACCCTGTTCAGCACTGCTTATTTTGTGTTGCCCTGTGTGAGGAGGGCCCTGGTTGTGCCGTGATTGCTCAGTTCTTTGGCAGTGCCCCGCCCATGTGGCTGGAGAAGAAAGAGCTCTGAAACTTCTCTCAAGAATCGCTCCCTGTTTCTTTGCACGGGCCTCGCTGTCTATGGATGTTTCAGGAGACCCCACCGAAACACAGAAGGACTCTCAAATTATCCCAGCTTTCTCTGCACAGCGAGAGCTTTTAATATTTAGCATTGTTATCCTTTTCCTGTGTGTTTGTTAAAAAAATAGTTTTTATCTCTTTCACTTTCTTCCCAGGAAAGTTCTTTTTTCCAAAAACCTGGTGGGGGAGGGCTGGGTGTAACCTGCCTTCTATCAGAGGATATTTTCCTCCACATTTGTCCAAACCGGCACAGCCTGTCCTTTCCTGGGTCTCTGTTGCAGATGGAAGCTGCTGGTGCCATTGTCAGCTTGAAGCCCTCTTTTGATGCAAGCAGATGTTGCCAGGTGTGTTCAGCAGCTGTTGCTCAATGCTTATGCCAAGCTATTGTGTTCCTCATGGAACCAAGGAGCCATTGTGACACTGCAGGGGCTGATGGCATCAAGGAGGCAATTGTGACAGTACAGAACCTCCTAGAAACAAGGCTCCATTGTGACACAGTGGGGCCTCATGGAATCAAGGAGCCCATTGTGACCCAGGTGTTGCATGTGAAGGCAAGGAGCCATTGTGACACTTTGGGCTTCTTCCCTTGAGCTCTGCAGCTGGCTGTCCCAGCCCAGCGCACCATGTGCCACCTGCTCTCCTCAGGGCTCTGCCTGCACACAGCCCCAGGAGAAGTTTTCCTGTTTGCAAGGAAAGAATGGAAAAGCCTGAGCAGGTTTCCTAAACAACAAACCCCACTCAGGAGCCACATGCTCAGTACAGGCTGCCTGGAACGATGTCCCCTTTCTACAAGGGTCAGTGTGAGCAGGAATGAATGATCTCTGGGAGCAGAATTCTCGGAGTCTTTCCACTGAATTCTCTGTCCCTGTGTCTTGGGGTGACTTTATCGTGTGTATCCCCTATTGCTGCTCTATGCTCAGAAGTGAACTTTGTGCGTTTCTGTGCCTTTCAACTGAGCCTGAGAGGGGGGAGAGGAAAAAAACCGGACAAACTTCTCAGAGCGTTTGTTCAAGGACACACATACACACTCCTCTGCATCCTGCTTGCAGCAAGAGCAGAGGAAGCAACTTGGTTTCTTTTTTGCCAGTTTTCAGCTCCTTTTCTCTGGGGGGAGATGGAGAGTTGAACTTTGTTTTCCTGGGACTTCGGGGGGTTTTTTTCCCTTCTTCTCTTCTTGACTCTTTCAACATCAGAGCACATTGGGAGAATTTTCTCCCGAGGTGGGGGCCCTGAATGTGGGCCCATGAGCCAGCTGCAAGGAGGAGGAGAGAGACTACACCTACGGAAGTGTTGGGGTTCCTCCCCCCTGCCATGAGGTCATGGGAGAGGGGACCCTGGGGTAGAGGCATGGCCTGGGCACGGGGGTCTCCCTGCTCCCTGCTCACATGTGCCCTAACCCTGTTCAGCACTGCTTATTTTGTGTTGCCCTGTGTGAGGAGGGCCCTGGTTGTGCCGTGATTGCTCAGTTCTTTGGCAGTGCCCCGCCCATGTGGCTGGAGAAGAAAGAGCTCTGAAACTTCTCTCAAGAATCGCTCCCTGTTTCTTTGCACGGGCCTCGCTGTCTATGGATGTTTCAGGAGACCCCACCGAAACACGGAAGGACTCTCAAATTATCCCAGCTTTCTCTGCACAGCGAGAGCTTTTAATATTTAGCATTGCTATCCTTTTCCTGTGTGTTTGTTAAAAAAATAGTTTTTATCTCTTTCACTTTCTTCCCAGGAAAGTTCTTTTTTCCAAAAACCTGGTGGGGGAGGGCTGGGTGTAACCTGCCTTCTATCAGAGGATATTTTCCTCCAAATTTGTCCAAACCGGCACAGCCTGTCCTTTCCTGGGTCTCTGTTGCAGATGGAAGCTGCTGGTGCCATTGTCAGCTTGAAGCCCTCTTTTGATGCAAGCAGATGTTGCCAGGTGTGTTCAGCAGCTGTTGCTCAATGCTTATGCCAAGCTATTGTGTTCCTCATGGAACCAAGGAGCCATTGTGACACTGCAGGGGCTGATGGCATCAAGGAGGCAATTGTGACAGTACAGAACCTCCTAGAAACAAGGCTCCATTGTGACACCGTGGGGAATCATGGAATCAAGGAGCCCATTGTGACACGGCTGCATGGAACCAATGGTCCATGGTTACACGGCGGATTCAAGAAGAGCACGGTGACACCACGCAACATCATGGAACCATAGGTCCATTGTGACACAGCGGGGCCTCATGGAAACAAGGGGACCATTGTGGCAAAGCAGGGCCTAATGGAAGCATGGAGAGCATTGTGACACTAAGGAAACTCCTGGAACCAAGATGACCACTGGCACATAATGGAACCTCATGGAAGCAAGCCTCCACAATGACTTTGGAGGGCCTCGGGGACCACAGGACCCATTGTGACACAGCAGGACCTGGTGGAACCAAGGAGCCTTTGTGATACTCCAGATCCACATGGAAGCCAGGGTGCACTGAGACACAGCGGGGCCTTGTTGGAACCAAAGACACCTCTGCAAAAAGCAGGCTAGCTCATAGAAGCAAGGAGTCCATTGTTACAACGTAAAAGCTATGGAACCAAGGGACCATTGTGACACTGCGGGGCCTCATGGAACCAATTGTCCATGATGACAGTGCGGATCAAAGGAGACCATGGTGACACTGCGGAACCTGATGGAACCAAGGAGCCATTGTGACACAGTGGGGCCTCATGGAATCAAGGAGACCATTGTGACCCAGGTGTTGCATGTGAAGGCAAGGAGCCATTGTGACACTTTGGGCTTCTTCCCTTGAGCTCTGCAGCTGGCTGTCCCAGCCCAGCGCACCATGTGCCACCTGCTCTCCTCAGGGCTCTGCCTGAACACAGCCCCAGGAGAAGTTTTCCTGTTTGCAAGGAAAGAATGGAAAAGCCTGAGCAGGTTTCCTAAACAACAAACCCCACTCAGGAGCCACATGCTCAGTACAGGCTGCCTGGAACGATGTCCCCTTTCTACAAGGGTCAGTGTGAGCAGGAATGAATGATCTCTGGGAGCAGAATTCTCGGAGTCTTTCCACTGAATTCTCTGTCCCTGTGTCTTGGGGTGACTTTATTGTGTGTATCCCCTATTGCTGCTCTATGCCCAGAAGTGAACTTTGTGCGTTTCTGTGCCTTTCAACTGAGCCTGAGAGGGGGGAGAGGAAAAAAAACCGGACAAACTTCTCAGAGCGTTTGTTCAAGGACACACATACACACTCCTCTGCATCCTGCTTGCAGCAAGAGCAGAGGAAGCAACTTGGTTTCTTTTTAGCCAGTTTTCAGCTCCTTTTCTCTGGGGGGAGATGGAGAGTTGAACTTTGTTTTCCTGGGACTTCGGGGGGTTTTTTTCCCTTCTTCTCTTCTTGACTCTTTCAACATCAGAGCACATTGGGAGAATTTTCTCCCGAGGTGGGGGCCCTGAATGTGGGCCCATGAGCCAGCTGCAAGGAGGAGGAGAGAGACTACACCTACGGAAGTGTTGGGGTTCCTCCCCCCTGCCATGAGGTCATGGGAGAGGGGACCCTGGGGTAGAGGCATGGCCTGGGCACGGGGGTCTCCCTGCTCCCTGCTCACATGTGCCCTAACCCTGTTCAGCACTGCTTATTTTGTGTTGCCTTGTGCGAGGAGGGCCCTGGTTGTGCTGTGATTGCTCAGTTCTTTGGCAGTGCCCCGCCCATGTGGCTGGAGAAGAAAGAGCTCTGAAACTTCTCTCAAGAATCGCTCCCTGTTTCTTTGCACGGGCCTCGCTGTCTATGGATGTTTCAGGAGACCCCACCGAAACACAGAAGGACTCTCAAATTATCCCAGCTTTCTCTGCACAGCGAGAGCTTTTAATATTTAGCATTGCTATCCTTTTCCTGTGTGTTTGTTAAAAAAATAGTTTTTATCTCTTTCACTTTCTTCCCAGGAAAGTTCTTTTTTCCAAAAACCTGGTGGGGGAGGGCTGGGTGTAACCTGCCTTCTATCAGAGGATATTTTCCTCCAAATTTGTCCAAACCGGCACAGCCTGTCCTTTCCTGGGTCTCTGTTGCAGATGGAAGCTGCTGGTGCCATTGTCAGCTTGAAGCCCTCTTTTGATGCAAGCAGATGTTGCCAGGTGTGTTCAGCAGCTGTTGCTCAATGCTTATGCCAAGCTATTGTGTTCCTCATGGAACCAAGGAGCCATTGTGACACTGCAGGGGCTGATGGCATCAAGGAGGCAATTGTGACAGTACAGAACCTCCTAGAAACAAGGCTCCATTGTGACACAGTGGGGCCTCATGGAATCAAGGAGCCCATTGTGACCCAGGTGTTGCATGTGAAGGCAAGGAGCCATTGTGACACTTTGGGCTTCTTCCCTTGAGCTCTGCAGCTGGCTGTCCCAGCCCAGCGCACCATGTGCCACCTGCTCTCCTCAGGGCTCTGCCTGCACACAGCCCCAGGAGAAGTTTTCCTGTTTGCAAGGAAAGAATGGAAAAGCCTGAGCAGGTTTCCTAAACAACAAACCCCACTCAGGAGCCACATGCTCAGTACAGGCTGCCTGGAACGATGTCCCCTTTCTACAAGGGTCAGTGTGAGCAGGAATGAATGATCTCTGGGAGCAGAATTCTCGGAGTCTTTCCACTGAATTCTCTGTCCCTGTGTCTTGGGGTGACTTTATCGTGTGTATCCCCTATTGCTGCTCTATGCTCAGAAGTGAACTTTGTGCGTTTCTGTGCCTTTCAACTGAGCCTGAGAGGGGGGAGAGGAAAAAAACCGGACAAACTTCTCAGAGCGTTTGTTCAAGGACACACATACACACTCCTCTGCATCCTGCTTGCAGCAAGAGCAGAGGAAGCAACTTGGTTTCTTTTTTGCCAGTTTTCAGCTCCTTTTCTCTGGGGGGAGATGGAGAGTTGAACTTTGTTTTCCTGGGACTTCGGGGGGTTTTTTTCCCTTCTTCTCTTCTTGACTCTTTCAACATCAGAGCACATTGGGAGAATTTTCTCCCGAGGTGGGGGCCCTGAATGTGGGCCCATGAGCCAGCTGCAAGGAGGAGGAGAGAGACTACACCTACGGAAGTGTTGGGGTTCCTCCCCCCTGCCATGAGGTCATGGGAGAGGGGACCCTGGGGTAGAGGCATGGCCTGGGCACGGGGGTCTCCCTGCTCCCTGCTCACATGTGCCCTAACCCTGTTCAGCACTGCTTATTTTGTGTTGCCCTGTGCCAGGAGGGCCCTGGTTGTGCCGTGATTGCTCAGTTCTTTGGCAGTGCCCCGCCCATGTGGCTGGAGAAGAAAGAGCTCTGAAACTTCTCTCAAGAATCGCTCCCTGTTTCTTTGCACGGGCCTCGCTGTCTATGGATGTTTCAGGAGACCCCACCGAAACACGGAAGGACTCTCAAATTATCCCAGCTTTCTCTGCACAGCGAGAGCTTTTAATATTTAGCATTGCTATCCTTTTCCTGTGTGTTTGTTAAAAAAATAGTTTTTATCTCTTTCACTTTCTTCCCAGGAAAGTTCTTTTTTCCAAAAACCTGGTGGGGGAGGGCTGGGTGTAACCTGCCTTCTATCAGAGGATATTTTCCTCCAAATTTGTCCAAACCGGCACAGCCTGTCCTTTCCTGGGTCTCTGTTGCAGATGGAAGCTGCTGGTGCCATTGTCAGCTTGAAGCCCTCTTTTGATGCAAGCAGATGTTGCCAGGTGTGTTCAGCAGCTGTTGCTCAATGCTTATGCCAAGCTATTGTGTTCCTCATGGAACCAAGGAGCCATTGTGACACTGCAGGGGCTGATGGCATCAAGGAGGCAATTGTGACAGTACAGAACCTCCTAGAAACAAGGCTCCATTGTGACACCGTGGGGAATCATGGAATCAAGGAGCCCATTGTGACACGGCTGCATGGAACCAATGGTCCATGGTTACACGGCGGATTCAAGAAGAGCACGGTGACACCACGCAACATCATGGAACCATAGGTCCATTGTGACACAGCGGGGCCTCATGGAAACAAGGGGACCATTGTGGCAAAGCAGGGCCTAATGGAAGCATGGAGAGCATTGTGACACTAAGGAAACTCCTGGAACCAAGATGACCACTGGCACATAATGGAACCTCATGGAAGCAAGCCTCCACAATGACTTTGGAGGGCCTCGGGGACCACAGGACCCATTGTGACACAGCAGGACCCGGTGGAACCAAGGAGCCTTTGTGATACTCCACATCCACATGGAAGCCAGGGTGCACTGAGACACAGCGGGGCCTTGTTGGAACCAAAGACACCTCTGCAAAAAGCAGGCTAGCTCATAGAAGCAAGGAGTCCATTGTTACAACGTAAAAGCTATGGAACCAAGGGACCATTGTGACACTGCGGGGCCTCATGGAACCAATTGTCCATGATGACAATGCGGATCAAAGGAGACCACGGTGACACTGCGGAACCTGATGGAACCAAGGAGCCATTGTGACACAGTGGGGCCTCATGGAATCAAGGAGACCATTGTGACCCAGGTGTTGCATGTGAAGGCAAGGAGCCATTGTGACACTTTGGGCTTCTTCCCTTGAGCTCTGCAGCTGGCTGTCCCAGCCCAGCGCACCATGTGCCACCTGCTCTCCTCAGGGCTCTGCCTGCACACAGCCCCAGGAGAAGTTTTCCTGTTTGCAAGGAAAGAATGGAAAAGCCTGAGCAGGTTTCCTAAACAACAAACCCCACTCAGGAGCCACATGCTCAGTACAGGCTGCCTGGAACGATGTCCCCTTTCTACAAGGGTCAGTGTGAGCAGGAATGAATGATCTCTGGGAGCAGAATTCTCGGAGTCTTTCCACTGAATTCTCTGTCCCTGTGTCTTGGGGTGACTTTATTGTGTGTATCCCCTATTGCTGCTCTATGCCCAGAAGTGAACTTTGTGCGTTTCTGTGCCTTTCAACTGAGCCTGAGAGGGGGGAGAGGAAAAAAAACCGGACAAACTTCTCAGAGCGTTTGTTCAAGGACACACATACACACTCCTCTGCATCCTGCTTGCAGCAAGAGCAGAGGAAGCAACTTTGTTTCTTTTTAGCCAGTTTTCAGCTCCTTTTCTCTGGGGGGAGATGGAGAGTTGAACTTTGTTTTCCTGGGACTTCGGGGGGTTTTTTTCCCTTCTTCTCTTCTTGACTCTTTCAACATCAGAGCACATTGGGAGAATTTTCTCCCGAGGTGGGGGCCCTGAATGTGGGCCCATGAGCCAGCTGCAAGGAGGAGGAGAGAGACTACACCTACGGAAGTGTTGGGGTTCCTCCCCCCTGCCATGAGGTCATGGGAGAGGGGACCCTGGGGTAGAGGCATGGCCTGGGCACGGGGGTCTCCCTGCTCCCTGCTCACATGTGCCCTAACCCTGTTCAGCACTGGTTATTTTGTGTTGCCCTGTGCCAGGAGGGCCCTGGTTGTGCCGTGATTGCTCAGTTCTTTGGCAGTGCCCCGCCCATGTGGCTGGAGAAGAAAGAGCTCTGAAACTTCTCTCAAGAATCGCTCCCTGTTTCTTTGCACGGGCCTCGCTGTCTATGGATGTTTCAGGAGACCCCACCGAAACACGGAAGGACTCTCAAATTATCCCAGCTTTCTCTGCACAGCGAGAGCTTTTAATATTTAGCATTGCTATCCTTTTCCTGTGTGTTTGTTAAAAAATAGTTTTTATCTCTTTCACTTTCTTCCCAGGAAAGTTCTTTTTTCCAAAAACCTGGTGGGGGAGGGCTGGGTGTAACCTGCCTTCTATCAGAGGATATTTTCCTCCAAATTTGTCCAAACCGGCACAGCCTGTCCTTTCCTGGGTCTCTGTTGCAGATGGAAGCTGCTGGTGCCATTGTCAGCTTGAAGCCCTCTTTTGATGCAAGCAGATGTTGCCAGGTGTGTTCAGCAGCTGTTGCTCAATGCTTATGCCAAGCTATTGTGTTCCTCATGGAACCAAGGAGCCATTGTGACACTGCAGGGGCTGATGGCATCAAGGAGGCAATTGTGACAGTACAGAACCTCCTAGAAACAAGGCTCCATTGTGACACCGTGGGGAATCATGGAATCAAGGAGCCCATTGTGACACGGCTGCATGGAACCAATGGTCCATGGTTACACGGCGGATTCAAGAAGAGCACGGTGACACCACGCAACATCATGGAACCATAGGTCCATTGTGACACAGCGGGGCCTCATGGAAACAAGGGGACCATTGTGGCAAAGCAGGGCCTAATGGAAGCATGGAGAGCATTGTGACACTAAGGAAACTCCTGGAACCAAGATGACCACTGGCACATAATGGAACCTCATGGAAGCAAGCCTCCACAATGACTTTGGAGGGCCTCGGGGACCACAGGACCCATTGTGACACAGCAGGACCTGGTGGAACCAAGGAGCCTTTGTGATACTCCACATCCACATGGAAGCCAGGGTGCACTGAGACACAGCGGGGCCTTGTGGGAACCAAAGACACCTCTGCAAAAAGCAGGCTAGCTCATAGAAGCAAGGAGTCCATTGTTACAACGTAAAAGCTATGGAACCAAGGGACCATTGTGACACTGCGGGGCCTCATGGAACCAATTGTCCATGATGACAGTGCGGATCAAAGGAGCCCATGGTGACACTGCGGAACCTGATGGAACCAAGGAGCCATTGTGACACAGTGGGGCCTCATGGAATCAAGGAGACCATTGTGACCCAGGTGTTGCATGGGAAGGCAAGGAGCCATTGTGACACTTTGGGCTTCTTCCCTTGAGCTCTGCAGCTGGCTGTCCCAGCCCAGCGCACCATGTGCCACCTGCTCTCCTCAGGGCTCTGCCTGCACACAGCCCCAGGAGAAGTTTTCCTGTTTGCAAGGAAAGAATGGAAAAGCCGGAGCAGGTTTCCTAAACAACAAACCCCACTCAGGAGCCACATGCTCAGTACAGGCTGCCTGGAACGATGTCCCCTTTCTACAAGGGTCAGTGTGAGCAGGAATGAATGATCTCTGGGAGCAGAATTCTCGGAGTCTTTCCACTGAATTCTCTGTCCCTGTGTCTTGGGGTGACTTTATCGTGTGTATCCCCTATTGCTGCTCTATGCTCAGAAGTGAACTTTGTGCGTTTCTGTGCCTTTCAACTGAGCCTGAGAGGGGGGAGAGGAAAAAAACCGGACAAACTTCTCAGAGCGTTTGTTCAAGGACACACATACACACTCCTCTGCATCCTGCTTGCAGCAAGAGCAGAGGAAGCAACTTGGTTTCTTTTTTGCCAGTTTTCAGCTCCTTTTCTCTGGGGGGAGATGGAGAGTTGAACTTTGTTTTCCTGGGACTTCGGGGGGTTTTTTTCCCTTCTTCTCTTCTTGACTCTTTCAACATCAGAGCACATTGGGAGAATTTTCTCCCGAGGTGGGGGCCCTGAATGTGGGCCCATGAGCCAGCTGCAAGGAGGAGGAGAGAGACTACACCTACGGAAGTGTTGGGGTTCCTCCCCCCTGCCATGAGGTCATGGGAGAGGAGACCCTGGGGTAGAGGCATGGCCTGGGCACGGGGGTCTCCCTGCTCCCTGCTCACATGTGCCCTAACCCTGTTCAGCACTGCTTATTTTGTGTTGCCTTGTGCGAGGAGGGCCCTGGTTGTGCTGTGATTGCTCAGTTCTTTGGCAGTGCCCCGCCCATGTGGCTGGAGAAGAAAGAGCTCTGAAACTTCTCTCAAGAATCGCTCCCTGTTTCTTTGCACGGGCCTCGCTGTCTATGGATGTTTCAGGAGACCCCACCGAAACACAGAAGGACTCTCAAATTATCCCAGCTTTCTCTGCACAGCAAGAGCTTTTAATATTTAGCATTGCTATCCTTTTCCTGTGTGTTTGTTAAAAAAATAGTTTTTATCTCTTTCACTTTCTTCCCAGGAAAGTTCTTTTTTCCAAAAACCTGGTGGGGGAGGGCTGGGTGTAACCTGCCTTCTATCAGAGGATATTTTCCTCCAAATTTGTCCAAACCGGCACAGCCTGTCCTTTCCTGGGTCTCTGTTGCAGATGGAAGCTGCTGGTGCCATTGTCAGCTTGAAGCCCTCTTTTGATGCAAGCAGATGTTGCCAGGTGTGTTCAGCAGCTGTTGCTCAATGCTTATGCCAAGCTATTGTGTTCCTCATGGAACCAAGGAGCCATTGTGACACTGCAGGGGCTGATGGCATCAAGGAGGCAATTGTGACAGTACAGAACCTCCTAGAAACAAGGCTCCATTGTGACACCGTGGGGAATCATGGAATCAAGGAGCCCATTGTGACACGGCTGCATGGAACCAATGGTCCATGGTTACACTGCGGATTCAAGAAGAGCACAGTGACACCACGCAACATCATGGAACCATAGGTCCATTGTGACACAGCGGGGCCTCATGGAAACAAGGGGACCATTGTGGCAAAGCAGGGCCTAATGGAAGCATGGAGAGCATTGTGACACTAAGGAAACTCCTGGAACCAAGATGACCACTGGCACATAATGGAACCTCATGGAAGCAAGCCTCCACGATGACTTTGGAGGGCCTCGGGGACCACAGGACCCATTGTGACACAGCAGGACCTGGTGGAACCAAGGAGCCTTTGTGATACTCCACATCCACATGGAAGCCAGGGTGCACTGAGACACAGCGGGGCCTTGTGGGAACCAAAGACACCTCTGCAAAAAGCAGGCTAGCTCATAGAAGCAAGGAGTCCATTGTTACAACGTAAAAGCTATGGAACCAAGGGACCATTGTGACACTGCGGGGCCTCATGGAACCAATTGTCCATGATGACAGTGCGGATCAAAGGAGACCACGGTGACACTGCGGAACCTGATGGAACCAAGGAGCCATTGTGACACAGTGGGGCCTCATGGAATCAAGGAGACCATTGTGACCCAGGTGTTGCATGGGAAGGCAAAGAGCCATTGTGACACTTTGGGCTTCTTCCCTTGAGCTCTGCAGCTGGCTGTCCCAGCCCAGCGCACCATGTGCCACCTGCTCTCCTCAGGGCTCTGCCTGCACACAGCCCCAGGAGAAGTTTTCCTGTTTGCAAGGAAAGAATGGAAAAGCCTGAGCAGGTTTCCTAAACAACAAACCCCACTCAGGAGCCACATGCTCAGTACAGGCTGCCTGGAACGATGTCCCCTTTCTACAAGGGTCAGGGTTAGCAGGAATGAATGATCTCTGGGAGCAGAATTCTCGGAGTCTTTCCACTGAATTCTCTGTCCCTGTGTCTTGGGGTGACTTTATCGTGTGTATCCCCTATTGCTGCTCTATGCTCAGAAGTGAACTTTGTGCGTTTCTGTGCCTTTCAACTGAGCCTGAGAGGGGGGAGAGGAAAAAAACCGGACAAACTTCTCAGAGCGTTTGTTCAAGGACACACATACACACTCCTCTGCATCCTGCTTGCAGCAAGAGCAGAGGAAGCAACTTGGTTTCTTTTTTGCCAGTTTTCAGCTCCTTTTCTCTGGGGGGAGATGGAGAGTTGAACTTTGTTTTCCTGGGACTTCGGGGGGTTTTTTTCCCTTCTTCTCTTCTTGACTCTTTCAACATCAGAGCACATTGGGAGAATTTTCTCCCGAGGTGGGGGCCCTGAATGTGGGCCCATGAGCCAGCTGCAAGGAGGAGGAGAGAGACTACACCTACGGAAGTGTTGGGGTTCCTCCCCCCTGCCATGAGGTCATGGGAGAGGGGACCCTGGGGTAGAGGCATGGCCTGGGCACGGGGGTCTCCCTGCTCCCTGCTCACATGTGCCCTAACCCTGTTCAGCACTGCTTATTTTGTGTTGCCCTGTGCCAGGAGGGCCCTGGTTGTGCCGTGATTGCTCAGTTCTTTGGCAGTGCCCCGCCCATGTGGCTGGAGAAGAAAGAGCTCTGAAACTTCTCTCAAGAATCGCTCCCTGTTTCTTTGCACGGGCCTCGCTGTCTATGGATGTTTCAGGAGACCCCACCGAAACACGGAAGGACTCTCAAATTATCCCAGCTTTCTCTGCACAGCGAGAGCTTTTAATATTTAGCATTGCTATCCTTTTCCTGTGTGTTTGTTAAAAAAATAGTTTTTATCTCTTTCACTTTCTTCCCAGGAAAGTTCTTTTTTCCAAAAACCTGGTGGGGGAGGGCTGGGTGTAACCTGCCTTCTATCAGAGGATATTTTCCTCCAAATTTGTCCAAACCGGCACAGCCTGTCCTTTCCTGGGTCTCTGTTGCAGATGGAAGCTGCTGGTGCCATTGTCAGCTTGAAGCCCTCTTTTGATGCAAGCAGATGTTGCCAGGTGTGTTCAGCAGCTGTTGCTCAATGCTTATGCCAAGCTATTGTGTTCCTCATGGAACCAAGGAGCCATTGTGACACTGCAGGGGCTGATGGCATCAAGGAGGCAATTGTGACAGTACAGAACCTCCTAGAAACAAGGCTCCATTGTGACACCGTGGGGAATCATGGAATCAAGGAGCCCATTGTGACACGGCTGCATGGAACCAATGGTCCATGGTTACACGGCGGATTCAAGAAGAGCACGGTGACACCACGCAACATCATGGAACCATAGGTCCATTGTGACACAGCGGGGCCTCATGGAAACAAGGGGACCATTGTGGCAAAGCAGGGCCTAATGGAAGCATGGAGAGCATTGTGACACTAAGGAAACTCCTGGAACCAAGATGACCACTGGCACATAATGGAACCTCATGGAAGCAAGCCTCCACAATGACTTTGGAGGGCCTCAGGGACCACAGGACCCATTGTGACACAGCAGGACCTGGTGGAACCAAGGAGCCTTTGTGATACTCCACATCCACATGGAAGCCAGGGTGCACTGAGACACAGCGGGGCCTTGTGGGAACCAAAGACACCTCTGCAAAAAGCAGGCTAGCTCATAGAAGCAAGGAGTCCATTGTTACAACGTAAAAGCTATGGAACCAAGGGACCATTGTGACACTGCGGGGCCTCATGGAACCAATTGTCCATGATGACAGTGCGGATCAAAGGAGCCCATGGTGACACTGCGGAACCTGATGGAACCAAGGAGCCATTGTGACACAGTGGGGCCTCATGGAATCAAGGAGACCATTGTGACCCAGGTGTTGCATGGGAAGGCAAGGAGCCATTGTGACACTTTGGGCTTCTTCCCTTGAGCTCTGCAGCTGGCTGTCCCAGCCCAGCGCACCATGTGCCACCTGCTCTCCTCAGGGCTCTGCCTGCACACAGCCCCAGGAGAAGTTTTCCTGTTTGCAAGGAAAGAATGGAAAAGCCGGAGCAGGTTTCCTAAACAACAAACCCCACTCAGGAGCCACATGCTCAGTACAGGCTGCCTGGAACGATGTCCCCTTTCTACATAGGTCAGTGTGAGCAGGAATGAATGATCTCTGGGAGCAGAATTCTCGGAGTCTTTCCACTGAATTCTCTGTCCCTGTGTCTTGGGGTGACTTTATCGTGTGTATCCCCTATTGCTGCTCTATGCTCAGAAGTGAACTTTGTGCGTTTCTGTGCCTTTCAACTGAGCCTGAGAGGGGGGAGAGGAAAAAAACCGGACAAACTTCTCAGAGCGTTTGTTCAAGGACACACATACACACTCCTCTGCATCCTGCTTGCAGCAAGAGCAGAGGAAGCAACTTGGTTTCTTTTTTGCCAGTTTTCAGCTCCTTTTCTCTGGGGGGAGATGGAGAGTTGAACTTTGTTTTCCTGGGACTTCGGGGGGTTTTTTTCCCTTCTTCTCTTCTTGACTCTTTCAACATCAGAGCACATTGGGAGAATTTTCTCCCGAGGTGGGGGCCCTGAATGTGGGCCCATGAGCCAGCTGCAAGGAGGAGGAGAGAGACTACACCTACGGAAGTGTTGGGGTTCCTCCCCCCTGCCATGAGGTCATGGGAGAGGAGACCCTGGGGTAGAGGCATGGCCTGGGCACGGGGGTCTCCCTGCTCCCTGCTCACATGTGCCCTAACCCTGTTCAGCACTGCTTATTTTGTGTTGCCTTGTGCGAGGAGGGCCCTGGTTGTGCTGTGATTGCTCAGTTCTTTGGCAGTGCCCCGCCCATGTGGCTGGAGAAGAAAGAGCTCTGAAACTTCTCTCAAGAATCGCTCCCTGTTTCTTTGCACGGGCCTCGCTGTCTATGGATGTTTCAGGAGACCCCACCGAAACACAGAAGGACTCTCAAATTATCCCAGCTTTCTCTGCACAGCAAGAGCTTTTAATATTTAGCATTGCTATCCTTTTCCTGTGTGTTTGTTAAAAAAATAGTTTTTATCTCTTTCACTTTCTTCCCAGGAAAGTTCTTTTTTCCAAAAACCTGGTGGGGGAGGGCTGGGTGTAACCTGCCTTCTATCAGAGGATATTTTCCTCCAAATTTGTCCAAACCGGCACAGCCTGTCCTTTCCTGGGTCTCTGTTGCAGATGGAAGCTGCTGGTGCCATTGTCAGCTTGAAGCCCTCTTTTGATGCAAGCAGATGTTGCCAGGTGTGTTCAGCAGCTGTTGCTCAATGCTTATGCCAAGCTATTGTGTTCCTCATGGAACCAAGGAGCCATTGTGACACTGCAGGGGCTGATGGCATCAAGGAGGCAATTGTGACAGTACAGAACCTCCTAGAAACAAGGCTCCATTGTGACACCGTGGGGAATCATGGAATCAAGGAGCCCATTGTGACACGGCTGCATGGAACCAATGGTCCATGGTTACACTGCGGATTCAAGAAGAGCACAGTGACACCACGCAACATCATGGAACCATAGGTCCATTGTGACACAGCGGGGCCTCATGGAAACAAGGGGACCATTGTGGCAAAGCAGGGCCTAATGGAAGCATGGAGAGCATTGTGACACTAAGGAAACTCCTGGAACCAAGATGACCACTGGCACATAATGGAACCTCATGGAAGCAAGCCTCCACGATGACTTTGGAGGGCCTCGGGGACCACAGGACCCATTGTGACACAGCAGGACCTGGTGGAACCAAGGAGCCTTTGTGATACTCCACATCCACATGGAAGCCAGGGTGCACTGAGACACAGCGGGGCCTTGTGGGAACCAAAGACACCTCTGCAAAAAGCAGGCTAGCTCATAGAAGCAAGGAGTCCATTGTTACAACGTAAAAGCTATGGAACCAAGGGACCATTGTGACACTGCGGGGCCTCATGGAACCAATTGTCCATGATGACAGTGCGGATCAAAGGAGACCACGGTGACACTGCGGAACCTGATGGAACCAAGGAGCCATTGTGACACAGTGGGGCCTCATGGAATCAAGGAGACCATTGTGACCCAGGTGTTGCATGGGAAGGCAAAGAGCCATTGTGACACTTTGGGCTTCTTCCCTTGAGCTCTGCAGCTGGCTGTCCCAGCCCAGCGCACCATGTGCCACCTGCTCTCCTCAGGGCTCTGCCTGCACACAGCCCC
The DNA here is from genome assembly GCF_041296385.1 of Aphelocoma coerulescens. NCBI lineage: Eukaryota > Metazoa > Chordata > Aves > Passeriformes > Corvidae > Aphelocoma > Aphelocoma coerulescens. Next base: position 1,042,326 of record NW_027184024.1, on the reverse strand, counting down.
AGGAGAAGTTTTCCTGTTTGCAAGGAAAGAATGGAAAAGCCTGAGCAGGTTTCCTAAACAACAAACCCCACTCAGGAGCCACATGCTCAGTACAGGCTGCCTGGAACGATGTCCCCTTTCTACAAGGGTCAGGGTTAGCAGGAATGAATGATCTCTGGGAGCAGAATTCTCGGAGTCTTTCCACTGAATTCTCTGTCCCTGTGTCTTGGGGTGACTTTATCGTGTGTATCCCCTATTGCTGCTCTATGCTCAGAAGTGAACTTTGTGCGTTTCTGTGCCTTTCAACTGAGCCTGAGAGGGGGGAGAGGAAAAAAACCGGACAAACTTCTCAGAGCGTTTGTTCAAGGACACACATACACACTCCTCTGCATCCTGCTTGCAGCAAGAGCAGAGGAAGCAACTTGGTTTCTTTTTTGCCAGTTTTCAGCTCCTTTTCTCTGGGGGGAGATGGAGAGTTGAACTTTGTTTTCCTGGGTGTGAGGAATGAGACAACTCTTTGTAGAAATTAAAACAATTTATTAAAACAGAAAAAAATTGAAAAATTGCAAAAAAAACTAACAAAATATAAAAATTTGGGATCCAGATGGCTCGAGAGATATGCCCCAGGAGCGCAGGGATTCAGGAACTTTAGGCTTAAGACAGCTCTGAACCTCAGGTAGAGAAAAAAAATAAACTTGCAGTTTAGGCTGGTCAAAAAGAAATCTATTTCTAAAAGCCCCTAGAAAGGGGTAGGCTTCTCCAGCACTGCCTTAGCAAGCTGGAGAGGAAGGGAAAAAGAGAGTGGGCGTGTCTTTTGGATTCCTTTTATAGCTTTTGCTCCGCCCACAGTCCGCCCACAGTCCACCCCCCTGGTTCAAGGCGGTTGGTGTTTTCCCCTTGACAGACCACCTCTGTCCACCAATGGCTCCTCCTGGTCAGAGGGGTGATATTAGTTGAGATAAGGGTCATGTGCTTATGGGGGGCTGGGCTGTTTGTTGCAACTGGGGTTTTTTAAAATCTGCCTTGAAACCAAGATACAAGTAAAACATAAAAAATACATCCAACACATCTTAAAACACTTGTAAAAGTATACAGTAAACACAGAAAGACCATAAAAACTTGATTAGTGTACCTGGACTGATGGATTGATTTTAACATTCAATTTAAAAATATTAAGCTCAAATTAATTAAAGCACTTAATATGCAAAGACCAAGCACAAATAGGGATTTCATGTATGACATGGGACTTCGGGGGGTTTTTTTCCCTTCTTCTCTTCTTGACTCTTTCAACATCAGAGCACATTGGGAGAATTTTCTCCCGAGGTGGGGGCCCTGAATGTGGGCCCATGAGCCAGCTGCAAGGAGGAGGAGAGAGACTACACCTACGGAAGTGTTGGGGTTCCTCCCCCCTGCCATGAGGTCATGGGAGAGGGGACCCTGGGGTAGAGGCATGGCCTGGGCACGGGGGTCTCCCTGCTCCCTGCTCACATGTGCCCTAACCCTGTTCAGCACTGCTTATTTTGTGTTGCCTTGTGCCAGGAGGGCCCTGGTTGTGCCGTGATTGCTCAGTTCTTTGGCAGTGCCCCGCCCATGTGGCTGGAGAAGAAAGAGCTCTGAAACTTCTCTCAAGAATCGCTCCCTGTTTCTTTGCACGGGCCTCGCTGTCTATGGATGTTTCAGGAGACCCCACCGAAACACAGAAGGACTCTCAAATTATCCCAGCTTTCTCTGCACAGCAAGAGCTTTTAATATTTAGCATTGCTATCCTTTTCCTGTGTGTTTGTTAAAAAAATAGTTTTTATCTCTTTCACTTTCTTCCCAGGAAAGTTCTTTTTTCCAAAAACCTGGTGGGGGAGGGCTGGGTGTAACCTGCCTTCTATCAGAGGATATTTTCCTCCAAATTTGTCCAAACCGGCACAGCCTGTCCTTTCCTGGGTCTCTGTTGCAGATGGAAGCTGCTGGTGCCATTGTCAGCTTGAAGCCCTCTTTTGATGCAAGCAGATGTTGCCAGGTGTGTTCAGCAGCTGTTGCTCAATGCTTATGCCAAGCTATTGTGTTCCTCATGGAACCAAGGAGCCATTGTGACACTGCAGGGGCTGATGGCATCAAGGAGGCAATTGTGACAGTACAGAACCTCCTAGAAACAAGGCTCCATTGTGACACCGTGGGGAATCATGGAATCAAGGAGCCCATTGTGACACGGCTGCATGGAACCAATGGTCCATGGTTACACTGCGGATTCAAGAAGAGCACAGTGACACCACGGAACATCATGGAACCATAGGTCCATTGTGACACAGCGGGGCCTCATGGAAACAAGGGGACCATTGTGGCAAAGCAGGGCCTAATGGAAGCATGGAGAGCATTGTGACACTAAGGAAACTCCTGGAACCAAGATGACCACTGGCACATAATGGAACCTCATGGAAGCAAGCCTCCACGATGACTTTGGAGGGCCTCGGGGACCACAGGACCCATTGTGACACAGCAGGACCTGGTGGAACCAGGGAGCCTTTGTGATACTCCACATCCACATGGAAGCCAGGGTGCACTGAGACACAGCGGGGCCTTGTGGGAACCAAAGACACCTCTGCAAAAAGCAGGCTAGCTCATAGAAGCAAGGAGTCCATTGTTACAACGTAAAAGCTATGGAACCAAGGGACCATTGTGACACTGCGGGGCCTCATGGAACCAATTGTCCATGATGACAGTGCGGATCAAAGGAGACCACGGTGACACTGCGGAACCTGATGGAACCAAGGAGCCATTGTGACACAGTGGGGCCTCATGGAATCAAGGAGACCATTGTGACCCAGGTGTTGCATGGGAAGGCAAAGAGCCATTGTGACACTTTGGGCTTCTTCCCTTGAGCTCTGCAGCTGGCTGTCCCAGCCCAGCGCACCATGTGCCACCTGCTCTCCTCAGGGCTCTGCCTGCACACAGCCCCAGGAGAAGTTTTCCTGTTTGCAAGGAAAGAATGGAAAAGCCTGAGCAGGTTTCCTAAACAACAAACCCCACTCAGGAGCCACATGCTCAGTACAGGCTGCCTGGAACGATGTCCCCTTTCTACAAGGGTCAGGGTTAGCAGGAATGAATGATCTCTGGGAGCAGAATTCTCGGAGTCTTTCCACTGAATTCTCTGTCCCTGTGTCTTGGGGTGACTTTATTGTGTGTATCCCCTATTGCTGCTCTATGCCCAGAAGTGAACTTTGTGCGTTTCTGTGCCTTTCAACTGAGCCTGAGAGGGGGGAGAGGAAAAAAAACCGGACAAACTTCTCAGAGCGTTTGTTCAAGGACACACATACACACTCCTCTGCATCCTGCTTGCAGCAAGAGCAGAGGAAGCAACTTTGTTTCTTTTTTGCCAGTTTTCAGCTCCTTTTCTCTGGGGGGAGATGGAGAGTTGAACTTTGTTTTCCTGGGACTTCGGGGCTTTTTTTTCCCTTCTTCTCTTCTTGACTCTTTCAACATCAGAGCACATTGGGAGAATTTTCTCCCGAGGTGGGGGCCCTGAATGTGGGCCCATGAGCCAGCTGCAAGGAGGAGGAGAGAGACTACACCTACGGAAGTGTTGGGGTTCCTCCCCCCTGCCATGAGGTCATGGGAGAGGGGACCCTGGGGTAGAGGCATGGCCTGGGCACGGGGGTCTCCCTGCTCCCTGCTCACATGTGCCCTAACCCTGTTCAGCACTGCTTATTTTGTGTTGCCCTGTGTGAGGAGGGCCCTGGTTGTGCCGTGATTGCTCAGTTCTTTGGCAGTGCCCCGCCCATGTGGCTGGAGAAGAAAGAGCTCTGAAACTTCTCTCAAGAATCGCTCCCTGTTTCTTTGCACGGGCCTCGCTGTCTATGGATGTTTCAGGAGACCCCACCGAAACACGGAAGGACTCTCAAATTATCCCAGCTTTCTCTGCACAGCGAGAGCTTTTAATATTTAGCATTGCTATCCTTTTCCTGTGTGTTTGTTAAAAAAATAGTTTTTATCTCTTTCACTTTCTTCCCAGGAAAGTTCTTTTTTCCAAAAACCTGGTGGGGGAGGGCTGGGTGTAACCTGCCTTCTATCAGAGGATATTTTCCTCCAAATTTGTCCAAACCGGCACAGCCTGTCCTTTCCTGGGTCTCTGTTGCAGATGGAAGCTGCTGGTGCCATTGTCAGCTTGAAGCCCTCTTTTGATGCAAGCAGATGTTGCCAGGTGTGTTCAGCAGCTGTTGCTCAATGCTTATGCCAAGCTATTGTGTTCCTCATGGAACCAAGGAGCCATTGTGACACTGCAGGGGCTGATGGCATCAAGGAGGCAATTGTGACAGTACAGAACCTCCTAGAAACAAGGCTCCATTGTGACACCGTGGGGAATCATGGAATCAAGGAGCCCATTGTGACACGGCTGCATGGAACCAATGGTCCATGGTTACACGGCGGATTCAAGAAGAGCACGGTGACACCACGCAACATCATGGAACCATAGGTCCATTGTGACACAGCGGGGCCTCATGGAAACAAGGGGACCATTGTGGCAAAGCAGGGCCTAATGGAAGCATGGAGAGCATTGTGACACTAAGGAAACTCCTGGAACCAAGATGACCACTGGCACATAATGGAACCTCATGGAAGCAAGCCTCCACAATGACTTTGGAGGGCCTCGGGGACCACAGGACCCATTGTGACACAGCAGGACCTGGTGGAACCAAGGAGCCTTTGTGATACTCCACATCCACATGGAAGCCAGGGTGCACTGAGACACAGCGGGGCCTTGTTGGAACCAAAGACACCTCTGCAAAAAGCAGGCTAGCTCATAGAAGCAAGGAGTCCATTGTTACAACGTAAAAGCTATGGAACCAAGGGACCATTGTGACACTGCGGGGCCTCATGGAACCAATTGTCCATGATGACAGTGCGGATCAAAGGAGACCATGGTGACACTGCGGAACCTGATGGAACCAAGGAGCCATTGTGACACAGTGGGGCCTCATGGAATCAAGGAGACCATTGTGACCCAGGTGTTGCATGTGAAGGCAAGGAGCCATTGTGACACTTTGGGCTTCTTCCCTTGAGCTCTGCAGCTGGCTGTCCCAGCCCAGTGCACCATGTGCCACCTGCTCTCCTCAGGGCTCTGCCTGAACACAGCCCCAGGAGAAGTTTTCCTGTTTGCAAGGAAAGAATGGAAAAGCCTGAGCAGGTTTCCTAAACAACAAACCCCACTCAGGAGCCACATGCTCAGTACAGGCTGCCTGGAACGATGTCCCCTTTCTACAAGGGTCAGTGTGAGCAGGAATGAATGATCTCTGGGAGCAGAATTCTCGGAGTCTTTCCACTGAATTCTCTGTCCCTGTGTCTTGGGGTGACTTTATTGTGTGTATCCCCTATTGCTGCTCTATGCCCAGAAGTGAACTTTGTGCGTTTCTGTGCCTTTCAACTGAGCCTGAGAGGGGGGAGAGGAAAAAAAACCGGACAAACTTCTCAGAGCGTTTGTTCAAGGACACACATACACACTCCTCTGCATCCTGCTTGCAGCAAGAGCAGAGGAAGCAACTTGGTTTCTTTTTAGCCAGTTTTCAGCTCCTTTTCTCTGGGGGGAGATGGAGAGTTGAACTTTGTTTTCCTGGGACTTCGGGGGGTTTTTTTCCCTTCTTCTCTTCTTGACTCTTTCAACATCAGAGCACATTGGGAGAATTTTCTCCCGAGGTGGGGGCCCTGAATGTGGGCCCATGAGCCAGCTGCAAGGAGGAGGAGAGAGACTACACCTACGGAAGTGTTGGGGTTCCTCCCCCCTGCCATGAGGTCATGGGAGAGGGGACCCTGGGGTAGAGGCATGGCCTGGGCACGGGGGTCTCCCTGCTCCCTGCTCACATGTGCCCTAACCCTGTTCAGCACTGCTTATTTTGTGTTGCCTTGTGCGAGGAGGGCCCTGGTTGTGCTGTGATTGCTCAGTTCTTTGGCAGTGCCCCGCCCATGTGGCTGGAGAAGAAAGAGCTCTGAAACTTCTCTCAAGAATCGCTCCCTGTTTCTTTGCACGGGCCTCGCTGTCTATGGATGTTTCAGGAGACCCCACCGAAACACAGAAGGACTCTCAAATTATCCCAGCTTTCTCTGCACAGCGAGAGCTTTTAATATTTAGCATTGCTATCCTTTTCCTGTGTGTTTGTTAAAAAAATAGTTTTTATCTCTTTCACTTTCTTCCCAGGAAAGTTCTTTTTTCCAAAAACCTGGTGGGGGAGGGCTGGGTGTAACCTGCCTTCTATCAGAGGATATTTTCCTCCAAATTTGTCCAAACCGGCACAGCCTGTCCTTTCCTGGGTCTCTGTTGCAGATGGAAGCTGCTGGTGCCATTGTCAGCTTGAAGCCCTCTTTTGATGCAAGCAGATGTTGCCAGGTGTGTTCAGCAGCTGTTGCTCAATGCTTATGCCAAGCTATTGTGTTCCTCATGGAACCAAGGAGCCATTGTGACACTGCAGGGGCTGATGGCATCAAGGAGGCAATTGTGACAGTACAGAACCTCCTAGAAACAAGGCTCCATTGTGACACCGTGGGGAATCATGGAATCAAGGAGCCCATTGTGACACGGCTGCATGGAACCAATGGTCCATGGTTACACGGCGGATTCAAGAAGAGCACGGTGACACCACGCAACATCATGGAACCATAGGTCCATTGTGACACAGCGGGGCCTCATGGAAACAAGGGGACCATTGTGGCAAAGCAGGGCCTAATGGAAGCATGGAGAGCATTGTGACACTAAGGAAACTCCTGGAACCAAGATGACCACTGGCACATAATGGAACCTCATGGAAGCAAGCCTCCACAATGACTTTGGAGGGCCTCGGGGACCACAGGACCCATTGTGACACAGCAGGACCTGGTGGAACCAAGGAGCCTTTGTGATACTCCACATCCACATGGAAGCCAGGGTGCACTGAGACACAGCGGGGCCTTGTTGGAACCAAAGACACCTCTGCAAAAAGCAGGCTAGCTCATAGAAGCAAGGAGTCCATTGTTACAACGTAAAAGCTATGGAACCAAGGGACCATTGTGACACTGCGGGGCCTCATGGAACCAATTGTCCATGATGACAATGCGGATCAAAGGAGACCACGGTGACACTGCGGAACCTGATGGAACCAAGGAGCCATTGTGACACAGTGGGGCCTCATGGAATCAAGGAGACCATTGTGACCCAGGTGTTGCATGTGAAGGCAAGGAGCCATTGTGACACTTTGGGCTTCTTCCCTTGAGCTCTGCAGCTGGCTGTCCCAGCCCAGCGCACCATGTGCCACCTGCTCTCCTCAGGGCTCTGCCTGCACACAGCCCCAGGAGAAGTTTTCCTGTTTGCAAGGAAAGAATGGAAAAGCCTGAGCAGGTTTCCTAAACAACAAACCCCACTCAGGAGCCACATGCTCAGTACAGGCTGCCTGGAACGATGTCCCCTTTCTACAAGGGTCAGTGTGAGCAGGAATGAATGATCTCTGGGAGCAGAATTCTCGGAGTCTTTCCACTGAATTCTCTGTCCCTGTGTCTTGGGGTGACTTTATTGTGTGTATCCCCTATTGCTGCTCTATGCCCAGAAGTGAACTTTGTGCATTTCTGTGCCTTTCAACTGAGCCTGAGAGGGGGGAGAGGAAAAAAAACCGGACAAACTTCTCAGAGCGTTTGTTCAAGGACACACATACACACTCCTCTGCATCCTGCTTGCAGCAAGAGCAGAGGAAGCAACTTTGTTTCTTTTTAGCCAGTTTTCAGCTTCTTTTCTCTGGGGGGAGATGGAGAGTTGAACTTTGTTTTCCTGGGACTTCGGGGGGTTTTTTTCCCTTCTTCTCTTCTTGACTCTTTCAACATCAGAGCACATTGGGAGAATTTTCTCCCGAGGTGGGGGCCCTGAATGTGGGCCCATGAGCCAGCTGCAAGGAGGAGGAGAGAGACTACACCTACGGAAGTGTTGGGGTTCCTCCCCCCTGCCATGAGGTCATGGGAGAGGGGACCCTGGGGTAGAGGCATGGCCTGGGCACGGGGGTCTCCCTGCTCCCTGCTCACATGTGCCCTAACCCTGTTCAGCACTGGTTATTTTGTGTTGCCCTGTGCCAGGAGGGCCCTGGTTGTGCCGTGATTGCTCAGTTCTTTGGCAGTGCCCCGCCCATGTGGCTGGAGAAGAAAGAGCTCTGAAACTTCTCTCAAGAATCGCTCCCTGTTTCTTTGCACGGGCCTCGCTGTCTATGGATGTTTCAGGAGACCCCACCGAAACACGGAAGGACTCTCAAATTATCCCAGCTTTCTCTGCACAGCGAGAGCTTTTAATATTTAGCATTGCTATCCTTTTCCTGTGTGTTTGTTAAAAAAATAGTTTTTATCTCTTTCACTTTCTTCCCAGGAAAGTTCTTTTTTCCAAAAACCTGGTGGGGGAGGGCTGGGTGTAACCTGCCTTCTATCAGAGGATATTTTCCTCCAAATTTGTCCAAACCGGCACAGCCTGTCCTTTCCTGGGTCTCTGTTGCAGATGGAAGCTGCTGGTGCCATTGTCAGCTTGAAGCCCTCTTTTGATGCAAGCAGATGTTGCCAGGTGTGTTCAGCAGCTGTTGCTCAATGCTTATGCCAAGCTATTGTGTTCCTCATGGAACCAAGGAGCCATTGTGACACTGCAGGGGCTGATGGCATCAAGGAGGCAATTGTGACAGTACAGAACCTCCTAGAAACAAGGCTCCATTGTGACACCGTGGGGAATCATGGAATCAAGGAGCCCATTGTGACACGGCTGCATGGAACCAATGGTCCATGGTTACACGGCGGATTCAAGAAGAGCACGGTGACACCACGCAACATCATGGAACCATAGGTCCATTGTGACACAGCGGGGCCTCATGGAAACAAGGGGACCATTGTGGCAAAGCAGGGCCTAATGGAAGCATGGAGAGCATTGTGACACTAAGGAAACTCCTGGAACCAAGATGACCACTGGCACATAATGGAACCTCATGGAAGCAAGCCTCCACAATGACTTTGGAGGGCCTCAGGGACCACAGGACCCATTGTGACACAGCAGGACCTGGTGGAACCAAGGAGCCTTTGTGATACTCCACATCCACATGGAAGCCAGGGTGCACTGAGACACAGCGGGGCCTTGTTGGAACCAAAGACACCTCTGCAAAAAGCAGGCTAGCTCATAGAAGCAAGGAGTCCATTGTTACAACGTAAAAGCTATGGAACCAAGGGACCATTGTGACACTGCGGGGCCTCATGGAACCAATTGTCCATGATGACAATGCGGATCAAAGGAGACCACGGTGACACTGCGGAACCTGATGGAACCAAGGAGCCATTGTGACACAGTGGGGCCTCATGGAATCAAGGAGACCATTGTGACCCAGGTGTTGCATGTGAAGGCAAGGAGCCATTGTGACACTTTGGGCTTCTTCCCTTGAGCTCTGCAGCTGGCTGTCCCAGCCCAGCGCACCATGTGCCACCTGCTCTCCTCAGGGCTCTGCCTGCACACAGCCCCAGGAGAAGTTTTCCTGTTTGCAAGGAAAGAATGGAAAAGCCTGAGCAGGTTTCCTAAACAACAAACCCCACTCAGGAGCCACATGCTCAGTACAGGCTGCCTGGAACGATGTCCCCTTTCTACAAGGGTCAGTGTGAGCAGGAATGAATGATCTCTGGGAGCAGAATTCTCGGAGTCTTTCCACTGAATTCTCTGTCCCTGTGTCTTGGGGTGACTTTATTGTGTGTATCCCCTATTGCTGCTCTATGCCCAGAAGTGAACTTTGTGCATTTCTGTGCCTTTCAACTGAGCCTGAGAGGGGGGAGAGGAAAAAAAACCGGACAAACTTCTCAGAGCGTTTGTTCAAGGACACACATACACACTCCTCTGCATCCTGCTTGCAGCAAGAGCAGAGGAAGCAACTTTGTTTCTTTTTAGCCAGTTTTCAGCTCCTTTTCTCTGGGGGGAGATGGAGAGTTGAACTTTGTTTTCCTGGGACTTCGGGGGGTTTTTTTCCCTTCTTCTCTTCTTGACTCTTTCAACATCAGAGCACATTGGGAGAATTTTCTCCCGAGGTGGGGGCCCTGAATGTGGGCCCATGAGCCAGCTGCAAGGAGGAGGAGAGAGACTACACCTACGGAAGTGTTGGGGTTCCTCCCCCCTGCCATGAGGTCATGGGAGAGGGGACCCTGGGGTAGAGGCATGGCCTGGGCACGGGGGTCTCCCTGCTCCCTGCTCACATGTGCCCTAACCCTGTTCAGCACTGCTTATTTTGTGTTGCCCTGTGCCAGGAGGGCCCTGGTTGTGCCGTGATTGCTCAGTTCTTTGGCAGTGCCCCGCCCATGTGGCTGGAGAAGAAAGAGCTCTGAAACTTCTCTCAAGAATCGCTCCCTGTTTCTTTGCACGGGCCTCGCTGTCTATGGATGTTTCAGGAGACCCCACCGAAACACGGAAGGACTCTCAAATTATCCCAGCTTTCTCTGCACAGCGAGAGCTTTTAATATTTAGCATTGCTATCCTTTTCCTGTGTGTTTGTTAAAAAATAGTTTTTATCTCTTTCACTTTCTTCCCAGGAAAGTTCTTTTTTCCAAAAACCTGGTGGGGGAGGGCTGGGTGTAACCTGCCTTCTATCAGAGGATATTTTCCTTCAAATTTGTCCAAACCGGCACAGCCTGTCCTTTCCTGGGTCTCTGTTGCAGATGGAAGCTGCTGGTGCCATTGTCAGCTTGAAGCCCTCTTTTGATGCAAGCAGATGTTGCCAGGTGTGTTCAGCAGCTGTTGCTCAATGCTTATGCCAAGCTATTGTGTTCCTCATGGAACCAAGGAGCCATTGTGACACTGCAGGGGCTGATGGCATCAAGGAGGCAATTGTGACAGTACAGAACCTCCTAGAAACAAGGCTCCATTGTGACACCGTGGGGAATCATGGAATCAAGGAGCCCATTGTGACACGGCTGCATGGAACCAATGGTCCATGGTTACACGGCGGATTCAAGAAGAGCACGGTGACACCACGCAACATCATGGAACCATAGGTCCATTGTGACACAGCGGGGCCTCATGGAAACAAGGGGACCATTGTGGCAAAGCAGGGCCTAATGGAAGCATGGAGAGCATTGTGACACTAAGGAAACTCCTGGAACCAAGATGACCACTGGCACATAATGGAACCTCATGGAAGCAAGCCTCCACAATGACTTTGGAGGGCCTCGGGGACCACAGGACCCATTGTGACACAGCAGGACCTGGTGGAACCAAGGAGCCTTTGTGATACTCCACATCCACATGGAAGCCAGGGTGCACTGAGACACAGCGGGGCCTTGTGGGAACCAAAGACACCTCTGCAAAAAGCAGGCTAGCTCATAGAAGCAAGGAGTCCATTGTTACAACGTAAAAGCTATGGAACCAAGGGACCATTGTGACACTGCGGGGCCTCATGGAACCAATTGTCCATGATGACAGTGCGGATCAAAGGAGCCCATGGTGACACTGCGGAACCTGATGGAACCAAGGAGCCATTGTGACACAGTGGGGCCTCATGGAATCAAGGAGACCATTGTGACCCAGGTGTTGCATGGGAAGGCAAGGAGCCATTGTGACACTTTGGGCTTCTTCCCTTGAGCTCTGCAGCTGGCTGTCCCAGCCCAGCGCACCATGTGCCACCTGCTCTCCTCAGGGCTCTGCCTGCACACAGCCCCAGGAGAAGTTTTCCTGTTTGCAAGGAAAGAATGGAAAAGCCGGAGCAGGTTTCCTAAACAACAAACCCCACTCAGGAGCCACATGCTCAGTACAGGCTGCCTGGAACGATGTCCCCTTTCTACAAGGGTCAGTGTGAGCAGGAATGAATGATCTCTGGGAGCAGAATTCTCGGAGTCTTTCCACTGAATTCTCTGTCCCTGTGTCTTGGGGTGACTTTATCGTGTGTATCCCCTATTGCTGCTCTATGCTCAGAAGTGAACTTTGTGCGTTTCTGTGCCTTTCAACTGAGCCTGAGAGGGGGGAGAGGAAAAAAACCGGACAAACTTCTCAGAGCGTTTGTTCAAGGACACACATACACACTCCTCTGCATCCTGCTTGCAGCAAGAGCAGAGGAAGCAACTTGGTTTCTTTTTTGCCAGTTTTCAGCTCCTTTTCTCTGGGGGGAGATGGAGAGTTGAACTTTGTTTTCCTGGGACTTCGGGGGGTTTTTTTCCCTTCTTCTCTTCTTGACTCTTTCAACATCAGAGCACATTGGGAGAATTTTCTCCCGAGGTGGGGGCCCTGAATGTGGGCCCATGAGCCAGCTGCAAGGAGGAGGAGAGAGACTACACCTACGGAAGTGTTGGGGTTCCTCCCCCCTGCCATGAGGTCATGGGAGAGGAGACCCTGGGGTAGAGGCATGGCCTGGGCACGGGGGTCTCCCTGCTCCCTGCTCACATGTGCCCTAACCCTGTTCAGCACTGCTTATTTTGTGTTGCCTTGTGCGAGGAGGGCCCTGGTTGTGCTGTGATTGCTCAGTTCTTTGGCAGTGCCCCGCCCATGTGGCTGGAGAAGAAAGAGCTCTGAAACTTCTCTCAAGAATCGCCCCCTGTTTCTTTGCACGGGCCTCGCTGTCTATGGATGTTTCAGGAGACCCCACCGAAACACGGAAGGACTCTCTAATTATCCCAGCTTTCTCTGCACAGCAAGAGCTTTTAATATTTAGCATTGCTATCCTTTTCCTGTGTGTTTGTTAAAAAAATAGTTTTTATCTCTTTCACTTTCTTCCCAGGAAAGTTCTTTTTTCCAAAAACCTGGTGGGGGAGGGCTGGGTGTAACCTGCCTTCTATCAGAGGATATTTTCCTCCAAATTTGTCCAAACCGGCACAGCCTGTCCTTTCCTGGGTCTCTGTTGCAGATGGAAGCTGCTGGTGCCATTGTCAGCTTGAAGCCCTCTTTTGATGCAAGCAGATGTTGCCAGGTGTGTTCAGCAGCTGTTGCTCAATGCTTATGCCAAGCTATTGTGTTCCTCATGGAACCAAGGAGCCATTGTGACACTGCAGGGGCTGATGGCATCAAGGAGGCAATTGTGACAGTACAGAACCTCCTAGAAACAAGGCTCCATTGTGACACCGTGGGGAATCATGGAATCAAGGAGCCCATTGTGACACGGCTGCATGGAACCAATGGTCCATGGTTACACTGCGGATTCAAGAAGAGCACAGTGACACCACGCAACATCATGGAACCATAGGTCCATTGTGACACAGCGGGGCCTCATGGAAACAAGGGGACCATTGTGGCAAAGCAGGGCCTAATGGAAGCATGGAGAGCATTGTGACACTAAGGAAACTCCTGGAACCAAGATGACCACTGGCACATAATGGAACCTCATGGAAGCAAGCCTCCACAATGACTTTGGAGGGCCTCGGGGACCACAGGACCCATTGTGACACAGCAGGACCTGGTGGAACCAAGGAGCCTTTGTGATACTCCACATCCACATGGAAGCCAGGGTGCACTGAGACACAGCGGGGCCTTGTTGGAACCAAAGACACCTCTGCAAAAAGCAGGCTAGCTCATAGAAGCAAGGAGTCCATTGTTACAACGTAAAAGCTATGGAACCAAGGGACCATTGTGACACTGCGGGGCCTCATGGAACCAATTGTCCATGATGACAGTGCGGATCAAAGGAGACCATGGTGACACTGCGGAACCTGATGGAACCAAGGAGCCATTGTGACACAGTGGGGCCTCATGGAATCAAGGAGACCATTGTGACCCAGGTGTTGCATGTGAAGGCAAGGAGCCATTGTGACACTTTGGGCTTCTTCCCTTGAGCTCTGCAGCTGGCTGTCCCAGCCCAGTGCACCATGTGCCACCTGCTCTCCTCAGGGCTCTGCCTGAACACAGCCCCAGGAGAAGTTTTCCTGTTTGCAAGGAAAGAATGGAAAAGCCTGAGCAGGTTTCCTAAACAACAAACCCCACTCAGGAGCCACATGCTCAGTACAGGCTGCCTGGAACGATGTCCCCTTTCTACAAGGGTCAGTGTGAGCAGGAATGAATGATCTCTGGGAGCAGAATTCTCGGAGTCTTTCCACTGAATTCTCTGTCCCTGTGTCTTGGGGTGACTTTATTGTGTGTATCCCCTATTGCTGCTCTATGCCCAGAAGTGAACTTTGTGCGTTTCTGTGCCTTTCAACTGAGCCTGAGAGGGGGGAGAGGAAAAAAAACCGGACAAACTTCTCAGAGCGTTTGTTCAAGGACACACATACACACTCCTCTGCATCCTGCTTGCAGCAAGAGCAGAGGAAGCAACTTGGTTTCTTTTTAGCCAGTTTTCAGCTCCTTTTCTCTGGGGGGAGATGGAGAGTTGAACTTTGTTTTCCTGGGACTTCGGGGGGTTTTTTTCCCTTCTTCTCTTCTTGACTCTTTCAACATCAGAGCACATTGGGAGAATTTTCTCCCGAGGTGGGGGCCCTGAATGTGGGCCCATGAGCCAGCTGCAAGGAGGAGGAGAGAGACTACACCTACGGAAGTGTTGGGGTTCCTCCCCCCTGCCATGAGGTCATGGGAGAGGGGACCCTGGGGTAGAGGCATGGCCTGGGCACGGGGGTCTCCCTGCTCCCTGCTCACATGTGCCCTAACCCTGTTCAGCACTGCTTATTTTGTGTTGCCTTGTGCGAGGAGGGCCCTGGTTGTGCTGTGATTGCTCAGTTCTTTGGCAGTGCCCCGCCCATGTGGCTGGAGAAGAAAGAGCTCTGAAACTTCTCTCAAGAATCGCTCCCTGTTTCTTTGCACGGGCCTCGCTGTCTATGGATGTTTCAGGAGACCCCACCGAAACACAGAAGGACTCTCAAATTATCCCAGCTTTCTCTGCACAGCGAGAGCTTTTAATATTTAGCATTGCTATCCTTTTCCTGTGTGTTTGTTAAAAAAATAGTTTTTATCTCTTTCACTTTCTTCCCAGGAAAGTTCTTTTTTCCAAAAACCTGGTGGGGGAGGGCTGGGTGTAACCTGCCTTCTATCAGAGGATATTTTCCTCCAAATTTGTCCAAACCGGCACAGCCTGTCCTTTCCTGGGTCTCTGTTGCAGATGGAAGCTGCTGGTGCCATTGTCAGCTTGAAGCCCTCTTTTGATGCAAGCAGATGTTGCCAGGTGTGTTCAGCAGCTGTTGCTCAATGCTTATGCCAAGCTATTGTGTTCCTCATGGAACCAAGGAGCCATTGTGACACTGCAGGGGCTGATGGCATCAAGGAGGCAATTGTGACAGTACAGAACCTCCTAGAAACAAGGCTCCATTGTGACACCGTGGGGAATCATGGAATCAAGGAGCCCATTGTGACACGGCTGCATGGAACCAATGGTCCATGGTTACACGGCGGATTCAAGAAGAGCACGGTGACACCACGCAACATCATGGAACCATAGGTCCATTGTGACACAGCGGGGCCTCATGGAAACAAGGGGACCATTGTGGCAAAGCAGGGCCTAATGGAAGCATGGAGAGCATTGTGACACTAAGGAAACTCCTGGAACCAAGATGACCACTGGCACATAATGGAACCTCATGGAAGCAAGCCTCCACAATGACTTTGGAGGGCCTCGGGGACCACAGGACCCATTGTGACACAGCAGGACCTGGTGGAACCAAGGAGCCTTTGTGATACTCCACATCCACATGGAAGCCAGGGTGCACTGAGACACAGCGGGGCCTTGTTGGAACCAAAGACACCTCTGCAAAAAGCAGGCTAGCTCATAGAAGCAAGGAGTCCATTGTTACAACGTAAAAGCTATGGAACCAAGGGACCATTGTGACACTGCGGGGCCTCATGGAACCAATTGTCCATGATGACAATGCGGATCAAAGGAGACCACGGTGACACTGCGGAACCTGATGGAACCAAGGAGCCATTGTGACACAGTGGGGCCTCATGGAATCAAGGAGACCATTGTGACCCAGGTGTTGCATGTGAAGGCAAGGAGCCATTGTGACACTTTGGGCTTCTTCCCTTGAGCTCTGCAGCTGGCTGTCCCAGCCCAGCGCACCATGTGCCACCTGCTCTCCTCAGGGCTCTGCCTGCACACAGCCCCAGGAGAAGTTTTCCTGTTTGCAAGGAAAGAATGGAAAAGCCTGAGCAGGTTTCCTAAACAACAAACCCCACTCAGGAGCCACATGCTCAGTACAGGCT
Organism: Aphelocoma coerulescens; assembly: GCF_041296385.1. Lineage (NCBI taxonomy): Eukaryota > Metazoa > Chordata > Aves > Passeriformes > Corvidae > Aphelocoma > Aphelocoma coerulescens. The sequence goes on along the minus strand of NW_027184024.1, from coordinate 1,026,236 downwards.
GCCTGGAACGATGTCCCCTTTCTACAAGGGTCAGTGTGAGCAGGAATGAATGATCTCTGGGAGCAGAATTCTCGGAGTCTTTCCACTGAATTCTCTGTCCCTGTGTCTTGGGGTGACTTTATTGTGTGTATCCCCTATTGCTGCTCTATGCCCAGAAGTGAACTTTGTGCATTTCTGTGCCTTTCAACTGAGCCTGAGAGGGGGGAGAGGAAAAAAAACCGGACAAACTTCTCAGAGCGTTTGTTCAAGGACACACATACACACTCCTCTGCATCCTGCTTGCAGCAAGAGCAGAGGAAGCAACTTTGTTTCTTTTTAGCCAGTTTTCAGCTTCTTTTCTCTGGGGGGAGATGGAGAGTTGAACTTTGTTTTCCTGGGACTTCGGGGGGTTTTTTTCCCTTCTTCTCTTCTTGACTCTTTCAACATCAGAGCACATTGGGAGAATTTTCTCCCGAGGTGGGGGCCCTGAATGTGGGCCCATGAGCCAGCTGCAAGGAGGAGGAGAGAGACTACACCTACGGAAGTGTTGGGGTTCCTCCCCCCTGCCATGAGGTCATGGGAGAGGGGACCCTGGGGTAGAGGCATGGCCTGGGCACGGGGGTCTCCCTGCTCCCTGCTCACATGTGCCCTAACCCTGTTCAGCACTGGTTATTTTGTGTTGCCCTGTGCCAGGAGGGCCCTGGTTGTGCCGTGATTGCTCAGTTCTTTGGCAGTGCCCCGCCCATGTGGCTGGAGAAGAAAGAGCTCTGAAACTTCTCTCAAGAATCGCTCCCTGTTTCTTTGCACGGGCCTCGCTGTCTATGGATGTTTCAGGAGACCCCACCGAAACACGGAAGGACTCTCAAATTATCCCAGCTTTCTCTGCACAGCGAGAGCTTTTAATATTTAGCATTGCTATCCTTTTCCTGTGTGTTTGTTAAAAAAATAGTTTTTATCTCTTTCACTTTCTTCCCAGGAAAGTTCTTTTTTCCAAAAACCTGGTGGGGGAGGGCTGGGTGTAACCTGCCTTCTATCAGAGGATATTTTCCTCCAAATTTGTCCAAACCGGCACAGCCTGTCCTTTCCTGGGTCTCTGTTGCAGATGGAAGCTGCTGGTGCCATTGTCAGCTTGAAGCCCTCTTTTGATGCAAGCAGATGTTGCCAGGTGTGTTCAGCAGCTGTTGCTCAATGCTTATGCCAAGCTATTGTGTTCCTCATGGAACCAAGGAGCCATTGTGACACTGCAGGGGCTGATGGCATCAAGGAGGCAATTGTGACAGTACAGAACCTCCTAGAAACAAGGCTCCATTGTGACACCGTGGGGAATCATGGAATCAAGGAGCCCATTGTGACACGGCTGCATGGAACCAATGGTCCATGGTTACACGGCGGATTCAAGAAGAGCACGGTGACACCACGCAACATCATGGAACCATAGGTCCATTGTGACACAGCGGGGCCTCATGGAAACAAGGGGACCATTGTGGCAAAGCAGGGCCTAATGGAAGCATGGAGAGCATTGTGACACTAAGGAAACTCCTGGAACCAAGATGACCACTGGCACATAATGGAACCTCATGGAAGCAAGCCTCCACAATGACTTTGGAGGGCCTCAGGGACCACAGGACCCATTGTGACACAGCAGGACCTGGTGGAACCAAGGAGCCTTTGTGATACTCCACATCCACATGGAAGCCAGGGTGCACTGAGACACAGCGGGGCCTTGTTGGAACCAAAGACACCTCTGCAAAAAGCAGGCTAGCTCATAGAAGCAAGGAGTCCATTGTTACAACGTAAAAGCTATGGAACCAAGGGACCATTGTGACACTGCGGGGCCTCATGGAACCAATTGTCCATGATGACAATGCGGATCAAAGGAGACCACGGTGACACTGCGGAACCTGATGGAACCAAGGAGCCATTGTGACACAGTGGGGCCTCATGGAATCAAGGAGACCATTGTGACCCAGGTGTTGCATGTGAAGGCAAGGAGCCATTGTGACACTTTGGGCTTCTTCCCTTGAGCTCTGCAGCTGGCTGTCCCAGCCCAGCGCACCATGTGCCACCTGCTCTCCTCAGGGCTCTGCCTGCACACAGCCCCAGGAGAAGTTTTCCTGTTTGCAAGGAAAGAATGGAAAAGCCTGAGCAGGTTTCCTAAACAACAAACCCCACTCAGGAGCCACATGCTCAGTACAGGCTGCCTGGAACGATGTCCCCTTTCTACAAGGGTCAGTGTGAGCAGGAATGAATGATCTCTGGGAGCAGAATTCTCGGAGTCTTTCCACTGAATTCTCTGTCCCTGTGTCTTGGGGTGACTTTATTGTGTGTATCCCCTATTGCTGCTCTATGCCCAGAAGTGAACTTTGTGCATTTCTGTGCCTTTCAACTGAGCCTGAGAGGGGGGAGAGGAAAAAAAACCGGACAAACTTCTCAGAGCGTTTGTTCAAGGACACACATACACACTCCTCTGCATCCTGCTTGCAGCAAGAGCAGAGGAAGCAACTTTGTTTCTTTTTAGCCAGTTTTCAGCTCCTTTTCTCTGGGGGGAGATGGAGAGTTGAACTTTGTTTTCCTGGGACTTCGGGGGGTTTTTTTCCCTTCTTCTCTTCTTGACTCTTTCAACATCAGAGCACATTGGGAGAATTTTCTCCCGAGGTGGGGGCCCTGAATGTGGGCCCATGAGCCAGCTGCAAGGAGGAGGAGAGAGACTACACCTACGGAAGTGTTGGGGTTCCTCCCCCCTGCCATGAGGTCATGGGAGAGGGGACCCTGGGGTAGAGGCATGGCCTGGGCACGGGGGTCTCCCTGCTCCCTGCTCACATGTGCCCTAACCCTGTTCAGCACTGCTTATTTTGTGTTGCCCTGTGCCAGGAGGGCCCTGGTTGTGCCGTGATTGCTCAGTTCTTTGGCAGTGCCCCGCCCATGTGGCTGGAGAAGAAAGAGCTCTGAAACTTCTCTCAAGAATCGCTCCCTGTTTCTTTGCACGGGCCTCGCTGTCTATGGATGTTTCAGGAGACCCCACCGAAACACGGAAGGACTCTCAAATTATCCCAGCTTTCTCTGCACAGCGAGAGCTTTTAATATTTAGCATTGCTATCCTTTTCCTGTGTGTTTGTTAAAAAATAGTTTTTATCTCTTTCACTTTCTTCCCAGGAAAGTTCTTTTTTCCAAAAACCTGGTGGGGGAGGGCTGGGTGTAACCTGCCTTCTATCAGAGGATATTTTCCTTCAAATTTGTCCAAACCGGCACAGCCTGTCCTTTCCTGGGTCTCTGTTGCAGATGGAAGCTGCTGGTGCCATTGTCAGCTTGAAGCCCTCTTTTGATGCAAGCAGATGTTGCCAGGTGTGTTCAGCAGCTGTTGCTCAATGCTTATGCCAAGCTATTGTGTTCCTCATGGAACCAAGGAGCCATTGTGACACTGCAGGGGCTGATGGCATCAAGGAGGCAATTGTGACAGTACAGAACCTCCTAGAAACAAGGCTCCATTGTGACACCGTGGGGAATCATGGAATCAAGGAGCCCATTGTGACACGGCTGCATGGAACCAATGGTCCATGGTTACACGGCGGATTCAAGAAGAGCACGGTGACACCACGCAACATCATGGAACCATAGGTCCATTGTGACACAGCGGGGCCTCATGGAAACAAGGGGACCATTGTGGCAAAGCAGGGCCTAATGGAAGCATGGAGAGCATTGTGACACTAAGGAAACTCCTGGAACCAAGATGACCACTGGCACATAATGGAACCTCATGGAAGCAAGCCTCCACAATGACTTTGGAGGGCCTCGGGGACCACAGGACCCATTGTGACACAGCAGGACCTGGTGGAACCAAGGAGCCTTTGTGATACTCCACATCCACATGGAAGCCAGGGTGCACTGAGACACAGCGGGGCCTTGTGGGAACCAAAGACACCTCTGCAAAAAGCAGGCTAGCTCATAGAAGCAAGGAGTCCATTGTTACAACGTAAAAGCTATGGAACCAAGGGACCATTGTGACACTGCGGGGCCTCATGGAACCAATTGTCCATGATGACAGTGCGGATCAAAGGAGCCCATGGTGACACTGCGGAACCTGATGGAACCAAGGAGCCATTGTGACACAGTGGGGCCTCATGGAATCAAGGAGACCATTGTGACCCAGGTGTTGCATGGGAAGGCAAGGAGCCATTGTGACACTTTGGGCTTCTTCCCTTGAGCTCTGCAGCTGGCTGTCCCAGCCCAGCGCACCATGTGCCACCTGCTCTCCTCAGGGCTCTGCCTGCACACAGCCCCAGGAGAAGTTTTCCTGTTTGCAAGGAAAGAATGGAAAAGCCGGAGCAGGTTTCCTAAACAACAAACCCCACTCAGGAGCCACATGCTCAGTACAGGCTGCCTGGAACGATGTCCCCTTTCTACAAGGGTCAGTGTGAGCAGGAATGAATGATCTCTGGGAGCAGAATTCTCGGAGTCTTTCCACTGAATTCTCTGTCCCTGTGTCTTGGGGTGACTTTATCGTGTGTATCCCCTATTGCTGCTCTATGCTCAGAAGTGAACTTTGTGCGTTTCTGTGCCTTTCAACTGAGCCTGAGAGGGGGGAGAGGAAAAAAACCGGACAAACTTCTCAGAGCGTTTGTTCAAGGACACACATACACACTCCTCTGCATCCTGCTTGCAGCAAGAGCAGAGGAAGCAACTTGGTTTCTTTTTTGCCAGTTTTCAGCTCCTTTTCTCTGGGGGGAGATGGAGAGTTGAACTTTGTTTTCCTGGGACTTCGGGGGGTTTTTTTCCCTTCTTCTCTTCTTGACTCTTTCAACATCAGAGCACATTGGGAGAATTTTCTCCCGAGGTGGGGGCCCTGAATGTGGGCCCATGAGCCAGCTGCAAGGAGGAGGAGAGAGACTACACCTACGGAAGTGTTGGGGTTCCTCCCCCCTGCCATGAGGTCATGGGAGAGGAGACCCTGGGGTAGAGGCATGGCCTGGGCACGGGGGTCTCCCTGCTCCCTGCTCACATGTGCCCTAACCCTGTTCAGCACTGCTTATTTTGTGTTGCCTTGTGCGAGGAGGGCCCTGGTTGTGCTGTGATTGCTCAGTTCTTTGGCAGTGCCCCGCCCATGTGGCTGGAGAAGAAAGAGCTCTGAAACTTCTCTCAAGAATCGCCCCCTGTTTCTTTGCACGGGCCTCGCTGTCTATGGATGTTTCAGGAGACCCCACCGAAACACGGAAGGACTCTCTAATTATCCCAGCTTTCTCTGCACAGCAAGAGCTTTTAATATTTAGCATTGCTATCCTTTTCCTGTGTGTTTGTTAAAAAAATAGTTTTTATCTCTTTCACTTTCTTCCCAGGAAAGTTCTTTTTTCCAAAAACCTGGTGGGGGAGGGCTGGGTGTAACCTGCCTTCTATCAGAGGATATTTTCCTCCAAATTTGTCCAAACCGGCACAGCCTGTCCTTTCCTGGGTCTCTGTTGCAGATGGAAGCTGCTGGTGCCATTGTCAGCTTGAAGCCCTCTTTTGATGCAAGCAGATGTTGCCAGGTGTGTTCAGCAGCTGTTGCTCAATGCTTATGCCAAGCTATTGTGTTCCTCATGGAACCAAGGAGCCATTGTGACACTGCAGGGGCTGATGGCATCAAGGAGGCAATTGTGACAGTACAGAACCTCCTAGAAACAAGGCTCCATTGTGACACCGTGGGGAATCATGGAATCAAGGAGCCCATTGTGACACGGCTGCATGGAACCAATGGTCCATGGTTACACTGCGGATTCAAGAAGAGCACAGTGACACCACGCAACATCATGGAACCATAGGTCCATTGTGACACAGCGGGGCCTCATGGAAACAAGGGGACCATTGTGGCAAAGCAGGGCCTAATGGAAGCATGGAGAGCATTGTGACACTAAGGAAACTCCTGGAACCAAGATGACCACTGGCACATAATGGAACCTCATGGAAGCAAGCCTCCACAATGACTTTGGAGGGCCTCAGGGACCACAGGACCCATTGTGACACAGCAGGACCTGGTGGAACCAAGGAGCCTTTGTGATACTCCACATCCACATGGAAGCCAGGGTGCACTGAGACACAGCGGGGCCTTGTGGGAACCAAAGACACCTCTGCAAAAAGCAGGCTAGCTCATAGAAGCAAGGAGTCCATTGTTACAACGTAAAAGCTATGGAACCAAGGGACCATTGTGACACTGCGGGGCCTCATGGAACCAATTGTCCATGATGACAGTGCGGATCAAAGGAGACCACGGTGACACTGCGGAACCTGATGGAACCAAGGAGCCATTGTGACACAGTGGGGCCTCATGGAATCAAGGAGACCATTGTGACCCAGGTGTTGCATGGGAAGGCAAAGAGCCATTGTGACACTTTGGGCTTCTTCCCTTGAGCTCTGCAGCTGGCTGTCCCAGCCCAGCGCACCATGTGCCACCTGCTCTCCTCAGGGCTCTGCCTGCACACAGCCCCAGGAGAAGTTTTCCTGTTTGCAAGGAAAGAATGGAAAAGCCTGAGCAGGTTTCCTAAACAACAAACCCCACTCAGGAGCCACATGCTCAGTACAGGCTGCCTGGAACGATGTCCCCTTTCTACAAGGGTCAGGGTTAGCAGGAATGAATGATCTCTGGGAGCAGAATTCTCGGAGTCTTTCCACTGAATTCTCTGTCCCTGTGTCTTGGGGTGACTTTATCGTGTGTATCCCCTATTGCTGCTCTATGCTCAGAAGTGAACTTTGTGCGTTTCTGTGCCTTTCAACTGAGCCTGAGAGGGGGGAGAGGAAAAAAACCGGACAAACTTCTCAGAGCGTTTGTTCAAGGACACACATACACACTCCTCTGCATCCTGCTTGCAGCAAGAGCAGAGGAAGCAACTTGGTTTCTTTTTTGCCAGTTTTCAGCTCCTTTTCTCTGGGGGGAGATGGAGAGTTGAACTTTGTTTTCCTGGGACTTCGGGGGGTTTTTTTCCCTTCTTCTCTTCTTGACTCTTTCAACATCAGAGCACATTGGGAGAATTTTCTCCCGAGGTGGGGGCCCTGAATGTGGGCCCATGAGCCAGCTGCAAGGAGGAGGAGAGAGACTACACCTACGGAAGTGTTGGGGTTCCTCCCCCCTGCCATGAGGTCATGGGAGAGGGGACCCTGGGGTAGAGGCATGGCCTGGGCACGGGGGTCTCCCTGCTCCCTGCTCACATGTGCCCTAACCCTGTTCAGCACTGCTTATTTTGTGTTGCCTTGTGCGAGGAGGGCCCTGGTTGTGCTGTGATTGCTCAGTTCTTTGGCAGTGCCCCGCCCATGTGGCTGGAGAAGAAAGAGCTCTGAAACTTCTCTCAAGAATCGCTCCCTGTTTCTTTGCACGGGCCTCGCTGTCTATGGATGTTTCAGGAGACCCCACCGAAACACAGAAGGACTCTCAAATTATCCCAGCTTTCTCTGCACAGCAAGAGCTTTTAATATTTAGCATTGCTATCCTTTTCCTGTGTGTTTGTTAAAAAAATAGTTTTTATCTCTTTCACTTTCTTCCCAGGAAAGTTCTTTTTTCCAAAAACCTGGTGGGGGAGGGCTGGGTGTAACCTGCCTTCTATCAGAGGATATTTTCCTCCAAATTTGTCCAAACCGGCACAGCCTGTCCTTTCCTGGGTCTCTGTTGCAGATGGAAGCTGCTGGTGCCATTGTCAGCTTGAAGCCCTCTTTTGATGCAAGCAGATGTTGCCAGGTGTGTTCAGCAGCTGTTGCTCAATGCTTATGCCAAGCTATTGTGTTCCTCATGGAACCAAGGAGCCATTGTGACACTGCAGGGGCTGATGGCATCAAGGAGGCAATTGTGACAGTACAGAACCTCCTAGAAACAAGGCTCCATTGTGACACCGTGGGGAATCATGGAATCAAGGAGCCCATTGTGACACGGCTGCATGGAACCAATGGTCCATGGTTACACTGCGGATTCAAGAAGAGCACAGTGACACCACGCAACATCATGGAACCATAGGTCCATTGTGACACAGCGGGGCCTCATGGAAACAAGGGGACCATTGTGGCAAAGCAGGGCCTAATGGAAGCATGGAGAGCATTGTGACACTAAGGAAACTCCTGGAACCAAGATGACCACTGGCACATAATGGAACCTCATGGAAGCAAGCCTCCACAATGACTTTGGAGGGCCTCAGGGACCACAGGACCCATTGTGACACAGCAGGACCTGGTGGAACCAAGGAGCCTTTGTGATACTCCACATCCACATGGAAGCCAGGGTGCACTGAGACACAGCGGGGCCTTGTGGGAACCAAAGACACCTCTGCAAAAAGCAGGCTAGCTCATAGAAGCAAGGAGTCCATTGTTACAACGTAAAAGCTATGGAACCAAGGGACCATTGTGACACTGCGGGGCCTCATGGAACCAATTGTCCATGATGACAGTGCGGATCAAAGGAGACCACGGTGACACTGCGGAACCTGATGGAACCAAGGAGCCATTGTGACACAGTGGGGCCTCATGGAATCAAGGAGACCATTGTGACCCAGGTGTTGCATGGGAAGGCAAAGAGCCATTGTGACACTTTGGGCTTCTTCCCTTGAGCTCTGCAGCTGGCTGTCCCAGCCCAGCGCACCATGTGCCACCTGCTCTCCTCAGGGCTCTGCCTGCACACAGCCCCAGGAGAAGTTTTCCTGTTTGCAAGGAAAGAATGGAAAAGCCTGAGCAGGTTTCCTAAACAACAAACCCCACTCAGGAGCCACATGCTCAGTACAGGCTGCCTGGAACGATGTCCCCTTTCTACAAGGGTCAGGGTTAGCAGGAATGAATGATCTCTGGGAGCAGAATTCTCGGAGTCTTTCCACTGAATTCTCTGTCCCTGTGTCTTGGGGTGACTTTATCGTGTGTATCCCCTATTGCTGCTCTATGCTCAGAAGTGAACTTTGTGCGTTTCTGTGCCTTTCAACTGAGCCTGAGAGGGGGGAGAGGAAAAAAACCGGACAAACTTCTCAGAGCGTTTGTTCAAGGACACACATACACACTCCTCTGCATCCTGCTTGCAGCAAGAGCAGAGGAAGCAACTTGGTTTCTTTTTTGCCAGTTTTCAGCTCCTTTTCTCTGGGGGGAGATGGAGAGTTGAACTTTGTTTTCCTGGGACTTCGGGGGGTTTTTTTCCCTTCTTCTCTTCTTGACTCTTTCAACATCAGAGCACATTGGGAGAATTTTCTCCCGAGGTGGGGGCCCTGAATGTGGGCCCATGAGCCAGCTGCAAGGAGGAGGAGAGAGACTACACCTACGGAAGTGTTGGGGTTCCTCCCCCCTGCCATGAGGTCATGGGAGAGGAGACCCTGGGGTAGAGGCATGGCCTGGGCACGGGGGTCTCCCTGCTCCCTGCTCACATGTGCCCTAACCCTGTTCAGCACTGCTTATTTTGTGTTGCCTTGTGCGAGGAGGGCCCTGGTTGTGCTGTGATTGCTCAGTTCTTTGGCAGTGCCCCGCCCATGTGGCTGGAGAAGAAAGAGCTCTGAAACTTCTCTCAAGAATCGCCCCCTGTTTCTTTGCACGGGCCTCGCTGTCTATGGATGTTTCAGGAGACCCCACCGAAACACGGAAGGACTCTCTAATTATCCCAGCTTTCTCTGCACAGCAAGAGCTTTTAATATTTAGCATTGCTATCCTTTTCCTGTGTGTTTGTTAAAAAAATAGTTTTTATCTCTTTCACTTTCTTCCCAGGAAAGTTCTTTTTTCCAAAAACCTGGTGGGGGAGGGCTGGGTGTAACCTGCCTTCTATCAGAGGATATTTTCCTCCAAATTTGTCCAAACCGGCACAGCCTGTCCTTTCCTGGGTCTCTGTTGCAGATGGAAGCTGCTGGTGCCATTGTCAGCTTGAAGCCCTCTTTTGATGCAAGCAGATGTTGCCAGGTGTGTTCAGCAGCTGTTGCTCAATGCTTATGCCAAGCTATTGTGTTCCTCATGGAACCAAGGAGCCATTGTGACACTGCAGGGGCTGATGGCATCAAGGAGGCAATTGTGACAGTACAGAACCTCCTAGAAACAAGGCTCCATTGTGACACCGTGGGGAATCATGGAATCAAGGAGCCCATTGTGACACGGCTGCATGGAACCAATGGTCCATGGTTACACTGCGGATTCAAGAAGAGCACGGTGACACCACGCAACATCATGGAACCATAGGTCCATTGTGACACAGCGGGGCCTCATGGAAACAAGGGGACCATTGTGGCAAAGCAGGGCCTAATGGAAGCATGGAGAGCATTGTGACACTAAGGAAACTCCTGGAACCAAGATGACCACTGGCACATAATGGAACCTCATGGAAGCAAGCCTCCACGATGACTTTGGAGGGCCTCGGGGACCACAGGACCCATTGTGACACAGCAGGACCTGGTGGAACCAAGGAGCCTTTGTGATACTCCACATCCACATGGAAGCCAGGGTGCACTGAGACACAGCGGGGCCTTGTGGGAACCAAAGACACCTCTGCAAAAAGCAGGCTAGCTCATAGAAGCAAGGAGTCCATTGTTACAACGTAAAAGCTATGGAACCAAGGGACCATTGTGACACTGCGGGGCCTCATGGAACCAATTGTCCATGATGACAGTGCGGATCAAAGGAGACCACGGTGACACTGCGGAACCTGATGGAACCAAGGAGCCATTGTGACACAGTGGGGCCTCATGGAATCAAGGAGACCATTGTGACCCAGGTGTTGCATGGGAAGGCAAAGAGCCATTGTGACACTTTGGGCTTCTTCCCTTGAGCTCTGCAGCTGGCTGTCCCAGCCCAGCGCACCATGTGCCACCTGCTCTCCTCAGGGCTCTGCCTGCACACAGCCCCAGGAGAAGTTTTCCTGTTTGCAAGGAAAGAATGGAAAAGCCTGAGCAGGTTTCCTAAACAACAAACCCCACTCAGGAGCCACATGCTCAGTACAGGCTGCCTGGAACGATGTCCCCTTTCTACAAGGGTCAGGGTTAGCAGGAATGAATGATCTCTGGGAGCAGAATTCTCGGAGTCTTTCCACTGAATTCTCTGTCCCTGTGTCTTGGGGTGACTTTATCGTGTGTATCCCCTATTGCTGCTCTATGCTCAGAAGTGAACTTTGTGCGTTTCTGTGCCTTTCAACTGAGCCTGAGAGGGGGGAGAGGAAAAAAACCGGACAAACTTCTCAGAGCGTTTGTTCAAGGACACACATACACACTCCTCTGCATCCTGCTTGCAGCAAGAGCAGAGGAAGCAACTTGGTTTCTTTTTTGCCAGTTTTCAGCTCCTTTTCTCTGGGGGGAGATGGAGAGTTGAACTTTGTTTTCCTGGGACTTCGGGGGGTTTTTTTCCCTTCTTCTCTTCTTGACTCTTTCAACATCAGAGCACATTGGGAGAATTTTCTCCCGAGGTGGGGGCCCTGAATGTGGGCCCATGAGCCAGCTGCAAGGAGGAGGAGAGAGACTACACCTACGGAAGTGTTGGGGTTCCTCCCCCCTGCCATGAGGTCATGGGAGAGGGGACCCTGGGGTAGAGGCATGGCCTGGGCACGGGGGTCTCCCTGCTCCCTGCTCACATGTGCCCTAACCCTGTTCAGCACTGCTTATTTTGTGTTGCCTTGTGCGAGGAGGGCCCTGGTTGTGCTGTGATTGCTCAGTTCTTTGGCAGTGCCCCGCCCATGTGGCTGGAGAAGAAAGAGCTCTGAAACTTCTCTCAAGAATCGCTCCCTGTTTCTTTGCACGGGCCTCGCTGTCTATGGATGTTTCAGGAGACCCCACCGAAACACAGAAGGACTCTCAAATTATCCCAGCTTTCTCTGCACAGCAAGAGCTTTTAATATTTAGCATTGCTATCCTTTTCCTGTGTGTTTGTTAAAAAAATAGTTTTTATCTCTTTCACTTTCTTCCCAGGAAAGTTCTTTTTTCCAAAAACCTGGTGGGGGAGGGCTGGGTGTAACCTGCCTTCTATCAGAGGATATTTTCCTCCAAATTTGTCCAAACCGGCACAGCCTGTCCTTTCCTGGGTCTCTGTTGCAGATGGAAGCTGCTGGTGCCATTGTCAGCTTGAAGCCCTCTTTTGATGCAAGCAGATGTTGCCAGGTGTGTTCAGCAGCTGTTGCTCAATGCTTATGCCAAGCTATTGTGTTCCTCATGGAACCAAGGAGCCATTGTGACACTGCAGGGGCTGATGGCATCAAGGAGGCAATTGTGACAGTACAGAACCTCCTAGAAACAAGGCTCCATTGTGACACCGTGGGGAATCATGGAATCAAGGAGCCCATTGTGACACGGCTGCATGGAACCAATGGTCCATGGTTACACTGCGGATTCAAGAAGAGCACAGTGACACCACGCAACATCATGGAACCATAGGTCCATTGTGACACAGCGGGGCCTCATGGAAACAAGGGGACCATTGTGGCAAAGCAGGGCCTAATGGAAGCATGGAGAGCATTGTGACACTAAGGAAACTCCTGGAACCAAGATGACCACTGGCACATAATGGAACCTCATGGAAGCAAGCCTCCACAATGACTTTGGAGGGCCTCAGGGACCACAGGACCCATTGTGACACAGCAGGACCTGGTGGAACCAAGGAGCCTTTGTGATACTCCACATCCACATGGAAGCCAGGGTGCACTGAGACACAGCGGGGCCTTGTGGGAACCAAAGACACCTCTGCAAAAAGCAGGCTAGCTCATAGAAGCAAGGAGTCCATTGTTACAACGTAAAAGCTATGGAACCAAGGGACCATTGTGACACTGCGGGGCCTCATGGAACCAATTGTCCATGATGACAGTGCGGATCAAAGGAGACCACGGTGACACTGCGGAACCTGATGGAACCAAGGAGCCATTGTGACACAGTGGGGCCTCATGGAATCAAGGAGACCATTGTGACCCAGGTGTTGCATGGGAAGGCAAAGAGCCATTGTGACACTTTGGGCTTCTTCCCTTGAGCTCTGCAGCTGGCTGTCCCAGCCCAGCGCACCATGTGCCACCTGCTCTCCTCAGGGCTCTGCCTGCACACAGCCCCAGGAGAAGTTTTCCTGTTTGCAAGGAAAGAATGGAAAAGCCTGAGCAGGTTTCCTAAACAACAAACCCCACTCAGGAGCCACATGCTCAGTACAGGCTGCCTGGAACGATGTCCCCTTTCTACAAGGGTCAGGGTTAGCAGGAATGAATGATCTCTGGGAGCAGAATTCTCGGAGTCTTTCCACTGAATTCTCTGTCCCTGTGTCTTGGGGTGACTTTATCGTGTGTATCCCCTATTGCTGCTCTATGCTCAGAAGTGAACTTTGTGCGTTTCTGTGCCTTTCAACTGAGCCTGAGAGGGGGGAGAGGAAAAAAACCGGACAAACTTCTCAGAGCGTTTGTTCAAGGACACACATACACACTCCTCTGCATCCTGCTTGCAGCAAGAGCAGAGGAAGCAACTTGGTTTCTTTTTTGCCAGTTTTCAGCTCCTTTTCTCTGGGGGGAGATGGAGAGTTGAACTTTGTTTTCCTGGGACTTCGGGGGGTTTTTTTCCCTTCTTCTCTTCTTGACTCTTTCAACATCAGAGCACATTGGGAGAATTTTCTCCCGAGGTGGGGGCCCTGAATGTGGGCCCATGAGCCAGCTGCAAGGAGGAGGAGAGAGACTACACCTACGGAAGTGTTGGGGTTCCTCCCCCCTGCCATGAGGTCATGGGAGAGGGGACCCTGGGGTAGAGGCATGGCCTGGGCACGGGGGTCTCCCTGCTCCCTGCTCACATGTGCCCTAACCCTGTTCAGCACTGCTTATTTTGTGTTGCCTTGTGCGAGGAGGGCCCTGGTTGTGCCGTGATTGCTCAGTTCTTTGGCAGTGCCCCGCCCATGTGGCTGGAGAAGAAAGAGCTCTGAAACTTCTCTCAAGAATCGCTCCCTGTTTCTTTGCACGGGCCTCGCTGTCTATGGATGTTTCAGGAGACCCCACCGAAACACAGAAGGACTCTCAAATTATCCCAGCTTTCTCTGCACAGCAAGAGCTTTTAATATTTAGCATTGCTATCCTTTTCCTGTGTGTTTGTTAAAAAAATAGTTTTTATCTCTTTCACTTTCTTCCCAGGAAAGTTCTTTTTTCCAAAAACCTGGTGGGGGAGGGCTGGGTGTAACCTGCCTTCTATCAGAGGATATTTTCCTCCAAATTTGTCCAAACCGGCACAGCCTGTCCTTTCCTGGGTCTCTGTTGCAGATGGAAGCTGCTGGTGCCATTGTCAGCTTGAAGCCCTCTTTTGATGCAAGCAGATGTTGCCAGGTGTGTTCAGCAGCTGTTGCTCAATGCTTATGCCAAGCTATTGTGTTCCTCATGGAACCAAGGAGCCATTGTGACACTGCAGGGGCTGATGGCATCAAGGAGGCAATTGTGACAGTACAGAACCTCCTAGAAACAAGGCTCCATTGTGACACCGTGGGGAATCATGGAATCAAGGAGCCCATTGTGACACGGCTGCATGGAACCAATGGTCCATGGTTACACTGCGGATTCAAGAAGAGCACAGTGACACCACGCAACATCATGGAACCATAGGTCCATTGTGACACAGCGGGGCCTCATGGAAACAAGGGGACCATTGTGGCAAAGCAGGGCCTAATGGAAGCATGGAGAGCATTGTGACACTAAGGAAACTCCTGGAACCAAGATGACCACTGGCACATAATGGAACCTCATGGAAGCAAGCCTCCACGATGACTTTGGAGGGCCTCGGGGACCACAGGACCCATTGTGACACAGCAGGACCTGGTGGAACCAAGGAGCCTTTGTGATACTCCACATCCACATGGAAGCCAGGGTGCACTGAGACACAGCGGGGCCTTGTTGGAACCAAAGACACCTCTGCAAAAAGCAGGCTAGCTCATAGAAGCAAGGAGTCCATTGTTACAACGTAAAAGCTATGGAACCAAGGGACCATTGTGACACTGCGGGGCCTCATGGAACCAATTGTCCATGATGACAGTGCGGATCAAAGGAGACCATGGTGACACTGCGGAACCTGATGGAACCAAGGAGCCATTGTGACACAGTGGGGCCTCATGGAATCAAGGAGACCATTGTGACCCAGGTGTTGCATGTGAAGGCAAGGAGCCATTGTGACACTTTGGGCTTCTTCCCTTGAGCTCTGCAGCTGGCTGTCCCAGCCCAGCGCACCATGTGCCACCTGCTCTCCTCAGGGCTCTGCCTGCACACAGCCCCAGGAGAAGTTTTCCTGTTTGCAAGGAAAGAATGGAAAAGCCTGAGCAGGTTTCCTAAACAACAAACCCCACTCAGGAGCCACATGCTCAGTACAGGCTGCCTGGAACGATGTCCCCTTTCTACAAGGGTCAGTGTGAGCAGGAATGAATGATCTCTGGGAGCAGAATTCTCGGAGTCTTTCCACTGAATTCTCTGTCCCTGTGTCTTGGGGTGACTTTATTGTGTGTATCCCCTATTGCTGCTCTATGCCCAGAAGTGAACTTTGTGCGTTTCTGTGCCTTTCAACTGAGCCTGAGAGGGGGGAGAGGAAAAAAAACCGGACAAACTTCTCAGAGCGTTTGTTCAAGGACACACATACACACTCCTCTGCATCCTGCTTGCAGCAAGAGCAGAGGAAGCAACTTTGTTTCTTTTTTGCCAGTTTTCAGCTCCTTTTCTCTGGGGGGAGATGGAGAGTTGAACTTTGTTTTCCTGGGACTTCGGGGCTTTTTTTTCCCTTCTTCTCTTCTTGACTCTTTCAACATCAGAGCACATTGGGAGAATTTTCTCCCGAGGTGGGGGCCCTGAATGTGGGCCCATGAGCCAGCTGCAAGGAGGAGGAGAGAGACTACACCTACGGAAGTGTTGGGGTTCCTCCCCCCTGCCATGAGGTCATGGGAGAGGGGACCCTGGGGTAGAGGCATGGCCTGGGCACGGGGGTCTCCCTGCTCCCTGCTCACATGTGCCCTAACCCTGTTCAGCACTGCTTATTTTGTGTTGCCCTGTGTGAGGAGGGCCCTGGTTGTGCCGTGATTGCTCAGTTCTTTGGCAGTGCCCCGCCCATGTGGCTGGAGAAGAAAGAGCTCTGAAACTTCTCTCAAGAATCGCTCCCTGTTTCTTTGCACGGGCCTCGCTGTCTATGGATGTTTCAGGAGACCCCACCGAAACACGGAAGGACTCTCAAATTATCCCAGCTTTCTCTGCACAGCGAGAGCTTTTAATATTTAGCATTGCTATCCTTTTCCTGTGTGTTTGTTAAAAAAATAGTTTTTATCTCTTTCACTTTCTTCCCAGGAAAGTTCTTTTTTCCAAAAACCTGGTGGGGGAGGGCTGGGTGTAACCTGCCTTCTATCAGAGGATATTTTCCTCCAAATTTGTCCAAACCGGCACAGCCTGTCCTTTCCTGGGTCTCTGTTGCAGATGGAAGCTGCTGGTGCCATTGTCAGCTTGAAGCCCTCTTTTGATGCAAGCAGATGTTGCCAGGTGTGTTCAGCAGCTGTTGCTCAATGCTTATGCCAAGCTATTGTGTTCCTCATGGAACCAAGGAGCCATTGTGACACTGCAGGGGCTGATGGCATCAAGGAGGCAATTGTGACAGTACAGAACCTCCTAGAAACAAGGCTCCATTGTGACACCGTGGGGAATCATGGAATCAAGGAGCCCATTGTGACACGGCTGCATGGAACCAATGGTCCATGGTTACACGGCGGATTCAAGAAGAGCACGGTGACACCACGCAACATCATGGAACCATAGGTCCATTGTGACACAGCGGGGCCTCATGGAAACAAGGGGACCATTGTGGCAAAGCAGGGCCTAATGGAAGCATGGAGAGCATTGTGACACTAAGGAAACTCCTGGAACCAAGATGACCACTGGCACATAATGGAACCTCATGGAAGCAAGCCTCCACAATGACTTTGGAGGGCCTCGGGGACCACAGGACCCATTGTGACACAGCAGGACCTGGTGGAACCAAGGAGCCTTTGTGATACTCCACATCCACATGGAAGCCAGGGTGCACTGAGACACAGCGGGGCCTTGTTGGAACCAAAGACACCTCTGCAAAAAGCAGGCTAGCTCATAGAAGCAAGGAGTCCATTGTTACAACGTAAAAGCTATGGAACCAAGGGACCATTGTGACACTGCGGGGCCTCATGGAACCAATTGTCCATGATGACAGTGCGGATCAAAGGAGACCATGGTGACACTGCGGAACCTGATGGAACCAAGGAGCCATTGTGACACAGTGGGGCCTCATGGAATCAAGGAGACCATTGTGACCCAGGTGTTGCATGGGAAGCCAAGGAGCCATTGTGACACTTTGGGCTTCTTCCCTTGAGCTCTGCAGCTGGCTGTCCCAGCCCAGTGCACCATGTGCCACCTGCTCTCCTCAGGGCTCTGCCTGAACACAGCCCCAGGAGAAGTTTTCCTGTTTGCAAGGAAAGAATGGAAAAGCCTGAGCAGGTTTCCTAAACAACAAACCCCACTCAGGAGCCACATGCTCAGTACAGGCTGCCTGGAACGATGTCCCCTTTCTACAAGGGTCAGTGTGAGCAGGAATGAATGATCTCTGGGAGCAGAATTCTCGGAGTCTTTCCACTGAATTCTCTGTCCCTGTGTCTTGGGGTGACTTTATTGTGTGTATCCCCTATTGCTGCTCTATGCCCAGAAGTGAACTTTGTGCGTTTCTGTGCCTTTCAACTGAGCCTGAGAGGGGGGAGAGGAAAAAAAACCGGACAAACTTCTCAGAGCGTTTGTTCAAGGACACACATACACACTCCTCTGCATCCTGCTTGCAGCAAGAGCAGAGGAAGCAACTTGGTTTCTTTTTAGCCAGTTTTCAGCTCCTTTTCTCTGGGGGGAGATGGAGAGTTGAACTTTGTTTTCCTGGGACTTCGGGGGGTTTTTTTCCCTTCTTCTCTTCTTGACTCTTTCAACATCAGAGCACATTGGGAGAATTTTCTCCCGAGGTGGGGGCCCTGAATGTGGGCCCATGAGCCAGCTGCAAGGAGGAGGAGAGAGACTACACCTACGGAAGTGTTGGGGTTCCTCCCCCCTGCCATGAGGTCATGGGAGAGGGGACCCTGGGGTAGAGGCATGGCCTGGGCACGGGGGTCTCCCTGCTCCCTGCTCACATGTGCCCTAACCCTGTTCAGCACTGCTTATTTTGTGTTGCCTTGTGCGAGGAGGGCCCTGGTTGTGCTGTGATTGCTCAGTTCTTTGGCAGTGCCCCGCCCATGTGGCTGGAGAAGAAAGAGCTCTGAAACTTCTCTCAAGAATCGCTCCCTGTTTCTTTGCACAGGCCTCGCTGTCTATGGATGTTTCAGGAGACCCCACCGAAACACAGAAGGACTCTCAAATTATCCCAGCTTTCTCTGCACAGCGAGAGCTTTTAATATTTAGCATTGCTATCCTTTTCCTGTGTGTTTGTTAAAAAAATAGTTTTTATCTCTTTCACTTTCTTCCCAGGAAAGTTCTTTTTTCCAAAAACCTGGTGGGGGAGGGCTGGGTGTAACCTGCCTTCTATCAGAGGATATTTTCCTCCAAATTTGTCCAAACCGGCACAGCCTGTCCTTTCCTGGGTCTCTGTTGCAGATGGAAGCTGCTGGTGCCATTGTCAGCTTGAAGCCCTCTTTTGATGCAAGCAGATGTTGCCAGGTGTGTTCAGCAGCTGTTGCTCAATGCTTATGCCAAGCTATTGTGTTCCTCATGGAACCAAGGAGCCATTGTGACACTGCAGGGGCTGATGGCATCAAGGAGGCAATTGTGACAGTACAGAACCTCCTAGAAACAAGGCTCCATTGTGACACCGTGGGGAATCATGGAATCAAGGAGCCCATTGTGACACGGCTGCATGGAACCAATGGTCCATGGTTACACGGCGGATTCAAGAAGAGCACGGTGACACCACGCAACATCATGGAACCATAGGTCCATTGTGACACAGCGGGGCCTCATGGAAACAAGGGGACCATTGTGGCAAAGCAGGGCCTAATGGAAGCATGGAGAGCATTGTGACACTAAGGAAACTCCTGGAACCAAGATGACCACTGGCACATAATGGAACCTCATGGAAGCAAGCCTCCACAATGACTTTGGAGGGCCTCGGGGACCACAGGACCCATTGTGACACAGCAGGACCTGGTGGAACCAAGGAGCCTTTGTGATACTCCACATCCACATGGAAGCCAGGGTGCACTGAGACACAGCGGGGCCTTGTTGGAACCAAAGACACCTCTGCAAAAAGCAGGCTAGCTCATAGAAGCAAGGAGTCCATTGTTACAACGTAAAAGCTATGGAACCAAGGGACCATTGTGACACTGCGGGGCCTCATGGAACCAATTGTCCATGATGACAATGCGGATCAAAGGAGACCACGGTGACACTGCGGAACCTGATGGAACCAAGGAGCCATTGTGACACAGTGGGGCCTCATGGAATCAAGGAGACCATTGTGACCCAGGTGTTGCATGTGAAGGCAAGGAGCCATTGTGACACTTTGGGCTTCTTCCCTTGAGCTCTGCAGCTGGCTGTCCCAGCCCAGCGCACCATGTGCCACCTGCTCTCCTCAGGGCTCTGCCTGCACACAGCCCCAGGAGAAGTTTTCCTGTTTGCAAGGAAAGAATGGAAAAGCCTGAGCAGGTTTCCTAAACAACAAACCCCACTCAGGAGCCACATGCTCAGTACAGGCTGCCTGGAACGATGTCCCCTTTCTACAAGGGTCAGTGTGAGCAGGAATGAATGATCTCTGGGAGCAGAATTCTCGGAGTCTTTCCACTGAATTCTCTGTCCCTGTGTCTTGGGGTGACTTTATTGTGTGTATCCCCTATTGCTGCTCTATGCCCAGAAGTGAACTTTGTGCATTTCTGTGCCTTTCAACTGAGCCTGAGAGGGGGGAGAGGAAAAAAAACCGGACAAACTTCTCAGAGCGTTTGTTCAAGGACACACATACACACTCCTCTGCATCCTGCTTGCAGCAAGAGCAGAGGAAGCAACTTTGTTTCTTTTTAGCCAGTTTTCAGCTTCTTTTCTCTGGGGGGAGATGGAGAGTTGAACTTTGTTTTCCTGGGACTTCGGGGGGTTTTTTTCCCTTCTTCTCTTCTTGACTCTTTCAACATCAGAGCACATTGGGAGAATTTTCTCCCGAGGTGGGGGCCCTGAATGTGGGCCCATGAGCCAGCTGCAAGGAGGAGGAGAGAGACTACACCTACGGAAGTGTTGGGGTTCCTCCCCCCTGCCATGAGGTCATGGGAGAGGGGACCCTGGGGTAGAGGCATGGCCTGGGCACGGGGGTCTCCCTGCTCCCTGCTCACATGTGCCCTAACCCTGTTCAGCACTGGTTATTTTGTGTTGCCCTGTGCCAGGAGGGCCCTGGTTGTGCCGTGATTGCTCAGTTCTTTGGCAGTGCCCCGCCCATGTGGCTGGAGAAGAAAGAGCTCTGAAACTTCTCTCAAGAATCGCTCCCTGTTTCTTTGCACGGGCCTCGCTGTCTATGGATGTTTCAGGAGACCCCACCGAAACACGGAAGGACTCTCAAATTATCCCAGCTTTCTCTGCACAGCGAGAGCTTTTAATATTTAGCATTGCTATCCTTTTCCTGTGTGTTTGTTAAAAAATAGTTTTTATCTCTTTCACTTTCTTCCCAGGAAAGTTCTTTTTTCCAAAAACCTGGTGGGGGAGGGCTGGGTGTAACCTGCCTTCTATCAGAGGATATTTTCCTCCAAATTTGTCCAAACCGGCACAGCCTGTCCTTTCCTGGGTCTCTGTTGCAGATGGAAGCTGCTGGTGCCATTGTCAGCTTGAAGCCCTCTTTTGATGCAAGCAGATGTTGCCAGGTGTGTTCAGCAGCTGTTGCTCAATGCTTATGCCAAGCTATTGTGTTCCTCATGGAACCAAGGAGCCATTGTGACACTGCAGGGGCTGATGGCATCAAGGAGGCAATTGTGACAGTACAGAACCTCCTAGAAACAAGGCTCCATTGTGACACCGTGGGGAATCATGGAATCAAGGAGCCCATTGTGACACGGCTGCATGGAACCAATGGTCCATGGTTACACGGCGGATTCAAGAAGAGCACGGTGACACCACGCAACATCATGGAACCATAGGTCCATTGTGACACAGCGGGGCCTCATGGAAACAAGGGGACCATTGTGGCAAAGCAGGGCCTAATGGAAGCATGGAGAGCATTGTGACACTAAGGAAACTCCTGGAACCAAGATGACCACTGGCACATAATGGAACCTCATGGAAGCAAGCCTCCACAATGACTTTGGAGGGCCTCGGGGACCACAGGACCCATTGTGACACAGCAGGACCTGGTGGAACCAAGGAGCCTTTGTGATACTCCACATCCACATGGAAGCCAGGGTGCACTGAGACACAGCGGGGCCTTGTTGGAACCAAAGACACCTCTGCAAAAAGCAGGCTAGCTCATAGAAGCAAGGAGTCCATTGTTACAACGTAAAAGCTATGGAACCAAGGGACCATTGTGACACTGCGGGGCCTCATGGAACCAATTGTCCATGATGACAATGCGGATCAAAGGAGACCACGGTGACACTGCGGAACCTGATGGAACCAAGGAGCCATTGTGACACAGTTGGGCCTCATGGAATCAAGGAGACCATTGTGACCCAGGTGTTGCATGTGAAGGCAAGGAGCCATTGTGACACTTTGGGCTTCTTCCCTTGAGCTCTGCAGCTGGCTGTCCCAGCCCAGCGCACCATGTGCCACCTGCTCTCCTCAGGGCTCTGCCTGCACACAGCCCCAGGAGAAGTTTTCCTGTTTGCAAGGAAAGAATGGAAAAGCCTGAGCAGGTTTCCTAAACAACAAACCCCACTCAGGAGCCACATGCTCAGTACAGGCTGCCTGGAACGATGTCCCCTTTCTACAAGGGTCAGTGTGAGCAGGAATGAATGATCTCTGGGAGCAGAATTCTCGGAGTCTTTCCACTGAATTCTCTGTCCCTGTGTCTTGGGGTGACTTTATTGTGTGTATCCCCTATTGCTGCTCTATGCCCAGAAGTGAACTTTGTGCATTTCTGTGCCTTTCAACTGAGCCTGAGAGGGGGGAGAGGAAAAAAAACCGGACAAACTTCTCAGAGCGTTTGTTCAAGGACACACATACACACTCCTCTGCATCCTGCTTGCAGCAAGAGCAGAGGAAGCAACTTTGTTTCTTTTTAGCCAGTTTTCAGCTCCTTTTCTCTGGGGGGAGATGGAGAGTTGAACTTTGTTTTCCTGGGACTTCGGGGGGTTTTTTTCCCTTCTTCTCTTCTTGACTCTTTCAACATCAGAGCACATTGGGAGAATTTTCTCCCGAGGTGGGGGCCCTGAATGTGGGCCCATGAGCCAGCTGCAAGGAGGAGGAGAGAGACTACACCTACGGAAGTGTTGGGGTTCCTCCCCCCTGCCATGAGGTCATGGGAGAGGGGACCCTGGGGTAGAGGCATGGCCTGGGCACGGGGGTCTCCCTGCTCCCTGCTCACATGTGCCCTAACCCTGTTCAGCACTGCTTATTTTGTGTTGCCCTGTGCCAGGAGGGCCCTGGTTGTGCCGTGATTGCTCAGTTCTTTGGCAGTGCCCCGCCCATGTGGCTGGAGAAGAAAGAGCTCTGAAACTTCTCTCAAGAATCGCTCCCTGTTTCTTTGCACGGGCCTCGCTGTCTATGGATGTTTCAGGAGACCCCACCGAAACACAGAAGGACTCTCAAATTATCCCAGCTTTCTCTGCACAGCGAGAGCTTTTAATATTTAGCATTGCTATCCTTTTCCTGTGTGTTTGTTAAAAAAATAGTTTTTATCTCTTTCACTTTCTTCCCAGGAAAGTTCTTTTTTCCAAAAACCTGGTGGGGGAGGGCTGGGTGTAACCTGCCTTCTATCAGAGGATATTTTCCTCCAAATTTGTCCAAACCGGCACAGCCTGTCCTTTCCTGGGTCTCTGTTGCAGATGGAAGCTGCTGGTGCCATTGTCAGCTTGAAGCCCTCTTTTGATGCAAGCAGATGTTGCCAGGTGTGTTCAGCAGCTGTTGCTCAATGCTTATGCCAAGCTATTGTGTTCCTCATGGAACCAAGGAGCCATTGTGACACTGCAGGGGCTGATGGCATCAAGGAGGCAATTGTGACAGTACAGAACCTCCTAGAAACAAGGCTCCATTGTGACACCGTGGGGAATCATGGAATCAAGGAGCCCATTGTGACACGGCTGCATGGAACCAATGGTCCATGGTTACACGGCGGATTCAAGAAGAGCACGGTGACACCACGCAACATCATGGAACCATAGGTCCATTGTGACACAGCGGGGCCTCATGGAAACAAGGGGACCATTGTGGCAAAGCAGGGCCTAATGGAAGCATGGAGAGCATTGTGACACTAAGGAAACTCCTGGAACCAAGATGACCACTGGCACATAATGGAACCTCATGGAAGCAAGCCTCCACAATGACTTTGGAGGGCCTCGGGGACCACAGGACCCATTGTGACACAGCAGGACCTGGTGGAACCAAGGAGCCTTTGTGATACTCCACATCCACATGGAAGCCAGGGTGCACTGAGACACAGCGGGGCCTTGTTGGAACCAAAGACACCTCTGCAAAAAGCAGGCTAGCTCATAGAAGCAAGGAGTCCATTGTTACAACGTAAAAGCTATGGAACCAAGGGACCATTGTGACACTGCGGGGCCTCATGGAACCAATTGTCCATGATGACAGTGCGGATCAAAGGAGACCATGGTGACACTGCGGAACCTGATGGAACCAAGGAGCCATTGTGACACAGTGGGGCCTCATGGAATCAAGGAGACCATTGTGACCCAGGTGTTGCATGTGAAGGCAAGGAGCCATTGTGACACTTTGGGCTTCTTCCCTTGAGCTCTGCAGCTGGCTGTCCCAGCCCAGCGCACCATGTGCCACCTGCTCTCCTCAGGGCTCTGCCTGCACACAGCCCCAGGAGAAGTTTTCCTGTTTGCAAGGAAAGAATGGAAAAGCCTGAGCAGGTTTCCTAAACAACAAACCCCACTCAGGAGCCACATGCTCAGTACAGGCTGCCTGGAACGATGTCCCCTTTCTACAAGGGTCAGTGTGAGCAGGAATGAATGATCTCTGGGAGCAGAATTCTCGGAGTCTTTCCACTGAATTCTCTGTCCCTGTGTCTTGGGGTGACTTTATTGTGTGTATCCCCTATTGCTGCTCTATGCCCAGAAGTGAACTTTGTGCGTTTCTGTGCCTTTCAACTGAGCCTGAGAGGGGGGAGAGGAAAAAAACCGGACAAACTTCTCAGAGCGTTTGTTCAAGGACACACATACACACTCCTCTGCATCCTGCTTGCAGCAAGAGCAGAGGAAGCAACTTGGTTTCTTTTTAGCCAGTTTTCAGCTCCTTTTCTCTGGGGGGAGATGGAGAGTTGAACTTTGTTTTCCTGGGACTTCGGGGGGTTTTTTTCCCTTCTTCTCTTCTTGACTCTTTCAACATCAGAGCACATTGGGAGAATTTTCTCCCGAGGTGGGGGCCCTGAATGTGGGCCCATGAGCCAGCTGCAAGGAGGAGGAGAGAGACTACACCTACGGAAGTGTTGGGGTTCCTCCCCCCTGCCATGAGGTCATGGGAGAGGGGACCCTGGGGTAGAGGCATGGCCTGGGCACGGGGGTCTCCCTGCTCCCTGCTCACATGTGCCCTAACCCTGTTCAGCACTGCTTATTTTGTGTTGCCTTGTGCGAGGAGGGCCCTGGTTGTGCTGTGATTGCTCAGTTCTTTGGCAGTGCCCCGCCCATGTGGCTGGAGAAGAAAGAGCTCTGAAACTTCTCTCAAGAATCGCTCCCTGTTTCTTTGCACGGGCCTCGCTGTCTATGGATGTTTCAGGAGACCCCACCGAAACACGGAAGGACTCTCAAATTATCCCAGCTTTCTCTGCACAGCGAGAGCTTTTAATATTTAGCATTGCTATCCTTTTCCTGTGTGTTTGTTAAAAAAATAGTTTTTATCTCTTTCACTTTCTTCCCAGGAAAGTTCTTTTTTCCAAAAACCTGGTGGGGGAGGGCTGGGTGTAACCTGCCTTCTATCAGAGGATATTTTCCTCCAAATTTGTCCAAACCGGCACAGCCTGTCCTTTCCTGGGTCTCTGTTGCAGATGGAAGCTGCTGGTGCCATTGTCAGCTTGAAGCCCTCTTTTGATGCAAGCAGATGTTGCCAGGTGTGTTCAGCAGCTGTTGCTCAATGCTTATGCCAAGCTATTGTGTTCCTCATGGAACCAAGGAGCCATTGTGACACTGCAGGGGCTGATGGCATCAAGGAGGCAATTGTGACAGTACAGAACCTCCTAGAAACAAGGCTCCATTGTGACACCGTGGGGAATCATGGAATCAAGGAGCCCATTGTGACACGGCTGCATGGAACCAATGGTCCATGGTTACACTGCGGATTCAAGAAGAGCACGGTGACACCACGCAACATCATGGAACCATAGGTCCATTGTGACACAGCGGGGCCTCATGGAAACAAGGGGACCATTGTGGCAAAGCAGGGCCTAATGGAAGCATGGAGAGCATTGTGACACTAAGGAAACTCCTGGAACCAAGATGACCACTGGCACATAATGGAACCTCATGGAAGCAAGCCTCCACGATGACTTTGGAGGGCCTCGGGGACCACAGGACCCATTGTGACACAGCAGGACCTGGTGGAACCAAGGAGCCTTTGTGATACTCCACATCCACATGGAAGCCAGGGTGCACTGAGACACAGCGGGGCCTTGTGGGAACCAAAGACACCTCTGCAAAAAGCAGGCTAGCTCATAGAAGCAAGGAGTCCATTGTTACAACGTAAAAGCTATGGAACCAAGGGACCATTGTGACACTGCGGGGCCTCATGGAACCAATTGTCCATGATGACAGTGCGGATCAAAGGAGACCACGGTGACACTGCGGAACCTGATGGAACCAAGGAGCCATTGTGACACAGTGGGGCCTCATGGAATCAAGGAGACCATTGTGACCCAGGTGTTGCATGTGAAGGCAAGGAGCCATTGTGACACTTTGGGCTTCTTCCCTTGAGCTCTGCAGCTGGCTGTCCCAGCCCAGCGCACCATGTGCCACCTGCTCTCCTCAGGGCTCTGCCTGCACACAGCCCCAGGAGAAGTTTTCCTGTTTGCAAGGAAAGAATGGAAAAGCCTGAGCAGGTTTCCTAAACAACAAACCCCACTCAGGAGCCACATGCTCAGTACAGGCTGCCTGGAACGATGTCCCCTTTCTACAAGGGTCAGGGTTAGCAGGAATGAATGATCTCTGGGAGCAGAATTCTCGGAGTCTTTCCACTGAATTCTCTGTCCCTGTGTCTTGGGGTGACTTTATCGTGTGTATCCCCTATTGCTGCTCTATGCCCAGAAGTGAACTTTGTGCATTTCTGTGCCTTTCAACTGAGCCTGAGAGGGGGGAGAGGAAAAAAAACCGGACAAACTTCTCAGAGCGTTTGTTCAAGGACACACATACACACTCCTCTGCATCCTGCTTGCAGCAAGAGCAGAGGAAGCAACTTTGTTTCTTTTTAGCCAGTTTTCAGCTCCTTTTCTCTGGGGGGAGATGGAGAGTTGAACTTTGTTTTCCTGGGACTTCGGGGGGTTTTTTTCCCTTCTTCTCTTCTTGACTCTTTCAACATCAGAGCACATTGGGAGAATTTTCTCCCGAGGTGGGGGCCCTGAATGTGGGCCCATGAGCCAGCTGCAAGGAGGAGGAGAGAGACTACACCTACGGAAGTGTTGGGGTTCCTCCCCCCTGCCATGAGGTCATGGGAGAGGGGACCCTGGGGTAGAGGCATGGCCTGGGCACGGGGGTCTCCCTGCTCCCTGCTCACATGTGCCCTAACCCTGTTCAGCACTGGTTATTTTGTGTTGCCCTGTGCCAGGAGGGCCCTGGTTGTGCCGTGATTGCTCAGTTCTTTGGCAGTGCCCCGCCCATGTGGCTGGAGAAGAAAGAGCTCTGAAACTTCTCTCAAGAATCGCTCCCTGTTTCTTTGCACGGGCCTCGCTGTCTATGGATGTTTCAGGAGACCCCACCGAAACACAGAAGGACTCTCAAATTATCCCAGCTTTCTCTGCACAGCGAGAGCTTTTAATATTTAGCATTGCTATCCTTTTCCTGTGTGTTTGTTAAAAAAATAGTTTTTATCTCTTTCACTTTCTTCCCAGGAAAGTTCTTTTTTCCAAAAACCTGGTGGGGGAGGGCTGGGTGTAACCTGCCTTCTATCAGAGGATATTTTCCTCCAAATTTGTCCAAACCGGCACAGCCTGTCCTTTCCTGGGTCTCTGTTGCAGATGGAAGCTGCTGGTGCCATTGTCAGCTTGAAGCCCTCTTTTGATGCAAGCAGATGTTGCCAGGTGTGTTCAGCAGCTGTTGCTCAATGCTTATGCCAAGCTATTGTGTTCCTCATGGAACCAAGGAGCCATTGTGACACTGCAGGGGCTGATGGCATCAAGGAGGCAATTGTGACAGTACAGAACCTCCTAGAAACAAGGCTCCATTGTGACACCGTGGGGAATCATGGAATCAAGGAGCCCATTGTGACACGGCTGCATGGAACCAATGGTCCATGGTTACACGGCGGATTCAAGAAGAGCACGGTGACACCACGCAACATCATGGAACCATAGGTCCATTGTGACACAGCGGGGCCTCATGGAAACAAGGGGACCATTGTGGCAAAGCAGGGCCTAATGGAAGCATGGAGAGCATTGTGACACTAAGGAAACTCCTGGAACCAAGATGACCACTGGCACATAATGGAACCTCATGGAAGCAAGCCTCCACAATGACTTTGGAGGGCCTCGGGGACCACAGGACCCATTGTGACACAGCAGGACCTGGTGGAACCAAGGAGCCTTTGTGATACTCCACATCCACATGGAAGCCAGGGTGCACTGAGACACAGCGGGGCCTTGTTGGAACCAAAGACACCTCTGCAAAAAGCAGGCTAGCTCATAGAAGCAAGGAGTCCATTGTTACAACGTAAAAGCTATGGAACCAAGGGACCATTGTGACACTGCGGGGCCTCATGGAACCAATTGTCCATGATGACAGTGCGGATCAAAGGAGACCATGGTGACACTGCGGAACCTGATGGAACCAAGGAGCCATTGTGACACAGTGGGGCCTCATGGAATCAAGGAGACCATTGTGACCCAGGTGTTGCATGTGAAGGCAAGGAGCCATTGTGACACTTTGGGCTTCTTCCCTTGAGCTCTGCAGCTGGCTGTCCCAGCCCAGCGCACCATGTGCCACCTGCTCTCCTCAGGGCTCTGCCTGCACACAGCCCCAGGAGAAGTTTTCCTGTTTGCAAGGAAAGAATGGAAAAGCCTGAGCAGGTTTCCTAAACAACAAACCCCACTCAGGAGCCACATGCTCAGTACAGGCTGCCTGGAACGATGTCCCCTTTCTACAAGGGTCAGTGTGAGCAGGAATGAATGATCTCTGGGAGCAGAATTCTCGGAGTCTTTCCACTGAATTCTCTGTCCCTGTGTCTTGGGGTGACTTTATTGTGTGTATCCCCTATTGCTGCTCTATGCCCAGAAGTGAACTTTGTGCGTTTCTGTGCCTTTCAACTGAGCCTGAGAGGGGGGAGAGGAAAAAAACCGGACAAACTTCTCAGAGCGTTTGTTCAAGGACACACATACACACTCCTCTGCATCCTGCTTGCAGCAAGAGCAGAGGAAGCAACTTGGTTTCTTTTTAGCCAGTTTTCAGCTCCTTTTCTCTGGGGGGAGATGGAGAGTTGAACTTTGTTTTCCTGGGACTTCGGGGGGTTTTTTTCCCTTCTTCTCTTCTTGACTCTTTCAACATCAGAGCACATTGGGAGAATTTTCTCCCGAGGTGGGGGCCCTGAATGTGGGCCCATGAGCCAGCTGCAAGGAGGAGGAGAGAGACTACACCTACGGAAGTGTTGGGGTTCCTCCCCCCTGCCATGAGGTCATGGGAGAGGGGACCCTGGGGTAGAGGCATGGCCTGGGCACGGGGGTCTCCCTGCTCCCTGCTCACATGTGCCCTAACCCTGTTCAGCACTGCTTATTTTGTGTTGCCTTGTGCCAGGAGGGCCCTGGTTGTGCTGTGATTGCTCAGTTCTTTGGCAGTGCCCCGCCCATGTGGCTGGAGAAGAAAGAGCTCTGAAACTTCTCTCAAGAATCGCTCCCTGTTTCTTTGCACGGGCCTCGCTGTCTATGGATGTTTCAGGAGACCCCACCGAAACACGGAAGGACTCTCAAATTATCCCAGCTTTCTCTGCACAGCGAGAGCTTTTAATATTTAGCATTGCTATCCTTTTCCTGTGTGTTTGTTAAAAAAATAGTTTTTATCTCTTTCACTTTCTTCCCAGGAAAGTTCTTTTTTCCAAAAACCTGGTGGGGGAGGGCTGGGTGTAACCTGCCTTCTATCAGAGGATATTTTCCTCCAAATTTGTCCAAACCGGCACAGCCTGTCCTTTCCTGGGTCTCTGTTGCAGATGGAAGCTGCTGGTGCCATTGTCAGCTTGAAGCCCTCTTTTGATGCAAGCAGATGTTGCCAGGTGTGTTCAGCAGCTGTTGCTCAATGCTTATGCCAAGCTATTGTGTTCCTCATGGAACCAAGGAGCCATTGTGACACTGCAGGGGCTGATGGCATCAAGGAGGCAATTGTGACAGTACAGAACCTCCTAGAAACAAGGCTCCATTGTGACACCGTGGGGAATCATGGAATCAAGGAGCCCATTGTGACACGGCTGCATGGAACCAATGGTCCATGGTTACACTGCGGATTCAAGAAGAGCACGGTGACACCACGCAACATCATGGAACCATAGGTCCATTGTGACACAGCGGGGCCTCATGGAAACAAGGGGACCATTGTGGCAAAGCAGGGCCTAATGGAAGCATGGAGAGCATTGTGACACTAAGGAAACTCCTGGAACCAAGATGACCACTGGCACATAATGGAACCTCATGGAAGCAAGCCTCCACAATGACTTTGGAGGGCCTCGGGGACCACAGGACCCATTGTGACACAGCAGGACCTGGTGGAACCAAGGAGCCTTTGTGATACTCCACATCCACATGGAAGCCAGGGTGCACTGAGACACAGCGGGGCCTTGTGGGAACCAAAGACACCTCTGCAAAAAGCAGGCTAGCTCATAGAAGCAAGGAGTCCATTGTTACAACGTAAAAGCTATGGAACCAAGGGACCATTGTGACACTGCGGGGCCTCATGGAACCAATTGTCCATGATGACAGTGCGGATCAAAGGAGACCACGGTGACACTGCGGAACCTGATGGAACCAAGGAGCCATTGTGACACAGTGGGGCCTCATGGAATCAAGGAGACCATTGTGACCCAGGTGTTGCATGTGAAGGCAAGGAGCCATTGTGACACTTTGGGCTTCTTCCCTTGAGCTCTGCAGCTGGCTGTCCCAGCCCAGCGCACCATGTGCCACCTGCTCTCCTCAGGGCTCTGCCTGCACACAGCCCCAGGAGAAGTTTTCCTGTTTGCAAGGAAAGAATGGAAAAGCCTGAGCAGGTTTCCTAAACAACAAACCCCACTCAGGAGCCACATGCTCAGTACAGGCTGCCTGGAACGATGTCCCCTTTCTACAAGGGTCAGGGTTAGCAGGAATGAATGATCTCTGGGAGCAGAATTCTCGGAGTCTTTCCACTGAATTCTCTGTCCCTGTGTCTTGGGGTGACTTTATTGTGTGTATCCCCTATTGCTGCTCTATGCCCAGAAGTGAACTTTGTGCATTTCTGTGCCTTTCAACTGAGCCTGAGAGGGGGGAGAGGAAAAAAAACCGGACAAACTTCTCAGAGCGTTTGTTCAAGGACACACATACACACTCCTCTGCATCCTGCTTGCAGCAAGAGCAGAGGAAGCAACTTTGTTTCTTTTTAGCCAGTTTTCAGCTCCTTTTCTCTGGGGGGAGATGGAGAGTTGAACTTTGTTTTCCTGGGACTTCGGGGGGTTTTTTTCCCTTCTTCTCTTCTTGACTCTTTCAACATAAGAGCACATTGGGAGAATTTTCTCCCGAGGTGGGGGCCCTGAATGTGGGCCCATGAGCCAGCTGCAAGGAGGAGGAGAGAGACTACACCTACGGAAGTGTTGGGGTTCCTCCCCCCTGCCATGAGGTCATGGGAGAGGGGACCCTGGGGTAGAGGCATGGCCTGGGCACGGGGGTCTCCCTGCTCCCTGCTCACATGTGCCCTAACCCTGTTCAGCACTGCTTATTTTGTGTTGCCCTGTGCCAGGAGGGCCCTGGTTGTGCCGTGATTGCTCAGTTCTTTGGCAGTGCCCCGCCCATGTGGCTGGAGAAGAAAGAGCTCTGAAACTTCTCTCAAGAATCGCTCCCTGTTTCTTTGCACGGGCCTCGCTGTCTATGGATGTTTCAGGAGACCCCACCGAAACACAGAAGGACTCTCAAATTATCCCAGCTTTCTCTGCACAGCGAGAGCTTTTAATATTTAGCATTGCTATCCTTTTCCTGTGTGTTTGTTAAAAAAATAGTTTTTATCTCTTTCACTTTCTTCCCAGGAAAGTTCTTTTTTCCAAAAACCTGGTGGGGGAGGGCTGGGTGTAACCTGCCTTCTATCAGAGGATATTTTCCTCCAAATTTGTCCAAACCGGCACAGCCTGTCCTTTCCTGGGTCTCTGTTGCAGATGGAAGCTGCTGGTGCCATTGTCAGCTTGAAGCCCTCTTTTGATGCAAGCAGATGTTGCCAGGTGTGTTCAGCAGCTGTTGCTCAATGCTTATGCCAAGCTATTGTGTTCCTCATGGAACCAAGGAGCCATTGTGACACTGCAGGGGCTGATGGCATCAAGGAGGCAATTGTGACAGTACAGAACCTCCTAGAAACAAGGCTCCATTGTGACACCGTGGGGAATCATGGAATCAAGGAGCCCATTGTGACACGGCTGCATGGAACCAATGGTCCATGGTTACACTGCGGATTCAAGAAGAGCACGGTGACACCACGCAACATCATGGAACCATAGGTCCATTGTGACACAGCGGGGCCTCATGGAAACAAGGGGACCATTGTGGCAAAGCAGGGCCTAATGGAAGCATGGAGAGCATTGTGACACTAAGGAAACTCCTGGAACCAAGATGACCACTGGCACATAATGGAACCTCATGGAAGCAAGCCTCCACAATGACTTTGGAGGGCCTCGGGGACCACAGGACCCATTGTGACACAGCAGGACCTGGTGGAACCAAGGAGCCTTTGTGATACTCCACATCCACATGGAAGCCAGGGTGCACTGAGACACAGCGGGGCCTTGTTGGAACCAAAGACACCTCTGCAAAAAGCAGGCTAGCTCATAGAAGCAAGGAGTCCATTGTTACAACGTAAAAGCTATGGAACCAAGGGACCATTGTGACACTGCGGGGCCTCATGGAACCAATTGTCCATGATGACAGTGCGGATCAAAGGAGACCATGGTGACACTGCGGAACCTGATGGAACCAAGGAGCCATTGTGACACAGTGGGGCCTCATGGAATCAAGGAGACCATTGTGACCCAGGTGTTGCATGGGAAGGCAAGGAGCCATTGTGACACTTTGGGCTTCTTCCCTTGAGCTCTGCAGCTGGCTGTCCCAGCCCAGCGCACCATGTGCCACCTGCTCTCCTCAGGGCTCTGCCTGCACACAGCCCCAGGAGAAGTTTTCCTGTTTGCAAGGAAAGAATGGAAAAGCCTGAGCAGGTTTCCTAAACAACAAACCCCACTCAGGAGCCACATGCTCAGTACAGGCTGCCTGGAACGATGTCCCCTTTCTACAAGGGTCAGTGTGAGCAGGAATGAATGATCTCTGGGAGCAGAATTCTCGGAGTCTTTCCACTGAATTCTCTGTCCCTGTGTCTTGGGGTGACTTTATTGTGTGTATCCCCTATTGCTGCTCTATGCCCAGAAGTGAACTTTGTGCGTTTCTGTGCCTTTCAACTGAGCCTGAGAGGGGGGAGAGGAAAAAAACCGGACAAACTTCTCAGAGCGTTTGTTCAAGGACACACATACACACTCCTCTGCATCCTGCTTGCAGCAAGAGCAGAGGAAGCAACTTGGTTTCTTTTTAGCCAGTTTTCAGCTCCTTTTCTCTGGGGGGAGATGGAGAGTTGAACTTTGTTTTCCTGGGACTTCGGGGGGTTTTTTTCCCTTCTTCTCTTCTTGACTCTTTCAACATCAGAGCACATTGGGAGAATTTTCTCCCGAGGTGGGGGCCCTGAATGTGGGCCCATGAGCCAGCTGCAAGGAGGAGGAGAGAGACTACACCTACGGAAGTGTTGGGGTTCCTCCCCCCTGCCATGAGGTCATGGGAGAGGGGACCCTGGGGTAGAGGCATGGCCTGGGCACGGGGGTCTCCCTGCTCCCTGCTCACATGTGCCCTAACCCTGTTCAGCACTGCTTATTTTGTGTTGCCTTGTGCGTGGAGGGCCCTGGTTGTGCTGTGATTGCTCAGTTCTTTGGCAGTGCCCCGCCCATGTGGCTGGAGAAGAAAGAGCTCTGAAACTTCTCTCAAGAATCGCTCCCTGTTTCTTTGCACGGGCCTCGCTGTCTATGGATGTTTCAGGAGACCCCACCGAAACACGGAAGGACTCTCAAATTATCCCAGCTTTCTCTGCACAGCGAGAGCTTTTAATATTTAGCATTGCTATCCTTTTCCTGTGTGTTTGTTAAAAAAATAGTTTTTATCTCTTTCACTTTCTTCCCAGGAAAGTTCTTTTTTCCAAAAACCTGGTGGGGGAGGGCTGGGTGTAACCTGCCTTCTATCAGAGGATATTTTCCTCCAAATTTGTCCAAACCGGCACAGCCTGTCCTTTCCTGGGTCTCTGTTGCAGATGGAAGCTGCTGGTGCCATTGTCAGCTTGAAGCCCTCTTTTGATGCAAGCAGATGTTGCCAGGTGTGTTCAGCAGCTGTTGCTCAATGCTTATGCCAAGCTATTGTGTTCCTCATGGAACCAAGGAGCCATTGTGACACTGCAGGGGCTGATGGCATCAAGGAGGCAATTGTGACAGTACAGAACCTCCTAGAAACAAGGCTCCATTGTGACACCGTGGGGAATCATGGAATCAAGGAGCCCATTGTGACATGGCTGCATGGAACCAATGGTCCATGGTTACACGGCGGATTCAAGAAGAGCACGGTGACACCACGCAACATCATGGAACCATAGGTCCATTGTGACACAGCGGGGCCTCATGGAAACAAGGGGACCATTGTGGCAAAGCAGGGCCTAATGGAAGCATGGAGAGCATTGTGACACTAAGGAAACTCCTGGAACCAAGATGACCACTGGCACATAATGGAACCTCATGGAAGCAAGCCTCCACGATGACTTTGGAGGGCCTCGGGGACCACAGGACCCATTGTGACACAGCAGGACCTGGTGGAACCAAGGAGCCTTTGTGATACTCCACATCCACATGGAAGCCAGGGTGCACTGAGACACAGCGGGGCCTTGTGGGAACCAAAGACACCTCTGCAAAAAGCAGGCTAGCTCATAGAAGCAAGGAGTCCATTGTTACAACGTAAAAGCTATGGAACCAAGGGACCATTGTGACACTGCGGGGCCTCATGGAACCAATTGTCCATGATGACAGTGCGGATCAAAGGAGACCACGGTGACACTGCGGAACCTGATGGAACCAAGGAGCCATTGTGACACAGTGGGGCCTCATGGAATCAAGGAGACCATTGTGACCCAGGTGTTGCATGTGAAGGCAAGGAGCCATTGTGACACTTTGGGCTTCTTCCCTTGAGCTCTGCAGCTGGCTGTCCCAGCCCAGCGCACCATGTGCCACCTGCTCTCCTCAGGGCTCTGCCTGCACACAGCCCCAGGAGAAGTTTTCCTGTTTGCAAGGAAAGAATGGAAAAGCCTGAGCAGGTTTCCTAAACAACAAACCCCACTCAGGAGCCACATGCTCAGTACAGGCTGCCTGGAACGATGTCCCCTTTCTACAAGGGTCAGGGTTAGCAGGAATGAATGATCTCTGGGAGCAGAATTCTCGGAGTCTTTCCACTGAATTCTCTGTCCCTGTGTCTTGGGGTGACTTTATTGTGTGTATCCCCTATTGCTGCTCTATGCCCAGAAGTGAACTTTGTGCATTTCTGTGCCTTTCAACTGAGCCTGAGAGGGGGGAGAGGAAAAAAAACCGGACAAACTTCTCAGAGCGTTTGTTCAAGGACACACATACACACTCCTCTGCATCCTGCTTGCAGCAAGAGCAGAGGAAGCAACTTTGTTTCTTTTTAGCCAGTTTTCAGCTCCTTTTCTCTGGGGGGAGATGGAGAGTTGAACTTTGTTTTCCTGGGACTTCGGGGGGTTTTTTTCCCTTCTTCTCTTCTTGACTCTTTCAACATCAGAGCACATTGGGAGAATTTTCTCCCGAGGTGGGGGCCCTGAATGTGGGCCCATGAGCCAGCTGCAAGGAGGAGGAGAGAGACTACACCTACGGAAGTGTTGGGGTTCCTCCCCCCTGCCATGAGGTCATGGGAGAGGGGACCCTGGGGTAGAGGCATGGCCTGGGCACGGGGGTCTCCCTGCTCCCTGCTCACATGTGCCCTAACCCTGTTCAGCACTGGTTATTTTGTGTTGCCCTGTGCCAGGAGGGCCCTGGTTGTGCCGTGATTGCTCAGTTCTTTGGCAGTGCCCCGCCCATGTGGCTGGAGAAGAAAGAGCTCTGAAACTTCTCTCAAGAATCGCCCCCTGTTTCTTTGCACGGGCCTCGCTGTCTATGGATGTTTCAGGAGACCCCACCGAAACACAGAAGGACTCTCAAATTATCCCAGCTTTCTCTGCACAGCAAGAGCTTTTAATATTTAGCATTGCTATCCTTTTCCTGTGTGTTTGTTAAAAAAATAGTTTTTATCTCTTTCACTTTCTTCCCAGGAAAGTTCTTTTTTCCAAAAACCTGGTGGGGGAGGGCTGGGTGTAACCTGCCTTCTATCAGAGGATATTTTCCTCCACATTTGTCCAAACCGGCACAGCCTGTCCTTTCCTGGGTCTCTGTTGCAGATGGAAGCTGCTGGTGCCATTGTCAGCTTGAAGCCCTCTTTTGATGCAAGCAGATGTTGCCAGGTGTGTTCAGCAGCTGTTGCTCAATGCTTATGCCAAGCTATTGTGTTCCTCATGGAACCAAGGAGCCATTGTGACACTGCAGGGGCTGATGGCATCAAGGAGGCAATTGTGACAGTACAGAACCTCCTAGAAACAAGGCTCCATTGTGACACCGTGGGGAATCATGGAATCAAGGAGCCCATTGTGACACGGCTGCATGGAACCAATGGTCCATGGTTACACGGCGGATTCAAGAAGAGCACGGTGACACCACGCAACATCATGGAACCATAGGTCCATTGTGACACAGCGGGGCCTCATGGAAACAAGGGGACCATTGTGGCAAAGCAGGGCCTAATGGAAGCATGGAGAGCATTGTGACACTAAGGAAACTCCTGGAACCAAGATGACCACTGGCACATAATGGAACCTCATGGAAGCAAGCCTCCACAATGACTTTGGAGGGCCTCGGGGACCACAGGACCCATTGTGACACAGCAGGACCTGGTGGAACCAAGGAGCCTTTGTGATACTCCACATCCACATGGAAGCCAGGGTGCACTGAGACACAGCGGGGCCTTGTTGGAACCAAAGACACCTCTGCAAAAAGCAGGCTAGCTCATAGAAGCAAGGAGTCCATTGTTACAACGTAAAAGCTATGGAACCAAGGGACCATTGTGACACTGCGGGGCCTCATGGAACCAATTGTCCATGATGACAGTGCGGATCAAAGGAGACCATGGTGACACTGCGGAACCTGATGGAACCAAGGAGCCATTGTGACACAGTGGGGCCTCATGGAATCAAGGAGACCATTGTGACCCAGGTGTTGCATGGGAAGGCAAGGAGCCATTGTGACACTTTGGGCTTCTTCCCTTGAGCTCTGCAGCTGGCTGTCCCAGCCCAGCGCACCATGTGCCACCTGCTCTCCTCAGGGCTCTGCCTGCACACAGCCCCAGGAGAAGTTTTCCTGTTTGCAAGGAAAGAATGGAAAAGCCTGAGCAGGTTTCCTAAACAACAAACCCCACTCAGGAGCCACATGCTCAGTACAGGCTGCCTGGAACGATGTCCCCTTTCTACAAGGGTCAGTGTGAGCAGGAATGAATGATCTCTGGGAGCAGAATTCTCGGAGTCTTTCCACTGAATTCTCTGTCCCTGTGTCTTGGGGTGACTTTATTGTGTGTATCCCCTATTGCTGCTCTATGCCCAGAAGTGAACTTTGTGCATTTCTGTGCCTTTCAACTGAGCCTGAGAGGGGGGAGAGGAAAAAAAACCGGACAAACTTCTCAGAGCGTTTGTTCAAGGACACACATACACACTCCTCTGCATCCTGCTTGCAGCAAGAGCAGAGGAAGCAACTTTGTTTCTTTTTAGCCAGTTTTCAGCTCCTTTTCTCTGGGGGGAGATGGAGAGTTGAACTTTGTTTTCCTGGGACTTCGGGGGGTTTTTTTCCCTTCTTCTCTTCTTGACTCTTTCAACATCAGACCACATTGGGAGAATTTTCTCCCGAGGTGGGGGCCCTGAATGTGGGCCCATGAGCCAGCTGCAAGGAGGAGGAGAGAGACTACACCTACGGAAGTGTTGGGGTTCCTCCCCCCTGCCATGAGGTCATGGGAGAGGGGACCCTGGGGTAGAGGCATGGCCTGGGCACGGGGGTCTCCCTGCTCCCTGCTCACATGTGCCCTAACCCTGTTCAGCACTGGTTATTTTGTGTTGCCCTGTGCCAGGAGGGCCCTGGTTGTGCCGTGATTGCTCAGTTCTTTGGCAGTGCCCCGCCCATGTGGCTGGAGAAGAAAGAGCTCTGAAACTTCTCTCAAGAATCGCCCCCTGTTTCTTTGCACGGGCCTCGCTGTCTATGGATGTTTCAGGAGACCCCACCGAAACACGGAAGGACTCTCAAATTATCCCAGCTTTCTCTGCACAGCAAGAGCTTTTAATATTTAGCATTGCTATCCTTTTCCTGTGTGTTTGTTAAAAAAATAGTTTTTATCTCTTTCACTTTCTTCCCAGGAAAGTTCTTTTTTCCAAAAACCTGGTGGGGGAGGGCTGGGTGTAACCTGCCTTCTATCAGAGGATATTTTCCTCCAAATTTGTCCAAACCGGCACAGCCTGTCCTTTCCTGGGTCTCTGTTGCAGATGGAAGCTGCTGGTGCCATTGTCAGCTTGAAGCCCTCTTTTGATGCAAGCAGATGTTGCCAGGTGTGTTCAGCAGCTGTTGCTCAATGCTTATGCCAAGCTATTGTGTTCCTCATGGAACCAAGGAGCCATTGTGACACTGCAGGGGCTGATGGCATCAAGGAGGCAATTGTGACAGTACAGAACCTCCTAGAAACAAGGCTCCATTGTGACACCGTGGGGAATCATGGAATCAAGGAGCCCATTGTGACACGGCTGCATGGAACCAATGGTCCATGGTTACACTGCGGATTCAAGAAGAGCACGGTGACACCACGCAACATCATGGAACCATAGGTCCATTGTGACACAGCGGGGCCTCATGGAAACAAGGGGACCATTGTGGCAAAGCAGGGCCTAATGGAAGCATGGAGAGCATTGTGACACTAAGGAAACTCCTGGAACCAAGATGACCACTGGCACATAATGGAACCTCATGGAAGCAAGCCTCCACAATGACTTTGGAGGGCCTCAGGGACCACAGGACCCATTGTGACACAGCAGGACCTGGTGGAACCAAGGAGCCTTTGTGATACTCCACATCCACATGGAAGCCAGGGTGCACTGAGACACAGCGGGGCCTTGTTGGAACCAAAGACACCTCTGCAAAAAGCAGGCTAGCTCATAGAAGCAAGGAGTCCATTGTTACAACGTAAAAGCTATGGAACCAAGGGACCATTGTGACACTGCGGGGCCTCATGGAACCAATTGTCCATGATGACAGTGCGGATCAAAGGAGACCATGGTGACACTGCGGAACCTGATGGAACCAAGGAGCCATTGTGACACAGTGGGGCCTCATGGAATCAAGGAGACCATTGTGACCCAGGTGTTGCATGGGAAGGCAAGGAGCCATTGTGACACTTTGGGCTTCTTCCCTTGAGCTCTGCAGCTGGCTGTCCCAGCCCAGCGCACCATGTGCCACCTGCTCTCCTCAGGGCTCTGCCTGCACACAGCCCCAGGAGAAGTTTTCCTGTTTGCAAGGAAAGAATGGAAAAGCCTGAGCAGGTTTCCTAAACAACAAACCCCACTCAGGAGCCACATGCTCAGTACAGGCTGCCTGGAACGATGTCCCCTTTCTACAAGGGTCAGTGTGAGCAGGAATGAATGATCTCTGGGAGCAGAATTCTCGGAGTCTTTCCACTGAATTCTCTGTCCCTGTGTCTTGGGGTGACTTTATCGTGTGTATCCCCTATTGCTGCTCTATGCTCAGAAGTGAACTTTGTGCGTTTCTGTGCCTTTCAACTGAGCCTGAGAGGGGGGAGAGGAAAAAAACCGGACAAACTTCTCAGAGCGTTTGTTCAAGGACACACATACACACTCCTCTGCATCCTGCTTGCAGCAAGAGCAGAGGAAGCAACTTGGTTTCTTTTTTGCCAGTTTTCAGCTCCTTTTCTCTGGGGGGAGATGGAGAGTTGAACTTTGTTTTCCTGGGACTTCGGGGGGTTTTTTTCCCTTCTTCTCTTCTTGACTCTTTCAACATCAGAGCACATTGGGAGAATTTTCTCCCAAGGTGGGGGCCCTGAATGTGGGCCCATGAGCCAGCTGCAAGGAGGAGGAGAGAGACTACACCTACGGAAGTGTTGGGGTTCCTCCCCCCTGCCATGAGGTCATGGGAGAGGGGACCCTGGGGTAGAGGCATGGCCTGGGCACGGGGGTCTCCCTGCTCCCTGCTCACATGTGCCCTAACCCTGTTCAGCACTGCTTATTTTGTGTTGCCTTGTGCGAGGAGGGCCCTGGTTGTGCTGTGATTGCTCAGTTCTTTGGCAGTGCCCCGCCCATGTGGCTGGAGAAGAAAGAGCTCTGAAACTTCTCTCAAGAATCGCTCCCTGTTTCTTTGCACGGGCCTCGCTGTCTATGGATGTTTCAGGAGACCCCACCGAAACACAGAAGGACTCTCAAATTATCCCAGCTTTCTCTGCACAGCAAGAGCTTTTAATATTTAGCATTGCTATCCTTTTCCTGTGTGTTTGTTAAAAAAATAGTTTTTATCTCTTTCACTTTCTTCCCAGGAAAGTTCTTTTTTCCAAAAACCTGGTGGGGGAGGGCTGGGTGTAACCTGCCTTCTATCAGAGGATATTTTCCTCCAAATTTGTCCAAACCGGCACAGCCTGTCCTTTCCTGGGTCTCTGTTGCAGATGGAAGCTGCTGGTGCCATTGTCAGCTTGAAGCCCTCTTTTGATGCAAGCAGATGTTGCCAGGTGTGTTCAGCAGCTGTTGCTCAATGCTTATGCCAAGCTATTGTGTTCCTCATGGAACCAAGGAGCCATTGTGACACTGCAGGGGCTGATGGCATCAAGGAGGCAATTGTGACAGTACAGAACCTCCTAGAAACAAGGCTCCATTGTGACACCGTGGGGAATCATGGAATCAAGGAGCCCATTGTGACACGGCTGCATGGAACCAATGGTCCATGGTTACACGGCGGATTCAAGAAGAGCACGGTGACACCACGCAACATCATGGAACCATAGGTCCATTGTGACACAGCGGGGCCTCATGGAAACAAGGGGACCATTGTGGCAAAGCAGGGCCTAATGGAAGCATGGAGAGCATTGTGACACTAAGGAAACTCCTGGAACCAAGATGACCACTGGCACATAATGGAACCTCATGGAAGCAAGCCTCCACAATGACTTTGGAGGGCCTCGGGGACCACAGGACCCATTGTGACACAGCAGGACCTGGTGGAACCAAGGAGCCTTTGTGATACTCCACATCCACATGGAAGCCAGGGTGCACTGAGACACAGCGGGGCCTTGTTGGAACCAAAGACACCTCTGCAAAAAGCAGGCTAGCTCATAGAAGCAAGGAGTCCATTGTTACAACGTAAAAGCTATGGAACCAAGGGACCATTGTGACACTGCGGGGCCTCATGGAACCAATTGTCCATGATGACAGTGCGGATCAAAGGAGACCATGGTGACACTGCGGAACCTGATGGAACCAAGGAGCCATTGTGACACAGTGGGGCCTCATGGA
This sequence comes from Aphelocoma coerulescens, assembly GCF_041296385.1. Classification (NCBI taxonomy): domain Eukaryota; kingdom Metazoa; phylum Chordata; class Aves; order Passeriformes; family Corvidae; genus Aphelocoma; species Aphelocoma coerulescens. The sequence continues at coordinate 985,118 of NW_027184024.1, read as the reverse complement.
ATCAAGGAGACCATTGTGACCCAGGTGTTGCATGGGAAGGCAAGGAGCCATTGTGACACTTTGGGCTTCTTCCCTTGAGCTCTGCAGCTGGCTGTCCCAGCCCAGCGCACCATGTGCCACCTGCTCTCCTCAGGGCTCTGCCTGCACACAGCCCCAGGAGAAGTTTTCCTGTTTGCAAGGAAAGAATGGAAAAGCCTGAGCAGGTTTCCTAAACAACAAACCCCACTCAGGAGCCACATGCTCAGTACAGGCTGCCTGGAACGATGTCCCCTTTCTACAAGGGTCAGTGTGAGCAGGAATGAATGATCTCTGGGAGCAGAATTCTCGGAGTCTTTCCACTGAATTCTCTGTCCCTGTGTCTTGGGGTGACTTTATTGTGTGTATCCCCTATTGCTGCTCTATGCCCAGAAGTGAACTTTGTGCATTTCTGTGCCTTTCAACTGAGCCTGAGAGGGGGGAGAGGAAAAAAAACCGGACAAACTTCTCAGAGCGTTTGTTCAAGGACACACATACACACTCCTCTGCATCCTGCTTGCAGCAAGAGCAGAGGAAGCAACTTTGTTTCTTTTTAGCCAGTTTTCAGCTCCTTTTCTCTGGGGGGAGATGGAGAGTTGAACTTTGTTTTCCTGGGACTTCGGGGGGTTTTTTTCCCTTCTTCTCTTCTTGACTCTTTCAACATCAGAGCACATTGGGAGAATTTTCTCCCGAGGTGGGGGCCCTGAATGTGGGCCCATGAGCCAGCTGCAAGGAGGAGGAGAGAGACTACACCTACGGAAGTGTTGGGGTTCCTCCCCCCTGCCATGAGGTCATGGGAGAGGGGACCCTGGGGTAGAGGCATGGCCTGGGCACGGGGGTCTCCCTGCTCCCTGCTCACATGTGCCCTAACCCTGTTCAGCACTGGTTATTTTGTGTTGCCCTGTGCCAGGAGGGCCCTGGTTGTGCCGTGATTGCTCAGTTCTTTGGCAGTGCCCCGCCCATGTGGCTGGAGAAGAAAGAGCTCTGAAACTTCTCTCAAGAATCGCCCCCTGTTTCTTTGCACGGGCCTCGCTGTCTATGGATGTTTCAGGAGACCCCACCGAAACACGGAAGGACTCTCAAATTATCCCAGCTTTCTCTGCACAGCAAGAGCTTTTAATATTTAGCATTGCTATCCTTTTCCTGTGTGTTTGTTAAAAAAATAGTTTTTATCTCTTTCACTTTCTTCCCAGGAAAGTTCTTTTTTCCAAAAACCTGGTGGGGGAGGGCTGGGTGTAACCTGCCTTCTATCAGAGGATATTTTCCTCCAAATTTGTCCAAACCGGCACAGCCTGTCCTTTCCTGGGTCTCTGTTGCAGATGGAAGCTGCTGGTGCCATTGTCAGCTTGAAGCCCTCTTTTGATGCAAGCAGATGTTGCCAGGTGTGTTCAGCAGCTGTTGCTCAATGCTTATGCCAAGCTATTGTGTTCCTCATGGAACCAAGGAGCCATTGTGACACTGCAGGGGCTGATGGCATCAAGGAGGCAATTGTGACAGTACAGAACCTCCTAGAAACAAGGCTCCATTGTGACACCGTGGGGAATCATGGAATCAAGGAGCCCATTGTGACACGGCTGCATGGAACCAATGGTCCATGGTTACACTGCGGATTCAAGAAGAGCACGGTGACACCACGCAACATCATGGAACCATAGGTCCATTGTGACACAGCGGGGCCTCATGGAAACAAGGGGACCATTGTGGCAAAGCAGGGCCTAATGGAAGCATGGAGAGCATTGTGACACTAAGGAAACTCCTGGAACCAAGATGACCACTGGCACATAATGGAACCTCATGGAAGCAAGCCTCCACAATGACTTTGGAGGGCCTCAGGGACCACAGGACCCATTGTGACACAGCAGGACCTGGTGGAACCAAGGAGCCTTTGTGATACTCCACATCCACATGGAAGCCAGGGTGCACTGAGACACAGCGGGGCCTTGTTGGAACCAAAGACACCTCTGCAAAAAGCAGGCTAGCTCATAGAAGCAAGGAGTCCATTGTTACAACGTAAAAGCTATGGAACCAAGGGACCATTGTGACACTGCGGGGCCTCATGGAACCAATTGTCCATGATGACAGTGCGGATCAAAGGAGACCATGGTGACACTGCGGAACCTGATGGAACCAAGGAGCCATTGTGACACAGTGGGGCCTCATGGAATCAAGGAGACCATTGTGACCCAGGTGTTGCATGGGAAGGCAAGGAGCCATTGTGACACTTTGGGCTTCTTCCCTTGAGCTCTGCAGCTGGCTGTCCCAGCCCAGCGCACCATGTGCCACCTGCTCTCCTCAGGGCTCTGCCTGCACACAGCCCCAGGAGAAGTTTTCCTGTTTGCAAGGAAAGAATGGAAAAGCCTGAGCAGGTTTCCTAAACAACAAACCCCACTCAGGAGCCACATGCTCAGTACAGGCTGCCTGGAACGATGTCCCCTTTCTACAAGGGTCAGTGTGAGCAGGAATGAATGATCTCTGGGAGCAGAATTCTCGGAGTCTTTCCACTGAATTCTCTGTCCCTGTGTCTTGGGGTGACTTTATCGTGTGTATCCCCTATTGCTGCTCTATGCTCAGAAGTGAACTTTGTGCGTTTCTGTGCCTTTCAACTGAGCCTGAGAGGGGGGAGAGGAAAAAAACCGGACAAACTTCTCAGAGCGTTTGTTCAAGGACACACATACACACTCCTCTGCATCCTGCTTGCAGCAAGAGCAGAGGAAGCAACTTGGTTTCTTTTTTGCCAGTTTTCAGCTCCTTTTCTCTGGGGGGAGATGGAGAGTTGAACTTTGTTTTCCTGGGACTTCGGGGGGTTTTTTTCCCTTCTTCTCTTCTTGACTCTTTCAACATCAGAGCACATTGGGAGAATTTTCTCCCAAGGTGGGGGCCCTGAATGTGGGCCCATGAGCCAGCTGCAAGGAGGAGGAGAGAGACTACACCTACGGAAGTGTTGGGGTTCCTCCCCCCTGCCATGAGGTCATGGGAGAGGGGACCCTGGGGTAGAGGCATGGCCTGGGCACGGGGGTCTCCCTGCTCCCTGCTCACATGTGCCCTAACCCTGTTCAGCACTGCTTATTTTGTGTTGCCTTGTGCGAGGAGGGCCCTGGTTGTGCTGTGATTGCTCAGTTCTTTGGCAGTGCCCCGCCCATGTGGCTGGAGAAGAAAGAGCTCTGAAACTTCTCTCAAGAATCGCTCCCTGTTTCTTTGCACGGGCCTCGCTGTCTATGGATGTTTCAGGAGACCCCACCGAAACACAGAAGGACTCTCAAATTATCCCAGCTTTCTCTGCACAGCAAGAGCTTTTAATATTTAGCATTGCTATCCTTTTCCTCTGTGTTTGTTAAAAAAATAGTTTTTATCTCTTTCACTTTCTTCCCAGGAAAGTTCTTTTTTCCAAAAACCTGGTGGGGGAGGGCTGGGTGTAACCTGCCTTCTATCAGAGGATATTTTCCTCCAAATTTGTCCAAACCGGCACAGCCTGTCCTTTCCTGGGTCTCTGTTGCAGATGGAAGCTGCTGGTGCCATTGTCAGCTTGAAGCCCTCTTTTGATGCAAGCAGATGTTGCCAGGTGTGTTCAGCAGCTGTTGCTCAATGCTTATGCCAAGCTATTGTGTTCCTCATGGAACCAAGGAGCCATTGTGACACTGCAGGGGCTGATGGCATCAAGGAGGCAATTGTGACAGTACAGAACCTCCTAGAAACAAGGCTCCATTGTGACACCGTGGGGAATCATGGAATCAAGGAGCCCATTGTGACATGGCTGCATGGAACCAATGGTCCATGGTTACACGGCGGATTCAAGAAGAGCACGGTGACACCACGCAACATCATGGAACCATAGGTCCATTGTGACACAGCGGGGCCTCATGGAAACAAGGGGACCATTGTGGCAAAGCAGGGCCTAATGGAAGCATGGAGAGCATTGTGACACTAAGGAAACTCCTGGAACCAAGATGACCACTGGCACATAATGGAACCTCATGGAAGCAAGCCTCCACAATGACTTTGGAGGGCCTCGGGGACCACAGGACCCATTGTGACACAGCAGGACCTGGTGGAACCAAGGAGCCTTTGTGATACTCCACATCCACATGGAAGCCAGGGTGCACTGAGACACAGCGGGGCCTTGTTGGAACCAAAGACACCTCTGCAAAAAGCAGGCTAGCTCATAGAAGCAAGGAGTCCATTGTTACAACGTAAAAGCTATGGAACCAAGGGACCATTGTGACACTGCGGGGCCTCATGGAACCAATTGTCCATGATGACAGTGCGGATCAAAGGAGACCATGGTGACACTGCGGAACCTGATGGAACCAAGGAGCCATTGTGACACAGTGGGGCCTCATGGAATCAAGGAGACCATTGTGACCCAGGTGTTGCATGGGAAGGCAAGGAGCCATTGTGACACTTTGGGCTTCTTCCCTTGAGCTCTGCAGCTGGCTGTCCCAGCCCAGCGCACCATGTGCCACCTGCTCTCCTCAGGGCTCTGCCTGCACACAGCCCCAGGAGAAGTTTTCCTGTTTGCAAGGAAAGAATGGAAAAGCCTGAGCAGGTTTCCTAAACAACAAACCCCACTCAGGAGCCACATGCTCAGTACAGGCTGCCTGGAACGATGTCCCCTTTCTACAAGGGTCAGTGTGAGCAGGAATGAATGATCTCTGGGAGCAGAATTCTCGGAGTCTTTCCACTGAATTCTCTGTCCCTGTGTCTTGGGGTGACTTTATTGTGTGTATCCCCTATTGCTGCTCTATGCCCAGAAGTGAACTTTGTGCATTTCTGTGCCTTTCAACTGAGCCTGAGAGGGGGGAGAGGAAAAAAAACCGGACAAACTTCTCAGAGCGTTTGTTCAAGGACACACATACACACTCCTCTGCATCCTGCTTGCAGCAAGAGCAGAGGAAGCAACTTTGTTTCTTTTTAGCCAGTTTTCAGCTCCTTTTCTCTGGGGGGAGATGGAGAGTTGAACTTTGTTTTCCTGGGACTTCGGGGGGTTTTTTTCCCTTCTTCTCTTCTTGACTCTTTCAACATCAGAGCACATTGGGAGAATTTTCTCCCGAGGTGGGGGCCCTGAATGTGGGCCCATGAGCCAGCTGCAAGGAGGAGGAGAGAGACTACACCTACGGAAGTGTTGGGGTTCCTCCCCCCTGCCATGAGGTCATGGGAGAGGGGACCCTGGGGTAGAGGCATGGCCTGGGCACGGGGGTCTCCCTGCTCCCTGCTCACATGTGCCCTAACCCTGTTCAGCACTGGTTATTTTGTGTTGCCCTGTGCCAGGAGGGCCCTGGTTGTGCCGTGATTGCTCAGTTCTTTGGCAGTGCCCCGCCCATGTGGCTGGAGAAGAAAGAGCTCTGAAACTTCTCTCAAGAATCGCCCCCTGTTTCTTTGCACGGGCCTCGCTGTCTATGGATGTTTCAGGAGACCCCACCGAAACACGGAAGGACTCTCTAATTATCCCAGCTTTCTCTGCACAGCAAGAGCTTTTAATATTTAGCATTGCTATCCTTTTCCTGTGTGTTTGTTAAAAAAATAGTTTTTATCTCTTTCACTTTCTTCCCAGGAAAGTTCTTTTTTCCAAAAACCTGGTGGGGGAGGGCTGGGTGTAACCTGCCTTCTATCAGAGGATATTTTCCTCCAAATTTGTCCAAACCGGCACAGCCTGTCCTTTCCTGGGTCTCTGTTGCAGATGGAAGCTGCTGGTGCCATTGTCAGCTTGAAGCCCTCTTTTGATGCAAGCAGATGTTGCCAGGTGTGTTCAGCAGCTGTTGCTCAATGCTTATGCCAAGCTATTGTGTTCCTCATGGAACCAAGGAGCCATTGTGACACTGCAGGGGCTGATGGCATCAAGGAGGCAATTGTGACAGTACAGAACCTCCTAGAAACAAGGCTCCATTGTGACACCGTGGGGAATCATGGAATCAAGGAGCCCATTGTGACACGGCTGCATGGAACCAATGGTCCATGGTTACACTGCGGATTCAAGAAGAGCACGGTGACACCACGCAACATCATGGAACCATAGGTCCATTGTGACACAGCGGGGCCTCATGGAAACAAGGGGACCATTGTGGCAAAGCAGGGCCTAATGGAAGCATGGAGAGCATTGTGACACTAAGGAAACTCCTGGAACCAAGATGACCACTGGCACATAATGGAACCTCATGGAAGCAAGCCTCCACAATGACTTTGGAGGGCCTCGGGGACCACAGGACCCATTGTGACACAGCAGGACCTGGTGGAACCAAGGAGCCTTTGTGATACTCCACATCCACATGGAAGCCAGGGTGCACTGAGACACAGCGGGGCCTTGTTGGAACCAAAGACACCTCTGCAAAAAGCAGGCTAGCTCATAGAAGCAAGGAGTCCATTGTTACAACGTAAAAGCTATGGAACCAAGGGACCATTGTGACACTGCGGGGCCTCATGGAACCAATTGTCCATGATGACAGTGCGGATCAAAGGAGACCATGGTGACACTGCGGAACCTGATGGAACCAAGGAGCCATTGTGACACAGTGGGGCCTCATGGAATCAAGGAGACCATTGTGACCCAGGTGTTGCATGGGAAGGCAAGGAGCCATTGTGACACTTTGGGCTTCTTCCCTTGAGCTCTGCAGCTGGCTGTCCCAGCCCAGCGCACCATGTGCCACCTGCTCTCCTCAGGGCTCTGCCTGCACACAGCCCCAGGAGAAGTTTTCCTGTTTGCAAGGAAAGAATGGAAAAGCCTGAGCAGGTTTCCTAAACAACAAACCCCACTCAGGAGCCACATGCTCAGTACAGGCTGCCTGGAACGATGTCCCCTTTCTACAAGGGTCAGTGTGAGCAGGAATGAATGATCTCTGGGAGCAGAATTCTCAGAGTCTTTCCACTGAATTCTCTGTCCCTGTGTCTTGGGGTGACTTTATTGTGTGTATCCCCTATTGCTGCTCTATGCCCAGAAGTGAACTTTGTGCGTTTCTGTGCCTTTCAACTGAGCCTGAGAGGGGGGAGAGGAAAAAAAACCGGACAAACTTCTCAGAGCGTTTGTTCAAGGACACACATACACACTCCTCTGCATCCTGCTTGCAGCAAGAGCAGAGGAAGCAACTTGGTTTCTTTTTAGCCAGTTTTCAGCTCCTTTTCTCTGGGGGGAGATGGAGAGTTGAACTTTGTTTTCCTGGGACTTCGGGGGGTTTTTTTCCCTTCTTCTCTTCTTGACTCTTTCAACATCAGAGCACATTGGGAGAATTTTCTCCCGAGGTGGGGGCCCTGAATGTGGGCCCATGAGCCAGCTGCAAGGAGGAGGAGAGAGACTACACCTACGGAAGTGTTGGGGTTCCTCCCCCCTGCCATGAGGTCATGGGAGAGGGGACCCTGGGGTAGAGGCATGGCCTGGGCACGGGGGTCTCCCTGCTCCCTGCTCACATGTGCCCTAACCCTGTTCAGCACTGCTTATTTTGTGTTGCCTTGTGCGAGGAGGGCCCTGGTTGTGCTGTGATTGCTCAGTTCTTTGGCAGTGCCCCGCCCATGTGGCTGGAGAAGAAAGAGCTCTGAAACTTCTCTCAAGAATCGCTCCCTGTTTCTTTGCACGGGCCTCGCTGTCTATGGATGTTTCAGGAGACCCCACCGAAACACAGAAGGACTCTCAAATTATCCCAGCTTTCTCTGCACAGCGAGAGCTTTTAATATTTAGCATTGCTATCCTTTTCCTGTGTGTTTGTTAAAAAAATAGTTTTTATCTCTTTCACTTTCTTCCCAGGAAAGTTCTTTTTTCCAAAAACCTGGTGGGGGAGGGCTGGGTGTAACCTGCCTTCTATCAGGGGATATTTTCCTCCAAATTTGTCCAAACCGGCACAGCCTGTCCTTTCCTGGGTCTCTGTTGCAGATGGAAGCTGCTGGTGCCATTGTCAGCTTGAAGCCCTCTTTTGATGCAAGCAGATGTTGCCAGGTGTGTTCAGCAGCTGTTGCTCAATGCTTATGCCAAGCTATTGTGTTCCTCATGGAACCAAGGAGCCATTGTGACACTGCAGGGGCTGATGGCATCAAGGAGGCAATTGTGACAGTACAGAACCTCCTAGAAACAAGGCTCCATTGTGACACCGTGGGGAATCATGGAATCAAGGAGCCCATTGTGACACGGCTGCATGGAACCAATGGTCCATGGTTACACTGCGGATTCAAGAAGAGCACGGTGACACCACGCAACATCATGGAACCATAGGTCCATTGTGACACAGCGGGGCCTCATGGAAACAAGGGGACCATTGTGGCAAAGCAGGGCCTAATGGAAGCATGGAGAGCATTGTGACACTAAGGAAACTCCTGGAACCAAGATGACCACTGGCACATAATGGAACCTCATGGAAGCAAGCCTCCACGATGACTTTGGAGGGCCTCGGGGACCACAGGACCCATTGTGACACAGCAGGACCTGGTGGAACCAAGGAGCCTTTGTGATACTCCACATCCACATGGAAGCCAGGGTGCACTGAGACACAGCGGGGCCTTGTGGGAACCAAAGACACCTCTGCAAAAAGCAGGCTAGCTCATAGAAGCAAGGAGTCCATTGTTACAACGTAAAAGCTATGGAACCAAGGGACCATTGTGACACTGCGGGGCCTCATGGAACCAATTGTCCATGATGACAGTGCGGATCAAAGGAGACCACGGTGACACTGCGGAACCTGATGGAACCAAGGAGCCATTGTGACACAGTGGGGCCTCATGGAATCAAGGAGACCATTGTGACCCAGGTGTTGCATGTGAAGGCAAGGAGCCATTGTGACACTTTGGGCTTCTTCCCTTGAGCTCTGCAGCTGGCTGTCCCAGCCCAGCGCACCATGTGCCACCTGCTCTCCTCAGGGCTCTGCCTGCACACAGCCCCAGGAGAAGTTTTCCTGTTTGCAAGGAAAGAATGGAAAAGCCTGAGCAGGTTTCCTAAACAACAAACCCCACTCAGGAGCCACATGCTCAGTACAGGCTGCCTGGAACGATGTCCCCTTTCTACAAGGGTCAGTGTGAGCAGGAATGAATGATCTCTGGGAGCAGAATTCTCGGAGTCTTTCCACTGAATTCTCTGTCCCTGTGTCTTGGGGTGACTTTATTGTGTGTATCCCCTATTGCTGCTCTATGCCCAGAAGTGAACTTTGTGCATTTCTGTGCCTTTCAACTGAGCCTGAGAGGGGGGAGAGGAAAAAAAACCGGACAAACTTCTCAGAGCGTTTGTTCAAGGACACACATACACACTCCTCTGCATCCTGCTTGCAGCAAGAGCAGAGGAAGCAACTTGGTTTCTTTTTTGCCAGTTTTCAGCTCCTTTTCTCTGGGGGGAGATGGAGAGTTGAACTTTGTTTTCCTGGGACTTCGGGGGGTTTTTTTCCCTTCTTCTCTTCTTGACTCTTTCAACATCAGAGCACATTGGGAGAATTTTCTCCCGAGGTGGGGGCCCTGAATGTGGGCCCATGAGCCAGCTGCAAGGAGGAGGAGAGAGACTACACCTCCGGAAGTGTTGGGGTTCCTCCCCCCTGCCATGAGGTCATGGGAGAGGGGACCCTGGGGTAGAGGCATGGCCTGGGCACGGGGGTCTCCCTGCTCCCTGCTCACATGTGCCCTAACCCTGTTCAGCACTGGTTATTTTGTGTTGCCCTGTGCCAGGAGGGCCCTGGTTGTGCTGTGATTGCTCAGTTCTTTGGCAGTGCCCCGCCCATGTGGCTGGAGAAGAAAGAGCTCTGAAACTTCTCTCAAGAATCGCCCCCTGTTTCTTTGCACGGGCCTCGCTGTCTATGGATGTTTCAGGAGACCCCACCGAAACACGGAAGGACTCTCTAATTATCCCAGCTTTCTCTGCACAGCAAGAGCTTTTAATATTTAGCATTGCTATCCTTTTCCTGTGTGTTTGTTAAAAAAATAGTTTTTATCTCTTTCACTTTCTTCCCAGGAAAGTTCTTTTTTCCAAAAACCTGGTGGGGGAGGGCTGGGTGTAACCTGCCTTCTATCAGAGGATATTTTCCTCCACATTTGTCCAAACCGGCACAGCCTGTCCTTTCCTGGGTCTCTGTTGCAGATGGAAGCTGCTGGTGCCATTGTCAGCTTGAAGCCCTCTTTTGATGCAAGCAGATGTTGCCAGGTGTGTTCAGCAGCTGTTGCTCAATGCTTATGCCAAGCTATTGTGTTCCTCATGGAACCAAGGAGCCATTGTGACACTGCAGGGGCTGATGGCATCAAGGAGGCAATTGTGACAGTACAGAACCTCCTAGAAACAAGGCTCCATTGTGACACCGTGGGGAATCATGGAATCAAGGAGCCCATTGTGACACGGCTGCATGGAACCAATGGTCCATGGTTACACTGCGGATTCAAGAAGAGCACGGTGACACCACGCAACATCATGGAACCATAGGTCCATTGTGACACAGCGGGGCCTCATGGAAACAAGGGGACCATTGTGGCAAAGCAGGGCCTAATGGAAGCATGGAGAGCATTGTGACACTAAGGAAACTCCTGGAACCAAGATGACCACTGGCACATAATGGAACCTCATGGAAGCAAGCCTCCACAATGACTTTGGAGGGCCTCAGGGACCACAGGACCCATTGTGACACAGCAGGACCTGGTGGAACCAAGGAGCCTTTGTGATACTCCACATCCACATGGAAGCCAGGGTGCACTGAGACACAGCGGGGCCTTGTTGGAACCAAAGACACCTCTGCAAAAAGCAGGCTAGCTCATAGAAGCAAGGAGTCCATTGTTACAACGTAAAAGCTATGGAACCAAGGGACCATTGTGACACTGCGGGGCCTCATGGAACCAATTGTCCATGATGACAGTGCGGATCAAAGGAGACCATGGTGACACTGCGGAACCTGATGGAACCAAGGAGCCATTGTGACACAGTGGGGCCTCATGGAATCAAGGAGACCATTGTGACCCAGGTGTTGCATGTGAAGGCAAGGAGCCATTGTGACACTTTGGGCTTCTTCCCTTGAGCTCTGCAGCTGGCTGTCCCAGCCCAGCGCACCATGTGCCACCTGCTCTCCTCAGGGCTCTGCCTGCACACAGCCCCAGGAGAAGTTTTCCTGTTTGCAAGGAAAGAATGGAAAAGCCGGAGCAGGTTTCCTAAACAACAAACCCCACTCAGGAGCCACATGCTCAGTACAGGCTGCCTGGAACGATGTCCCCTTTCTACAAGGGTCAGTGTGAGCAGGAATGAATGATCTCTGGGAGCAGAATTCTCGGAGTCTTTCCACTGAATTCTCTGTCCCTGTGTCTTGGGGTGACTTTATCGTGTGTATCCCCTATTGCTGCTCTATGCTCAGAAGTGAACTTTGTGCGTTTCTGTGCCTTTCAACTGAGCCTGAGAGGGGGGAGAGGAAAAAAACCGGACAAACTTCTCAGAGCGTTTGTTCAAGGACACACATACACACTCCTCTGCATCCTGCTTGCAGCAAGAGCAGAGGAAGCAACTTGGTTTCTTTTTTGCCAGTTTTCAGCTCCTTTTCTCTGGGGGGAGATGGAGAGTTGAACTTTGTTTTCCTGGGACTTCGGGGGGTTTTTTTCCCTTCTTCTCTTCTTGACTCTTTCAACATCAGAGCACATTGGGAGAATTTTCTCCCGAGGTGGGGGCCCTGAATGTGGGCCCATGAGCCAGCTGCAAGGAGGAGGAGAGAGACTACACCTACGGAAGTGTTGGGGTTCCTCCCCCCTGCCATGAGGTCATGGGAGAGGGGACCCTGGGGTAGAGGCATGGCCTGGGCACGGGGGTCTCCCTGCTCCCTGCTCACATGTGCCCTAACCCTGTTCAGCACTGCTTATTTTGTGTTGCCTTGTGCGAGGAGGGCCCTGGTTGTGCTGTGATTGCTCAGTTCTTTGGCAGTGCCCCGCCCATGTGGCTGGAGAAGAAAGAGCTCTGAAACTTCTCTCAAGAATCGCTCCCTGTTTCTTTGCACGGGCCTCGCTGTCTATGGATGTTTCAGGAGACCCCACCGAAACACAGAAGGACTCTCAAATTATCCCAGCTTTCTCTGCACAGCGAGAGCTTTTAATATTTAGCATTGCTATCCTTTTCCTGTGTGTTTGTTAAAAAAATAGTTTTTATCTCTTTCACTTTCTTCCCAGGAAAGTTCTTTTTTCCAAAAACCTGGTGGGGGAGGGCTGGGTGTAACCTGCCTTCTATCAGGGGATATTTTCCTCCAAATTTGTCCAAACCGGCACAGCCTGTCCTTTCCTGGGTCTCTGTTGCAGATGGAAGCTGCTGGTGCCATTGTCAGCTTGAAGCCCTCTTTTGATGCAAGCAGATGTTGCCAGGTGTGTTCAGCAGCTGTTGCTCAATGCTTATGCCAAGCTATTGTGTTCCTCATGGAACCAAGGAGCCATTGTGACACTGCAGGGGCTGATGGCATCAAGGAGGCAATTGTGACAGTACAGAACCTCCTAGAAACAAGGCTCCATTGTGACACCGTGGGGAATCATGGAATCAAGGAGCCCATTGTGACACGGCTGCATGGAACCAATGGTCCATGGTTACACTGCGGATTCAAGAAGAGCACGGTGACACCACGCAACATCATGGAACCATAGGTCCATTGTGACACAGCGGGGCCTCATGGAAACAAGGGGACCATTGTGGCAAAGCAGGGCCTAATGGAAGCATGGAGAGCATTGTGACACTAAGGAAACTCCTGGAACCAAGATGACCACTGGCACATAATGGAACCTCATGGAAGCAAGCCTCCACGATGACTTTGGAGGGCCTCGGGGACCACAGGACCCATTGTGACACAGCAGGACCTGGTGGAACCAAGGAGCCTTTGTGATACTCCACATCCACATGGAAGCCAGGGTGCACTGAGACACAGCGGGGCCTTGTGGGAACCAAAGACACCTCTGCAAAAAGCAGGCTAGCTCATAGAAGCAAGGAGTCCATTGTTACAACGTAAAAGCTATGGAACCAAGGGACCATTGTGACACTGCGGGGCCTCATGGAACCAATTGTCCATGATGACAGTGCGGATCAAAGGAGACCACGGTGACACTGCGGAACCTGATGGAACCAAGGAGCCATTGTGACACAGTGGGGCCTCATGGAATCAAGGAGACCATTGTGACCCAGGTGTTGCATGTGAAGGCAAGGAGCCATTGTGACACTTTGGGCTTCTTCCCTTGAGCTCTGCAGCTGGCTGTCCCAGCCCAGCGCACCATGTGCCACCTGCTCTCCTCAGGGCTCTGCCTGCACACAGCCCCAGGAGAAGTTTTCCTGTTTGCAAGGAAAGAATGGAAAAGCCTGAGCAGGTTTCCTAAACAACAAACCCCACTCAGGAGCCACATGCTCAGTACAGGCTGCCTGGAACGATGTCCCCTTTCTACAAGGGTCAGTGTGAGCAGGAATGAATGATCTCTGGGAGCAGAATTCTCGGAGTCTTTCCACTGAATTCTCTGTCCCTGTGTCTTGGGGTGACTTTATTGTGTGTATCCCCTATTGCTGCTCTATGCCCAGAAGTGAACTTTGTGCATTTCTGTGCCTTTCAACTGAGCCTGAGAGGGGGGAGAGGAAAAAAAACCGGACAAACTTCTCAGAGCGTTTGTTCAAGGACACACATACACACTCCTCTGCATCCTGCTTGCAGCAAGAGCAGAGGAAGCAACTTGGTTTCTTTTTTGCCAGTTTTCAGCTCCTTTTCTCTGGGGGGAGATGGAGAGTTGAACTTTGTTTTCCTGGGACTTCGGGGGGTTTTTTTCCCTTCTTCTCTTCTTGACTCTTTCAACATCAGAGCACATTGGGAGAATTTTCTCCCGAGGTGGGGGCCCTGAATGTGGGCCCATGAGCCAGCTGCAAGGAGGAGGAGAGAGACTACACCTCCGGAAGTGTTGGGGTTCCTCCCCCCTGCCATGAGGTCATGGGAGAGGGGACCCTGGGGTAGAGGCATGGCCTGGGCACGGGGGTCTCCCTGCTCCCTGCTCACATGTGCCCTAACCCTGTTCAGCACTGCTTATTTTGTGTTGCCCTGTGCCAGGAGGGCCCTGGTTGTGCTGTGATTGCTCAGTTCTTTGGCAGTGCCCCGCCCATGTGGCTGGAGAAGAAAGAGCTCTGAAACTTCTCTCAAGAATCGCCCCCTGTTTCTTTGCACGGGCCTCGCTGTCTATGGATGTTTCAGGAGACCCCACCGAAACACGGAAGGACTCTCTAATTATCCCAGCTTTCTCTGCACAGCAAGAGCTTTTAATATTTAGCATTGCTATCCTTTTCCTGTGTGTTTGTTAAAAAAATAGTTTTTATCTCTTTCACTTTCTTCCCAGGAAAGTTCTTTTTTCCAAAAACCTGGTGGGGGAGGGCTGGGTGTAACCTGCCTTCTATCAGAGGATATTTTCCTCCACATTTGTCCAAACCGGCACAGCCTGTCCTTTCCTGGGTCTCTGTTGCAGATGGAAGCTGCTGGTGCCATTGTCAGCTTGAAGCCCTCTTTTGATGCAAGCAGATGTTGCCAGGTGTGTTCAGCAGCTGTTGCTCAATGCTTATGCCAAGCTATTGTGTTCCTCATGGAACCAAGGAGCCATTGTGACACTGCAGGGGCTGATGGCATCAAGGAGGCAATTGTGACAGTACAGAACCTCCTAGAAACAAGGCTCCATTGTGACACCGTGGGGAATCATGGAATCAAGGAGCCCATTGTGACACGGCTGCATGGAACCAATGGTCCATGGTTACACTGCGGATTCAAGAAGAGCACGGTGACACCACGCAACATCATGGAACCATAGGTCCATTGTGACACAGCGGGGCCTCATGGAAACAAGGGGACCATTGTGGCAAAGCAGGGCCTAATGGAAGCATGGAGAGCATTGTGACACTAAGGAAACTCCTGGAACCAAGATGACCACTGGCACATAATGGAACCTCATGGAAGCAAGCCTCCACAATGACTTTGGAGGGCCTCAGGGACCACAGGACCCATTGTGACACAGCAGGACCTGGTGGAACCAAGGAGCCTTTGTGATACTCCACATCCACATGGAAGCCAGGGTGCACTGAGACACAGCGGGGCCTTGTTGGAACCAAAGACACCTCTGCAAAAAGCAGGCTAGCTCATAGAAGCAAGGAGTCCATTGTTACAACGTAAAAGCTATGGAACCAAGGGACCATTGTGACACTGCGGGGCCTCATGGAACCAATTGTCCATGATGACAGTGCGGATCAAAGGAGACCATGGTGACACTGCGGAACCTGATGGAACCAAGGAGCCATTGTGACACAGTGGGGCCTCATGGAATCAAGGAGACCATTGTGACCCAGGTGTTGCATGTGAAGGCAAGGAGCCATTGTGACACTTTGGGCTTCTTCCCTTGAGCTCTGCAGCTGGCTGTCCCAGCCCAGCGCACCATGTGCCACCTGCTCTCCTCAGGGCTCTGCCTGCACACAGCCCCAGGAGAAGTTTTCCTGTTTGCAAGGAAAGAATGGAAAAGCCGGAGCAGGTTTCCTAAACAACAAACCCCACTCAGGAGCCACATGCTCAGTACAGGCTGCCTGGAACGATGTCCCCTTTCTACAAGGGTCAGTGTGAGCAGGAATGAATGATCTCTGGGAGCAGAATTCTCGGAGTCTTTCCACTGAATTCTCTGTCCCTGTGTCTTGGGGTGACTTTATCGTGTGTATCCCCTATTGCTGCTCTATGCTCAGAAGTGAACTTTGTGCGTTTCTGTGCCTTTCAACTGAGCCTGAGAGGGGGGAGAGGAAAAAAACCGGACAAACTTCTCAGAGCGTTTGTTCAAGGACACACATACACACTCCTCTGCATCCTGCTTGCAGCAAGAGCAGAGGAAGCAACTTGGTTTCTTTTTAGCCAGTTTTCAGCTCCTTTTCTCTGGGGGGAGATGGAGAGTTGAACTTTGTTTTCCTGGGACTTCGGGGGGTTTTTTTCCCTTCTTCTCTTCTTGACTCTTTCAACATCAGAGCACATTGGGAGAATTTTCTCCCGAGGTGGGGGCCCTGAATGTGGGCCCATGAGCCAGCTGCAAGGAGGAGGAGAGAGACTACACCTACGGAAGTGTTGGGGTTCCTCCCCCCTGCCATGAGGTCATGGGAGAGGGGACCCTGGGGTAGAGGCATGGCCTGGGCACGGGGGTCTCCCTGCTCCCTGCTCACATGTGCCCTAACCCTGTTCAGCACTGGTTATTTTGTGTTGCCTTGTGCGAGGAGGGCCCTGGTTGTGCCGTGATTGCTCAGTTCTTTGGCAGTGCCCCGCCCATGTGGCTGGAGAAGAAAGAGCTCTGAAACTTCTCTCAAGAATCGCCCCCTGTTTCTTTGCACGGGCCTCGCTGTCTATGGATGTTTCAGGAGACCCCACCGAAACACGGAAGGACTCTCAAATTATCCCAGCTTTCTCTGCACAGCAAGAGCTTTTAATATTTAGCATTGCTATCCTTTTCCTGTGTGTTTGTTAAAAAAATAGTTTTTATCTCTTTCACTTTCTTCCCAGGAAAGTTCTTTTTTCCAAAAACCTGGTGGGGGAGGGCTGGGTGTAACCTGCCTTCTATCAGAGGATATTTTCCTCCACATTTGTCCAAACCGGCACAGCCTGTCCTTTCCTGGGTCTCTGTTGCAGATGGAAGCTGCTGGTGCCATTGTCAGCTTGAAGCCCTCTTTTGATGCAAGCAGATGTTGCCAGGTGTGTTCAGCAGCTGTTGCTCAATGCTTATGCCAAGCTATTGTGTTCCTCATGGAACCAAGGAGCCATTGTGACACTGCAGGGGCTGATGGCATCAAGGAGGCAATTGTGACAGTACAGAACCTCCTAGAAACAAGGCTCCATTGTGACACCGTGGGGAATCATGGAATCAAGGAGCCCATTGTGACACGGCTGCATGGAACCAATGGTCCATGGTTACACGGCGGATTCAAGAAGAGCACGGTGACACCACGCAACATCATGGAACCATAGGTCCATTGTGACACAGCGGGGCCTCATGGAAACAAGGGGACCATTGTGGCAAAGCAGGGCCTAATGGAAGCATGGAGAGCATTGTGACACTAAGGAAACTCCTGGAACCAAGATGACCACTGGCACATAATGGAACCTCATGGAAGCAAGCCTCCACAATGACTTTGGAGGGCCTCAGGGACCACAGGACCCATTGTGACACAGCAGGACCTGGTGGAACCAAGGAGCCTTTGTGATACTCCACATCCACATGGAAGCCAGGGTGCACTGAGACACAGCGGGGCCTTGTTGGAACCAAAGACACCTCTGCAAAAAGCAGGCTAGCTCATAGAAGCAAGGAGTCCATTGTTACAACGTAAAAGCTATGGAACCAAGGGACCATTGTGACACTGCGGGGCCTCATGGAACCAATTGTCCATGATGACAGTGCGGATCAAAGGAGACCATGGTGACACTGCGGAACCTGATGGAACCAAGGAGCCATTGTGACACAGTGGGGCCTCATGGAATCAAGGAGACCATTGTGACCCAGGTGTTGCATGGGAAGGCAAGGAGCCATTGTGACACTTTGGGCTTCTTCCCTTGAGCTCTGCAGCTGGCTGTCCCAGCCCAGCGCACCATGTGCCACCTGCTCTCCTCAGGGCTCTGCCTGCACACAGCCCCAGGAGAAGTTTTCCTGTTTGCAAGGAAAGAATGGAAAAGCCTGAGCAGGTTTCCTAAACAACAAACCCTACTCAGGAGCCACATGCTCAGTACAGGCTGCCTGGAACGATGTCCCCTTTCTACAAGGGTCAGTGTGAGCAGGAATGAATGATCTCTGGGAGCAGAATTCTCGGAGTCTTTCCACTGAATTCTCTGTCCCTGTGTCTTGGGGTGACTTTATTGTGTGTATCCCCTATTGCTGCTCTATGCCCAGAAGTGAACTTTGTGCGTTTCTGTGCCTTTCAACTGAGCCTGAGAGGGGGGAGAGGAAAAAAAACCGGACAAACTTCTCAGAGCGTTTGTTCAAGGACACACATACACACTCCTCTGCATCCTGCTTGCAGCAAGAGCAGAGGAAGCAACTTGGTTTCTTTTTTGCCAGTTTTCAGCTCCTTTTCTCTGGGGGGAGATGGAGAGTTGAACTTTGTTTTCCTGGGACTTCGGGGGGTTTTTTTCCCTTCTTCTCTTCTTGACTCTTTCAACATCAGAGCACATTGGGAGAATTTTCTCCCGAGGTGGGGGCCCTGAATGTGGGCCCATGAGCCAGCTGCAAGGAGGAGGAGAGAGACTACACCTACGGAAGTGTTGGGGTTCCTCCCCCCTGCCATGAGGTCATGGGAGAGGGGACCCTGGGGTAGAGGCATGGCCTGGGCACGGGGGTCTCCCTGCTCCCTGCTCACATGTGCCCTAACCCTGTTCAGCACTGCTTATTTTGTGTTGCCTTGTGCGAGGAGGGCCCTGGTTGTGCCGTGATTGCTCAGTTCTTTGGCAGTGCCCCGCCCATGTGGCTGGAGAAGAAAGAGCTCTGAAACTTCTCTCAAGAATCGCCCCCTGTTTCTTTGCACGGGCCTCGCTGTCTATGGATGTTTCAGGAGACCCCACCGAAACACGGAAGGACTCTCAAATTATCCCAGCTTTCTCTGCACAGCGAGAGCTTTTAATATTTAGCATTGCTATCCTTTTCCTGTGTGTTTGTTAAAAAAATAGTTTTTATCTCTTTCACTTTCTTCCCAGGAAAGTTCTTTTTTCCAAAAACCTGGTGGGGGAGGGCTGGGTGTAACCTGCCTTCTATCAGAGGATATTTTCCTCCACATTTGTCCAAACCGGCACAGCCTGTCCTTTCCTGGGTCTCTGTTGCAGATGGAAGCTGCTGGTGCCATTGTCAGCTTGAAGCCCTCTTTTGATGCAAGCAGATGTTGCCAGGTGTGTTCAGCAGCTGTTGCTCAATGCTTATGCCAAGCTATTGTGTTCCTCATGGAACCAAGGAGCCATTGTGACACTGCAGGGGCTGATGGCATCAAGGAGGCAATTGTGACAGTACAGAACCTCCTAGAAACAAGGCTCCATTGTGACACCGTGGGGAATCATGGAATCAAGGAGCCCATTGTGACACGGCTGCATGGAACCAATGGTCCATGGTTACACTGCGGATTCAAGAAGAGCACGGTGACACCACGCAACATCATGGAACCATAGGTCCATTGTGACACAGCGGGGCCTCATGGAAACAAGGGGACCATTGTGGCAAAGCAGGGCCTAATGGAAGCATGGAGAGCATTGTGACACTAAGGAAACTCCTGGAACCAAGATGACCACTGGCACATAATGGAACCTCATGGAAGCAAGCCTCCACGATGACTTTGGAGGGCCTCAGGGACCACAGGACCCATTGTGACACAGCAGGACCTGGTGGAACCAAGGAGCCTTTGTGATACTCCACATCCACATGGAAGCCAGGGTGCACTGAGACACAGCGGGGCCTTGTTGGAACCAAAGACACCTCTGCAAAAAGCAGGCTAGCTCATAGAAGCAAGGAGTCCATTGTTACAACGTAAAAGCTATGGAACCAAGGGACCATTGTGACACTGCGGGGCCTCATGGAACCAATTGTCCATGATGACAGTGCGGATCAAAGGAGACCATGGTGACACTGCGGAACCTGATGGAACCAAGGAGCCATTGTGACACAGTGGGGCCTCATGGAATCAAGGAGACCATTGTGACCCAGGTGTTGCATGGGAAGCCAAGGAGCCATTGTGACACTTTGGGCTTCTTCCCTTGAGCTCTGCAGCTGGCTGTCCCAGCCCAGCGCACCATGTGCCACCTGCTCTCCTCAGGGCTCTGCCTGCACACAGCCCCAGGAGAAGTTTTCCTGTTTGCAAGGAAAGAATGGAAAAGCCGGAGCAGGTTTCCTAAACAACAAACCCCACTCAGGAGCCACATGCTCAGTACAGGCTGCCTGGAACGATGTCCCCTTTCTACAAGGGTCAGTGTGAGCAGGAATGAATGATCTCTGGGAGCAGAATTCTCGGAGTCTTTCCACTGAATTCTCTGTCCCTGTGTCTTGGGGTGACTTTATCGTGTGTATCCCCTATTGCTGCTCTATGCTCAGAAGTGAACTTTGTGCGTTTCTGTGCCTTTCAACTGAGCCTGAGAGGGGGGAGAGGAAAAAAACCGGACAAACTTCTCAGAGCGTTTGTTCAAGGACACACATACACACTCCTCTGCATCCTGCTTGCAGCAAGAGCAGAGGAAGCAACTTGGTTTCTTTTTTGCCAGTTTTCAGCTCCTTTTCTCTGGGGGGAGATGGAGAGTTGAACTTTGTTTTCCTGGGACTTCGGGGGGTTTTTTTCCCTTCTTCTCTTCTTGACTCTTTCAACATCAGAGCACATTGGGAGAATTTTCTCCCGAGGTGGGGGCCCTGAATGTGGGCCCATGAGCCAGCTGCAAGGAGGAGGAGAGAGACTACACCTACGGAAGTGTTGGGGTTCCTCCCCCCTGCCATGAGGTCATGGGAGAGGGGACCCTGGGGTAGAGGCATGGCCTGGGCACGGGGGTCTCCCTGCTCCCTGCTCACATGTGCCCTAACCCTGTTCAGCACTGCTTATTTTGTGTTGCCTTGTGCCAGGAGGGCCCTGGTTGTGCTGTGATTGCTCAGTTCTTTGGCAGTGCCCCGCCCATGTGGCTGGAGAAGAAAGAGCTCTGAAACTTCTCTCAAGAATCGCTCCCTGTTTCTTTGCACGGGCCTCGCTGTCTATGGATGTTTCAGGAGACCCCACCGAAACACAGAAGGACTCTCAAATTATCCCAGCTTTCTCTGCACAGCAAGAGCTTTTAATATTTAGCATTGCTATCCTTTTCCTGTGTGTTTGTTAAAAAAATAGTTTTTATCTCTTTCACTTTCTTCCCAGGAAAGTTCTTTTTTCCAAAAACCTGGTGGGGGAGGGCTGGGTGTAACCTGCCTTCTATCAGAGGATATTTTCCTCCAAATTTGTCCAAACCGGCACAGCCTGTCCTTTCCTGGGTCTCTGTTGCAGATGGAAGCTGCTGGTGCCATTGTCAGCTTGAAGCCCTCTTTTGATGCAAGCAGATGTTGCCAGGTGTGTTCAGCAGCTGTTGCTCAATGCTTATGCCAAGCTATTGTGTTCCTCATGGAACCAAGGAGCCATTGTGACACTGCAGGGGCTGATGGCATCAAGGAGGCAATTGTGACAGTACAGAACCTCCTAGAAACAAGGCTCCATTGTGACACCGTGGGGAATCATGGAATCAAGGAGCCCATTGTGACACGGCTGCATGGAACCAATGGTCCATGGTTACACTGCGGATTCAAGAAGAGCACGGTGACACCACGCAACATCATGGAACCATAGGTCCATTGTGACACAGCGGGGCCTCATGGAAACAATTGTCCATGATGACAGTGCGGATCAAAGGAGACCATGGTGACACTGCGGAACCTGATGGAACCAAGGAGCCATTGTGACACAGTGGGGCCTCATGGAATCAAGGAGACCATTGTGACCCAGGTGTTGCATGGGAAGGCAAGGAGCCATTGTGACACTTTGGGCTTCTTCCCTTGAGCTCTGCAGCTGGCTGTCCCAGCCCAGCGCACCATGTGCCACCTGCTCTCCTCAGGGCTCTGCCTGCACACAGCCCCAGGAGAAGTTTTCCTGTTTGCAAGGAAAGAATGGAAAAGCCTGAGCAGGTTTCCTAAACAACAAACCCTACTCAGGAGCCACATGCTCAGTACAGGCTGCCTGGAACGATGTCCCCTTTCTACAAGGGTCAGTGTGAGCAGGAATGAATGATCTCTGGGAGCAGAATTCTCGGAGTCTTTCCACTGAATTCTCTGTCCCTGTGTCTTGGGGTGACTTTATTGTGTGTATCCCCTATTGCTGCTCTATGCCCAGAAGTGAACTTTGTGCGTTTCTGTGCCTTTCAACTGAGCCTGAGAGGGGGGAGAGGAAAAAAAACCGGACAAACTTCTCAGAGCGTTTGTTCAAGGACACACATACACACTCCTCTGCATCCTGCTTGCAGCAAGAGCAGAGGAAGCAACTTGGTTTCTTTTTTGCCAGTTTTCAGCTCCTTTTCTCTGGGGGGAGATGGAGAGTTGAACTTTGTTTTCCTGGGACTTCGGGGGGTTTTTTTCCCTTCTTCTCTTCTTGACTCTTTCAACATCAGAGCACATTGGGAGAATTTTCTCCCGAGGTGGGGGCCCTGAATGTGGGCCCATGAGCCAGCTGCAAGGAGGAGGAGAGAGACTACACCTACGGAAGTGTTGGGGTTCCTCCCCCCTGCCATGAGGTCATGGGAGAGGGGACCCTGGGGTAGAGGCATGGCCTGGGCACGGGGGTCTCCCTGCTCCCTGCTCACATGTGCCCTAACCCTGTTCAGCACTGCTTATTTTGTGTTGCCTTGTGCGAGGAGGGCCCTGGTTGTGCCGTGATTGCTCAGTTCTTTGGCAGTGCCCCGCCCATGTGGCTGGAGAAGGAAGAGCTCTGAAACTTCTCTCAAGAATCGCCCCCTGTTTCTTTGCACGGGCCTCGCTGTCTATGGATGTTTCAGGAGACCCCACCGAAACACGGAAGGACTCTCAAATTATCCCAGCTTTCTCTGCACAGCGAGAGCTTTTAATATTTAGCATTGCTATCCTTTTCCTGTGTGTTTGTTAAAAAAATAGTTTTTATCTCTTTCACTTTCTTCCCAGGAAAGTTCTTTTTTCCAAAAACCTGGTGGGGGAGGGCTGGGTGTAACCTGCCTTCTATCAGAGGATATTTTCCTCCACATTTGTCCAAACCGGCACAGCCTGTCCTTTCCTGGGTCTCTGTTGCAGATGGAAGCTGCTGGTGCCATTGTCAGCTTGAAGCCCTCTTTTGATGCAAGCAGATGTTGCCAGGTGTGTTCAGCAGCTGTTGCTCAATGCTTATGCCAAGCTATTGTGTTCCTCATGGAACCAAGGAGCCATTGTGACACTGCAGGGGCTGATGGCATCAAGGAGGCAATTGTGACAGTACAGAACCTCCTAGAAACAAGGCTCCATTGTGACACCGTGGGGAATCATGGAATCAAGGAGCCCATTGTGACACGGCTGCATGGAACCAATGGTCCATGGTTACACTGCGGATTCAAGAAGAGCACGGTGACACCACGCAACATCATGGAACCATAGGTCCATTGTGACACAGCGGGGCCTCATGGAAACAAGGGGACCATTGTGGCAAAGCAGGGCCTAATGGAAGCATGGAGAGCATTGTGACACTAAGGAAACTCCTGGAACCAAGATGACCACTGGCACATAATGGAACCTCATGGAAGCAAGCCTCCACGATGACTTTGGAGGGCCTCAGGGACCACAGGACCCATTGTGACACAGCAGGACCTGGTGGAACCAAGGAGCCTTTGTGATACTCCACATCCACATGGAAGCCAGGGTGCACTGAGACACAGCGGGGCCTTGTTGGAACCAAAGACACCTCTGCAAAAAGCAGGCTAGCTCATAGAAGCAAGGAGTCCATTGTTACAACGTAAAAGCTATGGAACCAAGGGACCATTGTGACACTGCGGGGCCTCATGGAACCAATTGTCCATGATGACAGTGCGGATCAAAGGAGACCATGGTGACACTGCGGAACCTGATGGAACCAAGGAGCCATTGTGACACAGTGGGGCCTCATGGAATCAAGGAGACCATTGTGACCCAGGTGTTGCATGGGAAGCCAAGGAGCCATTGTGACACTTTGGGCTTCTTCCCTTGAGCTCTGCAGCTGGCTGTCCCAGCCCAGCGCACCATGTGCCACCTGCTCTCCTCAGGGCTCTGCCTGCACACAGCCCCAGGAGAAGTTTTCCTGTTTGCAAGGAAAGAATGGAAAAGCCGGAGCAGGTTTCCTAAACAACAAACCCCACTCAGGAGCCACATGCTCAGTACAGGCTGCCTGGAACGATGTCCCCTTTCTACAAGGGTCAGTGTGAGCAGGAATGAATGATCTCTGGGAGCAGAATTCTCGGAGTCTTTCCACTGAATTCTCTGTCCCTGTGTCTTGGGGTGACTTTATCGTGTGTATCCCCTATTGCTGCTCTATGCTCAGAAGTGAACTTTGTGCGTTTCTGTGCCTTTCAACTGAGCCTGAGAGGGGGGAGAGGAAAAAAACCGGACAAACTTCTCAGAGCGTTTGTTCAAGGACACACATACACACTCCTCTGCATCCTGCTTGCAGCAAGAGCAGAGGAAGCAACTTGGTTTCTTTTTTGCCAGTTTTCAGCTCCTTTTCTCTGGGGGGAGATGGAGAGTTGAACTTTGTTTTCCTGGGACTTCGGGGGGTTTTTTTCCCTTCTTCTCTTCTTGACTCTTTCAACATCAGAGCACATTGGGAGAATTTTCTCCCGAGGTGGGGGCCCTGAATGTGGGCCCATGAGCCAGCTGCAAGGAGGAGGAGAGAGACTACACCTACGGAAGTGTTGGGGTTCCTCCCCCCTGCCATGAGGTCATGGGAGAGGGGACCCTGGGGTAGAGGCATGGCCTGGGCACGGGGGTCTCCCTGCTCCCTGCTCACATGTGCCCTAACCCTGTTCAGCACTGCTTATTTTGTGTTGCCTTGTGCCAGGAGGGCCCTGGTTGTGCTGTGATTGCTCAGTTCTTTGGCAGTGCCCCGCCCATGTGGCTGGAGAAGAAAGAGCTCTGAAACTTCTCTCAAGAATCGCTCCCTGTTTCTTTGCACGGGCCTCGCTGTCTATGGATGTTTCAGGAGACCCCACCGAAACACAGAAGGACTCTCAAATTATCCCAGCTTTCTCTGCACAGCAAGAGCTTTTAATATTTAGCATTGCTATCCTTTTCCTGTGTGTTTGTTAAAAAAATAGTTTTTATCTCTTTCACTTTCTTCCCAGGAAAGTTCTTTTTTCCAAAAACCTGGTGGGGGAGGGCTGGGTGTAACCTGCCTTCTATCAGAGGATATTTTCCTCCACATTTGTCCAAACCGGCACAGCCTGTCCTTTCCTGGGTCTCTGTTGCAGATGGAAGCTGCTGGTGCCATTGTCAGCTTGAAGCCCTCTTTTGATGCAAGCAGATGTTGCCAGGTGTGTTCAGCAGCTGTTGCTCAATGCTTATGCCAAGCTATTGTGTTCCTCATGGAACCAAGGAGCCATTGTGACACTGCAGGGGCTGATGGCATCAAGGAGGCAATTGTGACAGTACAGAACCTCCTAGAAACAAGGCTCCATTGTGACACCGTGGGGAATCATGGAATCAAGGAGCCCATTGTGACACGGCTGCATGGAACCAATGGTCCATGGTTACACTGCGGATTCAAGAAGAGCACGGTGACACCACGCAACATCATGGAACCATAGGTCCATTGTGACACAGCGGGGCCTCATGGAAACAAGGGGACCATTGTGGCAAAGCAGGGCCTAATGGAAGCATGGAGAGCATTGTGACACTAAGGAAACTCCTGGAACCAAGATGACCACTGGCACATAATGGAACCTCATGGAAGCAAGCCTCCACAATGACTTTGGAGGGCCTCGGGGACCACAGGACCCATTGTGACACAGCAGGACCTGGTGGAACCAAGGAGCCTTTGTGATACTCCACATCCACATGGAAGCCAGGGTGCACTGAGACACAGCGGGGCCTTGTTGGAACCAAAGACACCTCTGCAAAAAGCAGGCTAGCTCATAGAAGCAAGGAGTCCATTGTTACAACGTAAAAGCTATGGAACCAAGGGACCATTGTGACACTGCGGGGCCTCATGGAACCAATTGTCCATGATGACAGTGCGGATCAAAGGAGACCATGGTGACACTGCGGAACCTGATGGAACCAAGGAGCCATTGTGACACAGTGGGGCCTCATGGAATCAAGGAGACCATTGTGACCCAGGTGTTGCATGTGAAGGCAAGGAGCCATTGTGACACTTTGGGCTTCTTCCCTTGAGCTCTGCAGCTGGCTGTCCCAGCCCAGCGCACCATGTGCCACCTGCTCTCCTCAGGGCTCTGCCTGCACACAGCCCCAGGAGAAGTTTTCCTGTTTGCAAGGAAAGAATGGAAAAGCCTGAGCAGGTTTCCTAAACAACAAACCCCACTCAGGAGCCACATGCTCAGTACAGGCTGCCTGGAACGATGTCCCCTTTCTACAAGGGTCAGTGTGAGCAGGAATGAATGATCTCTGGGAGCAGAATTCTCGGAGTCTTTCCACTGAATTCTCTGTCCCTGTGTCTTGGGGTGACTTTATTGTGTGTATCCCCTATTGCTGCTCTATGCCCAGAAGTGAACTTTGTGCGTTTCTGTGCCTTTCAACTGAGCCTGAGAGGGGGGAGAGGAAAAAAAACCGGACAAACTTCTCAGAGCGTTTGTTCAAGGACACACATACACACTCCTCTGCATCCTGCTTGCAGCAAGAGCAGAGGAAGCAACTTGGTTTCTTTTTTGCCAGTTTTCAGCTCCTTTTCTCTGGGGGGAGATGGAGAGTTGAACTTTGTTTTCCTGGGACTTCGGGGGGTTTTTTTCCCTTCTTCTCTTCTTGACTCTTTCAACATCAGAGCACATTGGGAGAATTTTCTCCCGAGGTGGGGGCCCTGAATGTGGGCCCATGAGCCAGCTGCAAGGAGGAGGAGAGAGACTACACCTACGGAAGTGTTGGGGTTCCTCCCCCCTGCCATGAGGTCATGGGAGAGGGGACCCTGGGGTAGAGGCATGGCCTGGGCACGGGGGTCTCCCTGCTCCCTGCTCACATGTGCCCTAACCCTGTTCAGCACTGCTTATTTTGTGTTGCCTTGTGCCAGGAGGGCCCTGGTTGTGCTGTGATTGCTCAGTTCTTTGGCAGTGCCCCGCCCATGTGGCTGGAGAAGAAAGAGCTCTGAAACTTCTCTCAAGAATCGCTCCCTGTTTCTTTGCACGGGCCTCGCTGTCTATGGATGTTTCAGGAGACCCCACCGAAACACAGAAGGACTCTCAAATTATCCCAGCTTTCTCTGCACAGCAAGAGCTTTTAATATTTAGCATTGCTATCCTTTTCCTGTGTGTTTGTTAAAAAAATAGTTTTTATCTCTTTCACTTTCTTCCCAGGAAAGTTCTTTTTTCCAAAAACCTGGTGGGGGAGGGCTGGGTGTAACCTGCCTTCTATCAGAGGATATTTTCCTCCAAATTTGTCCAAACCGGCACAGCCTGTCCTTTCCTGGGTCTCTGTTGCAGATGGAAGCTGCTGGTGCCATTGTCAGCTTGAAGCCCTCTTTTGATGCAAGCAGATGTTGCCAGGTGTGTTCAGCAGCTGTTGCTCAATGCTTATGCCAAGCTATTGTGTTCCTCATGGAACCAAGGAGCCATTGTGACACTGCAGGGGCTGATGGCATCAAGGAGGCAATTGTGACAGTACAGAACCTCCTAGAAACAAGGCTCCATTGTGACACCGTGGGGAATCATGGAATCAAGGAGCCCATTGTGACACGGCTGCATGGAACCAATGGTCCATGGTTACACGGCGGATTCAAGAAGAGCACGGTGACACCACGCAACATCATGGAACCATAGGTCCATTGTGACACAGCGGGGCCTCATGGAAACAAGGGGACCATTGTGGCAAAGCAGGGCCTAATGGAAGCATGGAGAGCATTGTGACACTAAGGAAACTCCTGGAACCAAGATGACCACTGGCACATAATGGAACCTCATGGAAGCAAGCCTCCACGATGACTTTGGAGGGCCTCGGGGACCACAGGACCCATTGTGACACAGCAGGACCTGGTGGAACCAAGGAGCCTTTGTGATACTCCACATCCACATGGAAGCCAGGGTGCACTGAGACACAGCGGGGCCTTGTTGGAACCAAAGACACCTCTGCAAAAAGCAGGCTAGCTCATAGAAGCAAGGAGTCCATTGTTACAACGTAAAAGCTATGGAACCAAGGGACCATTGTGACACTGCGGGGCCTCATGGAACCAATTGTCCATGATGACAGTGCGGATCAAAGGAGACCATGGTGACACTGCGGAACCTGATGGAACCAAGGAGCCATTGTGACACAGTGGGGCCTCATGGAATCAAGGAGACCATTGTGACCCAGGTGTTGCATGGGAAGGCAAGGAGCCATTGTGACACTTTGGGCTTCTTCCCTTGAGCTCTGCAGCTGGCTGTCCCAGCCCAGCGCACCATGTGCCACCTGCTCTCCTCAGGGCTCTGCCTGCACACAGCCCCAGGAGAAGTTTTCCTGTTTGCAAGGAAAGAATGGAAAAGCCTGAGCAGGTTTCCTAAACAACAAACCCTACTCAGGAGCCACATGCTCAGTACAGGCTGCCTGGAACGATGTCCCCTTTCTACAAGGGTCAGTGTGAGCAGGAATGAATGATCTCTGGGAGCAGAATTCTCGGAGTCTTTCCACTGAATTCTCTGTCCCTGTGTCTTGGGGTGACTTTATTGCGTGTATCCCCTATTGCTGCTCTATGCCCAGAAGTGAACTTTGTGCATTTCTGTGCCTTTCAACTGAGCCTGAGAGGGGGGAGAGGAAAAAAACCGGACAAACTTCTCAGAGCGTTTGTTCAAGGACACACATACACACTCCTCTGCATCCTGCTTGCAGCAAGAGCAGAGGAAGCAACTTGGTTTCTTTTTTGCCAGTTTTCAGCTCCTTTTCTCTGGGGGGAGATGGAGAGTTGAACTTTGTTTTCCTGGGACTTCAGGGGGTTTTTTTCCCTTCTTCTCTTCTTGACTCTTTCAACATCAGAGCACATTGGGAGAATTTTCTCCCGAGGTGGGGGCCCTGAATGTGGGCCCATGAGCCAGCTGCAAGGAGGAGGAGAGAGACTACACCTACGGAAGTGTTGGGGTTCCTCCCCCCTGCCATGAGGTCATGGGAGAGGGGACCCTGGGGTAGAGGCATGGCCTGGGCACGGGGGTCTCCCTGCTCCCTGCTCACATGTGCCCTAACCCTGTTCAGCACTGCTTATTTTGTGTTGCCTTGTGCCAGGAGGGCCCTGGTTGTGCTGTGATTGCTCAGTTCTTTGGCAGTGCCCCGCCCATGTGGCTGGAGAAGAAAGAGCTCTGAAACTTCTCTCAAGAATCGCTCCCTGTTTCTTTGCACGGGCCTCGCTGTCTATGGATGTTTCAGGAGACCCCACCGAAACACAGAAGGACTCTCAAATTATCCCAGCTTTCTCTGCACAGCGAGAGCTTTTAATATTTAGCATTGCTATCCTTTTCCTGTGTGTTTGTTAAAAAAATAGTTTTTATCTCTTTCACTTTCTTCCCAGGAAAGTTCTTTTTTCCAAAAACCTGGTGGGGGAGGGCTGGGTGTAACCTGCCTTCTATCAGAGGATATTTTCCTCCACATTTGTCCAAACCGGCACAGCCTGTCCTTTCCTGGGTCTCTGTTGCAGATGGAAGCTGCTGGTGCCATTGTCAGCTTGAAGCCCTCTTTTGATGCAAGCAGATGTTGCCAGGTGTGTTCAGCAGCTGTTGCTCAATGCTTATGCCAAGCTATTGTGTTCCTCATGGAACCAAGGAGCCATTGTGACACTGCAGGGGCTGATGGCATCAAGGAGGCAATTGTGACAGTACAGAACCTCCTAGAAACAAGGCTCCATTGTGACACCGTGGGGAATCATGGAATCAAGGAGCCCATTGTGACACGGCTGCATGGAACCAATGGTCCATGGTTACACGGCGGATTCAAGAAGAGCACGGTGACACCACGCAACATCATGGAACCATAGGTCCATTGTGACACAGCGGGGCCTCATGGAAACAAGGGGACCATTGTGGCAAAGCAGGGCCTAATGGAAGCATGGAGAGCATTGTGACACTAAGGAAACTCCTGGAACCAAGATGACCACTGGCACATAATGGAACATCATGGAAGCAAGCCTCCACGATGACTTTGGAGGGCCTCGGGGACCACAGGACCCATTGTGACACAGCAGGACCTGGTGGAACCAAGGAGCCTTTGTGATACTCCACATCCACATGGAAGCCAGGGTGCACTGAGACACAGCGGGGCCTTGTGGGAACCAAAGACACCTCTGCAAAAAGCAGGCTAGCTCATAGAAGCAAGGAGTCCATTGTTACAACGTAAAAGCTATGGAACCAAGGGACCATTGTGACACTGCGGGGCCTCATGGAACCAATTGTCCATGATGACAGTGCGGATCAAAGGAGACCACGGTGACACTGCGGAACCTGATGGAACCAAGGAGCCATTGTGACACAGTGGGGCCTCATGGAATCAAGGAGACCATTGTGACCCAGGTGTTGCATGTGAAGGCAAGGAGCCATTGTGACACTTTGGGCTTCTTCCCTTGA
Source organism: Aphelocoma coerulescens (assembly GCF_041296385.1). Classification (NCBI taxonomy): domain Eukaryota; kingdom Metazoa; phylum Chordata; class Aves; order Passeriformes; family Corvidae; genus Aphelocoma; species Aphelocoma coerulescens. Next base: position 954,930 of record NW_027184024.1, on the reverse strand, counting down.
GCTCTGCAGCTGGCTGTCCCAGCCCAGCGCACCATGTGCCACCTGCTCTCCTCAGGGCTCTGCCTGCACACAGCCCCAGGAGAAGTTTTCCTGTTTGCAAGGAAAGAATGGAAAAGCCTGAGCAGGTTTCCTAAACAACAAACCCCACTCAGGAGCCACATGCTCAGTACAGGCTGCCTGGAACGATGTCCCCTTTCTACAAGGGTCAGTGTGAGCAGGAATGAATGATCTCTGGGAGCAGAATTCTCGGAGTCTTTCCACTGAATTCTCTGTCCCTGTGTCTTGGGGTGACTTTATTGTGTGTATCCCCTATTGCTGCTCTATGCCCAGAAGTGAACTTTGTGCATTTCTGTGCCTTTCAACTGAGCCTGAGAGGGGGGAGAGGAAAAAAAACCGGACAAACTTCTCAGAGCGTTTGTTCAAGGACACACATACACACTCCTCTGCATCCTGCTTGCAGCAAGAGCAGAGGAAGCAACTTGGTTTCTTTTTTGCCAGTTTTCAGCTCCTTTTCTCTGGGGGGAGATGGAGAGTTGAACTTTGTTTTCCTGGGACTTCGGGGGGTTTTTTTCCCTTCTTCTCTTCTTGACTCTTTCAACATCAGAGCACATTGGGAGAATTTTCTCCCGAGGTGGGGGCCCTGAATGTGGGCCCATGAGCCAGCTGCAAGGAGGAGGAGAGAGACTACACCTCCGGAAGTGTTGGGGTTCCTCCCCCCTGCCATGAGGTCATGGGAGAGGGGACCCTGGGGTAGAGGCATGGCCTGGGCACGGGGGTCTCCCTGCTCCCTGCTCACATGTGCCCTAACCCTGTTCAGCACTGGTTATTTTGTGTTGCCCTGTGCCAGGAGGGCCCTGGTTGTGCCGTGATTGCTCAGTTCTTTGGCAGTGCCCCGCCCATGTGGCTGGAGAAGAAAGAGCTCTGAAACTTCTCTCAAGAATCGCCCCCTGTTTCTTTGCACGGGCCTCGCTGTCTATGGATGTTTCAGGAGACCCCACCGAAACACGGAAGGACTCTCAAATTATCCCAGCTTTCTCTGCACAGCAAGAGCTTTTAATATTTAGCATTGCTATCCTTTTCCTGTGTGTTTGTTAAAAAAATAGTTTTTATCTCTTTCACTTTCTTCCCAGGAAAGTTCTTTTTTCCAAAAACCTGGTGGGGGAGGGCTGGGTGTAACCTGCCTTCTATCAGAGGATATTTTCCTCCACATTTGTCCAAACCGGCACAGCCTGTCCTTTCCTGGGTCTCTGTTGCAGATGGAAGCTGCTGGTGCCATTGTCAGCTTGAAGCCCTCTTTTGATGCAAGCAGATGTTGCCAGGTGTGTTCAGCAGCTGTTGCTCAATGCTTATGCCAAGCTATTGTGTTCCTCATGGAACCAAGGAGCCATTGTGACACTGCAGGGGCTGATGGCATCAAGGAGGCAATTGTGACAGTACAGAACCTCCTAGAAACAAGGCTCCATTGTGACACCGTGGGGAATCATGGAATCAAGGAGCCCATTGTGACACGGCTGCATGGAACCAATGGTCCATGGTTACACTGCGGATTCAAGAAGAGCACGGTGACACCACGCAACATCATGGAACCATAGGTCCATTGTGACACAGCGGGGCCTCATGGAAACAAGGGGACCATTGTGGCAAAGCAGGGCCTAATGGAAGCATGGAGAGCATTGTGACACTAAGGAAACTCCTGGAACCAAGATGACCACTGGCACATAATGGAACCTCATGGAAGCAAGCCTCCACAATGACTTTGGAGGGCCTCAGGGACCACAGGACCCATTGTGACACAGCAGGACCTGGTGGAACCAAGGAGCCTTTGTGATACTCCACATCCACATGGAAGCCAGGGTGCACTGAGACACAGCGGGGCCTTGTTGGAACCAAAGACACCTCTGCAAAAAGCAGGCTAGCTCATAGAAGCAAGGAGTCCATTGTTACAACGTAAAAGCTATGGAACCAAGGGACCATTGTGACACTGCGGGGCCTCATGGAACCAATTGTCCATGATGACAGTGCGGATCAAAGGAGACCATGGTGACACTGCGGAACCTGATGGAACCAAGGAGCCATTGTGACACAGTGGGGCCTCATGGAATCAAGGAGACCATTGTGACCCAGGTGTTGCATGGGAAGGCAAGGAGCCATTGTGACACTTTGGGCTTCTTCCCTTGAGCTCTGCAGCTGGCTGTCCCAGCCCAGCGCACCATGTGCCACCTGCTCTCCTCAGGGCTCTGCCTGCACACAGCCCCAGGAGAAGTTTTCCTGTTTGCAAGGAAAGAATGGAAAAGCCGGAGCAGGTTTCCTAAACAACAAACCCTACTCAGGAGCCACATGCTCAGTACAGGCTGCCTGGAACGATGTCCCCTTTCTACAAGGGTCAGTGTGAGCAGGAATGAATGATCTCTGGGAGCAGAATTCTCGGAGTCTTTCCACTGAATTCTCTGTCCCTGTGTCTTGGGGTGACTTTATTGTGTGTATCCCCTATTGCTGCTCTATGCCCAGAAGTGAACTTTGTGCGTTTCTGTGCCTTTCAACTGAGCCTGAGAGGGGGGAGAGGAAAAAAAACCGGACAAACTTCTCAGAGCGTTTGTTCAAGGACACACATACACACTCCTCTGCATCCTGCTTGCAGCAAGAGCAGAGGAAGCAACTTGGTTTCTTTTTTGCCAGTTTTCAGCTCCTTTTCTCTGGGGGGAGATGGAGAGTTGAACTTTGTTTTCCTGGGACTTCGGGGGGTTTTTTTCCCTTCTTCTCTTCTTGACTCTTTCAACATCAGAGCACATTGGGAGAATTTTCTCCCGAGGTGGGGGCCCTGAATGTGGGCCCATGAGCCAGCTGCAAGGAGGAGGAGAGAGACTACACCTCCGGAAGTGTTGGGGTTCCTCCCCCCTGCCATGAGGTCATGGGAGAGGGGACCCTGGGGTAGAGGCATGGCCTGGGCACGGGGGTCTCCCTGCTCCCTGCTCACATGTGCCCTAACCCTGTTCAGCACTGCTTATTTTGTGTTGCCTTGTGCGAGGAGGGCCCTGGTTGTGCCGTGATTGCTCAGTTCTTTGGCAGTGCCCCGCCCATGTGGCTGGAGAAGAAAGAGCTCTGAAACTTCTCTCAAGAATCGCCCCCTGTTTCTTTGCACGGGCCTCGCTGTCTATGGATGTTTCAGGAGACCCCACCGAAACACAGAAGGACTCTCAAATTATCCCAGCTTTCTCTGCACAGCGAGAGCTTTTAATATTTAGCATTGCTATCCTTTTCCTGTGTGTTTGTTAAAAAAATAGTTTTTATCTCTTTCACTTTCTTCCCAGGAAAGTTCTTTTTTCCAAAAACCTGGTGGGGGAGGGCTGGGTGTAACCTGCCTTCTATCAGAGGATATTTTCCTCCACATTTGTCCAAACCGGCACAGCCTGTCCTTTCCTGGGTCTCTGTTGCAGATGGAAGCTGCTGGTGCCATTGTCAGCTTGAAGCCCTCTTTTGATGCAAGCAGATGTTGCCAGGTGTGTTCAGCAGCTGTTGCTCAATGCTTATGCCAAGCTATTGTGTTCCTCATGGAACCAAGGAGCCATTGTGACACTGCAGGGGCTGATGGCATCAAGGAGGCAATTGTGACAGTACAGAACCTCCTAGAAACAAGGCTCCATTGTGACACCGTGGGGAATCATGGAATCAAGGAGCCCATTGTGACACGGCTGCATGGAACCAATGGTCCATGGTTACACTGCGGATTCAAGAAGAGCACGGTGACACCACGCAACATCATGGAACCATAGGTCCATTGTGACACAGCGGGGCCTCATGGAAACAAGGGGACCATTGTGGCAAAGCAGGGCCTAATGGAAGCATGGAGAGCATTGTGACACTAAGGAAACTCCTGGAACCAAGATGACCACTGGCACATAATGGAACCTCATGGAAGCAAGCCTCCACAATGACTTTGGAGGGCCTCAGGGACCACAGGACCCATTGTGACACAGCAGGACCTGGTGGAACCAAGGAGCCTTTGTGATACTCCACATCCACATGGAAGCCAGGGTGCACTGAGACACAGCGGGGCCTTGTTGGAACCAAAGACACCTCTGCAAAAAGCAGGCTAGCTCATAGAAGCAAGGAGTCCATTGTTACAACGTAAAAGCTATGGAACCAAGGGACCATTGTGACACTGCGGGGCCTCATGGAACCAATTGTCCATGATGACAGTGCGGATCAAAGGAGACCATGGTGACACTGCGGAACCTGATGGAACCAAGGAGCCATTGTGACACAGTGGGGCCTCATGGAATCAAGGAGACCATTGTGACCCAGGTGTTGCATGGGAAGGCAAGGAGCCATTGTGACACTTTGGGCTTCTTCCCTTGAGCTCTGCAGCTGGCTGTCCCAGCCCAGCGCACCATGTGCCACCTGCTCTCCTCAGGGCTCTGCCTGCACACAGCCCCAGGAGAAGTTTTCCTGTTTGCAAGGAAAGAATGGAAAAGCCGGAGCAGGTTTCCTAAACAACAAACCCTACTCAGGAGCCACATGCTCAGTACAGGCTGCCTGGAACGATGTCCCCTTTCTACAAGGGTCAGTGTGAGCAGGAATGAATGATCTCTGGGAGCAGAATTCTCGGAGTCTTTCCACTGAATTCTCTGTCCCTGTGTCTTGGGGTGACTTTATTGTGTGTATCCCCTATTGCTGCTCTATGCCCAGAAGTGAACTTTGTGCGTTTCTGTGCCTTTCAACTGAGCCTGAGAGGGGGGAGAGGAAAAAAAACCGGACAAACTTCTCAGAGCGTTTGTTCAAGGACACACATACACACTCCTCTGCATCCTGCTTGCAGCAAGAGCAGAGGAAGCAACTTGGTTTCTTTTTTGCCAGTTTTCAGCTCCTTTTCTCTGGGGGGAGATGGAGAGTTGAACTTTGTTTTCCTGGGACTTCGGGGGGTTTTTTTCCCTTCTTCTCTTCTTGACTCTTTCAACATCAGAGCACATTGGGAGAATTTTCTCCCGAGGTGGGGGCCCTGAATGTGGGCCCATGAGCCAGCTGCAAGGAGGAGGAGAGAGACTACACCTACGGAAGTGTTGGGGTTCCTCCCCCCTGCCATGAGGTCATGGGAGAGGGGACCCTGGGGTAGAGGCATGGCCTGGGCACGGGGGTCTCCCTGCTCCCTGCTCACATGTGCCCTAACCCTGTTCAGCACTGCTTATTTTGTGTTGCCTTGTGCGAGGAGGGCCCTGGTTGTGCCGTGATTGCTCAGTTCTTTGGCAGTGCCCCGCCCATGTGGCTGGAGAAGAAAGAGCTCTGAAACTTCTCTCAAGAATCGCCCCCTGTTTCTTTGCACGGGCCTCGCTGTCTATGGATGTTTCAGGAGACCCCACCGAAACACAGAAGGACTCTCAAATTATCCCAGCTTTCTCTGCACAGCGAGAGCTTTTAATATTTAGCATTGCTATCCTTTTCCTGTGTGTTTGTTAAAAAAATAGTTTTTATCTCTTTCACTTTCTTCCCAGGAAAGTTCTTTTTTCCAAAAACCTGGTGGGGGAGGGCTGGGTGTAACCTGCCTTCTATCAGAGGATATTTTCCTCCACATTTGTCCAAACCGGCACAGCCTGTCCTTTCCTGGGTCTCTGTTGCAGATGGAAGCTGCTGGTGCCATTGTCAGCTTGAAGCCCTCTTTTGATGCAAGCAGATGTTGCCAGGTGTGTTCAGCAGCTGTTGCTCAATGCTTATGCCAAGCTATTGTGTTCCTCATGGAACCAAGGAGCCATTGTGACACTGCAGGGGCTGATGGCATCAAGGAGGCAATTGTGACAGTACAGAACCTCCTAGAAACAAGGCTCCATTGTGACACCGTGGGGAATCATGGAATCAAGGAGCCCATTGTGACACGGCTGCATGGAACCAATGGTCCATGGTTACACTGCGGATTCAAGAAGAGCACGGTGACACCACGCAACATCATGGAACCATAGGTCCATTGTGACACAGCGGGGCCTCATGGAAACAAGGGGACCATTGTGGCAAAGCAGGGCCTAATGGAAGCATGGAGAGCATTGTGACACTAAGGAAACTCCTGGAACCAAGATGACCACTGGCACATAATGGAACCTCATGGAAGCAAGCCTCCACGATGACTTTGGAGGGCCTCAGGGACCACAGGACCCATTGTGACACAGCAGGACCTGGTGGAACCAAGGAGCCTTTGTGATACTCCACATCCACATGGAAGCCAGGGTGCACTGAGACACAGCGGGGCCTTGTTGGAACCAAAGACACCTCTGCAAAAAGCAGGCTAGCTCATAGAAGCAAGGAGTCCATTGTTACAACGTAAAAGCTATGGAACCAAGGGACCATTGTGACACTGCGGGGCCTCATGGAACCAATTGTCCATGATGACAGTGCGGATCAAAGGAGACCATGGTGACACTGCGGAACCTGATGGAACCAAGGAGCCATTGTGACACAGTGGGGCCTCATGGAATCAAGGAGACCATTGTGACCCAGGTGTTGCATGGGAAGGCAAGGAGCCATTGTGACACTTTGGGCTTCTTCCCTTGAGCTCTGCAGCTGGCTGTCCCAGCCCAGCGCACCATGTGCCACCTGCTCTCCTCAGGGCTCTGCCTGCACACAGCCCCAGGAGAAGTTTTCCTGTTTGCAAGGAAAGAATGGAAAAGCCGGAGCAGGTTTCCTAAACAACAAACCCCACTCAGGAGCCACATGCTCAGTACAGGCTGCCTGGAACGATGTCCCCTTTCTACAAGGGTCAGTGTGAGCAGGAATGAATGATCTCTGGGAGCAGAATTCTCGGAGTCTTTCCACTGAATTCTCTGTCCCTGTGTCTTGGGGTGACTTTATCGTGTGTATCCCCTATTGCTGCTCTATGCTCAGAAGTGAACTTTGTGCGTTTCTGTGCCTTTCAACTGAGCCTGAGAGGGGGGAGAGGAAAAAAACCGGACAAACTTCTCAGAGCGTTTGTTCAAGGACACACATACACACTCCTCTGCATCCTGCTTGCAGCAAGAGCAGAGGAAGCAACTTGGTTTCTTTTTTGCCAGTTTTCAGCTCCTTTTCTCTGGGGGGAGATGGAGAGTTGAACTTTGTTTTCCTGGGACTTCGGGGGGTTTTTTTCCCTTCTTCTCTTCTTGACTCTTTCAACATCAGAGCACATTGGGAGAATTTTCTCCCGAGGTGGGGGCCCTGAATGTGGGCCCATGAGCCAGCTGCAAGGAGGAGGAGAGAGACTACACCTACGGAAGTGTTGGGGTTCCTCCCCCCTGCCATGAGGTCATGGGAGAGGGGACCCTGGGGTAGAGGCATGGCCTGGGCACGGGGGTCTCCCTGCTCCCTGCTCACATGTGCCCTAACCCTGTTCAGCACTGCTTATTTTGTGTTGCCTTGTGCCAGGAGGGCCCTGGTTGTGCTGTGATTGCTCAGTTCTTTGGCAGTGCCCCGCCCATGTGGCTGGAGAAGAAAGAGCTCTGAAACTTCTCTCAAGAATCGCTCCCTGTTTCTTTGCACGGGCCTCGCTGTCTATGGATGTTTCAGGAGACCCCACCGAAACACAGAAGGACTCTCAAATTATCCCAGCTTTCTCTGCACAGCAAGAGCTTTTAATATTTAGCATTGCTATCCTTTTCCTGTGTGTTTGTTAAAAAAATAGTTTTTATCTCTTTCACTTTCTTCCCAGGAAAGTTCTTTTTTCCAAAAACCTGGTGGGGGAGGGCTGGGTGTAACCTGCCTTCTATCAGAGGATATTTTCCTCCACATTTGTCCAAACCGGCACAGCCTGTCCTTTCCTGGGTCTCTGTTGCAGATGGAAGCTGCTGGTGCCATTGTCAGCTTGAAGCCCTCTTTTGATGCAAGCAGATGTTGCCAGGTGTGTTCAGCAGCTGTTGCTCAATGCTTATGCCAAGCTATTGTGTTCCTCATGGAACCAAGGAGCCATTGTGACACTGCAGGGGCTGATGGCATCAAGGAGGCAATTGTGACAGTACAGAACCTCCTAGAAACAAGGCTCCATTGTGACACCGTGGGGAATCATGGAATCAAGGAGCCCATTGTGACACGGCTGCATGGAACCAATGGTCCATGGTTACACTGCGGATTCAAGAAGAGCACGGTGACACCACGCAACATCATGGAACCATAGGTCCATTGTGACACAGCGGGGCCTCATGGAAACAAGGGGACCATTGTGGCAAAGCAGGGCCTAATGGAAGCATGGAGAGCATTGTGACACTAAGGAAACTCCTGGAACCAAGATGACCACTGGCACATAATGGAACCTCATGGAAGCAAGCCTCCACAATGACTTTGGAGGGCCTCGGGGACACCAGGACCCATTGTGACACAGCAGGACCTGGTGGAACCAAGGAGCCTTTGTGATACTCCACATCCACATGGAAGCCAGGGTGCACTGAGACACAGCGGGGCCTTGTTGGAACCAAAGACACCTCTGCAAAAAGCAGGCTAGCTCATAGAAGCAAGGAGTCCATTGTTACAACGTAAAAGCTATGGAACCAAGGGACCATTGTGACACTGCGGGGCCTCATGGAACCAATTGTCCATGATGACAGTGCGGATCAAAGGAGACCATGGTGACACTGCGGAACCTGATGGAACCAAGGAGCCATTGTGACACAGTGGGGCCTCATGGAATCAAGGAGACCATTGTGACCCAGGTGTTGCATGTGAAGGCAAGGAGCCATTGTGACACTTTGGGCTTCTTCCCTTGAGCTCTGCAGCTGGCTGTCCCAGCCCAGCGCACCATGTGCCACCTGCTCTCCTCAGGGCTCTGCCTGCACACAGCCCCAGGAGAAGTTTTCCTGTTTGCAAGGAAAGAATGGAAAAGCCTGAGCAGGTTTCCTAAACAACAAACCCCACTCAGGAGCCACATGCTCAGTACAGGCTGCCTGGAACGATGTCCCCTTTCTACAAGGGTCAGTGTGAGCAGGAATGAATGATCTCTGGGAGCAGAATTCTCGGAGTCTTTCCACTGAATTCTCTGTCCCTGTGTCTTGGGGTGACTTTATTGTGTGTATCCCCTATTGCTGCTCTATGCCCAGAAGTGAACTTTGTGCGTTTCTGTGCCTTTCAACTGAGCCTGAGAGGGGGGAGAGGAAAAAAAACCGGACAAACTTCTCAGAGCGTTTGTTCAAGGACACACATACACACTCCTCTGCATCCTGCTTGCAGCAAGAGCAGAGGAAGCAACTTGGTTTCTTTTTAGCCAGTTTTCAGCTCCTTTTCTCTGGGGGGAGATGGAGAGTTGAACTTTGTTTTCCTGGGACTTCGGGGGGTTTTTTTCCCTTCTTCTCTTCTTGACTCTTTCAACATCAGAGCACATTGGGAGAATTTTCTCCCGAGGTGGGGGCCCTGAATGTGGGCCCATGAGCCAGCTGCAAGGAGGAGGAGAGAGACTACACCTCCGGAAGTGTTGGGGTTCCTCCCCCCTGCCATGAGGTCATGGGAGAGGGGACCCTGGGGTAGAGGCATGGCCTGGGCACGGGGGTCTCCCTGCTCCCTGCTCACATGTGCCCTAACCCTGTTCAGCACTGGTTATTTTGTGTTGCCCTGTGCCAGGAGGGCCCTGGTTGTGCCGTGATTGCTCAGTTCTTTGGCAGTGCCCCGCCCATGTGGCTGGAGAAGAAAGAGCTCTGAAACTTCTCTCAAGAATCGCCCCCTGTTTCTTTGCACGGGCCTCGCTGTCTATGGATGTTTCAGGAGACCCCACCGAAACACGGAAGGACTCTCAAATTATCCCAGCTTTCTCTGCACAGCAAGAGCTTTTAATATTTAGCATTGCTATCCTTTTCCTGTGTGTTTGTTAAAAAAATAGTTTTTATCTCTTTCACTTTCTTCCCAGGAAAGTTCTTTTTTCCAAAAACCTGGTGGGGGAGGGCTGGGTGTAACCTGCCTTCTATCAGAGGATATTTTCCTCCACATTTGTCCAAACCGGCACAGCCTGTCCTTTCCTGGGTCTCTGTTGCAGATGGAAGCTGCTGGTGCCATTGTCAGCTTGAAGCCCTCTTTTGATGCAAGCAGATGTTGCCAGGTGTGTTCAGCAGCTGTTGCTCAATGCTTATGCCAAGCTATTGTGTTCCTCATGGAACCAAGGAGCCATTGTGACACTGCAGGGGCTGATGGCATCAAGGAGGCAATTGTGACAGTACAGAACCTCCTAGAAACAAGGCTCCATTGTGACACCGTGGGGAATCATGGAATCAAGGAGCCCATTGTGACACGGCTGCATGGAACCAATGGTCCATGGTTACACTGCGGATTCAAGAAGAGCACGGTGACACCACGCAACATCATGGAACCATAGGTCCATTGTGACACAGCGGGGCCTCATGGAAACAAGGGGACCATTGTGGCAAAGCAGGGCCTAATGGAAGCATGGAGAGCATTGTGACACTAAGGAAACTCCTGGAACCAAGATGACCACTGGCACATAATGGAACCTCATGGAAGCAAGCCTCCACGATGACTTTGGAGGGCCTCAGGGACCACAGGACCCATTGTGACACAGCAGGACCTGGTGGAACCAAGGAGCCTTTGTGATACTCCACATCCACATGGAAGCCAGGGTGCACTGAGACACAGCGGGGCCTTGTTGGAACCAAAGACACCTCTGCAAAAAGCAGGCTAGCTCATAGAAGCAAGGAGTCCATTGTTACAACGTAAAAGCTATGGAACCAAGGGACCATTGTGACACTGCGGGGCCTCATGGAACCAATTGTCCATGATGACAGTGCGGATCAAAGGAGACCATGGTGACACTGCGGAACCTGATGGAACCAAGGAGCCATTGTGACACAGTGGGGCCTCATGGAATCAAGGAGACCATTGTGACCCAGGTGTTGCATGGGAAGCCAAGGAGCCATTGTGACACTTTGGGCTTCTTCCCTTGAGCTCTGCAGCTGGCTGTCCCAGCCCAGCGCACCATGTGCCACCTGCTCTCCTCAGGGCTCTGCCTGCACACAGCCCCAGGAGAAGTTTTCCTGTTTGCAAGGAAAGAATGGAAAAGCCGGAGCAGGTTTCCTAAACAACAAACCCCACTCAGGAGCCACATGCTCAGTACAGGCTGCCTGGAACGATGTCCCCTTTCTACAAGGGTCAGTGTGAGCAGGAATGAATGATCTCTGGGAGCAGAATTCTCGGAGTCTTTCCACTGAATTCTCTGTCCCTGTGTCTTGGGGTGACTTTATCGTGTGTATCCCCTATTGCTGCTCTATGCTCAGAAGTGAACTTTGTGCGTTTCTGTGCCTTTCAACTGAGCCTGAGAGGGGGGAGAGGAAAAAAACCGGACAAACTTCTCAGAGCGTTTGTTCAAGGACACACATACACACTCCTCTGCATCCTGCTTGCAGCAAGAGCAGAGGAAGCAACTTGGTTTCTTTTTTGCCAGTTTTCAGCTCCTTTTCTCTGGGGGGAGATGGAGAGTTGAACTTTGTTTTCCTGGGACTTCGGGGGGTTTTTTTCCCTTCTTCTCTTCTTGACTCTTTCAACATCAGAGCACATTGGGAGAATTTTCTCCCGAGGTGGGGGCCCTGAATGTGGGCCCATGAGCCAGCTGCAAGGAGGAGGAGAGAGACTACACCTACGGAAGTGTTGGGGTTCCTCCCCCCTGCCATGAGGTCATGGGAGAGGGGACCCTGGGGTAGAGGCATGGCCTGGGCACGGGGGTCTCCCTGCTCCCTGCTCACATGTGCCCTAACCCTGTTCAGCACTGCTTATTTTGTGTTGCCTTGTGCCAGGAGGGCCCTGGTTGTGCTGTGATTGCTCAGTTCTTTGGCAGTGCCCCGCCCATGTGGCTGGAGAAGAAAGAGCTCTGAAACTTCTCTCAAGAATCGCTCCCTGTTTCTTTGCACGGGCCTCGCTGTCTATGGATGTTTCAGGAGACCCCACCGAAACACAGAAGGACTCTCAAATTATCCCAGCTTTCTCTGCACAGCAAGAGCTTTTAATATTTAGCATTGCTATCCTTTTCCTGTGTGTTTGTTAAAAAAATAGTTTTTATCTCTTTCACTTTCTTCCCAGGAAAGTTCTTTTTTCCAAAAACCTGGTGGGGGAGGGCTGGGTGTAACCTGCCTTCTATCAGAGGATATTTTCCTCCACATTTGTCCAAACCGGCACAGCCTGTCCTTTCCTGGGTCTCTGTTGCAGATGGAAGCTGCTGGTGCCATTGTCAGCTTGAAGCCCTCTTTTGATGCAAGCAGATGTTGCCAGGTGTGTTCAGCAGCTGTTGCTCAATGCTTATGCCAAGCTATTGTGTTCCTCATGGAACCAAGGAGCCATTGTGACACTGCAGGGGCTGATGGCATCAAGGAGGCAATTGTGACAGTACAGAACCTCCTAGAAACAAGGCTCCATTGTGACACCGTGGGGAATCATGGAATCAAGGAGCCCATTGTGACACGGCTGCATGGAACCAATGGTCCATGGTTACACTGCGGATTCAAGAAGAGCACGGTGACACCACGCAACATCATGGAACCATAGGTCCATTGTGACACAGCGGGGCCTCATGGAAACAAGGGGACCATTGTGGCAAAGCAGGGCCTAATGGAAGCATGGAGAGCATTGTGACACTAAGGAAACTCCTGGAACCAAGATGACCACTGGCACATAATGGAACCTCATGGAAGCAAGCCTCCACAATGACTTTGGAGGGCCTCGGGGACACCAGGACCCATTGTGACACAGCAGGACCTGGTGGAACCAAGGAGCCTTTGTGATACTCCACATCCACATGGAAGCCAGGGTGCACTGAGACACAGCGGGGCCTTGTTGGAACCAAAGACACCTCTGCAAAAAGCAGGCTAGCTCATAGAAGCAAGGAGTCCATTGTTACAACGTAAAAGCTATGGAACCAAGGGACCATTGTGACACTGCGGGGCCTCATGGAACCAATTGTCCATGATGACAGTGCGGATCAAAGGAGACCATGGTGACACTGCGGAACCTGATGGAACCAAGGAGCCACTGTGACACAGTGGGGCCTCATGGAATCAAGGAGACCATTGTGACCCAGGTGTTGCATGTGAAGGCAAGGAGCCATTGTGACACTTTGGGCTTCTTCCCTTGAGCTCTGCAGCTGGCTGTCCCAGCCCAGCGCACCATGTGCCACCTGCTCTCCTCAGGGCTCTGCCTGCACACAGCCCCAGGAGAAGTTTTCCTGTTTGCAAGGAAAGAATGGAAAAGCCTGAGCAGGTTTCCTAAACAACAAACCCCACTCAGGAGCCACATGCTCAGTACAGGCTGCCTGGAACGATGTCCCCTTTCTACAAGGGTCAGTGTGAGCAGGAATGAATGATCTCTGGGAGCAGAATTCTCGGAGTCTTTCCACTGAATTCTCTGTCCCTGTGTCTTGGGGTGACTTTATTGTGTGTATCCCCTATTGCTGCTCTATGCCCAGAAGTGAACTTTGTGCGTTTCTGTGCCTTTCAACTGAGCCTGAGAGGGGGGAGAGGAAAAAAAACCGGACAAACTTCTCAGAGCGTTTGTTCAAGGACACACATACACACTCCTCTGCATCCTGCTTGCAGCAAGAGCAGAGGAAGCAACTTGGTTTCTTTTTTGCCAGTTTTCAGCTCCTTTTCTCTGGGGGGAGATGGAGAGTTGAACTTTGTTTTCCTGGGACTTCGGGGGGTTTTTTTCCCTTCTTCTCTTCTTGACTCTTTCAACATCAGAGCACATTGGGAGAATTTTCTCCCGAGGTGGGGGCCCTGAATGTGGGCCCATGAGCCAGCTGCAAGGAGGAGGAGAGAGACTACACCTACGGAAGTGTTGGGGTTCCTCCCCCCTGCCATGAGGTCATGGGAGAGGGGACCCTGGGGTAGAGGCATGGCCTGGGCACGGGGGTCTCCCTGCTCCCTGCTCACATGTGCCCTAACCCTGTTCAGCACTGCTTATTTTGTGTTGCCTTGTGCCAGGAGGGCCCTGGTTGTGCTGTGATTGCTCAGTTCTTTGGCAGTGCCCCGCCCATGTGGCTGGAGAAGAAAGAGCTCTGAAACTTCTCTCAAGAATCGCTCCCTGTTTCTTTGCACGGGCCTCGCTGTCTATGGATGTTTCAGGAGACCCCACCGAAACACAGAAGGACTCTCAAATTATCCCAGCTTTCTCTGCACAGCAAGAGCTTTTAATATTTAGCATTGCTATCCTTTTCCTGTGTGTTTGTTAAAAAAATAGTTTTTATCTCTTTCACTTTCTTCCCAGGAAAGTTCTTTTTTCCAAAAACCTGGTGGGGGAGGGCTGGGTGTAACCTGCCTTCTATCAGAGGATATTTTCCTCCAAATTTGTCCAAACCGGCACAGCCTGTCCTTTCCTGGGTCTCTGTTGCAGATGGAAGCTGCTGGTGCCATTGTCAGCTTGAAGCCCTCTTTTGATGCAAGCAGATGTTGCCAGGTGTGTTCAGCAGCTGTTGCTCAATGCTTATGCCAAGCTATTGTGTTCCTCATGGAACCAAGGAGCCATTGTGACACTGCAGGGGCTGATGGCATCAAGGAGGCAATTGTGACAGTACAGAACCTCCTAGAAACAAGGCTCCATTGTGACACCGTGGGGAATCATGGAATCAAGGAGCCCATTGTGACACGGCTGCATGGAACCAATGGTCCATGGTTACACTGCGGATTCAAGAAGAGCACGGTGACACCACGCAACATCATGGAACCATAGGTCCATTGTGACACAGCGGGGCCTCATGGAAACAAGGGGACCATTGTGGCAAAGCAGGGCCTAATGGAAGCATGGAGAGCATTGTGACACTAAGGAAACTCCTGGAACCAAGATGACCACTGGCACATAATGGAACCTCATGGAAGCAAGCCTCCACGATGACTTTGGAGGGCCTCAGGGACCACAGGACCCATTGTGACACAGCAGGACCTGGTGGAACCAAGGAGCCTTTGTGATACTCCACATCCACATGGAAGCCAGGGTGCACTGAGACACAGCGGGGCCTTGTTGGAACCAAAGACACCTCTGCAAAAAGCAGGCTAGCTCATAGAAGCAAGGAGTCCATTGTTACAACGTAAAAGCTATGGAACCAAGGGACCATTGTGACACTGCGGGGCCTCATGGAACCAATTGTCCATGATGACAGTGCGGATCAAAGGAGACCATGGTGACACTGCGGAACCTGATGGAACCAAGGAGCCATTGTGACACAGTGGGGCCTCATGGAATCAAGGAGACCATTGTGACCCAGGTGTTGCATGGGAAGCCAAGGAGCCATTGTGACACTTTGGGCTTCTTCCCTTGAGCTCTGCAGCTGGCTGTCCCAGCCCAGCGCACCATGTGCCACCTGCTCTCCTCAGGGCTCTGCCTGCACACAGCCCCAGGAGAAGTTTTCCTGTTTGCAAGGAAAGAATGGAAAAGCCGGAGCAGGTTTCCTAAACAACAAACCCCACTCAGGAGCCACATGCTCAGTACAGGCTGCCTGGAACGATGTCCCCTTTCTACAAGGGTCAGTGTGAGCAGGAATGAATGATCTCTGGGAGCAGAATTCTCGGAGTCTTTCCACTGAATTCTCTGTCCCTGTGTCTTGGGGTGACTTTATCGTGTGTATCCCCTATTGCTGCTCTATGCTCAGAAGTGAACTTTGTGCGTTTCTGTGCCTTTCAACTGAGCCTGAGAGGGGGGAGAGGAAAAAAACCGGACAAACTTCTCAGAGCGTTTGTTCAAGGACACACATACACACTCCTCTGCATCCTGCTTGCAGCAAGAGCAGAGGAAGCAACTTGGTTTCTTTTTTGCCAGTTTTCAGCTCCTTTTCTCTGGGGGGAGATGGAGAGTTGAACTTTGTTTTCCTGGGACTTCGGGGGGTTTTTTTCCCTTCTTCTCTTCTTGACTCTTTCAACATCAGAGCACATTGGGAGAATTTTCTCCCGAGGTGGGGGCCCTGAATGTGGGCCCATGAGCCAGCTGCAAGGAGGAGGAGAGAGACTACACCTACGGAAGTGTTGGGGTTCCTCCCCCCTGCCATGAGGTCATGGGAGAGGGGACCCTGGGGTAGAGGCATGGCCTGGGCACGGGGGTCTCCCTGCTCCCTGCTCACATGTGCCCTAACCCTGTTCAGCACTGCTTATTTTGTGTTGCCTTGTGCCAGGAGGGCCCTGGTTGTGCTGTGATTGCTCAGTTCTTTGGCAGTGCCCCGCCCATGTGGCTGGAGAAGAAAGAGCTCTGAAACTTCTCTCAAGAATCGCTCCCTGTTTCTTTGCACGGGCCTCGCTGTCTATGGATGTTTCAGGAGACCCCACCGAAACACAGAAGGACTCTCAAATTATCCCAGCTTTCTCTGCACAGCAAGAGCTTTTAATATTTAGCATTGCTATCCTTTTCCTGTGTGTTTGTTAAAAAAATAGTTTTTATCTCTTTCACTTTCTTCCCAGGAAAGTTCTTTTTTCCAAAAACCTGGTGGGGGAGGGCTGGGTGTAACCTGCCTTCTATCAGAGGATATTTTCCTCCACATTTGTCCAAACCGGCACAGCCTGTCCTTTCCTGGGTCTCTGTTGCAGATGGAAGCTGCTGGTGCCATTGTCAGCTTGAAGCCCTCTTTTGATGCAAGCAGATGTTGCCAGGTGTGTTCAGCAGCTGTTGCTCAATGCTTATGCCAAGCTATTGTGTTCCTCATGGAACCAAGGAGCCATTGTGACACTGCAGGGGCTGATGGCATCAAGGAGGCAATTGTGACAGTACAGAACCTCCTAGAAACAAGGCTCCATTGTGACACCGTGGGGAATCATGGAATCAAGGAGCCCATTGTGACACGGCTGCATGGAACCAATGGTCCATGGTTACACTGCGGATTCAAGAAGAGCACGGTGACACCACGCAACATCATGGAACCATAGGTCCATTGTGACACAGCGGGGCCTCATGGAAACAAGGGGACCATTGTGGCAAAGCAGGGCCTAATGGAAGCATGGAGAGCATTGTGACACTAAGGAAACTCCTGGAACCAAGATGACCACTGGCACATAATGGAACCTCATGGAAGCAAGCCTCCACAATGACTTTGGAGGGCCTCGGGGACACCAGGACCCATTGTGACACAGCAGGACCTGGTGGAACCAAGGAGCCTTTGTGATACTCCACATCCACATGGAAGCCAGGGTGCACTGAGACACAGCGGGGCCTTGTTGGAACCAAAGACACCTCTGCAAAAAGCAGGCTAGCTCATAGAAGCAAGGAGTCCATTGTTACAACGTAAAAGCTATGGAACCAAGGGACCATTGTGACACTGCGGGGCCTCATGGAACCAATTGTCCATGATGACAGTGCGGATCAAAGGAGACCATGGTGACACTGCGGAACCTGATGGAACCAAGGAGCCACTGTGACACAGTGGGGCCTCATGGAATCAAGGAGACCATTGTGACCCAGGTGTTGCATGTGAAGGCAAGGAGCCATTGTGACACTTTGGGCTTCTTCCCTTGAGCTCTGCAGCTGGCTGTCCCAGCCCAGCGCACCATGTGCCACCTGCTCTCCTCAGGGCTCTGCCTGCACACAGCCCCAGGAGAAGTTTTCCTGTTTGCAAGGAAAGAATGGAAAAGCCTGAGCAGGTTTCCTAAACAACAAACCCCACTCAGGAGCCACATGCTCAGTACAGGCTGCCTGGAACGATGTCCCCTTTCTACAAGGGTCAGTGTGAGCAGGAATGAATGATCTCTGGGAGCAGAATTCTCGGAGTCTTTCCACTGAATTCTCTGTCCCTGTGTCTTGGGGTGACTTTATTGTGTGTATCCCCTATTGCTGCTCTATGCCCAGAAGTGAACTTTGTGCGTTTCTGTGCCTTTCAACTGAGCCTGAGAGGGGGGAGAGGAAAAAAAACCGGACAAACTTCTCAGAGCGTTTGTTCAAGGACACACATACACACTCCTCTGCATCCTGCTTGCAGCAAGAGCAGAGGAAGCAACTTGGTTTCTTTTTTGCCAGTTTTCAGCTCCTTTTCTCTGGGGGGAGATGGAGAGTTGAACTTTGTTTTCCTGGGACTTCGGGGGGTTTTTTTCCCTTCTTCTCTTCTTGACTCTTTCAACATCAGAGCACATTGGGAGAATTTTCTCCCGAGGTGGGGGCCCTGAATGTGGGCCCATGAGCCAGCTGCAAGGAGGAGGAGAGAGACTACACCTACGGAAGTGTTGGGGTTCCTCCCCCCTGCCATGAGGTCATGGGAGAGGGGACCCTGGGGTAGAGGCATGGCCTGGGCACGGGGGTCTCCCTGCTCCCTGCTCACATGTGCCCTAACCCTGTTCAGCACTGCTTATTTTGTGTTGCCTTGTGCCAGGAGGGCCCTGGTTGTGCTGTGATTGCTCAGTTCTTTGGCAGTGCCCCGCCCATGTGGCTGGAGAAGAAAGAGCTCTGAAACTTCTCTCAAGAATCGCTCCCTGTTTCTTTGCACGGGCCTCGCTGTCTATGGATGTTTCAGGAGACCCCACCGAAACACAGAAGGACTCTCAAATTATCCCAGCTTTCTCTGCACAGCAAGAGCTTTTAATATTTAGCATTGCTATCCTTTTCCTGTGTGTTTGTTAAAAAAATAGTTTTTATCTCTTTCACTTTCTTCCCAGGAAAGTTCTTTTTTCCAAAAACCTGGTGGGGGAGGGCTGGGTGTAACCTGCCTTCTATCAGAGGATATTTTCCTCCAAATTTGTCCAAACCGGCACAGCCTGTCCTTTCCTGGGTCTCTGTTGCAGATGGAAGCTGCTGGTGCCATTGTCAGCTTGAAGCCCTCTTTTGATGCAAGCAGATGTTGCCAGGTGTGTTCAGCAGCTGTTGCTCAATGCTTATGCCAAGCTATTGTGTTCCTCATGGAACCAAGGAGCCATTGTGACACTGCAGGGGCTGATGGCATCAAGGAGGCAATTGTGACAGTACAGAACCTCCTAGAAACAAGGCTCCATTGTGACACCGTGGGGAATCATGGAATCAAGGAGCCCATTGTGACACGGCTGCATGGAACCAATGGTCCATGGTTACACGGCGGATTCAAGAAGAGCACGGTGACACCACGCAACATCATGGAACCATAGGTCCATTGTGACACAGCGGGGCCTCATGGAAACAAGGGGACCATTGTGGCAAAGCAGGGCCTAATGGAAGCATGGAGAGCATTGTGACACTAAGGAAACTCCTGGAACCAAGATGACCACTGGCACATAATGGAACCTCATGGAAGCAAGCCTCCACGATGACTTTGGAGGGCCTCGGGGACCACAGGACCCATTGTGACACAGCAGGACCTGGTGGAACCAAGGAGCCTTTGTGATACTCCACATCCACATGGAAGCCAGGGTGCACTGAGACACAGCGGGGCCTTGTTGGAACCAAAGACACCTCTGCAAAAAGCAGGCTAGCTCATAGAAGCAAGGAGTCCATTGTTACAACGTAAAAGCTATGGAACCAAGGGACCATTGTGACACTGCGGGGCCTCATGGAACCAATTGTCCATGATGACAGTGCGGATCAAAGGAGACCATGGTGACACTGCGGAACCTGATGGAACCAAGGAGCCATTGTGACACAGTGGGGCCTCATGGAATCAAGGAGACCATTGTGACCCAGGTGTTGCATGTGAAGGCAAGGAGCCATTGTGACACTTTGGGCTTCTTCCCTTGAGCTCTGCAGCTGGCTGTCCCAGCCCAGCGCACCATGTGCCACCTGCTCTCCTCAGGGCTCTGCCTGCACACAGCCCCAGGAGAAGTTTTCCTGTTTGCAAGGAAAGAATGGAAAAGCCTGAGCAGGTTTCCTAAACAACAAACCCCACTCAGGAGCCACATGCTCAGTACAGGCTGCCTGGAACGATGTCCCCTTTCTACAAGGGTCAGTGTGAGCAGGAATGAATGATCTCTGGGAGCAGAATTCTCGGAGTCTTTCCACTGAATTCTCTGTCCCTGTGTCTTGGGGTGACTTTATTGTGTGTATCCCCTATTGCTGCTCTATGCCCAGAAGTGAACTTTGTGCGTTTCTGTGCCTTTCAACTGAGCCTGAGAGGGGGGAGAGGAAAAAAAACCAGACAAACTTCTCAGAGCGTTTGTTCAAGGACACACATACACACTC
This sequence comes from Aphelocoma coerulescens, assembly GCF_041296385.1. NCBI lineage: Eukaryota > Metazoa > Chordata > Aves > Passeriformes > Corvidae > Aphelocoma > Aphelocoma coerulescens. Next base: position 934,890 of record NW_027184024.1, on the reverse strand, counting down.
CTCTGCATCCTGCTTGCAGCAAGAGCAGAGGAAGCAACTTGGTTTCTTTTTTGCCAGTTTTCAGCTCCTTTTCTCTGGGGGGAGATGGAGAGTTGAACTTTGTTTTCCTGGGACTTCGGGGGGTTTTTTTCCCTTCTTCTCTTCTTGACTCTTTCAACATCAGAGCACATTGGGAGAATTTTCTCCCGAGGTGGGGGCCCTGAATGTGGGCCCATGAGCCAGCTGCAAGGAGGAGGAGAGAGACTACACCTCCGGAAGTGTTGGGGTTCCTCCCCCCTGCCATGAGGTCATGGGAGAGGGGACCCTGGGGTAGAGGCATGGCCTGGGCACGGGGGTCTCCCTGCTCCCTGCTCACATGTGCCCTAACCCTGTTCAGCACTGGTTATTTTGTGTTGCCCTGTGCCAGGAGGGCCCTGGTTGTGCCGTGATTGCTCAGTTCTTTGGCAGTGCCCCGCCCATGTGGCTGGAGAAGAAAGAGCTCTGAAACTTCTCTCAAGAATCGCCCCCTGTTTCTTTGCACGGGCCTCGCTGTCTATGGATGTTTCAGGAGACCCCACCGAAACACGGAAGGACTCTCTAATTATCCCAGCTTTCTCTGCACAGCAAGAGCTTTTAATATTTAGCATTGCTATCCTTTTCCTGTGTGTTTGTTAAAAAAATAGTTTTTATCTCTTTCACTTTCTTCCCAGGAAAGTTCTTTTTTCCAAAAACCTGGTGGGGGAGGGCTGGGTGTAACCTGCCTTCTATCAGAGGATATTTTCCTCCACATTTGTCCAAACCGGCACAGCCTGTCCTTTCCTGGGTCTCTGTTGCAGATGGAAGCTGCTGGTGCCATTGTCAGCTTGAAGCCCTCTTTTGATGCAAGCAGATGTTGCCAGGTGTGTTCAGCAGCTGTTGCTCAATGCTTATGCCAAGCTATTGTGTTCCTCATGGAACCAAGGAGCCATTGTGACACTGCAGGGGCTGATGGCATCAAGGAGGCAATTGTGACAGTACAGAACCTCCTAGAAACAAGGCTCCATTGTGACACCGTGGGGAATCATGGAATCAAGGAGCCCATTGTGACACGGCTGCATGGAACCAATGGTCCATGGTTACACTGCGGATTCAAGAAGAGCACGGTGACACCACGCAACATCATGGAACCATAGGTCCATTGTGACACAGCGGGGCCTCATGGAAACAAGGGGACCATTGTGGCAAAGCAGGGCCTAATGGAAGCATGGAGAGCATTGTGACACTAAGGAAACTCCTGGAACCAAGATGACCACTGGCACATAATGGAACCTCATGGAAGCAAGCCTCCACAATGACTTTGGAGGGCCTCAGGGACCACAGGACCCATTGTGACACAGCAGGACCTGGTGGAACCAAGGAGCCTTTGTGATACTCCACATCCACATGGAAGCCAGGGTGCACTGAGACACAGCGGGGCCTTGTTGGAACCAAAGACACCTCTGCAAAAAGCAGGCTAGCTCATAGAAGCAAGGAGTCCATTGTTACAACGTAAAAGCTATGGAACCAAGGGACCATTGTGACACTGCGGGGCCTCATGGAACCAATTGTCCATGATGACAGTGCGGATCAAAGGAGACCATGGTGACACTGCGGAACCTGATGGAACCAAGGAGCCATTGTGACACAGTGGGGCCTCATGGAATCAAGGAGACCATTGTGACCCAGGTGTTGCATGTGAAGGCAAGGAGCCATTGTGACACTTTGGGCTTCTTCCCTTGAGCTCTGCAGCTGGCTGTCCCAGCCCAGCGCACCATGTGCCACCTGCTCTCCTCAGGGCTCTGCCTGCACACAGCCCCAGGAGAAGTTTTCCTGTTTGCAAGGAAAGAATGGAAAAGCCGGAGCAGGTTTCCTAAACAACAAACCCCACTCAGGAGCCACATGCTCAGTACAGGCTGCCTGGAACGATGTCCCCTTTCTACAAGGGTCAGTGTGAGCAGGAATGAATGATCTCTGGGAGCAGAATTCTCGGAGTCTTTCCACTGAATTCTCTGTCCCTGTGTCTTGGGGTGACTTTATCGTGTGTATCCCCTATTGCTGCTCTATGCTCAGAAGTGAACTTTGTGCGTTTCTGTGCCTTTCAACTGAGCCTGAGAGGGGGGAGAGGAAAAAAACCGGACAAACTTCTCAGAGCGTTTGTTCAAGGACACACATACACACTCCTCTGCATCCTGCTTGCAGCAAGAGCAGAGGAAGCAACTTGGTTTCTTTTTTGCCAGTTTTCAGCTCCTTTTCTCTGGGGGGAGATGGAGAGTTGAACTTTGTTTTCCTGGGACTTCGGGGGGTTTTTTTCCCTTCTTCTCTTCTTGACTCTTTCAACATCAGAGCACATTGGGAGAATTTTCTCCCGAGGTGGGGGCCCTGAATGTGGGCCCATGAGCCAGCTGCAAGGAGGAGGAGAGAGACTACACCTACGGAAGTGTTGGGGTTCCTCCCCCCTGCCATGAGGTCATGGGAGAGGGGACCCTGGGGTAGAGGCATGGCCTGGGCACGGGGGTCTCCCTGCTCCCTGCTCACATGTGCCCTAACCCTGTTCAGCACTGCTTATTTTGTGTTGCCTTGTGCCAGGAGGGCCCTGGTTGTGCCGTGATTGCTCAGTTCTTTGGCAGTGCCCCGCCCATGTGGCTGGAGAAGAAAGAGCTCTGAAACTTCTCTCAAGAATCGCCCCCTGTTTCTTTGCACGGGCCTCGCTGTCTATGGATGTTTCAGGAGACCCCACCGAAACACGGAAGGACTCTCAAATTATCCCAGCTTTCTCTGCACAGCAAGAGCTTTTAATATTTAGCATTGCTATCCTTTTCCTGTGTGTTTGTTAAAAAAATAGTTTTTATCTCTTTCACTTTCTTCCCAGGAAAGTTCTTTTTTCCAAAAACCTGGTGGGGGAGGGCTGGGTGTAACCTGCCTTCTATCAGAGGATATTTTCCTCCACATTTGTCCAAACCGGCACAGCCTGTCCTTTCCTGGGTCTCTGTTGCAGATGGAAGCTGCTGGTGCCATTGTCAGCTTGAAGCCCTCTTTTGATGCAAGCAGATGTTGCCAGGTGTGTTCAGCAGCTGTTGCTCAATGCTTATGCCAAGCTATTGTGTTCCTCATGGAACCAAGGAGCCATTGTGACACTGCAGGGGCTGATGGCATCAAGGAGGCAATTGTGACAGTACAGAACCTCCTAGAAACAAGGCTCCATTGTGACACCGTGGGGAATCATGGAATCAAGGAGCCCATTGTGACACGGCTGCATGGAACCAATGGTCCATGGTTACACTGCGGATTCAAGAAGAGCACGGTGACACCACGCAACATCATGGAACCATAGGTCCATTGTGACACAGCGGGGCCTCATGGAAACAAGGGGACCATTGTGGCAAAGCAGGGCCTAATGGAAGCATGGAGAGCATTGTGACACTAAGGAAACTCCTGGAACCAAGATGACCACTGGCACATAATGGAACCTCATGGAAGCAAGCCTCCACGATGACTTTGGAGGGCCTCAGGGACCACAGGACCCATTGTGACACAGCAGGACCTGGTGGAACCAAGGAGCCTTTGTGATACTCCACATCCACATGGAAGCCAGGGTGCACTGAGACACAGCGGGGCCTTGTTGGAACCAAAGACACCTCTGCAAAAAGCAGGCTAGCTCATAGAAGCAAGGAGTCCATTGTTACAACGTAAAAGCTATGGAACCAAGGGACCATTGTGACACTGCGGGGCCTCATGGAACCAATTGTCCATGATGACAGTGCGGATCAAAGGAGACCATGGTGACACTGCGGAACCTGATGGAACCAAGGAGCCATTGTGACACAGTGGGGCCTCATGGAATCAAGGAGACCATTGTGACCCAGGTGTTGCATGGGAAGCCAAGGAGCCATTGTGACACTTTGGGCTTCTTCCCTTGAGCTCTGCAGCTGGCTGTCCCAGCCCAGCGCACCATGTGCCACCTGCTCTCCTCAGGGCTCTGCCTGCACACAGCCCCAGGAGAAGTTTTCCTGTTTGCAAGGAAAGAATGGAAAAGCCGGAGCAGGTTTCCTAAACAACAAACCCCACTCAGGAGCCACATGCTCAGTACAGGCTGCCTGGAACGATGTCCCCTTTCTACAAGGGTCAGTGTGAGCAGGAATGAATGATCTCTGGGAGCAGAATTCTCGGAGTCTTTCCACTGAATTCTCTGTCCCTGTGTCTTGGGGTGACTTTATTGTGTGTATCCCCTATTGCTGCTCTATGCTCAGAAGTGAACTTTGTGCGTTTCTGTGCCTTTCAACTGAGCCTGAGAGGGGGGAGAGGAAAAAAACCGGACAAACTTCTCAGAGCGTTTGTTCAAGGACACACATACACACTCCTCTGCATCCTGCTTGCAGCAAGAGCAGAGGAAGCAACTTGGTTTCTTTTTTGCCAGTTTTCAGCTCCTTTTCTCTGGGGGGAGATGGAGAGTTGAACTTTGTTTTCCTGGGACTTCGGGGGGTTTTTTTCCCTTCTTCTCTTCTTGACTCTTTCAACATCAGAGCACATTGGGAGAATTTTCTCCCGAGGTGGGGGCCCTGAATGTGGGCCCATGAGCCAGCTGCAAGGAGGAGGAGAGAGACTACACCTACGGAAGTGTTGGGGTTCCTCCCCCCTGCCATGAGGTCATGGGAGAGGGGACCCTGGGGTAGAGGCATGGCCTGGGCACGGGGGTCTCCCTGCTCCCTGCTCACATGTGCCCTAACCCTGTTCAGCACTGCTTATTTTGTGTTGCCTTGTGCCAGGAGGGCCCTGGTTGTGCTGTGATTGCTCAGTTCTTTGGCAGTGCCCCGCCCATGTGGCTGGAGAAGAAAGAGCTCTGAAACTTCTCTCAAGAATCGCTCCCTGTTTCTTTGCACGGGCCTCGCTGTCTATGGATGTTTCAGGAGACCCCACCGAAACACAGAAGGACTCTCAAATTATCCCAGCTTTCTCTGCACAGCAAGAGCTTTTAATATTTAGCATTGCTATCCTTTTCCTGTGTGTTTGTTAAAAAAATAGTTTTTATCTCTTTCACTTTCTTCCCAGGAAAGTTCTTTTTTCCAAAAACCTGGTGGGGGAGGGCTGGGTGTAACCTGCCTTCTATCAGAGGATATTTTCCTCCACATTTGTCCAAACCGGCACAGCCTGTCCTTTCCTGGGTCTCTGTTGCAGATGGAAGCTGCTGGTGCCATTGTCAGCTTGAAGCCCTCTTTTGATGCAAGCAGATGTTGCCAGGTGTGTTCAGCAGCTGTTGCTCAATGCTTATGCCAAGCTATTGTGTTCCTCATGGAACCAAGGAGCCATTGTGACACTGCAGGGGCTGATGGCATCAAGGAGGCAATTGTGACAGTACAGAACCTCCTAGAAACAAGGCTCCATTGTGACACCGTGGGGAATCATGGAATCAAGGAGCCCATTGTGACACGGCTGCATGGAACCAATGGTCCATGGTTACACTGCGGATTCAAGAAGAGCACGGTGACACCACGCAACATCATGGAACCATAGGTCCATTGTGACACAGCGGGGCCTCATGGAAACAAGGGGACCATTGTGGCAAAGCAGGGCCTAATGGAAGCATGGAGAGCATTGTGACACTAAGGAAACTCCTGGAACCAAGATGACCACTGGCACATAATGGAACCTCATGGAAGCAAGCCTCCACAATGACTTTGGAGGGCCTCGGGGACCACAGGACCCATTGTGACACAGCAGGACCTGGTGGAACCAAGGAGCCTTTGTGATACTCCACATCCACATGGAAGCCAGGGTGCACTGAGACACAGCGGGGCCTTGTTGGAACCAAAGACACCTCTGCAAAAAGCAGGCTAGCTCATAGAAGCAAGGAGTCCATTGTTACAACGTAAAAGCTATGGAACCAAGGGACCATTGTGACACTGCGGGGCCTCATGGAACCAATTGTCCATGATGACAGTGCGGATCAAAGGAGACCATGGTGACACTGCGGAACCTGATGGAACCAAGGAGCCATTGTGACACAGTGGGGCCTCATGGAATCAAGGAGACCATTGTGACCCAGGTGTTGCATGTGAAGGCAAGGAGCCATTGTGACACTTTGGGCTTCTTCCCTTGAGCTCTGCAGCTGGCTGTCCCAGCCCAGCGCACCATGTGCCACCTGCTCTCCTCAGGGCTCTGCCTGCACACAGCCCCAGGAGAAGTTTTCCTGTTTGCAAGGAAAGAATGGAAAAGCCTGAGCAGGTTTCCTAAACAACAAACCCCACTCAGGAGCCACATGCTCAGTACAGGCTGCCTGGAACGATGTCCCCTTTCTACAAGGGTCAGTGTGAGCAGGAATGAATGATCTCTGGGAGCAGAATTCTCGGAGTCTTTCCACTGAATTCTCTGTCCCTGTGTCTTGGGGTGACTTTATTGTGTGTATCCCCTATTGCTGCTCTATGCCCAGAAGTGAACTTTGTGCGTTTCTGTGCCTTTCAACTGAGCCTGAGAGGGGGGAGAGGAAAAAAAACCGGACAAACTTCTCAGAGCGTTTGTTCAAGGACACACATACACACTCCTCTGCATCCTGCTTGCAGCAAGAGCAGAGGAAGCAACTTGGTTTCTTTTTTGCCAGTTTTCAGCTCCTTTTCTCTGGGGGGAGATGGAGAGTTGAACTTTGTTTTCCTGGGACTTCGGGGGGTTTTTTTCCCTTCTTCTCTTCTTGACTCTTTCAACATCAGAGCACATTGGGAGAATTTTCTCCCGAGGTGGGGGCCCTGAATGTGGGCCCATGAGCCAGCTGCAAGGAGGAGGAGAGAGACTACACCTACGGAAGTGTTGGGGTTCCTCCCCCCTGCCATGAGGTCATGGGAGAGGGGACCCTGGGGTAGAGGCATGGCCTGGGCACGGGGGTCTCCCTGCTCCCTGCTCACATGTGCCCTAACCCTGTTCAGCACTGCTTATTTTGTGTTGCCTTGTGCCAGGAGGGCCCTGGTTGTGCTGTGATTGCTCAGTTCTTTGGCAGTGCCCCGCCCATGTGGCTGGAGAAGAAAGAGCTCTGAAACTTCTCTCAAGAATCGCTCCCTGTTTCTTTGCACGGGCCTCGCTGTCTATGGATGTTTCAGGAGACCCCACCGAAACACAGAAGGACTCTCAAATTATCCCAGCTTTCTCTGCACAGCAAGAGCTTTTAATATTTAGCATTGCTATCCTTTTCCTGTGTGTTTGTTAAAAAAATAGTTTTTATCTCTTTCACTTTCTTCCCAGGAAAGTTCTTTTTTCCAAAAACCTGGTGGGGGAGGGCTGGGTGTAACCTGCCTTCTATCAGAGGATATTTTCCTCCAAATTTGTCCAAACCGGCACAGCCTGTCCTTTCCTGGGTCTCTGTTGCAGATGGAAGCTGCTGGTGCCATTGTCAGCTTGAAGCCCTCTTTTGATGCAAGCAGATGTTGCCAGGTGTGTTCAGCAGCTGTTGCTCAATGCTTATGCCAAGCTATTGTGTTCCTCATGGAACCAAGGAGCCATTGTGACACTGCAGGGGCTGATGGCATCAAGGAGGCAATTGTGACAGTACAGAACCTCCTAGAAACAAGGCTCCATTGTGACACCGTGGGGAATCATGGAATCAAGGAGCCCATTGTGACACGGCTGCATGGAACCAATGGTCCATGGTTACACGGCGGATTCAAGAAGAGCACGGTGACACCACGCAACATCATGGAACCATAGGTCCATTGTGACACAGCGGGGCCTCATGGAAACAAGGGGACCATTGTGGCAAAGCAGGGCCTAATGGAAGCATGGAGAGCATTGTGACACTAAGGAAACTCCTGGAACCAAGATGACCACTGGCACATAATGGAACCTCATGGAAGCAAGCCTCCACGATGACTTTGGAGGGCCTCGGGGACCACAGGACCCATTGTGACACAGCAGGACCTGGTGGAACCAAGGAGCCTTTGTGATACTCCACATCCACATGGAAGCCAGGGTGCACTGAGACACAGCGGGGCCTTGTTGGAACCAAAGACACCTCTGCAAAAAGCAGGCTAGCTCATAGAAGCAAGGAGTCCATTGTTACAACGTAAAAGCTATGGAACCAAGGGACCATTGTGACACTGCGGGGCCTCATGGAACCAATTGTCCATGATGACAGTGCGGATCAAAGGAGACCATGGTGACACTGCGGAACCTGATGGAACCAAGGAGCCATTGTGACACAGTGGGGCCTCATGGAATCAAGGAGACCATTGTGACCCAGGTGTTGCATGTGAAGGCAAGGAGCCATTGTGACACTTTGGGCTTCTTCCCTTGAGCTCTGCAGCTGGCTGTCCCAGCCCAGCGCACCATGTGCCACCTGCTCTCCTCAGGGCTCTGCCTGCACACAGCCCCAGGAGAAGTTTTCCTGTTTGCAAGGAAAGAATGGAAAAGCCTGAGCAGGTTTCCTAAACAACAAACCCCACTCAGGAGCCACATGCTCAGTACAGGCTGCCTGGAACGATGTCCCCTTTCTACAAGGGTCAGTGTGAGCAGGAATGAATGATCTCTGGGAGCAGAATTCTCGGAGTCTTTCCACTGAATTCTCTGTCCCTGTGTCTTGGGGTGACTTTATTGTGTGTATCCCCTATTGCTGCTCTATGCCCAGAAGTGAACTTTGTGCGTTTCTGTGCCTTTCAACTGAGCCTGAGAGGGGGGAGAGGAAAAAAAACCGGACAAACTTCTCAGAGCGTTTGTTCAAGGACACACATACACACTCCTCTGCATCCTGCTTGCAGCAAGAGCAGAGGAAGCAACTTGGTTTCTTTTTTGCCAGTTTTCAGCTCCTTTTCTCTGGGGGGAGATGGAGAGTTGAACTTTGTTTTCCTGGGACTTCGGGGGGTTTTTTTCCCTTCTTCTCTTCTTGACTCTTTCAACATCAGAGCACATTGGGAGAATTTTCTCCCGAGGTGGGGGCCCTGAATGTGGGCCCATGAGCCAGCTGCAAGGAGGAGGAGAGAGACTACACCTACGGAAGTGTTGGGGTTCCTCCCCCCTGCCATGAGGTCATGGGAGAGGGGACCCTGGGGTAGAGGCATGGCCTGGGCACGGGGGTCTCCCTGCTCCCTGCTCACATGTGCCCTAACCCTGTTCAGCACTGCTTATTTTGTGTTGCCTTGTGCCAGGAGGGCCCTGGTTGTGCTGTGATTGCTCAGTTCTTTGGCAGTGCCCCGCCCATGTGGCTGGAGAAGAAAGAGCTCTGAAACTTCTCTCAAGAATCGCTCCCTGTTTCTTTGCACGGGCCTCGCTGTCTATGGATGTTTCAGGAGACCCCACCGAAACACAGAAGGACTCTCAAATTATCCCAGCTTTCTCTGCACAGCAAGAGCTTTTAATATTTAGCATTGCTATCCTTTTCCTGTGTGTTTGTTAAAAAAATAGTTTTTATCTCTTTCACTTTCTTCCCAGGAAAGTTCTTTTTTCCAAAAACCTGGTGGGGGAGGGCTGGGTGTAACCTGCCTTCTATCAGAGGATATTTTCCTCCACATTTGTCCAAACCGGCACAGCCTGTCCTTTCCTGGGTCTCTGTTGCAGATGGAAGCTGCTGGTGCCATTGTCAGCTTGAAGCCCTCTTTTGATGCAAGCAGATGTTGCCAGGTGTGTTCAGCAGCTGTTGCTCAATGCTTATGCCAAGCTATTGTGTTCCTCATGGAACCAAGGAGCCATTGTGACACTGCAGGGGCTGATGGCATCAAGGAGGCAATTGTGACAGTACAGAACCTCCTAGAAACAAGGCTCCATTGTGACACCGTGGGGAATCATGGAATCAAGGAGCCCATTGTGACACGGCTGCATGGAACCAATGGTCCATGGTTACACGGCGGATTCAAGAAGAGCACGGTGACACCACGCAACATCATGGAACCATAGGTCCATTGTGACACAGCGGGGCCTCATGGAAACAAGGGGACCATTGTGGCAAAGCAGGGCCTAATGGAAGCATGGAGAGCATTGTGACACTAAGGAAACTCCTGGAACCAAGATGACCACTGGCACATAATGGAACCTCATGGAAGCAAGCCTCCACGATGACTTTGGAGGGCCTCGGGGACCACAGGACCCATTGTGACACAGCAGGACCTGGTGGAACCAAGGAGCCTTTGTGATACTCCACATCCACATGGAAGCCAGGGTGCACTGAGACACAGCGGGGCCTTGTTGGAACCAAAGACACCTCTGCAAAAAGCAGGCTAGCTCATAGAAGCAAGGAGTCCATTGTTACAACGTAAAAGCTATGGAACCAAGGGACCATTGTGACATTGCGGGGCCTCATGGAACCAATTGTCCATGATGACAGTGCGGATCAAAGGAGACCATGGTGACACTGCGGAACCTGATGGAACCAAGGAGCCATTGTGACACAGTGGGGCCTCATGGAATCAAGGAGACCATTGTGACCCAGGTGTTGCATGGGAAGGCAAGGAGCCATTGTGACACTTTGGGCTTCTTCCCTTGAGCTCTGCAGCTGGCTGTCCCAGCCCAGCGCACCATGTGCCACCTGCTCTCCTCAGGGCTCTGCCTGCACACAGCCCCAGGAGAAGTTTTCCTGTTTGCAAGGAAAGAATGGAAAAGCCTGAGCAGGTTTCCTAAACAACAAACCCTACTCAGGAGCCACATGCTCAGTACAGGCTGCCTGGAACGATGTCCCCTTTCTACAAGGGTCAGTGTGAGCAGGAATGAATGATCTCTGGGAGCAGAATTCTCGGAGTCTTTCCACTGAATTCTCTGTCCCTGTGTCTTGGGGTGACTTTATTGCGTGTATCCCCTATTGCTGCTCTATGCCCAGAAGTGAACTTTGTGCGTTTCTGTGCCTTTCAACTGAGCCTGAGAGGGGGGAGAGGAAAAAAAACCGGACAAACTTCTCAGAGCGTTTGTTCAAGGACACACATACACACTCCTCTGCATCCTGCTTGCAGCAAGAGCAGAGGAAGCAACTTGGTTTCTTTTTTGCCAGTTTTCAGCTCCTTTTCTCTGGGGGGAGATGGAGAGTTGAACTTTGTTTTCCTGGGACTTCGGGGGGTTTTTTTCCCTTCTTCTCTTCTTGACTCTTTCAACATCAGAGCACATTGGGAGAATTTTCTCCCGAGGTGGGGGCCCTGAATGTGGGCCCATGAGCCAGCTGCAAGGAGGAGGAGAGAGACTACACCTACGGAAGTGTTGGGGTTCCTCCCCCCTGCCATGAGGTCATGGGAGAGGGGACCCTGGGGTAGAGGCATGGCCTGGGCACGGGGGTCTCCCTGCTCCCTGCTCACATGTGCCCTAACCCTGTTCAGCACTGCTTATTTTGTGTTGCCTTGTGCCAGGAGGGCCCTGGTTGTGCTGTGATTGCTCAGTTCTTTGGCAGTGCCCCGCCCATGTGGCTGGAGAAGAAAGAGCTCTGAAACTTCTCTCAAGAATCGCTCCCTGTTTCTTTGCACGGGCCTCGCTGTCTATGGATGTTTCAGGAGACCCCACCGAAACACAGAAGGACTCTCAAATTATCCCAGCTTTCTCTGCACAGCAAGAGCTTTTAATATTTAGCATTGCTATCCTTTTCCTGTGTGTTTGTTAAAAAAATAGTTTTTATCTCTTTCACTTTCTTCCCAGGAAAGTTCTTTTTTCCAAAAACCTGGTGGGGGAGGGCTGGGTGTAACCTGCCTTCTATCAGAGGATATTTTCCTCCACATTTGTCCAAACCGGCACAGCCTGTCCTTTCCTGGGTCTCTGTTGCAGATGGAAGCTGCTGGTGCCATTGTCAGCTTGAAGCCCTCTTTTGATGCAAGCAGATGTTGCCAGGTGTGTTCAGCAGCTGTTGCTCAATGCTTATGCCAAGCTATTGTGTTCCTCATGGAACCAAGGAGCCATTGTGACACTGCAGGGGCTGATGGCATCAAGGAGGCAATTGTGACAGTACAGAACCTCCTAGAAACAAGGCTCCATTGTGACACCGTGGGGAATCATGGAATCAAGGAGCCCATTGTGACACGGCTGCATGGAACCAATGGTCCATGGTTACACGGCGGATTCAAGAAGAGCACGGTGACACCACGCAACATCATGGAACCATAGGTCCATTGTGACACAGCGGGGCCTCATGGAAACAAGGGGACCATTGTGGCAAAGCAGGGCCTAATGGAAGCATGGAGAGCATTGTGACACTAAGGAAACTCCTGGAACCAAGATGACCACTGGCACATAATGGAACCTCATGGAAGCAAGCCTCCACGATGACTTTGGAGGGCCTCGGGGACCACAGGACCCATTGTGACACAGCAGGACCTGGTGGAACCAAGGAGCCTTTGTGATACTCCACATCCACATGGAAGCCAGGGTGCACTGAGACACAGCGGGGCCTTGTTGGAACCAAAGACACCTCTGCAAAAAGCAGGCTAGCTCATAGAAGCAAGGAGTCCATTGTTACAACGTAAAAGCTATGGAACCAAGGGACCATTGTGACATTGCGGGGCCTCATGGAACCAATTGTCCATGATGACAGTGCGGATCAAAGGAGACCATGGTGACACTGCGGAACCTGATGGAACCAAGGAGCCATTGTGACACAGTGGGGCCTCATGGAATCAAGGAGACCATTGTGACCCAGGTGTTGCATGGGAAGGCAAGGAGCCATTGTGACACTTTGGGCTTCTTCCCTTGAGCTCTGCAGCTGGCTGTCCCAGCCCAGCGCACCATGTGCCACCTGCTCTCCTCAGGGCTCTGCCTGCACACAGCCCCAGGAGAAGTTTTCCTGTTTGCAAGGAAAGAATGGAAAAGCCTGAGCAGGTTTCCTAAACAACAAACCCTACTCAGGAGCCACATGCTCAGTACAGGCTGCCTGGAACGATGTCCCCTTTCTACAAGGGTCAGTGTGAGCAGGAATGAATGATCTCTGGGAGCAGAATTCTCGGAGTCTTTCCACTGAATTCTCTGTCCCTGTGTCTTGGGGTGACTTTATTGCGTGTATCCCCTATTGCTGCTCTATGCCCAGAAGTGAACTTTGTGCATTTCTGTGCCTTTCAACTGAGCCTGAGAGGGGGGAGAGGAAAAAAACCGGACAAACTTCTCAGAGCGTTTGTTCAAGGACACACATACACACTCCTCTGCATCCTGCTTGCAGCAAGAGCAGAGGAAGCAACTTGGTTTCTTTTTTGCCAGTTTTCAGCTCCTTTTCTCTGGGGGGAGATGGAGAGTTGAACTTTGTTTTCCTGGGACTTCGGGGGGTTTTTTTCCCTTCTTCTCTTCTTGACTCTTTCAACATCAGAGCACATTGGGAGAATTTTCTCCCGAGGTGGGGGCCCTGAATGTGGGCCCATGAGCCAGCTGCAAGGAGGAGGAGAGAGACTACACCTACGGAAGTGTTGGGGTTCCTCCCCCCTGCCATGAGGTCATGGGAGAGGGGACCCTGGGGTAGAGGCATGGCCTGGGCACGGGGGTCTCCCTGCTCCCTGCTCACATGTGCCCTAACCCTGTTCAGCACTGCTTATTTTGTGTTGCCTTGTGCGAGGAGGGCCCTGGTTGTGCCGTGATTGCTCAGTTCTTTGGCAGTGCCCCGCCCATGTGGCTGGAGAAGAAAGAGCTCTGAAACTTCTCTCAAGAATCGCCCCCTGTTTCTTTGCACGGGCCTCGCTGTCTATGGATGTTTCAGGAGACCCCACCGAAACACGGAAGGACTCTCAAATTATCCCAGCTTTCTCTGCACAGCGAGAGCTTTTAATATTTAGCATTGCTATCCTTTTCCTGTGTGTTTGTTAAAAAAATAGTTTTTATCTCTTTCACTTTCTTCCCAGGAAAGTTCTTTTTTCCAAAAACCTGGTGGGGGAGGGCTGGGTGTAACCTGCCTTCTATCAGAGGATATTTTCCTCCACATTTGTCCAAACCGGCACAGCCTGTCCTTTCCTGGGTCTCTGTTGCAGATGGAAGCTGCTGGTGCCATTGTCAGCTTGAAGCCCTCTTTTGATGCAAGCAGATGTTGCCAGGTGTGTTCAGCAGCTGTTGCTCAATGCTTATGCCAAGCTATTGTGTTCCTCATGGAACCAAGGAGCCATTGTGACACTGCAGGGGCTGATGGCATCAAGGAGGCAATTGTGACAGTACAGAACCTCCTAGAAACAAGGCTCCATTGTGACACCGTGGGGAATCATGGAATCAAGGAGCCCATTGTGACACGGCTGCATGGAACCAATGGTCCATGGTTACACGGCGGATTCAAGAAGAGCACGGTGACACCACGCAACATCATGGAACCATAGGTCCATTGTGACACAGCGGGGCCTCATGGAAACAAGGGGACCATTGTGGCAAAGCAGGGCCTAATGGAAGCATGGAGAGCATTGTGACACTAAGGAAACTCCTGGAACCAAGATGACCACTGGCACATAATGGAACCTCATGGAAGCAAGCCTCCACGATGACTTTGGAGGGCCTCAGGGACCACAGGACCCATTGTGACACAGCAGGACCTGGTGGAACCAAGGAGCCTTTGTGATACTCCACATCCACATGGAAGCCAGGGTGCACTGAGACACAGCGGGGCCTTGTTGGAACCAAAGACACCTCTGCAAAAAGCAGGCTAGCTCATAGAAGCAAGGAGTCCATTGTTACAACGTAAAAGCTATGGAACCAAGGGACCATTGTGACACTGCGGGGCCTCATGGAACCAATTGTCCATGATGACAGTGCGGATCAAAGGAGACCATGGTGACACTGCGGAACCTGATGGAACCAAGGAGCCATTGTGACACAGTGGGGCCTCATGGAATCAAGGAGACCATTGTGACCCAGGTGTTGCATGGGAAGCCAAGGAGCCATTGTGACACTTTGGGCTTCTTCCCTTGAGCTCTGCAGCTGGCTGTCCCAGCCCAGCGCACCATGTGCCACCTGCTCTCCTCAGGGCTCTGCCTGCACACAGCCCCAGGAGAAGTTTTCCTGTTTGCAAGGAAAGAATGGAAAAGCCGGAGCAGGTTTCCTAAACAACAAACCCCACTCAGGAGCCACATGCTCAGTACAGGCTGCCTGGAACGATGTCCCCTTTCTACAAGGGTCAGTGTGAGCAGGAATGAATGATCTCTGGGAGCAGAATTCTCGGAGTCTTTCCACTGAATTCTCTGTCCCTGTGTCTTGGGGTGACTTTATCGTGTGTATCCCCTATTGCTGCTCTATGCTCAGAAGTGAACTTTGTGCGTTTCTGTGCCTTTCAACTGAGCCTGAGAGGGGGGAGAGGAAAAAAACCGGACAAACTTCTCAGAGCGTTTGTTCAAGGACACACATACACACTCCTCTGCATCCTGCTTGCAGCAAGAGCAGAGGAAGCAACTTGGTTTCTTTTTTGCCAGTTTTCAGCTCCTTTTCTCTGGGGGGAGATGGAGAGTTGAACTTTGTTTTCCTGGGACTTCGGGGGGTTTTTTTCCCTTCTTCTCTTCTTGACTCTTTCAACATCAGAGCACATTGGGAGAATTTTCTCCCGAGGTGGGGGCCCTGAATGTGGGCCCATGAGCCAGCTGCAAGGAGGAGGAGAGAGACTACACCTACGGAAGTGTTGGGGTTCCTCCCCCCTGCCATGAGGTCATGGGAGAGGGGACCCTGGGGTAGAGGCATGGCCTGGGCACGGGGGTCTCCCTGCTCCCTGCTCACATGTGCCCTAACCCTGTTCAGCACTGCTTATTTTGTGTTGCCTTGTGCCAGGAGGGCCCTGGTTGTGCTGTGATTGCTCAGTTCTTTGGCAGTGCCCCGCCCATGTGGCTGGAGAAGAAAGAGCTCTGAAACTTCTCTCAAGAATCGCTCCCTGTTTCTTTGCACGGGCCTCGCTGTCTATGGATGTTTCAGGAGACCCCACCGAAACACAGAAGGACTCTCAAATTATCCCAGCTTTCTCTGCACAGCAAGAGCTTTTAATATTTAGCATTGCTATCCTTTTCCTGTGTGTTTGTTAAAAAAATAGTTTTTATCTCTTTCACTTTCTTCCCAGGAAAGTTCTTTTTTCCAAAAACCTGGTGGGGGAGGGCTGGGTGTAACCTGCCTTCTATCAGAGGATATTTTCCTCCACATTTGTCCAAACCGGCACAGCCTGTCCTTTCCTGGGTCTCTGTTGCAGATGGAAGCTGCTGGTGCCATTGTCAGCTTGAAGCCCTCTTTTGATGCAAGCAGATGTTGCCAGGTGTGTTCAGCAGCTGTTGCTCAATGCTTATGCCAAGCTATTGTGTTCCTCATGGAACCAAGGAGCCATTGTGACACTGCAGGGGCTGATGGCATCAAGGAGGCAATTGTGACAGTACAGAACCTCCTAGAAACAAGGCTCCATTGTGACACCGTGGGGAATCATGGAATCAAGGAGCCCATTGTGACACGGCTGCATGGAACCAATGGTCCATGGTTACACTGCGGATTCAAGAAGAGCACGGTGACACCACGCAACATCATGGAACCATAGGTCCATTGTGACACAGCGGGGCCTCATGGAAACAAGGGGACCATTGTGGCAAAGCAGGGCCTAATGGAAGCATGGAGAGCATTGTGACACTAAGGAAACTCCTGGAACCAAGATGACCACTGGCACATAATGGAACCTCATGGAAGCAAGCCTCCACAATGACTTTGGAGGGCCTCGGGGACCACAGGACCCATTGTGACACAGCAGGACCTGGTGGAACCAAGGAGCCTTTGTGATACTCCACATCCACATGGAAGCCAGGGTGCACTGAGACACAGCGGGGCCTTGTTGGAACCAAAGACACCTCTGCAAAAAGCAGGCTAGCTCATAGAAGCAAGGAGTCCATTGTTACAACGTAAAAGCTATGGAACCAAGGGACCATTGTGACACTGCGGGGCCTCATGGAACCAATTGTCCATGATGACAGTGCGGATCAAAGGAGACCATGGTGACACTGCGGAACCTGATGGAACCAAGGAGCCATTGTGACACAGTGGGGCCTCATGGAATCAAGGAGACCATTGTGACCCAGGTGTTGCATGTGAAGGCAAGGAGCCATTGTGACACTTTGGGCTTCTTCCCTTGAGCTCTGCAGCTGGCTGTCCCAGCCCAGCGCACCATGTGCCACCTGCTCTCCTCAGGGCTCTGCCTGCACACAGCCCCAGGAGAAGTTTTCCTGTTTGCAAGGAAAGAATGGAAAAGCCTGAGCAGGTTTCCTAAACAACAAACCCCACTCAGGAGCCACATGCTCAGTACAGGCTGCCTGGAACGATGTCCCCTTTCTACAAGGGTCAGTGTGAGCAGGAATGAATGATCTCTGGGAGCAGAATTCTCGGAGTCTTTCCACTGAATTCTCTGTCCCTGTGTCTTGGGGTGACTTTATTGTGTGTATCCCCTATTGCTGCTCTATGCCCAGAAGTGAACTTTGTGCGTTTCTGTGCCTTTCAACTGAGCCTGAGAGGGGGGAGAGGAAAAAAAACCGGACAAACTTCTCAGAGCGTTTGTTCAAGGACACACATACACACTCCTCTGCATCCTGCTTGCAGCAAGAGCAGAGGAAGCAACTTGGTTTCTTTTTTGCCAGTTTTCAGCTCCTTTTCTCTGGGGGGAGATGGAGAGTTGAACTTTGTTTTCCTGGGACTTCGGGGGGTTTTTTTCCCTTCTTCTCTTCTTGACTCTTTCAACATCAGAGCACATTGGGAGAATTTTCTCCCGAGGTGGGGGCCCTGAATGTGGGCCCATGAGCCAGCTGCAAGGAGGAGGAGAGAGACTACACCTACGGAAGTGTTGGGGTTCCTCCCCCCTGCCATGAGGTCATGGGAGAGGGGACCCTGGGGTAGAGGCATGGCCTGGGCACGGGGGTCTCCCTGCTCCCTGCTCACATGTGCCCTAACCCTGTTCAGCACTGCTTATTTTGTGTTGCCTTGTGCCAGGAGGGCCCTGGTTGTGCTGTGATTGCTCAGTTCTTTGGCAGTGCCCCGCCCATGTGGCTGGAGAAGAAAGAGCTCTGAAACTTCTCTCAAGAATCGCTCCCTGTTTCTTTGCACGGGCCTCGCTGTCTATGGATGTTTCAGGAGACCCCACCGAAACACAGAAGGACTCTCAAATTATCCCAGCTTTCTCTGCACAGCAAGAGCTTTTAATATTTAGCATTGCTATCCTTTTCCTGTGTGTTTGTTAAAAAAATAGTTTTTATCTCTTTCACTTTCTTCCCAGGAAAGTTCTTTTTTCCAAAAACCTGGTGGGGGAGGGCTGGGTGTAACCTGCCTTCTATCAGAGGATATTTTCCTCCAAATTTGTCCAAACCGGCACAGCCTGTCCTTTCCTGGGTCTCTGTTGCAGATGGAAGCTGCTGGTGCCATTGTCAGCTTGAAGCCCTCTTTTGATGCAAGCAGATGTTGCCAGGTGTGTTCAGCAGCTGTTGCTCAATGCTTATGCCAAGCTATTGTGTTCCTCATGGAACCAAGGAGCCATTGTGACACTGCAGGGGCTGATGGCATCAAGGAGGCAATTGTGACAGTACAGAACCTCCTAGAAACAAGGCTCCATTGTGACACCGTGGGGAATCATGGAATCAAGGAGCCCATTGTGACACGGCTGCATGGAACCAATGGTCCATGGTTACACGGCGGATTCAAGAAGAGCACGGTGACACCACGCAACATCATGGAACCATAGGTCCATTGTGACACAGCGGGGCCTCATGGAAACAAGGGGACCATTGTGGCAAAGCAGGGCCTAATGGAAGCATGGAGAGCATTGTGACACTAAGGAAACTCCTGGAACCAAGATGACCACTGGCACATAATGGAACCTCATGGAAGCAAGCCTCCACGATGACTTTGGAGGGCCTCGGGGACCACAGGACCCATTGTGACACAGCAGGACCTGGTGGAACCAAGGAGCCTTTGTGATACTCCACATCCACATGGAAGCCAGGGTGCACTGAGACACAGCGGGGCCTTGTTGGAACCAAAGACACCTCTGCAAAAAGCAGGCTAGCTCATAGAAGCAAGGAGTCCATTGTTACAACGTAAAAGCTATGGAACCAAGGGACCATTGTGACACTGCGGGGCCTCATGGAACCAATTGTCCATGATGACAGTGCGGATCAAAGGAGACCATGGTGACACTGCGGAACCTGATGGAACCAAGGAGCCATTGTGACACAGTGGGGCCTCATGGAATCAAGGAGACCATTGTGACCCAGGTGTTGCATGTGAAGGCAAGGAGCCATTGTGACACTTTGGGCTTCTTCCCTTGAGCTCTGCAGCTGGCTGTCCCAGCCCAGCGCACCATGTGCCACCTGCTCTCCTCAGGGCTCTGCCTGCACACAGCCCCAGGAGAAGTTTTCCTGTTTGCAAGGAAAGAATGGAAAAGCCGGAGCAGGTTTCCTAAACAACAAACCCCACTCAGGAGCCACATGCTCAGTACAGGCTGCCTGGAACGATGTCCCCTTTCTACAAGGGTCAGTGTGAGCAGGAATGAATGATCTCTGGGAGCAGAATTCTCGGAGTCTTTCCACTGAATTCTCTGTCCCTGTGTCTTGGGGTGACTTTATTGTGTGTATCCCCTATTGCTGCTCTATGCCCAGAAGTGAACTTTGTGCGTTTCTGTGCCTTTCAACTGAGCCTGAGAGGGGGGAGAGGAAAAAAAACCGGACAAACTTCTCAGAGCGTTTGTTCAAGGACACACATACACACTCCTCTGCATCCTGCTTGCAGCAAGAGCAGAGGAAGCAACTTGGTTTCTTTTTTGCCAGTTTTCAGCTCCTTTTCTCTGGGGGGAGATGGAGAGTTGAACTTTGTTTTCCTGGGACTTCGGGGGGTTTTTTTCCCTTCTTCTCTTCTTGACTCTTTCAACATCAGAGCACATTGGGAGAATTTTCTCCCGAGGTGGGGGCCCTGAATGTGGGCCCATGAGCCAGCTGCAAGGAGGAGGAGAGAGACTACACCTACGGAAGTGTTGGGGTTCCTCCCCCCTGCCATGAGGTCATGGGAGAGGGGACCCTGGGGTAGAGGCATGGCCTGGGCACGGGGGTCTCCCTGCTCCCTGCTCACATGTGCCCTAACCCTGTTCAGCACTGCTTATTTTGTGTTGCCTTGTGCCAGGAGGGCCCTGGTTGTGCTGTGATTGCTCAGTTCTTTGGCAGTGCCCCGCCCATGTGGCTGGAGAAGAAAGAGCTCTGAAACTTCTCTCAAGAATCGCTCCCTGTTTCTTTGCACGGGCCTCGCTGTCTATGGATGTTTCAGGAGACCCCACCGAAACACAGAAGGACTCTCAAATTATCCCAGCTTTCTCTGCACAGCAAGAGCTTTTAATATTTAGCATTGCTATCCTTTTCCTGTGTGTTTGTTAAAAAAATAGTTTTTATCTCTTTCACTTTCTTCCCAGGAAAGTTCTTTTTTCCAAAAACCTGGTGGGGGAGGGCTGGGTGTAACCTGCCTTCTATCAGAGGATATTTTCCTCCACATTTGTCCAAACCGGCACAGCCTGTCCTTTCCTGGGTCTCTGTTGCAGATGGAAGCTGCTGGTGCCATTGTCAGCTTGAAGCCCTCTTTTGATGCAAGCAGATGTTGCCAGGTGTGTTCAGCAGCTGTTGCTCAATGCTTATGCCAAGCTATTGTGTTCCTCATGGAACCAAGGAGCCATTGTGACACTGCAGGGGCTGATGGCATCAAGGAGGCAATTGTGACAGTACAGAACCTCCTAGAAACAAGGCTCCATTGTGACACCGTGGGGAATCATGGAATCAAGGAGCCCATTGTGACACGGCTGCATGGAACCAATGGTCCATGGTTACACGGCGGATTCAAGAAGAGCACGGTGACACCACGCAACATCATGGAACCATAGGTCCATTGTGACACAGCGGGGCCTCATGGAAACAAGGGGACCATTGTGGCAAAGCAGGGCCTAATGGAAGCATGGAGAGCATTGTGACACTAAGGAAACTCCTGGAACCAAGATGACCACTGGCACATAATGGAACCTCATGGAAGCAAGCCTCCACGATGACTTTGGAGGGCCTCGGGGACCACAGGACCCATTGTGACACAGCAGGACCTGGTGGAACCAAGGAGCCTTTGTGATACTCCACATCCACATGGAAGCCAGGGTGCACTGAGACACAGCGGGGCCTTGTTGGAACCAAAGACACCTCTGCAAAAAGCAGGCTAGCTCATAGAAGCAAGGAGTCCATTGTTACAACGTAAAAGCTATGGAACCAAGGGACCATTGTGACACTGCGGGGCCTCATGGAACCAATTGTCCATGATGACAGTGCGGATCAAAGGAGACCATGGTGACACTGCGGAACCTGATGGAACCAAGGAGCCATTGTGACACAGTGGGGCCTCATGGAATCAAGGAGACCATTGTGACCCAGGTGTTGCATGGGAAGGCAAGGAGCCATTGTGACACTTTGGGCTTCTTCCCTTGAGCTCTGCAGCTGGCTGTCCCAGCCCAGCGCACCATGTGCCACCTGCTCTCCTCAGGGCTCTGCCTGCACACAGCCCCAGGAGAAGTTTTCCTGTTTGCAAGGAAAGAATGGAAAAGCCTGAGCAGGTTTCCTAAACAACAAACCCTACTCAGGAGCCACATGCTCAGTACAGGCTGCCTGGAACGATGTCCCCTTTCTACAAGGGTCAGTGTGAGCAGGAATGAATGATCTCTGGGAGCAGAATTCTCGGAGTCTTTCCACTGAATTCTCTGTCCCTGTGTCTTGGGGTGACTTTATTGCGTGTATCCCCTATTGCTGCTCTATGCCCAGAAGTGAACTTTGTGCATTTCTGTGCCTTTCAACTGAGCCTGAGAGGGGGGAGAGGAAAAAAACCGGACAAACTTCTCAGAGCGTTTGTTCAAGGACACACATACACACTCCTCTGCATCCTGCTTGCAGCAAGAGCAGAGGAAGCAACTTGGTTTCTTTTTTGCCAGTTTTCAGCTCCTTTTCTCTGGGGGGAGATGGAGAGTTGAACTTTGTTTTCCTGGGACTTCGGGGGGTTTTTTTCCCTTCTTCTCTTCTTGACTCTTTCAACATCAGAGCACATTGGGAGAATTTTCTCCCGAGGTGGGGGCCCTGAATGTGGGCCCATGAGCCAGCTGCAAGGAGGAGGAGAGAGACTACACCTCCGGAAGTGTTGGGGTTCCTCCCCCCTGCCATGAGGTCATGGGAGAGGGGACCCTGGGGTAGAGGCATGGCCTGGGCACGGGGGTCTCCCTGCTCCCTGCTCACATGTGCCCTAACCCTGTTCAGCACTGCTTATTTTGTGTTGCCTTGTGCCAGGAGGGCCCTGGTTGTGCTGTGATTGCTCAGTTCTTTGGCAGTGCCCCGCCCATGTGGCTGGAGAAGAAAGAGCTCTGAAACTTCTCTCAAGAATCGCTCCCTGTTTCTTTGCACGGGCCTCGCTGTCTATGGATGTTTCAGGAGACCCCACCGAAACACAGAAGGACTCTCAAATTATCCCAGCTTTCTCTGCACAGCGAGAGCTTTTAATATTTAGCATTGCTATCCTTTTCCTGTGTGTTTGTTAAAAAAATAGTTTTTATCTCTTTCACTTTCTTCCCAGGAAAGTTCTTTTTTCCAAAAACCTGGTGGGGGAGGGCTGGGTGTAACCTGCCTTCTATCAGAGGATATTTTCCTCCACATTTGTCCAAACCGGCACAGCCTGTCCTTTCCTGGGTCTCTGTTGCAGATGGAAGCTGCTGGTGCCATTGTCAGCTTGAAGCCCTCTTTTGATGCAAGCAGATGTTGCCAGGTGTGTTCAGCAGCTGTTGCTCAATGCTTATGCCAAGCTATTGTGTTCCTCATGGAACCAAGGAGCCATTGTGACACTGCAGGGGCTGATGGCATCAAGGAGGCAATTGTGACAATACAGAACCTCCTAGAAACAAGGCTCCATTGTGACACCGTGGGGAATCATGGAATCAAGGAGCCCATTGTGACACGGCTGCATGGAACCAATGGTCCATGGTTACACGGCGGATTCAAGAAGAGCACGGTGACACCACGCAACATCATGGAACCATAGGTCCATTGTGACACAGCGGGGCCTCATGGAAACAAGGGGACCATTGTGGCAAAGCAGGGCCTAATGGAAGCATGGAGAGCATTGTGACACTAAGGAAACTCCTGGAACCAAGATGACCACTGGCACATAATGGAACATCATGGAAGCAAGCCTCCACGATGACTTTGGAGGGCCTCGGGGACCACAGGACCCATTGTGACACAGCAGGACCTGGTGGAACCAAGGAGCCTTTGTGATACTCCACATCCACATGGAAGCCAGGGTGCACTGAGACACAGCGGGGCCTTGTGGGAACCAAAGACACCTCTGCAAAAAGCAGGCTAGCTCATAGAAGCAAGGAGTCCATTGTTACAACGTAAAAGCTATGGAACCAAGGGACCATTGTGACACTGCGGGGCCTCATGGAACCAATTGTCCATGATGACAGTGCGGATCAAAGGAGACCATGGTGACACTGCGGAACCTGATGGAACCAAGGAGCCATTGTGACACAGTGGGGCCTCATGGAATCAAGGAGACCATTGTGACCCAGGTGTTGCATGGGAAGGCAAGGAGCCATTGTGACACTTTGGGCTTCTTCCCTTGAGCTCTGCAGCTGGCTGTCCCAGCCCAGCGCACCATGTGCCACCTGCTCTCCTCAGGGCTCTGCCTGCACACAGCCCCAGGAGAAGTTTTCCTGTTTGCAAGGAAAGAATGGAAAAGCCGGAGCAGGTTTCCTAAACAACAAACCCTACTCAGGAGCCACATGCTCAGTACAGGCTGCCTGGAACGATGTCCCCTTTCTACAAGGGTCAGTGTGAGCAGGAATGAATGATCTCTGGGAGCAGAATTCTCGGAGTCTTTCCACTGAATTCTCTGTCCCTGTGTCTTGGGGTGACTTTATCGTGTGTATCCCCTATTGCTGCTCTATGCTCAGAAGTGAACTTTGTGCGTTTCTGTGCCTTTCAACTGAGCCTGAGAGGGGGGAGAGGAAAAAAACCGGACAAACTTCTCAGAGCGTTTGTTCAAGGACACACATACACACTCCTCTGCATCCTGCTTGCAGCAAGAGCAGAGGAAGCAACTTGGTTTCTTTTTTGCCAGTTTTCAGCTCCTTTTCTCTGGGGGGAGATGGAGAGTTGAACTTTGTTTTCCTGGGACTTCGGGGGGTTTTTTTCCCTTCTTCTCTTCTTGACTCTTTCAACATCAGAGCACATTGGGAGAATTTTCTCCCGAGGTGGGGGCCCTGAATGTGGGCCCATGAGCCAGCTGCAAGGAGGAGGAGAGAGACTACACCTACGGAAGTGTTGGGGTTCCTCCCCCCTGCCATGAGGTCATGGGAGAGGGGACCCTGGGGTAGAGGCATGGCCTGGGCACGGGGGTCTCCCTGCTCCCTGCTCACATGTGCCCTAACCCTGTTCAGCACTGCTTATTTTGTGTTGCCTTGTGCCAGGAGGGCCCTGGTTGTGCTGTGATTGCTCAGTTCTTTGGCAGTGCCCCGCCCATGTGGCTGGAGAAGAAAGAGCTCTGAAACTTCTCTCAAGAATCGCTCCCTGTTTCTTTGCACGGGCCTCGCTGTCTATGGATGTTTCAGGAGACCCCACCGAAACACAGAAGGACTCTCAAATTATCCCAGCTTTCTCTGCACAGCAAGAGCTTTTAATATTTAGCATTGCTATCCTTTTCCTGTGTGTTTGTTAAAAAAATAGTTTTTATCTCTTTCACTTTCTTCCCAGGAAAGTTCTTTTTTCCAAAAACCTGGTGGGGGAGGGCTGGGTGTAACCTGCCTTCTATCAGAGGATATTTTCCTCCAAATTTGTCCAAACCGGCACAGCCTGTCCTTTCCTGGGTCTCTGTTGCAGATGGAAGCTGCTGGTGCCATTGTCAGCTTGAAGCCCTCTTTTGATGCAAGCAGATGTTGCCAGGTGTGTTCAGCAGCTGTTGCTCAATGCTTATGCCAAGCTATTGTGTTCCTCATGGAACCAAGGAGCCATTGTGACACTGCAGGGGCTGATGGCATCAAGGAGGCAATTGTGACAGTACAGAACCTCCTAGAAACAAGGCTCCATTGTGACACCGTGGGGAATCATGGAATCAAGGAGCCCATTGTGACACGGCTGCATGGAACCAATGGTCCATGGTTACACGGCGGATTCAAGAAGAGCACGGTGACACCACGCAACATCATGGAACCATAGGTCCATTGTGACACAGCGGGGCCTCATGGAAACAAGGGGACCATTGTGGCAAAGCAGGGCCTAATGGAAGCATGGAGAGCATTGTGACACTAAGGAAACTCCTGGAACCAAGATGACCACTGGCACATAATGGAACATCATGGAAGCAAGCCTCCACGATGACTTTGGAGGGCCTCGGGGACCACAGGACCCATTGTGACACAGCAGGACCTGGTGGAACCAAGGAGCCTTTGTGATACTCCACATCCACATGGAAGCCAGGGTGCACTGAGACACAGCGGGGCCTTGTGGGAACCAAAGACACCTCTGCAAAAAGCAGGCTAGCTCATAGAAGCAAGGAGTCCATTGTTACAACGTAAAAGCTATGGAACCAAGGGACCATTGTGACACTGCGGGGCCTCATGGAACCAATTGTCCATGATGACAGTGCGGATCAAAGGAGACCATGGTGACACTGCGGAACCTGATGGAACCAAGGAGCCATTGTGACACAGTGGGGCCTCATGGAATCAAGGAGACCATTGTGACCCAGGTGTTGCATGGGAAGGCAAGGAGCCATTGTGACACTTTGGGCTTCTTCCCTTGAGCTCTGCAGCTGGCTGTCCCAGCCCAGCGCACCATGTGCCACCTGCTCTCCTCAGGGCTCTGCCTGCACACAGCCCCAGGAGAAGTTTTCCTGTTTGCAAGGAAAGAATGGAAAAGCCGGAGCAGGTTTCCTAAACAACAAACCCTACTCAGGAGCCACATGCTCAGTACAGGCTGCCTGGAACGATGTCCCCTTTCTACAAGGGTCAGTGTGAGCAGGAATGAATGATCTCTGGGAGCAGAATTCTCGGAGTCTTTCCACTGAATTCTCTGTCCCTGTGTCTTGGGGTGACTTTATCGTGTGTATCCCCTATTGCTGCTCTATGCTCAGAAGTGAACTTTGTGCGTTTCTGTGCCTTTCAACTGAGCCTGAGAGGGGGGAGAGGAAAAAAACCGGACAAACTTCTCAGAGCGTTTGTTCAAGGACACACATACACACTCCTCTGCATCCTGCTTGCAGCAAGAGCAGAGGAAGCAACTTGGTTTCTTTTTTGCCAGTTTTCAGCTCCTTTTCTCTGGGGGGAGATGGAGAGTTGAACTTTGTTTTCCTGGGACTTCGGGGGGTTTTTTTCCCTTCTTCTCTTCTTGACTCTTTCAACATCAGAGCACATTGGGAGAATTTTCTCCCGAGGTGGGGGCCCTGAATGTGGGCCCATGAGCCAGCTGCAAGGAGGAGGAGAGAGACTACACCTACGGAAGTGTTGGGGTTCCTCCCCCCTGCCATGAGGTCATGGGAGAGGGGACCCTGGGGTAGAGGCATGGCCTGGGCACGGGGGTCTCCCTGCTCCCTGCTCACATGTGCCCTAACCCTGTTCAGCACTGCTTATTTTGTGTTGCCTTGTGCGAGGAGGGCCCTGGTTGTGCTGTGATTGCTCAGTTCTTTGGCAGTGCCCCGCCCATGTGGCTGGAGAAGAAAGAGCTCTGAAACTTCTCTCAAGAATCGCTCCCTGTTTCTTTGCACGGGCCTCGCTGTCTATGGATGTTTCAGGAGACCCCACCGAAACACAGAAGGACTCTCAAATTATCCCAGCTTTCTCTGCACAGCAAGAGCTTTTAATATTTAGCATTGCTATCCTTTTCCTGTGTGTTTGTTAAAAAAATAGTTTTTATCTCTTTCACTTTCTTCCCAGGAAAGTTCTTTTTTCCAAAAACCTGGTGGGGGAGGGCTGGGTGTAACCTGCCTTCTATCAGAGGATATTTTCCTCCAAATTTGTCCAAACCGGCACAGCCTGTCCTTTCTTGGGTCTCTGTTGCAGATGGAAGCTGCTGGTGCCATTGTCAGCTTGAAGCCCTCTTTTGATGCAAGCAGATGTTGCCAGGTGTGTTCAGCAGCTGTTGCTCAATGCTTATGCCAAGCTATTGTGTTCCTCATGGAACCAAGGAGCCATTGTGACACTGCAGGGGCTGATGGCATCAAGGAGGCAATTGTGACAGTACAGAACCTCCTAGAAACAAGGCTCCATTGTGACACCGTGGGGAATCATGGAATCAAGGAGCCCATTGTGACACGGCTGCATGGAACCAATGGTCCATGGTTACACTGCGGATTCAAGAAGAGCACGGTGACACCACGCAACATCATGGAACCATAGGTCCATTGTGACACAGCGGGGCCTCATGGAAACAAGGGGACCATTGTGGCAAAGCAGGGCCTAATGGAAGCATGGAGAGCATTGTGACACTAAGGAAACTCCTGGAACCAAGATGACCACTGGCACATAATGGAACCTCATGGAAGCAAGCCTCCACAATGACTTTGGAGGGCCTCGGGGACCACAGGACCCATTGTGACACAGCAGGACCTGGTGGAACCAAGGAGCCTTTGTGATACTCCACATCCACATGGAAGCCAGGGTGCACTGAGACACAGCGGGGCCTTGTTGGAACCAAAGACACCTCTGCAAAAAGCAGGCTAGCTCATAGAAGCAAGGAGTCCATTGTTACAACGTAAAAGCTATGGAACCAAGGGACCATTGTGACACTGCGGGGCCTCATGGAACCAATTGTCCATGATGACAGTGCGGATCAAAGGAGACCATGGTGACACTGCGGAACCTGATGGAACCAAGGAGCCATTGTGACACAGTGGGGCCTCATGGAATCAAGGAGACCATTGTGACCCAGGTGTTGCATGTGAAGGCAAGGAGCCATTGTGACACTTTGGGCTTCTTCCCTTGAGCTCTGCAGCTGGCTGTCCCAGCCCAGCGCACCATGTGCCACCTGCTCTCCTCAGGGCTCTGCCTGCACACAGCCCCAGGAGAAGTTTTCCTGTTTGCAAGGAAAGAATGGAAAAGCCTGAGCAGGTTTCCTAAACAACAAACCCCACTCAGGAGCCACATGCTCAGTACAGGCTGCCTGGAACGATGTCCCCTTTCTACAAGGGTCAGTGTGAGCAGGAATGAATGATCTCTGGGAGCAGAATTCTCGGAGTCTTTCCACTGAATTCTCTGTCCCTGTGTCTTGGGGTGACTTTATTGTGTGTATCCCCTATTGCTGCTCTATGCCCAGAAGTGAACTTTGTGCGTTTCTGTGCCTTTCAACTGAGCCTGAGAGGGGGGAGAGGAAAAAAAACCGGACAAACTTCTCAGAGCGTTTGTTCAAGGACACACATACACACTCCTCTGCATCCTGCTTGCAGCAAGAGCAGAGGAAGCAACTTGGTTTCTTTTTTGCCAGTTTTCAGCTCCTTTTCTCTGGGGGGAGATGGAGAGTTGAACTTTGTTTTCCTGGGACTTCAGGGGGTTTTTTTCCCTTCTTCTCTTCTTGACTCTTTCAACATCAGAGCACATTGGGAGAATTTTCTCCCGAGGTGGGGGCCCTGAATGTGGGCCCATGAGCCAGCTGCAAGGAGGAGGAGAGAGACTACACCTACGGAAGTGTTGGGGTTCCTCCCCCCTGCCATGAGGTCATGGGAGAGGGGACCCTGGGGTAGAGGCATGGCCTGGGCACGGGGGTCTCCCTGCTCCCTGCTCACATGTGCCCTAACCCTGTTCAGCACTGGTTATTTTGTGTTGCCTTGTGCGAGGAGGGCCCTGGTTGTGCTGTGATTGCTCAGTTCTTTGGCAGTGCCCCGCCCATGTGGCTGGAGAAAAAAGAGCTCTGAAACTTCTCTCAAGAATCGCTCCCTGTTTCTTTGCACGGGCCTCGCTGTCTATGGATGTTTCAGGAGACCCCACCGAAACACGGAAGGACTCTCAAATTATCCCAGCTTTCTCTGCACAGCGAGAGCTTTTAATATTTAGCATTGCTATCCTTTTCCTGTGTGTTTGTTAAAAAAATAGTTTTTATCTCTTTCACTTTCTTCCCAGGAAAGTTCTTTTTTCCAAAAACCTGGTGGGGGAGGGCTGGGTGTAACCTGCCTTCTATCAGAGGATATTTTCCTCCAAATTTGTCCAAACCGGCACAGCCTGTCCTTTCCTGGGTCTCTGTTGCAGATGGAAGCTGCTGGTGCCATTGTCAGCTTGAAGCCCTCTTTTGATGCAAGCAGATGTTGCCAGGTGTGTTCAGCAGCTGTTGCTCAATGCTTATGCCAAGCTATTGTGTTCCTCATGGAACCAAGGAGCCATTGTGACACTGCAGGGGCTGATGGCATCAAGGAGGCAATTGTGACAGTACAGAACCTCCTAGAAACAAGGCTCCATTGTGACACCGTGGGGAATCATGGAATCAAGGAGCCCATTGTGACACGGCTGCATGGAACCAATGGTCCATGGTTACACTGCGGATTCAAGAAGAGCACGGTGACACCACGCAACATCATGGAACCATAGGTCCATTGTGACACAGCGGGGCCTCATGGAAACAAGGGGACCATTGTGGCAAAGCAGGGCCTAATGGAAGCATGGAGAGCATTGTGACACTAAGGAAACTCCTGGAACCAAGATGACCACTGGCACATAATGGAACCTCATGGAAGCAAGCCTCCACGATGACTTTGGAGGGCCTCGGGGACCACAGGACCCATTGTGACACAGCAGGACCTGGTGGAACCAAGGAGCCTTTGTGATACTCCACATCCACATGGAAGCCAGGGTGCACTGAGACACAGCGGGGCCTTGTGGGAACCAAAGACACCTCTGCAAAAAGCAGGCTAGCTCATAGAAGCAAGGAGTCCATTGTTACAACGTAAAAGCTATGGAAGCAAGGGACCATTGTGACACTGCGGGGCCTCATGGAACCAATTGTCCATGATGACAATGCGGATCAAAGGAGACCATGGTGACACTGCGGAACCTGATGGAACCAAGGAGCCATTGTGACACAGTGGGGCCTCATGGAATCAAGGAGACCATTGTGACCCAGGTGTTGCATGGGAAGGCAAGGAGCCATTGTGACACTTTGGGCTTCTTCCCTTGAGCTCTGCAGCTGGCTGTCCCAGCCCAGCGCACCATGTGCCACCTGCTCTCCTCAGGGCTCTGCCTGCACACAGCCCCAGGAGAAGTTTTCCTGTTTGCAAGGAAAGAATGGAAAAGCCTGAGCAGGTTTCCTAAACAACAAACCCTACTCAGGAGCCACATGCTCAGTACAGGCTGCCTGGAACGATGTCCCCTTTCTACAAGGGTCAGTGTGAGCAGGAATGAATGATCTCTGGGAGCAGAATTCTCGGAGTCTTTCCACTGAATTCTCTGTCCCTGTGTCTTGGGGTGACTTTATCGTGTGTATCCCCTATTGCTGCTCTATGCCCAGAAGTGAACTTTGTGCGTTTCTGTGCCTTTCAACTGAGCCTGAGAGGGGGGAGAGGAAAAAAAACCGGACAAACTTCTCAGAGCGTTTGTTCAAGGACACACATACACACTCCTCTGCATCCTGCTTGCAGCAAGAGCAGAGGAAGCAACTTGGTTTCTTTTTTGCCAGTTTTCAGCTCCTTTTCTCTGGGGGGAGATGGAGAGTTGAACTTTGTTTTCCTGGGACTTCGGGGGGTTTTTTTCCCTTCTTCTCTTCTTGACTCTTTCAACATCAGAGCACATTGGGAGAATTTTCTCCCGAGGTGGGGGCCCTGAATGTGGGCCCATGAGCCAGCTGCAAGGAGGAGGAGAGAGACTACACCTACGGAAGTGTTGGGGTTCCTCCCCCCTGCCATGAGGTCATGGGAGAGGGGACCCTGGGGTAGAGGCATGGCCTGGGCACGGGGGTCTCCCTGCTCCCTGCTCACATGTGCCCTAACCCTGTTCAGCACTGGTTATTTTGTGTTGCCCTGTGCCAGGAGGGCCCTGGTTGTGCCGTGATTGCTCAGTTCTTTGGCAGTGCCCCGCCCATGTGGCTGGAGAAGAAAGAGCTCTGAAACTTCTCTCAAGAATCGCTCCCTGTTTCTTTGCACGGGCCTCGCTGTCTATGGATGTTTCAGGAGACCCCACCGAAACACGGAAGGACTCTCAAATTATCCCAGCTTTCTCTGCACAGCAAGAGCTTTTAATATTTAGCATTGCTATCCTTTTCCTGTGTGTTTGTTAAAAAAATAGTTTTTATCTCTTTCACTTTCTTCCCAGGAAAGTTCTTTTTTCCAAAAACCTGGTGGGGGAGGGCTGGGTGTAACCTGCCTTCTATCAGAGGATATTTTCCTCCACATTTGTCCAAACCGGCACAGCCTGTCCTTTCCTGGGTCTCTGTTGCAGATGGAAGCTGCTGGTGCCATTGTCAGCTTGAAGCCCTCTTTTGATGCAAGCAGATGTTGCCAGGTGTGTTCAGCAGCTGTTGCTCAATGCTTATGCCAAGCTATTGTGTTCCTCATGGAACCAAGGAGCCATTGTGACACTGCAGGGGCTGATGGCATCAAGGAGGCAATTGTGACAGTACAGAACCTCCTAGAAACAAGGCTCCATTGTGACACCGTGGGGAATCATGGAATCAAGGAGCCCATTGTGACACGGCTGCATGGAACCAATGGTCCATGGTTACACTGCGGATTCAAGAAGAGCACGGTGACACCACGCAACATCATGGAACCATAGGTCCATTGTGACACAGCGGGGCCTCATGGAAACAAGGGGACCATTGTGGCAAAGCAGGGCCTAATGGAAGCATGGAGAGCATTGTGACACTAAGGAAACTCCTGGAACCAAGATGACCACTGGCACATAATGGAACCTCATGGAAGCAAGCCTCCACAATGACTTTGGAGGGCCTCAGGGACCACAGGACCCATTGTGACACAGCAGGACCTGGTGGAACCAAGGAGCCTTTGTGATACTCCACATCCACATGGAAGCCAGGGTGCACTGAGACACAGCGGGGCCTTGTTGGAACCAAAGACACCTCTGCAAAAAGCAGGCTAGCTCATAGAAGCAAGGAGTCCATTGTTACAACGTAAAAGCTATGGAACCAAGGGACCATTGTGACACTGCGGGGCCTCATGGAACCAATTGTCCATGATGACAGTGCGGATCAAAGGAGACCATAGTGACACTGCGGAACCTGATGGAACCAAGGAGCCATTGTGACACAGTGGGGCCTCATGGAATCAAGGAGACCATTGTGACCCAGGTGTTGCATGGGAAGGCAAGGAGCCATTGTGACACTTTGGGCTTCTTCCCTTGAGCTCTGCAGCTGGCTGTCCCAGCCCAGCGCACCATGTGCCACCTGCTCTCCTCAGGGCTCTGCCTGCACACAGCCCCAGGAGAAGTTTTCCTGTTTGCAAGGAAAGAATGGAAAAGCCGGAGCAGGTTTCCTAAACAACAAACCCCACTCAGGAGCCACATGCTCAGTACAGGCTGCCTGGAACGATGTCCCCTTTCTACAAGGGTCAGTGTGAGCAGGAATGAATGATCTCTGGGAGCAGAATTCTCGGAGTCTTTCCACTGAATTCTCTGTCCCTGTGTCTTGGGGTGACTTTATTGTGTGTATCCCCTATTGCTGCTCTATGCTCAGAAGTGAACTTTGTGCGTTTCTGTGCCTTTCAACTGAGCCTGAGAGGGGGGAGAGGAAAAAAACCGGACAAACTTCTCAGAGCGTTTGTTCAAGGACACACATACACACTCCTCTGCATCCTGCTTGCAGCAAGAGCAGAGGAAGCAACTTGGTTTCTTTTTTGCCAGTTTTCAGCTCCTTTTCTCTGGGGGGAGATGGAGAGTTGAACTTTGTTTTCCTGGGACTTCGGGGGGTTTTTTTCCCTTCTTCTCTTCTTGACTCTTTCAACATCAGAGCACATTGGGAGAATTTTCTCCCGAGGTGGGGGCCCTGAATGTGGGCCCATGAGCCAGCTGCAAGGAGGAGGAGAGAGACTACACCTACGGAAGTGTTGGGGTTCCTCCCCCCTGCCATGAGGTCATGGGAGAGGGGACCCTGGGGTAGAGGCATGGCCTGGGCACGGGGGTCTCCCTGCTCCCTGCTCACATGTGCCCTAACCCTGTTCAGCACTGCTTATTTTGTGTTGCCTTGTGCCAGGAGGGCCCTGGTTGTGCTGTGATTGCTCAGTTCTTTGGCAGTGCCCCGCCCATGTGGCTGGAGAAGAAAGAGCTCTGAAACTTCTCTCAAGAATCGCTCCCTGTTTCTTTGCACGGGCCTCGCTGTCTATGGATGTTTCAGGAGACCCCACCGAAACACAGAAGGACTCTCAAATTATCCCAGCTTTCTCTGCACAGCGAGAGCTTTTAATATTTAGCATTGCTATCCTTTTCCTGTGTGTTTGTTAAAAAAATAGTTTTTATCTCTTTCACTTTCTTCCCAGGAAAGTTCTTTTTTCCAAAAACCTGGTGGGGGAGGGCTGGGTGTAACCTGCCTTCTATCAGAGGATATTTTCCTCCACATTTGTCCAAACCGGCACAGCCTGTCCTTTCCTGGGTCTCTGTTGCAGATGGAAGCTGCTGGTGCCATTGTCAGCTTGAAGCCCTCTTTTGATGCAAGCAGATGTTGCCAGGTGTGTTCAGCAGCTGTTGCTCAATGCTTATGCCAAGCTATTGTGTTCCTCATGGAACCAAGGAGCCATTGTGACACTGCAGGGGCTGATGGCATCAAGGAGGCAATTGTGACAGTACAGAACCTCCTAGAAACAAGGCTCCATTGTGACACCGTGGGGAATCATGGAATCAAGGAGCCCATTGTGACACGGCTGCATGGAACCAATGGTCCATGGTTACACTGCGGATTCAAGAAGAGCACGGTGACACCACGCAACATCATGGAACCATAGGTCCATTGTGACACAGCGGGGCCTCATGGAAACAAGGGGACCATTGTGGCAAAGCAGGGCCTAATGGAAGCATGGAGAGCATTGTGACACTAAGGAAACTCCTGGAACCAAGATGACCACTGGCACATAATGGAACCTCATGGAAGCAAGCCTCCACAATGACTTTGGAGGGCCTCAGGGACCACAGGACCCATTGTGACACAGCAGGACCTGGTGGAACCAAGGAGCCTTTGTGATACTCCACATCCACATGGAAGCCAGGGTGCACTGAGACACAGCGGGGCCTTGTTGGAACCAAAGACACCTCTGCAAAAAGCAGGCTAGCTCATAGAAGCAAGGAGTCCATTGTTACAACGTAAAAGCTATGGAACCAAGGGACCATTGTGACACTGCGGGGCCTCATGGAACCAATTGTCCATGATGACAGTGCGGATCAAAGGAGACCATAGTGACACTGCGGAACCTGATGGAACCAAGGAGCCATTGTGACACAGTGGGGCCTCATGGAATCAAGGAGACCATTGTGACCCAGGTGTTGCATGGGAAGGCAAGGAGCCATTGTGACACTTTGGGCTTCTTCCCTTGAGCTCTGCAGCTGGCTGTCCCAGCCCAGCGCACCATGTGCCACCTGCTCTCCTCAGGGCTCTGCCTGCACACAGCCCCAGGAGAAGTTTTCCTGTTTGCAAGGAAAGAATGGAAAAGCCGGAGCAGGTTTCCTAAACAACAAACCCCACTCAGGAGCCACATGCTCAGTACAGGCTGCCTGGAACGATGTCCCCTTTCTACAAGGGTCAGTGTGAGCAGGAATGAATGATCTCTGGGAGCAGAATTCTCGGAGTCTTTCCACTGAATTCTCTGTCCCTGTGTCTTGGGGTGACTTTATTGTGTGTATCCCCTATTGCTGCTCTATGCTCAGAAGTGAACTTTGTGCGTTTCTGTGCCTTTCAACTGAGCCTGAGAGGGGGGAGAGGAAAAAAACCGGACAAACTTCTCAGAGCGTTTGTTCAAGGACACACATACACACTCCTCTGCATCCTGCTTGCAGCAAGAGCAGAGGAAGCAACTTGGTTTCTTTTTTGCCAGTTTTCAGCTCCTTTTCTCTGGGGGGAGATGGAGAGTTGAACTTTGTTTTCCTGGGACTTCGGGGGGTTTTTTTCCCTTCTTCTCTTCTTGACTCTTTCAACATCAGAGCACATTGGGAGAATTTTCTCCCGAGGTGGGGGCCCTGAATGTGGGCCCATGAGCCAGCTGCAAGGAGGAGGAGAGAGACTACACCTACGGAAGTGTTGGGGTTCCTCCCCCCTGCCATGAGGTCATGGGAGAGGGGACCCTGGGGTAGAGGCATGGCCTGGGCACGGGGGTCTCCCTGCTCCCTGCTCACATGTGCCCTAACCCTGTTCAGCACTGCTTATTTTGTGTTGCCTTGTGCGAGGAGGGCCCTGGTTGTGCTGTGATTGCTCAGTTCTTTGGCAGTGCCCCGCCCATGTGGCTGGAGAAGAAAGAGCTCTGAAACTTCTCTCAAGAATCGCTCCCTGTTTCTTTGCACGGGCCTCGCTGTCTATGGATGTTTCAGGAGACCCCACCGAAACACAGAAGGACTCTCAAATTATCCCAGCTTTCTCTGCACAGCGAGAGGTTTTAATATTTAGCATTGCTATCCTTTTCCTGTGTGTTTGTTAAAAAAATAGTTTTTATCTCTTTCACTTTCTTCCCAGGAAAGTTCTTTTTTCCAAAAACCTGGTGGGGGAGGGCTGGGTGTAACCTGCCTTCTATCAGAGGATATTTTCCTCCACATTTGTCCAAACCGGCACAGCCTGTCCTTTCCTGGGTCTCTGTTGCAGATGGAAGCTGCTGGTGCCATTGTCAGCTTGAAGCCCTCTTTTGATGCAAGCAGATGTTGCCAGGTGTGTTCAGCAGCTGTTGCTCAATGCTTATGCCAAGCTATTGTGTTCCTCATGGAACCAAGGAGCCATTGTGACACTGCAGGGGCTGATGGCATCAAGGAGGCAATTGTGACAGTACAGAACCTCCTAGAAACAAGGCTCCATTGTGACACCGTGGGGAATCATGGAATCAAGGAGCCCATTGTGACACGGCTGCATGGAACCAATGGTCCATGGTTACACTGCGGATTCAAGAAGAGCACGGTGACACCACGCAACATCATGGAACCATAGGTCCATTGTGACACAGCGGGGCCTCATGGAAACAAGGGGACCATTGTGGCAAAGCAGGGCCTAATGGAAGCATGGAGAGCATTGTGACACTAAGGAAACTCCTGGAACCAAGATGACCACTGGCACATAATGGAACCTCATGGAAGCAAGCCTCCACGATGACTTTGGAGGGCCTCGGGGACCACAGGACCCATTGTGACACAGCAGGACCTGGTGGAACCAAGGAGCCTTTGTGATACTCCACATCCACATGGAAGCCAGGGTGCACTGAGACACAGCGGGGCCTTGTTGGAACCAAAGACACCTCTGCAAAAAGCAGGCTAGCTCATAGAAGCAAGGAGTCCATTGTTACAACGTAAAAGCTATGGAACCAAGGGACCATTGTGACACTGCGGGGCCTCATGGAACCAATTGTCCATGATGACAGTGCGGATCAAAGGAGACCATGGTGACACTGCGGAACCTGATGGAACCAAGGAGCCATTGTGACACAGTGGGGCCTCATGGAATCAAGGAGACCATTGTGACCCAGGTGTTGCATGTGAAGGCAAGGAGCCATTGTGACACTTTGGGCTTCTTCCCTTGAGCTCTGCAGCTGGCTGTCCCAGCCCAGCGCACCATGTGCCACCTGCTCTCCTCAGGGCTCTGCCTGCACACAGCCCCAGGAGAAGTTTTCCTGTTTGCAAGGAAAGAATGGAAAAGCCTGAGCAGGTTTCCTAAACAACAAACCCCACTCAGGAGCCACATGCTCAGTACAGGCTGCCTGGAACGATGTCCCCTTTCTACAAGGGTCAGTGTGAGCAGGAATGAATGATCTCTGGGAGCAGAATTCTCGGAGTCTTTCCACTGAATTCTCTGTCCCTGTGTCTTGGGGTGACTTTATCGTGTGTATCCCCTATTGCTGCTCTATGCTCAGAAGTGAACTTTGTGCGTTTCTGTGCCTTTCAACTGAGCCTGAGAGGGGGGAGAGGAAAAAAACCGGACAAACTTCTCAGAGCGTTTGTTCAAGGACACACATACACACTCCTCTGCATCCTGCTTGCAGCAAGAGCAGAGGAAGCAACTTGGTTTCTTTTTTGCCAGTTTTCAGCTCCTTTTCTCTGGGGGGAGATGGAGAGTTGAACTTTGTTTTCCTGGGACTTCGGGGGGTTTTTTTCCCTTCTTCTCTTCTTGACTCTTTCAACATCAGAGCACATTGGGAGAATTTTCTCCCGAGGTGGGGGCCCTGAATGTGGGCCCATGAGCCAGCTGCAAGGAGGAGGAGAGAGACTACACCTACGGAAGTGTTGGGGTTCCTCCCCCCTGCCATGAGGTCATGGGAGAGGGGACCCTGGGGTAGAGGCATGGCCTGGGCACGGGGGTCTCCCTGCTCCCTGCTCACATGTGCCCTAACCCTGTTCAGCACTGGTTATTTTGTGTTGCCTTGTGCGAGGAGGGCCCTGGTTGTGCTGTGATTGCTCAGTTCTTTGGCAGTGCCCCGCCCATGTGGCTGGAGAAGAAAGAGCTCTGAAACTTCTCTCAAGAATCGCTCCCTGTTTCTTTGCACGGGCCTCGCTGTCTATGGATGTTTCAGGAGACCCCACCGAAACACAGAAGGACTCTCAAATTATCCCAGCTTTCTCTGCACAGCGAGAGGTTTTAATATTTAGCATTGCTATCCTTTTCCTGTGTGTTTGTTAAAAAAATAGTTTTTATCTCTTTCACTTTCTTCCCAGGAAAGTTCTTTTTTCCAAAAACCTGGTGGGGGAGGGCTGGGTGTAACCTGCCTTCTATCAGAGGATATTTTCCTCCACATTTGTCCAAACCGGCACAGCCTGTCCTTTCCTGGGTCTCTGTTGCAGATGGAAGCTGCTGGTGCCATTGTCAGCTTGAAGCCCTCTTTTGATGCAAGCAGATGTTGCCAGGTGTGTTCAGCAGCTGTTGCTCAATGCTTATGCCAAGCTATTGTGTTCCTCATGGAACCAAGGAGCCATTGTGACACTGCAGGGGCTGATGGCATCAAGGAGGCAATTGTGACAGTACAGAACCTCCTAGAAACAAGGCTCCATTGTGACACCGTGGGGAATCATGGAATCAAGGAGCCCATTGTGACACGGCTGCATGGAACCAATGGTCCATGGTTACACTGCGGATTCAAGAAGAGCACGGTGACACCACGCAACATCATGGAACCATAGGTCCATTGTGACACAGCGGGGCCTCATGGAAACAAGGGGACCATTGTGGCAAAGCAGGGCCTAATGGAAGCATGGAGAGCATTGTGACACTAAGGAAACTCCTGGAACCAAGATGACCACTGGCACATAATGGAACCTCATGGAAGCAAGCCTCCACGATGACTTTGGAGGGCCTCGGGGACCACAGGACCCATTGTGACACAGCAGGACCTGGTGGAACCAAGGAGCCTTTGTGATACTCCACATCCACATGGAAGCCAGGGTGCACTGAGACACAGCGGGGCCTTGTTGGAACCAAAGACACCTCTGCAAAAAGCAGGCTAGCTCATAGAAGCAAGGAGTCCATTGTTACAACGTAAAAGCTATGGAACCAAGGGACCATTGTGACACTGCGGGGCCTCATGGAACCAATTGTCCATGATGACAGTGCGGATCAAAGGAGACCATGGTGACACTGCGGAACCTGATGGAACCAAGGAGCCATTGTGACACAGTGGGGCCTCATGGAATCAAGGAGACCATTGTGACCCAGGTGTTGCATGTGAAGGCAAGGAGCCATTGTGACACTTTGGGCTTCTTCCCTTGAGCTCTGCAGCTGGCTGTCCCAGCCCAGCGCACCATGTGCCACCTGCTCTCCTCAGGGCTCTGCCTGCACACAGCCCCAGGAGAAGTTTTCCTGTTTGCAAGGAAAGAATGGAAAAGCCTGAGCAGGTTTCCTAAACAACAAACCCCACTCAGGAGCCACATGCTCAGTACAGGCTGCCTGGAACGATGTCCCCTTTCTACAAGGGTCAGTGTGAGCAGGAATGAATGATCTCTGGGAGCAGAATTCTCGGAGTCTTTCCACTGAATTCTCTGTCCCTGTGTCTTGGGGTGACTTTATTGTGTGTATCCCCTATTGCTGCTCTATGCCCAGAAGTGAACTTTGTGCGTTTCTGTGCCTTTCAACTGAGCCTGAGAGGGGGGAGAGGAAAAAAAACCGGACAAACTTCTCAGAGCGTTTGTTCAAGGACACACATACACACTCCTCTGCATCCTGCTTGCAGCAAGAGCAGAGGAAGCAACTTGGTTTCTTTTTTGCCAGTTTTCAGCTCCTTTTCTCTGGGGGGAGATGGAGAGTTGAACTTTGTTTTCCTGGGACTTCGGGGGGTTTTTTTCCCTTCTTCTCTTCTTGACTCTTTCAACATCAGAGCACATTGGGAGAATTTTCTCCCGAGGTGGGGGCCCTGAATGTGGGCCCATGAGCCAGCTGCAAGGAGGAGGAGAGAGACTACACCTACGGAAGTGTTGGGGTTCCTCCCCCCTGCCATGAGGTCATGGGAGAGGGGACCCTGGGGTAGAGGCATGGCCTGGGCACGGGGGTCTCCCTGCTCCCTGCTCACATGTGCCCTAACCCTGTTCAGCACTGGTTATTTTGTGTTGCCCTGTGCCAGGAGGGCCCTGGTTGTGCCGTGATTGCTCAGTTCTTTGGCAGTGCCCCGCCCATGTGGCTGGAGAAGAAAGAGCTCTGAAACTTCTCTCAAGAATCGCCCCCTGTTTCTTTGCACGGGCCTCGCTGTCTATGGATGTTTCAGGAGACCCCACCGGAGCACGGAAGGACTCTCAAATTATCCCAGCTTTCTCTGCACAGCAAGAGCTTTTAATATTTAGCATTGCTATCCTTTTCCTGTGTGTTTGTTAAAAAAATAGTTTTTATCTCTTTCACTTTCTTCCCAGGAAAGTTCTTTTTTCCAAAAACCTGGTGGGGGAGGGCTGGGTGTAACCTGCCTTCTATCAGAGGATATTTTCCTCCACATTTGTCCAAACCGGCACAGCCTGTCCTTTCCTGGGTCTCTGTTGCAGATGGAAGCTGCTGGTGCCATTGTCAGCTTGAAGCCCTCTTTTGATGCAAGCAGATGTTGCCAGGTGTGTTCAGCAGCTGTTGCTCAATGCTTATGCCAAGCTATTGTGTTCCTCATGGAACCAAGGAGCCATTGTGACACTGCAGGGGCTGATGGCATCAAGGAGGCAATTGTGACAGTACAGAACCTCCTAGAAACAAGGCTCCATTGTGACACCGTGGGGAATCATGGAATCAAGGAGCCCATTGTGACACGGCTGCATGGAACCAATGGTCCATGGTTACACTGCGGATTCAAGAAGAGCACGGTGACACCACGCAACATCATGGAACCATAGGTCCATTGTGACACAGCGGGGCCTCATGGAAACAAGGGGACCATTGTGGCAAAGCAGGGCCTAATGGAAGCATGGAGAGCATTGTGACACTAAGGAAACTCCTGGAACCAAGATGACCACTGGCACATAATGGAACCTCATGGAAGCAAGCCTCCACAATGACTTTGGAGGGCCTCAGGGACCACAGGACCCATTGTGACACAGCAGGACCTGGTGGAACCAAGGAGCCTTTGTGATACTCCACATCCACATGGAAGCCAGGGTGCACTGAGACACAGCGGGGCCTTGTTGGAACCAAAGACACCTCTGCAAAAAGCAGGCTAGCTCATAGAAGCAAGGAGTCCATTGTTACAACGTAAAAGCTATGGAACCAAGGGACCATTGTGACACTGCGGGGCCTCATGGAACCAATTGTCCATGATGACAGTGCGGATCAAAGGAGACCATGGTGACACTGCGGAACCTGATGGAACCAAGGAGCCATTGTGACACAGTGGGGCCTCATGGAATCAAGGAGACCATTGTGACCCAGGTGTTGCATGTGAAGGCAAGGAGCCATTGTGACACTTTGGGCTTCTTCCCTTGAGCTCTGCAGCTGGCTGTCCCAGCCCAGCGCACCATGTGCCACCTGCTCTCCTCAGGGCTCTGCCTGCACACAGCCCCAGGAGAAGTTTTCCTGTTTGCAAGGAAAGAATGGAAAAGCCTGAGCAGGTTTCCTAAACAACAAACCCCACTCAGGAGCCACATGCTCAGTACAGGCTGCCTGGAACGATGTCCCCTTTCTACAAGGGTCAGTGTGAGCAGGAATGAATGATCTCTGGGAGCAGAATTCTCGGAGTCTTTCCACTGAATTCTCTGTCCCTGTGTCTTGGGGTGACTTTATCGTGTGTATCCCCTATTGCTGCTCTATGCTCAGAAGTGAACTTTGTGCGTTTCTGTGCCTTTCAACTGAGCCTGAGAGGGGGGAGAGGAAAAAAACCGGACAAACTTCTCAGAGCGTTTGTTCAAGGACACACATACACACTCCTCTGCATCCTGCTTGCAGCAAGAGCAGAGGAAGCAACTTGGTTTCTTTTTTGCCAGTTTTCAGCTCCTTTTCTCTGGGGGGAGATGGAGAGTTGAACTTTGTTTTCCTGGGACTTCGGGGGGTTTTTTTCCCTTCTTCTCTTCTTGACTCTTTCAACATCAGAGCACATTGGGAGAATTTTCTCCCGAGGTGGGGGCCCTGAATGTGGGCCCATGAGCCAGCTGCAAGGAGGAGGAGAGAGACTACACCTACGGAAGTGTTGGGGTTCCTCCCCCCTGCCATGAGGTCATGGGAGAGGGGACCCTGGGGTAGAGGCATGGCCTGGGCACGGGGGTCTCCCTGCTCCCTGCTCACATGTGCCCTAACCCTGTTCAGCACTGGTTATTTTGTGTTGCCTTGTGCGAGGAGGGCCCTGGTTGTGCTGTGATTGCTCAGTTCTTTGGCAGTGCCCCGCCCATGTGGCTGGAGAAGAAAGAGCTCTGAAACTTCTCTCAAGAATCGCTCCCTGTTTCTTTGCACGGGCCTCGCTGTCTATGGATGTTTCAGGAGACCCCACCGAAACACAGAAGGACTCTCAAATTATCCCAGCTTTCTCTGCACAGCGAGAGGTTTTAATATTTAGCATTGCTATCCTTTTCCTGTGTGTTTGTTAAAAAAATAGTTTTTATCTCTTTCACTTTCTTCCCAGGAAAGTTCTTTTTTCCAAAAACCTGGTGGGGGAGGGCTGGGTGTAACCTGCCTTCTATCAGAGGATATTTTCCTCCACATTTGTCCAAACCGGCACAGCCTGTCCTTTCCTGGGTCTCTGTTGCAGATGGAAGCTGCTGGTGCCATTGTCAGCTTGAAGCCCTCTTTTGATGCAAGCAGATGTTGCCAGGTGTGTTCAGCAGCTGTTGCTCAATGCTTATGCCAAGCTATTGTGTTCCTCATGGAACCAAGGAGCCATTGTGACACTGCAGGGGCTGATGGCATCAAGGAGGCAATTGTGACAGTACAGAACCTCCTAGAAACAAGGCTCCATTGTGACACCGTGGGGAATCATGGAATCAAGGAGCCCATTGTGACACGGCTGCATGGAACCAATGGTCCATGGTTACACTGCGGATTCAAGAAGAGCACGGTGACACCACGCAACATCATGGAACCATAGGTCCATTGTGACACAGCGGGGCCTCATGGAAACAAGGGGACCATTGTGGCAAAGCAGGGCCTAATGGAAGCATGGAGAGCATTGTGACACTAAGGAAACTCCTGGAACCAAGATGACCACTGGCACATAATGGAACCTCATGGAAGCAAGCCTCCACGATGACTTTGGAGGGCCTCGGGGACCACAGGACCCATTGTGACACAGCAGGACCTGGTGGAA
Organism: Aphelocoma coerulescens; assembly: GCF_041296385.1. Lineage (NCBI taxonomy): Eukaryota > Metazoa > Chordata > Aves > Passeriformes > Corvidae > Aphelocoma > Aphelocoma coerulescens. Next base: position 892,149 of record NW_027184024.1, on the reverse strand, counting down.
CCAAGGAGCCTTTGTGATACTCCACATCCACATGGAAGCCAGGGTGCACTGAGACACAGCGGGGCCTTGTTGGAACCAAAGACACCTCTGCAAAAAGCAGGCTAGCTCATAGAAGCAAGGAGTCCATTGTTACAACGTAAAAGCTATGGAACCAAGGGACCATTGTGACACTGCGGGGCCTCATGGAACCAATTGTCCATGATGACAGTGCGGATCAAAGGAGACCATGGTGACACTGCGGAACCTGATGGAACCAAGGAGCCATTGTGACACAGTGGGGCCTCATGGAATCAAGGAGACCATTGTGACCCAGGTGTTGCATGTGAAGGCAAGGAGCCATTGTGACACTTTGGGCTTCTTCCCTTGAGCTCTGCAGCTGGCTGTCCCAGCCCAGCGCACCATGTGCCACCTGCTCTCCTCAGGGCTCTGCCTGCACACAGCCCCAGGAGAAGTTTTCCTGTTTGCAAGGAAAGAATGGAAAAGCCTGAGCAGGTTTCCTAAACAACAAACCCCACTCAGGAGCCACATGCTCAGTACAGGCTGCCTGGAACGATGTCCCCTTTCTACAAGGGTCAGTGTGAGCAGGAATGAATGATCTCTGGGAGCAGAATTCTCGGAGTCTTTCCACTGAATTCTCTGTCCCTGTGTCTTGGGGTGACTTTATTGTGTGTATCCCCTATTGCTGCTCTATGCCCAGAAGTGAACTTTGTGCGTTTCTGTGCCTTTCAACTGAGCCTGAGAGGGGGGAGAGGAAAAAAAACCGGACAAACTTCTCAGAGCGTTTGTTCAAGGACACACATACACACTCCTCTGCATCCTGCTTGCAGCAAGAGCAGAGGAAGCAACTTGGTTTCTTTTTTGCCAGTTTTCAGCTCCTTTTCTCTGGGGGGAGATGGAGAGTTGAACTTTGTTTTCCTGGGACTTCGGGGGGTTTTTTTCCCTTCTTCTCTTCTTGACTCTTTCAACATCAGAGCACATTGGGAGAATTTTCTCCCGAGGTGGGGGCCCTGAATGTGGGCCCATGAGCCAGCTGCAAGGAGGAGGAGAGAGACTACACCTACGGAAGTGTTGGGGTTCCTCCCCCCTGCCATGAGGTCATGGGAGAGGGGACCCTGGGGTAGAGGCATGGCCTGGGCACGGGGGTCTCCCTGCTCCCTGCTCACATGTGCCCTAACCCTGTTCAGCACTGCTTATTTTGTGTTGCCTTGTGCGAGGAGGGCCCTGGTTGTGCTGTGATTGCTCAGTTCTTTGGCAGTGCCCCGCCCATGTGGCTGGAGAAGAAAGAGCTCTGAAACTTCTCTCAAGAATCGCTCCCTGTTTCTTTGCACGGGCCTCGCTGTCTATGGATGTTTCAGGAGACCCCACCGAAACACAGAAGGACTCTCAAATTATCCCAGCTTTCTCTGCACAGCGAGAGGTTTTAATATTTAGCATTGCTATCCTTTTCCTGTGTGTTTGTTAAAAAAATAGTTTTTATCTCTTTCACTTTCTTCCCAGGAAAGTTCTTTTTTCCAAAAACCTGGTGGGGGAGGGCTGGGTGTAACCTGCCTTCTATCAGAGGATATTTTCCTCCACATTTGTCCAAACCGGCACAGCCTGTCCTTTCCTGGGTCTCTGTTGCAGATGGAAGCTGCTGGTGCCATTGTCAGCTTGAAGCCCTCTTTTGATGCAAGCAGATGTTGCCAGGTGTGTTCAGCAGCTGTTGCTCAATGCTTATGCCAAGCTATTGTGTTCCTCATGGAACCAAGGAGCCATTGTGACACTGCAGGGGCTGATGGCATCAAGGAGGCAATTGTGACAGTACAGAACCTCCTAGAAACAAGGCTCCATTGTGACACCGTGGGGAATCATGGAATCAAGGAGCCCATTGTGACACGGCTGCATGGAACCAATGGTCCATGGTTACACTGCGGATTCAAGAAGAGCACGGTGACACCACGCAACATCATGGAACCATAGGTCCATTGTGACACAGCGGGGCCTCATGGAAACAAGGGGACCATTGTGGCAAAGCAGGGCCTAATGGAAGCATGGAGAGCATTGTGACACTAAGGAAACTCCTGGAACCAAGATGACCACTGGCACATAATGGAACCTCATGGAAGCAAGCCTCCACGATGACTTTGGAGGGCCTCGGGGACCACAGGACCCATTGTGACACAGCAGGACCTGGTGGAACCAAGGAGCCTTTGTGATACTCCACATCCACATGGAAGCCAGGGTGCACTGAGACACAGCGGGGCCTTGTTGGAACCAAAGACACCTCTGCAAAAAGCAGGCTAGCTCATAGAAGCAAGGAGTCCATTGTTACAACGTAAAAGCTATGGAACCAAGGGACCATTGTGACACTGCGGGGCCTCATGGAACCAATTGTCCATGATGACAGTGCGGATCAAAGGAGACCATGGTGACACTGCGGAACCTGATGGAACCAAGGAGCCATTGTGACACAGTGGGGCCTCATGGAATCAAGGAGACCATTGTGACCCAGGTGTTGCATGTGAAGGCAAGGAGCCATTGTGACACTTTGGGCTTCTTCCCTTGAGCTCTGCAGCTGGCTGTCCCAGCCCAGCGCACCATGTGCCACCTGCTCTCCTCAGGGCTCTGCCTGCACACAGCCCCAGGAGAAGTTTTCCTGTTTGCAAGGAAAGAATGGAAAAGCCTGAGCAGGTTTCCTAAACAACAAACCCCACTCAGGAGCCACATGCTCAGTACAGGCTGCCTGGAACGATGTCCCCTTTCTACAAGGGTCAGTGTGAGCAGGAATGAATGATCTCTGGGAGCAGAATTCTCGGAGTCTTTCCACTGAATTCTCTGTCCCTGTGTCTTGGGGTGACTTTATTGTGTGTATCCCCTATTGCTGCTCTATGCCCAGAAGTGAACTTTGTGCGTTTCTGTGCCTTTCAACTGAGCCTGAGAGGGGGGAGAGGAAAAAAAACCGGACAAACTTCTCAGAGCGTTTGTTCAAGGACACACATACACACTCCTCTGCATCCTGCTTGCAGCAAGAGCAGAGGAAGCAACTTGGTTTCTTTTTTGCCAGTTTTCAGCTCCTTTTCTCTGGGGGGAGATGGAGAGTTGAACTTTGTTTTCCTGGGACTTCGGGGGGTTTTTTTCCCTTCTTCTCTTCTTGACTCTTTCAACATCAGAGCACATTGGGAGAATTTTCTCCCGAGGTGGGGGCCCTGAATGTGGGCCCATGAGCCAGCTGCAAGGAGGAGGAGAGAGACTACACCTACGGAAGTGTTGGGGTTCCTCCCCCCTGCCATGAGGTCATGGGAGAGGGGACCCTGGGGTAGAGGCATGGCCTGGGCACGGGGGTCTCCCTGCTCCCTGCTCACATGTGCCCTAACCCTGTTCAGCACTGGTTATTTTGTGTTGCCCTGTGCCAGGAGGGCCCTGGTTGTGCCGTGATTGCTCAGTTCTTTGGCAGTGCCCCGCCCATGTGGCTGGAGAAGAAAGAGCTCTGAAACTTCTCTCAAGAATCGCCCCCTGTTTCTTTGCACGGGCCTCGCTGTCTATGGATGTTTCAGGAGACCCCACCGAAACACGGAAGGACTCTCAAATTATCCCAGCTTTCTCTGCACAGCAAGAGCTTTTAATATTTAGCATTGCTATCCTTTTCCTGTGTGTTTGTTAAAAAAATAGTTTTTATCTCTTTCACTTTCTTCCCAGGAAAGTTCTTTTTTCCAAAAACCTGGTGGGGGAGGGCTGGGTGTAACCTGCCTTCTATCAGAGGATATTTTCCTCCACATTTGTCCAAACCGGCACAGCCTGTCCTTTCCTGGGTCTCTGTTGCAGATGGAAGCTGCTGGTGCCATTGTCAGCTTGAAGCCCTCTTTTGATGCAAGCAGATGTTGCCAGGTGTGTTCAGCAGCTGTTGCTCAATGCTTATGCCAAGCTATTGTGTTCCTCATGGAACCAAGGAGCCATTGTGACACTGCAGGGGCTGATGGCATCAAGGAGGCAATTGTGACAGTACAGAACCTCCTAGAAACAAGGCTCCATTGTGACACCGTGGGGAATCATGGAATCAAGGAGCCCATTGTGACACGGCTGCATGGAACCAATGGTCCATGGTTACACTGCGGATTCAAGAAGAGCACGGTGACACCACGCAACATCATGGAACCATAGGTCCATTGTGACACAGCGGGGCCTCATGGAAACAAGGGGACCATTGTGGCAAAGCAGGGCCTAATGGAAGCATGGAGAGCATTGTGACACTAAGGAAACTCCTGGAACCAAGATGACCACTGGCACATAATGGAACCTCATGGAAGCAAGCCTCCACAATGACTTTGGAGGGCCTCAGGGACCACAGGACCCATTGTGACACAGCAGGACCTGGTGGAACCAAGGAGCCTTTGTGATACTCCACATCCACATGGAAGCCAGGGTGCACTGAGACACAGCGGGGCCTTGTTGGAACCAAAGACACCTCTGCAAAAAGCAGGCTAGCTCATAGAAGCAAGGAGTCCATTGTTACAACGTAAAAGCTATGGAACCAAGGGACCATTGTGACACTGCGGGGCCTCATGGAACCAATTGTCCATGATGACAGTGCGGATCAAAGGAGACCATGGTGACACTGCGGAACCTGATGGAACCAAGGAGCCATTGTGACACAGTGGGGCCTCATGGAATCAAGGAGACCATTGTGACCCAGGTGTTGCATGTGAAGGCAAGGAGCCATTGTGACACTTTGGGCTTCTTCCCTTGAGCTCTGCAGCTGGCTGTCCCAGCCCAGCGCACCATGTGCCACCTGCTCTCCTCAGGGCTCTGCCTGCACACAGCCCCAGGAGAAGTTTTCCTGTTTGCAAGGAAAGAATGGAAAAGCCTGAGCAGGTTTCCTAAACAACAAACCCCACTCAGGAGCCACATGCTCAGTACAGGCTGCCTGGAACGATGTCCCCTTTCTACAAGGGTCAGTGTGAGCAGGAATGAATGATCTCTGGGAGCAGAATTCTCGGAGTCTTTCCACTGAATTCTCTGTCCCTGTGTCTTGGGGTGACTTTATCGTGTGTATCCCCTATTGCTGCTCTATGCTCAGAAGTGAACTTTGTGCGTTTCTGTGCCTTTCAACTGAGCCTGAGAGGGGGGAGAGGAAAAAAACCGGACAAACTTCTCAGAGCGTTTGTTCAAGGACACACATACACACTCCTCTGCATCCTGCTTGCAGCAAGAGCAGAGGAAGCAACTTGGTTTCTTTTTTGCCAGTTTTCAGCTCCTTTTCTCTGGGGGGAGATGGAGAGTTGAACTTTGTTTTCCTGGGACTTCGGGGGGTTTTTTTCCCTTCTTCTCTTCTTGACTCTTTCAACATCAGAGCACATTGGGAGAATTTTCTCCCGAGGTGGGGGCCCTGAATGTGGGCCCATGAGCCAGCTGCAAGGAGGAGGAGAGAGACTACACCTACGGAAGTGTTGGGGTTCCTCCCCCCTGCCATGAGGTCATGGGAGAGGGGACCCTGGGGTAGAGGCATGGCCTGGGCACGGGGGTCTCCCTGCTCCCTGCTCACATGTGCCCTAACCCTGTTCAGCACTGGTTATTTTGTGTTGCCTTGTGCGAGGAGGGCCCTGGTTGTGCTGTGATTGCTCAGTTCTTTGGCAGTGCCCCGCCCATGTGGCTGGAGAAGAAAGAGCTCTGAAACTTCTCTCAAGAATCGCTCCCTGTTTCTTTGCACGGGCCTCGCTGTCTATGGATGTTTCAGGAGACCCCACCGAAACACAGAAGGACTCTCAAATTATCCCAGCTTTCTCTGCACAGCGAGAGGTTTTAATATTTAGCATTGCTATCCTTTTCCTGTGTGTTTGTTAAAAAAATAGTTTTTATCTCTTTCACTTTCTTCCCAGGAAAGTTCTTTTTTCCAAAAACCTGGTGGGGGAGGGCTGGGTGTAACCTGCCTTCTATCAGAGGATATTTTCCTCCACATTTGTCCAAACCGGCACAGCCTGTCCTTTCCTGGGTCTCTGTTGCAGATGGAAGCTGCTGGTGCCATTGTCAGCTTGAAGCCCTCTTTTGATGCAAGCAGATGTTTCCAGGTGTGTTCAGCAGCTGTTGCTCAATGCTTATGCCAAGCTATTGTGTTCCTCATGGAACCAAGGAGCCATTGTGACACTGCAGGGGCTGATGGCATCAAGGAGGCAATTGTGACAGTACAGAACCTCCTAGAAACAAGGCTCCATTGTGACACCGTGGGGAATCATGGAATCAAGGAGCCCATTGTGACACGGCTGCATGGAACCAATGGTCCATGGTTACACTGCGGATTCAAGAAGAGCACGGTGACACCACGCAACATCATGGAACCATAGGTCCATTGTGACACAGCGGGGCCTCATGGAAACAAGGGGACCATTGTGGCAAAGCAGGGCCTAATGGAAGCATGGAGAGCATTGTGACACTAAGGAAACTCCTGGAACCAAGATGACCACTGGCACATAATGGAACCTCATGGAAGCAAGCCTCCACGATGACTTTGGAGGGCCTCGGGGACCACAGGACCCATTGTGACACAGCAGGACCTGGTGGAACCAAGGAGCCTTTGTGATACTCCACATCCACATGGAAGCCAGGGTGCACTGAGACACAGCGGGGCCTTGTTGGAACCAAAGACACCTCTGCAAAAAGCAGGCTAGCTCATAGAAGCAAGGAGTCCATTGTTACAACGTAAAAGCTATGGAACCAAGGGACCATTGTGACACTGCGGGGCCTCATGGAACCAATTGTCCATGATGACAGTGCGGATCAAAGGAGACCATGGTGACACTGCGGAACCTGATGGAACCAAGGAGCCATTGTGACACAGTGGGGCCTCATGGAATCAAGGAGACCATTGTGACCCAGGTGTTGCATGTGAAGGCAAGGAGCCATTGTGACACTTTGGGCTTCTTCCCTTGAGCTCTGCAGCTGGCTGTCCCAGCCCAGCGCACCATGTGCCACCTGCTCTCCTCAGGGCTCTGCCTGCACACAGCCCCAGGAGAAGTTTTCCTGTTTGCAAGGAAAGAATGGAAAAGCCTGAGCAGGTTTCCTAAACAACAAACCCCACTCAGGAGCCACATGCTCAGTACAGGCTGCCTGGAACGATGTCCCCTTTCTACAAGGGTCAGTGTGAGCAGGAATGAATGATCTCTGGGAGCAGAATTCTCGGAGTCTTTCCACTGAATTCTCTGTCCCTGTGTCTTGGGGTGACTTTATTGTGTGTATCCCCTATTGCTGCTCTATGCCCAGAAGTGAACTTTGTGCGTTTCTGTGCCTTTCAACTGAGCCTGAGAGGGGGGAGAGGAAAAAAAACCGGACAAACTTCTCAGAGCGTTTGTTCAAGGACACACATACACACTCCTCTGCATCCTGCTTGCAGCAAGAGCAGAGGAAGCAACTTGGTTTCTTTTTTGCCAGTTTTCAGCTCCTTTTCTCTGGGGGGAGATGGAGAGTTGAACTTTGTTTTCCTGGGACTTCGGGGGGTTTTTTTCCCTTCTTCTCTTCTTGACTCTTTCAACATCAGAGCACATTGGGAGAATTTTCTCCCGAGGTGGGGGCCCTGAATGTGGGCCCATGAGCCAGCTGCAAGGAGGAGGAGAGAGACTACACCTACGGAAGTGTTGGGGTTCCTCCCCCCTGCCATGAGGTCATGGGAGAGGGGACCCTGGGGTAGAGGCATGGCCTGGGCACGGGGGTCTCCCTGCTCCCTGCTCACATGTGCCCTAACCCTGTTCAGCACTGGTTATTTTGTGTTGCCTTGTGCGAGGAGGGCCCTGGTTGTGCTGTGATTGCTCAGTTCTTTGGCAGTGCCCCGCCCATGTGGCTGGAGAAGAAAGAGCTCTGAAACTTCTCTCAAGAATCGCTCCCTGTTTCTTTGCACGGGCCTCGCTGTCTATGGATGTTTCAGGAGACCCCACCGAAACACAGAAGGACTCTCAAATTATCCCAGCTTTCTCTGCACAGCGAGAGCTTTTAATATTTAGCATTGCTATCCTTTTCCTGTGTGTTTGTTAAAAAAATAGTTTTTATCTCTTTCACTTTCTTCCCAGGAAAGTTCTTTTTTCCAAAAACCTGGTGGGGGAGGGCTGGGTGTAACCTGCCTTCTATCAGAGGATATTTTCCTCCACATTTGTCCAAACCGGCACAGCCTGTCCTTTCCTGGGTCTCTGTTGCAGATGGAAGCTGCTGGTGCCATTGTCAGCTTGAAGCCCTCTTTTGATGCAAGCAGATGTTGCCAGGTGTGTTCAGCAGCTGTTGCTCAATGCTTATGCCAAGCTATTGTGTTCCTCATGGAACCAAGGAGCCATTGTGACACTGCAGGGGCTGATGGCATCAAGGAGGCAATTGTGACAGTACAGAACCTCCTAGAAACAAGGCTCCATTGTGACACCGTGGGGAATCATGGAATCAAGGAGCCCATTGTGACACGGCTGCATGGAACCAATGGTCCATGGTTACACTGCGGATTCAAGAAGAGCACGGTGACACCACGCAACATCATGGAACCATAGGTCCATTGTGACACAGCGGGGCCTCATGGAAACAAGGGGACCATTGTGGCAAAGCAGGGCCTAATGGAAGCATGGAGAGCATTGTGACACTAAGGAAACTCCTGGAACCAAGATGACCACTGGCACATAATGGAACCTCATGGAAGCAAGCCTCCACGATGACTTTGGAGGGCCTCGGGGACCACAGGACCCATTGTGACACAGCAGGACCTGGTGGAACCAAGGAGCCTTTGTGATACTCCACATCCACATGGAAGCCAGGGTGCACTGAGACACAGCGGGGCCTTGTTGGAACCAAAGACACCTCTGCAAAAAGCAGGCTAGCTCATAGAAGCAAGGAGTCCATTGTTACAACGTAAAAGCTATGGAACCAAGGGACCATTGTGACACTGCGGGGCCTCATGGAACCAATTGTCCATGATGACAGTGCGGATCAAAGGAGACCATGGTGACACTGCGGAACCTGATGGAACCAAGGAGCCATTGTGACACAGTGGGGCCTCATGGAATCAAGGAGACCATTGTGACCCAGGTGTTGCATGTGAAGGCAAGGAGCCATTGTGACACTTTGGGCTTCTTCCCTTGAGCTCTGCAGCTGGCTGTCCCAGCCCAGCGCACCATGTGCCACCTGCTCTCCTCAGGGCTCTGCCTGCACACAGCCCCAGGAGAAGTTTTCCTGTTTGCAAGGAAAGAATGGAAAAGCCTGAGCAGGTTTCCTAAACAACAAACCCCACTCAGGAGCCACATGCTCAGTACAGGCTGCCTGGAACGATGTCCCCTTTCTACAAGGGTCAGTGTGAGCAGGAATGAATGATCTCTGGGAGCAGAATTCTCGGAGTCTTTCCACTGAATTCTCTGTCCCTGTGTCTTGGGGTGACTTTATCGTGTGTATCCCCTATTGCTGCTCTATGCTCAGAAGTGAACTTTGTGCATTTCTGTGCCTTTCAACTGAGCCTGAGAGGGGGGAGAGGAAAAAAACCGGACAAACTTCTCAGAGCGTTTGTTCAAGGACACACATACACACTCCTCTGCATCCTGCTTGCAGCAAGAGCAGAGGAAGCAACTTGGTTTCTTTTTTGCCAGTTTTCAGCTCCTTTTCTCTGGGGGGAGATGGAGAGTTGAACTTTGTTTTCCTGGGACTTCGGGGGGTTTTTTTCCCTTCTTCTCTTCTTGACTCTTTCAACATCAGAGCACATTGGGAGAATTTTCTCCCGAGGTGGGGGCCCTGAATGTGGGCCCATGAGCCAGCTGCAAGGAGGAGGAGAGAGACTACACCTACGGAAGTGTTGGGGTTCCTCCCCCCTGCCATGAGGTCATGGGAGAGGGGACCCTGGGGTAGAGGCATGGCCTGGGCACGGGGGTCTCCCTGCTCCCTGCTCACATGTGCCCTAACCCTGTTCAGCACTGGTTATTTTGTGTTGCCTTGTGCGAGGAGGGCCCTGGTTGTGCTGTGATTGCTCAGTTCTTTGGCAGTGCCCCGCCCATGTGGCTGGAGAAGAAAGAGCTCTGAAACTTCTCTCAAGAATCGCTCCCTGTTTCTTTGCACGGGCCTCGCTGTCTATGGATGTTTCAGGAGACCCCACCGAAACACAGAAGGACTCTCAAATTATCCCAGCTTTCTCTGCACAGCGAGAGGTTTTAATATTTAGCATTGCTATCCTTTTCCTGTGTGTTTGTTAAAAAAATAGTTTTTATCTCTTTCACTTTCTTCCCAGGAAAGTTCTTTTTTCCAAAAACCTGGTGGGGGAGGGCTGGGTGTAACCTGCCTTCTATCAGAGGATATTTTCCTCCACATTTGTCCAAACCGGCACAGCCTGTCCTTTCCTGGGTCTCTGTTGCAGATGGAAGCTGCTGGTGCCATTGTCAGCTTGAAGCCCTCTTTTGATGCAAGCAGATGTTGCCAGGTGTGTTCAGCAGCTGTTGCTCAATGCTTATGCCAAGCTATTGTGTTCCTCATGGAACCAAGGAGCCATTGTGACACTGCAGGGGCTGATGGCATCAAGGAGGCAATTGTGACAGTACAGAACCTCCTAGAAACAAGGCTCCATTGTGACACCGTGGGGAATCATGGAATCAAGGAGCCCATTGTGACACGGCTGCATGGAACCAATGGTCCATGGTTACACGGCGGATTCAAGAAGAGCACGGTGACACCACGCAACATCATGGAACCATAGGTCCATTGTGACACAGCGGGGCCTCATGGAAACAAGGGGACCATTGTGGCAAAGCAGGGCCTAATGGAAGCATGGAGAGCATTGTGACACTAAGGAAACTCCTGGAACCAAGATGACCACTGGCACATAATGGAACCTCATGGAAGCAAGCCTCCACGATGACTTTGGAGGGCCTCGGGGACCACAGGACCCATTGTGACACAGCAGGACCTGGTGGAACCAAGGAGCCTTTGTGATACTCCACATCCACATGGAAGCCAGGGTGCACTGAGACACAGCGGGGCCTTGTTGGAACCAAAGACACCTCTGCAAAAAGCAGGCTAGCTCATAGAAGCAAGGAGTCCATTGTTACAACGTAAAAGCTATGGAACCAAGGGACCATTGTGACACTGCGGGGCCTCATGGAACCAATTGTCCATGATGACAGTGCGGATCAAAGGAGACCATGGTGACACTGCGGAACCTGATGGAACCAAGGAGCCATTGTGACACAGTGGGGCCTCATGGAATCAAGGAGACCATTGTGACCCAGGTGTTGCATGTGAAGGCAAGGAGCCATTGTGACACTTTGGGCTTCTTCCCTTGAGCTCTGCAGCTGGCTGTCCCAGCCCAGCGCACCATGTGCCACCTGCTCTCCTCAGGGCTCTGCCTGCACACAGCCCCAGGAGAAGTTTTCCTGTTTGCAAGGAAAGAATGGAAAAGCCTGAGCAGGTTTCCTAAACAACAAACCCCACTCAGGAGCCACATGCTCAGTACAGGCTGCCTGGAACGATGTCCCCTTTCTACAAGGGTCAGTGTGAGCAGGAATGAATGATCTCTGGGAGCAGAATTCTCGGAGTCTTTCCACTGAATTCTCTGTCCCTGTGTCTTGGGGTGACTTTATTGTGTGTATCCCCTATTGCTGCTCTATGCCCAGAAGTGAACTTTGTGCGTTTCTGTGCCTTTCAACTGAGCCTGAGAGGGGGGAGAGGAAAAAAAACCGGACAAACTTCTCAGAGCGTTTGTTCAAGGACACACATACACACTCCTCTGCATCCTGCTTGCAGCAAGAGCAGAGGAAGCAACTTGGTTTCTTTTTTGCCAGTTTTCAGCTCCTTTTCTCTGGGGGGAGATGGAGAGTTGAACTTTGTTTTCCTGGGACTTCGGGGGGTTTTTTTCCCTTCTTCTCTTCTTGACTCTTTCAACATCAGAGCACATTGGGAGAATTTTCTCCCGAGGTGGGGGCCCTGAATGTGGGCCCATGAGCCAGCTGCAAGGAGGAGGAGAGAGACTACACCTACGGAAGTGTTGGGGTTCCTCCCCCCTGCCATGAGGTCATGGGAGAGGGGACCCTGGGGTAGAGGCATGGCCTGGGCACGGGGGTCTCCCTGCTCCCTGCTCACATGTGCCCTAACCCTGTTCAGCACTGGTTATTTTGTGTTGCCTTGTGCGAGGAGGGCCCTGGTTGTGCTGTGATTGCTCAGTTCTTTGGCAGTGCCCCGCCCATGTGGCTGGAGAAGAAAGAGCTCTGAAACTTCTCTCAAGAATCGCTCCCTGTTTCTTTGCACGGGCCTCGCTGTCTATGGATGTTTCAGGAGACCCCACCGAAACACAGAAGGACTCTCAAATTATCCCAGCTTTCTCTGCACAGCGAGAGCTTTTAATATTTAGCATTGCTATCCTTTTCCTGTGTGTTTGTTAAAAAAATAGTTTTTATCTCTTTCACTTTCTTCCCAGGAAAGTTCTTTTTTCCAAAAACCTGGTGGGGGAGGGCTGGGTGTAACCTGCCTTCTATCAGAGGATATTTTCCTCCACATTTGTCCAAACCGGCACAGCCTGTCCTTTCCTGGGTCTCTGTTGCAGATGGAAGCTGCTGGTGCCATTGTCAGCTTGAAGCCCTCTTTTGATGCAAGCAGATGTTGCCAGGTGTGTTCAGCAGCTGTTGCTCAATGCTTATGCCAAGCTATTGTGTTCCTCATGGAACCAAGGAGCCATTGTGACACTGCAGGGGCTGATGGCATCAAGGAGGCAATTGTGACAGTACAGAACCTCCTAGAAACAAGGCTCCATTGTGACACCGTGGGGAATCATGGAATCAAGGAGCCCATTGTGACACGGCTGCATGGAACCAATGGTCCATGGTTACACTGCGGATTCAAGAAGAGCACGGTGACACCACGCAACATCATGGAACCATAGGTCCATTGTGACACAGCGGGGCCTCATGGAAACAAGGGGACCATTGTGGCAAAGCAGGGCCTAATGGAAGCATGGAGAGCATTGTGACACTAAGGAAACTCCTGGAACCAAGATGACCACTGGCACATAATGGAACCTCATGGAAGCAAGCCTCCACGATGACTTTGGAGGGCCTCGGGGACCACAGGACCCATTGTGACACAGCAGGACCTGGTGGAACCAAGGAGCCTTTGTGATACTCCACATCCACATGGAAGCCAGGGTGCACTGAGACACAGCGGGGCCTTGTTGGAACCAAAGACACCTCTGCAAAAAGCAGGCTAGCTCATAGAAGCAAGGAGTCCATTGTTACAACGTAAAAGCTATGGAACCAAGGGACCATTGTGACACTGCGGGGCCTCATGGAACCAATTGTCCATGATGACAGTGCGGATCAAAGGAGACCATGGTGACACTGCGGAACCTGATGGAACCAAGGAGCCATTGTGACACAGTGGGGCCTCATGGAATCAAGGAGACCATTGTGACCCAGGTGTTGCATGTGAAGGCAAGGAGCCATTGTGACACTTTGGGCTTCTTCCCTTGAGCTCTGCAGCTGGCTGTCCCAGCCCAGCGCACCATGTGCCACCTGCTCTCCTCAGGGCTCTGCCTGCACACAGCCCCAGGAGAAGTTTTCCTGTTTGCAAGGAAAGAATGGAAAAGCCTGAGCAGGTTTCCTAAACAACAAACCCCACTCAGGAGCCACATGCTCAGTACAGGCTGCCTGGAACGATGTCCCCTTTCTACAAGGGTCAGTGTGAGCAGGAATGAATGATCTCTGGGAGCAGAATTCTCGGAGTCTTTCCACTGAATTCTCTGTCCCTGTGTCTTGGGGTGACTTTATTGTGTGTATCCCCTATTGCTGCTCTATGCCCAGAAGTGAACTTTGTGCGTTTCTGTGCCTTTCAACTGAGCCTGAGAGGGGGGAGAGGAAAAAAAACCGGACAAACTTCTCAGAGCGTTTGTTCAAGGACACACATACACACTCCTCTGCATCCTGCTTGCAGCAAGAGCAGAGGAAGCAACTTTGTTTCTTTTTAGCCAGTTTTCAGCTCCTTTTCTCTGGGGGGAGATGGAGAGTTGAACTTTGTTTTCCTGGGACTTCGGGGGGTTTTTTTCCCTTCTTCTCTTCTTGACTCTTTCAACATCAGAGCACATTGGGAGAATTTTCTCCCGAGGTGGGGGCCCTGAATGTGGGCCCATGAGCCAGCTGCAAGGAGGAGGAGAGAGACTACACCTACGGAAGTGTTGGGGTTCCTCCCCCCTGCCATGAGGTCATGGGAGAGGGGACCCTGGGGTAGAGGCATGGCCTGGGCACGGGGGTCTCCCTGCTCCCTGCTCACATGTGCCCTAACCCTGTTCAGCACTGGTTATTTTGTGTTGCCCTGTGCCAGGAGGGCCCTGGTTGTGCCGTGATTGCTCAGTTCTTTGGCAGTGCCCCGCCCATGTGGCTGGAGAAGAAAGAGCTCTGAAACTTCTCTCAAGAATCGCCCCCTGTTTCTTTGCACGGGCCTCGCTGTCTATGGATGTTTCAGGAGACCCCACCGGAGCACGGAAGGACTCTCAAATTATCCCAGCTTTCTCTGCACAGCAAGAGCTTTTAATATTTAGCATTGCTATCCTTTTCCTGTGTGTTTGTTAAAAAAATAGTTTTTATCTCTTTCACTTTCTTCCCAGGAAAGTTCTTTTTTCCAAAAACCTGGTGGGGGAGGGCTGGGTGTAACCTGCCTTCTATCAGAGGATATTTTCCTCCACATTTGTCCAAACCGGCACAGCCTGTCCTTTCCTGGGTCTCTGTTGCAGATGGAAGCTGCTGGTGCCATTGTCAGCTTGAAGCCCTCTTTTGATGCAAGCAGATGTTGCCAGGTGTGTTCAGCAGCTGTTGCTCAATGCTTATGCCAAGCTATTGTGTTCCTCATGGAACCAAGGAGCCATTGTGACACTGCAGGGGCTGATGGCATCAAGGAGGCAATTGTGACAGTACAGAACCTCCTAGAAACAAGGCTCCATTGTGACACCGTGGGGAATCATGGAATCAAGGAGCCCATTGTGACACGGCTGCATGGAACCAATGGTCCATGGTTACACTGCGGATTCAAGAAGAGCACGGTGACACCACGCAACATCATGGAACCATAGGTCCATTGTGACACAGCGGGGCCTCATGGAAACAAGGGGACCATTGTGGCAAAGCAGGGCCTAATGGAAGCATGGAGAGCATTGTGACACTAAGGAAACTCCTGGAACCAAGATGACCACTGGCACATAATGGAACCTCATGGAAGCAAGCCTCCACAATGACTTTGGAGGGCCTCAGGGACCACAGGACCCATTGTGACACAGCAGGACCTGGTGGAACCAAGGAGCCTTTGTGATACTCCACATCCACATGGAAGCCAGGGTGCACTGAGACACAGCGGGGCCTTGTTGGAACCAAAGACACCTCTGCAAAAAGCAGGCTAGCTCATAGAAGCAAGGAGTCCATTGTTACAACGTAAAAGCTATGGAACCAAGGGACCATTGTGACACTGCGGGGCCTCATGGAACCAATTGTCCATGATGACAGTGCGGATCAAAGGAGACCATGGTGACACTGCGGAACCTGATGGAACCAAGGAGCCATTGTGACACAGTGGGGCCTCATGGAATCAAGGAGACCATTGTGACCCAGGTGTTGCATGGGAAGGCAAGGAGCCATTGTGACACTTTGGGCTTCTTCCCTTGAGCTCTGCAGCTGGCTGTCCCAGCCCAGCGCACCATGTGCCACCTGCTCTCCTCAGGGCTCTGCCTGCACACAGCCCCAGGAGAAGTTTTCCTGTTTGCAAGGAAAGAATGGAAAAGCCGGAGCAGGTTTCCTAAACAACAAACCCCACTCAGGAGCCACATGCTCAGTACAGGCTGCCTGGAACGATGTCCCCTTTCTACAAGGGTCAGTGTGAGCAGGAATGAATGATCTCTGGGAGCAGAATTCTCGGAGTCTTTCCACTGAATTCTCTGTCCCTGTGTCTTGGGGTGACTTTATCGTGTGTATCCCCTATTGCTGCTCTATGCTCAGAAGTGAACTTTGTGCGTTTCTGTGCCTTTCAACTGAGCCTGAGAGGGGGGAGAGGAAAAAAACCGGACAAACTTCTCAGAGCGTTTGTTCAAGGACACACATACACACTCCTCTGCATCCTGCTTGCAGCAAGAGCAGAGGAAGCAACTTGGTTTCTTTTTTGCCAGTTTTCAGCTCCTTTTCTCTGGGGGGAGATGGAGAGTTGAACTTTGTTTTCCTGGGACTTCGGGGGGTTTTTTTCCCTTCTTCTCTTCTTGACTCTTTCAACATCAGAGCACATTGGGAGAATTTTCTCCCGAGGTGGGGGCCCTGAATGTGGGCCCATGAGCCAGCTGCAAGGAGGAGGAGAGAGACTACACCTACGGAAGTGTTGGGGTTCCTCCCCCCTGCCATGAGGTCATGGGAGAGGGGACCCTGGGGTAGAGGCATGGCCTGGGCACGGGGGTCTCCCTGCTCCCTGCTCACATGTGCCCTAACCCTGTTCAGCACTGCTTATTTTGTGTTGCCTTGTGCCAGGAGGGCCCTGGTTGTGCTGTGATTGCTCAGTTCTTTGGCAGTGCCCCGCCCATGTGGCTGGAGAAGAAAGAGCTCTGAAACTTCTCTCAAGAATCGCTCCCTGTTTCTTTGCACGGGCCTCGCTGTCTATGGATGTTTCAGGAGACCCCACCGAAACACAGAAGGACTCTCAAATTATCCCAGCTTTCTCTGCACAGCAAGAGCTTTTAATATTTAGCATTGCTATCCTTTTCCTGTGTGTTTGTTAAAAAAATAGTTTTTATCTCTTTCACTTTCTTCCCAGGAAAGTTCTTTTTTCCAAAAACCTGGTGGGGGAGGGCTGGGTGTAACCTGCCTTCTATCAGAGGATATTTTCCTCCAAATTTGTCCAAACCGGCACAGCCTGTCCTTTCCTGGGTCTCTGTTGCAGATGGAAGCTGCTGGTGCCATTGTCAGCTTGAAGCCCTCTTTTGATGCAAGCAGATGTTGCCAGGTGTGTTCAGCAGCTGTTGCTCAATGCTTATGCCAAGCTATTGTGTTCCTCATGGAACCAAGGAGCCATTGTGACACTGCAGGGGCTGATGGCATCAAGGAGGCAATTGTGACAGTACAGAACCTCCTAGAAACAAGGCTCCATTGTGACACCGTGGGGAATCATGGAATCAAGGAGCCCATTGTGACACGGCTGCATGGAACCAATGGTCCATGGTTACACGGCGGATTCAAGAAGAGCACGGTGACACCACGCAACATCATGGAACCATAGGTCCATTGTGACACAGCGGGGCCTCATGGAAACAAGGGGACCATTGTGGCAAAGCAGGGCCTAATGGAAGCATGGAGAGCATTGTGACACTAAGGAAACTCCTGGAACCAAGATGACCACTGGCACATAATGGAACCTCATGGAAGCAAGCCTCCACGATGACTTTGGAGGGCCTCGGGGACCACAGGACCCATTGTGACACAGCAGGACCTGGTGGAACCAAGGAGCCTTTGTGATACTCCACATCCACATGGAAGCCAGGGTGCACTGAGACACAGCGGGGCCTTGTTGGAACCAAAGACACCTCTGCAAAAAGCAGGCTAGCTCATAGAAGCAAGGAGTCCATTGTTACAACGTAAAAGCTATGGAACCAAGGGACCATTGTGACACTGCGGGGCCTCATGGAACCAATTGTCCATGATGACAGTGCGGATCAAAGGAGACCATGGTGACACTGCGGAACCTGATGGAACCAAGGAGCCATTGTGACACAGTGGGGCCTCATGGAATCAAGGAGACCATTGTGACCCAGGTGTTGCATGTGAAGGCAAGGAGCCATTGTGACACTTTGGGCTTCTTCCCTTGAGCTCTGCAGCTGGCTGTCCCAGCCCAGCGCACCATGTGCCACCTGCTCTCCTCAGGGCTCTGCCTGCACACAGCCCCAGGAGAAGTTTTCCTGTTTGCAAGGAAAGAATGGAAAAGCCTGAGCAGGTTTCCTAAACAACAAACCCCACTCAGGAGCCACATGCTCAGTACAGGCTGCCTGGAACGATGTCCCCTTTCTACAAGGGTCAGTGTGAGCAGGAATGAATGATCTCTGGGAGCAGAATTCTCGGAGTCTTTCCACTGAATTCTCTGTCCCTGTGTCTTGGGGTGACTTTATTGTGTGTATCCCCTATTGCTGCTCTATGCCCAGAAGTGAACTTTGTGCGTTTCTGTGCCTTTCAACTGAGCCTGAGAGGGGGGAGAGGAAAAAAAACCGGACAAACTTCTCAGAGCGTTTGTTCAAGGACACACATACACACTCCTCTGCATCCTGCTTGCAGCAAGAGCAGAGGAAGCAACTTGGTTTCTTTTTTGCCAGTTTTCAGCTCCTTTTCTCTGGGGGGAGATGGAGAGTTGAACTTTGTTTTCCTGGGACTTCGGGGGGTTTTTTTCCCTTCTTCTCTTCTTGACTCTTTCAACATCAGAGCACATTGGGAGAATTTTCTCCCGAGGTGGGGGCCCTGAATGTGGGCCCATGAGCCAGCTGCAAGGAGGAGGAGAGAGACTACACCTACGGAAGTGTTGGGGTTCCTCCCCCCTGCCATGAGGTCATGGGAGAGGGGACCCTGGGGTAGAGGCATGGCCTGGGCACGGGGGTCTCCCTGCTCCCTGCTCACATGTGCCCTAACCCTGTTCAGCACTGGTTATTTTGTGTTGCCTTGTGCGAGGAGGGCCCTGGTTGTGCTGTGATTGCTCAGTTCTTTGGCAGTGCCCCGCCCATGTGGCTGGAGAAGAAAGAGCTCTGAAACTTCTCTCAAGAATCGCTCCCTGTTTCTTTGCACGGGCCTCGCTGTCTATGGATGTTTCAGGAGACCCCACCGAAACACAGAAGGACTCTCAAATTATCCCAGCTTTCTCTGCACAGCGAGAGCTTTTAATATTTAGCATTGCTATCCTTTTCCTGTGTGTTTGTTAAAAAAATAGTTTTTATCTCTTTCACTTTCTTCCCAGGAAAGTTCTTTTTTCCAAAAACCTGGTGGGGGAGGGCTGGGTGTAACCTGCCTTCTATCAGAGGATATTTTCCTCCACATTTGTCCAAACCGGCACAGCCTGTCCTTTCCTGGGTCTCTGTTGCAGATGGAAGCTGCTGGTGCCATTGTCAGCTTGAAGCCCTCTTTTGATGCAAGCAGATGTTGCCAGGTGTGTTCAGCAGCTGTTGCTCAATGCTTATGCCAAGCTATTGTGTTCCTCATGGAACCAAGGAGCCATTGTGACACTGCAGGGGCTGATGGCATCAAGGAGGCAATTGTGACAGTACAGAACCTCCTAGAAACAAGGCTCCATTGTGACACCGTGGGGAATCATGGAATCAAGGAGCCCATTGTGACACGGCTGCATGGAACCAATGGTCCATGGTTACACTGCGGATTCAAGAAGAGCACGGTGACACCACGCAACATCATGGAACCATAGGTCCATTGTGACACAGCGGGGCCTCATGGAAACAAGGGGACCATTGTGGCAAAGCAGGGCCTAATGGAAGCATGGAGAGCATTGTGACACTAAGGAAACTCCTGGAACCAAGATGACCACTGGCACATAATGGAACCTCATGGAAGCAAGCCTCCACGATGACTTTGGAGGGCCTCGGGGACCACAGGACCCATTGTGACACAGCAGGACCTGGTGGAACCAAGGAGCCTTTGTGATACTCCACATCCACATGGAAGCCAGGGTGCACTGAGACACAGCGGGGCCTTGTTGGAACCAAAGACACCTCTGCAAAAAGCAGGCTAGCTCATAGAAGCAAGGAGTCCATTGTTACAACGTAAAAGCTATGGAACCAAGGGACCATTGTGACACTGCGGGGCCTCATGGAACCAATTGTCCATGATGACAGTGCGGATCAAAGGAGACCATGGTGACACTGCGGAACCTGATGGAACCAAGGAGCCATTGTGACACAGTGGGGCCTCATGGAATCAAGGAGACCATTGTGACCCAGGTGTTGCATGTGAAGGCAAGGAGCCATTGTGACACTTTGGGCTTCTTCCCTTGAGCTCTGCAGCTGGCTGTCCCAGCCCAGCGCACCATGTGCCACCTGCTCTCCTCAGGGCTCTGCCTGCACACAGCCCCAGGAGAAGTTTTCCTGTTTGCAAGGAAAGAATGGAAAAGCCTGAGCAGGTTTCCTAAACAACAAACCCCACTCAGGAGCCACATGCTCAGTACAGGCTGCCTGGAACGATGTCCCCTTTCTACAAGGGTCAGTGTGAGCAGGAATGAATGATCTCTGGGAGCAGAATTCTCGGAGTCTTTCCACTGAATTCTCTGTCCCTGTGTCTTGGGGTGACTTTATTGTGTGTATCCCCTATTGCTGCTCTATGCCCAGAAGTGAACTTTGTGCGTTTCTGTGCCTTTCAACTGAGCCTGAGAGGGGGGAGAGGAAAAAAAACCGGACAAACTTCTCAGAGCGTTTGTTCAAGGACACACATACACACTCCTCTGCATCCTGCTTGCAGCAAGAGCAGAGGAAGCAACTTGGTTTCTTTTTTGCCAGTTTTCAGCTCCTTTTCTCTGGGGGGAGATGGAGAGTTGAACTTTGTTTTCCTGGGACTTCGGGGGGTTTTTTTCCCTTCTTCTCTTCTTGACTCTTTCAACATCAGAGCACATTGGGAGAATTTTCTCCCGAGGTGGGGGCCCTGAATGTGGGCCCATGAGCCAGCTGCAAGGAGGAGGAGAGAGACTACACCTACGGAAGTGTTGGGGTTCCTCCCCCCTGCCATGAGGTCATGGGAGAGGGGACCCTGGGGTAGAGGCATGGCCTGGGCACGGGGGTCTCCCTGCTCCCTGCTCACATGTGCCCTAACCCTGTTCAGCACTGGTTATTTTGTGTTGCCCTGTGCCAGGAGGGCCCTGGTTGTGCCGTGATTGCTCAGTTCTTTGGCAGTGCCCCGCCCATGTGGCTGGAGAAGAAAGAGCTCTGAAACTTCTCTCAAGAATCGCCCCCTGTTTCTTTGCACGGGCCTCGCTGTCTATGGATGTTTCAGGAGACCCCACCGGAGCACGGAAGGACTCTCAAATTATCCCAGCTTTCTCTGCACAGCAAGAGCTTTTAATATTTAGCATTGCTATCCTTTTCCTGTGTGTTTGTTAAAAAAATAGTTTTTATCTCTTTCACTTTCTTCCCAGGAAAGTTCTTTTTTCCAAAAACCTGGTGGGGGAGGGCTGGGTGTAACCTGCCTTCTATCAGAGGATA
The DNA here is from genome assembly GCF_041296385.1 of Aphelocoma coerulescens. NCBI lineage: Eukaryota > Metazoa > Chordata > Aves > Passeriformes > Corvidae > Aphelocoma > Aphelocoma coerulescens. The sequence continues at coordinate 870,986 of NW_027184024.1, read as the reverse complement.
TTTTCCTCCACATTTGTCCAAACCGGCACAGCCTGTCCTTTCCTGGGTCTCTGTTGCAGATGGAAGCTGCTGGTGCCATTGTCAGCTTGAAGCCCTCTTTTGATGCAAGCAGATGTTGCCAGGTGTGTTCAGCAGCTGTTGCTCAATGCTTATGCCAAGCTATTGTGTTCCTCATGGAACCAAGGAGCCATTGTGACACTGCAGGGGCTGATGGCATCAAGGAGGCAATTGTGACAGTACAGAACCTCCTAGAAACAAGGCTCCATTGTGACACCGTGGGGAATCATGGAATCAAGGAGCCCATTGTGACACGGCTGCATGGAACCAATGGTCCATGGTTACACTGCGGATTCAAGAAGAGCACGGTGACACCACGCAACATCATGGAACCATAGGTCCATTGTGACACAGCGGGGCCTCATGGAAACAAGGGGACCATTGTGGCAAAGCAGGGCCTAATGGAAGCATGGAGAGCATTGTGACACTAAGGAAACTCCTGGAACCAAGATGACCACTGGCACATAATGGAACCTCATGGAAGCAAGCCTCCACAATGACTTTGGAGGGCCTCAGGGACCACAGGACCCATTGTGACACAGCAGGACCTGGTGGAACCAAGGAGCCTTTGTGATACTCCACATCCACATGGAAGCCAGGGTGCACTGAGACACAGCGGGGCCTTGTTGGAACCAAAGACACCTCTGCAAAAAGCAGGCTAGCTCATAGAAGCAAGGAGTCCATTGTTACAACGTAAAAGCTATGGAACCAAGGGACCATTGTGACACTGCGGGGCCTCATGGAACCAATTGTCCATGATGACAGTGCGGATCAAAGGAGACCATGGTGACACTGCGGAACCTGATGGAACCAAGGAGCCATTGTGACACAGTGGGGCCTCATGGAATCAAGGAGACCATTGTGACCCAGGTGTTGCATGGGAAGGCAAGGAGCCATTGTGACACTTTGGGCTTCTTCCCTTGAGCTCTGCAGCTGGCTGTCCCAGCCCAGCGCACCATGTGCCACCTGCTCTCCTCAGGGCTCTGCCTGCACACAGCCCCAGGAGAAGTTTTCCTGTTTGCAAGGAAAGAATGGAAAAGCCGGAGCAGGTTTCCTAAACAACAAACCCCACTCAGGAGCCACATGCTCAGTACAGGCTGCCTGGAACGATGTCCCCTTTCTACAAGGGTCAGTGTGAGCAGGAATGAATGATCTCTGGGAGCAGAATTCTCGGAGTCTTTCCACTGAATTCTCTGTCCCTGTGTCTTGGGGTGACTTTATCGTGTGTATCCCCTATTGCTGCTCTATGCTCAGAAGTGAACTTTGTGCGTTTCTGTGCCTTTCAACTGAGCCTGAGAGGGGGGAGAGGAAAAAAACCGGACAAACTTCTCAGAGCGTTTGTTCAAGGACACACATACACACTCCTCTGCATCCTGCTTGCAGCAAGAGCAGAGGAAGCAACTTGGTTTCTTTTTTGCCAGTTTTCAGCTCCTTTTCTCTGGGGGGAGATGGAGAGTTGAACTTTGTTTTCCTGGGACTTCGGGGGGTTTTTTTCCCTTCTTCTCTTCTTGACTCTTTCAACATCAGAGCACATTGGGAGAATTTTCTCCCGAGGTGGGGGCCCTGAATGTGGGCCCATGAGCCAGCTGCAAGGAGGAGGAGAGAGACTACACCTACGGAAGTGTTGGGGTTCCTCCCCCCTGCCATGAGGTCATGGGAGAGGGGACCCTGGGGTAGAGGCATGGCCTGGGCACGGGGGTCTCCCTGCTCCCTGCTCACATGTGCCCTAACCCTGTTCAGCACTGCTTATTTTGTGTTGCCTTGTGCCAGGAGGGCCCTGGTTGTGCTGTGATTGCTCAGTTCTTTGGCAGTGCCCCGCCCATGTGGCTGGAGAAGAAAGAGCTCTGAAACTTCTCTCAAGAATCGCTCCCTGTTTCTTTGCACGGGCCTCGCTGTCTATGGATGTTTCAGGAGACCCCACCGAAACACAGAAGGACTCTCAAATTATCCCAGCTTTCTCTGCACAGCAAGAGCTTTTAATATTTAGCATTGCTATCCTTTTCCTGTGTGTTTGTTAAAAAAATAGTTTTTATCTCTTTCACTTTCTTCCCAGGAAAGTTCTTTTTTCCAAAAACCTGGTGGGGGAGGGCTGGGTGTAACCTGCCTTCTATCAGAGGATATTTTCCTCCAAATTTGTCCAAACCGGCACAGCCTGTCCTTTCCTGGGTCTCTGTTGCAGATGGAAGCTGCTGGTGCCATTGTCAGCTTGAAGCCCTCTTTTGATGCAAGCAGATGTTGCCAGGTGTGTTCAGCAGCTGTTGCTCAATGCTTATGCCAAGCTATTGTGTTCCTCATGGAACCAAGGAGCCATTGTGACACTGCAGGGGCTGATGGCATCAAGGAGGCAATTGTGACAGTACAGAACCTCCTAGAAACAAGGCTCCATTGTGACACCGTGGGGAATCATGGAATCAAGGAGCCCATTGTGACACGGCTGCATGGAACCAATGGTCCATGGTTACACGGCGGATTCAAGAAGAGCACGGTGACACCACGCAACATCATGGAACCATAGGTCCATTGTGACACAGCGGGGCCTCATGGAAACAAGGGGACCATTGTGGCAAAGCAGGGCCTAATGGAAGCATGGAGAGCATTGTGACACTAAGGAAACTCCTGGAACCAAGATGACCACTGGCACATAATGGAACCTCATGGAAGCAAGCCTCCACGATGACTTTGGAGGGCCTCGGGGACCACAGGACCCATTGTGACACAGCAGGACCTGGTGGAACCAAGGAGCCTTTGTGATACTCCACATCCACATGGAAGCCAGGGTGCACTGAGACACAGCGGGGCCTTGTTGGAACCAAAGACACCTCTGCAAAAAGCAGGCTAGCTCATAGAAGCAAGGAGTCCATTGTTACAACGTAAAAGCTATGGAACCAAGGGACCATTGTGACACTGCGGGGCCTCATGGAACCAATTGTCCATGATGACAGTGCGGATCAAAGGAGACCATGGTGACACTGCGGAACCTGATGGAACCAAGGAGCCATTGTGACACAGTGGGGCCTCATGGAATCAAGGAGACCATTGTGACCCAGGTGTTGCATGGGAAGGCAAGGAGCCATTGTGACACTTTGGGCTTCTTCCCTTGAGCTCTGCAGCTGGCTGTCCCAGCCCAGCGCACCATGTGCCACCTGCTCTCCTCAGGGCTCTGCCTGCACACAGCCCCAGGAGAAGTTTTCCTGTTTGCAAGGAAAGAATGGAAAAGCCTGAGCAGGTTTCCTAAACAACAAACCCTACTCAGGAGCCACATGCTCAGTACAGGCTGCCTGGAACGATGTCCCCTTTCTACAAGGGTCAGTGTGAGCAGGAATGAATGATCTCTGGGAGCAGAATTCTCGGAGTCTTTCCACTGAATTCTCTGTCCCTGTGTCTTGGGGTGACTTTATTGTGTGTATCCCCTATTGCTGCTCTATGCCCAGAAGTGAACTTTGTGCGTTTCTGTGCCTTTCAACTGAGCCTGAGAGGGGGGAGAGGAAAAAAAACCGGACAAACTTCTCAGAGCGTTTGTTCAAGGACACACATACACACTCCTCTGCATCCTGCTTGCAGCAAGAGCAGAGGAAGCAACTTGGTTTCTTTTTTGCCAGTTTTCAGCTCCTTTTCTCTGGGGGGAGATGGAGAGTTGAACTTTGTTTTCCTGGGACTTCAGGGGGTTTTTTTCCCTTCTTCTCTTCTTGACTCTTTCAACATCAGAGCACATTGGGAGAATTTTCTCCCGAGGTGGGGGCCCTGAATGTGGGCCCATGAGCCAGCTGCAAGGAGGAGGAGAGAGACTACACCTACGGAAGTGTTGGGGTTCCTCCCCCCTGCCATGAGGTCATGGGAGAGGGGACCCTGGGGTAGAGGCATGGCCTGGGCACGGGGGTCTCCCTGCTCCCTGCTCACATGTGCCCTAACCCTGTTCAGCACTGCTTATTTTGTGTTGCCTTGTGCCAGGAGGGCCCTGGTTGTGCTGTGATTGCTCAGTTCTTTGGCAGTGCCCCGCCCATGTGGCTGGAGAAGAAAGAGCTCTGAAACTTCTCTCAAGAATCGCTCCCTGTTTCTTTGCACGGGCCTCGCTGTCTATGGATGTTTCAGGAGACCCCACCGAAACACAGAAGGACTCTCAAATTATCCCAGCTTTCTCTGCACAGCGAGAGCTTTTAATATTTAGCATTGCTATCCTTTTCCTGTGTGTTTGTTAAAAAAATAGTTTTTATCTCTTTCACTTTCTTCCCAGGAAAGTTCTTTTTTCCAAAAACCTGGTGGGGGAGGGCTGGGTGTAACCTGCCTTCTATCAGAGGATATTTTCCTCCAAATTTGTCCAAACCGGCACAGCCTGTCCTTTCCTGGGTCTCTGTTGCAGATGGAAGCTGCTGGTGCCATTGTCAGCTTGAAGCCCTCTTTTGATGCAAGCAGATGTTGCCAGGTGTGTTCAGCAGCTGTTGCTCAATGCTTATGCCAAGCTATTGTGTTCCTCATGGAACCAAGGAGCCATTGTGACACTGCAGGGGCTGATGGCATCAAGGAGGCAATTGTGACAGTACAGAACCTCCTAGAAACAAGGCTCCATTGTGACACCGTGGGGAATCATGGAATCAAGGAGCCCATTGTGACACGGCTGCATGGAACCAATGGTCCATGGTTACACTGCGGATTCAAGAAGAGCACGGTGACACCACGCAACATCATGGAACCATAGGTCCATTGTGACACAGCGGGGCCTCATGGAAACAAGGGGACCATTGTGGCAAAGCAGGGCCTAATGGAAGCATGGAGAGCATTGTGACACTAAGGAAACTCCTGGAACCAAGATGACCACTGGCACATAATGGAACCTCATGGAAGCAAGCCTCCACGATGACTTTGGAGGGCCTCGGGGACCACAGGACCCATTGTGACACAGCAGGACCTGGTGGAACCAAGGAGCCTTTGTGATACTCCACATCCACATGGAAGCCAGGGTGCACTGAGACACAGCGGGGCCTTGTGGGAACCAAAGACACCTCTGCAAAAAGCAGGCTAGCTCATAGAAGCAAGGAGTCCATTGTTACAACGTAAAAGCTATGGAACCAAGGGACCATTGTGACACTGCGGGGCCTCATGGAACCAATTGTCCATGATGACAGTGCGGATCAAAGGAGACCATGGTGACACTGCGGAACCTGATGGAACCAAGGAGCCATTGTGACACAGTGGGGCCTCATGGAATCAAGGAGACCATTGTGACCCAGGTGTTGCATGTGAAGGCAAGGAGCCATTGTGACACTTTGGGCTTCTTCCCTTGAGCTCTGCAGCTGGCTGTCCCAGCCCAGCGCACCATGTGCCACCTGCTCTCCTCAGGGCTCTGCCTGCACACAGCCCCAGGAGAAGTTTTCCTGTTTGCAAGGAAAGAATGGAAAAGCCGGAGCAGGTTTCCTAAACAACAAACCCCACTCAGGAGCCACATGCTCAGTACAGGCTGCCTGGAACGATGTCCCCTTTCTACAAGGGTCAGTGTGAGCAGGAATGAATGATCTCTGGGAGCAGAATTCTCGGAGTCTTTCCACTGAATTCTCTGTCCCTGTGTCTTGGGGTGACTTTATCGTGTGTATCCCCTATTGCTGCTCTATGCTCAGAAGTGAACTTTGTGCGTTTCTGTGCCTTTCAACTGAGCCTGAGAGGGGGGAGAGGAAAAAAACCGGACAAACTTCTCAGAGCGTTTGTTCAAGGACACACATACACACTCCTCTGCATCCTGCTTGCAGCAAGAGCAGAGGAAGCAACTTGGTTTCTTTTTTGCCAGTTTTCAGCTCCTTTTCTCTGGGGGGAGATGGAGAGTTGAACTTTGTTTTCCTGGGACTTCGGGGGGTTTTTTTCCCTTCTTCTCTTCTTGACTCTTTCAACATCAGAGCACATTGGGAGAATTTTCTCCCGAGGTGGGGGCCCTGAATGTGGGCCCATGAGCCAGCTGCAAGGAGGAGGAGAGAGACTACACCTACGGAAGTGTTGGGGTTCCTCCCCCCTGCCATGAGGTCATGGGAGAGGGGACCCTGGGGTAGAGGCATGGCCTGGGCACGGGGGTCTCCCTGCTCCCTGCTCACATGTGCCCTAACCCTGTTCAGCACTGCTTATTTTGTGTTGCCTTGTGCCAGGAGGGCCCTGGTTGTGCTGTGATTGCTCAGTTCTTTGGCAGTGCCCCGCCCATGTGGCTGGAGAAGAAAGAGCTCTGAAACTTCTCTCAAGAATCGCCCCCTGTTTCTTTGCACGGGCCTCGCTGTCTATGGATGTTTCAGGAGACCCCACCGAAACACGGAAGGACTCTCAAATTATCCCAGCTTTCTCTGCACAGCAAGAGCTTTTAATATTTAGCATTGCTATCCTTTTCCTGTGTGTTTGTTAAAAAAATAGTTTTTATCTCTTTCACTTTCTTCCCAGGAAAGTTCTTTTTTCCAAAAACCTGGTGGGGGAGGGCTGGGTGTAACCTGCCTTCTATCAGAGGATATTTTCCTCCACATTTGTCCAAACCGGCACAGCCTGTCCTTTCCTGGGTCTCTGTTGCAGATGGAAGCTGCTGGTGCCATTGTCAGCTTGAAGCCCTCTTTTGATGCAAGCAGATGTTGCCAGGTGTGTTCAGCAGCTGTTGCTCAATGCTTATGCCAAGCTATTGTGTTCCTCATGGAACCAAGGAGCCATTGTGACACTGCAGGGGCTGATGGCATCAAGGAGGCAATTGTGACAGTACAGAACCTCCTAGAAACAAGGCTCCATTGTGACACCGTGGGGAATCATGGAATCAAGGAGCCCATTGTGACACGGCTGCATGGAACCAATGGTCCATGGTTACACTGCGGATTCAAGAAGAGCACGGTGACACCACGCAACATCATGGAACCATAGGTCCATTGTGACACAGCGGGGCCTCATGGAAACAAGGGGACCATTGTGGCAAAGCAGGGCCTAATGGAAGCATGGAGAGCATTGTGACACTAAGGAAACTCCTGGAACCAAGATGACCACTGGCACATAATGGAACCTCATGGAAGCAAGCCTCCACGATGACTTTGGAGGGCCTCGGGGACCACAGGACCCATTGTGACACAGCAGGACCTGGTGGAACCAAGGAGCCTTTGTGATACTCCACATCCACATGGAAGCCAGGGTGCACTGAGACACAGCGGGGCCTTGTGGGAACCAAAGACACCTCTGCAAAAAGCAGGCTAGCTCATAGAAGCAAGGAGTCCATTGTTACAACGTAAAAGCTATGGAACCAAGGGACCATTGTGACACTGCGGGGCCTCATGGAACCAATTGTCCATGATGACAGTGCGGATCAAAGGAGACCATGGTGACACTGCGGAACCTGATGGAACCAAGGAGCCATTGTGACACAGTGGGGCCTCATGGAATCAAGGAGACCATTGTGACCCAGGTGTTGCATGGGAAGGCAAGGAGCCATTGTGACACTTTGGGCTTCTTCCCTTGAGCTCTGCAGCTGGCTGTCCCAGCCCAGCGCACCATGTGCCACCTGCTCTCCTCAGGGCTCTGCCTGCACACAGCCCCAGGAGAAGTTTTCCTGTTTGCAAGGAAAGAATGGAAAAGCCGGAGCAGGTTTCCTAAACAACAAACCCCACTCAGGAGCCACATGCTCAGTACAGGCTGCCTGGAACGATGTCCCCTTTCTACAAGGGTCAGTGTGAGCAGGAATGAATGATCTCTGGGAGCAGAATTCTCGGAGTCTTTCCACTGAATTCTCTGTCCCTGTGTCTTGGGGTGACTTTATCGTGTGTATCCCCTATTGCTGCTCTATGCTCAGAAGTGAACTTTGTGCGTTTCTGTGCCTTTCAACTGAGCCTGAGAGGGGGGAGAGGAAAAAAACCGGACAAACTTCTCAGAGCGTTTGTTCAAGGACACACATACACACTCCTCTGCATCCTGCTTGCAGCAAGAGCAGAGGAAGCAACTTGGTTTCTTTTTTGCCAGTTTTCAGCTCCTTTTCTCTGGGGGGAGATGGAGAGTTGAACTTTGTTTTCCTGGGACTTCGGGGGGTTTTTTTCCCTTCTTCTCTTCTTGACTCTTTCAACATCAGAGCACATTGGGAGAATTTTCTCCCGAGGTGGGGGCCCTGAATGTGGGCCCATGAGCCAGCTGCAAGGAGGAGGAGAGAGACTACACCTACGGAAGTGTTGGGGTTCCTCCCCCCTGCCATGAGGTCATGGGAGAGGGGACCCTGGGGTAGAGGCATGGCCTGGGCACGGGGGTCTCCCTGCTCCCTGCTCACATGTGCCCTAACCCTGTTCAGCACTGCTTATTTTGTGTTGCCTTGTGCCAGGAGGGCCCTGGTTGTGCTGTGATTGCTCAGTTCTTTGGCAGTGCCCCGCCCATGTGGCTGGAGAAGAAAGAGCTCTGAAACTTCTCTCAAGAATCGCCCCCTGTTTCTTTGCACGGGCCTCGCTGTCTATGGATGTTTCAGGAGACCCCACCGAAACACGGAAGGACTCTCAAATTATCCCAGCTTTCTCTGCACAGCAAGAGCTTTTAATATTTAGCATTGCTATCCTTTTCCTGTGTGTTTGTTAAAAAAATAGTTTTTATCTCTTTCACTTTCTTCCCAGGAAAGTTCTTTTTTCCAAAAACCTGGTGGGGGAGGGCTGGGTGTAACCTGCCTTCTATCAGAGGATATTTTCCTCCACATTTGTCCAAACCGGCACAGCCTGTCCTTTCCTGGGTCTCTGTTGCAGATGGAAGCTGCTGGTGCCATTGTCAGCTTGAAGCCCTCTTTTGATGCAAGCAGATGTTGCCAGGTGTGTTCAGCAGCTGTTGCTCAATGCTTATGCCAAGCTATTGTGTTCCTCATGGAACCAAGGAGCCATTGTGACACTGCAGGGGCTGATGGCATCAAGGAGGCAATTGTGACAGTACAGAACCTCCTAGAAACAAGGCTCCATTGTGACACCGTGGGGAATCATGGAATCAAGGAGCCCATTGTGACACGGCTGCATGGAACCAATGGTCCATGGTTACACTGCGGATTCAAGAAGAGCACGGTGACACCACGCAACATCATGGAACCATAGGTCCATTGTGACACAGCGGGGCCTCATGGAAACAAGGGGACCATTGTGGCAAAGCAGGGCCTAATGGAAGCATGGAGAGCATTGTGACACTAAGGAAACTCCTGGAACCAAGATGACCACTGGCACATAATGGAACCTCATGGAAGCAAGCCTCCACGATGACTTTGGAGGGCCTCGGGGACCACAGGACCCATTGTGACACAGCAGGACCTGGTGGAACCAAGGAGCCTTTGTGATACTCCACATCCACATGGAAGCCAGGGTGCACTGAGACACAGCGGGGCCTTGTTGGAACCAAAGACACCTCTGCAAAAAGCAGGCTAGCTCATAGAAGCAAGGAGTCCATTGTTACAACGTAAAAGCTATGGAACCAAGGGACCATTGTGACACTGCGGGGCCTCATGGAACCAATTGTCCATGATGACAGTGCGGATCAAAGGAGACCATGGTGACACTGCGGAACCTGATGGAACCAAGGAGCCATTGTGACACAGTGGGGCCTCATGGAATCAAGGAGACCATTGTGACCCAGGTGTTGCATGGGAAGGCAAGGAGCCATTGTGACACTTTGGGCTTCTTCCCTTGAGCTCTGCAGCTGGCTGTCCCAGCCCAGCGCACCATGTGCCACCTGCTCTCCTCAGGGCTCTGCCTGCACACAGCCCCAGGAGAAGTTTTCCTGTTTGCAAGGAAAGAATGGAAAAGCCTGAGCAGGTTTCCTAAACAACAAACCCTACTCAGGAGCCACATGCTCAGTACAGGCTGCCTGGAACGATGTCCCCTTTCTACAAGGGTCAGTGTGAGCAGGAATGAATGATCTCTGGGAGCAGAATTCTCGGAGTCTTTCCACTGAATTCTCTGTCCCTGTGTCTTGGGGTGACTTTATTGTGTGTATCCCCTATTGCTGCTCTATGCCCAGAAGTGAACTTTGTGCGTTTCTGTGCCTTTCAACTGAGCCTGAGAGGGGGGAGAGGAAAAAAAACCGGACAAACTTCTCAGAGCGTTTGTTCAAGGACACACATACACACTCCTCTGCATCCTGCTTGCAGCAAGAGCAGAGGAAGCAACTTGGTTTCTTTTTTGCCAGTTTTCAGCTCCTTTTCTCTGGGGGGAGATGGAGAGTTGAACTTTGTTTTCCTGGGACTTCGGGGGGTTTTTTTCCCTTCTTCTCTTCTTGACTCTTTCAACATCAGAGCACATTGGGAGAATTTTCTCCCGAGGTGGGGGCCCTGAATGTGGGCCCATGAGCCAGCTGCAAGGAGGAGGAGAGAGACTACACCTACGGAAGTGTTGGGGTTCCTCCCCCCTGCCATGAGGTCATGGGAGAGGGGACCCTGGGGTAGAGGCATGGCCTGGGCACGGGGGTCTCCCTGCTCCCTGCTCACATGTGCCCTAACCCTGTTCAGCACTGGTTATTTTGTGTTGCCTTGTGCGAGGAGGGCCCTGGTTGTGCCGTGATTGCTCAGTTCTTTGGCAGTGCCCCGCCCATGTGGCTGGAGAAGAAAGAGCTCTGAAACTTCTCTCAAGAATCGCCCCGTTTCTTTGCACGGGCCTCGCTGTCTATGGATGTTTCAGGAGACCCCACCAAAACACGGAAGGACTCTCAAATTATCCCAGCTTTCTCTGCACAGCAAGAGCTTTTAATATTTAGCATTGCTATCCTTTTCCTGTGTGTTTGTTAAAAAAATAGTTTTTATCTCTTTCACTTTCTTCCCAGGAAAGTTCTTTTTTCCAAAAACCTGGTGGGGGAGGGCTGGGTGTAACCTGCCTTCTATCAGAGGATATTTTCCTCCACATTTGTCCAAACCGGCACAGCCTGTCCTTTCCTGGGTCTCTGTTGCAGATGGAAGCTGCTGGTGCCATTGTCAGCTTGAAGCCCTCTTTTGATGCAAGCAGATGTTGCCAGGTGTGTTCAGCAGCTGTTGCTCAATGCTTATGCCAAGCTATTGTGTTCCTCATGGAACCAAGGAGCCATTGTGACACTGCAGGGGCTGATGGCATCAAGGAGGCAATTGTGACAGTACAGAACCTCCTAGAAACAAGGCTCCATTGTGACACCGTGGGGAATCATGGAATCAAGGAGCCCATTGTGACACGGCTGCATGGAACCAATGGTCCATGGTTACACTGCGGATTCAAGAAGAGCACGGTGACACCACGCAACATCATGGAACCATAGGTCCATTGTGACACAGCGGGGCCTCATGGAAACAAGGGGACCATTGTGGCAAAGCAGGGCCTAATGGAAGCATGGAGAGCATTGTGACACTAAGGAAACTCCTGGAACCAAGATGACCACTGGCACATAATGGAACCTCATGGAAGCAAGCCTCCACAATGACTTTGGAGGGCCTCAGGGACCACAGGACCCATTGTGACACAGCAGGACCTGGTGGAACCAAGGAGCCTTTGTGATACTCCACATCCACATGGAAGCCAGGGTGCACTGAGACACAGCGGGGCCTTGTTGGAACCAAAGACACCTCTGCAAAAAGCAGGCTAGCTCATAGAAGCAAGGAGTCCATTGTTACAACGTAAAAGCTATGGAACCAAGGGACCATTGTGACACTGCGGGGCCTCATGGAACCAATTGTCCATGATGACAGTGCGGATCAAAGGAGACCATGGTGACACTGCGGAACCTGATGGAACCAAGGAGCCATTGTGACACAGTGGGGCCTCATGGAATCAAGGAGACCATTGTGACCCAGGTGTTGCATGGGAAGGCAAGGAGCCATTGTGACACTTTGGGCTTCTTCCCTTGAGCTCTGCAGCTGGCTGTCCCAGCCCAGCGCACCATGTGCCACCTGCTCTCCTCAGGGCTCTGCCTGCACACAGCCCCAGGAGAAGTTTTCCTGTTTGCAAGGAAAGAATGGAAAAGCCTGAGCAGGTTTCCTAAACAACAAACCCTACTCAGGAGCCACATGCTCAGTACAGGCTGCCTGGAACGATGTCCCCTTTCTACAAGGGTCAGTGTGAGCAGGAATGAATGATCTCTGGGAGCAGAATTCTCGGAGTCTTTCCACTGAATTCTCTGTCCCTGTGTCTTGGGGTGACTTTATCGTGTGTATCCCCTATTGCTGCTCTATGCCCAGAAGTGAACTTTGTGCGTTTCTGTGCCTTTCAACTGAGCCTGAGAGGGGGGAGAGGAAAAAAACCGGACAAACTTCTCAGAGCGTTTGTTCAAGGACACACATACACACTCCTCTGCATCCTGCTTGCAGCAAGAGCAGAGGAAGCAACTTGGTTTCTTTTTAGCCAGTTTTCAGCTCCTTTTCTCTGGGGGGAGATGGAGAGTTGAACTTTGTTTTCCTGGGACTTCGGGGGGTTTTTTTCCCTTCTTCTCTTCTTGACTCTTTCAACATCAGAGCACATTGGGAGAATTTTCTCCCGAGGTGGGGGCCCTGAATGTGGGCCCATGAGCCAGCTGCAAGGAGGAGGAGAGAGACTACACCTACGGAAGTGTTGGGGTTCCTCCCCCCTGCCATGAGGTCATGGGAGAGGGGACCCTGGGGTAGAGGCATGGCCTGGGCACGGGGGTCTCCCTGCTCCCTGCTCACATGTGCCCTAACCCTGTTCAGCACTGGTTATTTTGTGTTGCCTTGTGCGAGGAGGGCCCTGGTTGTGCCGTGATTGCTCAGTTCTTTGGCAGTGCCCCGCCCATGTGGCTGGAGAAGAAAGAGCTCTGAAACTTCTCTCAAGAATCGCCCCCTGTTTCTTTGCACGGGCCTCGCTGTCTATGGATGTTTCAGGAGACCCCACCGAAACACGGAAGGACTCTCAAATTATCCCAGCTTTCTCTGCACAGCAAGAGCTTTTAATATTTAGCATTGCTATCCTTTTCCTGTGTGTTTGTTAAAAAAATAGTTTTTATCTCTTTCACTTTCTTCCCAGGAAAGTTCTTTTTTCCAAAAACCTGGTGGGGGAGGGCTGGGTGTAACCTGCCTTCTATCAGAGGATATTTTCCTCCACATTTGTCCAAACCGGCACAGCCTGTCCTTTCCTGGGTCTCTGTTGCAGATGGAAGCTGCTGGTGCCATTGTCAGCTTGAAGCCCTCTTTTGATGCAAGCAGATGTTGCCAGGTGTGTTCAGCAGCTGTTGCTCAATGCTTATGCCAAGCTATTGTGTTCCTCATGGAACCAAGGAGCCATTGTGACACTGCAGGGGCTGATGGCATCAAGGAGGCAATTGTGACAGTACAGAACCTCCTAGAAACAAGGCTCCATTGTGACACCGTGGGGAATCATGGAATCAAGGAGCCCATTGTGACACGGCTGCATGGAACCAATGGTCCATGGTTACACTGCGGATTCAAGAAGAGCACGGTGACACCACGCAACATCATGGAACCATAGGTCCATTGTGACACAGCGGGGCCTCATGGAAACAAGGGGACCATTGTGGCAAAGCAGGGCCTAATGGAAGCATGGAGAGCATTGTGACACTAAGGAAACTCCTGGAACCAAGATGACCACTGGCACATAATGGAACCTCATGGAAGCAAGCCTCCACAATGACTTTGGAGGGCCTCAGGGACCACAGGACCCATTGTGACACAGCAGGACCTGGTGGAACCAAGGAGCCTTTGTGATACTCCACATCCACATGGAAGCCAGGGTGCACTGAGACACAGCGGGGCCTTGTTGGAACCAAAGACACCTCTGCAAAAAGCAGGCTAGCTCATAGAAGCAAGGAGTCCATTGTTACAACGTAAAAGCTATGGAACCAAGGGACCATTGTGACACTGCGGGGCCTCATGGAACCAATTGTCCATGATGACAGTGCGGATCAAAGGAGACCATGGTGACACTGCGGAACCTGATGGAACCAAGGAGCCATTGTGACACAGTGGGGCCTCATGGAATCAAGGAGACCATTGTGACCCAGGTGTTGCATGGGAAGGCAAGGAGCCATTGTGACACTTTGGGCTTCTTCCCTTGAGCTCTGCAGCTGGCTGTCCCAGCCCAGCGCACCATGTGCCACCTGCTCTCCTCAGGGCTCTGCCTGCACACAGCCCCAGGAGAAGTTTTCCTGTTTGCAAGGAAAGAATGGAAAAGCCGGAGCAGGTTTCCTAAACAACAAACCCCACTCAGGAGCCACATGCTCAGTACAGGCTGCCTGGAACGATGTCCCCTTTCTACAAGGGTCAGTGTGAGCAGGAATGAATGATCTCTGGGAGCAGAATTCTCGGAGTCTTTCCACTGAATTCTCTGTCCCTGTGTCTTGGGGTGACTTTATCGTGTGTATCCCCTATTGCTGCTCTATGCTCAGAAGTGAACTTTGTGCGTTTCTGTGCCTTTCAACTGAGCCTGAGAGGGGGGAGAGGAAAAAAACCGGACAAACTTCTCAGAGCGTTTGTTCAAGGACACACATACACACTCCTCTGCATCCTGCTTGCAGCAAGAGCAGAGGAAGCAACTTGGTTTCTTTTTTGCCAGTTTTCAGCTCCTTTTCTCTGGGGGGAGATGGAGAGTTGAACTTTGTTTTCCTGGGACTTCGGGGGGTTTTTTTCCCTTCTTCTCTTCTTGACTCTTTCAACATCAGAGCACATTGGGAGAATTTTCTCCCGAGGTGGGGGCCCTGAATGTGGGCCCATGAGCCAGCTGCAAGGAGGAGGAGAGAGACTACACCTACGGAAGTGTTGGGGTTCCTCCCCCCTGCCATGAGGTCATGGGAGAGGGGACCCTGGGGTAGAGGCATGGCCTGGGCACGGGGGTCTCCCTGCTCCCTGCTCACATGTGCCCTAACCCTGTTCAGCACTGCTTATTTTGTGTTGCCTTGTGCGAGGAGGGCCCTGGTTGTGCTGTGATTGCTCAGTTCTTTGGCAGTGCCCCGCCCATGTGGCTGGAGAAGAAAGAGCTCTGAAACTTCTCTCAAGAATCGCTCCCTGTTTCTTTGCACGGGCCTCGCTGTCTATGGATGTTTCAGGAGACCCCACCGAAACACAGAAGGACTCTCAAATTATCCCAGCTTTCTCTGCACAGCAAGAGCTTTTAATATTTAGCATTGCTATCCTTTTCCTGTGTGTTTGTTAAAAAAATAGTTTTTATCTCTTTCACTTTCTTCCCAGGAAAGTTCTTTTTTCCAAAAACCTGGTGGGGGAGGGCTGGGTGTAACCTGCCTTCTATCAGAGGATATTTTCCTCCAAATTTGTCCAAACCGGCACAGCCTGTCCTTTCCTGGGTCTCTGTTGCAGATGGAAGCTGCTGGTGCCATTGTCAGCTTGAAGCCCTCTTTTGATGCAAGCAGATGTTGCCAGGTGTGTTCAGCAGCTGTTGCTCAATGCTTATGCCAAGCTATTGTGTTCCTCATGGAACCAAGGAGCCATTGTGACACTGCAGGGGCTGATGGCATCAAGGAGGCAATTGTGACAGTACAGAACCTCCTAGAAACAAGGCTCCATTGTGACACCGTGGGGAATCATGGAATCAAGGAGCCCATTGTGACACGGCTGCATGGAACCAATGGTCCATGGTTACACGGCGGATTCAAGAAGAGCACGGTGACACCACGCAACATCATGGAACCATAGGTCCATTGTGACACAGCGGGGCCTCATGGAAACAAGGGGACCATTGTGGCAAAGCAGGGCCTAATGGAAGCATGGAGAGCATTGTGACACTAAGGAAACTCCTGGAACCAAGATGACCACTGGCACATAATGGAACCTCATGGAAGCAAGCCTCCACGATGACTTTGGAGGGCCTCGGGGACCACAGGACCCATTGTGACACAGCAGGACCTGGTGGAACCAAGGAGCCTTTGTGATACTCCACATCCACATGGAAGCCAGGGTGCACTGAGACACAGCGGGGCCTTGTTGGAACCAAAGACACCTCTGCAAAAAGCAGGCTAGCTCATAGAAGCAAGGAGTCCATTGTTACAACGTAAAAGCTATGGAACCAAGGGACCATTGTGACACTGCGGGGCCTCATGGAACCAATTGTCCATGATGACAGTGCGGATCAAAGGAGACCATGGTGACACTGCGGAACCTGATGGAACCAAGGAGCCATTGTGACACAGTGGGGCCTCATGGAATCAAGGAGACCATTGTGACCCAGGTGTTGCATGGGAAGGCAAGGAGCCATTGTGACACTTTGGGCTTCTTCCCTTGAGCTCTGCAGCTGGCTGTCCCAGCCCAGCGCACCATGTGCCACCTGCTCTCCTCAGGGCTCTGCCTGCACACAGCCCCAGGAGAAGTTTTCCTGTTTGCAAGGAAAGAATGGAAAAGCCTGAGCAGGTTTCCTAAACAACAAACCCTACTCAGGAGCCACATGCTCAGTACAGGCTGCCTGGAACGATGTCCCCTTTCTACAAGGGTCAGTGTGAGCAGGAATGAATGATCTCTGGGAGCAGAATTCTCGGAGTCTTTCCACTGAATTCTCTGTCCCTGTGTCTTGGGGTGACTTTATTGTGTGTATCCCCTATTGCTGCTCTATGCCCAGAAGTGAACTTTGTGCGTTTCTGTGCCTTTCAACTGAGCCTGAGAGGGGGGAGAGGAAAAAAAACCGGACAAACTTCTCAGAGCGTTTGTTCAAGGACACACATACACACTCCTCTGCATCCTGCTTGCAGCAAGAGCAGAGGAAGCAACTTGGTTTCTTTTTTGCCAGTTTTCAGCTCCTTTTCTCTGGGGGGAGATGGAGAGTTGAACTTTGTTTTCCTGGGACTTCAGGGGGTTTTTTTCCCTTCTTCTCTTCTTGACTCTTTCAACATCAGAGCACATTGGGAGAATTTTCTCCCGAGGTGGGGGCCCTGAATGTGGGCCCATGAGCCAGCTGCAAGGAGGAGGAGAGAGACTACACCTACGGAAGTGTTGGGGTTCCTCCCCCCTGCCATGAGGTCATGGGAGAGGGGACCCTGGGGTAGAGGCATGGCCTGGGCACGGGGGTCTCCCTGCTCCCTGCTCACATGTGCCCTAACCCTGTTCAGCACTGCTTATTTTGTGTTGCCTTGTGCGAGGAGGGCCCTGGTTGTGCTGTGATTGCTCAGTTCTTTGGCAGTGCCCCGCCCATGTGGCTGGAGAAGAAAGAGCTCTGAAACTTCTCTCAAGAATCGCTCCCTGTTTCTTTGCACGGGCCTCGCTGTCTATGGATGTTTCAGGAGACCCCACCGAAACACAGAAGGACTCTCAAATTATCCCAGCTTTCTCTGCACAGCGAGAGCTTTTAATATTTAGCATTGCTATCCTTTTCCTGTGTGTTTGTTAAAAAAATAGTTTTTATCTCTTTCACTTTCTTCCCAGGAAAGTTCTTTTTTCCAAAAACCTGGTGGGGGAGGGCTGGGTGTAACCTGCCTTCTATCAGAGGATATTTTCCTCCACATTTGTCCAAACCGGCACAGCCTGTCCTTTCCTGGGTCTCTGTTGCAGATGGAAGCTGCTGGTGCCATTGTCAGCTTGAAGCCCTCTTTTGATGCAAGCAGATGTTGCCAGGTGTGTTCAGCAGCTGTTGCTCAATGCTTATGCCAAGCTATTGTGTTCCTCATGGAACCAAGGAGCCATTGTGACACTGCAGGGGCTGATGGCATCAAGGAGGCAATTGTGACAGTACAGAACCTCCTAGAAACAAGGCTCCATTGTGACACCGTGGGGAATCATGGAATCAAGGAGCCCATTGTGACACGGCTGCATGGAACCAATGGTCCATGGTTACACTGCGGATTCAAGAAGAGCACGGTGACACCACGCAACATCATGGAACCATAGGTCCATTGTGACACAGCGGGGCCTCATGGAAACAAGGGGACCATTGTGGCAAAGCAGGGCCTAATGGAAGCATGGAGAGCATTGTGACACTAAGGAAACTCCTGGAACCAAGATGACCACTGGCACATAATGGAACCTCATGGAAGCAAGCCTCCACGATGACTTTGGAGGGCCTCGGGGACCACAGGACCCATTGTGACACAGCAGGACCTGGTGGAACCAAGGAGCCTTTGTGATACTCCACATCCACATGGAAGCCAGGGTGCACTGAGACACAGCGGGGCCTTGTGGGAACCAAAGACACCTCTGCAAAAAGCAGGCTAGCTCATAGAAGCAAGGAGTCCATTGTTACAACGTAAAAGCTATGGAACCAAGGGACCATTGTGACACTGCGGGGCCTCATGGAACCAATTGTCCATGATGACAGTGCGGATCAAAGGAGACCATGGTGACACTGCGGAACCTGATGGAACCAAGGAGCCATTGTGACACAGTGGGGCCTCATGGAATCAAGGAGACCATTGTGACCCAGGTGTTGCATGTGAAGGCAAGGAGCCATTGTGACACTTTGGGCTTCTTCCCTTGAGCTCTGCAGCTGGCTGTCCCAGCCCAGCGCACCATGTGCCACCTGCTCTCCTCAGGGCTCTGCCTGCACACAGCCCCAGGAGAAGTTTTCCTGTTTGCAAGGAAAGAATGGAAAAGCCGGAGCAGGTTTCCTAAACAACAAACCCCACTCAGGAGCCACATGCTCAGTACAGGCTGCCTGGAACGATGTCCCCTTTCTACAAGGGTCAGTGTGAGCAGGAATGAATGATCTCTGGGAGCAGAATTCTCGGAGTCTTTCCACTGAATTCTCTGTCCCTGTGTCTTGGGGTGACTTTATCGTGTGTATCCCCTATTGCTGCTCTATGCTCAGAAGTGAACTTTGTGCGTTTCTGTGCCTTTCAACTGAGCCTGAGAGGGGGGAGAGGAAAAAAACCGGACAAACTTCTCAGAGCGTTTGTTCAAGGACACACATACACACTCCTCTGCATCCTGCTTGCAGCAAGAGCAGAGGAAGCAACTTGGTTTCTTTTTTGCCAGTTTTCAGCTCCTTTTCTCTGGGGGGAGATGGAGAGTTGAACTTTGTTTTCCTGGGACTTCGGGGGGTTTTTTTCCCTTCTTCTCTTCTTGACTCTTTCAACATCAGAGCACATTGGGAGAATTTTCTCCCGAGGTGGGGGCCCTGAATGTGGGCCCATGAGCCAGCTGCAAGGAGGAGGAGAGAGACTACACCTACGGAAGTGTTGGGGTTCCTCCCCCCTGCCATGAGGTCATGGGAGAGGGGACCCTGGGGTAGAGGCATGGCCTGGGCACGGGGGTCTCCCTGCTCCCTGCTCACATGTGCCCTAACCCTGTTCAGCACTGCTTATTTTGTGTTGCCTTGTGCCAGGAGGGCCCTGGTTGTGCTGTGATTGCTCAGTTCTTTGGCAGTGCCCCGCCCATGTGGCTGGAGAAGAAAGAGCTCTGAAACTTCTCTCAAGAATCGCCCCCTGTTTCTTTGCACGGGCCTCGCTGTCTATGGATGTTTCAGGAGACCCCACCGAAACACGGAAGGACTCTCAAATTATCCCAGCTTTCTCTGCACAGCAAGAGCTTTTAATATTTAGCATTGCTATCCTTTTCCTGTGTGTTTGTTAAAAAAATAGTTTTTATCTCTTTCACTTTCTTCCCAGGAAAGTTCTTTTTTCCAAAAACCTGGTGGGGGAGGGCTGGGTGTAACCTGCCTTCTATCAGAGGATATTTTCCTCCACATTTGTCCAAACCGGCACAGCCTGTCCTTTCCTGGGTCTCTGTTGCAGATGGAAGCTGCTGGTGCCATTGTCAGCTTGAAGCCCTCTTTTGATGCAAGCAGATGTTGCCAGGTGTGTTCAGCAGCTGTTGCTCAATGCTTATGCCAAGCTATTGTGTTCCTCATGGAACCAAGGAGCCATTGTGACACTGCAGGGGCTGATGGCATCAAGGAGGCAATTGTGACAGTACAGAACCTCCTAGAAACAAGGCTCCATTGTGACACCGTGGGGAATCATGGAATCAAGGAGCCCATTGTGACACGGCTGCATGGAACCAATGGTCCATGGTTACACTGCGGATTCAAGAAGAGCACGGTGACACCACGCAACATCATGGAACCATAGGTCCATTGTGACACAGCGGGGCCTCATGGAAACAAGGGGACCATTGTGGCAAAGCAGGGCCTAATGGAAGCATGGAGAGCATTGTGACACTAAGGAAACTCCTGGAACCAAGATGACCACTGGCACATAATGGAACCTCATGGAAGCAAGCCTCCACGATGACTTTGGAGGGCCTCGGGGACCACAGGACCCATTGTGACACAGCAGGACCTGGTGGAACCAAGGAGCCTTTGTGATACTCCACATCCACATGGAAGCCAGGGTGCACTGAGACACAGCGGGGCCTTGTGGGAACCAAAGACACCTCTGCAAAAAGCAGGCTAGCTCATAGAAGCAAGGAGTCCATTGTTACAACGTAAAAGCTATGGAACCAAGGGACCATTGTGACACTGCGGGGCCTCATGGAACCAATTGTCCATGATGACAGTGCGGATCAAAGGAGACCATGGTGACACTGCGGAACCTGATGGAACCAAGGAGCCATTGTGACACAGTGGGGCCTCATGGAATCAAGGAGACCATTGTGACCCAGGTGTTGCATGGGAAGGCAAGGAGCCATTGTGACACTTTGGGCTTCTTCCCTTGAGCTCTGCAGCTGGCTGTCCCAGCCCAGCGCACCATGTGCCACCTGCTCTCCTCAGGGCTCTGCCTGCACACAGCCCCAGGAGAAGTTTTCCTGTTTGCAAGGAAAGAATGGAAAAGCCGGAGCAGGTTTCCTAAACAACAAACCCCACTCAGGAGCCACATGCTCAGTACAGGCTGCCTGGAACGATGTCCCCTTTCTACAAGGGTCAGTGTGAGCAGGAATGAATGATCTCTGGGAGCAGAATTCTCGGAGTCTTTCCACTGAATTCTCTGTCCCTGTGTCTTGGGGTGACTTTATCGTGTGTATCCCCTATTGCTGCTCTATGCTCAGAAGTGAACTTTGTGCGTTTCTGTGCCTTTCAACTGAGCCTGAGAGGGGGGAGAGGAAAAAAACCGGACAAACTTCTCAGAGCGTTTGTTCAAGGACACACATACACACTCCTCTGCATCCTGCTTGCAGCAAGAGCAGAGGAAGCAACTTGGTTTCTTTTTTGCCAGTTTTCAGCTCCTTTTCTCTGGGGGGAGATGGAGAGTTGAACTTTGTTTTCCTGGGACTTCGGGGGGTTTTTTTCCCTTCTTCTCTTCTTGACTCTTTCAACATCAGAGCACATTGGGAGAATTTTCTCCCGAGGTGGGGGCCCTGAATGTGGGCCCATGAGCCAGCTGCAAGGAGGAGGAGAGAGACTACACCTACGGAAGTGTTGGGGTTCCTCCCCCCTGCCATGAGGTCATGGGAGAGGGGACCCTGGGGTAGAGGCATGGCCTGGGCACGGGGGTCTCCCTGCTCCCTGCTCACATGTGCCCTAACCCTGTTCAGCACTGCTTATTTTGTGTTGCCTTGTGCCAGGAGGGCCCTGGTTGTGCTGTGATTGCTCAGTTCTTTGGCAGTGCCCCGCCCATGTGGCTGGAGAAGAAAGAGCTCTGAAACTTCTCTCAAGAATCGCCCCCTGTTTCTTTGCACGGGCCTCGCTGTCTATGGATGTTTCAGGAGACCCCACCGAAACACGGAAGGACTCTCAAATTATCCCAGCTTTCTCTGCACAGCAAGAGCTTTTAATATTTAGCATTGCTATCCTTTTCCTGTGTGTTTGTTAAAAAAATAGTTTTTATCTCTTTCACTTTCTTCCCAGGAAAGTTCTTTTTTCCAAAAACCTGGTGGGGGAGGGCTGGGTGTAACCTGCCTTCTATCAGAGGATATTTTCCTCCACATTTGTCCAAACCGGCACAGCCTGTCCTTTCCTGGGTCTCTGTTGCAGATGGAAGCTGCTGGTGCCATTGTCAGCTTGAAGCCCTCTTTTGATGCAAGCAGATGTTGCCAGGTGTGTTCAGCAGCTGTTGCTCAATGCTTATGCCAAGCTATTGTGTTCCTCATGGAACCAAGGAGCCATTGTGACACTGCAGGGGCTGATGGCATCAAGGAGGCAATTGTGACAGTACAGAACCTCCTAGAAACAAGGCTCCATTGTGACACCGTGGGGAATCATGGAATCAAGGAGCCCATTGTGACACGGCTGCATGGAACCAATGGTCCATGGTTACACTGCGGATTCAAGAAGAGCACGGTGACACCACGCAACATCATGGAACCATAGGTCCATTGTGACACAGCGGGGCCTCATGGAAACAAGGGGACCATTGTGGCAAAGCAGGGCCTAATGGAAGCATGGAGAGCATTGTGACACTAAGGAAACTCCTGGAACCAAGATGACCACTGGCACATAATGGAACCTCATGGAAGCAAGCCTCCACGATGACTTTGGAGGGCCTCGGGGACCACAGGACCCATTGTGACACAGCAGGACCTGGTGGAACCAAGGAGCCTTTGTGATACTCCACATCCACATGGAAGCCAGGGTGCACTGAGACACAGCGGGGCCTTGTGGGAACCAAAGACACCTCTGCAAAAAGCAGGCTAGCTCATAGAAGCAAGGAGTCCATTGTTACAACGTAAAAGCTATGGAACCAAGGGACCATTGTGACACTGCGGGGCCTCATGGAACCAATTGTCCATGATGACAGTGCGGATCAAAGGAGACCACGGTGACACTGCGGAACCTGATGGAACCAAGGAGCCATTGTGACACAGTGGGGCCTCATGGAATCAAGGAGACCATTGTGACCCAGGTGTTGCATGTGAAGGCAAGGAGCCATTGTGACACTTTGGGCTTCTTCCCTTGAGCTCTGCAGCTGGCTGTCCCAGCCCAGCGCACCATGTGCCACCTGCTCTCCTCAGGGCTCTGCCTGCACACAGCCCCAGGAGAAGTTTTCCTGTTTGCAAGGAAAGAATGGAAAAGCCTGAGCAGGTTTCCTAAACAACAAACCCCACTCAGGAGCCACATGCTCAGTACAGGCTGCCTGGAACGATGTCCCCTTTCTACAAGGGTCAGGGTTAGCAGGAATGAATGATCTCTGGGAGCAGAATTCTCGGAGTCTTTCCACTGAATTCTCTGTCCCTGTGTCTTGGGGTGACTTTATCGTGTGTATCCCCTATTGCTGCTCTATGCCCAGAAGTGAACTTTGTGCATTTCTGTGCCTTTCAACTGAGCCTGAGAGGGGGGAGAGGAAAAAAAACCGGACAAACTTCTCAGAGCGTTTGTTCAAGGACACACATACACACTCCTCTGCATCCTGCTTGCAGCAAGAGCAGAGGAAGCAACTTTGTTTCTTTTTAGCCAGTTTTCAGCTCCTTTTCTCTGGGGGGAGATGGAGAGTTGAACTTTGTTTTCCTGGGACTTCGGGGGGTTTTTTTCCCTTCTTCTCTTCTTGACTCTTTCAACATCAGAGCACATTGGGAGAATTTTCTCCCGAGGTGGGGGCCCTGAATGTGGGCCCATGAGCCAGCTGCAAGGAGGAGGAGAGAGACTACACCTACGGAAGTGTTGGGGTTCCTCCCCCCTGCCATGAGGTCATGGGAGAGGGGACCCTGGGGTAGAGGCATGGCCTGGGCACGGGGGTCTCCCTGCTCCCTGCTCACATGTGCCCTAACCCTGTTCAGCACTGGTTATTTTGTGTTGCCCTGTGCCAGGAGGGCCCTGGTTGTGCCGTGATTGCTCAGTTCTTTGGCAGTGCCCCGCCCATGTGGCTGGAGAAGAAAGAGCTCTGAAACTTCTCTCAAGAATCGCCCCCTGTTTCTTTGCACGGGCCTCGCTGTCTATGGATGTTTCAGGAGACCCCACCGGAGCACGGAAGGACTCTCAAATTATCCCAGCTTTCTCTGCACAGCAAGAGCTTTTAATATTTAGCATTGTTACCCTTTTCCTGTGTGTTTGTTAAAAAAATAGTTTTTATCTCTTTCACTTTCTTCCCAGGAAAGTTCTTTTTTCCAAAAACCTGGTGGGGGAGGGCTGGGTGTAACCTGCCTTCTATCAGAGGATATTTTCCTCCACATTTGTCCAAACCGGCACAGCCTGTCCTTTCCTGGGTCTCTGTTGCAGATGGAAGCTGCTGGTGCCATTGTCAGCTTGAAGCCCTCTTTTGATGCAAGCAGATGTTGCCAGGTGTGTTCAGCAGCTGTTGCTCAATGCTTATGCCAAGCTATTGTGTTCCTCATGGAACCAAGGAGCCATTGTGACACTGCAGGGGCTGATGGCATCAAGGAGGCAATTGTGACAGTACAGAACCTCCTAGAAACAAGGCTCCATTGTGACACCGTGGGGAATCATGGAATCAAGGAGCCCATTGTGACACGGCTGCATGGAACCAATGGTCCATGGTTACACTGCGGATTCAAGAAGAGCACGGTGACACCACGCAACATCATGGAACCATAGGTCCATTGTGACACAGCGGGGCCTCATGGAAACAAGGGGACCATTGTGGCAAAGCAGGGCCTAATGGAAGCATGGAGAGCATTGTGACACTAAGGAAACTCCTGGAACCAAGATGACCACTGGCACATAATGGAACCTCATGGAAGCAAGCCTCCACAATGACTTTGGAGGGCCTCAGGGACCACAGGACCCATTGTGACACAGCAGGACCTGGTGGAACCAAGGAGCCTTTGTGATACTCCACATCCACATGGAAGCCAGGGTGCACTGAGACACAGCGGGGCCTTGTTGGAACCAAAGACACCTCTGCAAAAAGCAGGCTAGCTCATAGAAGCAAGGAGTCCATTGTTACAACGTAAAAGCTATGGAACCAAGGGACCATTGTGACACTGCGGGGCCTCATGGAACCAATTGTCCATGATGACAGTGCGGATCAAAGGAGACCATGGTGACACTGCGGAACCTGATGGAACCAAGGAGCCATTGTGACACAGTGGGGCCTCATGGAATCAAGGAGACCATTGTGACCCAGGTGTTGCATGTGAAGGCAAGGAGCCATTGTGACACTTTGGGCTTCTTCCCTTGAGCTCTGCAGCTGGCTGTCCCAGCCCAGCGCACCATGTGCCACCTGCTCTCCTCAGGGCTCTGCCTGCACACAGCCCCAGGAGAAGTTTTCCTGTTTGCAAGGAAAGAATGGAAAAGCCGGAGCAGGTTTCCTAAACAACAAACCCCACTCAGGAGCCACATGCTCAGTACAGGCTGCCTGGAACGATGTCCCCTTTCTACAAGGGTCAGTGTGAGCAGGAATGAATGATCTCTGGGAGCAGAATTCTCGGAGTCTTTCCACTGAATTCTCTGTCCCTGTGTCTTGGGGTGACTTTATCGTGTGTATCCCCTATTGCTGCTCTATGCTCAGAAGTGAACTTTGTGCGTTTCTGTGCCTTTCAACTGAGCCTGAGAGGGGGGAGAGGAAAAAAACCGGACAAACTTCTCAGAGCGTTTGTTCAAGGACACACATACACACTCCTCTGCATCCTGCTTGCAGCAAGAGCAGAGGAAGCAACTTGGTTTCTTTTTTGCCAGTTTTCAGCTCCTTTTCTCTGGGGGGAGATGGAGAGTTGAACTTTGTTTTCCTGGGACTTCGGGGGGTTTTTTTCCCTTCTTCTCTTCTTGACTCTTTCAACATCAGAGCACATTGGGAGAATTTTCTCCCGAGGTGGGGGCCCTGAATGTGGGCCCATGAGCCAGCTGCAAGGAGGAGGAGAGAGACTACACCTACGGAAGTGTTGGGGTTCCTCCCCCCTGCCATGAGGTCATGGGAGAGGGGACCCTGGGGTAGAGGCATGGCCTGGGCACGGGGGTCTCCCTGCTCCCTGCTCACATGTGCCCTAACCCTGTTCAGCACTGCTTATTTTGTGTTGCCTTGTGCCAGGAGGGCCCTGGTTGTGCTGTGATTGCTCAGTTCTTTGGCAGTGCCCCGCCCATGTGGCTGGAGAAGAAAGAGCTCTGAAACTTCTCTCAAGAATCGCCCCCTGTTTCTTTGCACGGGCCTCGCTGTCTATGGATGTTTCAGGAGACCCCACCGAAACACGGAAGGACTCTCAAATTATCCCAGCTTTCTCTGCACAGCAAGAGCTTTTAATATTTAGCATTGCTATCCTTTTCCTGTGTGTTTGTTAAAAAAATAGTTTTTATCTCTTTCACTTTCTTCCCAGGAAAGTTCTTTTTTCCAAAAACCTGGTGGGGGAGGGCTGGGTGTAACCTGCCTTCTATCAGAGGATATTTTCCTCCACATTTGTCCAAACCGGCACAGCCTGTCCTTTCCTGGGTCTCTGTTGCAGATGGAAGCTGCTGGTGCCATTGTCAGCTTGAAGCCCTCTTTTGATGCAAGCAGATGTTGCCAGGTGTGTTCAGCAGCTGTTGCTCAATGCTTATGCCAAGCTATTGTGTTCCTCATGGAACCAAGGAGCCATTGTGACACTGCAGGGGCTGATGGCATCAAGGAGGCAATTGTGACAGTACAGAACCTCCTAGAAACAAGGCTCCATTGTGACACCGTGGGGAATCATGGAATCAAGGAGCCCATTGTGACACGGCTGCATGGAACCAATGGTCCATGGTTACACTGCGGATTCAAGAAGAGCACGGTGACACCACGCAACATCATGGAACCATAGGTCCATTGTGACACAGCGGGGCCTCATGGAAACAAGGGGACCATTGTGGCAAAGCAGGGCCTAATGGAAGCATGGAGAGCATTGTGACACTAAGGAAACTCCTGGAACCAAGATGACCACTGGCACATAATGGAACCTCATGGAAGCAAGCCTCCACGATGACTTTGGAGGGCCTCGGGGACCACAGGACCCATTGTGACACAGCAGGACCTGGTGGAACCAAGGAGCCTTTGTGATACTCCACATCCACATGGAAGCCAGGGTGCACTGAGACACAGCGGGGCCTTGTTGGAACCAAAGACACCTCTGCAAAAAGCAGGCTAGCTCATAGAAGCAAGGAGTCCATTGTTACAACGTAAAAGCTATGGAACCAAGGGACCATTGTGACACTGCGGGGCCTCATGGAACCAATTGTCCATGATGACAGTGCGGATCAAAGGAGACCACGGTGACACTGCGGAACCTGATGGAACCAAGGAGCCATTGTGACACAGTGGGGCCTCATGGAATCAAGGAGACCATTGTGACCCAGGTGTTGCATGTGAAGGCAAGGAGCCATTGTGACACTTTGGGCTTCTTCCCTTGAGCTCTGCAGCTGGCTGTCCCAGCCCAGCGCACCATGTGCCACCTGCTCTCCTCAGGGCTCTGCCTGCACACAGCCCCAGGAGAAGTTTTCCTGTTTGCAAGGAAAGAATGGAAAAGCCTGAGCAGGTTTCCTAAACAACAAACCCCACTCAGGAGCCACATGCTCAGTACAGGCTGCCTGGAACGATGTCCCCTTTCTACAAGGGTCAGGGTTAGCAGGAATGAATGATCTCTGGGAGCAGAATTCTCGGAGTCTTTCCACTGAATTCTCTGTCCCTGTGTCTTGGGGTGACTTTATTGTGTGTATCCCCTATTGCTGCTCTATGCCCAGAAGTGAACTTTGTGCATTTCTGTGCCTTTCAACTGAGCCTGAGAGGGGGGAGAGGAAAAAAAACCGGACAAACTTCTCAGAGCGTTTGTTCAAGGACACACATACACACTCCTCTGCATCCTGCTTGCAGCAAGAGCAGAGGAAGCAACTTTGTTTCTTTTTAGCCAGTTTTCAGCTCCTTTTCTCTGGGGGGAGATGGAGAGTTGAACTTTGTTTTCCTGGGACTTCGGGGGGTTTTTTTCCCTTCTTCTCTTCTTGACTCTTTCAACATCAGAGCACATTGGGAGAATTTTCTCCCGAGGTGGGGGCCCTGAATGTGGGCCCATGAGCCAGCTGCAAGGAGGAGGAGAGAGACTACACCTACGGAAGTGTTGGGGTTCCTCCCCCCTGCCATGAGGTCATGGGAGAGGGGACCCTGGGGTAGAGGCATGGCCTGGGCACGGGGGTCTCCCTGCTCCCTGCTCACATGTGCCCTAACCCTGTTCAGCACTGGTTATTTTGTGTTGCCCTGTGCCAGGAGGGCCCTGGTTGTGCCGTGATTGCTCAGTTCTTTGGCAGTGCCCCGCCCATGTGGCTGGAGAAGAAAGAGCTCTGAAACTTCTCTCAAGAATCGCCCCCTGTTTCTTTGCACGGGCCTCGCTGTCTATGGATGTTTCAGGAGACCCCACCGGAGCACGGAAGGACTCTCAAATTATCCCAGCTTTCTCTGCACAGCAAGAGCTTTTAATATTTAGCATTGCTATCCTTTTCCTGTGTGTTTGTTAAAAAAATAGTTTTTATCTCTTTCACTTTCTTCCCAGGAAAGTTCTTTTTTCCAAAAACCTGGTGGGGGAGGGCTGGGTGTAACCTGCCTTCTATCAGAGGATATTTTCCTCCACATTTGTCCAAACCGGCACAGCCTGTCCTTTCCTGGGTCTCTGTTGCAGATGGAAGCTGCTGGTGCCATTGTCAGCTTGAAGCCCTCTTTTGATGCAAGCAGATGTTGCCAGGTGTGTTCAGCAGCTGTTGCTCAATGCTTATGCCAAGCTATTGTGTTCCTCATGGAACCAAGGAGCCATTGTGACACTGCAGGGGCTGATGGCATCAAGGAGGCAATTGTGACAGTACAGAACCTCCTAGAAACAAGGCTCCATTGTGACACCGTGGGGAATCATGGAATCAAGGAGCCCATTGTGACACGGCTGCATGGAACCAATGGTCCATGGTTACACGGCGGATTCAAGAAGAGCACGGTGACACCACGCAACATCATGGAACCATAGGTCCATTGTGACACAGCGGGGCCTCATGGAAACAAGGGGACCATTGTGGCAAAGCAGGGCCTAATGGAAGCATGGAGAGCATTGTGACACTAAGGAAACTCCTGGAACCAAGATGACCACTGGCACATAATGGAACCTCATGGAAGCAAGCCTCCACAATGACTTTGGAGGGCCTCAGGGACCACAGGACCCATTGTGACACAGCAGGACCTGGTGGAACCAAGGAGCCTTTGTGATACTCCACATCCACATGGAAGCCAGGGTGCACTGAGACACAGCGGGGCCTTGTTGGAACCAAAGACACCTCTGCAAAAAGCAGGCTAGCTCATAGAAGCAAGGAGTCCATTGTTACAACGTAAAAGCTATGGAACCAAGGGACCATTGTGACACTGCGGGGCCTCATGGAACCAATTGTCCATGATGACAGTGCGGATCAAAGGAGACCATGGTGACACTGCGGAACCTGATGGAACCAAGGAGCCATTGTGACACAGTGGGGCCTCATGGAATCAAGGAGACCATTGTGACCCAGGTGTTGCATGGGAAGGCAAGGAGCCATTGTGACACTTTGGGCTTCTTCCCTTGAGCTCTGCAGCTGGCTGTCCCAGCCCAGCGCACCATGTGCCACCTGCTCTCCTCAGGGCTCTGCCTGCACACAGCCCCAGGAGAAGTTTTCCTGTTTGCAAGGAAAGAATGGAAAAGCCGGAGCAGGTTTCCTAAACAACAAACCCCACTCAGGAGCCACATGCTCAGTACAGGCTGCCTGGAACGATGTCCCCTTTCTACAAGGGTCAGTGTGAGCAGGAATGAATGATCTCTGGGAGCAGAATTCTCGGAGTCTTTCCACTGAATTCTCTGTCCCTGTGTCTTGGGGTGACTTTATCGTGTGTATCCCCTATTGCTGCTCTATGCTCAGAAGTGAACTTTGTGCGTTTCTGTGCCTTTCAACTGAGCCTGAGAGGGGGGAGAGGAAAAAAACCGGACAAACTTCTCAGAGCGTTTGTTCAAGGACACACATACACACTCCTCTGCATCCTGCTTGCAGCAAGAGCAGAGGAAGCAACTTGGTTTCTTTTTTGCCAGTTTTCAGCTCCTTTTCTCTGGGGGGAGATGGAGAGTTGAACTTTGTTTTCCTGGGACTTCGGGGGGTTTTTTTCCCTTCTTCTCTTCTTGACTCTTTCAACATCAGAGCACATTGGGAGAATTTTCTCCTGAGGTGGGGGCCCTGAATGTGGGCCCATGAGCCAGCTGCAAGGAGGAGGAGAGAGACTACACCTACGGAAGTGTTGGGGTTCCTCCCCCCTGCCATGAGGTCATGGGAGAGGGGACCCTGGGGTAGAGGCATGGCCTGGGCACGGGGGTCTCCCTGCTCCCTGCTCACATGTGCCCTAACCCTGTTCAGCACTGCTTATTTTGTGTTGCCTTGTGCCAGGAGGGCCCTGGTTGTGCTGTGATTGCTCAGTTCTTTGGCAGTGCCCCGCCCATGTGGCTGGAGAAGAAAGAGCTCTGAAACTTCTCTCAAGAATCGCTCCCTGTTTCTTTGCACGGGCCTCGCTGTCTATGGATGTTTCAGGAGACCCCACCGAAACACAGAAGGACTCTCAAATTATCCCAGCTTTCTCTGCACAGCAAGAGCTTTTAATATTTAGCATTGCTATCCTTTTCCTGTGTGTTTGTTAAAAAAATAGTTTTTATCTCTTTCACTTTCTTCCCAGGAAAGTTCTTTTTTCCAAAAACCTGGTGGGGGAGGGCTGGGTGTAACCTGCCTTCTATCAGAGGATATTTTCCTCCAAATTTGTCCAAACCGGCACAGCCTGTCCTTTCCTGGGTCTCTGTTGCAGATGGAAGCTGCTGGTGCCATTGTCAGCTTGAAGCCCTCTTTTGATGCAAGCAGATGTTGCCAGGTGTGTTCAGCAGCTGTTGCTCAATGCTTATGCCAAGCTATTGTGTTCCTCATGGAACCAAGGAGCCATTGTGACACTGCAGGGGCTGATGGCATCAAGGAGGCAATTGTGACAGTACAGAACCTCCTAGAAACAAGGCTCCATTGTGACACCGTGGGGAATCATGGAATCAAGGAGCCCATTGTGACACGGCTGCATGGAACCAATGGTCCATGGTTACACGGCGGATTCAAGAAGAGCACGGTGACACCACGCAACATCATGGAACCATAGGTCCATTGTGACACAGCGGGGCCTCATGGAAACAAGGGGACCATTGTGGCAAAGCAGGGCCTAATGGAAGCATGGAGAGCATTGTGACACTAAGGAAACTCCTGGAACCAAGATGACCACTGGCACATAATGGAACCTCATGGAAGCAAGCCTCCACGATGACTTTGGAGGGCCTCGGGGACCACAGGACCCATTGTGACACAGCAGGACCTGGTGGAACCAAGGAGCCTTTGTGATACTCCACATCCACATGGAAGCCAGGGTGCACTGAGACACAGCGGGGCCTTGTTGGAACCAAAGACACCTCTGCAAAAAGCAGGCTAGCTCATAGAAGCAAGGAGTCCATTGTTACAACGTAAAAGCTATGGAACCAAGGGACCATTGTGACACTGCGGGGCCTCATGGAACCAATTGTCCATGATGACAGTGCGGATCAAAGGAGACCATGGTGACACTGCGGAACCTGATGGAACCAAGGAGCCATTGTGACACAGTGGGGCCTCATGGAATCAAGGAGACCATTGTGACCCAGGTGTTGCATGGGAAGGCAAGGAGCCATTGTGACACTTTGGGCTTCTTCCCTTGAGCTCTGCAGCTGGCTGTCCCAGCCCAGCGCACCATGTGCCACCTGCTCTCCTCAGGGCTCTGCCTGCACACAGCCCCAGGAGAAGTTTTCCTGTTTGGAAGGAAAGAATGGAAAAGCCTGAGCAGGTTTCCTAAACAACAAACCCTACTCAGGAGCCACATGCTCAGTACAGGCTGCCTGGAACGATGTCCCCTTTCTACAAGGGTCAGTGTGAGCAGGAATGAATGATCTCTGGGAGCAGAATTCTCGGAGTCTTTCCACTGAATTCTCTGTCCCTGTGTCTTGGGGTGACTTTATTGTGTGTATCCCCTATTGCTGCTCTATGCCCAGAAGTGAACTTTGTGCGTTTCTGTGCCTTTCAACTGAGCCTGAGAGGGGGGAGAGGAAAAAAAACCGGACAAACTTCTCAGAGCGTTTGTTCAAGGACACACATACACACTCCTCTGCATCCTGCTTGCAGCAAGAGCAGAGGAAGCAACTTGGTTTCTTTTTTGCCAGTTTTCAGCTCCTTTTCTCTGGGGGGAGATGGAGAGTTGAACTTTGTTTTCCTGGGACTTCAGGGGGTTTTTTTCCCTTCTTCTCTTCTTGACTCTTTCAACATCAGAGCACATTGGGAGAATTTTCTCCCGAGGTGGGGGCCCTGAATGTGGGCCCATGAGCCAGCTGCAAGGAGGAGGAGAGAGACTACACCTACGGAAGTGTTGGGGTTCCTCCCCCCTGCCATGAGGTCATGGGAGAGGGGACCCTGGGGTAGAGGCATGGCCTGGGCACGGGGGTCTCCCTGCTCCCTGCTCACATGTGCCCTAACCCTGTTCAGCACTGCTTATTTTGTGTTGCCTTGTGCCAGGAGGGCCCTGGTTGTGCTGTGATTGCTCAGTTCTTTGGCAGTGCCCCGCCCATGTGGCTGGAGAAGAAAGAGCTCTGAAACTTCTCTCAAGAATCGCTCCCTGTTTCTTTGCACGGGCCTCGCTGTCTATGGATGTTTCAGGAGACCCCACCGAAACACAGAAGGACTCTCAAATTATCCCAGCTTTCTCTGCACAGCGAGAGCTTTTAATATTTAGCATTGCTATCCTTTTCCTGTGTGTTTGTTAAAAAAATAGTTTTTATCTCTTTCACTTTCTTCCCAGGAAAGTTCTTTTTTCCAAAAACCTGGTGGGGGAGGGCTGGGTGTAACCTGCCTTCTATCAGAGGATATTTTCCTCCACATTTGTCCAAACCGGCACAGCCTGTCCTTTCCTGGGTCTCTGTTGCAGATGGAAGCTGCTGGTGCCATTGTCAGCTTGAAGCCCTCTTTTGATGCAAGCAGATGTTGCCAGGTGTGTTCAGCAGCTGTTGCTCAATGCTTATGCCAAGCTATTGTGTTCCTCATGGAACCAAGGAGCCATTGTGACACTGCAGGGGCTGATGGCATCAAGGAGGCAATTGTGACAGTACAGAACCTCCTAGAAACAAGGCTCCATTGTGACACCGTGGGGAATCATGGAATCAAGGAGCCCATTGTGACACGGCTGCATGGAACCAATGGTCCATGGTTACACGGCGGATTCAAGAAGAGCACGGTGACACCACGCAACATCATGGAACCATAGGTCCATTGTGACACAGCGGGGCCTCATGGAAACAAGGGGACCATTGTGGCAAAGCAGGGCCTAATGGAAGCATGGAGAGCATTGTGACACTAAGGAAACTCCTGGAACCAAGATGACCACTGGCACATAATGGAACCTCATGGAAGCAAGCCTCCACGATGACTTTGGAGGGCCTCGGGGACCACAGGACCCATTGTGACACAGCAGGACCTGGTGGAACCAAGGAGCCTTTGTGATACTCCACATCCACATGGAAGCCAGGGTGCACTGAGACACAGCGGGGCCTTGTTGGAACCAAAGACACCTCTGCAAAAAGCAGGCTAGCTCATAGAAGCAAGGAGTCCATTGTTACAACGTAAAAGCTATGGAACCAAGGGACCATTGTGACACTGCGGGGCCTCATGGAACCAATTGTCCATGATGACAGTGCGGATCAAAGGAGACCATGGTGACACTGCGGAACCTGATGGAACCAAGGAGCCATTGTGACACAGTGGGGCCTCATGGAATCAAGGAGACCATTGTGACCCAGGTGTTGCATGGGAAGGCAAGGAGCCATTGTGACACTTTGGGCTTCTTCCCTTGAGCTCTGCAGCTGGCTGTCCCAGCCCAGCGCACCATGTGCCACCTGCTCTCCTCAGGGCTCTGCCTGCACACAGCCCCAGGAGAAGTTTTCCTGTTTGGAAGGAAAGAATGGAAAAGCCTGAGCAGGTTTCCTAAACAACAAACCCTACTCAGGAGCCACATGCTCAGTACAGGCTGCCTGGAACGATGTCCCCTTTCTACAAGGGTCAGTGTGAGCAGGAATGAATGATCTCTGGGAGCAGAATTCTCGGAGTCTTTCCACTGAATTCTCTGTCCCTGTGTCTTGGGGTGACTTTATTGTGTGTATCCCCTATTGCTGCTCTATGCCCAGAAGTGAACTTTGTGCGTTTCTGTGCCTTTCAACTGAGCCTGAGAGGGGGGAGAGGAAAAAAAACCGGACAAACTTCTCAGAGCGTTTGTTCAAGGACACACATACACACTCCTCTGCATCCTGCTTGCAGCAAGAGCAGAGGAAGCAACTTGGTTTCTTTTTTGCCAGTTTTCAGCTCCTTTTCTCTGGGGGGAGATGGAGAGTTGAACTTTGTTTTCCTGGGACTTCAGGGGGTTTTTTTCCCTTCTTCTCTTCTTGACTCTTTCAACATCAGAGCACATTGGGAGAATTTTCTCCCGAGGTGGGGGCCCTGAATGTGGGCCCATGAGCCAGCTGCAAGGAGGAGGAGAGAGACTACACCTACGGAAGTGTTGGGGTTCCTCCCCCCTGCCATGAGGTCATGGGAGAGGGGACCCTGGGGTAGAGGCATGGCCTGGGCACGGGGGTCTCCCTGCTCCCTGCTCACATGTGCCCTAACCCTGTTCAGCACTGCTTATTTTGTGTTGCCTTGTGCGAGGAGGGCCCTGGTTGTGCTGTGATTGCTCAGTTCTTTGGCAGTGCCCCGCCCATGTGGCTGGAGAAGAAAGAGCTCTGAAACTTCTCTCAAGAATCGCTCCCTGTTTCTTTGCACGGGCCTCGCTGTCTATGGATGTTTCAGGAGACCCCACCGAAACACAGAAGGACTCTCAAATTATCCCAGCTTTCTCTGCACAGCGAGAGCTTTTAATATTTAGCATTGCTATCCTTTTCCTGTGTGTTTGTTAAAAAAATAGTTTTTATCTCTTTCACTTTCTTCCCAGGAAAGTTCTTTTTTCCAAAAACCTGGTGGGGGAGGGCTGGGTGTAACCTGCCTTCTATCAGAGGATATTTTCCTCCAAATTTGTCCAAACCGGCACAGCCTGTCCTTTCCTGGGTCTCTGTTGCAGATGGAAGCTGCTGGTGCCATTGTCAGCTTGAAGCCCTCTTTTGATGCAAGCAGATGTTGCCAGGTGTGTTCAGCAGCTGTTGCTCAATGCTTATGCCAAGCTATTGTGTTCCTCATGGAACCAAGGAGCCATTGTGACACTGCAGGGGCTGATGGCATCAAGGAGGCAATTGTGACAGTACAGAACCTCCTAGAAACAAGGCTCCATTGTGACACCGTGGGGAATCATGGAATCAAGGAGCCCATTGTGACACGGCTGCATGGAACCAATGGTCCATGGTTACACGGCGGATTCAAGAAGAGCACGGTGACACCACGCAACATCATGGAACCATAGGTCCATTGTGACACAGCGGGGCCTCATGGAAACAAGGGGACCATTGTGGCAAAGCAGGGCCTAATGGAAGCATGGAGAGCATTGTGACACTAAGGAAACTCCTGGAACCAAGATGACCACTGGCACATAATGGAACCTCATGGAAGCAAGCCTCCACGATGACTTTGGAGGGCCTCGGGGACCACAGGACCCATTGTGACACAGCAGGACCTGGTGGAACCAAGGAGCCTTTGTGATACTCCACATCCACATGGAAGCCAGGGTGCACTGAGACACAGCGGGGCCTTGTTGGAACCAAAGACACCTCTGCAAAAAGCAGGCTAGCTCATAGAAGCAAGGAGTCCATTGTTACAACGTAAAAGCTATGGAACCAAGGGACCATTGTGACACTGCGGGGCCTCATGGAACCAATTGTCCATGATGACAGTGCGGATCAAAGGAGACCATGGTGACACTGCGGAACCTGATGGAACCAAGGAGCCATTGTGACACAGTGGGGCCTCATGGAATCAAGGAGACCATTGTGACCCAGGTGTTGCATGGGAAGGCAAGGAGCCATTGTGACACTTTGGGCTTCTTCCCTTGAGCTCTGCAGCTGGCTGTCCCAGCCCAGCGCACCATGTGCCACCTGCTCTCCTCAGGGCTCTGCCTGCACACAGCCCCAGGAGAAGTTTTCCTGTTTGGAAGGAAAGAATGGAAAAGCCTGAGCAGGTTTCCTAAACAACAAACCCTACTCAGGAGCCACATGCTCAGTACAGGCTGCCTGGAACGATGTCCCCTTTCTACAAGGGTCAGTGTGAGCAGGAATGAATGATCTCTGGGAGCAGAATTCTCGGAGTCTTTCCACTGAATTCTCTGTCCCTGTGTCTTGGGGTGACTTTATCGTGTGTATCCCCTATTGCTGCTCTATGCCCAGAAGTGAACTTTGTGCGTTTCTGTGCCTTTCAACTGAGCCTGAGAGGGGGGAGAGGAAAAAAAACCGGACAAACTTCTCAGAGCGTTTGTTCAAGGACACACATACACACTCCTCTGCATCCTGCTTGCAGCAAGAGCAGAGGAAGCAACTTGGTTTCTTTTTTGCCAGTTTTCAGCTCCTTTTCTCTGGGGGGAGATGGAGAGTTGAACTTTGTTTTCCTGGGACTTCAGGGGGTTTTTTTCCCTTCTTCTCTTCTTGACTCTTTCAACATCAGAGCATATTGGGAGAATTTTCTCCCGAGGTGGGGGCCCTGAATGTGGGCCCATGAGCCAGCTGCAAGGAGGAGGAGAGAGACTACACCTACGGAAGTGTTGGGGTTCCTCCCCCCTGCCATGAGGTCATGGGAGAGGGGACCCTGGGGTAGAGGCATGGCCTGGGCACGGGGGTCTCCCTGCTCCCTGCTCACATGTGCCCTAACCCTGTTCAGCACTGGTTATTTTGTGTTGCCTTGTGCGAGGAGGGCCCTGGTTGTGCCGTGATTGCTCAGTTCTTTGGCAGTGCCCCGCCCATGTGGCTGGAGAAGAAAGAGCTCTGAAACTTCTCTCAAGAATCGCCCCCTGTTTCTTTGCACGGGCCTCGCTGTCTATGGATGTTTCAGGAGACCCCACCGAAACACGGAAGGACTCTCAAATTATCCCAGCTTTCTCTGCACAGCAAGAGCTTTTAATATTTAGCATTGCTATCCTTTTCCTGTGTGTTTGTTAAAAAAATAGTTTTTATCTCTTTCACTTTCTTCCCAGGAAAGTTCTTTTTTCCAAAAACCTGGTGGGGGAGGGCTGGGTGTGAC
Source organism: Aphelocoma coerulescens (assembly GCF_041296385.1). Classification (NCBI taxonomy): domain Eukaryota; kingdom Metazoa; phylum Chordata; class Aves; order Passeriformes; family Corvidae; genus Aphelocoma; species Aphelocoma coerulescens. The sequence goes on along the minus strand of NW_027184024.1, from coordinate 833,991 downwards.
CTGCCTTCTATCAGAGGATATTTTCCTCCAAATTTGTCCAAACCGGCACAGCCTGTCCTTTCCTGGGTCTCTGTTGCAGATGGAAGCTGCTGGTGCCATTGTCAGCTTGAAGCCCTCTTTTGATGCAAGCAGATGTTGCCAGGTGTGTTCAGCAGCTGTTGCTCAATGCTTATGCCAAGCTATTGTGTTCCTCATGGAACCAAGGAGCCATTGTGACACTGCAGGGGCTGATGGCATCAAGGAGGCAATTGTGACAGTACAGAACCTCCTAGAAACAAGGCTCCATTGTGACACCGTGGGGAATCATGGAATCAAGGAGCCCATTGTGACACGGCTGCATGGAACCAATGGTCCATGGTTACACTGCGGATTCAAGAAGAGCACGGTGACACCACGCAACATCATGGAACCATAGGTCCATTGTGACACAGCGGGGCCTCATGGAAACAAGGGGACCATTGTGGCAAAGCAGGGCCTAATGGAAGCATGGAGAGCATTGTGACACTAAGGAAACTCCTGGAACCAAGATGACCACTGGCACATAATGGAACCTCATGGAAGCAAGCCTCCACGATGACTTTGGAGGGCCTCGGGGACCACAGGACCCATTGTGACACAGCAGGACCTGGTGGAACCAAGGAGCCTTTGTGATACTCCACATCCACATGGAAGCCAGGGTGCACTGAGACACAGCGGGGCCTTGTGGGAACCAAAGACACCTCTGCAAAAAGCAGGCTAGCTCATAGAAGCAAGGAGTCCATTGTTACAACGTAAAAGCTATGGAACCAAGGGACCATTGTGACACTGCGGGGCCTCATGGAACCAATTGTCCATGATGACAGTGCGGATCAAAGGAGACCATGGTGACACTGCGGAACCTGATGGAACCAAGGAGCCATTGTGACACAGTGGGGCCTCATGGAATCAAGGAGACCATTGTGACCCAGGTGTTGCATGTGAAGGCAAGGAGCCATTGTGACACTTTGGGCTTCTTCCCTTGAGCTCTGCAGCTGGCTGTCCCAGCCCAGCGCACCATGTGCCACCTGCTCTCCTCAGGGCTCTGCCTGCACACAGCCCCAGGAGAAGTTTTCCTGTTTGCAAGGAAAGAATGGAAAAGCCGGAGCAGGTTTCCTAAACAACAAACCCCACTCAGGAGCCACATGCTCAGTACAGGCTGCCTGGAACGATGTCCCCTTTCTACAAGGGTCAGTGTGAGCAGGAATGAATGATCTCTGGGAGCAGAATTCTCGGAGTCTTTCCACTGAATTCTCTGTCCCTGTGTCTTGGGGTGACTTTATCGTGTGTATCCCCTATTGCTGCTCTATGCTCAGAAGTGAACTTTGTGCGTTTCTGTGCCTTTCAACTGAGCCTGAGAGGGGGGAGAGGAAAAAAACCGGACAAACTTCTCAGAGCGTTTGTTCAAGGACACACATACACACTCCTCTGCATCCTGCTTGCAGCAAGAGCAGAGGAAGCAACTTGGTTTCTTTTTTGCCAGTTTTCAGCTCCTTTTCTCTGGGGGGAGATGGAGAGTTGAACTTTGTTTTCCTGGGACTTCGGGGGGTTTTTTTCCCTTCTTCTCTTCTTGACTCTTTCAACATCAGAGCACATTGGGAGAATTTTCTCCCGAGGTGGGGGCCCTGAATGTGGGCCCATGAGCCAGCTGCAAGGAGGAGGAGAGAGACTACACCTACGGAAGTGTTGGGGTTCCTCCCCCCTGCCATGAGGTCATGGGAGAGGGGACCCTGGGGTAGAGGCATGGCCTGGGCACGGGGGTCTCCCTGCTCCCTGCTCACATGTGCCCTAACCCTGTTCAGCACTGCTTATTTTGTGTTGCCTTGTGCGAGGAGGGCCCTGGTTGTGCTGTGATTGCTCAGTTCTTTGGCAGTGCCCCGCCCATGTGGCTGGAGAAGAAAGAGCTCTGAAACTTCTCTCAAGAATCGCTCCCTGTTTCTTTGCACGGGCCTCGCTGTCTATGGATGTTTCAGGAGACCCCACCGAAACACAGAAGGACTCTCAAATTATCCCAGCTTTCTCTGCACAGCAAGAGCTTTTAATATTTAGCATTGCTATCCTTTTCCTGTGTGTTTGTTAAAAAAATAGTTTTTATCTCTTTCACTTTCTTCCCAGGAAAGTTCTTTTTTCCAAAAACCTGGTGGGGGAGGGCTGGGTGTAACCTGCCTTCTATCAGAGGATATTTTCCTCCAAATTTGTCCAAACCGGCACAGCCTGTCCTTTCCTGGGTCTCTGTTGCAGATGGAAGCTGCTGGTGCCATTGTCAGCTTGAAGCCCTCTTTTGATGCAAGCAGATGTTGCCAGGTGTGTTCAGCAGCTGTTGCTCAATGCTTATGCCAAGCTATTGTGTTCCTCATGGAACCAAGGAGCCATTGTGACACTGCAGGGGCTGATGGCATCAAGGAGGCAATTGTGACAGTACAGAACCTCCTAGAAACAAGGCTCCATTGTGACACCGTGGGGAATCATGGAATCAAGGAGCCCATTGTGACACGGCTGCATGGAACCAATGGTCCATGGTTACACTGCGGATTCAAGAAGAGCACGGTGACACCACGCAACATCATGGAACCATAGGTCCATTGTGACACAGCGGGGCCTCATGGAAACAAGGGGACCATTGTGGCAAAGCAGGGCCTAATGGAAGCATGGAGAGCATTGTGACACTAAGGAAACTCCTGGAACCAAGATGACCACTGGCACATAATGGAACCTCATGGAAGCAAGCCTCCACAATGACTTTGGAGGGCCTCAGGGACCACAGGACCCATTGTGACACAGCAGGACCTGGTGGAACCAAGGAGCCTTTGTGATACTCCACATCCACATGGAAGCCAGGGTGCACTGAGACACAGCGGGGCCTTGTTGGAACCAAAGACACCTCTGCAAAAAGCAGGCTAGCTCATAGAAGCAAGGAGTCCATTGTTACAACGTAAAAGCTATGGAACCAAGGGACCATTGTGACACTGCGGGGCCTCATGGAACCAATTGTCCATGATGACAGTGCGGATCAAAGGAGACCATGGTGACACTGCGGAACCTGATGGAACCAAGGAGCCATTGTGACACAGTGGGGCCTCATGGAATCAAGGAGACCATTGTGACCCAGGTGTTGCATGGGAAGGCAAGGAGCCATTGTGACACTTTGGGCTTCTTCCCTTGAGCTCTGCAGCTGGCTGTCCCAGCCCAGCGCACCATGTGCCACCTGCTCTCCTCAGGGCTCTGCCTGCACACAGCCCCAGGAGAAGTTTTCCTGTTTGCAAGGAAAGAATGGAAAAGCCGGAGCAGGTTTCCTAAACAACAAACCCCACTCAGGAGCCACATGCTCAGTACAGGCTGCCTGGAACGATGTCCCCTTTCTACAAGGGTCAGTGTGAGCAGGAATGAATGATCTCTGGGAGCAGAATTCTCGGAGTCTTTCCACTGAATTCTCTGTCCCTGTGTCTTGGGGTGACTTTATCGTGTGTATCCCCTATTGCTGCTCTATGCTCAGAAGTGAACTTTGTGCGTTTCTGTGCCTTTCAACTGAGCCTGAGAGGGGGGAGAGGAAAAAAACCGGACAAACTTCTCAGAGCGTTTGTTCAAGGACACACATACACACTCCTCTGCATCCTGCTTGCAGCAAGAGCAGAGGAAGCAACTTGGTTTCTTTTTTGCCAGTTTTCAGCTCCTTTTCTCTGGGGGGAGATGGAGAGTTGAACTTTGTTTTCCTGGGACTTCGGGGGGTTTTTTTCCCTTCTTCTCTTCTTGACTCTTTCAACATCAGAGCACATTGGGAGAATTTTCTCCCGAGGTGGGGGCCCTGAATGTGGGCCCATGAGCCAGCTGCAAGGAGGAGGAGAGAGACTACACCTACGGAAGTGTTGGGGTTCCTCCCCCCTGCCATGAGGTCATGGGAGAGGGGACCCTGGGGTAGAGGCATGGCCTGGGCACGGGGGTCTCCCTGCTCCCTGCTCACATGTGCCCTAACCCTGTTCAGCACTGCTTATTTTGTGTTGCCTTGTGCCAGGAGGGCCCTGGTTGTGCTGTGATTGCTCAGTTCTTTGGCAGTGCCCCGCCCATGTGGCTGGAGAAGAAAGAGCTCTGAAACTTCTCTCAAGAATCGCTCCCTGTTTCTTTGCACGGGCCTCGCTGTCTATGGATGTTTCAGGAGACCCCACCGAAACACAGAAGGACTCTCAAATTATCCCAGCTTTCTCTGCACAGCAAGAGCTTTTAATATTTAGCATTGCTATCCTTTTCCTGTGTGTTTGTTAAAAAAATAGTTTTTATCTCTTTCACTTTCTTCCCAGGAAAGTTCTTTTTTCCAAAAACCTGGTGGGGGAGGGCTGGGTGTAACCTGCCTTCTATCAGAGGATATTTTCCTCCAAATTTGTCCAAACCGGCACAGCCTGTCCTTTCCTGGGTCTCTGTTGCAGATGGAAGCTGCTGGTGCCATTGTCAGCTTGAAGCCCTCTTTTGATGCAAGCAGATGTTGCCAGGTGTGTTCAGCAGCTGTTGCTCAATGCTTATGCCAAGCTATTGTGTTCCTCATGGAACCAAGGAGCCATTGTGACACTGCAGGGGCTGATGGCATCAAGGAGGCAATTGTGACAGTACAGAACCTCCTAGAAACAAGGCTCCATTGTGACACCGTGGGGAATCATGGAATCAAGGAGCCCATTGTGACACGGCTGCATGGAACCAATGGTCCATGGTTACACGGCGGATTCAAGAAGAGCACGGTGACACCACGCAACATCATGGAACCATAGGTCCATTGTGACACAGCGGGGCCTCATGGAAACAAGGGGACCATTGTGGCAAAGCAGGGCCTAATGGAAGCATGGAGAGCATTGTGACACTAAGGAAACTCCTGGAACCAAGATGACCACTGGCACATAATGGAACCTCATGGAAGCAAGCCTCCACGATGACTTTGGAGGGCCTCGGGGACCACAGGACCCATTGTGACACAGCAGGACCTGGTGGAACCAAGGAGCCTTTGTGATACTCCACATCCACATGGAAGCCAGGGTGCACTGAGACACAGCGGGGCCTTGTTGGAACCAAAGACACCTCTGCAAAAAGCAGGCTAGCTCATAGAAGCAAGGAGTCCATTGTTACAACGTAAAAGCTATGGAACCAAGGGACCATTGTGACACTGCGGGGCCTCATGGAACCAATTGTCCATGATGACAGTGCGGATCAAAGGAGACCATGGTGACACTGCGGAACCTGATGGAACCAAGGAGCCATTGTGACACAGTGGGGCCTCATGGAATCAAGGAGACCATTGTGACCCAGGTGTTGCATGGGAAGGCAAGGAGCCATTGTGACACTTTGGGCTTCTTCCCTTGAGCTCTGCAGCTGGCTGTCCCAGCCCAGCGCACCATGTGCCACCTGCTCTCCTCAGGGCTCTGCCTGCACACAGCCCCAGGAGAAGTTTTCCTGTTTGGAAGGAAAGAATGGAAAAGCCTGAGCAGGTTTCCTAAACAACAAACCCCACTCAGGAGCCACATGCTCAGTACAGGCTGCCTGGAACGATGTCCCCTTTCTACAAGGGTCAGTGTGAGCAGGAATGAATGATCTCTGGGAGCAGAATTCTCGGAGTCTTTCCACTGAATTCTCTGTCCCTGTGTCTTGGGGTGACTTTATTGTGTGTATCCCCTATTGCTGCTCTATGCCCAGAAGTGAACTTTGTGCGTTTCTGTGCCTTTTAACTGAGCCTGAGAGGGGGGAGAGGAAAAAAAACCGGACAAACTTCTCAGAGCGTTTGTTCAAGGACACACATACACACTCCTCTGCATCCTGCTTGCAGCAAGAGCAGAGGAAGCAACTTGGTTTCTTTTTTGCCAGTTTTCAGCTCCTTTTCTCTGGGGGGAGATGGAGAGTTGAACTTTGTTTTCCTGGGACTTCAGGGGGTTTTTTTCCCTTCTTCTCTTCTTGACTCTTTCAACATCAGAGCACATTGGGAGAATTTTCTCCCGAGGTGGGGGCCCTGAATGTGGGCCCATGAGCCAGCTGCAAGGAGGAGGAGAGAGACTACACCTACGGAAGTGTTGGGGTTCCTCCCCCCTGCCATGAGGTCATGGGAGAGGGGACCCTGGGGTAGAGGCATGGCCTGGGCACGGGGGTCTCCCTGCTCCCTGCTCACATGTGCCCTAACCCTGTTCAGCACTGCTTATTTTGTGTTGCCTTGTGCCAGGAGGGCCCTGGTTGTGCTGTGATTGCTCAGTTCTTTGGCAGTGCCCCGCCCATGTGGCTGGAGAAGAAAGAGCTCTGAAACTTCTCTCAAGAATCGCTCCCTGTTTCTTTGCACGGGCCTCGCTGTCTATGGATGTTTCAGGAGACCCCACCGAAACACAGAAGGACTCTCAAATTATCCCAGCTTTCTCTGCACAGCGAGAGCTTTTAATATTTAGCATTGCTATCCTTTTCCTGTGTGTTTGTTAAAAAAATAGTTTTTATCTCTTTCACTTTCTTCCCAGGAAAGTTCTTTTTTCCAAAAACCTGGTGGGGGAGGGCTGGGTGTAACCTGCCTTCTATCAGAGGATATTTTCCTCCAAATTTGTCCAAACCGGCACAGCCTGTCCTTTCCTGGGTCTCTGTTGCAGATGGAAGCTGCTGGTGCCATTGTCAGCTTGAAGCCCTCTTTTGATGCAAGCAGATGTTGCCAGGTGTGTTCAGCAGCTGTTGCTCAATGCTTATGCCAAGCTATTGTGTTCCTCATGGAACCAAGGAGCCATTGTGACACTGCAGGGGCTGATGGCATCAAGGAGGCAATTGTGACAGTACAGAACCTCCTAGAAACAAGGCTCCATTGTGACACCGTGGGGAATCATGGAATCAAGGAGCCCATTGTGACACGGCTGCATGGAACCAATGGTCCATGGTTACACGGCGGATTCAAGAAGAGCACGGTGACACCACGCAACATCATGGAACCATAGGTCCATTGTGACACAGCGGGGCCTCATGGAAACAAGGGGACCATTGTGGCAAAGCAGGGCCTAATGGAAGCATGGAGAGCATTGTGACACTAAGGAAACTCCTGGAACCAAGATGACCACTGGCACATAATGGAACCTCATGGAAGCAAGCCTCCACGATGACTTTGGAGGGCCTCGGGGACCACAGGACCCATTGTGACACAGCAGGACCTGGTGGAACCAAGGAGCCTTTGTGATACTCCACATCCACATGGAAGCCAGGGTGCACTGAGACACAGCGGGGCCTTGTTGGAACCAAAGACACCTCTGCAAAAAGCAGGCTAGCTCATAGAAGCAAGGAGTCCATTGTTACAACGTAAAAGCTATGGAACCAAGGGACCATTGTGACACTGCGGGGCCTCATGGAACCAATTGTCCATGATGACAGTGCGGATCAAAGGAGACCATGGTGACACTGCGGAACCTGATGGAACCAAGGAGCCATTGTGACACAGTGGGGCCTCATGGAATCAAGGAGACCATTGTGACCCAGGTGTTGCATGGGAAGGCAAGGAGCCATTGTGACACTTTGGGCTTCTTCCCTTGAGCTCTGCAGCTGGCTGTCCCAGCCCAGCGCACCATGTGCCACCTGCTCTCCTCAGGGCTCTGCCTGCACACAGCCCCAGGAGAAGTTTTCCTGTTTGGAAGGAAAGAATGGAAAAGCCTGAGCAGGTTTCCTAAACAACAAACCCTACTCAGGAGCCACATGCTCAGTACAGGCTGCCTGGAACGATGTCCCCTTTCTACAAGGGTCAGTGTGAGCAGGAATGAATGATCTCTGGGAGCAGAATTCTCGGAGTCTTTCCACTGAATTCTCTGTCCCTGTGTCTTGGGGTGACTTTATTGTGTGTATCCCCTATTGCTGCTCTATGCCCAGAAGTGAACTTTGTGCGTTTCTGTGCCTTTCAACTGAGCCTGAGAGGGGGGAGAGGAAAAAAAACCGGACAAACTTCTCAGAGCGTTTGTTCAAGGACACACATACACACTCCTCTGCATCCTGCTTGCAGCAAGAGCAGAGGAAGCAACTTGGTTTCTTTTTTGCCAGTTTTCAGCTCCTTTTCTCTGGGGGGAGATGGAGAGTTGAACTTTGTTTTCCTGGGACTTCAGGGGGTTTTTTTCCCTTCTTCTCTTCTTGACTCTTTCAACATCAGAGCACATTGGGAGAATTTTCTCCCGAGGTGGGGGCCCTGAATGTGGGCCCATGAGCCAGCTGCAAGGAGGAGGAGAGAGACTACACCTACGGAAGTGTTGGGGTTCCTCCCCCCTGCCATGAGGTCATGGGAGAGGGGACCCTGGGGTAGAGGCATGGCCTGGGCACGGGGGTCTCCCTGCTCCCTGCTCACATGTGCCCTAACCCTGTTCAGCACTGCTTATTTTGTGTTGCCTTGTGCGAGGAGGGCCCTGGTTGTGCTGTGATTGCTCAGTTCTTTGGCAGTGCCCCGCCCATGTGGCTGGAGAAGAAAGAGCTCTGAAACTTCTCTCAAGAATCGCTCCCTGTTTCTTTGCACGGGCCTCGCTGTCTATGGATGTTTCAGGAGACCCCACCGAAACACAGAAGGACTCTCAAATTATCCCAGCTTTCTCTGCACAGCGAGAGCTTTTAATATTTAGCATTGCTATCCTTTTCCTGTGTGTTTGTTAAAAAAATAGTTTTTATCTCTTTCACTTTCTTCCCAGGAAAGTTCTTTTTTCCAAAAACCTGGTGGGGGAGGGCTGGGTGTAACCTGCCTTCTATCAGAGGATATTTTCCTCCAAATTTGTCCAAACCGGCACAGCCTGTCCTTTCCTGGGTCTCTGTTGCAGATGGAAGCTGCTGGTGCCATTGTCAGCTTGAAGCCCTCTTTTGATGCAAGCAGATGTTGCCAGGTGTGTTCAGCAGCTGTTGCTCAATGCTTATGCCAAGCTATTGTGTTCCTCATGGAACCAAGGAGCCATTGTGACACTGCAGGGGCTGATGGCATCAAGGAGGCAATTGTGACAGTACAGAACCTCCTAGAAACAAGGCTCCATTGTGACACCGTGGGGAATCATGGAATCAAGGAGCCCATTGTGACACGGCTGCATGGAACCAATGGTCCATGGTTACACGGCGGATTCAAGAAGAGCACGGTGACACCACGCAACATCATGGAACCATAGGTCCATTGTGACACAGCGGGGCCTCATGGAAACAAGGGGACCATTGTGGCAAAGCAGGGCCTAATGGAAGCATGGAGAGCATTGTGACACTAAGGAAACTCCTGGAACCAAGATGACCACTGGCACATAATGGAACCTCATGGAAGCAAGCCTCCACGATGACTTTGGAGGGCCTCGGGGACCACAGGACCCATTGTGACACAGCAGGACCTGGTGGAACCAAGGAGCCTTTGTGATACTCCACATCCACATGGAAGCCAGGGTGCACTGAGACACAGCGGGGCCTTGTTGGAACCAAAGACACCTCTGCAAAAAGCAGGCTAGCTCATAGAAGCAAGGAGTCCATTGTTACAACGTAAAAGCTATGGAACCAAGGGACCATTGTGACACTGCGGGGCCTCATGGAACCAATTGTCCATGATGACAGTGCGGATCAAAGGAGACCATGGTGACACTGCGGAACCTGATGGAACCAAGGAGCCATTGTGACACAGTGGGGCCTCATGGAATCAAGGAGACCATTGTGACCCAGGTGTTGCATGGGAAGGCAAGGAGCCATTGTGACACTTTGGGCTTCTTCCCTTGAGCTCTGCAGCTGGCTGTCCCAGCCCAGCGCACCATGTGCCACCTGCTCTCCTCAGGGCTCTGCCTGCACACAGCCCCAGGAGAAGTTTTCCTGTTTGCAAGGAAAGAATGGAAAAGCCGGAGCAGGTTTCCTAAACAACAAACCCCACTCAGGAGCCACATGCTCAGTACAGGCTGCCGGGAACGATGTCCCCTTTCTACAAGGGTCAGTGTGAGCAGGAATGAATGATCTCTGGGAGCAGAATTCTCGGAGTCTTTCCACTGAATTCTCTGTCCCTGTGTCTTGGGGTGACTTTATCGTGTGTATCCCCTATTGCTGCTCTATGCTCAGAAGTGAACTTTGTGCGTTTCTGTGCCTTTCAACTGAGCCTGAGAGGGGGGAGAGGAAAAAAACCGGACAAACTTCTCAGAGCGTTTGTTCAAGGACACACATACACACTCCTCTGCATCCTGCTTGCAGCAAGAGCAGAGGAAGCAACTTGGTTTCTTTTTTGCCAGTTTTCAGCTCCTTTTCTCTGGGGGGAGATGGAGAGTTGAACTTTGTTTTCCTGGGACTTCGGGGGGTTTTTTTCCCTTCTTCTCTTCTTGACTCTTTCAACATCAGAGCACATTGGGAGAATTTTCTCCCGAGGTGGGGGCCCTGAATGTGGGCCCATGAGCCAGCTGCAAGGAGGAGGAGAGAGACTACACCTACGGAAGTGTTGGGGTTCCTCCCCCCTGCCATGAGGTCATGGGAGAGGGGACCCTGGGGTAGAGGCATGGCCTGGGCACGGGGGTCTCCCTGCTCCCTGCTCACATGTGCCCTAACCCTGTTCAGCACTGCTTATTTTGTGTTGCCTTGTGCCAGGAGGGCCCTGGTTGTGCTGTGATTGCTCAGTTCTTTGGCAGTGCCCCGCCCATGTGGCTGGAGAAGAAAGAGCTCTGAAACTTCTCTCAAGAATCGCTCCCTGTTTCTTTGCACGGGCCTCGCTGTCTATGGATGTTTCAGGAGACCCCACCGAAACACAGAAGGACTCTCAAATTATCCCAGCTTTCTCTGCACAGCAAGAGCTTTTAATATTTAGCATTGCTATCCTTTTCCTGTGTGTTTGTTAAAAAAATAGTTTTTATCTCTTTCACTTTCTTCCCAGGAAAGTTCTTTTTTCCAAAAACCTGGTGGGGGAGGGCTGGGTGTAACCTGCCTTCTATCAGAGGATATTTTCCTCCAAATTTGTCCAAACCGGCACAGCCTGTCCTTTCCTGGGTCTCTGTTGCAGATGGAAGCTGCTGGTGCCATTGTCAGCTTGAAGCCCTCTTTTGATGCAAGCAGATGTTGCCAGGTGTGTTCAGCAGCTGTTGCTCAATGCTTATGCCAAGCTATTGTGTTCCTCATGGAACCAAGGAGCCATTGTGACACTGCAGGGGCTGATGGCATCAAGGAGGCAATTGTGACAGTACAGAACCTCCTAGAAACAAGGCTCCATTGTGACACCGTGGGGAATCATGGAATCAAGGAGCCCATTGTGACACGGCTGCATGGAACCAATGGTCCATGGTTACACGGCGGATTCAAGAAGAGCACGGTGACACCACGCAACATCATGGAACCATAGGTCCATTGTGACACAGCGGGGCCTCATGGAAACAAGGGGACCATTGTGGCAAAGCAGGGCCTAATGGAAGCATGGAGAGCATTGTGACACTAAGGAAACTCCTGGAACCAAGATGACCACTGGCACATAATGGAACCTCATGGAAGCAAGCCTCCACGATGACTTTGGAGGGCCTCGGGGACCACAGGACCCATTGTGACACAGCAGGACCTGGTGGAACCAAGGAGCCTTTGTGATACTCCACATCCACATGGAAGCCAGGGTGCACTGAGACACAGCGGGGCCTTGTTGGAACCAAAGACACCTCTGCAAAAAGCAGGCTAGCTCATAGAAGCAAGGAGTCCATTGTTACAACGTAAAAGCTATGGAACCAAGGGACCATTGTGACACTGCGGGGCCTCATGGAACCAATTGTCCATGATGACAGTGCGGATCAAAGGAGACCATGGTGACACTGCGGAACCTGATGGAACCAAGGAGCCATTGTGACACAGTGGGGCCTCATGGAATCAAGGAGACCATTGTGACCCAGGTGTTGCATGGGAAGGCAAGGAGCCATTGTGACACTTTGGGCTTCTTCCCTTGAGCTCTGCAGCTGGCTGTCCCAGCCCAGCGCACCATGTGCCACCTGCTCTCCTCAGGGCTCTGCCTGCACACAGCCCCAGGAGAAGTTTTCCTGTTTGGAAGGAAAGAATGGAAAAGCCTGAGCAGGTTTCCTAAACAACAAACCCCACTCAGGAGCCACATGCTCAGTACAGGCTGCCTGGAACGATGTCCCCTTTCTACAAGGGTCAGTGTGAGCAGGAATGAATGATCTCTGGGAGCAGAATTCTCGGAGTCTTTCCACTGAATTCTCTGTCCCTGTGTCTTGGGGTGACTTTATTGTGTGTATCCCCTATTGCTGCTCTATGCCCAGAAGTGAACTTTGTGCGTTTCTGTGCCTTTTAACTGAGCCTGAGAGGGGGGAGAGGAAAAAAAACCGGACAAACTTCTCAGAGCGTTTGTTCAAGGACACACATACACACTCCTCTGCATCCTGCTTGCAGCAAGAGCAGAGGAAGCAACTTGGTTTCTTTTTTGCCAGTTTTCAGCTCCTTTTCTCTGGGGGGAGATGGAGAGTTGAACTTTGTTTTCCTGGGACTTCAGGGGGTTTTTTTCCCTTCTTCTCTTCTTGACTCTTTCAACATCAGAGCACATTGGGAGAATTTTCTCCCGAGGTGGGGGCCCTGAATGTGGGCCCATGAGCCAGCTGCAAGGAGGAGGAGAGAGACTACACCTACGGAAGTGTTGGGGTTCCTCCCCCCTGCCATGAGGTCATGGGAGAGGGGACCCTGGGGTAGAGGCATGGCCTGGGCACGGGGGTCTCCCTGCTCCCTGCTCACATGTGCCCTAACCCTGTTCAGCACTGCTTATTTTGTGTTGCCTTGTGCCAGGAGGGCCCTGGTTGTGCTGTGATTGCTCAGTTCTTTGGCAGTGCCCCGCCCATGTGGCTGGAGAAGAAAGAGCTCTGAAACTTCTCTCAAGAATCGCTCCCTGTTTCTTTGCACGGGCCTCGCTGTCTATGGATGTTTCAGGAGACCCCACCGAAACACAGAAGGACTCTCAAATTATCCCAGCTTTCTCTGCACAGCGAGAGCTTTTAATATTTAGCATTGCTATCCTTTTCCTGTGTGTTTGTTAAAAAAATAGTTTTTATCTCTTTCACTTTCTTCCCAGGAAAGTTCTTTTTTCCAAAAACCTGGTGGGGGAGGGCTGGGTGTAACCTGCCTTCTATCAGAGGATATTTTCCTCCAAATTTGTCCAAACCGGCACAGCCTGTCCTTTCCTGGGTCTCTGTTGCAGATGGAAGCTGCTGGTGCCATTGTCAGCTTGAAGCCCTCTTTTGATGCAAGCAGATGTTGCCAGGTGTGTTCAGCAGCTGTTGCTCAATGCTTATGCCAAGCTATTGTGTTCCTCATGGAACCAAGGAGCCATTGTGACACTGCAGGGGCTGATGGCATCAAGGAGGCAATTGTGACAGTACAGAACCTCCTAGAAACAAGGCTCCATTGTGACACCGTGGGGAATCATGGAATCAAGGAGCCCATTGTGACACGGCTGCATGGAACCAATGGTCCATGGTTACACGGCGGATTCAAGAAGAGCACGGTGACACCACGCAACATCATGGAACCATAGGTCCATTGTGACACAGCGGGGCCTCATGGAAACAAGGGGACCATTGTGGCAAAGCAGGGCCTAATGGAAGCATGGAGAGCATTGTGACACTAAGGAAACTCCTGGAACCAAGATGACCACTGGCACATAATGGAACCTCATGGAAGCAAGCCTCCACGATGACTTTGGAGGGCCTCGGGGACCACAGGACCCATTGTGACACAGCAGGACCTGGTGGAACCAAGGAGCCTTTGTGATACTCCACATCCACATGGAAGCCAGGGTGCACTGAGACACAGCGGGGCCTTGTTGGAACCAAAGACACCTCTGCAAAAAGCAGGCTAGCTCATAGAAGCAAGGAGTCCATTGTTACAACGTAAAAGCTATGGAACCAAGGGACCATTGTGACACTGCGGGGCCTCATGGAACCAATTGTCCATGATGACAGTGCGGATCAAAGGAGACCATGGTGACACTGCGGAACCTGATGGAACCAAGGAGCCATTGTGACACAGTGGGGCCTCATGGAATCAAGGAGACCATTGTGACCCAGGTGTTGCATGGGAAGGCAAGGAGCCATTGTGACACTTTGGGCTTCTTCCCTTGAGCTCTGCAGCTGGCTGTCCCAGCCCAGCGCACCATGTGCCACCTGCTCTCCTCAGGGCTCTGCCTGCACACAGCCCCAGGAGAAGTTTTCCTGTTTGGAAGGAAAGAATGGAAAAGCCTGAGCAGGTTTCCTAAACAACAAACCCTACTCAGGAGCCACATGCTCAGTACAGGCTGCCTGGAACGATGTCCCCTTTCTACAAGGGTCAGTGTGAGCAGGAATGAATGATCTCTGGGAGCAGAATTCTCGGAGTCTTTCCACTGAATTCTCTGTCCCTGTGTCTTGGGGTGACTTTATTGTGTGTATCCCCTATTGCTGCTCTATGCCCAGAAGTGAACTTTGTGCGTTTCTGTGCCTTTCAACTGAGCCTGAGAGGGGGGAGAGGAAAAAAAACCGGACAAACTTCTCAGAGCGTTTGTTCAAGGACACACATACACACTCCTCTGCATCCTGCTTGCAGCAAGAGCAGAGGAAGCAACTTGGTTTCTTTTTTGCCAGTTTTCAGCTCCTTTTCTCTGGGGGGAGATGGAGAGTTGAACTTTGTTTTCCTGGGACTTCAGGGGGTTTTTTTCCCTTCTTCTCTTCTTGACTCTTTCAACATCAGAGCACATTGGGAGAATTTTCTCCCGAGGTGGGGGCCCTGAATGTGGGCCCATGAGCCAGCTGCAAGGAGGAGGAGAGAGACTACACCTACGGAAGTGTTGGGGTTCCTCCCCCCTGCCATGAGGTCATGGGAGAGGGGACCCTGGGGTAGAGGCATGGCCTGGGCACGGGGGTCTCCCTGCTCCCTGCTCACATGTGCCCTAACCCTGTTCAGCACTGCTTATTTTGTGTTGCCTTGTGCGAGGAGGGCCCTGGTTGTGCTGTGATTGCTCAGTTCTTTGGCAGTGCCCCGCCCATGTGGCTGGAGAAGAAAGAGCTCTGAAACTTCTCTCAAGAATCGCTCCCTGTTTCTTTGCACGGGCCTCGCTGTCTATGGATGTTTCAGGAGACCCCACCGAAACACAGAAGGACTCTCAAATTATCCCAGCTTTCTCTGCACAGCGAGAGCTTTTAATATTTAGCATTGCTATCCTTTTCCTGTGTGTTTGTTAAAAAAATAGTTTTTATCTCTTTCACTTTCTTCCCAGGAAAGTTCTTTTTTCCAAAAACCTGGTGGGGGAGGGCTGGGTGTAACCTGCCTTCTATCAGAGGATATTTTCCTCCAAATTTGTCCAAACCGGCACAGCCTGTCCTTTCCTGGGTCTCTGTTGCAGATGGAAGCTGCTGGTGCCATTGTCAGCTTGAAGCCCTCTTTTGATGCAAGCAGATGTTGCCAGGTGTGTTCAGCAGCTGT
Source organism: Aphelocoma coerulescens (assembly GCF_041296385.1). NCBI lineage: Eukaryota > Metazoa > Chordata > Aves > Passeriformes > Corvidae > Aphelocoma > Aphelocoma coerulescens. The sequence continues at coordinate 818,589 of NW_027184024.1, read as the reverse complement.
TGCTCAATGCTTATGCCAAGCTATTGTGTTCCTCATGGAACCAAGGAGCCATTGTGACACTGCAGGGGCTGATGGCATCAAGGAGGCAATTGTGACAGTACAGAACCTCCTAGAAACAAGGCTCCATTGTGACACCGTGGGGAATCATGGAATCAAGGAGCCCATTGTGACACGGCTGCATGGAACCAATGGTCCATGGTTACACGGCGGATTCAAGAAGAGCACGGTGACACCACGCAACATCATGGAACCATAGGTCCATTGTGACACAGCGGGGCCTCATGGAAACAAGGGGACCATTGTGGCAAAGCAGGGCCTAATGGAAGCATGGAGAGCATTGTGACACTAAGGAAACTCCTGGAACCAAGATGACCACTGGCACATAATGGAACCTCATGGAAGCAAGCCTCCACGATGACTTTGGAGGGCCTCGGGGACCACAGGACCCATTGTGACACAGCAGGACCTGGTGGAACCAAGGAGCCTTTGTGATACTCCACATCCACATGGAAGCCAGGGTGCACTGAGACACAGCGGGGCCTTGTTGGAACCAAAGACACCTCTGCAAAAAGCAGGCTAGCTCATAGAAGCAAGGAGTCCATTGTTACAACGTAAAAGCTATGGAACCAAGGGACCATTGTGACACTGCGGGGCCTCATGGAACCAATTGTCCATGATGACAGTGCGGATCAAAGGAGACCATGGTGACACTGCGGAACCTGATGGAACCAAGGAGCCATTGTGACACAGTGGGGCCTCATGGAATCAAGGAGACCATTGTGACCCAGGTGTTGCATGGGAAGGCAAGGAGCCATTGTGACACTTTGGGCTTCTTCCCTTGAGCTCTGCAGCTGGCTGTCCCAGCCCAGCGCACCATGTGCCACCTGCTCTCCTCAGGGCTCTGCCTGCACACAGCCCCAGGAGAAGTTTTCCTGTTTGGAAGGAAAGAATGGAAAAGCCTGAGCAGGTTTCCTAAACAACAAACCCTACTCAGGAGCCACATGCTCAGTACAGGCTGCCTGGAACGATGTCCCCTTTCTACAAGGGTCAGTGTGAGCAGGAATGAATGATCTCTGGGAGCAGAATTCTCGGAGTCTTTCCACTGAATTCTCTGTCCCTGTGTCTTGGGGTGACTTTATCGTGTGTATCCCCTATTGCTGCTCTATGCCCAGAAGTGAACTTTGTGCGTTTCTGTGCCTTTCAACTGAGCCTGAGAGGGGGGAGAGGAAAAAAAACCGGACAAACTTCTCAGAGCGTTTGTTCAAGGACACACATACACACTCCTCTGCATCCTGCTTGCAGCAAGAGCAGAGGAAGCAACTTGGTTTCTTTTTTGCCAGTTTTCAGCTCCTTTTCTCTGGGGGGAGATGGAGAGTTGAACTTTGTTTTCCTGGGACTTCAGGGGGTTTTTTTCCCTTCTTCTCTTCTTGACTCTTTCAACATCAGAGCATATTGGGAGAATTTTCTCCCGAGGTGGGGGCCCTGAATGTGGGCCCATGAGCCAGCTGCAAGGAGGAGGAGAGAGACTACACCTACGGAAGTGTTGGGGTTCCTCCCCCCTGCCATGAGGTCATGGGAGAGGGGACCCTGGGGTAGAGGCATGGCCTGGGCACGGGGGTCTCCCTGCTCCCTGCTCACATGTGCCCTAACCCTGTTCAGCACTGGTTATTTTGTGTTGCCTTGTGCGAGGAGGGCCCTGGTTGTGCCGTGATTGCTCAGTTCTTTGGCAGTGCCCCGCCCATGTGGCTGGAGAAGAAAGAGCTCTGAAACTTCTCTCAAGAATCGCCCCCTGTTTCTTTGCACGGGCCTCGCTGTCTATGGATGTTTCAGGAGACCCCACCGAAACACGGAAGGACTCTCAAATTATCCCAGCTTTCTCTGCACAGCAAGAGCTTTTAATATTTAGCATTGCTATCCTTTTCCTGTGTGTTTGTTAAAAAAATAGTTTTTATCTCTTTCACTTTCTTCCCAGGAAAGTTCTTTTTTCCAAAAACCTGGTGGGGGAGGGCTGGGTGTGACCTGCCTTCTATCAGAGGATATTTTCCTCCAAATTTGTCCAAACCGGCACAGCCTGTCCTTTCCTGGGTCTCTGTTGCAGATGGAAGCTGCTGGTGCCATTGTCAGCTTGAAGCCCTCTTTTGATGCAAGCAGATGTTGCCAGGTGTGTTCAGCAGCTGTTGCTCAATGCTTATGCCAAGCTATTGTGTTCCTCATGGAACCAAGGAGCCATTGTGACACTGCAGGGGCTGATGGCATCAAGGAGGCAATTGTGACAGTACAGAACCTCCTAGAAACAAGGCTCCATTGTGACACCGTGGGGAATCATGGAATCAAGGAGCCCATTGTGACACGGCTGCATGGAACCAATGGTCCATGGTTACACGGCGGATTCAAGAAGAGCACGGTGACACCACGCAACATCATGGAACCATAGGTCCATTGTGACACAGCGGGGCCTCATGGAAACAAGGGGACCATTGTGGCAAAGCAGGGCCTAATGGAAGCATGGAGAGCATTGTGACACTAAGGAAACTCCTGGAACCAAGATGACCACTGGCACATAATGGAACCTCATGGAAGCAAGCCTCCACGATGACTTTGGAGGGCCTCGGGGACCACAGGACCCATTGTGACACAGCAGGACCTGGTGGAACCAAGGAGCCTTTGTGATACTCCACATCCACATGGAAGCCAGGGTGCACTGAGACACAGCGGGGCCTTGTGGGAACCAAAGACACCTCTGCAAAAAGCAGGCTAGCTCATAGAAGCAAGGAGTCCATTGTTACAACGTAAAAGCTATGGAACCAAGGGACCATTGTGACACTGCGGGGCCTCATGGAACCAATTGTCCATGATGACAGTGCGGATCAAAGGAGACCATGGTGACACTGCGGAACCTGATGGAACCAAGGAGCCATTGTGACACAGTGGGGCCTCATGGAATCAAGGAGACCATTGTGACCCAGGTGTTGCATGTGAAGGCAAGGAGCCATTGTGACACTTTGGGCTTCTTCCCTTGAGCTCTGCAGCTGGCTGTCCCAGCCCAGCGCACCATGTGCCACCTGCTCTCCTCAGGGCTCTGCCTGCACACAGCCCCAGGAGAAGTTTTCCTGTTTGCAAGGAAAGAATGGAAAAGCCGGAGCAGGTTTCCTAAACAACAAACCCCACTCAGGAGCCACATGCTCAGTACAGGCTGCCTGGAACGATGTCCCCTTTCTACAAGGGTCAGTGTGAGCAGGAATGAATGATCTCTGGGAGCAGAATTCTCGGAGTCTTTCCACTGAATTCTCTGTCCCTGTGTCTTGGGGTGACTTTATCGTGTGTATCCCCTATTGCTGCTCTATGCTCAGAAGTGAACTTTGTGCGTTTCTGTGCCTTTCAACTGAGCCTGAGAGGGGGGAGAGGAAAAAAACCGGACAAACTTCTCAGAGCGTTTGTTCAAGGACACACATACACACTCCTCTGCATCCTGCTTGCAGCAAGAGCAGAGGAAGCAACTTGGTTTCTTTTTTGCCAGTTTTCAGCTCCTTTTCTCTGGGGGGAGATGGAGAGTTGAACTTTGTTTTCCTGGGACTTCGGGGGGTTTTTTTCCCTTCTTCTCTTCTTGACTCTTTCAACATCAGAGCACATTGGGAGAATTTTCTCCCGAGGTGGGGGCCCTGAATGTGGGCCCATGAGCCAGCTGCAAGGAGGAGGAGAGAGACTACACCTACGGAAGTGTTGGGGTTCCTCCCCCCTGCCATGAGGTCATGGGAGAGGGGACCCTGGGGTAGAGGCATGGCCTGGGCACGGGGGTCTCCCTGCTCCCTGCTCACATGTGCCCTAACCCTGTTCAGCACTGCTTATTTTGTGTTGCCTTGTGCCAGGAGGGCCCTGGTTGTGCTGTGATTGCTCAGTTCTTTGGCAGTGCCCCGCCCATGTGGCTGGAGAAGAAAGAGCTCTGAAACTTCTCTCAAGAATCGCTCCCTGTTTCTTTGCACGGGCCTCGCTGTCTATGGATGTTTCAGGAGACCCCACCGAAACACAGAAGGACTCTCAAATTATCCCAGCTTTCTCTGCACAGCAAGAGCTTTTAATATTTAGCATTGCTATCCTTTTCCTGTGTGTTTGTTAAAAAAATAGTTTTTATCTCTTTCACTTTCTTCCCAGGAAAGTTCTTTTTTCCAAAAACCTGGTGGGGGAGGGCTGGGTGTAACCTGCCTTCTATCAGAGGATATTTTCCTCCAAATTTGTCCAAACCGGCACAGCCTGTCCTTTCCTGGGTCTCTGTTGCAGATGGAAGCTGCTGGTGCCATTGTCAGCTTGAAGCCCTCTTTTGATGCAAGCAGATGTTGCCAGGTGTGTTCAGCAGCTGTTGCTCAATGCTTATGCCAAGCTATTGTGTTCCTCATGGAACCAAGGAGCCATTGTGACACTGCAGGGGCTGATGGCATCAAGGAGGCAATTGTGACAGTACAGAACCTCCTAGAAACAAGGCTCCATTGTGACACCGTGGGGAATCATGGAATCAAGGAGCCCATTGTGACACGGCTGCATGGAACCAATGGTCCATGGTTACACGGCGGATTCAAGAAGAGCACGGTGACACCACGCAACATCATGGAACCATAGGTCCATTGTGACACAGCGGGGCCTCATGGAAACAAGGGGACCATTGTGGCAAAGCAGGGCCTAATGGAAGCATGGAGAGCATTGTGACACTAAGGAAACTCCTGGAACCAAGATGACCACTGGCACATAATGGAACCTCATGGAAGCAAGCCTCCACGATGACTTTGGAGGGCCTCGGGGACCACAGGACCCATTGTGACACAGCAGGACCTGGTGGAACCAAGGAGCCTTTGTGATACTCCACATCCACATGGAAGCCAGGGTGCACTGAGACACAGCGGGGCCTTGTGGGAACCAAAGACACCTCTGCAAAAAGCAGGCTAGCTCATAGAAGCAAGGAGTCCATTGTTACAACGTAAAAGCTATGGAACCAAGGGACCATTGTGACACTGCGGGGCCTCATGGAACCAATTGTCCATGATGACAGTGCGGATCAAAGGAGACCATGGTGACACTGCGGAACCTGATGGAACCAAGGAGCCATTGTGACACAGTGGGGCCTCATGGAATCAAGGAGACCATTGTGACCCAGGTGTTGCATGGGAAGGCAAGGAGCCATTGTGACACTTTGGGCTTCTTCCCTTGAGCTCTGCAGCTGGCTGTCCCAGCCCAGCGCACCATGTGCCACCTGCTCTCCTCAGGGCTCTGCCTGCACACAGCCCCAGGAGAAGTTTTCCTGTTTGCAAGGAAAGAATGGAAAAGCCGGAGCAGGTTTCCTAAACAACAAACCCCACTCAGGAGCCACATGCTCAGTACAGGCTGCCTGGAACGATGTCCCCTTTCTACAAGGGTCAGTGTGAGCAGGAATGAATGATCTCTGGGAGCAGAATTCTCGGAGTCTTTCCACTGAATTCTCTGTCCCTGTGTCTTGGGGTGACTTTATCGTGTGTATCCCCTATTGCTGCTCTATGCTCAGAAGTGAACTTTGTGCGTTTCTGTGCCTTTCAACTGAGCCTGAGAGGGGGGAGAGGAAAAAAACCGGACAAACTTCTCAGAGCGTTTGTTCAAGGACGCACATACACACTCCTCTGCATCCTGCTTGCAGCAAGAGCAGAGGAAGCAACTTGGTTTCTTTTTTGCCAGTTTTCAGCTCCTTTTCTCTGGGGGGAGATGGAGAGTTGAACTTTGTTTTCCTGGGACTTCGGGGGGTTTTTTTCCCTTCTTCTCTTCTTGACTCTTTCAACATCAGAGCACATTGGGAGAATTTTCTCCCGAGGTGGGGGCCCTGAATGTGGGCCCATGAGCCAGCTGCAAGGAGGAGGAGAGAGACTACACCTACGGAAGTGTTGGGGTTCCTCCCCCCTGCCATGAGGTCATGGGAGAGGGGACCCTGGGGTAGAGGCATGGCCTGGGCACGGGGGTCTCCCTGCTCCCTGCTCACATGTGCCCTAACCCTGTTCAGCACTGGTTATTTTGTGTTGCCCTGTGACAGGAGGGCCCTGGTTGTGCCGTGATTGCTCAGTTCTTTGGCAGTGCCCCGCCCATGTGGCTGGAGAAGAAAGAGCTCTGAAACTTCTCTCAAGAATCGCCCCCTGTTTCTTTGCACGGGCCTCGCTGTCTATGGATGTTTCAGGAGACCCCACCGAAACACGGAAGGACTCTCAAATTATCCCAGCTTTCTCTGCACAGCAAGAGCTTTTAATATTTAGCATTGCTATCCTTTTCCTGTGTGTTTGTTAAAAAAATAGTTTTTATCTCTTTCACTTTCTTCCCAGGAAAGTTCTTTTTTCCAAAAACCTGGTGGGGGAGGGCTGGGTGTAACCTGCCTTCTATCAGAGGATATTTTCCTCCACATTTGTCCAAACCGGCACAGCCTGTCCTTTCCTGGGTCTCTGTTGCAGATGGAAGCTGCTGGTGCCATTGTCAGCTTGAAGCCCTCTTTTGATGCAAGCAGATGTTGCCAGGTGTGTTCAGCAGCTGTTGCTCAATGCTTATGCCAAGCTATTGTGTTCCTCATGGAACCAAGGAGCCATTGTGACACTGCAGGGGCTGATGGCATCAAGGAGGCAATTGTGACAGTACAGAACCTCCTAGAAACAAGGCTCCATTGTGACACCGTGGGGAATCATGGAATCAAGGAGCCCATTGTGACACGGCTGCATGGAACCAATGGTCCATGGTTACACTGCGGATTCAAGAAGAGCACGGTGACACCACGCAACATCATGGAACCATAGGTCCATTGTGACACAGTGGGGCCTCATGGAAACAAGGGGACCATTGTGGCAAAGCAGGGCCTAATGGAAGCATGGAGAGCATTGTGACACTAAGGAAACTCCTGGAACCAAGATGACCACTGGCACATAATGGAACCTCATGGAAGCAAGCCTCCACGATGACTTTGGAGGGCCTCGGGGACCACAGGACCCATTGTGACACAGCAGGACCTGGTGGAACCAAGGAGCCTTTGTGATACTCCACATCCACATGGAAGCCAGGGTGCACTGAGACACAGCGGGGCCTTGTGGGAACCAAAGACACCTCTGCAAAAAGCAGGCTAGCTCATAGAAGCAAGGAGTCCATTGTTACAACGTAAAAGCTATGGAACCAAGGGACCATTGTGACACTGCGGGGCCTCATGGAACCAATTGTCCATGATGACAGTGCGGATCAAAGGAGACCACGGTGACACTGCGGAACCTGATGGAACCAAGGAGCCATTGTGACACAGTGGGGCCTCATGGAATCAAGGAGACCATTGTGACCCAGGTGTTGCATGTGAAGGCAAGGAGCCATTGTGACACTTTGGGCTTCTTCCCTTGAGCTCTGCAGCTGGCTGTCCCAGCCCAGCGCACCATGTGCCACCTGCTCTCCTCAGGGCTCTGCCTGCACACAGCCCCAGGAGAAGTTTTCCTGTTTGCAAGGAAAGAATGGAAAAGCCTGAGCAGGTTTCCTAAACAACAAACCCCACTCAGGAGCCACATGCTCAGTACAGGCTGCCTGGAACGATGTCCCCTTTCTACAAGGGTCAGTGTGAGCAGGAATGAATGATCTCTGGGAGCAGAATTCTCGGAGTCTTTCCACTGAATTCTCTGTCCCTGTGTCTTGGGGTGACTTTATTGTGTGTATCCCCTATTGCTGCTCTATGCCCAGAAGTGAACTTTGTGCATTTCTGTGCCTTTCAACTGAGCCTGAGAGGGGGGAGAGGAAAAAAAACCGGACAAACTTCTCAGAGCGTTTGTTCAAGGACACACATACACACTCCTCTGCATCCTGCTTGCAGCAAGAGCAGAGGAAGCAACTTTGTTTCTTTTTAGCCAGTTTTCAGCTCCTTTTCTCTGGGGGGAGATGGAGAGTTGAACTTTGTTTTCCTGGGACTTCGGGGGGTTTTTTTCCCTTCTTCTCTTCTTGACTCTTTCAACATCAGAGCACATTGGGAGAATTTTCTCCCGAGGTGGGGGCCCTGAATGTGGGCCCATGAGCCAGCTGCAAGGAGGAGGAGAGAGACTACACCTACGGAAGTGTTGGGGTTCCTCCCCCCTGCCATGAGGTCATGGGAGAGGGGACCCTGGGGTAGAGGCATGGCCTGGGCACGGGGGTCTCCCTGCTCCCTGCTCACATGTGCCCTAACCCTGTTCAGCACTGGTTATTTTGTGTTGCCCTGTGCCAGGAGGGCCCTGGTTGTGCCGTGATTGCTCAGTTCTTTGGCAGTGCCCCGCCCATGTGGCTGGAGAAGAAAGAGCTCTGAAACTTCTCTCAAGAATCGCCCCCTGTTTCTTTGCACGGGCCTCGCTGTCTATGGATGTTTCAGGAGACCCCACCGAAACACAGAAGGACTCTCAAATTATCCCAGCTTTCTCTGCACAGCAAGAGCTTTTAATATTTAGCATTGCTATCCTTTTCCTGTGTGTTTGTTAAAAAAATAGTTTTTATCTCTTTCACTTTCTTCCCAGGAAAGTTCTTTTTTCCAAAAACCTGGTGGGGGAGGGCTGGGTGTAACCTGCCTTCTATCAGAGGATATTTTCCTCCACATTTGTCCAAACCGGCACAGCCTGTCCTTTCCTGGGTCTCTGTTGCAGATGGAAGCTGCTGGTGCCATTGTCAGCTTGAAGCCCTCTTTTGATGCAAGCAGATGTTGCCAGGTGTGTTCAGCAGCTGTTGCTCAATGCTTATGCCAAGCTATTGTGTTCCTCATGGAACCAAGGAGCCATTGTGACACTGCAGGGGCTGATGGCATCAAGGAGGCAATTGTGACAGTACAGAACCTCCTAGAAACAAGGCTCCATTGTGACACCGTGGGGAATCATGGAATCAAGGAGCCCATTGTGACACGGCTGCATGGAACCAATGGTCCATGGTTACACTGCGGATTCAAGAAGAGCACGGTGACACCACGCAACATCATGGAACCATAGGTCCATTGTGACACAGCGGGGCCTCATGGAAACAAGGGGACCATTGTGGCAAAGCAGGGCCTAATGGAAGCATGGAGAGCATTGTGACACTAAGGAAACTCCTGGAACCAAGATGACCACTGGCACATAATGGAACCTCATGGAAGCAAGCCTCCACAATGACTTTGGAGGGCCTCAGGGACCACAGGACCCATTGTGACACAGCAGGACCTGGTGGAACCAAGGAGCCTTTGTGATACTCCACATCCACATGGAAGCCAGGGTGCACTGAGACACAGCGGGGCCTTGTTGGAACCAAAGACACCTCTGCAAAAAGCAGGCTAGCTCATAGAAGCAAGGAGTCCATTGTTACAACGTAAAAGCTATGGAACCAAGGGACCATTGTGACACTGCGGGGCCTCATGGAACCAATTGTCCATGATGACAGTGCGGATCAAAGGAGACCATGGTGACACTGCGGAACCTGATGGAACCAAGGAGCCATTGTGACACAGTGGGGCCTCATGGAATCAAGGAGACCATTGTGACCCAGGTGTTGCATGGGAAGGCAAGGAGCCATTGTGACACTTTGGGCTTCTTCCCTTGAGCTCTGCAGCTGGCTGTCCCAGCCCAGCGCACCATGTGCCACCTGCTCTCCTCAGGGCTCTGCCTGCACACAGCCCCAGGAGAAGATTTCCTGTTTGCAAGGAAAGAATGGAAAAGCCGGAGCAGGTTTCCTAAACAACAAACCCCACTCAGGAGCCACATGCTCAGTACAGGCTGCCTGGAACGATGTCCCCTTTCTACAAGGGTCAGTGTGAGCAGGAATGAATGATCTCTGGGAGCAGAATTCTCGGAGTCTTTCCACTGAATTCTCTGTCCCTGTGTCTTGGGGTGACTTTATCGTGTGTATCCCCTATTGCTGCTCTATGCTCAGAAGTGAACTTTGTGCATTTCTGTGCCTTTCAACTGAGCCTGAGAGGGGGGAGAGGAAAAAAACCGGACAAACTTCTCAGAGCGTTTGTTCAAGGACACACATACACACTCCTCTGCATCCTGCTTGCAGCAAGAGCAGAGGAAGCAACTTGGTTTCTTTTTTGCCAGTTTTCAGCTCCTTTTCTCTGGGGGGAGATGGAGAGTTGAACTTTGTTTTCCTGGGACTTCGGGGGGTTTTTTTCCCTTCTTCTCTTCTTGACTCTTTCAACATCAGAGCACATTGGGAGAATTTTCTCCCGAGGTGGGGGCCCTGAATGTGGGCCCATGAGCCAGCTGCAAGGAGGAGGAGAGAGACTACACCTACGGAAGTGTTGGGGTTCCTCCCCCCTGCCATGAGGTCATGGGAGAGGGGACCCTGGGGTAGAGGCATGGCCTGGGCACGGGGGTCTCCCTGCTCCCTGCTCACATGTGCCCTAACCCTGTTCAGCACTGCTTATTTTGTGTTGCCTTGTGCCAGGAGGGCCCTGGTTGTGCTGTGATTGCTCAGTTCTTTGGCAGTGCCCCGCCCATGTGGCTGGAGAAGAAAGAGCTCTGAAACTTCTCTCAAGAATCGCTCCCTGTTTCTTTGCACGGGCCTCGCTGTCTATGGATGTTTCAGGAGACCCCACCGAAACACAGAAGGACTCTCAAATTATCCCAGCTTTCTCTGCACAGCAAGAGCTTTTAATATTTAGCATTGCTATCCTTTTCCTGTGTGTTTGTTAAAAAAATAGTTTTTATCTCTTTCACTTTCTTCCCAGGAAAGTTCTTTTTTCCAAAAACCTGGTGGGGGAGGGCTGGGTGTAACCTGCCTTCTATCAGAGGATATTTTCCTCCACATTTGTCCAAACCGGCACAGCCTGTCCTTTCCTGGGTCTCTGTTGCAGATGGAAGCTGCTGGTGCCATTGTCAGCTTGAAGCCCTCTTTTGATGCAAGCAGATGTTGCCAGGTGTGTTCAGCAGCTGTTGCTCAATGCTTATGCCAAGCTATTGTGTTCCTCATGGAACCAAGGAGCCATTGTGACACTGCAGGGGCTGATGGCATCAAGGAGGCAATTGTGACAGTACAGAACCTCCTAGAAACAAGGCTCCATTGTGACACCGTGGGGAATCATGGAATCAAGGAGCCCATTGTGACACGGCTGCATGGAACCAATGGTCCATGGTTACACGGCGGATTCAAGAAGAGCACGGTGACACCACGCAACATCATGGAACCATAGGTCCATTGTGACACAGCGGGGCCTCATGGAAACAAGGGGACCATTGTGGCAAAGCAGGGCCTAATGGAAGCATGGAGAGCATTGTGACACTAAGGAAACTCCTGGAACCAAGATGACCACTGGCACATAATGGAACCTCATGGAAGCAAGCCTCCACAATGACTTTGGAGGGCCTCAGGGACCACAGGGCCCATTGTGACACAGCAGGACCTGGTGGAACCAAGGAGCCTTTGTGATACTCCACATCCACATGGAAGCCAGGGTGCACTGAGACACAGCGGGGCCTTGTTGGAACCAAAGACACCTCTGCAAAAAGCAGGCTAGCTCATAGAAGCAAGGAGTCCATTGTTACAACGTAAAAGCTATGGAACCAAGGGACCATTGTGACACTGCGGGGCCTCATGGAACCAATTGTCCATGATGACAGTGCGGATCAAAGGAGACCATGGTGACACTGCGGAACCTGATGGAACCAAGGAGCCATTGTGACACAGTGGGGCCTCATGGAATCAAGGAGACCATTGTGACCCAGGTGTTGCATGTGAAGGCAAGGAGCCATTGTGACACTTTGGGCTTCTTCCCTTGAGCTCTGCAGCTGGCTGTCCCAGCCCAGCGCACCATGTGCCACCTGCTCTCCTCAGGGCTCTGCCTGCACACAGCCCCAGGAGAAGTTTTCCTGTTTGCAAGGAAAGAATGGAAAAGCCGGAGCAGGTTTCCTAAACAACAAACCCCACTCAGGAGCCACATGCTCAGTACAGGCTGCCTGGAACGATGTCCCCTTTCTACAAGGGTCAGTGTGAGCAGGAATGAATGATCTCTGGGAGCAGAATTCTCGGAGTCTTTCCACTGAATTCTCTGTCCCTGTGTCTTGGGGTGACTTTATCGTGTGTATCCCCTATTGCTGCTCTATGCTCAGAAGTGAACTTTGTGCGTTTCTGTGCCTTTCAACTGAGCCTGAGAGGGGGGAGAGGAAAAAAACCGGACAAACTTCTCAGAGCGTTTGTTCAAGGACACACATACACACTCCTCTGCATCCTGCTTGCAGCAAGAGCAGAGAAAGCAACTTGGTTTCTTTTTTGCCAGTTTTCAGCTCCTTTTCTCTGGGGGGAGATGGAGAGTTGAACTTTGTTTTCCTGGGACTTCGGGGGGTTTTTTTCCCTTCTTCTCTTCTTGACTCTTTCAACATCAGAGCACATTGGGAGAATTTTCTCCCGAGGTGGGGGCCCTGAATGTGGGCCCATGAGCCAGCTGCAAGGAGGAGGAGAGAGACTACACCTACGGAAGTGTTGGGGTTCCTCCCCCCTGCCATGAGGTCATGGGAGAGGGGACCCTGGGGTAGAGGCATGGCCTGGGCACGGGGGTCTCCCTGCTCCCTGCTCACATGTGCCCTAACCCTGTTCAGCACTGCTTATTTTGTGTTGCCTTGTGCCAGGAGGGCCCTGGTTGTGCTGTGATTGCTCAGTTCTTTGGCAGTGCCCCGCCCATGTGGCTGGAGAAGAAAGAGCTCTGAAACTTCTCTCAAGAATCGCTCCCTGTTTCTTTGCACGGGCCTCGCTGTCTATGGATGTTTCAGGAGACCCCACCGAAACACAGAAGGACTCTCAAATTATCCCAGCTTTCTCTGCACAGCAAGAGCTTTTAATATTTAGCATTGCTATCCTTTTCCTGTGTGTTTGTTAAAAAAATAGTTTTTATCTCTTTCACTTTCTTCCCAGGAAAGTTCTTTTTTCCAAAAACCTGGTGGGGGAGGGCTGGGTGTAACCTGCCTTCTATCAGAGGATATTTTCCTCCAAATTTGTCCAAACCGGCACAGCCTGTCCTTTCCTGGGTCTCTGTTGCAGATGGAAGCTGCTGGTGCCATTGTCAGCTTGAAGCCCTCTTTTGATGCAAGCAGATGTTGCCAGGTGTGTTCAGCAGCTGTTGCTCAATGCTTATGCCAAGCTATTGTGTTCCTCATGGAACCAAGGAGCCATTGTGACACTGCAGGGGCTGATGGCATCAAGGAGGCAATTGTGACAGTACAGAACCTCCTAGAAACAAGGCTCCATTGTGACACCGTGGGGAATCATGGAATCAAGGAGCCCATTGTGACACGGCTGCATGGAACCAATGGTCCATGGTTACACGGCGGATTCAAGAAGAGCACGGTGACACCACGCAACATCATGGAACCATAGGTCCATTGTGACACAGCGGGGCCTCATGGAAACAAGGGGACCATTGTGGCAAAGCAGGGCCTAATGGAAGCATGGAGAGCATTGTGACACTAAGGAAACTCCTGGAACCAAGATGACCACTGGCACATAATGGAACCTCATGGAAGCAAGCCTCCACGATGACTTTGGAGGGCCTCGGGGACCACAGGACCCATTGTGACACAGCAGGACCTGGTGGAACCAAGGAGCCTTTGTGATACTCCACATCCACATGGAAGCCAGGGTGCACTGAGACACAGCGGGGCCTTGTTGGAACCAAAGACACCTCTGCAAAAAGCAGGCTAGCTCATAGAAGCAAGGAGTCCATTGTTACAACGTAAAAGCTATGGAACCAAGGGACCATTGTGACACTGCGGGGCCTCATGGAACCAATTGTCCATGATGACAGTGCGGATCAAAGGAGACCATGGTGACACTGCGGAACCTGATGGAACCAAGGAGCCATTGTGACACAGTGGGGCCTCATGGAATCAAGGAGACCATTGTGACCCAGGTGTTGCATGTGAAGGCAAGGAGCCATTGTGACACTTTGGGCTTCTTCCCTTGAGCTCTGCAGCTGGCTGTCCCAGCCCAGCGCACCATGTGCCACCTGCTCTCCTCAGGGCTCTGCCTGCACACAGCCCCAGGAGAAGTTTTCCTGTTTGCAAGGAAAGAATGGAAAAGCCTGAGCAGGTTTCCTAAACAACAAACCCTACTCAGGAGCCACATGCTCAGTACAGGCTGCCTGGAACGATGTCCCCTTTCTACAAGGGTCAGTGTGAGCAGGAATGAATGATCTCTGGGAGCAGAATTCTCGGAGTCTTTCCACTGAATTCTCTGTCCCTGTGTCTTGGGGTGACTTTATTGTGTGTATCCCCTATTGCTGCTCTATGCCCAGAAGTGAACTTTGTGCGTTTCTGTGCCTTTCAACTGAGCCTGAGAGGGGGGAGAGGAAAAAAAACCGGACAAACTTCTCAGAGCGTTTGTTCAAGGACACACATACACACTCCTCTGCATCCTGCTTGCAGCAAGAGCAGAGGAAGCAACTTGGTTTCTTTTTTGCCAGTTTTCAGCTCCTTTTCTCTGGGGGGAGATGGAGAGTTGAACTTTGTTTTCCTGGGACTTCGGGGGGTTTTTTTCCCTTCTTCTCTTCTTGACTCTTTCAACATCAGAGCACATTGGGAGAATTTTCTCCCGAGGTGGGGGCCCTGAATGTGGGCCCATGAGCCAGCTGCAAGGAGGAGGAGAGAGACTACACCTACGGAAGTGTTGGGGTTCCTCCCCCCTGCCATGAGGTCATGGGAGAGGGGACCCTGGGGTAGAGGCATGGCCTGGGCACGGGGGTCTCCCTGCTCCCTGCTCACATGTGCCCTAACCCTGTTCAGCACTGGTTATTTTGTGTTGCCTTGTGCGAGGAGGGCCCTGGTTGTGCCGTGATTGCTCAGTTCTTTGGCAGTGCCCCGCCCATGTGGCTGGAGAAGAAAGAGCTCTGAAACTTCTCTCAAGAATCGCCCCCTGTTTCTTTGCACGGGCCTCGCTGTCTATGGATGTTTCAGGAGACCCCACCGAAACACGGAAGGACTCTCAAATTATCCCAGCTTTCTCTGCACAGCAAGAGCTTTTAATATTTAGCATTGCTATCCTTTTCCTGTGTGTTTGTTAAAAAAATAGTTTTTATCTCTTTCACTTTCTTCCCAGGAAAGTTCTTTTTTCCAAAAACCTGGTGGGGGAGGGCTGGGTGTAACCTGCCTTCTATCAGAGGATATTTTCCTCCACATTTGTCCAAACCGGCACAGCCTGTCCTTTCCTGGGTCTCTGTTGCAGATGGAAGCTGCTGGTGCCATTGTCAGCTTGAAGCCCTCTTTTGATGCAAGCAGATGTTGCCAGGTGTGTTCAGCAGCTGTTGCTCAATGCTTATGCCAAGCTATTGTGTTCCTCATGGAACCAAGGAGCCATTGTGACACTGCAGGGGCTGATGGCATCAAGGAGGCAATTGTGACAGTACAGAACCTCCTAGAAACAAGGCTCCATTGTGACACCGTGGGGAATCATGGAATCAAGGAGCCCATTGTGACACGGCTGCATGGAACCAATGGTCCATGGTTACACTGCGGATTCAAGAAGAGCACGGTGACACCACGCAACATCATGGAACCATAGGTCCATTGTGACACAGTGGGGCCTCATGGAAACAAGGGGACCATTGTGGCAAAGCAGGGCCTAATGGAAGCATGGAGAGCATTGTGACACTAAGGAAACTCCTGGAACCAAGATGACCACTGGCACATAATGGAACCTCATGGAAGCAAGCCTCCACGATGACTTTGGAGGGCCTCGGGGACCACAGGACCCATTGTGACACAGCAGGACCTGGTGGAACCAAGGAGCCTTTGTGATACTCCACATCCACATGGAAGCCAGGGTGCACTGAGACACAGCGGGGCCTTGTGGGAACCAAAGACACCTCTGCAAAAAGCAGGCTAGCTCATAGAAGCAAGGAGTCCATTGTTACAACGTAAAAGCTATGGAACCAAGGGACCATTGTGACACTGCGGGGCCTCATGGAACCAATTGTCCATGATGACAGTGCGGATCAAAGGAGACCACGGTGACACTGCGGAACCTGATGGAACCAAGGAGCCATTGTGACACAGTGGGGCCTCATGGAATCAAGGAGACCATTGTGACCCAGGTGTTGCATGTGAAGGCAAGGAGCCATTGTGACACTTTGGGCTTCTTCCCTTGAGCTCTGCAGCTGGCTGTCCCAGCCCAGCGCACCATGTGCCACCTGCTCTCCTCAGGGCTCTGCCTGCACACAGCCCCAGGAGAAGTTTTCCTGTTTGCAAGGAAAGAATGGAAAAGCCTGAGCAGGTTTCCTAAACAACAAACCCCACTCAGGAGCCACATGCTCAGTACAGGCTGCCTGGAACGATGTCCCCTTTCTACAAGGGTCAGTGTGAGCAGGAATGAATGATCTCTGGGAGCAGAATTCTCGGAGTCTTTCCACTGAATTCTCTGTCCCTGTGTCTTGGGGTGACTTTATTGTGTGTATCCCCTATTGCTGCTCTATGCCCAGAAGTGAACTTTGTGCATTTCTGTGCCTTTCAACTGAGCCTGAGAGGGGGGAGAGGAAAAAAAACCGGACAAACTTCTCAGAGCGTTTGTTCAAGGACACACATACACACTCCTCTGCATCCTGCTTGCAGCAAGAGCAGAGGAAGCAACTTTGTTTCTTTTTAGCCAGTTTTCAGCTCCTTTTCTCTGGGGGGAGATGGAGAGTTGAACTTTGTTTTCCTGGGACTTCGGGGGGTTTTTTTCCCTTCTTCTCTTCTTGACTCTTTCAACATCAGAGCACATTGGGAGAATTTTCTCCCGAGGTGGGGGCCCTGAATGTGGGCCCATGAGCCAGCTGCAAGGAGGAGGAGAGAGACTACACCTACGGAAGTGTTGGGGTTCCTCCCCCCTGCCATGAGGTCATGGGAGAGGGGACCCTGGGGTAGAGGCATGGCCTGGGCACGGGGGTCTCCCTGCTCCCTGCTCACATGTGCCCTAACCCTGTTCAGCACTGGTTATTTTGTGTTGCCCTGTGCCAGGAGGGCCCTGGTTGTGCCGTGATTGCTCAGTTCTTTGGCAGTGCCCCGCCCATGTGGCTGGAGAAGAAAGAGCTCTGAAACTTCTCTCAAGAATCGCCCCCTGTTTCTTTGCACGGGCCTCGCTGTCTATGGATGTTTCAGGAGACCCCACCGAAACACAGAAGGACTCTCAAATTATCCCAGCTTTCTCTGCACAGCAAGAGCTTTTAATATTTAGCATTGCTATCCTTTTCCTGTGTGTTTGTTAAAAAAATAGTTTTTATCTCTTTCACTTTCTTCCCAGGAAAGTTCTTTTTTCCAAAAACCTGGTGGGGGAGGGCTGGGTGTAACCTGCCTTCTATCAGAGGATATTTTCCTCCACATTTGTCCAAACCGGCACAGCCTGTCCTTTCCTGGGTCTCTGTTGCAGATGGAAGCTGCTGGTGCCATTGTCAGCTTGAAGCCCTCTTTTGATGCAAGCAGATGTTGCCAGGTGTGTTCAGCAGCTGTTGCTCAATGCTTATGCCAAGCTATTGTGTTCCTCATGGAACCAAGGAGCCATTGTGACACTGCAGGGGCTGATGGCATCAAGGAGGCAATTGTGACAGTACAGAACCTCCTAGAAACAAGGCTCCATTGTGACACCGTGGGGAATCATGGAATCAAGGAGCCCATTGTGACACGGCTGCATGGAACCAATGGTCCATGGTTACACTGCGGATTCAAGAAGAGCACGGTGACACCACGCAACATCATGGAACCATAGGTCCATTGTGACACAGCGGGGCCTCATGGAAACAAGGGGACCATTGTGGCAAAGCAGGGCCTAATGGAAGCATGGAGAGCATTGTGACACTAAGGAAACTCCTGGAACCAAGATGACCACTGGCACATAATGGAACCTCATGGAAGCAAGCCTCCACAATGACTTTGGAGGGCCTCAGGGACCACAGGACCCATTGTGACACAGCAGGACCTGGTGGAACCAAGGAGCCTTTGTGATACTCCACATCCACATGGAAGCCAGGGTGCACTGAGACACAGCGGGGCCTTGTTGGAACCAAAGACACCTCTGCAAAAAGCAGGCTAGCTCATAGAAGCAAGGAGTCCATTGTTACAACGTAAAAGCTATGGAACCAAGGGACCATTGTGACACTGCGGGGCCTCATGGAACCAATTGTCCATGATGACAGTGCGGATCAAAGGAGACCATGGTGACACTGCGGAACCTGATGGAACCAAGGAGCCATTGTGACACAGTGGGGCCTCATGGAATCAAGGAGACCATTGTGACCCAGGTGTTGCATGGGAAGGCAAGGAGCCATTGTGACACTTTGGGCTTCTTCCCTTGAGCTCTGCAGCTGGCTGTCCCAGCCCAGCGCACCATGTGCCACCTGCTCTCCTCAGGGCTCTGCCTGCACACAGCCCCAGGAGAAGATTTCCTGTTTGCAAGGAAAGAATGGAAAAGCCGGAGCAGGTTTCCTAAACAACAAACCCCACTCAGGAGCCACATGCTCAGTACAGGCTGCCTGGAACGATGTCCCCTTTCTACAAGGGTCAGTGTGAGCAGGAATGAATGATCTCTGGGAGCAGAATTCTCGGAGTCTTTCCACTGAATTCTCTGTCCCTGTGTCTTGGGGTGACTTTATCGTGTGTATCCCCTATTGCTGCTCTATGCTCAGAAGTGAACTTTGTGCATTTCTGTGCCTTTCAACTGAGCCTGAGAGGGGGGAGAGGAAAAAAACCGGACAAACTTCTCAGAGCGTTTGTTCAAGGACACACATACACACTCCTCTGCATCCTGCTTGCAGCAAGAGCAGAGGAAGCAACTTGGTTTCTTTTTAGCCAGTTTTCAGCTCCTTTTCTCTGGGGGGAGATGGAGAGTTGAACTTTGTTTTCCTGGGACTTCGGGGGGTTTTTTTCCCTTCTTCTCTTCTTGACTCTTTCAACATCAGAGCACATTGGGAGAATTTTCTCCCGAGGTGGGGGCCCTGAATGTGGGCCCATGAGCCAGCTGCAAGGAGGAGGAGAGAGACTACACCTACGGAAGTGTTGGGGTTCCTCCCCCCTGCCATGAGGTCATGGGAGAGGGGACCCTGGGGTAGAGGCATGGCCTGGGCACGGGGGTCTCCCTGCTCCCTGCTCACATGTGCCCTAACCCTGTTCAGCACTGCTTATTTTGTGTTGCCTTGTGCCAGGAGGGCCCTGGTTGTGCTGTGATTGCTCAGTTCTTTGGCAGTGCCCCGCCCATGTGGCTGGAGAAGAAAGAGCTCTGAAACTTCTCTCAAGAATCGCTCCCTGTTTCTTTGCACGGGCCTCGCTGTCTATGGATGTTTCAGGAGACCCCACCGAAACACAGAAGGACTCTCAAATTATCCCAGCTTTCTCTGCACAGCAAGAGCTTTTAATATTTAGCATTGCTATCCTTTTCCTGTGTGTTTGTTAAAAAAATAGTTTTTATCTCTTTCACTTTCTTCCCAGGAAAGTTCTTTTTTCCAAAAACCTGGTGGGGGAGGGCTGGGTGTAACCTGCCTTCTATCAGAGGATATTTTCCTCCACATTTGTCCAAACCGGCACAGCCTGTCCTTTCCTGGGTCTCTGTTGCAGATGGAAGCTGCTGGTGCCATTGTCAGCTTGAAGCCCTCTTTTGATGCAAGCAGATGTTGCCAGGTGTGTTCAGCAGCTGTTGCTCAATGCTTATGCCAAGCTATTGTGTTCCTCATGGAACCAAGGAGCCATTGTGACACTGCAGGGGCTGATGGCATCAAGGAGGCAATTGTGACAGTACAGAACCTCCTAGAAACAAGGCTCCATTGTGACACCGTGGGGAATCATGGAATCAAGGAGCCCATTGTGACACGGCTGCATGGAACCAATGGTCCATGGTTACACGGCGGATTCAAGAAGAGCACGGTGACACCACGCAACATCATGGAACCATAGGTCCATTGTGACACAGCGGGGCCTCATGGAAACAAGGGGACCATTGTGGCAAAGCAGGGCCTAATGGAAGCATGGAGAGCATTGTGACACTAAGGAAACTCCTGGAACCAAGATGACCACTGGCACATAATGGAACCTCATGGAAGCAAGCCTCCACAATGACTTTGGAGGGCCTCAGGGACCACAGGGCCCATTGTGACACAGCAGGACCTGGTGGAACCAAGGAGCCTTTGTGATACTCCACATCCACATGGAAGCCAGGGTGCACTGAGACACAGCGGGGCCTTGTTGGAACCAAAGACACCTCTGCAAAAAGCAGGCTAGCTCATAGAAGCAAGGAGTCCATTGTTACAACGTAAAAGCTATGGAACCAAGGGACCATTGTGACACTGCGGGGCCTCATGGAACCAATTGTCCATGATGACAGTGCGGATCAAAGGAGACCATGGTGACACTGCGGAACCTGATGGAACCAAGGAGCCATTGTGACACAGTGGGGCCTCATGGAATCAAGGAGACCATTGTGACCCAGGTGTTGCATGTGAAGGCAAGGAGCCATTGTGACACTTTGGGCTTCTTCCCTTGAGCTCTGCAGCTGGCTGTCCCAGCCCAGCGCACCATGTGCCACCTGCTCTCCTCAGGGCTCTGCCTGCACACAGCCCCAGGAGAAGTTTTCCTGTTTGCAAGGAAAGAATGGAAAAGCCGGAGCAGGTTTCCTAAACAACAAACCCCACTCAGGAGCCACATGCTCAGTACAGGCTGCCTGGAACGATGTCCCCTTTCTACAAGGGTCAGTGTGAGCAGGAATGAATGATCTCTGGGAGCAGAATTCTCGGAGTCTTTCCACTGAATTCTCTGTCCCTGTGTCTTGGGGTGACTTTATCGTGTGTATCCCCTATTGCTGCTCTATGCTCAGAAGTGAACTTTGTGCGTTTCTGTGCCTTTCAACTGAGCCTGAGAGGGGGGAGAGGAAAAAAACCGGACAAACTTCTCAGAGCGTTTGTTCAAGGACACACATACACACTCCTCTGCATCCTGCTTGCAGCAAGAGCAGAGAAAGCAACTTGGTTTCTTTTTTGCCAGTTTTCAGCTCCTTTTCTCTGGGGGGAGATGGAGAGTTGAACTTTGTTTTCCTGGGACTTCGGGGGGTTTTTTTCCCTTCTTCTCTTCTTGACTCTTTCAACATCAGAGCACATTGGGAGAATTTTCTCCCGAGGTGGGGGCCCTGAATGTGGGCCCATGAGCCAGCTGCAAGGAGGAGGAGAGAGACTACACCTACGGAAGTGTTGGGGTTCCTCCCCCCTGCCATGAGGTCATGGGAGAGGGGACCCTGGGGTAGAGGCATGGCCTGGGCACGGGGGTCTCCCTGCTCCCTGCTCACATGTGCCCTAACCCTGTTCAGCACTGCTTATTTTGTGTTGCCTTGTGCCAGGAGGGCCCTGGTTGTGCTGTGATTGCTCAGTTCTTTGGCAGTGCCCCGCCCATGTGGCTGGAGAAGAAAGAGCTCTGAAACTTCTCTCAAGAATCGCCCCCTGTTTCTTTGCACGGGCCTCGCTGTCTATGGATGTTTCAGGAGACCCCACCGAAACACAGAAGGACTCTCAAATTATCCCAGCTTTCTCTGCACAGCAAGAGCTTTTAATATTTAGCATTGCTATCCTTTTCCTGTGTGTTTGTTAAAAAAATAGTTTTTATCTCTTTCACTTTCTTCCCAGGAAAGTTCTTTTTTCCAAAAACCTGGTGGGGGAGGGCTGGGTGTAACCTGCCTTCTATCAGAGGATATTTTCCTCCACATTTGTCCAAACCGGCACAGCCTGTCCTTTCCTGGGTCTCTGTTGCAGATGGAAGCTGCTGGTGCCATTGTCAGCTTGAAGCCCTCTTTTGATGCAAGCAGATGTTGCCAGGTGTGTTCAGCAGCTGTTGCTCAATGCTTATGCCAAGCTATTGTGTTCCTCATGGAACCAAGGAGCCATTGTGACACTGCAGGGGCTGATGGCATCAAGGAGGCAATTGTGACAGTACAGAACCTCCTAGAAACAAGGCTCCATTGTGACACCGTGGGGAATCATGGAATCAAGGAGCCCATTGTGACACGGCTGCATGGAACCAATGGTCCATGGTTACACTGCGGATTCAAGAAGAGCACGGTGACACCACGCAACATCATGGAACCATAGGTCCATTGTGACACAGCGGGGCCTCATGGAAACAAGGGGACCATTGTGGCAAAGCAGGGCCTAATGGAAGCATGGAGAGCATTGTGACACTAAGGAAACTCCTGGAACCAAGATGACCACTGGCACATAATGGAACCTCATGGAAGCAAGCCTCCACAATGACTTTGGAGGGCCTCAGGGACCACAGGACCCATTGTGACACAGCAGGACCTGGTGGAACCAAGGAGCCTTTGTGATACTCCACATCCACATGGAAGCCAGGGTGCACTGAGACACAGCGGGGCCTTGTTGGAACCAAAGACACCTCTGCAAAAAGCAGGCTAGCTCATAGAAGCAAGGAGTCCATTGTTACAACGTAAAAGCTATGGAACCAAGGGACCATTGTGACACTGCGGGGCCTCATGGAACCAATTGTCCATGATGACAGTGCGGATCAAAGGAGACCATGGTGACACTGCGGAACCTGATGGAACCAAGGAGCCATTGTGACACAGTGGGGCCTCATGGAATCAAGGAGACCATTGTGACCCAGGTGTTGCATGGGAAGGCAAGGAGCCATTGTGACACTTTGGGCTTCTTCCCTTGAGCTCTGCAGCTGGCTGTCCCAGCCCAGCGCACCATGTGCCACCTGCTCTCCTCAGGGCTCTGCCTGCACACAGCCCCAGGAGAAGATTTCCTGTTTGCAAGGAAAGAATGGAAAAGCCGGAGCAGGTTTCCTAAACAACAAACCCCACTCAGGAGCCACATGCTCAGTACAGGCTGCCTGGAACGATGTCCCCTTTCTACAAGGGTCAGTGTGAGCAGGAATGAATGATCTCTGGGAGCAGAATTCTCGGAGTCTTTCCACTGAATTCTCTGTCCCTGTGTCTTGGGGTGACTTTATCGTGTGTATCCCCTATTGCTGCTCTATGCTCAGAAGTGAACTTTGTGCATTTCTGTGCCTTTCAACTGAGCCTGAGAGGGGGGAGAGGAAAAAAACCGGACAAACTTCTCAGAGCGTTTGTTCAAGGACACACATACACACTCCTCTGCATCCTGCTTGCAGCAAGAGCAGAGGAAGCAACTTGGTTTCTTTTTTGCCAGTTTTCAGCTCCTTTTCTCTGGGGGGAGATGGAGAGTTGAACTTTGTTTTCCTGGGACTTCGGGGGGTTTTTTTCCCTTCTTCTCTTCTTGACTCTTTCAACATCAGAGCACATTGGGAGAATTTTCTCCCGAGGTGGGGGCCCTGAATGTGGGCCCATGAGCCAGCTGCAAGGAGGAGGAGAGAGACTACACCTACGGAAGTGTTGGGGTTCCTCCCCCCTGCCATGAGGTCATGGGAGAGGGGACCCTGGGGTAGAGGCATGGCCTGGGCACGGGGGTCTCCCTGCTCCCTGCTCACATGTGCCCTAACCCTGTTCAGCACTGCTTATTTTGTGTTGCCTTGTGCGAGGAGGGCCCTGGTTGTGCTGTGATTGCTCAGTTCTTTGGCAGTGCCCCGCCCATGTGGCTGGAGAAGAAAGAGCTCTGAAACTTCTCTCAAGAATCGCTCCCTGTTTCTTTGCACGGGCCTCGCTGTCTATGGATGTTTCAGGAGACCCCACCGAAACACAGAAGGACTCTCAAATTATCCCAGCTTTCTCTGCACAGCAAGAGCTTTTAATATTTAGCATTGCTATCCTTTTCCTGTGTGTTTGTTAAAAAAATAGTTTTTATCTCTTTCACTTTCTTCCCAGGAAAGTTCTTTTTTCCAAAAACCTGGTGGGGGAGGGCTGGGTGTAACCTGCCTTCTATCAGAGGATATTTTCCTCCACATTTGTCCAAACCGGCACAGCCTGTCCTTTCCTGGGTCTCTGTTGCAGATGGAAGCTGCTGGTGCCATTGTCAGCTTGAAGCCCTCTTTTGATGCAAGCAGATGTTGCCAGGTGTGTTCAGCAGCTGTTGCTCAATGCTTATGCCAAGCTATTGTGTTCCTCATGGAACCAAGGAGCCATTGTGACACTGCAGGGGCTGATGGCATCAAGGAGGCAATTGTGACAGTACAGAACCTCCTAGAAACAAGGCTCCATTGTGACACCGTGGGGAATCATGGAATCAAGGAGCCCATTGTGACACGGCTGCATGGAACCAATGGTCCATGGTTACACGGCGGATTCAAGAAGAGCACGGTGACACCACGCAACATCATGGAACCATAGGTCCATTGTGACACAGCGGGGCCTCATGGAAACAAGGGGACCATTGTGGCAAAGCAGGGCCTAATGGAAGCATGGAGAGCATTGTGACACTAAGGAAACTCCTGGAACCAAGATGACCACTGGCACATAATGGAACCTCATGGAAGCAAGCCTCCACAATGACTTTGGAGGGCCTCAGGGACCACAGGGCCCATTGTGACACAGCAGGACCTGGTGGAACCAAGGAGCCTTTGTGATACTCCACATCCACATGGAAGCCAGGGTGCACTGAGACACAGCGGGGCCTTGTTGGAACCAAAGACACCTCTGCAAAAAGCAGGCTAGCTCATAGAAGCAAGGAGTCCATTGTTACAACGTAAAAGCTATGGAACCAAGGGACCATTGTGACACTGCGGGGCCTCATGGAACCAATTGTCCATGATGACAGTGCGGATCAAAGGAGACCATGGTGACACTGCGGAACCTGATGGAACCAAGGAGCCATTGTGACACAGTGGGGCCTCATGGAATCAAGGAGACCATTGTGACCCAGGTGTTGCATGTGAAGGCAAGGAGCCATTGTGACACTTTGGGCTTCTTCCCTTGAGCTCTGCAGCTGGCTGTCCCAGCCCAGCGCACCATGTGCCACCTGCTCTCCTCAGGGCTCTGCCTGCACACAGCCCCAGGAGAAGTTTTCCTGTTTGCAAGGAAAGAATGGAAAAGCCGGAGCAGGTTTCCTAAACAACAAACCCCACTCAGGAGCCACATGCTCAGTACAGGCTGCCTGGAACGATGTCCCCTTTCTACAAGGGTCAGTGTGAGCAGGAATGAATGATCTCTGGGAGCAGAATTCTCGGAGTCTTTCCACTGAATTCTCTGTCCCTGTGTCTTGGGGTGACTTTATCGTGTGTATCCCCTATTGCTGCTCTATGCTCAGAAGTGAACTTTGTGCGTTTCTGTGCCTTTCAACTGAGCCTGAGAGGGGGGAGAGGAAAAAAACCGGACAAACTTCTCAGAGCGTTTGTTCAAGGACACACATACACACTCCTCTGCATCCTGCTTGCAGCAAGAGCAGAGAAAGCAACTTGGTTTCTTTTTTGCCAGTTTTCAGCTCCTTTTCTCTGGGGGGAGATGGAGAGTTGAACTTTGTTTTCCTGGGACTTCGGGGGGTTTTTTTCCCTTCTTCTCTTCTTGACTCTTTCAACATCAGAGCACATTGGGAGAATTTTCTCCCGAGGTGGGGGCCCTGAATGTGGGCCCATGAGCCAGCTGCAAGGAGGAGGAGAGAGACTACACCTACGGAAGTGTTGGGGTTCCTCCCCCCTGCCATGAGGTCATGGGAGAGGGGACCCTGGGGTAGAGGCATGGCCTGGGCACGGGGGTCTCCCTGCTCCCTGCTCACATGTGCCCTAACCCTGTTCAGCACTGCTTATTTTGTGTTGCCTTGTGCCAGGAGGGCCCTGGTTGTGCTGTGATTGCTCAGTTCTTTGGCAGTGCCCCGCCCATGTGGCTGGAGAAGAAAGAGCTCTGAAACTTCTCTCAAGAATCGCTCCCTGTTTCTTTGCACGGGCCTCGCTGTCTATGGATGTTTCAGGAGACCCCACCGAAACACAGAAGGACTCTCAAATTATCCCAGCTTTCTCTGCACAGCAAGAGCTTTTAATATTTAGCATTGCTATCCTTTTCCTGTGTGTTTGTTAAAAAAATAGTTTTTATCTCTTTCACTTTCTTCCCAGGAAAGTTCTTTTTTCCAAAAACCTGGTGGGGGAGGGCTGGGTGTAACCTGCCTTCTATCAGAGGATATTTTCCTCCAAATTTGTCCAAACCGGCACAGCCTGTCCTTTCCTGGGTCTCTGTTGCAGATGGAAGCTGCTGGTGCCATTGTCAGCTTGAAGCCCTCTTTTGATGCAAGCAGATGTTGCCAGGTGTGTTCAGCAGCTGTTGCTCAATGCTTATGCCAAGCTATTGTGTTCCTCATGGAACCAAGGAGCCATTGTGACACTGCAGGGGCTGATGGCATCAAGGAGGCAATTGTGACAGTACAGAACCTCCTAGAAACAAGGCTCCATTGTGACACCGTGGGGAATCATGGAATCAAGGAGCCCATTGTGACACGGCTGCATGGAACCAATGGTCCATGGTTACACGGCGGATTCAAGAAGAGCACGGTGACACCACGCAACATCATGGAACCATAGGTCCATTGTGACACAGCGGGGCCTCATGGAAACAAGGGGACCATTGTGGCAAAGCAGGGCCTAATGGAAGCATGGAGAGCATTGTGACACTAAGGAAACTCCTGGAACCAAGATGACCACTGGCACATAATGGAACCTCATGGAAGCAAGCCTCCACGATGACTTTGGAGGGCCTCGGGGACCACAGGACCCATTGTGACACAGCAGGACCTGGTGGAACCAAGGAGCCTTTGTGATACTCCACATCCACATGGAAGCCAGGGTGCACTGAGACACAGCGGGGCCTTGTTGGAACCAAAGACACCTCTGCAAAAAGCAGGCTAGCTCATAGAAGCAAGGAGTCCATTGTTACAACGTAAAAGCTATGGAACCAAGGGACCATTGTGACACTGCGGGGCCTCATGGAACCAATTGTCCATGATGACAGTGCGGATCAAAGGAGACCATGGTGACACTGCGGAACCTGATGGAACCAAGGAGCCATTGTGACACAGTGGGGCCTCATGGAATCAAGGAGACCATTGTGACCCAGGTGTTGCATGTGAAGGCAAGGAGCCATTGTGACACTTTGGGCTTCTTCCCTTGAGCTCTGCAGCTGGCTGTCCCAGCCCAGCGCACCATGTGCCACCTGCTCTCCTCAGGGCTCTGCCTGCACACAGCCCCAGGAGAAGTTTTCCTGTTTGCAAGGAAAGAATGGAAAAGCCTGAGCAGGTTTCCTAAACAACAAACCCTACTCAGGAGCCACATGCTCAGTACAGGCTGCCTGGAACGATGTCCCCTTTCTACAAGGGTCAGTGTGAGCAGGAATGAATGATCTCTGGGAGCAGAATTCTCGGAGTCTTTCCACTGAATTCTCTGTCCCTGTGTCTTGGGGTGACTTTATTGTGTGTATCCCCTATTGCTGCTCTATGCCCAGAAGTGAACTTTGTGCGTTTCTGTGCCTTTCAACTGAGCCTGAGAGGGGGGAGAGGAAAAAAAACCGGACAAACTTCTCAGAGCGTTTGTTCAAGGACACACATACACACTCCTCTGCATCCTGCTTGCAGCAAGAGCAGAGGAAGCAACTTGGTTTCTTTTTTGCCAGTTTTCAGCTCCTTTTCTCTGGGGGGAGATGGAGAGTTGAACTTTGTTTTCCTGGGACTTCGGGGGGTTTTTTTCCCTTCTTCTCTTCTTGACTCTTTCAACATCAGAGCACATTGGGAGAATTTTCTCCCGAGGTGGGGGCCCTGAATGTGGGCCCATGAGCCAGCTGCAAGGAGGAGGAGAGAGACTACACCTACGGAAGTGTTGGGGTTCCTCCCCCCTGCCATGAGGTCATGGGAGAGGGGACCCTGGGGTAGAGGCATGGCCTGGGCACGGGGGTCTCCCTGCTCCCTGCTCACATGTGCCCTAACCCTGTTCAGCACTGGTTATTTTGTGTTGCCTTGTGCGAGGAGGGCCCTGGTTGTGCCGTGATTGCTCAGTTCTTTGGCAGTGCCCCGCCCATGTGGCTGGAGAAGAAAGAGCTCTGAAACTTCTCTCAAGAATCGCCCCCTGTTTCTTTGCACGGGCCTCGCTGTCTATGGATGTTTCAGGAGACCCCACCGAAACACGGAAGGACTCTCAAATTATCCCAGCTTTCTCTGCACAGCAAGAGCTTTTAATATTTAGCATTGCTATCCTTTTCCTGTGTGTTTGTTAAAAAAATAGTTTTTATCTCTTTCACTTTCTTCCCAGGAAAGTTCTTTTTTCCAAAAACCTGGTGGGGGAGGGCTGGGTGTAACCTGCCTTCTATCAGAGGATATTTTCCTCCACATTTGTCCAAACCGGCACAGCCTGTCCTTTCCTGGGTCTCTGTTGCAGATGGAAGCTGCTGGTGCCATTGTCAGCTTGAAGCCCTCTTTTGATGCAAGCAGATGTTGCCAGGTGTGTTCAGCAGCTGTTGCTCAATGCTTATGCCAAGCTATTGTGTTCCTCATGGAACCAAGGAGCCATTGTGACACTGCAGGGGCTGATGGCATCAAGGAGGCAATTGTGACAGTACAGAACCTCCTAGAAACAAGGCTCCATTGTGACACCGTGGGGAATCATGGAATCAAGGAGCCCATTGTGACACGGCTGCATGGAACCAATGGTCCATGGTTACACTGCGGATTCAAGAAGAGCACGGTGACACCACGCAACATCATGGAACCATAGGTCCATTGTGACACAGCGGGGCCTCATGGAAACAAGGGGACCATTGTGGCAAAGCAGGGCCTAATGGAAGCATGGAGAGCATTGTGACACTAAGGAAACTCCTGGAACCAAGATGACCACTGGCACATAATGGAACCTCATGGAAGCAAGCCTCCACAATGACTTTGGAGGGCCTCAGGGACCACAGGACCCATTGTGACACAGCAGGACCTGGTGGAACCAAGGAGCCTTTGTGATACTCCACATCCACATGGAAGCCAGGGTGCACTGAGACACAGCGGGGCCTTGTTGGAACCAAAGACACCTCTGCAAAAAGCAGGCTAGCTCATAGAAGCAAGGAGTCCATTGTTACAACGTAAAAGCTATGGAACCAAGGGACCATTGTGACACTGCGGGGCCTCATGGAACCAATTGTCCATGATGACAGTGCGGATCAAAGGAGACCATGGTGACACTGCGGAACCTGATGGAACCAAGGAGCCATTGTGACACAGTGGGGCCTCATGGAATCAAGGAGACCATTGTGACCCAGGTGTTGCATGGGAAGGCAAGGAGCCATTGTGACACTTTGGGCTTCTTCCCTTGAGCTCTGCAGCTGGCTGTCCCAGCCCAGCGCACCATGTGCCACCTGCTCTCCTCAGGGCTCTGCCTGCACACAGCCCCAGGAGAAGTTTTCCTGTTTGCAAGGAAAGAATGGAAAAGCCGGAGCAGGTTTCCTAAACAACAAACCCCACTCAGGAGCCACATGCTCAGTACAGGCTGCCTGGAACGATGTCCCCTTTCTACAAGGGTCAGTGTGAGCAGGAATGAATGATCTCTGGGAGCAGAATTCTCGGAGTCTTTCCACTGAATTCTCTGTCCCTGTGTCTTGGGGTGACTTTATCGTGTGTATCCCCTATTGCTGCTCTATGCTCAGAAGTGAACTTTGTGCGTTTCTGTGCCTTTCAACTGAGCCTGAGAGGGGGGAGAGGAAAAAAACCGGACAAACTTCTCAGAGCGTTTGTTCAAGGACACACATACACACTCCTCTGCATCCTGCTTGCAGCAAGAGCAGAGGAAGCAACTTGGTTTCTTTTTTGCCAGTTTTCAGCTCCTTTTCTCTGGGGGGAGATGGAGAGTTGAACTTTGTTTTCCTGGGACTTCGGGGGGTTTTTTTCCCTTCTTCTCTTCTTGACTCTTTCAACATCAGAGCACATTGGGAGAATTTTCTCCCGAGGTGGGGGCCCTGAATGTGGGCCCATGAGCCAGCTGCAAGGAGGAGGAGAGAGACTACACCTCCGGAAGTGTTGGGGTTCCTCCCCCCTGCCATGAGGTCATGGGAGAGGGGACCCTGGGGTAGAGGCATGGCCTGGGCACGGGGGTCTCCCTGCTCCCTGCTCACATGTGCCCTAACCCTGTTCAGCACTGCTTATTTTGTGTTGCCCTGTGCCAGGAGGGCCCTGGTTGTGCCGTGATTGCTCAGTTCTTTGGCAGTGCCCCGCCCATGTGGCTGGAGAAGAAAGAGCTCTGAAACTTCTCTCAAGAATCGCCCCCTGTTTCTTTGCACGGGCCTCGCTGTCTATGGATGTTTCAGGAGACCCCACCGAAACACGGAAGGACTCTCAAATTATCCCAGCTTTCTCTGCACAGCAAGAGCTTTTAATATTTAGCATTGCTATCCTTTTCCTGTGTGTTTGTTAAAAAAATAGTTTTTATCTCTTTCACTTTCTTCCCAGGAAAGTTCTTTTTTCCAAAAACCTGGTGGGGGAGGGCTGGGTGTAACCTGCCTTCTATCAGAGGATATTTTCCTCCACATTTGTCCAAACCGGCACAGCCTGTCCTTTCCTGGGTCTCTGTTGCAGATGGAAGCTGCTGGTGCCATTGTCAGCTTGAAGCCCTCTTTTGATGCAAGCAGATGTTGCCAGGTGTGTTCAGCAGCTGTTGCTCAATGCTTATGCCAAGCTATTGTGTTCCTCATGGAACCAAGGAGCCATTGTGACACTGCAGGGGCTGATGGCATCAAGGAGGCAATTGTGACAGTACAGAACCTCCTAGAAACAAGGCTCCATTGTGACACCGTGGGGAATCATGGAATCAAGGAGCCCATTGTGACACGGCTGCATGGAACCAATGGTCCATGGTTACACTGCGGATTCAAGAAGAGCACGGTGACACCACGCAACATCATGGAACCATAGGTCCATTGTGACACAGTGGGGCCTCATGGAAACAAGGGGACCATTGTGGCAAAGCAGGGCCTAATGGAAGCATGGAGAGCATTGTGACACTAAGGAAACTCCTGGAACCAAGATGACCACTGGCACATAATGGAACCTCATGGAAGCAAGCCTCCACGATGACTTTGGAGGGCCTCGGGGACCACAGGACCCATTGTGACACAGCAGGACCTGGTGGAACCAAGGAGCCTTTGTGATACTCCACATCCACATGGAAGCCAGGGTGCACTGAGACACAGCGGGGCCTTGTGGGAACCAAAGACACCTCTGCAAAAAGCAGGCTAGCTCATAGAAGCAAGGAGTCCATTGTTACAACGTAAAAGCTATGGAACCAAGGGACCATTGTGACACTGCGGGGCCTCATGGAACCAATTGTCCATGATGACAGTGCGGATCAAAGGAGACCACGGTGACACTGCGGAACCTGATGGAACCAAGGAGCCATTGTGACACAGTGGGGCCTCATGGAATCAAGGAGACCATTGTGACCCAGGTGTTGCATGTGAAGGCAAGGAGCCATTGTGACACTTTGGGCTTCTTCCCTTGAGCTCTGCAGCTGGCTGTCCCAGCCCAGCGCACCATGTGCCACCTGCTCTCCTCAGGGCTCTGCCTGCACACAGCCCCAGGAGAAGTTTTCCTGTTTGCAAGGAAAGAATGGAAAAGCCTGAGCAGGTTTCCTAAACAACAAACCCCACTCAGGAGCCACATGCTCAGTACAGGCTGCCTGGAACGATGTCCCCTTTCTACAAGGGTCAGTGTGAGCAGGAATGAATGATCTCTGGGAGCAGAATTCTCGGAGTCTTTCCACTGAATTCTCTGTCCCTGTGTCTTGGGGTGACTTTATTGTGTGTATCCCCTATTGCTGCTCTATGCCCAGAAGTGAACTTTGTGCATTTCTGTGCCTTTCAACTGAGCCTGAGAGGGGGGAGAGGAAAAAAAACCGGACAAACTTCTCAGAGCGTTTGTTCAAGGACACACATACACACTCCTCTGCATCCTGCTTGCAGCAAGAGCAGAGGAAGCAACTTTGTTTCTTTTTAGCCAGTTTTCAGCTCCTTTTCTCTGGGGGGAGATGGAGAGTTGAACTTTGTTTTCCTGGGACTTCGGGGGGTTTTTTTCCCTTCTTCTCTTCTTGACTCTTTCAACATCAGAGCACATTGGGAGAATTTTCTCCCGAGGTGGGGGCCCTGAATGTGGGCCCATGAGCCAGCTGCAAGGAGGAGGAGAGAGACTACACCTACGGAAGTGTTGGGGTTCCTCCCCCCTGCCATGAGGTCATGGGAGAGGGGACCCTGGGGTAGAGGCATGGCCTGGGCACGGGGGTCTCCCTGCTCCCTGCTCACATGTGCCCTAACCCTGTTCAGCACTGGTTATTTTGTGTTGCCCTGTGCCAGGAGGGCCCTGGTTGTGCCGTGATTGCTCAGTTCTTTGGCAGTGCCCCGCCCATGTGGCTGGAGAAGAAAGAGCTCTGAAACTTCTCTCAAGAATCGCCCCCTGTTTCTTTGCACGGGCCTCGCTGTCTATGGATGTTTCAGGAGACCCCACCGAAACACAGAAGGACTCTCAAATTATCCCAGCTTTCTCTGCACAGCAAGAGCTTTTAATATTTAGCATTGCTATCCTTTTCCTGTGTGTTTGTTAAAAAAATAGTTTTTATCTCTTTCACTTTCTTCCCAGGAAAGTTCTTTTTTCCAAAAACCTGGTGGGGGAGGGCTGGGTGTAACCTGCCTTCTATCAGAGGATATTTTCCTCCACATTTGTCCAAACCGGCACAGCCTGTCCTTTCCTGGGTCTCTGTTGCAGATGGAAGCTGCTGGTGCCATTGTCAGCTTGAAGCCCTCTTTTGATGCAAGCAGATGTTGCCAGGTGTGTTCAGCAGCTGTTGCTCAATGCTTATGCCAAGCTATTGTGTTCCTCATGGAACCAAGGAGCCATTGTGACACTGCAGGGGCTGATGGCATCAAGGAGGCAATTGTGACAGTACAGAACCTCCTAGAAACAAGGCTCCATTGTGACACCGTGGGGAATCATGGAATCAAGGAGCCCATTGTGACACGGCTGCATGGAACCAATGGTCCATGGTTACACTGCGGATTCAAGAAGAGCACGGTGACACCACGCAACATCATGGAACCATAGGTCCATTGTGACACAGCGGGGCCTCATGGAAACAAGGGGACCATTGTGGCAAAGCAGGGCCTAATGGAAGCATGGAGAGCATTGTGACACTAAGGAAACTCCTGGAACCAAGATGACCACTGGCACATAATGGAACCTCATGGAAGCAAGCCTCCACAATGACTTTGGAGGGCCTCAGGGACCACAGGACCCATTGTGACACAGCAGGACCTGGTGGAACCAAGGAGCCTTTGTGATACTCCACATCCACATGGAAGCCAGGGTGCACTGAGACACAGCGGGGCCTTGTTGGAACCAAAGACACCTCTGCAAAAAGCAGGCTAGCTCATAGAAGCAAGGAGTCCATTGTTACAACGTAAAAGCTATGGAACCAAGGGACCATTGTGACACTGCGGGGCCTCATGGAACCAATTGTCCATGATGACAGTGCGGATCAAAGGAGACCACGGTGACACTGCGGAACCTGATGGAACCAAGGAGCCATTGTGACACAGTGGGGCCTCATGGAATCAAGGAGACCATTGTGACCCAGGTGTTGCATGGGAAGGCAAGGAGCCATTGTGACACTTTGGGCTTCTTCCCTTGAGCTCTGCAGCTGGCTGTCCCAGCCCAGCGCACCATGTGCCACCTGCTCTCCTCAGGGCTCTGCCTGCACACAGCCCCAGGAGAAGTTTTCCTGTTTGCAAGGAAAGAATGGAAAAGCCTGAGCAGGTTTCCTAAACAACAAACCCCACTCAGGAGCCACATGCTCAGTACAGGCTGCCTGGAACGATGTCCCCTTTCTACAAGGGTCAGTGTGAGCAGGAATGAATGATCTCTGGGAGCAGAATTCTCGGAGTCTTTCCACTGAATTCTCTGTCCCTGTGTCTTGGGGTGACTTTATTGTGTGTATCCCCTATTGCTGCTCTATGCCCAGAAGTGAACTTTGTGCATTTCTGTGCCTTTCAACTGAGCCTGAGAGGGGGGAGAGGAAAAAAAACCGGACAAACTTCTCAGAGCGTTTGTTCAAGGACACACATACACACTCCTCTGCATCCTGCTTGCAGCAAGAGCAGAGGAAGCAACTTTGTTTCTTTTTAGCCAGTTTTCAGCTCCTTTTCTCTGGGGGGAGATGGAGAGTTGAACTTTGTTTTCCTGGGACTTCGGGGGGTTTTTTTCCCTTCTTCTCTTCTTGACTCTTTCAACATCAGAGCACATTGGGAGAATTTTCTCCCGAGGTGGGGGCCCTGAATGTGGGCCCATGAGCCAGCTGCAAGGAGGAGGAGAGAGACTACACCTACGGAAGTGTTGGGGTTCCTCCCCCCTGCCATGAGGTCATGGGAGAGGGGACCCTGGGGTAGAGGCATGGCCTGGGCACGGGGGTCTCCCTGCTCCCTGCTCACATGTGCCCTAACCCTGTTCAGCACTGGTTATTTTGTGTTGCCCTGTGCCAGGAGGGCCCTGGTTGTGCCGTGATTGCTCAGTTCTTTGGCAGTGCCCCGCCCATGTGGCTGGAGAAGAAAGAGCTCTGAAACTTCTCTCAAGAATCGCCCCCTGTTTCTTTGCACGGGCCTCGCTGTCTATGGATGTTTCAGGAGACCCCACCGAAACACAGAAGGACTCTCAAATTATCCCAGCTTTCTCTGCACAGCAAGAGCTTTTAATATTTAGCATTGCTATCCTTTTCCTGTGTGTTTGTTAAAAAAATAGTTTTTATCTCTTTCACTTTCTTCCCAGGAAAGTTCTTTTTTCCAAAAACCTGGTGGGGGAGGGCTGGGTGTAACCTGCCTTCTATCAGAGGATATTTTCCTCCACATTTGTCCAAACCGGCACAGCCTGTCCTTTCCTGGGTCTCTGTTGCAGATGGAAGCTGCTGGTGCCATTGTCAGCTTGAAGCCCTCTTTTGATGCAAGCAGATGTTGCCAGGTGTGTTCAGCAGCTGTTGCTCAATGCTTATGCCAAGCTATTGTGTTCCTCATGGAACCAAGGAGCCATTGTGACACTGCAGGGGCTGATGGCATCAAGGAGGCAATTGTGACAGTACAGAACCTCCTAGAAACAAGGCTCCATTGTGACACCGTGGGGAATCATGGAATCAAGGAGCCCATTGTGACACGGCTGCATGGAACCAATGGTCCATGGTTACACTGCGGATTCAAGAAGA
Organism: Aphelocoma coerulescens; assembly: GCF_041296385.1. Taxonomy (NCBI): domain Eukaryota; kingdom Metazoa; phylum Chordata; class Aves; order Passeriformes; family Corvidae; genus Aphelocoma; species Aphelocoma coerulescens. The sequence continues at coordinate 783,529 of NW_027184024.1, read as the reverse complement.
GCACGGTGACACCACGCAACATCATGGAACCATAGGTCCATTGTGACACAGCGGGGCCTCATGGAAACAAGGGGACCATTGTGGCAAAGCAGGGCCTAATGGAAGCATGGAGAGCATTGTGACACTAAGGAAACTCCTGGAACCAAGATGACCACTGGCACATAATGGAACCTCATGGAAGCAAGCCTCCACAATGACTTTGGAGGGCCTCAGGGACCACAGGACCCATTGTGACACAGCAGGACCTGGTGGAACCAAGGAGCCTTTGTGATACTCCACATCCACATGGAAGCCAGGGTGCACTGAGACACAGCGGGGCCTTGTTGGAACCAAAGACACCTCTGCAAAAAGCAGGCTAGCTCATAGAAGCAAGGAGTCCATTGTTACAACGTAAAAGCTATGGAACCAAGGGACCATTGTGACACTGCGGGGCCTCATGGAACCAATTGTCCATGATGACAGTGCGGATCAAAGGAGACCATGGTGACACTGCGGAACCTGATGGAACCAAGGAGCCATTGTGACACAGTGGGGCCTCATGGAATCAAGGAGACCATTGTGACCCAGGTGTTGCATGGGAAGGCAAGGAGCCATTGTGACACTTTGGGCTTCTTCCCTTGAGCTCTGCAGCTGGCTGTCCCAGCCCAGCGCACCATGTGCCACCTGCTCTCCTCAGGGCTCTGCCTGCACACAGCCCCAGGAGAAGTTTTCCTGTTTGCAAGGAAAGAATGGAAAAGCCGGAGCAGGTTTCCTAAACAACAAACCCCACTCAGGAGCCACATGCTCAGTACAGGCTGCCTGGAACGATGTCCCCTTTCTACAAGGGTCAGTGTGAGCAGGAATGAATGATCTCTGGGAGCAGAATTCTCGGAGTCTTTCCACTGAATTCTCTGTCCCTGTGTCTTGGGGTGACTTTATCGTGTGTATCCCCTATTGCTGCTCTATGCCCAGAAGTGAACTTTGTGCATTTCTGTGCCTTTCAACTGAGCCTGAGAGGGGGGAGAGGAAAAAAACCGGACAAACTTCTCAGAGCGTTTGTTCAAGGACACACATACACACTCCTCTGCATCCTGCTTGCAGCAAGAGCAGAGGAAGCAACTTGGTTTCTTTTTTGCCAGTTTTCAGCTCCTTTTCTCTGGGGGGAGATGGAGAGTTGAACTTTGTTTTCCTGGGACTTCGGGGGGTTTTTTTCCCTTCTTCTCTTCTTGACTCTTTCAACATCAGAGCACATTGGGAGAATTTTCTCCCGAGGTGGGGGCCCTGAATGTGGGCCCATGAGCCAGCTGCAAGGAGGAGGAGAGAGACTACACCTACGGAAGTGTTGGGGTTCCTCCCCCCTGCCATGAGGTCATGGGAGAGGGGACCCTGGGGTAGAGGCATGGCCTGGGCACGGGGGTCTCCCTGCTCCCTGCTCACATGTGCCCTAACCCTGTTCAGCACTGCTTATTTTGTGTTGCCTTGTGCGAGGAGGGCCCTGGTTGTGCTGTGATTGCTCAGTTCTTTGGCAGTGCCCCGCCCATGTGGCTGGAGAAGAAAGAGCTCTGAAACTTCTCTCAAGAATCGCTCCCTGTTTCTTTGCACGGGCCTCGCTGTCTATGGATGTTTCAGGAGACCCCACCGAAACACAGAAGGACTCTCAAATTATCCCAGCTTTCTCTGCACAGCAAGAGCTTTTAATATTTAGCATTGCTATCCTTTTCCTGTGTGTTTGTTAAAAAAATAGTTTTTATCTCTTTCACTTTCTTCCCAGGAAAGTTCTTTTTTCCAAAAACCTGGTGGGGGAGGGCTGGGTGTAACCTGCCTTCTATCAGAGGATATTTTCCTCCACATTTGTCCAAACCGGCACAGCCTGTCCTTTCCTGGGTCTCTGTTGCAGATGGAAGCTGCTGGTGCCATTGTCAGCTTGAAGCCCTCTTTTGATGCAAGCAGATGTTGCCAGGTGTGTTCAGCAGCTGTTGCTCAATGCTTATGCCAAGCTATTGTGTTCCTCATGGAACCAAGGAGCCATTGTGACACTGCAGGGGCTGATGGCATCAAGGAGGCAATTGTGACAGTACAGAACCTCCTAGAAACAAGGCTCCATTGTGACACCGTGGGGAATCATGGAATCAAGGAGCCCATTGTGACACGGCTGCATGGAACCAATGGTCCATGGTTACACGGCGGATTCAAGAAGAGCACGGTGACACCACGCAACATCATGGAACCATAGGTCCATTGTGACACAGCGGGGCCTCATGGAAACAAGGGGACCATTGTGGCAAAGCAGGGCCTAATGGAAGCATGGAGAGCATTGTGACACTAAGGAAACTCCTGGAACCAAGATGACCACTGGCACATAATGGAACCTCATGGAAGCAAGCCTCCACAATGACTTTGGAGGGCCTCAGGGACCACAGGGCCCATTGTGACACAGCAGGACCTGGTGGAACCAAGGAGCCTTTGTGATACTCCACATCCACATGGAAGCCAGGGTGCACTGAGACACAGCGGGGCCTTGTTGGAACCAAAGACACCTCTGCAAAAAGCAGGCTAGCTCATAGAAGCAAGGAGTCCATTGTTACAACGTAAAAGCTATGGAACCAAGGGACCATTGTGACACTGCGGGGCCTCATGGAACCAATTGTCCATGATGACAGTGCGGATCAAAGGAGACCATGGTGACACTGCGGAACCTGATGGAACCAAGGAGCCATTGTGACACAGTGGGGCCTCATGGAATCAAGGAGACCATTGTGACCCAGGTGTTGCATGTGAAGGCAAGGAGCCATTGTGACACTTTGGGATTCTTCCCTTGAGCTCTGCAGCTGGCTGTCCCAGCCCAGCGCACCATGTGCCACCTGCTCTCCTCAGGGCTCTGCCTGCACACAGCCCCAGGAGAAGTTTTCCTGTTTGCAAGGAAAGAATGGAAAAGCCGGAGCAGGTTTCCTAAACAACAAACCCCACTCAGGAGCCACATGCTCAGTACAGGCTGCCTGGAACGATGTCCCCTTTCTACAAGGGTCAGTGTGAGCAGGAATGAATGATCTCTGGGAGCAGAATTCTCGGAGTCTTTCCACTGAATTCTCTGTCCCTGTGTCTTGGGGTGACTTTATCGTGTGTATCCCCTATTGCTGCTCTATGCTCAGAAGTGAACTTTGTGCGTTTCTGTGCCTTTCAACTGAGCCTGAGAGGGGGGAGAGGAAAAAAACCGGACAAACTTCTCAGAGCGTTTGTTCAAGGACACACATACACACTCCTCTGCATCCTGCTTGCAGCAAGAGCAGAGAAAGCAACTTGGTTTCTTTTTTGCCAGTTTTCAGCTCCTTTTCTCTGGGGGGAGATGGAGAGTTGAACTTTGTTTTCCTGGGACTTCGGGGGGTTTTTTTCCCTTCTTCTCTTCTTGACTCTTTCAACATCAGAGCACATTGGGAGAATTTTCTCCCGAGGTGGGGGCCCTGAATGTGGGCCCATGAGCCAGCTGCAAGGAGGAGGAGAGAGACTACACCTACGGAAGTGTTGGGGTTCCTCCCCCCTGCCATGAGGTCATGGGAGAGGGGACCCTGGGGTAGAGGCATGGCCTGGGCACGGGGGTCTCCCTGCTCCCTGCTCACATGTGCCCTAACCCTGTTCAGCACTGCTTATTTTGTGTTGCCTTGTGCCAGGAGGGCCCTGGTTGTGCTGTGATTGCTCAGTTCTTTGGCAGTGCCCCGCCCATGTGGCTGGAGAAGAAAGAGCTCTGAAACTTCTCTCAAGAATCGCTCCCTGTTTCTTTGCACGGGCCTCGCTGTCTATGGATGTTTCAGGAGACCCCACCGAAACACAGAAGGACTCTCAAATTATCCCAGCTTTCTCTGCACAGCGAGAGCTTTTAATATTTAGCATTGCTATCCTTTTCCTGTGTGTTTGTTAAAAAAATAGTTTTTATCTCTTTCACTTTCTTCCCAGGAAAGTTCTTTTTTCCAAAAACCTGGTGGGGGAGGGCTGGGTGTAACCTGCCTTCTATCAGAGGATATTTTCCTCCAAATTTGTCCAAACCGGCACAGCCTGTCCTTTCCTGGGTCTCTGTTGCAGATGGAAGCTGCTGGTGCCATTGTCAGCTTGAAGCCCTCTTTTGATGCAAGCAGATGTTGCCAGGTGTGTTCAGCAGCTGTTGCTCAATGCTTATGCCAAGCTATTGTGTTCCTCATGGAACCAAGGAGCCATTGTGACACTGCAGGGGCTGATGGCATCAAGGAGGCAATTGTGACAGTACAGAACCTCCTAGAAACAAGGCTCCATTGTGACACCGTGGGGAATCATGGAATCAAGGAGCCCATTGTGACACGGCTGCATGGAACCAATGGTCCATGGTTACACGGCGGATTCAAGAAGAGCACGGTGACACCACGCAACATCATGGAACCATAGGTCCATTGTGACACAGCGGGGCCTCATGGAAACAAGGGGACCATTGTGGCAAAGCAGGGCCTAATGGAAGCATGGAGAGCATTGTGACACTAAGGAAACTCCTGGAACCAAGATGACCACTGGCACATAATGGAACCTCATGGAAGCAAGCCTCCACGATGACTTTGGAGGGCCTCGGGGACCACAGGACCCATTGTGACACAGCAGGACCTGGTGGAACCAAGGAGCCTTTGTGATACTCCACATCCACATGGAAGCCAGGGTGCACTGAGACACAGCGGGGCCTTGTTGGAACCAAAGACACCTCTGCAAAAAGCAGGCTAGCTCATAGAAGCAAGGAGTCCATTGTTACAACGTAAAAGCTATGGAACCAAGGGACCATTGTGACACTGCGGGGCCTCATGGAACCAATTGTCCATGATGACAGTGCGGATCAAAGGAGACCATGGTGACACTGCGGAACCTGATGGAACCAAGGAGCCATTGTGACACAGTGGGGCCTCATGGAATCAAGGAGACCATTGTGACCCAGGTGTTGCATGTGAAGGCAAGGAGCCATTGTGACACTTTGGGCTTCTTCCCTTGAGCTCTGCAGCTGGCTGTCCCAGCCCAGCGCACCATGTGCCACCTGCTCTCCTCAGGGCTCTGCCTGCACACAGCCCCAGGAGAAGTTTTCCTGTTTGCAAGGAAAGAATGGAAAAGCCTGAGCAGGTTTCCTAAACAACAAACCCTACTCAGGAGCCACATGCTCAGTACAGGCTGCCTGGAACGATGTCCCCTTTCTACAAGGGTCAGTGTGAGCAGGAATGAATGATCTCTGGGAGCAGAATTCTCGGAGTCTTTCCACTGAATTCTCTGTCCCTGTGTCTTGGGGTGACTTTATTGTGTGTATCCCCTATTGCTGCTCTATGCCCAGAAGTGAACTTTGTGCGTTTCTGTGCCTTTCAACTGAGCCTGAGAGGGGGGAGAGGAAAAAAAACCGGACAAACTTCTCAGAGCGTTTGTTCAAGGACACACATACACACTCCTCTGCATCCTGCTTGCAGCAAGAGCAGAGGAAGCAACTTGGTTTCTTTTTTGCCAGTTTTCAGCTCCTTTTCTCTGGGGGGAGATGGAGAGTTGAACTTTGTTTTCCTGGGACTTCGGGGGGTTTTTTTCCCTTCTTCTCTTCTTGACTCTTTCAACATCAGAGCACATTGGGAGAATTTTCTCCCGAGGTGGGGGCCCTGAATGTGGGCCCATGAGCCAGCTGCAAGGAGGAGGAGAGAGACTACACCTACGGAAGTGTTGGGGTTCCTCCCCCCTGCCATGAGGTCATGGGAGAGGGGACCCTGGGGTAGAGGCATGGCCTGGGCACGGGGGTCTCCCTGCTCCCTGCTCACATGTGCCCTAACCCTGTTCAGCACTGGTTATTTTGTGTTGCCTTGTGCGAGGAGGGCCCTGGTTGTGCCGTGATTGCTCAGTTCTTTGGCAGTGCCCCGCCCATGTGGCTGGAGAAGAAAGAGCTCTGAAACTTCTCTCAAGAATCGCCCCCTGTTTCTTTGCACGGGCCTCGCTGTCTATGGATGTTTCAGGAGACCCCACCGAAACACGGAAGGACTCTCAAATTATCCCAGCTTTCTCTGCACAGCAAGAGCTTTTAATATTTAGCATTGCTATCCTTTTCCTGTGTGTTTGTTAAAAAAATAGTTTTTATCTCTTTCACTTTCTTCCCAGGAAAGTTCTTTTTTCCAAAAACCTGGTGGGGGAGGGCTGGGTGTAACCTGCCTTCTATCAGAGGATATTTTCCTCCACATTTGTCCAAACCGGCACAGCCTGTCCTTTCCTGGGTCTCTGTTGCAGATGGAAGCTGCTGGTGCCATTGTCAGCTTGAAGCCCTCTTTTGATGCAAGCAGATGTTGCCAGGTGTGTTCAGCAGCTGTTGCTCAATGCTTATGCCAAGCTATTGTGTTCCTCATGGAACCAAGGAGCCATTGTGACACTGCAGGGGCTGATGGCATCAAGGAGGCAATTGTGACAGTACAGAACCTCCTAGAAACAAGGCTCCATTGTGACACCGTGGGGAATCATGGAATCAAGGAGCCCATTGTGACACGGCTGCATGGAACCAATGGTCCATGGTTACACTGCGGATTCAAGAAGAGCACGGTGACACCACGCAACATCATGGAACCATAGGTCCATTGTGACACAGCGGGGCCTCATGGAAACAAGGGGACCATTGTGGCAAAGCAGGGCCTAATGGAAGCATGGAGAGCATTGTGACACTAAGGAAACTCCTGGAACCAAGATGACCACTGGCACATAATGGAACCTCATGGAAGCAAGCCTCCACAATGACTTTGGAGGGCCTCAGGGACCACAGGACCCATTGTGACACAGCAGGACCTGGTGGAACCAAGGAGCCTTTGTGATACTCCACATCCACATGGAAGCCAGGGTGCACTGAGACACAGCGGGGCCTTGTTGGAACCAAAGACACCTCTGCAAAAAGCAGGCTAGCTCATAGAAGCAAGGAGTCCATTGTTACAACGTAAAAGCTATGGAACCAAGGGACCATTGTGACACTGCGGGGCCTCATGGAACCAATTGTCCATGATGACAGTGCGGATCAAAGGAGACCATGGTGACACTGCGGAACCTGATGGAACCAAGGAGCCATTGTGACACAGTGGGGCCTCATGGAATCAAGGAGACCATTGTGACCCAGGTGTTGCATGGGAAGGCAAGGAGCCATTGTGACACTTTGGGCTTCTTCCCTTGAGCTCTGCAGCTGGCTGTCCCAGCCCAGCGCACCATGTGCCACCTGCTCTCCTCAGGGCTCTGCCTGCACACAGCCCCAGGAGAAGTTTTCCTGTTTGCAAGGAAAGAATGGAAAAGCCGGAGCAGGTTTCCTAAACAACAAACCCCACTCAGGAGCCACATGCTCAGTACAGGCTGCCTGGAACGATGTCCCCTTTCTACAAGGGTCAGTGTGAGCAGGAATGAATGATCTCTGGGAGCAGAATTCTCGGAGTCTTTCCACTGAATTCTCTGTCCCTGTGTCTTGGGGTGACTTTATCGTGTGTATCCCCTATTGCTGCTCTATGCTCAGAAGTGAACTTTGTGCGTTTCTGTGCCTTTCAACTGAGCCTGAGAGGGGGGAGAGGAAAAAAACCGGACAAACTTCTCAGAGCGTTTGTTCAAGGACACACATACACACTCCTCTGCATCCTGCTTGCAGCAAGAGCAGAGGAAGCAACTTGGTTTCTTTTTTGCCAGTTTTCAGCTCCTTTTCTCTGGGGGGAGATGGAGAGTTGAACTTTGTTTTCCTGGGACTTCGGGGGGTTTTTTTCCCTTCTTCTCTTCTTGACTCTTTCAACATCAGAGCACATTGGGAGAATTTTCTCCCGAGGTGGGGGCCCTGAATGTGGGCCCATGAGCCAGCTGCAAGGAGGAGGAGAGAGACTACACCTACGGAAGTGTTGGGGTTCCTCCCCCCTGCCATGAGGTCATGGGAGAGGGGACCCTGGGGTAGAGGCATGGCCTGGGCACGGGGGTCTCCCTGCTCCCTGCTCACATGTGCCCTAACCCTGTTCAGCACTGCTTATTTTGTGTTGCCTTGTGCGAGGAGGGCCCTGGTTGTGCTGTGATTGCTCAGTTCTTTGGCAGTGCCCCGCCCATGTGGCTGGAGAAGAAAGAGCTCTGAAACTTCTCTCAAGAATCGCTCCCTGTTTCTTTGCACGGGCCTCGCTGTCTATGGATGTTTCAGGAGACCCCACCGAAACACAGAAGGACTCTCAAATTATCCCAGCTTTCTCTGCACAGCAAGAGCTTTTAATATTTAGCATTGCTATCCTTTTCCTGTGTGTTTGTTAAAAAAATAGTTTTTATCTCTTTCACTTTCTTCCCAGGAAAGTTCTTTTTTCCAAAAACCTGGTGGGGGAGGGCTGGGTGTAACCTGCCTTCTATCAGAGGATATTTTCCTCCACATTTGTCCAAACCGGCACAGCCTGTCCTTTCCTGGGTCTCTGTTGCAGATGGAAGCTGCTGGTGCCATTGTCAGCTTGAAGCCCTCTTTTGATGCAAGCAGATGTTGCCAGGTGTGTTCAGCAGCTGTTGCTCAATGCTTATGCCAAGCTATTGTGTTCCTCATGGAACCAAGGAGCCATTGTGACACTGCAGGGGCTGATGGCATCAAGGAGGCAATTGTGACAGTACAGAACCTCCTAGAAACAAGGCTCCATTGTGACACCGTGGGGAATCATGGAATCAAGGAGCCCATTGTGACACGGCTGCATGGAACCAATGGTCCATGGTTACACGGCGGATTCAAGAAGAGCACGGTGACACCACGCAACATCATGGAACCATAGGTCCATTGTGACACAGCGGGGCCTCATGGAAACAAGGGGACCATTGTGGCAAAGCAGGGCCTAATGGAAGCATGGAGAGCATTGTGACACTAAGGAAACTCCTGGAACCAAGATGACCACTGGCACATAATGGAACCTCATGGAAGCAAGCCTCCACAATGACTTTGGAGGGCCTCAGGGACCACAGGGCCCATTGTGACACAGCAGGACCTGGTGGAACCAAGGAGCCTTTGTGATACTCCACATCCACATGGAAGCCAGGGTGCACTGAGACACAGCGGGGCCTTGTTGGAACCAAAGACACCTCTGCAAAAAGCAGGCTAGCTCATAGAAGCAAGGAGTCCATTGTTACAACGTAAAAGCTATGGAACCAAGGGACCATTGTGACACTGCGGGGCCTCATGGAACCAATTGTCCATGATGACAGTGCGGATCAAAGGAGACCATGGTGACACTGCGGAACCTGATGGAACCAAGGAGCCATTGTGACACAGTGGGGCCTCATGGAATCAAGGAGACCATTGTGACCCAGGTGTTGCATGTGAAGGCAAGGAGCCATTGTGACACTTTGGGATTCTTCCCTTGAGCTCTGCAGCTGGCTGTCCCAGCCCAGCGCACCATGTGCCACCTGCTCTCCTCAGGGCTCTGCCTGCACACAGCCCCAGGAGAAGTTTTCCTGTTTGCAAGGAAAGAATGGAAAAGCCGGAGCAGGTTTCCTAAACAACAAACCCCACTCAGGAGCCACATGCTCAGTACAGGCTGCCTGGAACGATGTCCCCTTTCTACAAGGGTCAGTGTGAGCAGGAATGAATGATCTCTGGGAGCAGAATTCTCGGAGTCTTTCCACTGAATTCTCTGTCCCTGTGTCTTGGGGTGACTTTATCGTGTGTATCCCCTATTGCTGCTCTATGCTCAGAAGTGAACTTTGTGCGTTTCTGTGCCTTTCAACTGAGCCTGAGAGGGGGGAGAGGAAAAAAACCGGACAAACTTCTCAGAGCGTTTGTTCAAGGACACACATACACACTCCTCTGCATCCTGCTTGCAGCAAGAGCAGAGAAAGCAACTTGGTTTCTTTTTTGCCAGTTTTCAGCTCCTTTTCTCTGGGGGGAGATGGAGAGTTGAACTTTGTTTTCCTGGGACTTCGGGGGGTTTTTTTCCCTTCTTCTCTTCTTGACTCTTTCAACATCAGAGCACATTGGGAGAATTTTCTCCCGAGGTGGGGGCCCTGAATGTGGGCCCATGAGCCAGCTGCAAGGAGGAGGAGAGAGACTACACCTACGGAAGTGTTGGGGTTCCTCCCCCCTGCCATGAGGTCATGGGAGAGGGGACCCTGGGGTAGAGGCATGGCCTGGGCACGGGGGTCTCCCTGCTCCCTGCTCACATGTGCCCTAACCCTGTTCAGCACTGCTTATTTTGTGTTGCCTTGTGCCAGGAGGGCCCTGGTTGTGCTGTGATTGCTCAGTTCTTTGGCAGTGCCCCGCCCATGTGGCTGGAGAAGAAAGAGCTCTGAAACTTCTCTCAAGAATCGCTCCCTGTTTCTTTGCACGGGCCTCGCTGTCTATGGATGTTTCAGGAGACCCCACCGAAACACAGAAGGACTCTCAAATTATCCCAGCTTTCTCTGCACAGCAAGAGCTTTTAATATTTAGCATTGCTATCCTTTTCCTGTGTGTTTGTTAAAAAAATAGTTTTTATCTCTTTCACTTTCTTCCCAGGAAAGTTCTTTTTTCCAAAAACCTGGTGGGGGAGGGCTGGGTGTAACCTGCCTTCTATCAGAGGATATTTTCCTCCAAATTTGTCCAAACCGGCACAGCCTGTCCTTTCCTGGGTCTCTGTTGCAGATGGAAGCTGCTGGTGCCATTGTCAGCTTGAAGCCCTCTTTTGATGCAAGCAGATGTTGCCAGGTGTGTTCAGCAGCTGTTGCTCAATGCTTATGCCAAGCTATTGTGTTCCTCATGGAACCAAGGAGCCATTGTGACACTGCAGGGGCTGATGGCATCAAGGAGGCAATTGTGACAGTACAGAACCTCCTAGAAACAAGGCTCCATTGTGACACCGTGGGGAATCATGGAATCAAGGAGCCCATTGTGACACGGCTGCATGGAACCAATGGTCCATGGTTACACGGCGGATTCAAGAAGAGCACGGTGACACCACGCAACATCATGGAACCATAGGTCCATTGTGACACAGCGGGGCCTCATGGAAACAAGGGGACCATTGTGGCAAAGCAGGGCCTAATGGAAGCATGGAGAGCATTGTGACACTAAGGAAACTCCTGGAACCAAGATGACCACTGGCACATAATGGAACCTCATGGAAGCAAGCCTCCACGATGACTTTGGAGGGCCTCGGGGACCACAGGACCCATTGTGACACAGCAGGACCTGGTGGAACCAAGGAGCCTTTGTGATACTCCACATCCACATGGAAGCCAGGGTGCACTGAGACACAGCGGGGCCTTGTTGGAACCAAAGACACCTCTGCAAAAAGCAGGCTAGCTCATAGAAGCAAGGAGTCCATTGTTACAACGTAAAAGCTATGGAACCAAGGGACCATTGTGACACTGCGGGGCCTCATGGAACCAATTGTCCATGATGACAGTGCGGATCAAAGGAGACCATGGTGACACTGCGGAACCTGATGGAACCAAGGAGCCATTGTGACACAGTGGGGCCTCATGGAATCAAGGAGACCATTGTGACCCAGGTGTTGCATGTGAAGGCAAGGAGCCATTGTGACACTTTGGGCTTCTTCCCTTGAGCTCTGCAGCTGGCTGTCCCAGCCCAGCGCACCATGTGCCACCTGCTCTCCTCAGGGCTCTGCCTGCACACAGCCCCAGGAGAAGTTTTCCTGTTTGCAAGGAAAGAATGGAAAAGCCTGAGCAGGTTTCCTAAACAACAAACCCTACTCAGGAGCCACATGCTCAGTACAGGCTGCCTGGAACGATGTCCCCTTTCTACAAGGGTCAGTGTGAGCAGGAATGAATGATCTCTGGGAGCAGAATTCTCGGAGTCTTTCCACTGAATTCTCTGTCCCTGTGTCTTGGGGTGACTTTATTGTGTGTATCCCCTATTGCTGCTCTATGCCCAGAAGTGAACTTTGTGCGTTTCTGTGCCTTTCAACTGAGCCTGAGAGGGGGGAGAGGAAAAAAAACCGGACAAACTTCTCAGAGCGTTTGTTCAAGGACACACATACACACTCCTCTGCATCCTGCTTGCAGCAAGAGCAGAGGAAGCAACTTGGTTTCTTTTTTGCCAGTTTTCAGCTCCTTTTCTCTGGGGGGAGATGGAGAGTTGAACTTTGTTTTCCTGGGACTTCGGGGGGTTTTTTTCCCTTCTTCTCTTCTTGACTCTTTCAACATCAGAGCACATTGGGAGAATTTTCTCCCGAGGTGGGGGCCCTGAATGTGGGCCCATGAGCCAGCTGCAAGGAGGAGGAGAGAGACTACACCTACGGAAGTGTTGGGGTTCCTCCCCCCTGCCATGAGGTCATGGGAGAGGGGACCCTGGGGTAGAGGCATGGCCTGGGCACGGGGGTCTCCCTGCTCCCTGCTCACATGTGCCCTAACCCTGTTCAGCACTGGTTATTTTGTGTTGCCTTGTGCGAGGAGGGCCCTGGTTGTGCCGTGATTGCTCAGTTCTTTGGCAGTGCCCCGCCCATGTGGCTGGAGAAGAAAGAGCTCTGAAACTTCTCTCAAGAATCGCCCCCTGTTTCTTTGCACGGGCCTCGCTGTCTATGGATGTTTCAGGAGACCCCACCGAAACACGGAAGGACTCTCAAATTATCCCAGCTTTCTCTGCACAGCAAGAGCTTTTAATATTTAGCATTGCTATCCTTTTCCTGTGTGTTTGTTAAAAAAATAGTTTTTATCTCTTTCACTTTCTTCCCAGGAAAGTTCTTTTTTCCAAAAACCTGGTGGGGGAGGGCTGGGTGTAACCTGCCTTCTATCAGAGGATATTTTCCTCCACATTTGTCCAAACCGGCACAGCCTGTCCTTTCCTGGGTCTCTGTTGCAGATGGAAGCTGCTGGTGCCATTGTCAGCTTGAAGCCCTCTTTTGATGCAAGCAGATGTTGCCAGGTGTGTTCAGCAGCTGTTGCTCAATGCTTATGCCAAGCTATTGTGTTCCTCATGGAACCAAGGAGCCATTGTGACACTGCAGGGGCTGATGGCATCAAGGAGGCAATTGTGACAGTACAGAACCTCCTAGAAACAAGGCTCCATTGTGACACCGTGGGGAATCATGGAATCAAGGAGCCCATTGTGACACGGCTGCATGGAACCAATGGTCCATGGTTACACTGCGGATTCAAGAAGAGCACGGTGACACCACGCAACATCATGGAACCATAGGTCCATTGTGACACAGCGGGGCCTCATGGAAACAAGGGGACCATTGTGGCAAAGCAGGGCCTAATGGAAGCATGGAGAGCATTGTGACACTAAGGAAACTCCTGGAACCAAGATGACCACTGGCACATAATGGAACCTCATGGAAGCAAGCCTCCACAATGACTTTGGAGGGCCTCAGGGACCACAGGACCCATTGTGACACAGCAGGACCTGGTGGAACCAAGGAGCCTTTGTGATACTCCACATCCACATGGAAGCCAGGGTGCACTGAGACACAGCGGGGCCTTGTTGGAACCAAAGACACCTCTGCAAAAAGCAGGCTAGCTCATAGAAGCAAGGAGTCCATTGTTACAACGTAAAAGCTATGGAACCAAGGGACCATTGTGACACTGCGGGGCCTCATGGAACCAATTGTCCATGATGACAGTGCGGATCAAAGGAGACCATGGTGACACTGCGGAACCTGATGGAACCAAGGAGCCATTGTGACACAGTGGGGCCTCATGGAATCAAGGAGACCATTGTGACCCAGGTGTTGCATGGGAAGGCAAGGAGCCATTGTGACACTTTGGGCTTCTTCCCTTGAGCTCTGCAGCTGGCTGTCCCAGCCCAGCGCACCATGTGCCACCTGCTCTCCTCAGGGCTCTGCCTGCACACAGCCCCAGGAGAAGTTTTCCTGTTTGCAAGGAAAGAATGGAAAAGCCGGAGCAGGTTTCCTAAACAACAAACCCCACTCAGGAGCCACATGCTCAGTACAGGCTGCCTGGAACGATGTCCCCTTTCTACAAGGGTCAGTGTGAGCAGGAATGAATGATCTCTGGGAGCAGAATTCTCGGAGTCTTTCCACTGAATTCTCTGTCCCTGTGTCTTGGGGTGACTTTATCGTGTGTATCCCCTATTGCTGCTCTATGCTCAGAAGTGAACTTTGTGCGTTTCTGTGCCTTTCAACTGAGCCTGAGAGGGGGGAGAGGAAAAAAACCGGACAAACTTCTCAGAGCGTTTGTTCAAGGACACACATACACACTCCTCTGCATCCTGCTTGCAGCAAGAGCAGAGGAAGCAACTTGGTTTCTTTTTTGCCAGTTTTCAGCTCCTTTTCTCTGGGGGGAGATGGAGAGTTGAACTTTGTTTTCCTGGGACTTCGGGGGGTTTTTTTCCCTTCTTCTCTTCTTGACTCTTTCAACATCAGAGCACATTGGGAGAATTTTCTCCCGAGGTGGGGGCCCTGAATGTGGGCCCATGAGCCAGCTGCAAGGAGGAGGAGAGAGACTACACCTCCGGAAGTGTTGGGGTTCCTCCCCCCTGCCATGAGGTCATGGGAGAGGGGACCCTGGGGTAGAGGCATGGCCTGGGCACGGGGGTCTCCCTGCTCCCTGCTCACATGTGCCCTAACCCTGTTCAGCACTGCTTATTTTGTGTTGCCCTGTGCCAGGAGGGCCCTGGTTGTGCCGTGATTGCTCAGTTCTTTGGCAGTGCCCCGCCCATGTGGCTGGAGAAGAAAGAGCTCTGAAACTTCTCTCAAGAATCGCCCCCTGTTTCTTTGCACGGGCCTCGCTGTCTATGGATGTTTCAGGAGACCCCACCGAAACACGGAAGGACTCTCAAATTATCCCAGCTTTCTCTGCACAGCAAGAGCTTTTAATATTTAGCATTGCTATCCTTTTCCTGTGTGTTTGTTAAAAAAATAGTTTTTATCTCTTTCACTTTCTTCCCAGGAAAGTTCTTTTTTCCAAAAACCTGGTGGGGGAGGGCTGGGTGTAACCTGCCTTCTATCAGAGGATATTTTCCTCCACATTTGTCCAAACCGGCACAGCCTGTCCTTTCCTGGGTCTCTGTTGCAGATGGAAGCTGCTGGTGCCATTGTCAGCTTGAAGCCCTCTTTTGATGCAAGCAGATGTTGCCAGGTGTGTTCAGCAGCTGTTGCTCAATGCTTATGCCAAGCTATTGTGTTCCTCATGGAACCAAGGAGCCATTGTGACACTGCAGGGGCTGATGGCATCAAGGAGGCAATTGTGACAGTACAGAACCTCCTAGAAACAAGGCTCCATTGTGACACCGTGGGGAATCATGGAATCAAGGAGCCCATTGTGACACGGCTGCATGGAACCAATGGTCCATGGTTACACTGCGGATTCAAGAAGAGCACGGTGACACCACGCAACATCATGGAACCATAGGTCCATTGTGACACAGTGGGGCCTCATGGAAACAAGGGGACCATTGTGGCAAAGCAGGGCCTAATGGAAGCATGGAGAGCATTGTGACACTAAGGAAACTCCTGGAACCAAGATGACCACTGGCACATAATGGAACCTCATGGAAGCAAGCCTCCACGATGACTTTGGAGGGCCTCGGGGACCACAGGACCCATTGTGACACAGCAGGACCTGGTGGAACCAAGGAGCCTTTGTGATACTCCACATCCACATGGAAGCCAGGGTGCACTGAGACACAGCGGGGCCTTGTGGGAACCAAAGACACCTCTGCAAAAAGCAGGCTAGCTCATAGAAGCAAGGAGTCCATTGTTACAACGTAAAAGCTATGGAACCAAGGGACCATTGTGACACTGCGGGGCCTCATGGAACCAATTGTCCATGATGACAGTGCGGATCAAAGGAGACCACGGTGACACTGCGGAACCTGATGGAACCAAGGAGCCATTGTGACACAGTGGGGCCTCATGGAATCAAGGAGACCATTGTGACCCAGGTGTTGCATGTGAAGGCAAGGAGCCATTGTGACACTTTGGGCTTCTTCCCTTGAGCTCTGCAGCTGGCTGTCCCAGCCCAGCGCACCATGTGCCACCTGCTCTCCTCAGGGCTCTGCCTGCACACAGCCCCAGGAGAAGTTTTCCTGTTTGCAAGGAAAGAATGGAAAAGCCTGAGCAGGTTTCCTAAACAACAAACCCCACTCAGGAGCCACATGCTCAGTACAGGCTGCCTGGAACGATGTCCCCTTTCTACAAGGGTCAGTGTGAGCAGGAATGAATGATCTCTGGGAGCAGAATTCTCGGAGTCTTTCCACTGAATTCTCTGTCCCTGTGTCTTGGGGTGACTTTATTGTGTGTATCCCCTATTGCTGCTCTATGCCCAGAAGTGAACTTTGTGCATTTCTGTGCCTTTCAACTGAGCCTGAGAGGGGGGAGAGGAAAAAAAACCGGACAAACTTCTCAGAGCGTTTGTTCAAGGACACACATACACACTCCTCTGCATCCTGCTTGCAGCAAGAGCAGAGGAAGCAACTTTGTTTCTTTTTAGCCAGTTTTCAGCTCCTTTTCTCTGGGGGGAGATGGAGAGTTGAACTTTGTTTTCCTGGGACTTCGGGGGGTTTTTTTCCCTTCTTCTCTTCTTGACTCTTTCAACATCAGAGCACATTGGGAGAATTTTCTCCCGAGGTGGGGGCCCTGAATGTGGGCCCATGAGCCAGCTGCAAGGAGGAGGAGAGAGACTACACCTCCGGAAGTGTTGGGGTTCCTCCCCCCTGCCATGAGGTCATGGGAGAGGGGACCCTGGGGTAGAGGCATGGCCTGGGCACGGGGGTCTCCCTGCTCCCTGCTCACATGTGCCCTAACCCTGTTCAGCACTGGTTATTTTGTGTTGCCCTGTGCCAGGAGGGCCCTGGTTGTGCCGTGATTGCTCAGTTCTTTGGCAGTGCCCCGCCCATGTGGCTGGAGAAGAAAGAGCTCTGAAACTTCTCTCAAGAATCGCCCCCTGTTTCTTTGCACGGGCCTCGCTGTCTATGGATGTTTCAGGAGACCCCACCGAAACACGGAAGGACTCTCAAATTATCCCAGCTTTCTCTGCACAGCAAGAGCTTTTAATATTTAGCATTGCTATCCTTTTCCTGTGTGTTTGTTAAAAAAATAGTTTTTATCTCTTTCACTTTCTTCCCAGGAAAGTTCTTTTTTCCAAAAACCTGGTGGGGGAGGGCTGGGTGTAACCTGCCTTCTATCAGAGGATATTTTCCTCCACATTTGTCCAAACCGGCACAGCCTGTCCTTTCCTGGGTCTCTGTTGCAGATGGAAGCTGCTGGTGCCATTGTCAGCTTGAAGCCCTCTTTTGATGCAAGCAGATGTTGCCAGGTGTGTTCAGCAGCTGTTGCTCAATGCTTATGCCAAGCTATTGTGTTCCTCATGGAACCAAGGAGCCATTGTGACACTGCAGGGGCTGATGGCATCAAGGAGGCAATTGTGACAGTACAGAACCTCCTAGAAACAAGGCTCCATTGTGACACCGTGGGGAATCATGGAATCAAGGAGCCCATTGTGACACGGCTGCATGGAACCAATGGTCCATGGTTACACTGCGGATTCAAGAAGAGCACGGTGACACCACGCAACATCATGGAACCATAGGTCCATTGTGACACAGTGGGGCCTCATGGAAACAAGGGGACCATTGTGGCAAAGCAGGGCCTAATGGAAGCATGGAGAGCATTGTGACACTAAGGAAACTCCTGGAACCAAGATGACCACTGGCACATAATGGAACCTCATGGAAGCAAGCCTCCACGATGACTTTGGAGGGCCTCGGGGACCACAGGACCCATTGTGACACAGCAGGACCTGGTGGAACCAAGGAGCCTTTGTGATACTCCACATCCACATGGAAGCCAGGGTGCACTGAGACACAGCGGGGCCTTGTGGGAACCAAAGACACCTCTGCAAAAAGCAGGCTAGCTCATAGAAGCAAGGAGTCCATTGTTACAACGTAAAAGCTATGGAACCAAGGGACCATTGTGACACTGCGGGGCCTCATGGAACCAATTGTCCATGATGACAGTGCGGATCAAAGGAGACCACGGTGACACTGCGGAACCTGATGGAACCAAGGAGCCATTGTGACACAGTGGGGCCTCATGGAATCAAGGAGACCATTGTGACCCAGGTGTTGCATGTGAAGGCAAGGAGCCATTGTGACACTTTGGGCTTCTTCCCTTGAGCTCTGCAGCTGGCTGTCCCAGCCCAGCGCACCATGTGCCACCTGCTCTCCTCAGGGCTCTGCCTGCACACAGCCCCAGGAGAAGTTTTCCTGTTTGCAAGGAAAGAATGGAAAAGCCTGAGCAGGTTTCCTAAACAACAAACCCCACTCAGGAGCCACATGCTCAGTACAGGCTGCCTGGAACGATGTCCCCTTTCTACAAGGGTCAGTGTGAGCAGGAATGAATGATCTCTGGGAGCAGAATTCTCGGAGTCTTTCCACTGAATTCTCTGTCCCTGTGTCTTGGGGTGACTTTATTGTGTGTATCCCCTATTGCTGCTCTATGCCCAGAAGTGAACTTTGTGCATTTCTGTGCCTTTCAACTGAGCCTGAGAGGGGGGAGAGGAAAAAAAACCGGACAAACTTCTCAGAGCGTTTGTTCAAGGACACACATACACACTCCTCTGCATCCTGCTTGCAGCAAGAGCAGAGGAAGCAACTTTGTTTCTTTTTAGCCAGTTTTCAGCTCCTTTTCTCTGGGGGGAGATGGAGAGTTGAACTTTGTTTTCCTGGGACTTCGGGGGGTTTTTTTCCCTTCTTCTCTTCTTGACTCTTTCAACATCAGAGCACATTGGGAGAATTTTCTCCCGAGGTGGGGGCCCTGAATGTGGGCCCATGAGCCAGCTGCAAGGAGGAGGAGAGAGACTACACCTACGGAAGTGTTGGGGTTCCTCCCCCCTGCCATGAGGTCATGGGAGAGGGGACCCTGGGGTAGAGGCATGGCCTGGGCACGGGGGTCTCCCTGCTCCCTGCTCACATGTGCCCTAACCCTGTTCAGCACTGGTTATTTTGTGTTGCCCTGTGCCAGGAGGGCCCTGGTTGTGCCGTGATTGCTCAGTTCTTTGGCAGTGCCCCGCCCATGTGGCTGGAGAAGAAAGAGCTCTGAAA
This sequence comes from Aphelocoma coerulescens, assembly GCF_041296385.1. NCBI lineage: Eukaryota > Metazoa > Chordata > Aves > Passeriformes > Corvidae > Aphelocoma > Aphelocoma coerulescens. The sequence goes on along the minus strand of NW_027184024.1, from coordinate 764,562 downwards.
CTTCTCTCAAGAATCGCCCCCTGTTTCTTTGCACGGGCCTCGCTGTCTATGGATGTTTCAGGAGACCCCACCGAAACACAGAAGGACTCTCAAATTATCCCAGCTTTCTCTGCACAGCAAGAGCTTTTAATATTTAGCATTGCTATCCTTTTCCTGTGTGTTTGTTAAAAAAATAGTTTTTATCTCTTTCACTTTCTTCCCAGGAAAGTTCTTTTTTCCAAAAACCTGGTGGGGGAGGGCTGGGTGTAACCTGCCTTCTATCAGAGGATATTTTCCTCCACATTTGTCCAAACCGGCACAGCCTGTCCTTTCCTGGGTCTCTGTTGCAGATGGAAGCTGCTGGTGCCATTGTCAGCTTGAAGCCCTCTTTTGATGCAAGCAGATGTTGCCAGGTGTGTTCAGCAGCTGTTGCTCAATGCTTATGCCAAGCTATTGTGTTCCTCATGGAACCAAGGAGCCATTGTGACACTGCAGGGGCTGATGGCATCAAGGAGGCAATTGTGACAGTACAGAACCTCCTAGAAACAAGGCTCCATTGTGACACCGTGGGGAATCATGGAATCAAGGAGCCCATTGTGACACGGCTGCATGGAACCAATGGTCCATGGTTACACTGCGGATTCAAGAAGAGCACGGTGACACCACGCAACATCATGGAACCATAGGTCCATTGTGACACAGCGGGGCCTCATGGAAACAAGGGGACCATTGTGGCAAAGCAGGGCCTAATGGAAGCATGGAGAGCATTGTGACACTAAGGAAACTCCTGGAACCAAGATGACCACTGGCACATAATGGAACCTCATGGAAGCAAGCCTCCACAATGACTTTGGAGGGCCTCAGGGACCACAGGACCCATTGTGACACAGCAGGACCTGGTGGAACCAAGGAGCCTTTGTGATACTCCACATCCACATGGAAGCCAGGGTGCACTGAGACACAGCGGGGCCTTGTTGGAACCAAAGACACCTCTGCAAAAAGCAGGCTAGCTCATAGAAGCAAGGAGTCCATTGTTACAACGTAAAAGCTATGGAACCAAGGGACCATTGTGACACTGCGGGGCCTCATGGAACCAATTGTCCATGATGACAGTGCGGATCAAAGGAGACCATGGTGACACTGCGGAACCTGATGGAACCAAGGAGCCATTGTGACACAGTGGGGCCTCATGGAATCAAGGAGACCATTGTGACCCAGGTGTTGCATGGGAAGGCAAGGAGCCATTGTGACACTTTGGGCTTCTTCCCTTGAGCTCTGCAGCTGGCTGTCCCAGCCCAGCGCACCATGTGCCACCTGCTCTCCTCAGGGCTCTGCCTGCACACAGCCCCAGGAGAAGTTTTCCTGTTTGCAAGGAAAGAATGGAAAAGCCGGAGCAGGTTTCCTAAACAACAAACCCCACTCAGGAGCCACATGCTCAGTACAGGCTGCCTGGAACGATGTCCCCTTTCTACAAGGGTCAGTGTGAGCAGGAATGAATGATCTCTGGGAGCAGAATTCTCGGAGTCTTTCCACTGAATTCTCTGTCCCTGTGTCTTGGGGTGACTTTATCGTGTGTATCCCCTATTGCTGCTCTATGCTCAGAAGTGAACTTTGTGCATTTCTGTGCCTTTCAACTGAGCCTGAGAGGGGGGAGAGGAAAAAAACCGGACAAACTTCTCAGAGCGTTTGTTCAAGGACACACATACACACTCCTCTGCATCCTGCTTGCAGCAAGAGCAGAGGAAGCAACTTGGTTTCTTTTTTGCCAGTTTTCAGCTCCTTTTCTCTGGGGGGAGATGGAGAGTTGAACTTTGTTTTCCTGGGACTTCGGGGGGTTTTTTTCCCTTCTTCTCTTCTTGACTCTTTCAACATCAGAGCACATTGGGAGAATTTTCTCCCGAGGTGGGGGCCCTGAATGTGGGCCCATGAGCCAGCTGCAAGGAGGAGGAGAGAGACTACACCTACGGAAGTGTTGGGGTTCCTCCCCCCTGCCATGAGGTCATGGGAGAGGGGACCCTGGGGTAGAGGCATGGCCTGGGCACGGGGGTCTCCCTGCTCCCTGCTCACATGTGCCCTAACCCTGTTCAGCACTGCTTATTTTGTGTTGCCTTGTGCGAGGAGGGCCCTGGTTGTGCTGTGATTGCTCAGTTCTTTGGCAGTGCCCCGCCCATGTGGCTGGAGAAGAAAGAGCTCTGAAACTTCTCTCAAGAATCGCTCCCTGTTTCTTTGCACGGGCCTCGCTGTCTATGGATGTTTCAGGAGACCCCACCGAAACACAGAAGGACTCTCAAATTATCCCAGCTTTCTCTGCACAGCAAGAGCTTTTAATATTTAGCATTGCTATCCTTTTCCTGTGTGTTTGTTAAAAAAATAGTTTTTATCTCTTTCACTTTCTTCCCAGGAAAGTTCTTTTTTCCAAAAACCTGGTGGGGGAGGGCTGGGTGTAACCTGCCTTCTATCAGAGGATATTTTCCTCCACATTTGTCCAAACCGGCACAGCCTGTCCTTTCCTGGGTCTCTGTTGCAGATGGAAGCTGCTGGTGCCATTGTCAGCTTGAAGCCCTCTTTTGATGCAAGCAGATGTTGCCAGGTGTGTTCAGCAGCTGTTGCTCAATGCTTATGCCAAGCTATTGTGTTCCTCATGGAACCAAGGAGCCATTGTGACACTGCAGGGGCTGATGGCATCAAGGAGGCAATTGTGACAGTACAGAACCTCCTAGAAACAAGGCTCCATTGTGACACCGTGGGGAATCATGGAATCAAGGAGCCCATTGTGACACGGCTGCATGGAACCAATGGTCCATGGTTACACGGCGGATTCAAGAAGAGCACGGTGACACCACGCAACATCATGGAACCATAGGTCCATTGTGACACAGCGGGGCCTCATGGAAACAAGGGGACCATTGTGGCAAAGCAGGGCCTAATGGAAGCATGGAGAGCATTGTGACACTAAGGAAACTCCTGGAACCAAGATGACCACTGGCACATAATGGAACCTCATGGAAGCAAGCCTCCACAATGACTTTGGAGGGCCTCAGGGACCACAGGGCCCATTGTGACACAGCAGGACCTGGTGGAACCAAGGAGCCTTTGTGATACTCCACATCCACATGGAAGCCAGGGTGCACTGAGACACAGCGGGGCCTTGTTGGAACCAAAGACACCTCTGCAAAAAGCAGGCTAGCTCATAGAAGCAAGGAGTCCATTGTTACAACGTAAAAGCTATGGAACCAAGGGACCATTGTGACACTGCGGGGCCTCATGGAACCAATTGTCCATGATGACAGTGCGGATCAAAGGAGACCATGGTGACACTGCGGAACCTGATGGAACCAAGGAGCCATTGTGACACAGTGGGGCCTCATGGAATCAAGGAGACCATTGTGACCCAGGTGTTGCATGTGAAGGCAAGGAGCCATTGTGACACTTTGGGATTCTTCCCTTGAGCTCTGCAGCTGGCTGTCCCAGCCCAGCGCACCATGTGCCACCTGCTCTCCTCAGGGCTCTGCCTGCACACAGCCCCAGGAGAAGTTTTCCTGTTTGCAAGGAAAGAATGGAAAAGCCGGAGCAGGTTTCCTAAACAACAAACCCCACTCAGGAGCCACATGCTCAGTACAGGCTGCCTGGAACGATGTCCCCTTTCTACAAGGGTCAGTGTGAGCAGGAATGAATGATCTCTGGGAGCAGAATTCTCGGAGTCTTTCCACTGAATTCTCTGTCCCTGTGTCTTGGGGTGACTTTATCGTGTGTATCCCCTATTGCTGCTCTATGCTCAGAAGTGAACTTTGTGCGTTTCTGTGCCTTTCAACTGAGCCTGAGAGGGGGGAGAGGAAAAAAACCGGACAAACTTCTCAGAGCGTTTGTTCAAGGACACACATACACACTCCTCTGCATCCTGCTTGCAGCAAGAGCAGAGAAAGCAACTTGGTTTCTTTTTTGCCAGTTTTCAGCTCCTTTTCTCTGGGGGGAGATGGAGAGTTGAACTTTGTTTTCCTGGGACTTCGGGGGGTTTTTTTCCCTTCTTCTCTTCTTGACTCTTTCAACATCAGAGCACATTGGGAGAATTTTCTCCCGAGGTGGGGGCCCTGAATGTGGGCCCATGAGCCAGCTGCAAGGAGGAGGAGAGAGACTACACCTACGGAAGTGTTGGGGTTCCTCCCCCCTGCCATGAGGTCATGGGAGAGGGGACCCTGGGGTAGAGGCATGGCCTGGGCACGGGGGTCTCCCTGCTCCCTGCTCACATGTGCCCTAACCCTGTTCAGCACTGCTTATTTTGTGTTGCCTTGTGCCAGGAGGGCCCTGGTTGTGCTGTGATTGCTCAGTTCTTTGGCAGTGCCCCGCCCATGTGGCTGGAGAAGAAAGAGCTCTGAAACTTCTCTCAAGAATCGCTCCCTGTTTCTTTGCACGGGCCTCGCTGTCTATGGATGTTTCAGGAGACCCCACCGAAACACAGAAGGACTCTCAAATTATCCCAGCTTTCTCTGCACAGCAAGAGCTTTTAATATTTAGCATTGCTATCCTTTTCCTGTGTGTTTGTTAAAAAAATAGTTTTTATCTCTTTCACTTTCTTCCCAGGAAAGTTCTTTTTTCCAAAAACCTGGTGGGGGAGGGCTGGGTGTAACCTGCCTTCTATCAGAGGATATTTTCCTCCAAATTTGTCCAAACCGGCACAGCCTGTCCTTTCCTGGGTCTCTGTTGCAGATGGAAGCTGCTGGTGCCATTGTCAGCTTGAAGCCCTCTTTTGATGCAAGCAGATGTTGCCAGGTGTGTTCAGCAGCTGTTGCTCAATGCTTATGCCAAGCTATTGTGTTCCTCATGGAACCAAGGAGCCATTGTGACACTGCAGGGGCTGATGGCATCAAGGAGGCAATTGTGACAGTACAGAACCTCCTAGAAACAAGGCTCCATTGTGACACCGTGGGGAATCATGGAATCAAGGAGCCCATTGTGACACGGCTGCATGGAACCAATGGTCCATGGTTACACGGCGGATTCAAGAAGAGCACGGTGACACCACGCAACATCATGGAACCATAGGTCCATTGTGACACAGCGGGGCCTCATGGAAACAAGGGGACCATTGTGGCAAAGCAGGGCCTAATGGAAGCATGGAGAGCATTGTGACACTAAGGAAACTCCTGGAACCAAGATGACCACTGGCACATAATGGAACCTCATGGAAGCAAGCCTCCACGATGACTTTGGAGGGCCTCGGGGACCACAGGACCCATTGTGACACAGCAGGACCTGGTGGAACCAAGGAGCCTTTGTGATACTCCACATCCACATGGAAGCCAGGGTGCACTGAGACACAGCGGGGCCTTGTTGGAACCAAAGACACCTCTGCAAAAAGCAGGCTAGCTCATAGAAGCAAGGAGTCCATTGTTACAACGTAAAAGCTATGGAACCAAGGGACCATTGTGACACTGCGGGGCCTCATGGAACCAATTGTCCATGATGACAGTGCGGATCAAAGGAGACCATGGTGACACTGCGGAACCTGATGGAACCAAGGAGCCATTGTGACACAGTGGGGCCTCATGGAATCAAGGAGACCATTGTGACCCAGGTGTTGCATGTGAAGGCAAGGAGCCATTGTGACACTTTGGGCTTCTTCCCTTGAGCTCTGCAGCTGGCTGTCCCAGCCCAGCGCACCATGTGCCACCTGCTCTCCTCAGGGCTCTGCCTGCACACAGCCCCAGGAGAAGTTTTCCTGTTTGCAAGGAAAGAATGGAAAAGCCTGAGCAGGTTTCCTAAACAACAAACCCTACTCAGGAGCCACATGCTCAGTACAGGCTGCCTGGAACGATGTCCCCTTTCTACAAGGGTCAGTGTGAGCAGGAATGAATGATCTCTGGGAGCAGAATTCTCGGAGTCTTTCCACTGAATTCTCTGTCCCTGTGTCTTGGGGTGACTTTATTGTGTGTATCCCCTATTGCTGCTCTATGCCCAGAAGTGAACTTTGTGCGTTTCTGTGCCTTTCAACTGAGCCTGAGAGGGGGGAGAGGAAAAAAAACCGGACAAACTTCTCAGAGCGTTTGTTCAAGGACACACATACACACTCCTCTGCATCCTGCTTGCAGCAAGAGCAGAGGAAGCAACTTGGTTTCTTTTTTGCCAGTTTTCAGCTCCTTTTCTCTGGGGGGAGATGGAGAGTTGAACTTTGTTTTCCTGGGACTTCGGGGGGTTTTTTTCCCTTCTTCTCTTCTTGACTCTTTCAACATCAGAGCACATTGGGAGAATTTTCTCCCGAGGTGGGGGCCCTGAATGTGGGCCCATGAGCCAGCTGCAAGGAGGAGGAGAGAGACTACACCTACGGAAGTGTTGGGGTTCCTCCCCCCTGCCATGAGGTCATGGGAGAGGGGACCCTGGGGTAGAGGCATGGCCTGGGCACGGGGGTCTCCCTGCTCCCTGCTCACATGTGCCCTAACCCTGTTCAGCACTGGTTATTTTGTGTTGCCTTGTGCGAGGAGGGCCCTGGTTGTGCCGTGATTGCTCAGTTCTTTGGCAGTGCCCCGCCCATGTGGCTGGAGAAGAAAGAGCTCTGAAACTTCTCTCAAGAATCGCCCCCTGTTTCTTTGCACGGGCCTCGCTGTCTATGGATGTTTCAGGAGACCCCACCGAAACACGGAAGGACTCTCAAATTATCCCAGCTTTCTCTGCACAGCAAGAGCTTTTAATATTTAGCATTGCTATCCTTTTCCTGTGTGTTTGTTAAAAAAATAGTTTTTATCTCTTTCACTTTCTTCCCAGGAAAGTTCTTTTTTCCAAAAACCTGGTGGGGGAGGGCTGGGTGTAACCTGCCTTCTATCAGAGGATATTTTCCTCCACATTTGTCCAAACCGGCACAGCCTGTCCTTTCCTGGGTCTCTGTTGCAGATGGAAGCTGCTGGTGCCATTGTCAGCTTGAAGCCCTCTTTTGATGCAAGCAGATGTTGCCAGGTGTGTTCAGCAGCTGTTGCTCAATGCTTATGCCAAGCTATTGTGTTCCTCATGGAACCAAGGAGCCATTGTGACACTGCAGGGGCTGATGGCATCAAGGAGGCAATTGTGACAGTACAGAACCTCCTAGAAACAAGGCTCCATTGTGACACCGTGGGGAATCATGGAATCAAGGAGCCCATTGTGACACGGCTGCATGGAACCAATGGTCCATGGTTACACTGCGGATTCAAGAAGAGCACGGTGACACCACGCAACATCATGGAACCATAGGTCCATTGTGACACAGCGGGGCCTCATGGAAACAAGGGGACCATTGTGGCAAAGCAGGGCCTAATGGAAGCATGGAGAGCATTGTGACACTAAGGAAACTCCTGGAACCAAGATGACCACTGGCACATAATGGAACCTCATGGAAGCAAGCCTCCACAATGACTTTGGAGGGCCTCAGGGACCACAGGACCCATTGTGACACAGCAGGACCTGGTGGAACCAAGGAGCCTTTGTGATACTCCACATCCACATGGAAGCCAGGGTGCACTGAGACACAGCGGGGCCTTGTTGGAACCAAAGACACCTCTGCAAAAAGCAGGCTAGCTCATAGAAGCAAGGAGTCCATTGTTACAACGTAAAAGCTATGGAACCAAGGGACCATTGTGACACTGCGGGGCCTCATGGAACCAATTGTCCATGATGACAGTGCGGATCAAAGGAGACCATGGTGACACTGCGGAACCTGATGGAACCAAGGAGCCATTGTGACACAGTGGGGCCTCATGGAATCAAGGAGACCATTGTGACCCAGGTGTTGCATGGGAAGGCAAGGAGCCATTGTGACACTTTGGGCTTCTTCCCTTGAGCTCTGCAGCTGGCTGTCCCAGCCCAGCGCACCATGTGCCACCTGCTCTCCTCAGGGCTCTGCCTGCACACAGCCCCAGGAGAAGTTTTCCTGTTTGCAAGGAAAGAATGGAAAAGCCGGAGCAGGTTTCCTAAACAACAAACCCCACTCAGGAGCCACATGCTCAGTACAGGCTGCCTGGAACGATGTCCCCTTTCTACAAGGGTCAGTGTGAGCAGGAATGAATGATCTCTGGGAGCAGAATTCTCGGAGTCTTTCCACTGAATTCTCTGTCCCTGTGTCTTGGGGTGACTTTATCGTGTGTATCCCCTATTGCTGCTCTATGCTCAGAAGTGAACTTTGTGCGTTTCTGTGCCTTTCAACTGAGCCTGAGAGGGGGGAGAGGAAAAAAACCGGACAAACTTCTCAGAGCGTTTGTTCAAGGACACACATACACACTCCTCTGCATCCTGCTTGCAGCAAGAGCAGAGGAAGCAACTTGGTTTCTTTTTTGCCAGTTTTCAGCTCCTTTTCTCTGGGGGGAGATGGAGAGTTGAACTTTGTTTTCCTGGGACTTCGGGGGGTTTTTTTCCCTTCTTCTCTTCTTGACTCTTTCAACATCAGAGCACATTGGGAGAATTTTCTCCCGAGGTGGGGGCCCTGAATGTGGGCCCATGAGCCAGCTGCAAGGAGGAGGAGAGAGACTACACCTCCGGAAGTGTTGGGGTTCCTCCCCCCTGCCATGAGGTCATGGGAGAGGGGACCCTGGGGTAGAGGCATGGCCTGGGCACGGGGGTCTCCCTGCTCCCTGCTCACATGTGCCCTAACCCTGTTCAGCACTGCTTATTTTGTGTTGCCCTGTGCCAGGAGGGCCCTGGTTGTGCCGTGATTGCTCAGTTCTTTGGCAGTGCCCCGCCCATGTGGCTGGAGAAGAAAGAGCTCTGAAACTTCTCTCAAGAATCGCCCCCTGTTTCTTTGCACGGGCCTCGCTGTCTATGGATGTTTCAGGAGACCCCACCGAAACACGGAAGGACTCTCAAATTATCCCAGCTTTCTCTGCACAGCAAGAGCTTTTAATATTTAGCATTGCTATCCTTTTCCTGTGTGTTTGTTAAAAAAATAGTTTTTATCTCTTTCACTTTCTTCCCAGGAAAGTTCTTTTTTCCAAAAACCTGGTGGGGGAGGGCTGGGTGTAACCTGCCTTCTATCAGAGGATATTTTCCTCCACATTTGTCCAAACCGGCACAGCCTGTCCTTTCCTGGGTCTCTGTTGCAGATGGAAGCTGCTGGTGCCATTGTCAGCTTGAAGCCCTCTTTTGATGCAAGCAGATGTTGCCAGGTGTGTTCAGCAGCTGTTGCTCAATGCTTATGCCAAGCTATTGTGTTCCTCATGGAACCAAGGAGCCATTGTGACACTGCAGGGGCTGATGGCATCAAGGAGGCAATTGTGACAGTACAGAACCTCCTAGAAACAAGGCTCCATTGTGACACCGTGGGGAATCATGGAATCAAGGAGCCCATTGTGACACGGCTGCATGGAACCAATGGTCCATGGTTACACTGCGGATTCAAGAAGAGCACGGTGACACCACGCAACATCATGGAACCATAGGTCCATTGTGACACAGTGGGGCCTCATGGAAACAAGGGGACCATTGTGGCAAAGCAGGGCCTAATGGAAGCATGGAGAGCATTGTGACACTAAGGAAACTCCTGGAACCAAGATGACCACTGGCACATAATGGAACCTCATGGAAGCAAGCCTCCACGATGACTTTGGAGGGCCTCGGGGACCACAGGACCCATTGTGACACAGCAGGACCTGGTGGAACCAAGGAGCCTTTGTGATACTCCACATCCACATGGAAGCCAGGGTGCACTGAGACACAGCGGGGCCTTGTGGGAACCAAAGACACCTCTGCAAAAAGCAGGCTAGCTCATAGAAGCAAGGAGTCCATTGTTACAACGTAAAAGCTATGGAACCAAGGGACCATTGTGACACTGCGGGGCCTCATGGAACCAATTGTCCATGATGACAGTGCGGATCAAAGGAGACCACGGTGACACTGCGGAACCTGATGGAACCAAGGAGCCATTGTGACACAGTGGGGCCTCATGGAATCAAGGAGACCATTGTGACCCAGGTGTTGCATGTGAAGGCAAGGAGCCATTGTGACACTTTGGGCTTCTTCCCTTGAGCTCTGCAGCTGGCTGTCCCAGCCCAGCGCACCATGTGCCACCTGCTCTCCTCAGGGCTCTGCCTGCACACAGCCCCAGGAGAAGTTTTCCTGTTTGCAAGGAAAGAATGGAAAAGCCTGAGCAGGTTTCCTAAACAACAAACCCCACTCAGGAGCCACATGCTCAGTACAGGCTGCCTGGAACGATGTCCCCTTTCTACAAGGGTCAGTGTGAGCAGGAATGAATGATCTCTGGGAGCAGAATTCTCGGAGTCTTTCCACTGAATTCTCTGTCCCTGTGTCTTGGGGTGACTTTATTGTGTGTATCCCCTATTGCTGCTCTATGCCCAGAAGTGAACTTTGTGCATTTCTGTGCCTTTCAACTGAGCCTGAGAGGGGGGAGAGGAAAAAAAACCGGACAAACTTCTCAGAGCGTTTGTTCAAGGACACACATACACACTCCTCTGCATCCTGCTTGCAGCAAGAGCAGAGGAAGCAACTTTGTTTCTTTTTAGCCAGTTTTCAGCTCCTTTTCTCTGGGGGGAGATGGAGAGTTGAACTTTGTTTTCCTGGGACTTCGGGGGGTTTTTTTCCCTTCTTCTCTTCTTGACTCTTTCAACATCAGAGCACATTGGGAGAATTTTCTCCCGAGGTGGGGGCCCTGAATGTGGGCCCATGAGCCAGCTGCAAGGAGGAGGAGAGAGACTACACCTCCGGAAGTGTTGGGGTTCCTCCCCCCTGCCATGAGGTCATGGGAGAGGGGACCCTGGGGTAGAGGCATGGCCTGGGCACGGGGGTCTCCCTGCTCCCTGCTCACATGTGCCCTAACCCTGTTCAGCACTGGTTATTTTGTGTTGCCCTGTGCCAGGAGGGCCCTGGTTGTGCCGTGATTGCTCAGTTCTTTGGCAGTGCCCCGCCCATGTGGCTGGAGAAGAAAGAGCTCTGAAACTTCTCTCAAGAATCGCCCCCTGTTTCTTTGCACGGGCCTCGCTGTCTATGGATGTTTCAGGAGACCCCACCGAAACACGGAAGGACTCTCAAATTATCCCAGCTTTCTCTGCACAGCAAGAGCTTTTAATATTTAGCATTGCTATCCTTTTCCTGTGTGTTTGTTAAAAAAATAGTTTTTATCTCTTTCACTTTCTTCCCAGGAAAGTTCTTTTTTCCAAAAACCTGGTGGGGGAGGGCTGGGTGTAACCTGCCTTCTATCAGAGGATATTTTCCTCCACATTTGTCCAAACCGGCACAGCCTGTCCTTTCCTGGGTCTCTGTTGCAGATGGAAGCTGCTGGTGCCATTGTCAGCTTGAAGCCCTCTTTTGATGCAAGCAGATGTTGCCAGGTGTGTTCAGCAGCTGTTGCTCAATGCTTATGCCAAGCTATTGTGTTCCTCATGGAACCAAGGAGCCATTGTGACACTGCAGGGGCTGATGGCATCAAGGAGGCAATTGTGACAGTACAGAACCTCCTAGAAACAAGGCTCCATTGTGACACCGTGGGGAATCATGGAATCAAGGAGCCCATTGTGACACGGCTGCATGGAACCAATGGTCCATGGTTACACTGCGGATTCAAGAAGAGCACGGTGACACCACGCAACATCATGGAACCATAGGTCCATTGTGACACAGTGGGGCCTCATGGAAACAAGGGGACCATTGTGGCAAAGCAGGGCCTAATGGAAGCATGGAGAGCATTGTGACACTAAGGAAACTCCTGGAACCAAGATGACCACTGGCACATAATGGAACCTCATGGAAGCAAGCCTCCACGATGACTTTGGAGGGCCTCGGGGACCACAGGACCCATTGTGACACAGCAGGACCTGGTGGAACCAAGGAGCCTTTGTGATACTCCACATCCACATGGAAGCCAGGGTGCACTGAGACACAGCGGGGCCTTGTGGGAACCAAAGACACCTCTGCAAAAAGCAGGCTAGCTCATAGAAGCAAGGAGTCCATTGTTACAACGTAAAAGCTATGGAACCAAGGGACCATTGTGACACTGCGGGGCCTCATGGAACCAATTGTCCATGATGACAGTGCGGATCAAAGGAGACCACGGTGACACTGCGGAACCTGATGGAACCAAGGAGCCATTGTGACACAGTGGGGCCTCATGGAATCAAGGAGACCATTGTGACCCAGGTGTTGCATGTGAAGGCAAGGAGCCATTGTGACACTTTGGGCTTCTTCCCTTGAGCTCTGCAGCTGGCTGTCCCAGCCCAGCGCACCATGTGCCACCTGCTCTCCTCAGGGCTCTGCCTGCACACAGCCCCAGGAGAAGTTTTCCTGTTTGCAAGGAAAGAATGGAAAAGCCTGAGCAGGTTTCCTAAACAACAAACCCCACTCAGGAGCCACATGCTCAGTACAGGCTGCCTGGAACGATGTCCCCTTTCTACAAGGGTCAGTGTGAGCAGGAATGAATGATCTCTGGGAGCAGAATTCTCGGAGTCTTTCCACTGAATTCTCTGTCCCTGTGTCTTGGGGTGACTTTATTGTGTGTATCCCCTATTGCTGCTCTATGCCCAGAAGTGAACTTTGTGCATTTCTGTGCCTTTCAACTGAGCCTGAGAGGGGGGAGAGGAAAAAAAACCGGACAAACTTCTCAGAGCGTTTGTTCAAGGACACACATACACACTCCTCTGCATCCTGCTTGCAGCAAGAGCAGAGGAAGCAACTTTGTTTCTTTTTAGCCAGTTTTCAGCTCCTTTTCTCTGGGGGGAGATGGAGAGTTGAACTTTGTTTTCCTGGGACTTCGGGGGGTTTTTTTCCCTTCTTCTCTTCTTGACTCTTTCAACATCAGAGCACATTGGGAGAATTTTCTCCCGAGGTGGGGGCCCTGAATGTGGGCCCATGAGCCAGCTGCAAGGAGGAGGAGAGAGACTACACCTACGGAAGTGTTGGGGTTCCTCCCCCCTGCCATGAGGTCATGGGAGAGGGGACCCTGGGGTAGAGGCATGGCCTGGGCACGGGGGTCTCCCTGCTCCCTGCTCACATGTGCCCTAACCCTGTTCAGCACTGGTTATTTTGTGTTGCCCTGTGCCAGGAGGGCCCTGGTTGTGCCGTGATTGCTCAGTTCTTTGGCAGTGCCCCGCCCATGTGGCTGGAGAAGAAAGAGCTCTGAAACTTCTCTCAAGAATCGCCCCCTGTTTCTTTGCACGGGCCTCGCTGTCTATGGATGTTTCAGGAGACCCCACCGAAACACAGAAGGACTCTCAAATTATCCCAGCTTTCTCTGCACAGCAAGAGCTTTTAATATTTAGCATTGCTATCCTTTTCCTGTGTGTTTGTTAAAAAAATAGTTTTTATCTCTTTCACTTTCTTCCCAGGAAAGTTCTTTTTTCCAAAAACCTGGTGGGGGAGGGCTGGGTGTAACCTGCCTTCTATCAGAGGATATTTTCCTCCACATTTGTCCAAACCGGCACAGCCTGTCCTTTCCTGGGTCTCTGTTGCAGATGGAAGCTGCTGGTGCCATTGTCAGCTTGAAGCCCTCTTTTGATGCAAGCAGATGTTGCCAGGTGTGTTCAGCAGCTGTTGCTCAATGCTTATGCCAAGCTATTGTGTTCCTCATGGAACCAAGGAGCCATTGTGACACTGCAGGGGCTGATGGCATCAAGGAGGCAATTGTGACAGTACAGAACCTCCTAGAAACAAGGCTCCATTGTGACACCGTGGGGAATCATGGAATCAAGGAGCCCATTGTGACACGGCTGCATGGAACCAATGGTCCATGGTTACACTGCGGATTCAAGAAGAGCACGGTGACACCACGCAACATCATGGAACCATAGGTCCATTGTGACACAGCGGGGCCTCATGGAAACAAGGGGACCATTGTGGCAAAGCAGGGCCTAATGGAAGCATGGAGAGCATTGTGACACTAAGGAAACTCCTGGAACCAAGATGACCACTGGCACATAATGGAACCTCATGGAAGCAAGCCTCCACAATGACTTTGGAGGGCCTCAGGGACCACAGGACCCATTGTGACACAGCAGGACCTGGTGGAACCAAGGAGCCTTTGTGATACTCCACATCCACATGGAAGCCAGGGTGCACTGAGACACAGCGGGGCCTTGTTGGAACCAAAGACACCTCTGCAAAAAGCAGGCTAGCTCATAGAAGCAAGGAGTCCATTGTTACAACGTAAAAGCTATGGAACCAAGGGACCATTGTGACACTGCGGGGCCTCATGGAACCAATTGTCCATGATGACAGTGCGGATCAAAGGAGACCATGGTGACACTGCGGAACCTGATGGAACCAAGGAGCCATTGTGACACAGTGGGGCCTCATGGAATCAAGGAGACCATTGTGACCCAGGTGTTGCATGGGAAGGCAAGGAGCCATTGTGACACTTTGGGCTTCTTCCCTTGAGCTCTGCAGCTGGCTGTCCCAGCCCAGCGCACCATGTGCCACCTGCTCTCCTCAGGGCTCTGCCTGCACACAGCCCCAGGAGAAGTTTTCCTGTTTGCAAGGAAAGAATGGAAAAGCCGGAGCAGGTTTCCTAAACAACAAACCCCACTCAGGAGCCACATGCTCAGTACAGGCTGCCTGGAACGATGTCCCCTTTCTACAAGGGTCAGTGTGAGCAGGAATGAATGATCTCTGGGAGCAGAATTCTCGGAGTCTTTCCACTGAATTCTCTGTCCCTGTGTCTTGGGGTGACTTTATCGTGTGTATCCCCTATTGCTGCTCTATGCTCAGAAGTGAACTTTGTGCATTTCTGTGCCTTTCAACTGAGCCTGAGAGGGGGGAGAGGAAAAAAACCGGACAAACTTCTCAGAGCGTTTGTTCAAGGACACACATACACACTCCTCTGCATCCTGCTTGCAGCAAGAGCAGAGGAAGCAACTTGGTTTCTTTTTTGCCAGTTTTCAGCTCCTTTTCTCTGGGGGGAGATGGAGAGTTGAACTTTGTTTTCCTGGGACTTCGGGGGGTTTTTTTCCCTTCTTCTCTTCTTGACTCTTTCAACATCAGAGCACATTGGGAGAATTTTCTCCCGAGGTGGGGGCCCTGAATGTGGGCCCATGAGCCAGCTGCAAGGAGGAGGAGAGAGACTACACCTACGGAAGTGTTGGGGTTCCTCCCCCCTGCCATGAGGTCATGGGAGAGGGGACCCTGGGGTAGAGGCATGGCCTGGGCACGGGGGTCTCCCTGCTCCCTGCTCACATGTGCCCTAACCCTGTTCAGCACTGCTTATTTTGTGTTGCCTTGTGCGAGGAGGGCCCTGGTTGTGCTGTGATTGCTCAGTTCTTTGGCAGTGCCCCGCCCATGTGGCTGGAGAAGAAAGAGCTCTGAAACTTCTCTCAAGAATCGCTCCCTGTTTCTTTGCACGGGCCTCGCTGTCTATGGATGTTTCAGGAGACCCCACCGAAACACAGAAGGACTCTCAAATTATCCCAGCTTTCTCTGCACAGCAAGAGCTTTTAATATTTAGCATTGCTATCCTTTTCCTGTGTGTTTGTTAAAAAAATAGTTTTTATCTCTTTCACTTTCTTCCCAGGAAAGTTCTTTTTTCCAAAAACCTGGTGGGGGAGGGCTGGGTGTAACCTGCCTTCTATCAGAGGATATTTTCCTCCACATTTGTCCAAACCGGCACAGCCTGTCCTTTCCTGGGTCTCTGTTGCAGATGGAAGCTGCTGGTGCCATTGTCAGCTTGAAGCCCTCTTTTGATGCAAGCAGATGTTGCCAGGTGTGTTCAGCAGCTGTTGCTCAATGCTTATGCCAAGCTATTGTGTTCCTCATGGAACCAAGGAGCCATTGTGACACTGCAGGGGCTGATGGCATCAAGGAGGCAATTGTGACAGTACAGAACCTCCTAGAAACAAGGCTCCATTGTGACACCGTGGGGAATCATGGAATCAAGGAGCCCATTGTGACACGGCTGCATGGAACCAATGGTCCATGGTTACACGGCGGATTCAAGAAGAGCACGGTGACACCACGCAACATCATGGAACCATAGGTCCATTGTGACACAGCGGGGCCTCATGGAAACAAGGGGACCATTGTGGCAAAGCAGGGCCTAATGGAAGCATGGAGAGCATTGTGACACTAAGGAAACTCCTGGAACCAAGATGACCACTGGCACATAATGGAACCTCATGGAAGCAAGCCTCCACAATGACTTTGGAGGGCCTCAGGGACCACAGGGCCCATTGTGACACAGCAGGACCTGGTGGAACCAAGGAGCCTTTGTGATACTCCACATCCACATGGAAGCCAGGGTGCACTGAGACACAGCGGGGCCTTGTTGGAACCAAAGACACCTCTGCAAAAAGCAGGCTAGCTCATAGAAGCAAGGAGTCCATTGTTACAACGTAAAAGCTATGGAACCAAGGGACCATTGTGACACTGCGGGGCCTCATGGAACCAATTGTCCATGATGACAGTGCGGATCAAAGGAGACCATGGTGACACTGCGGAACCTGATGGAACCAAGGAGCCATTGTGACACAGTGGGGCCTCATGGAATCAAGGAGACCATTGTGACCCAGGTGTTGCATGTGAAGGCAAGGAGCCATTGTGACACTTTGGGATTCTTCCCTTGAGCTCTGCAGCTGGCTGTCCCAGCCCAGCGCACCATGTGCCACCTGCTCTCCTCAGGGCTCTGCCTGCACACAGCCCCAGGAGAAGTTTTCCTGTTTGCAAGGAAAGAATGGAAAAGCCGGAGCAGGTTTCCTAAACAACAAACCCCACTCAGGAGCCACATGCTCAGTACAGGCTGCCTGGAACGATGTCCCCTTTCTACAAGGGTCAGTGTGAGCAGGAATGAATGATCTCTGGGAGCAGAATTCTCGGAGTCTTTCCACTGAATTCTCTGTCCCTGTGTCTTGGGGTGACTTTATCGTGTGTATCCCCTATTGCTGCTCTATGCTCAGAAGTGAACTTTGTGCGTTTCTGTGCCTTTCAACTGAGCCTGAGAGGGGGGAGAGGAAAAAAACCGGACAAACTTCTCAGAGCGTTTGTTCAAGGACACACATACACACTCCTCTGCATCCTGCTTGCAGCAAGAGCAGAGAAAGCAACTTGGTTTCTTTTTTGCCAGTTTTCAGCTCCTTTTCTCTGGGGGGAGATGGAGAGTTGAACTTTGTTTTCCTGGGACTTCGGGGGGTTTTTTTCCCTTCTTCTCTTCTTGACTCTTTCAACATCAGAGCACATTGGGAGAATTTTCTCCCGAGGTGGGGGCCCTGAATGTGGGCCCATGAGCCAGCTGCAAGGAGGAGGAGAGAGACTACACCTACGGAAGTGTTGGGGTTCCTCCCCCCTGCCATGAGGTCATGGGAGAGGGGACCCTGGGGTAGAGGCATGGCCTGGGCACGGGGGTCTCCCTGCTCCCTGCTCACATGTGCCCTAACCCTGTTCAGCACTGCTTATTTTGTGTTGCCTTGTGCCAGGAGGGCCCTGGTTGTGCTGTGATTGCTCAGTTCTTTGGCAGTGCCCCGCCCATGTGGCTGGAGAAGAAAGAGCTCTGAAACTTCTCTCAAGAATCGCTCCCTGTTTCTTTGCACGGGCCTCGCTGTCTATGGATGTTTCAGGAGACCCCACCGAAACACAGAAGGACTCTCAAATTATCCCAGCTTTCTCTGCACAGCAAGAGCTTTTAATATTTAGCATTGCTATCCTTTTCCTGTGTGTTTGTTAAAAAAATAGTTTTTATCTCTTTCACTTTCTTCCCAGGAAAGTTCTTTTTTCCAAAAACCTGGTGGGGGAGGGCTGGGTGTAACCTGCCTTCTATCAGAGGATATTTTCCTCCAAATTTGTCCAAACCGGCACAGCCTGTCCTTTCCTGGGTCTCTGTTGCAGATGGAAGCTGCTGGTGCCATTGTCAGCTTGAAGCCCTCTTTTGATGCAAGCAGATGTTGCCAGGTGTGTTCAGCAGCTGTTGCTCAATGCTTATGCCAAGCTATTGTGTTCCTCATGGAACCAAGGAGCCATTGTGACACTGCAGGGGCTGATGGCATCAAGGAGGCAATTGTGACAGTACAGAACCTCCTAGAAACAAGGCTCCATTGTGACACCGTGGGGAATCATGGAATCAAGGAGCCCATTGTGACACGGCTGCATGGAACCAATGGTCCATGGTTACACGGCGGATTCAAGAAGAGCACGGTGACACCACGCAACATCATGGAACCATAGGTCCATTGTGACACAGCGGGGCCTCATGGAAACAAGGGGACCATTGTGGCAAAGCAGGGCCTAATGGAAGCATGGAGAGCATTGTGACACTAAGGAAACTCCTGGAACCAAGATGACCACTGGCACATAATGGAACCTCATGGAAGCAAGCCTCCACGATGACTTTGGAGGGCCTCGGGGACCACAGGACCCATTGTGACACAGCAGGACCTGGTGGAACCAAGGAGCCTTTGTGATACTCCACATCCACATGGAAGCCAGGGTGCACTGAGACACAGCGGGGCCTTGTTGGAACCAAAGACACCTCTGCAAAAAGCAGGCTAGCTCATAGAAGCAAGGAGTCCATTGTTACAACGTAAAAGCTATGGAACCAAGGGACCATTGTGACACTGCGGGGCCTCATGGAACCAATTGTCCATGATGACAGTGCGGATCAAAGGAGACCATGGTGACACTGCGGAACCTGATGGAACCAAGGAGCCATTGTGACACAGTGGGGCCTCATGGAATCAAGGAGACCATTGTGACCCAGGTGTTGCATGTGAAGGCAAGGAGCCATTGTGACACTTTGGGCTTCTTCCCTTGAGCTCTGCAGCTGGCTGTCCCAGCCCAGCGCACCATGTGCCACCTGCTCTCCTCAGGGCTCTGCCTGCACACAGCCCCAGGAGAAGTTTTCCTGTTTGCAAGGAAAGAATGGAAAAGCCTGAGCAGGTTTCCTAAACAACAAACCCTACTCAGGAGCCACATGCTCAGTACAGGCTGCCTGGAACGATGTCCCCTTTCTACAAGGGTCAGTGTGAGCAGGAATGAATGATCTCTGGGAGCAGAATTCTCGGAGTCTTTCCACTGAATTCTCTGTCCCTGTGTCTTGGGGTGACTTTATTGTGTGTATCCCCTATTGCTGCTCTATGCCCAGAAGTGAACTTTGTGCGTTTCTGTGCCTTTCAACTGAGCCTGAGAGGGGGGAGAGGAAAAAAAACCGGACAAACTTCTCAGAGCGTTTGTTCAAGGACACACATACACACTCCTCTGCATCCTGCTTGCAGCAAGAGCAGAGGAAGCAACTTGGTTTCTTTTTTGCCAGTTTTCAGCTCCTTTTCTCTGGGGGGAGATGGAGAGTTGAACTTTGTTTTCCTGGGACTTCGGGGGGTTTTTTTCCCTTCTTCTCTTCTTGACTCTTTCAACATCAGAGCACATTGGGAGAATTTTCTCCCGAGGTGGGGGCCCTGAATGTGGGCCCATGAGCCAGCTGCAAGGAGGAGGAGAGAGACTACACCTACGGAAGTGTTGGGGTTCCTCCCCCCTGCCATGAGGTCATGGGAGAGGGGACCCTGGGGTAGAGGCATGGCCTGGGCACGGGGGTCTCCCTGCTCCCTGCTCACATGTGCCCTAACCCTGTTCAGCACTGGTTATTTTGTGTTGCCTTGTGCGAGGAGGGCCCTGGTTGTGCCGTGATTGCTCAGTTCTTTGGCAGTGCCCCGCCCATGTGGCTGGAGAAGAAAGAGCTCTGAAACTTCTCTCAAGAATCGCCCCCTGTTTCTTTGCACGGGCCTCGCTGTCTATGGATGTTTCAGGAGACCCCACCGAAACACGGAAGGACTCTCAAATTATCCCAGCTTTCTCTGCACAGCAAGAGCTTTTAATATTTAGCATTGCTATCCTTTTCCTGTGTGTTTGTTAAAAAAATAGTTTTTATCTCTTTCACTTTCTTCCCAGGAAAGTTCTTTTTTCCAAAAACCTGGTGGGGGAGGGCTGGGTGTAACCTGCCTTCTATCAGAGGATATTTTCCTCCACATTTGTCCAAACCGGCACAGCCTGTCCTTTCCTGGGTCTCTGTTGCAGATGGAAGCTGCTGGTGCCATTGTCAGCTTGAAGCCCTCTTTTGATGCAAGCAGATGTTGCCAGGTGTGTTCAGCAGCTGTTGCTCAATGCTTATGCCAAGCTATTGTGTTCCTCATGGAACCAAGGAGCCATTGTGACACTGCAGGGGCTGATGGCATCAAGGAGGCAATTGTGACAGTACAGAACCTCCTAGAAACAAGGCTCCATTGTGACACCGTGGGGAATCATGGAATCAAGGAGCCCATTGTGACACGGCTGCATGGAACCAATGGTCCATGGTTACACTGCGGATTCAAGAAGAGCACGGTGACACCACGCAACATCATGGAACCATAGGTCCATTGTGACACAGCGGGGCCTCATGGAAACAAGGGGACCATTGTGGCAAAGCAGGGCCTAATGGAAGCATGGAGAGCATTGTGACACTAAGGAAACTCCTGGAACCAAGATGACCACTGGCACATAATGGAACCTCATGGAAGCAAGCCTCCACAATGACTTTGGAGGGCCTCAGGGACCACAGGACCCATTGTGACACAGCAGGACCTGGTGGAACCAAGGAGCCTTTGTGATACTCCACATCCACATGGAAGCCAGGGTGCACTGAGACACAGCGGGGCCTTGTTGGAACCAAAGACACCTCTGCAAAAAGCAGGCTAGCTCATAGAAGCAAGGAGTCCATTGTTACAACGTAAAAGCTATGGAACCAAGGGACCATTGTGACACTGCGGGGCCTCATGGAACCAATTGTCCATGATGACAGTGCGGATCAAAGGAGACCATGGTGACACTGCGGAACCTGATGGAACCAAGGAGCCATTGTGACACAGTGGGGCCTCATGGAATCAAGGAGACCATTGTGACCCAGGTGTTGCATGGGAAGGCAAGGAGCCATTGTGACACTTTGGGCTTCTTCCCTTGAGCTCTGCAGCTGGCTGTCCCAGCCCAGCGCACCATGTGCCACCTGCTCTCCTCAGGGCTCTGCCTGCACACAGCCCCAGGAGAAGTTTTCCTGTTTGCAAGGAAAGAATGGAAAAGCCGGAGCAGGTTTCCTAAACAACAAACCCCACTCAGGAGCCACATGCTCAGTACAGGCTGCCTGGAACGATGTCCCCTTTCTACAAGGGTCAGTGTGAGCAGGAATGAATGATCTCTGGGAGCAGAATTCTCGGAGTCTTTCCACTGAATTCTCTGTCCCTGTGTCTTGGGGTGACTTTATCGTGTGTATCCCCTATTGCTGCTCTATGCTCAGAAGTGAACTTTGTGCGTTTCTGTGCCTTTCAACTGAGCCTGAGAGGGGGGAGAGGAAAAAAACCGGACAAACTTCTCAGAGCGTTTGTTCAAGGACACACATACACACTCCTCTGCATCCTGCTTGCAGCAAGAGCAGAGGAAGCAACTTGGTTTCTTTTTTGCCAGTTTTCAGCTCCTTTTCTCTGGGGGGAGATGGAGAGTTGAACTTTGTTTTCCTGGGACTTCGGGGGGTTTTTTTCCCTTCTTCTCTTCTTGACTCTTTCAACATCAGAGCACATTGGGAGAATTTTCTCCCTGAATGTGGGCCCATGAGCCAGCTGCAAGGAGGAGGAGAGAGACTACACCTACGGAAGTGTTGGGGTTCCTCCCCCCTGCCATGAGGTCATGGGAGAGGGGACCCTGGGGTAGAGGCATGGCCTGGGCACGGGGGTCTCCCTGCTCCCTGCTCACATGTGCCCTAACCCTGTTCAGCACTGCTTATTTTGTGTTGCCTTGTGCCAGGAGGGCCCTGGTTGTGCTGTGATTGCTCAGTTCTTTGGCAGTGCCCCGCCCATGTGGCTGGAGAAGAAAGAGCTCTGAAACTTCTCTCAAGAATCGCTCCCTGTTTCTTTGCACGGGCCTCGCTGTCTATGGATGTTTCAGGAGACCCCACCGAAACACAGAAGGACTCTCAAATTATCCCAGCTTTCTCTGCACAGCAAGAGCTTTTAATATTTAGCATTGCTATCCTTTTCCTGTGTGTTTGTTAAAAAAATAGTTTTTATCTCTTTCACTTTCTTCCCAGGAAAGTTCTTTTTTCCAAAAACCTGGTGGGGGAGGGCTGGGTGTAACCTGCCTTCTATCAGAGGATATTTTCCTCCACATTTGTCCAAACCGGCACAGCCTGTCCTTTCCTGGGTCTCTGTTGCAGATGGAAGCTGCTGGTGCCATTGTCAGCTTGAAGCCCTCTTTTGATGCAAGCAGATGTTGCCAGGTGTGTTCAGCAGCTGTTGCTCAATGCTTATGCCAAGCTATTGTGTTCCTCATGGAACCAAGGAGCCATTGTGACACTGCAGGGGCTGATGGCATCAAGGAGGCAATTGTGACAGTACAGAACCTCCTAGAAACAAGGCTCCATTGTGACACCGTGGGGAATCATGGAATCAAGGAGCCCATTGTGACACGGCTGCATGGAACCAATGGTCCATGGTTACACTGCGGATTCAAGAAGAGCACGGTGACACCACGCAACATCATGGAACCATAGGTCCATTGTGACACAGCGGGGCCTCATGGAAACAAGGGGACCATTGTGGCAAAGCAGGGCCTAATGGAAGCATGGAGAGCATTGTGACACTAAGGAAACTCCTGGAACCAAGATGACCACTGGCACATAATGGAACCTCATGGAAGCAAGCCTCCACAATGACTTTGGAGGGCCTCAGGGACCACAGGACCCATTGTGACACAGCAGGACCTGGTGGAACCAAGGAGCCTTTGTGATACTCCACATCCACATGGAAGCCAGGGTGCACTGAGACACAGCGGGGCCTTGTTGGAACCAAAGACACCTCTGCAAAAAGCAGGCTAGCTCATAGAAGCAAGGAGTCCATTGTTACAACGTAAAAGCTATGGAAGCAAGGGACCATTGTGACACTGCGGGGCCTCATGGAACCAATTGTCCATGATGACAGTGCGGATCAAAGGAGACCATGGTGACACTGCGGAACCTGATGGAACCAAGGAGCCATTGTGACACAGTGGGGCCTCATGGAATCAAGGAGACCATTGTGACCCAGGTGTTGCATGTGAAGGCAAGGAGCCATTGTGACACTTTGGGCTTCTTCCCTTGAGCTCTGCAGCTGGCTGTCCCAGCCCAGCGCACCATGTGCCACCTGCTCTCCTCAGGGCTCTGCCTGCACACAGCCCCAGGAGAAGTTTTCCTGTTTGCAAGGAAAGAATGGAAAAGCCTGAGCAGGTTTCCTAAACAACAAACCCTACTCAGGAGCCACATGCTCAGTACAGGCTGCCTGGAACGATGTCCCCTTTCTACAAGGGTCAGTGTGAGCAGGAATGAATGATCTCTGGGAGCAGAATTCTCGGAGTCTTTCCACTGAATTCTCTGTCCCTGTGTCTTGGGGTGACTTTATTGTGTGTATCCCCTATTGCTGCTCTATGCCCAGAAGTGAACTTTGTGCGTTTCTGTGCCTTTCAACTGAGCCTGAGAGGGGGGAGAGGAAAAAAAACCGGACAAACTTCTCAGAGCGTTTGTTCAAGGACACACATACACACTCCTCTGCATCCTGCTTGCAGCAAGAGCAGAGGAAGCAACTTGGTTTCTTTTTTGCCAGTTTTCAGCTCCTTTTCTCTGGGGGGAGATGGAGAGTTGAACTTTGTTTTCCTGGGACTTCGGGGGGTTTTTTTCCCTTCTTCTCTTCTTGACTCTTTCAACATCAGAGCACATTGGGAGAATTTTCTCCCGAGGTGGGGGCCCTGAATGTGGGCCCATGAGCCAGCTGCAAGGAGGAGGAGAGAGACTACACCTACGGAAGTGTTGGGGTTCCTCCCCCCTGCCATGAGGTCATGGGAGAGGGGACCCTGGGGTAGAGGCATGGCCTGGGCACGGGG
Organism: Aphelocoma coerulescens; assembly: GCF_041296385.1. Lineage (NCBI taxonomy): Eukaryota > Metazoa > Chordata > Aves > Passeriformes > Corvidae > Aphelocoma > Aphelocoma coerulescens. The sequence continues at coordinate 740,775 of NW_027184024.1, read as the reverse complement.
GTCTCCCTGCTCCCTGCTCACATGTGCCCTAACCCTGTTCAGCACTGCTTATTTTGTGTTGCCTTGTGCGAGGAGGGCCCTGGTTGTGCCGTGATTGCTCAGTTCTTTGGCAGTGCCCCGCCCATGTGGCTGGAGAAGAAAGAGCTCTGAAACTTCTCTCAAGAATCGCCCCCTGTTTCTTTGCACGGGCCTCGCTGTCTATGGATGTTTCAGGAGACCCCACCGAAACACGGAAGGACTCTCAAATTATCCCAGCTTTCTCTGCACAGCAAGAGCTTTTAATATTTAGCATTGCTATCCTTTTCCTGTGTGTTTGTTAAAAAAATAGTTTTTATCTCTTTCACTTTCTTCCCAGGAAAGTTCTTTTTTCCAAAAACCTGGTGGGGGAGGGCTGGGTGTAACCTGCCTTCTATCAGAGGATATTTTCCTCCACATTTGTCCAAACCGGCACAGCCTGTCCTTTCCTGGGTCTCTGTTGCAGATGGAAGCTGCTGGTGCCATTGTCAGCTTGAAGCCCTCTTTTGATGCAAGCAGATGTTGCCAGGTGTGTTCAGCAGCTGTTGCTCAATGCTTATGCCAAGCTATTGTGTTCCTCATGGAACCAAGGAGCCATTGTGACACTGCAGGGGCTGATGGCATCAAGGAGGCAATTGTGACAGTACAGAACCTCCTAGAAACAAGGCTCCATTGTGACACCGTGGGGAATCATGGAATCAAGGAGCCCATTGTGACACGGCTGCATGGAACCAATGGTCCATGGTTACACTGCGGATTCAAGAAGAGCACGGTGACACCACGCAACATCATGGAACCATAGGTCCATTGTGACACAGCGGGGCCTCATGGAAACAAGGGGACCATTGTGGCAAAGCAGGGCCTAATGGAAGCATGGAGAGCATTGTGACACTAAGGAAACTCCTGGAACCAAGATGACCACTGGCACATAATGGAACCTCATGGAAGCAAGCCTCCACAATGACTTTGGAGGGCCTCAGGGACCACAGGACCCATTGTGACACAGCAGGACCTGGTGGAACCAAGGAGCCTTTGTGATACTCCACATCCACATGGAAGCCAGGGTGCACTGAGACACAGCGGGGCCTTGTTGGAACCAAAGACACCTCTGCAAAAAGCAGGCTAGCTCATAGAAGCAAGGAGTCCATTGTTACAACGTAAAAGCTATGGAACCAAGGGACCATTGTGACACTGCGGGGCCTCATGGAACCAATTGTCCATGATGACAGTGCGGATCAAAGGAGACCATGGTGACACTGCGGAACCTGATGGAACCAAGGAGCCATTGTGACACAGTGGGGCCTCATGGAATCAAGGAGACCATTGTGACCCAGGTGTTGCATGGGAAGGCAAGGAGCCATTGTGACACTTTGGGCTTCTTCCCTTGAGCTCTGCAGCTGGCTGTCCCAGCCCAGCGCACCATGTGCCACCTGCTCTCCTCAGGGCTCTGCCTGCACACAGCCCCAGGAGAAGTTTTCCTGTTTGCAAGGAAAGAATGGAAAAGCCGGAGCAGGTTTCCTAAACAACAAACCCCACTCAGGAGCCACATGCTCAGTACAGGCTGCCTGGAACGATGTCCCCTTTCTACAAGGGTCAGTGTGAGCAGGAATGAATGATCTCTGGGAGCAGAATTCTCGGAGTCTTTCCACTGAATTCTCTGTCCCTGTGTCTTGGGGTGACTTTATCGTGTGTATCCCCTATTGCTGCTCTATGCTCAGAAGTGAACTTTGTGCGTTTCTGTGCCTTTCAACTGAGCCTGAGAGGGGGGAGAGGAAAAAAACCGGACAAACTTCTCAGAGCGTTTGTTCAAGGACACACATACACACTCCTCTGCATCCTGCTTGCAGCAAGAGCAGAGGAAGCAACTTGGTTTCTTTTTTGCCAGTTTTCAGCTCCTTTTCTCTGGGGGGAGATGGAGAGTTGAACTTTGTTTTCCTGGGACTTCGGGGGGTTTTTTTCCCTTCTTCTCTTCTTGACTCTTTCAACATCAGAGCACATTGGGAGAATTTTCTCCCTGAATGTGGGCCCATGAGCCAGCTGCAAGGAGGAGGAGAGAGACTACACCTACGGAAGTGTTGGGGTTCCTCCCCCCTGCCATGAGGTCATGGGAGAGGGGACCCTGGGGTAGAGGCATGGCCTGGGCACGGGGGTCTCCCTGCTCCCTGCTCACATGTGCCCTAACCCTGTTCAGCACTGCTTATTTTGTGTTGCCTTGTGCGAGGAGGGCCCTGGTTGTGCTGTGATTGCTCAGTTCTTTGGCAGTGCCCCGCCCATGTGGCTGGAGAAGAAAGAGCTCTGAAACTTCTCTCAAGAATCGCTCCCTGTTTCTTTGCACGGGCCTCGCTGTCTATGGATGTTTCAGGAGACCCCACCGAAACACAGAAGGACTCTCAAATTATCCCAGCTTTCTCTGCACAGCAAGAGCTTTTAATATTTAGCATTGCTATCCTTTTCCTGTGTGTTTGTTAAAAAAATAGTTTTTATCTCTTTCACTTTCTTCCCAGGAAAGTTCTTTTTTCCAAAAACCTGGTGGGGGAGGGCTGGGTGTAACCTGCCTTCTATCAGAGGATATTTTCCTCCAAATTTGTCCAAACCGGCACAGCCTGTCCTTTCCTGGGTCTCTGTTGCAGATGGAAGCTGCTGGTGCCATTGTCAGCTTGAAGCCCTCTTTTGATGCAAGCAGATGTTGCCAGGTGTGTTCAGCAGCTGTTGCTCAATGCTTATGCCAAGCTATTGTGTTCCTCATGGAACCAAGGAGCCATTGTGACACTGCAGGGGCTGATGGCATCAAGGAGGCAATTGTGACAGTACAGAACCTCCTAGAAACAAGGCTCCATTGTGACACCGTGGGGAATCATGGAATCAAGGAGCCCATTGTGACACGGCTGCATGGAACCAATGGTCCATGGTTACACGGCGGATTCAAGAAGAGCACGGTGACACCACGCAACATCATGGAACCATAGGTCCATTGTGACACAGCGGGGCCTCATGGAAACAAGGGGACCATTGTGGCAAAGCAGGGCCTAATGGAAGCATGGAGAGCATTGTGACACTAAGGAAACTCCTGGAACCAAAATGACCACTGGCACATAATGGAACCTCATGGAAGCAAGCCTCCACGATGACTTTGGAGGGCCTCGGGGACCACAGGACCCATTGTGACACAGCAGGACCTGGTGGAACCAAGGAGCCTTTGTGATACTCCACATCCACATGGAAGCCAGGGTGCACTGAGACACAGCGGGGCCTTGTTGGAACCAAAGACACCTCTGCAAAAAGCAGGCTAGCTCATAGAAGCAAGGAGTCCATTGTTACAACGTAAAAGCTATGGAACCAAGGGACCATTGTGACACTGCGGGGCCTCATGGAACCAATTGTCCATGATGACAGTGCGGATCAAAGGAGACCATGGTGACACTGCGGAACCTGATGGAACCAAGGAGCCATTGTGACACAGTGGGGCCTCATGGAATCAAGGAGACCATTGTGACCCAGGTGTTGCATGTGAAGGCAAGGAGCCATTGTGACACTTTGGGCTTCTTCCCTTGAGCTCTGCAGCTGGCTGTCCCAGCCCAGCGCACCATGTGCCACCTGCTCTCCTCAGGGCTCTGCCTGCACACAGCCCCAGGAGAAGTTTTCCTGTTTGGAAGGAAAGAATGGAAAAGCCTGAGCAGGTTTCCTAAACAACAAACCCTACTCAGGAGCCACATGCTCAGTACAGGCTGCCTGGAACGATGTCCCCTTTCTACAAGGGTCAGTGTGAGCAGGAATGAATGATCTCTGGGAGCAGAATTCTCGGAGTCTTTCCACTGAATTCTCTGTCCCTGTGTCTTGGGGTGACTTTATCGTGTGTATCCCCTATTGCTGCTCTATGCCCAGAAGTGAACTTTGTGCGTTTCTGTGCCTTTCAACTGAGCCTGAGAGGGGGGAGAGGAAAAAAAACCGGACAAACTTCTCAGAGCGTTTGTTCAAGGACACACATACACACTCCTCTGCATCCTGCTTGCAGCAAGAGCAGAGGAAGCAACTTGGTTTCTTTTTTGCCAGTTTTCAGCTCCTTTTCTCTGGGGGGAGATGGAGAGTTGAACTTTGTTTTCCTGGGACTTCAGGGGGTTTTTTTCCCTTCTTCTCTTCTTGACTCTTTCAACATCAGAGCACATTGGGAGAATTTTCTCCCGAGGTGGGGGCCCTGAATGTGGGCCCATGAGCCAGCTGCAAGGAGGAGGAGAGAGACTACACCTACGGAAGTGTTGGGGTTCCTCCCCCCTGCCATGAGGTCATGGGAGAGGGGACCCTGGGGTAGAGGCATGGCCTGGGCACGGGGGTCTCCCTGCTCCCTGCTCACATGTGCCCTAACCCTGTTCAGCACTGCTTATTTTGTGTTGCCTTGTGCGAGGAGGGCCCTGGTTGTGCCGTGATTGCTCAGTTCTTTGGCAGTGCCCCGCCCATGTGGCTGGAGAAGAAAGAGCTCTGAAACTTCTCTCAAGAATCGCCCCCTGTTTCTTTGCACGGGCCTCGCTGTCTATGGATGTTTCAGGAGACCCCACCGAAACACGGAAGGACTCTCAAATTATCCCAGCTTTCTCTGCACAGCAAGAGCTTTTAATATTTAGCATTGCTATCCTTTTCCTGTGTGTTTGTTAAAAAAATAGTTTTTATCTCTTTCACTTTCTTCCCAGGAAAGTTCTTTTTTCCAAAAACCTGGTGGGGGAGGGCTGGGTGTAACCTGCCTTCTATCAGAGGATATTTTCCTCCACATTTGTCCAAACCGGCACAGCCTGTCCTTTCCTGGGTCTCTGTTGCAGATGGAAGCTGCTGGTGCCATTGTCAGCTTGAAGCCCTCTTTTGATGCAAGCAGATGTTGCCAGGTGTGTTCAGCAGCTGTTGCTCAATGCTTATGCCAAGCTATTGTGTTCCTCATGGAACCAAGGAGCCATTGTGACACTGCAGGGGCTGATGGCATCAAGGAGGCAATTGTGACAGTACAGAACCTCCTAGAAACAAGGCTCCATTGTGACACCGTGGGGAATCATGGAATCAAGGAGCCCATTGTGACACGGCTGCATGGAACCAATGGTCCATGGTTACACTGCGGATTCAAGAAGAGCACGGTGACACCACGCAACATCATGGAACCATAGGTCCATTGTGACACAGCGGGGCCTCATGGAAACAAGGGGACCATTGTGGCAAAGCAGGGCCTAATGGAAGCATGGAGAGCATTGTGACACTAAGGAAACTCCTGGAACCAAGATGACCACTGGCACATAATGGAACCTCATGGAAGCAAGCCTCCACAATGACTTTGGAGGGCCTCAGGGACCACAGGACCCATTGTGACACAGCAGGACCTGGTGGAACCAAGGAGCCTTTGTGATACTCCACATCCACATGGAAGCCAGGGTGCACTGAGACACAGCGGGGCCTTGTTGGAACCAAAGACACCTCTGCAAAAAGCAGGCTAGCTCATAGAAGCAAGGAGTCCATTGTTACAACGTAAAAGCTATGGAACCAAGGGACCATTGTGACACTGCGGGGCCTCATGGAACCAATTGTCCATGATGACAGTGCGGATCAAAGGAGACCATGGTGACACTGCGGAACCTGATGGAACCAAGGAGCCATTGTGACACAGTGGGGCCTCATGGAATCAAGGAGACCATTGTGACCCAGGTGTTGCATGGGAAGGCAAGGAGCCATTGTGACACTTTGGGCTTCTTCCCTTGAGCTCTGCAGCTGGCTGTCCCAGCCCAGCGCACCATGTGCCACCTGCTCTCCTCAGGGCTCTGCCTGCACACAGCCCCAGGAGAAGTTTTCCTGTTTGCAAGGAAAGAATGGAAAAGCCGGAGCAGGTTTCCTAAACAACAAACCCCACTCAGGAGCCACATGCTCAGTACAGGCTGCCTGGAACGATGTCCCCTTTCTACAAGGGTCAGTGTGAGCAGGAATGAATGATCTCTGGGAGCAGAATTCTCGGAGTCTTTCCACTGAATTCTCTGTCCCTGTGTCTTGGGGTGACTTTATCGTGTGTATCCCCTATTGCTGCTCTATGCTCAGAAGTGAACTTTGTGCGTTTCTGTGCCTTTCAACTGAGCCTGAGAGGGGGGAGAGGAAAAAAACCGGACAAACTTCTCAGAGCGTTTGTTCAAGGACACACATACACACTCCTCTGCATCCTGCTTGCAGCAAGAGCAGAGGAAGCAACTTGGTTTCTTTTTTGCCAGTTTTCAGCTCCTTTTCTCTGGGGGGAGATGGAGAGTTGAACTTTGTTTTCCTGGGACTTCGGGGGGTTTTTTTCCCTTCTTCTCTTCTTGACTCTTTCAACATCAGAGCACATTGGGAGAATTTTCTCCCTGAATGTGGGCCCATGAGCCAGCTGCAAGGAGGAGGAGAGAGACTACACCTACGGAAGTGTTGGGGTTCCTCCCCCCTGCCATGAGGTCATGGGAGAGGGGACCCTGGGGTAGAGGCATGGCCTGGGCACGGGGGTCTCCCTGCTCCCTGCTCACATGTGCCCTAACCCTGTTCAGCACTGCTTATTTTGTGTTGCCTTGTGCGAGGAGGGCCCTGGTTGTGCTGTGATTGCTCAGTTCTTTGGCAGTGCCCCGCCCATGTGGCTGGAGAAGAAAGAGCTCTGAAACTTCTCTCAAGAATCGCTCCCTGTTTCTTTGCACGGGCCTCGCTGTCTATGGATGTTTCAGGAGACCCCACCGAAACACAGAAGGACTCTCAAATTATCCCAGCTTTCTCTGCACAGCAAGAGCTTTTAATATTTAGCATTGCTATCCTTTTCCTGTGTGTTTGTTAAAAAAATAGTTTTTATCTCTTTCACTTTCTTCCCAGGAAAGTTCTTTTTTCCAAAAACCTGGTGGGGGAGGGCTGGGTGTAACCTGCCTTCTATCAGAGGATATTTTCCTCCAAATTTGTCCAAACCGGCACAGCCTGTCCTTTCCTGGGTCTCTGTTGCAGATGGAAGCTGCTGGTGCCATTGTCAGCTTGAAGCCCTCTTTTGATGCAAGCAGATGTTGCCAGGTGTGTTCAGCAGCTGTTGCTCAATGCTTATGCCAAGCTATTGTGTTCCTCATGGAACCAAGGAGCCATTGTGACACTGCAGGGGCTGATGGCATCAAGGAGGCAATTGTGACAGTACAGAACCTCCTAGAAACAAGGCTCCATTGTGACACCGTGGGGAATCATGGAATCAAGGAGCCCATTGTGACACGGCTGCATGGAACCAATGGTCCATGGTTACACGGCGGATTCAAGAAGAGCACGGTGACACCACGCAACATCATGGAACCATAGGTCCATTGTGACACAGCGGGGCCTCATGGAAACAAGGGGACCATTGTGGCAAAGCAGGGCCTAATGGAAGCATGGAGAGCATTGTGACACTAAGGAAACTCCTGGAACCAAGATGACCACTGGCACATAATGGAACCTCATGGAAGCAAGCCTCCACGATGACTTTGGAGGGCCTCGGGGACCACAGGACCCATTGTGACACAGCAGGACCTGGTGGAACCAAGGAGCCTTTGTGATACTCCACATCCACATGGAAGCCAGGGTGCACTGAGACACAGCGGGGCCTTGTTGGAACCAAAGACACCTCTGCAAAAAGCAGGCTAGCTCATAGAAGCAAGGAGTCCATTGTTACAACGTAAAAGCTATGGAACCAAGGGACCATTGTGACACTGCGGGGCCTCATGGAACCAATTGTCCATGATGACAGTGCGGATCAAAGGAGACCATGGTGACACTGCGGAACCTGATGGAACCAAGGAGCCATTGTGACACAGTGGGGCCTCATGGAATCAAGGAGACCATTGTGACCCAGGTGTTGCATGTGAAGGCAAGGAGCCATTGTGACACTTTGGGCTTCTTCCCTTGAGCTCTGCAGCTGGCTGTCCCAGCCCAGCGCACCATGTGCCACCTGCTCTCCTCAGGGCTCTGCCTGCACACAGCCCCAGGAGAAGTTTTCCTGTTTGCAAGGAAAGAATGGAAAAGCCTGAGCAGGTTTCCTAAACAACAAACCCTACTCAGGAGCCACATGCTCAGTACAGGCTGCCTGGAACGATGTCCCCTTTCTACAAGGGTCAGTGTGAGCAGGAATGAATGATCTCTGGGAGCAGAATTCTCGGAGTCTTTCCACTGAATTCTCTGTCCCTGTGTCTTGGGGTGACTTTATCGTGTGTATCCCCTATTGCTGCTCTATGCCCAGAAGTGAACTTTGTGCGTTTCTGTGCCTTTCAACTGAGCCTGAGAGGGGGGAGAGGAAAAAAAACCGGACAAACTTCTCAGAGCGTTTGTTCAAGGACACACATACACACTCCTCTGCATCCTGCTTGCAGCAAGAGCAGAGGAAGCAACTTGGTTTCTTTTTTGCCAGTTTTCAGCTCCTTTTCTCTGGGGGGAGATGGAGAGTTGAACTTTGTTTTCCTGGGACTTCAGGGGGTTTTTTTCCCTTCTTCTCTTCTTGACTCTTTCAACATCAGAGCACATTGGGAGAATTTTCTCCCGAGGTGGGGGCCCTGAATGTGGGCCCATGAGCCAGCTGCAAGGAGGAGGAGAGAGACTACACCTACGGAAGTGTTGGGGTTCCTCCCCCCTGCCATGAGGTCATGGGAGAGGGGACCCTGGGGTAGAGGCATGGCCTGGGCACGGGGGTCTCCCTGCTCCCTGCTCACATGTGCCCTAACCCTGTTCAGCACTGCTTATTTTGTGTTGCCTTGTGCCAGGAGGGCCCTGGTTGTGCCGTGATTGCTCAGTTCTTTGGCAGTGCCCCGCCCATGTGGCTGGAGAAGAAAGAGCTCTGAAACTTCTCTCAAGAATCGCTCCCTGTTTCTTTGCACGGGCCTCGCTGTCTATGGATGTTTCAGGAGACCCCACCGAAACACAGAAGGACTCTCAAATTATCCCAGCTTTCTCTGCACAGCAAGAGCTTTTAATATTTAGCATTGCTATCCTTTTCCTGTGTGTTTGTTAAAAAAATAGTTTTTATCTCTTTCACTTTCTTCCCAGGAAAGTTCTTTTTTCCAAAAACCTGGTGGGGGAGGGCTGGGTGTAACCTGCCTTCTATCAGAGGATATTTTCCTCCACATTTGTCCAAACCGGCACAGCCTGTCCTTTCCTGGGTCTCTGTTGCAGATGGAAGCTGCTGGTGCCATTGTCAGCTTGAAGCCCTCTTTTGATGCAAGCAGATGTTGCCAGGTGTGTTCAGCAGCTGTTGCTCAATGCTTATGCCAAGCTATTGTGTTCCTCATGGAACCAAGGAGCCATTGTGACACTGCAGGGGCTGATGGCATCAAGGAGGCAATTGTGACAGTACAGAACCTCCTAGAAACAAGGCTCCATTGTGACACCGTGGGGAATCATGGAATCAAGGAGCCCATTGTGACACGGCTGCATGGAACCAATGGTCCATGGTTACACTGCGGATTCAAGAAGAGCACGGTGACACCACGCAACATCATGGAACCATAGGTCCATTGTGACACAGCGGGGCCTCATGGAAACAAGGGGACCATTGTGGCAAAGCAGGGCCTAATGGAAGCATGGAGAGCATTGTGACACTAAGGAAACTCCTGGAACCAAGATGACCACTGGCACATAATGGAACCTCATGGAAGCAAGCCTCCACAATGACTTTGGAGGGCCTCGGGGACCACAGGACCCATTGTGACACAGCAGGACCTGGTGGAACCAAGGAGCCTTTGTGATACTCCACATCCACATGGAAGCCAGGGTGCACTGAGACACAGCGGGGCCTTGTTGGAACCAAAGACACCTCTGCAAAAAGCAGGCTAGCTCATAGAAGCAAGGAGTCCATTGTTACAACGTAAAAGCTATGGAACCAAGGGACCATTGTGACACTGCGGGGCCTCATGGAACCAATTGTCCATGATGACAGTGCGGATCAAAGGAGACCATGGTGACACTGCGGAACCTGATGGAACCAAGGAGCCATTGTGACACAGTGGGGCCTCATGGAATCAAGGAGACCATTGTGACCCAGGTGTTGCATGGGAAGGCAAGGAGCCATTGTGACACTTTGGGCTTCTTCCCTTGAGCTCTGCAGCTGGCTGTCCCAGCCCAGCGCACCATGTGCCACCTGCTCTCCTCAGGGCTCTGCCTGCACACAGCCCCAGGAGAAGTTTTCCTGTTTGCAAGGAAAGAATGGAAAAGCCTGAGCAGGTTTCCTAAACAACAAACCCTACTCAGGAGCCACATGCTCAGTACAGGCTGCCTGGAACGATGTCCCCTTTCTACAAGGGTCAGTGTGAGCAGGAATGAATGATCTCTGGGAGCAGAATTCTCGGAGTCTTTCCACTGAATTCTCTGTCCCTGTGTCTTGGGGTGACTTTATTGTGTGTATCCCCTATTGCTGCTCTATGCCCAGAAGTGAACTTTGTGCGTTTCTGTGCCTTTCAACTGAGCCTGAGAGGGGGGAGAGGAAAAAAAACCGGACAAACTTCTCAGAGCGTTTGTTCAAGGACACACATACACACTCCTCTGCATCCTGCTTGCAGCAAGAGCAGAGGAAGCAACTTGGTTTCTTTTTTGCCAGTTTTCAGCTCCTTTTCTCTGGGGGGAGATGGAGAGTTGAACTTTGTTTTCCTGGGACTTCGGGGGTTTTTTTTCCCTTCTTCTCTTCTTGACTCTTTCAACATCAGAGCACATTGGGAGAATTTTCTCCCGAGGTGGGGGCCCTGAATGTGGGCCCATGAGCCAGCTGCAAGGAGGAGGAGAGAGACTACACCTACGGAAGTGTTGGGGTTCCTCCCCCCTGCCATGAGGTCATGGGAGAGGGGACCCTGGGGTAGAGGCATGGCCTGGGCACGGGGGTCTCCCTGCTCCCTGCTCACATGTGCCCTAACCCTGTTCAGCACTGCTTATTTTGTGTTGCCTTGTGCGAGGAGGGCCCTGGTTGTGCTGTGATTGCTCAGTTCTTTGGCAGTGCCCCGCCCATGTGGCTGGAGAAGAAAGAGCTCTGAAACTTCTCTCAAGAATCGCTCCCTGTTTCTTTGCACGGGCCTCGCTGTCTATGGATGTTTCAGGAGACCCCACCGAAACACGGAAGGACTCTCAAATTATCCCAGCTTTCTCTGCACAGCGAGAGCTTTTAATATTTAGCATTGCTATCCTTTTCCTGTGTGTTTGTTAAAAAAATAGTTTTTATCTCTTTCACTTTCTTCCCAGGAAAGTTCTTTTTTCCAAAAACCTGGTGGGGGAGGGCTGGGTGTAACCTGCCTTCTATCAGAGGATATTTTCCTCCAAATTTGTCCAAACCGGCACAGCCTGTCCTTTCCTGGGTCTCTGTTGCAGATGGAAGCTGCTGGTGCCATTGTCAGCTTGAAGCCCTCTTTTGATGCAAGCAGATGTTGCCAGGTGTGTTCAGCAGCTGTTGCTCAATGCTTATGCCAAGCTATTGTGTTCCTCATGGAACCAAGGAGCCATTGTGACACTGCAGGGGCTGATGGCATCAAGGAGGCAATTGTGACAGTACAGAACCTCCTAGAAACAAGGCTCCATTGTGACACCGTGGGGAATCATGGAATCAAGGAGCCCATTGTGACACGGCTGCATGGAACCAATGGTCCATGGTTACACTGCGGATTCAAGAAGAGCACGGTGACTCCACGCAACATCATGGAACCATAGGTCCATTGTGACACAGCGGGGCCTCATGGAAACAAGGGGACCATTGTGGCAAAGCAGGGCCTAATGGAAGCATGGAGAGCATTGTGACACTAAGGAAACTCCTGGAACCAAGATGACCACTGGCACATAATGGAACCTCATGGAAGCAAGCCTCCACAATGACTTTGGAGGGCCTCAGGGACCACAGGACCCATTGTGACACAGCAGGACCTGGTGGAACCAAGGAGCCTTTGTGATACTCCACATCCACATGGAAGCCAGGGTGCACTGAGACACAGCGCGGCCTTGTTGGAACCAAAGACACCTCTGCAAAAAGCAGGCTAGCTCATAGAAGCAAGGAGTCCATTGTTACAACGTAAAAGCTATGGAACCAAGGGACCATTGTGACACTGCGGGGCCTCATGGAACCAATTGTCCATGATGACAGTGCGGATCAAAGGAGACCATAGTGACACTGCGGAACCTGATGGAACCAAGGAGCCATTGTGACACAGTGGGGCCTCATGGAATCAAGGAGACCATTGTGACCCAGGTGTTGCATGGGAAGGCAAGGAGCCATTGTGACACTTTGGGCTTCTTCCCTTGAGCTCTGCAGCTGGCTGTCCCAGCCCAGCGCACCATGTGCCACCTGCTCTCCTCAGGGCTCTGCCTGCACACAGCCCCAGGAGAAGTTTTCCTGTTTGCAAGGAAAGAATGGAAAAGCCGGAGCAGGTTTCCTAAACAACAAACCCCACTCAGGAGCCACATGCTCAGTACAGGCTGCCTGGAACGATGTCCCCTTTCTACAAGGGTCAGTGTGAGCAGGAATGAATGATCTCTGGGAGCAGAATTCTCGGAGTCTTTCCACTGAATTCTCTGTCCCTGTGTCTTGGGGTGACTTTATTGTGTGTATCCCCTATTGCTGCTCTATGCTCAGAAGTGAACTTTGTGCGTTTCTGTGCCTTTCAACTGAGCCTGAGAGGGGGGAGAGGAAAAAAACCGGACAAACTTCTCAGAGCGTTTGTTCAAGGACACACATACACACTCCTCTGCATCCTGCTTGCAGCAAGAGCAGAGGAAGCAACTTGGTTTCTTTTTTGCCAGTTTTCAGCTCCTTTTCTCTGGGGGGAGATGGAGAGTTGAACTTTGTTTTCCTGGGACTTCGGGGGGTTTTTTTCCCTTCTTCTCTTCTTGACTCTTTCAACATCAGAGCACATTGGGAGAATTTTCTCCCGAGGTGGGGGCCCTGAATGTGGGCCCATGAGCCAGCTGCAAGGAGGAGGAGAGAGACTACACCTACGGAAGTGTTGGGGTTCCTCCCCCCTGCCATGAGGTCATGGGAGAGGGGACCCTGGGGTAGAGGCATGGCCTGGGCACGGGGGTCTCCCTGCTCCCTGCTCACATGTGCCCTAACCCTGTTCAGCACTGCTTATTTTGTGTTGCCTTGTGCGAGGAGGGCCCTGGTTGTGCTGTGATTGCTCAGTTCTTTGGCAGTGCCCCGCCCATGTGGCTGGAGAAGAAAGAGCTCTGAAACTTCTCTCAAGAATCGCTCCCTGTTTCTTTGCACGGGCCTCACTGTCTATGGATGTTTCAGGAGACCCCACCGAAACACAGAAGGACTCTCAAATTATCCCAGCTTTCTCTGCACAGCGAGAGCTTTTAATATTTAGCATTGCTATCCTTTTCCTGTGTGTTTGTTAAAAAAATAGTTTTTATCTCTTTCACTTTCTTCCCAGGAAAGTTCTTTTTTCCAAAAACCTGGTGGGGGAGGGCTGGGTGTAACCTGCCTTCTATCAGAGGATATTTTCCTCCACATTTGTCCAAACCGGCACAGCCTGTCCTTTCCTGGGTCTCTGTTGCAGATGGAAGCTGCTGGTGCCATTGTCAGCTTGAAGCCCTCTTTTGATGCAAGCAGATGTTGCCAGGTGTGTTCAGCAGCTGTTGCTCAATGCTTATGCCAAGCTATTGTGTTCCTCATGGAACCAAGGAGCCATTGTGACACTGCAGGGGCTGATGGCATCAAGGAGGCAATTGTGACAGTACAGAACCTCCTAGAAACAAGGCTCCATTGTGACACCGTGGGGAATCATGGAATCAAGGAGCCCATTGTGACACGGCTGCATGGAACCAATGGTCCATGGTTACACTGCGGATTCAAGAAGAGCACGGTGACACCACGCAACATCATGGAACCATAGGTCCATTGTGACACAGCGGGGCCTCATGGAAACAAGGGGACCATTGTGGCAAAGCAGGGCCTAATGGAAGCATGGAGAGCATTGTGACACTAAGGAAACTCCTGGAACCAAGATGACCACTGGCACATAATGGAACCTCATGGAAGCAAGCCTCCACAATGACTTTGGAGGGCCTCAGGGACCACAGGACCCATTGTGACACAGCAGGACCTGGTGGAACCAAGGAGCCTTTGTGATACTCCACATCCACATGGAAGCCAGGGTGCACTGAGACACAGCGGGGCCTTGTTGGAACCAAAGACACCTCTGCAAAAAGCAGGCTAGCTCATAGAAGCAAGGAGTCCATTGTTACAACGTAAAAGCTATGGAACCAAGGGACCATTGTGACACTGCGGGGCCTCATGGAACCAATTGTCCATGATGACAGTGCGGATCAAAGGAGACCATGGTGACACTGCGGAACCTGATGGAACCAAGGAGCCATTGTGACACAGTGGGGCCTCATGGAATCAAGGAGACCATTGTGACCCAGGTGTTGCATGGGAAGGCAAGGAGCCATTGTGACACTTTGGGCTTCTTCCCTTGAGCTCTGCAGCTGGCTGTCCCAGCCCAGCGCACCATGTGCCACCTGCTCTCCTCAGGGCTCTGCCTGCACACAGCCCCAGGAGAAGTTTTCCTGTTTGCAAGGAAAGAATGGAAAAGCCGGAGCAGGTTTCCTAAACAACAAACCCCACTCAGGAGCCACATGCTCAGTACAGGCTGCCTGGAACGATGTCCCCTTTCTACAAGGGTCAGTGTGAGCAGGAATGAATGATCTCTGGGAGCAGAATTCTCGGAGTCTTTCCACTGAATTCTCTGTCCCTGTGTCTTGGGGTGACTTTATCGTGTGTATCCCCTATTGCTGCTCTATGCTCAGAAGTGAACTTTGTGCGTTTCTGTGCCTTTCAACTGAGCCTGAGAGGGGGGAGAGGAAAAAAACCGGACAAACTTCTCAGAGCGTTTGTTCAAGGACACACATACACACTCCTCTGCATCCTGCTTGCAGCAAGAGCAGAGGAAGCAACTTGGTTTCTTTTTTGCCAGTTTTCAGCTCCTTTTCTCTGGGGGGAGATGGAGAGTTGAACTTTGTTTTCCTGGGACTTCGGGGGGTTTTTTTCCCTTCTTCTCTTCTTGACTCTTTCAACATCAGAGCACATTGGGAGAATTTTCTCCCTGAATGTGGGCCCATGAGCCAGCTGCAAGGAGGAGGAGAGAGACTACACCTACGGAAGTGTTGGGGTTCCTCCCCCCTGCCATGAGGTCATGGGAGAGGGGACCCTGGGGTAGAGGCATGGCCTGGGCACGGGGGTCTCCCTGCTCCCTGCTCACATGTGCCCTAACCCTGTTCAGCACTGCTTATTTTGTGTTGCCTTGTGCGAGGAGGGCCCTGGTTGTGCTGTGATTGCTCAGTTCTTTGGCAGTGCCCCGCCCATGTGGCTGGAGAAGAAAGAGCTCTGAAACTTCTCTCAAGAATCGCTCCCTGTTTCTTTGCACGGGCCTCGCTGTCTATGGATGTTTCAGGAGACCCCACCGAAACACAGAAGGACTCTCAAATTATCCCAGCTTTCTCTGCACAGCAAGAGCTTTTAATATTTAGCATTGCTATCCTTTTCCTGTGTGTTTGTTAAAAAAATAGTTTTTATCTCTTTCACTTTCTTCCCAGGAAAGTTCTTTTTTCCAAAAACCTGGTGGGGGAGGGCTGGGTGTAACCTGCCTTCTATCAGAGGATATTTTCCTCCAAATTTGTCCAAACCGGCACAGCCTGTCCTTTCCTGGGTCTCTGTTGCAGATGGAAGCTGCTGGTGCCATTGTCAGCTTGAAGCCCTCTTTTGATGCAAGCAGATGTTGCCAGGTGTGTTCAGCAGCTGTTGCTCAATGCTTATGCCAAGCTATTGTGTTCCTCATGGAACCAAGGAGCCATTGTGACACTGCAGGGGCTGATGGCATCAAGGAGGCAATTGTGACAGTACAGAACCTCCTAGAAACAAGGCTCCATTGTGACACCGTGGGGAATCATGGAATCAAGGAGCCCATTGTGACACGGCTGCATGGAACCAATGGTCCATGGTTACACGGCGGATTCAAGAAGAGCACGGTGACACCACGCAACATCATGGAACCATAGGTCCATTGTGACACAGCGGGGCCTCATGGAAACAAGGGGACCATTGTGGCAAAGCAGGGCCTAATGGAAGCATGGAGAGCATTGTGACACTAAGGAAACTCCTGGAACCAAGATGACCACTGGCACATAATGGAACCTCATGGAAGCAAGCCTCCACGATGACTTTGGAGGGCCTCGGGGACCACAGGACCCATTGTGACACAGCAGGACCTGGTGGAACCAAGGAGCCTTTGTGATACTCCACATCCACATGGAAGCCAGGGTGCACTGAGACACAGCGGGGCCTTGTTGGAACCAAAGACACCTCTGCAAAAAGCAGGCTAGCTCATAGAAGCAAGGAGTCCATTGTTACAACGTAAAAGCTATGGAACCAAGGGACCATTGTGACACTGCGGGGCCTCATGGAACCAATTGTCCATGATGACAGTGCGGATCAAAGGAGACCATGGTGACACTGCGGAACCTGATGGAACCAAGGAGCCATTGTGACACAGTGGGGCCTCATGGAATCAAGGAGACCATTGTGACCCAGGTGTTGCATGTGAAGGCAAGGAGCCATTGTGACACTTTGGGCTTCTTCCCTTGAGCTCTGCAGCTGGCTGTCCCAGCCCAGCGCACCATGTGCCACCTGCTCTCCTCAGGGCTCTGCCTGCACACAGCCCCAGGAGAAGTTTTCCTGTTTGCAAGGAAAGAATGGAAAAGCCTGAGCAGGTTTCCTAAACAACAAACCCTACTCAGGAGCCACATGCTCAGTACAGGCTGCCTGGAACGATGTCCCCTTTCTACAAGGGTCAGTGTGAGCAGGAATGAATGATCTCTGGGAGCAGAATTCTCGGAGTCTTTCCACTGAATTCTCTGTCCCTGTGTCTTGGGGTGACTTTATCGTGTGTATCCCCTATTGCTGCTCTATGCCCAGAAGTGAACTTTGTGCGTTTCTGTGCCTTTCAACTGAGCCTGAGAGGGGGGAGAGGAAAAAAAACCGGACAAACTTCTCAGAGCGTTTGTTCAAGGACACACATACACACTCCTCTGCATCCTGCTTGCAGCAAGAGCAGAGGAAGCAACTTGGTTTCTTTTTTGCCAGTTTTCAGCTCCTTTTCTCTGGGGGGAGATGGAGAGTTGAACTTTGTTTTCCTGGGACTTCAGGGGGTTTTTTTCCCTTCTTCTCTTCTTGACTCTTTCAACATCAGAGCACATTGGGAGAATTTTCTCCCGAGGTGGGGGCCCTGAATGTGGGCCCATGAGCCAGCTGCAAGGAGGAGGAGAGAGACTACACCTACGGAAGTGTTGGGGTTCCTCCCCCCTGCCATGAGGTCATGGGAGAGGGGACCCTGGGGTAGAGGCATGGCCTGGGCACGGGGGTCTCCCTGCTCCCTGCTCACATGTGCCCTAACCCTGTTCAGCACTGCTTATTTTGTGTTGCCTTGTGCGAGGAGGGCCCTGGTTGTGCTGTGATTGCTCAGTTCTTTGGCAGTGCCCCGCCCATGTGGCTGGAGAAGAAAGAGCTCTGAAACTTCTCTCAAGAATCGCTCCCTGTTTCTTTGCACGGGCCTCGCTGTCTATGGATGTTTCAGGAGACCCCACCGAAACACAGAAGGACTCTCAAATTATCCCAGCTTTCTCTGCACAGCGAGAGCTTTTAATATTTAGCATTGCTATCCTTTTCCTGTGTGTTTGTTAAAAAAATAGTTTTTATCTCTTTCACTTTCTTCCCAGGAAAGTTCTTTTTTCCAAAAACCTGGTGGGGGAGGGCTGGGTGTAACCTGCCTTCTATCAGAGGATATTTTCCTCCAAATTTGTCCAAACCGGCACAGCCTGTCCTTTCCTGGGTCTCTGTTGCAGATGGAAGCTGCTGGTGCCATTGTCAGCTTGAAGCCCTCTTTTGATGCAAGCAGATGTTGCCAGGTGTGTTCAGCAGCTGTTGCTCAATGCTTATGCCAAGCTATTGTGTTCCTCATGGAACCAAGGAGCCATTGTGACACTGCAGGGGCTGATGGCATCAAGGAGGCAATTGTGACAGTACAGAACCTCCTAGAAACAAGGCTCCATTGTGACACCGTGGGGAATCATGGAATCAAGGAGCCCATTGTGACACGGCTGCATGGAACCAATGGTCCATGGTTACACTGCGGATTCAAGAAGAGCACGGTGACACCACGCAACATCATGGAACCATAGGTCCATTGTGACACAGCGGGGCCTCATGGAAACAAGGGGACCATTGTGGCAAAGCAGGGCCTAATGGAAGCATGGAGAGCATTGTGACACTAAGGAAACTCCTGGAACCAAGATGACCACTGGCACATAATGGAACCTCATGGAAGCAAGCCTCCACGATGACTTTGGAGGGCCTCGGGGACCACAGGACCCATTGTGACACAGCAGGACCTGGTGGAACCAAGGAGCCTTTGTGATACTCCACATCCACATGGAAGCCAGGGTGCACTGAGACACAGCGGGGCCTTGTGGGAACCAAAGACACCTCTGCAAAAAGCAGGCTAGCTCATAGAAGCAAGGAGTCCATTGTTACAACGTAAAAGCTATGGAACCAAGGGACCATTGTGACACTGCGGGGCCTCATGGAACCAATTGTCCATGATGACAGTGCGGATCAAAGGAGACCATGGTGACACTGCGGAACCTGATGGAACCAAGGAGCCATTGTGACACAGTGGGGCCTCATGGAATCAAGGAGACCATTGTGACCCAGGTGTTGCATGGGAAGGCAAGGAGCCATTGTGACACTTTGGGCTTCTTCCCTTGAGCTCTGCAGCTGGCTGTCCCAGCCCAGCGCACCATGTGCCACCTGCTCTCCTCAGGGCTCTGCCTGCACACAGCCCCAGGAGAAGTTTTCCTGTTTGCAAGGAAAGAATGGAAAAGCCGGAGCAGGTTTCCTAAACAACAAACCCCACTCAGGAGCCACATGCTCAGTACAGGCTGCCTGGAACGATGTCCCCTTTCTACAAGGGTCAGTGTGAGCAGGAATGAATGATCTCTGGGAGCAGAATTCTCGGAGTCTTTCCACTGAATTCTCTGTCCCTGTGTCTTGGGGTGACTTTATCGTGTGTATCCCCTATTGCTGCTCTATGCTCAGAAGTGAACTTTGTGCGTTTCTGTGCCTTTCAACTGAGCCTGAGAGGGGGGAGAGGAAAAAAACCGGACAAACTTCTCAGAGCGTTTGTTCAAGGACACACATACACACTCCTCTGCATCCTGCTTGCAGCAAGAGCAGAGGAAGCAACTTGGTTTCTTTTTTGCCAGTTTTCAGCTCCTTTTCTCTGGGGGGAGATGGAGAGTTGAACTTTGTTTTCCTGGGACTTCGGGGGGTTTTTTTCCCTTCTTCTCTTCTTGACTCTTTCAACATCAGAGCACATTGGGAGAATTTTCTCCCGAGGTGGGGGCCCTGAATGTGGGCCCATGAGCCAGCTGCAAGGAGGAGGAGAGAGACTACACCTACGGAAGTGTTGGGGTTCCTCCCCCCTGCCATGAGGTCATGGGAGAGGGGACCCTGGGGTAGAGGCATGGCCTGGGCACGGGGGTCTCCCTGCTCCCTGCTCACATGTGCCCTAACCCTGTTCAGCACTGCTTATTTTGTGTTGCCTTGTGCGAGGAGGGCCCTGGTTGTGCTGTGATTGCTCAGTTCTTTGGCAGTGCCCCGCCCATGTGGCTGGAGAAGAAAGAGCTCTGAAACTTCTCTCAAGAATCGCTCCCTGTTTCTTTGCACGGGCCTCGCTGTCTATGGATGTTTCAGAAGACCCCACCGAAACACAGAAGGACTCTCAAATTATCCCAGCTTTCTCTGCACAGCAAGAGCTTTTAATATTTAGCATTGCTATCCTTTTCCTGTGTGTTTGTTAAAAAAATAGTTTTTATCTCTTTCACTTTCTTCCCAGGAAAGTTCTTTTTTCCAAAAACCTGGTGGGGGAGGGCTGGGTGTAACCTGCCTTCTATCAGAGGATATTTTCCTCCACATTTGTCCAAACCGGCACAGCCTGTCCTTTCCTGGGTCTCTGTTGCAGATGGAAGCTGCTGGTGCCATTGTCAGCTTGAAGCCCTCTTTTGATGCAAGCAGATGTTGCCAGGTGTGTTCAGCAGCTGTTGCTCAATGCTTATGCCAAGCTATTGTGTTCCTCATGGAACCAAGGAGCCATTGTGACACTGCAGGGGCTGATGGCATCAAGGAGGCAATTGTGACAGTACAGAACCTCCTAGAAACAAGGCTCCATTGTGACACCGTGGGGAATCATGGAATCAAGGAGCCCATTGTGACACGGCTGCATGGAACCAATGGTCCATGGTTACACTGCGGATTCAAGAAGAGCACGGTGACACCACGCAACATCATGGAACCATAGGTCCATTGTGACACAGCGGGGCCTCATGGAAACAAGGGGACCATTGTGGCAAAGCAGGGCCTAATGGAAGCATGGAGAGCATTGTGACACTAAGGAAACTCCTGGAACCAAGATGACCACTGGCACATAATGGAACCTCATGGAAGCAAGCCTCCACAATGACTTTGGAGGGCCTCAGGGACCACAGGACCCATTGTGACACAGCAGGACCTGGTGGAACCAAGGAGCCTTTGTGATACTCCACATCCACATGGAAGCCAGGGTGCACTGAGACACAGCGGGGCCTTGTTGGAACCAAAGACACCTCTGCAAAAAGCAGGCTAGCTCATAGAAGCAAGGAGTCCATTGTTACAACGTAAAAGCTATGGAAGCAAGGGACCATTGTGACACTGCGGGGCCTCATGGAACCAATTGTCCATGATGACAGTGCGGATCAAAGGAGACCATGGTGACACTGCGGAACCTGATGGAACCAAGGAGCCATTGTGACACAGTGGGGCCTCATGGAATCAAGGAGACCATTGTGACCCAGGTGTTGCATGTGAAGGCAAGGAGCCATTGTGACACTTTGGGCTTCTTCCCTTGAGCTCTGCAGCTGGCTGTCCCAGCCCAGCGCACCATGTGCCACCTGCTCTCCTCAGGGCTCTGCCTGCACACAGCCCCAGGAGAAGTTTTCCTGTTTGCAAGGAAAGAATGGAAAAGCCTGAGCAGGTTTCCTAAACAACAAACCCTACTCAGGAGCCACATGCTCAGTACAGGCTGCCTGGAACGATGTCCCCTTTCTACAAGGGTCAGTGTGAGCAGGAATGAATGATCTCTGGGAGCAGAATTCTCGGAGTCTTTCCACTGAATTCTCTGTCCCTGTGTCTTGGGGTGACTTTATTGTGTGTATCCCCTATTGCTGCTCTATGCCCAGAAGTGAACTTTGTGCGTTTCTGTGCCTTTCAACTGAGCCTGAGAGGGGGGAGAGGAAAAAAAACCGGACAAACTTCTCAGAGCGTTTGTTCAAGGACACACATACACACTCCTCTGCATCCTGCTTGCAGCAAGAGCAGAGGAAGCAACTTGGTTTCTTTTTTGCCAGTTTTCAGCTCCTTTTCTCTGGGGGGAGATGGAGAGTTGAACTTTGTTTTCCTGGGACTTCGGGGGTTTTTTTTCCCTTCTTCTCTTCTTGACTCTTTCAACATCAGAGCACATTGGGAGAATTTTCTCCCGAGGTGGGGGCCCTGAATGTGGGCCCATGAGCCAGCTGCAAGGAGGAGGAGAGAGACTACACCTACGGAAGTGTTGGGGTTCCTCCCCCCTGCCATGAGGTCATGGGAGAGGGGACCCTGGGGTAGAGGCATGGCCTGGGCACGGGGGTCTCCCTGCTCCCTGCTCACATGTGCCCTAACCCTGTTCAGCACTGCTTATTTTGTGTTGCCTTGTGCGAGGAGGGCCCTGGTTGTGCTGTGATTGCTCAGTTCTTTGGCAGTGCCCCGCCCATGTGGCTGGAGAAGAAAGAGCTCTGAAACTTCTCTCAAGAATCGCTCCCTGTTTCTTTGCACGGGCCTCGCTGTCTATGGATGTTTCAGGAGACCCCACCGAAACACGGAAGGACTCTCAAATTATCCCAGCTTTCTCTGCACAGCGAGAGCTTTTAATATTTAGCATTGCTATCCTTTTCCTGTGTGTTTGTTAAAAAAATAGTTTTTATCTCTTTCACTTTCTTCCCAGGAAAGTTCTTTTTTCCAAAAACCTGGTGGGGGAGGGCTGGGTGTAACCTGCCTTCTATCAGAGGATATTTTCCTCCAAATTTGTCCAAACCGGCACAGCCTGTCCTTTCCTGGGTCTCTGTTGCAGATGGAAGCTGCTGGTGCCATTGTCAGCTTGAAGCCCTCTTTTGATGCAAGCAGATGTTGCCAGGTGTGTTCAGCAGCTGTTGCTCAATGCTTATGCCAAGCTATTGTGTTCCTCATGGAACCAAGGAGCCATTGTGACACTGCAGGGGCTGATGGCATCAAGGAGGCAATTGTGACAGTACAGAACCTCCTAGAAACAAGGCTCCATTGTGACACCGTGGGGAATCATGGAATCAAGGAGCCCATTGTGACACGGCTGCATGGAACCAATGGTCCATGGTTACACTGCGGATTCAAGAAGAGCACGGTGACTCCACGCAACATCATGGAACCATAGGTCCATTGTGACACAGCGGGGCCTCATGGAAACAAGGGGACCATTGTGGCAAAGCAGGGCCTAATGGAAGCATGGAGAGCATTGTGACACTAAGGAAACTCCTGGAACCAAGATGACCACTGGCACATAATGGAACCTCATGGAAGCAAGCCTCCACAATGACTTTGGAGGGCCTCAGGGACCACAGGACCCATTGTGACACAGCAGGACCTGGTGGAACCAAGGAGCCTTTGTGATACTCCACATCCACATGGAAGCCAGGGTGCACTGAGACACAGCGGGGCCTTGTTGGAACCAAAGACACCTCTGCAAAAAGCAGGCTAGCTCATAGAAGCAAGGAGTCCATTGTTACAACGTAAAAGCTATGGAACCAAGGGACCATTGTGACACTGCGGGGCCTCATGGAACCAATTGTCCATGATGACAGTGCGGATCAAAGGAGACCATAGTGACACTGCGGAACCTGATGGAACCAAGGAGCCATTGTGACACAGTGGGGCCTCATGGAATCAAGGAGACCATTGTGACCCAGGTGTTGCATGGGAAGGCAAGGAGCCATTGTGACACTTTGGGCTTCTTCCCTTGAGCTCTGCAGCTGGCTGTCCCAGCCCAGCGCACCATGTGCCACCTGCTCTCCTCAGGGCTCTGCCTGCACACAGCCCCAGGAGAAGTTTTCCTGTTTGCAAGGAAAGAATGGAAAAGCCGGAGCAGGTTTCCTAAACAACAAACCCCACTCAGGAGCCACATGCTCAGTACAGGCTGCCTGGAACGATGTCCCCTTTCTACAAGGGTCAGTGTGAGCAGGAATGAATGATCTCTGGGAGCAGAATTCTCGGAGTCTTTCCACTGAATTCTCTGTCCCTGTGTCTTGGGGTGACTTTATTGTGTGTATCCCCTATTGCTGCTCTATGCTCAGAAGTGAACTTTGTGCGTTTCTGTGCCTTTCAACTGAGCCTGAGAGGGGGGAGAGGAAAAAAACCGGACAAACTTCTCAGAGCGTTTGTTCAAGGACACACATACACACTCCTCTGCATCCTGCTTGCAGCAAGAGCAGAGGAAGCAACTTGGTTTCTTTTTTGCCAGTTTTCAGCTCCTTTTCTCTGGGGGGAGATGGAGAGTTGAACTTTGTTTTCCTGGGACTTCGGGGGGTTTTTTTCCCTTCTTCTCTTCTTGACTCTTTCAACATCAGAGCACATTGGGAGAATTTTCTCCCGAGGTGGGGGCCCTGAATGTGGGCCCATGAGCCAGCTGCAAGGAGGAGGAGAGAGACTACACCTACGGAAGTGTTGGGGTTCCTCCCCCCTGCCATGAGGTCATGGGAGAGGGGACCCTGGGGTAGAGGCATGGCCTGGGCACGGGGGTCTCCCTGCTCCCTGCTCACATGTGCCCTAACCCTGTTCAGCACTGCTTATTTTGTGTTGCCTTGTGCCAGGAGGGCCCTGGTTGTGCTGTGATTGCTCAGTTCTTTGGCAGTGCCCCGCCCATGTGGCTGGAGAAGAAAGAGCTCTGAAACTTCTCTCAAGAATCGCTCCCTGTTTCTTTGCACGGGCCTCACTGTCTATGGATGTTTCAGGAGACCCCACCGAAACACAGAAGGACTCTCAAATTATCCCAGCTTTCTCTGCACAGCGAGAGCTTTTAATATTTAGCATTGCTATCCTTTTCCTGTGTGTTTGTTAAAAAAATAGTTTTTATCTCTTTCACTTTCTTCCCAGGAAAGTTCTTTTTTCCAAAAACCTGGTGGGGGAGGGCTGGGTGTAACCTGCCTTCTATCAGAGGATATTTTCCTCCACATTTGTCCAAACCGGCACAGCCTGTCCTTTCCTGGGTCTCTGTTGCAGATGGAAGCTGCTGGTGCCATTGTCAGCTTGAAGCCCTCTTTTGATGCAAGCAGATGTTGCCAGGTGTGTTCAGCAGCTGTTGCTCAATGCTTATGCCAAGCTATTGTGTTCCTCATGGAACCAAGGAGCCATTGTGACACTGCAGGGGCTGATGGCATCAAGGAGGCAATTGTGACAGTACAGAACCTCCTAGAAACAAGGCTCCATTGTGACACCGTGGGGAATCATGGAATCAAGGAGCCCATTGTGACACGGCTGCATGGAACCAATGGTCCATGGTTACACTGCGGATTCAAGAAGAGCACGGTGACACCACGCAACATCATGGAACCATAGGTCCATTGTGACACAGCGGGGCCTCATGGAAACAAGGGGACCATTGTGGCAAAGCAGGGCCTAATGGAAGCATGGAGAGCATTGTGACACTAAGGAAACTCCTGGAACCAAGATGACCACTGGCACATAATGGAACCTCATGGAAGCAAGCCTCCACAATGACTTTGGAGGGCCTCAGGGACCACAGGACCCATTGTGACACAGCAGGACCTGGTGGAACCAAGGAGCCTTTGTGATACTCCACATCCACATGGAAGCCAGGGTGCACTGAGACACAGCGGGGCCTTGTTGGAACCAAAGACACCTCTGCAAAAAGCAGGCTAGCTCATAGAAGCAAGGAGTCCATTGTTACAACGTAAAAGCTATGGAACCAAGGGACCATTGTGACACTGCGGGGCCTCATGGAACCAATTGTCCATGATGACAGTGCGGATCAAAGGAGACCATGGTGACACTGCGGAACCTGATGGAACCAAGGAGCCATTGTGACACAGTGGGGCCTCATGGAATCAAGGAGACCATTGTGACCCAGGTGTTGCATGGGAAGGCAAGGAGCCATTGTGACACTTTGGGCTTCTTCCCTTGAGCTCTGCAGCTGGCTGTCCCAGCCCAGCGCACCATGTGCCACCTGCTCTCCTCAGGGCTCTGCCTGCACACAGCCCCAGGAGAAGTTTTCCTGTTTGCAAGGAAAGAATGGAAAAGCCGGAGCAGGTTTCCTAAACAACAAACCCCACTCAGGAGCCACATGCTCAGTACAGGCTGCCTGGAACGATGTCCCCTTTCTACAAGGGTCAGTGTGAGCAGGAATGAATGATCTCTGGGAGCAGAATTCTCGGAGTCTTTCCACTGAATTCTCTGTCCCTGTGTCTTGGGGTGACTTTATCGTGTGTATCCCCTATTGCTGCTCTATGCTCAGAAGTGAACTTTGTGCGTTTCTGTGCCTTTCAACTGAGCCTGAGAGGGGGGAGAGGAAAAAAACCGGACAAACTTCTCAGAGCGTTTGTTCAAGGACACACATACACACTCCTCTGCATCCTGCTTGCAGCAAGAGCAGAGGAAGCAACTTGGTTTCTTTTTTGCCAGTTTTCAGCTCCTTTTCTCTGGGGGGAGATGGAGAGTTGAACTTTGTTTTCCTGGGACTTCGGGGGGTTTTTTTCCCTTCTTCTCTTCTTGACTCTTTCAACATCAGAGCACATTGGGAGAATTTTCTCCCTGAATGTGGGCCCATGAGCCAGCTGCAAGGAGGAGGAGAGAGACTACACCTACGGAAGTGTTGGGGTTCCTCCCCCCTGCCATGAGGTCATGGGAGAGGGGACCCTGGGGTAGAGGCATGGCCTGGGCACGGGGGTCTCCCTGCTCCCTGCTCACATGTGCCCTAACCCTGTTCAGCACTGCTTATTTTGTGTTGCCTTGTGCCAGGAGGGCCCTGGTTGTGCTGTGATTGCTCAGTTCTTTGGCAGTGCCCCGCCCATGTGGCTGGAGAAGAAAGAGCTCTGAAACTTCTCTCAAGAATCGCTCCCTGTTTCTTTGCACGGGCCTCGCTGTCTATGGATGTTTCAGGAGACCCCACCGAAACACAGAAGGACTCTCAAATTATCCCAGCTTTCTCTGCACAGCGAGAGCTTTTAATATTTAGCATTGCTATCCTTTTCCTGTGTGTTTGTTAAAAAAATAGTTTTTATCTCTTTCACTTTCTTCCCAGGAAAGTTCTTTTTTCCAAAAACCTGGTGGGGGAGGGCTGGGTGTAACCTGCCTTCTATCAGAGGATATTTTCCTCCACATTTGTCCAAACCGGCACAGCCTGTCCTTTCCTGGGTCTCTGTTGCAGATGGAAGCTGCTGGTGCCATTGTCAGCTTGAAGCCCTCTTTTGATGCAAGCAGATGTTGCCAGGTGTGTTCAGCAGCTGTTGCTCAATGCTTATGCCAAGCTATTGTGTTCCTCATGGAACCAAGGAGCCATTGTGACACTGCAGGGGCTGATGGCATCAAGGAGGCAATTGTGACAGTACAGAACCTCCTAGAAACAAGGCTCCATTGTGACACCGTGGGGAATCATGGAATCAAGGAGCCCATTGTGACACGGCTGCATGGAACCAATGGTCCATGGTTACACTGCGGATTCAAGAAGAGCACGGTGACACCACGCAACATCATGGAACCATAGGTCCATTGTGACACAGCGGGGCCTCATGGAAACAAGGGGACCATTGTGGCAAAGCAGGGCCTAATGGAAGCATGGAGAGCATTGTGACACTAAGGAAACTCCTGGAACCAAGATGACCACTGGCACATAATGGAACCTCATGGAAGCAAGCCTCCACAATGACTTTGGAGGGCCTCGGGGACCACAGGACCCATTGTGACACAGCAGGACCTGGTGGAACCAAGGAGCCTTTGTGATACTCCACATCCACATGGAAGCCAGGGTGCACTGAGACACAGCGGGGCCTTGTTGGAACCAAAGACACCTCTGCAAAAAGCAGGCTAGCTCATAGAAGCAAGGAGTCCATTGTTACAACGTAAAAGCTATGGAACCAAGGGACCATTGTGACACTGCGGGGCCTCATGGAACCAATTGTCCATGATGACAGTGCGGATCAAAGGAGACCATGGTGACACTGCGGAACCTGATGGAACCAAGGAGCCATTGTGACACAGTGGGGCCTCATGGAATCAAGGAGACCATTGTGACCCAGGTGTTGCATGGGAAGGCAAGGAGCCATTGTGACACTTTGGGCTTCTTCCCTTGAGCTCTGCAGCTGGCTGTCCCAGCCCAGCGCACCATGTGCCACCTGCTCTCCTCAGGGCTCTGCCTGCACACAGCCCCAGGAGAAGTTTTCCTGTTTGCAAGGAAAGAATGGAAAAGCCTGAGCAGGTTTCCTAAACAACAAACCCTACTCAGGAGCCACATGCTCAGTACAGGCTGCCTGGAACGATGTCCCCTTTCTACAAGGGTCAGTGTGAGCAGGAATGAATGATCTCTGGGAGCAGAATTCTCGGAGTCTTTCCACTGAATTCTCTGTCCCTGTGTCTTGGGGTGACTTTATTGTGTGTATCCCCTATTGCTGCTCTATGCCCAGAAGTGAACTTTGTGCGTTTCTGTGCCTTTCAACTGAGCCTGAGAGGGGGGAGAGGAAAAAAAACCGGACAAACTTCTCAGAGCGTTTGTTCAAGGACACACATACACACTCCTCTGCATCCTGCTTGCAGCAAGAGCAGAGGAAGCAACTTGGTTTCTTTTTTGCCAGTTTTCAGCTCCTTTTCTCTGGGGGGAGATGGAGAGTTGAACTTTGTTTTCCTGGGACTTCGGGGGTTTTTTTTCCCTTCTTCTCTTCTTGACTCTTTCAACATCAGAGCACATTGGGAGAATTTTCTCCCGAGGTGGGGGCCCTGAATGTGGGCCCATGAGCCAGCTGCAAGGAGGAGGAGAGAGACTACACCTACGGAAGTGTTGGGGTTCCTCCCCCCTGCCATGAGGTCATGGGAGAGGGGACCCTGGGGTAGAGGCATGGCCTGGGCACGGGGGTCTCCCTGCTCCCTGCTCACATGTGCCCTAACCCTGTTCAGCACTGCTTATTTTGTGTTGCCTTGTGCGAGGAGGGCCCTGGTTGTGCTGTGATTGCTCAGTTCTTTGGCAGTGCCCCGCCCATGTGGCTGGAGAAGAAAGAGCTCTGAAACTTCTCTCAAGAATCGCTCCCTGTTTCTTTGCACGGGCCTCGCTGTCTATGGATGTTTCAGGAGACCCCACCGAAACACGGAAGGACTCTCAAATTATCCCAGCTTTCTCTGCACAGCAAGAGCTTTTAATATTTAGCATTGCTATCCTTTTCCTGTGTGTTTGTTAAAAAAATAGTTTTTATCTCTTTCACTTTCTTCCCAGGAAAGTTCTTTTTTCCAAAAACCTGGTGGGGGAGGGCTGGGTGTAACCTGCCTTCTATCAGAGGATATTTTCCTCCACATTTGTCCAAACCGGCACAGCCTGTCCTTTCCTGGGTCTCTGTTGCAGATGGAAGCTGCTGGTGCCATTGTCAGCTTGAAGCCCTCTTTTGATGCAAGCAGATGTTGCCAGGTGTGTTCAGCAGCTGTTGCTCAATGCTTATGCCAAGCTATTGTGTTCCTCATGGAACCAAGGAGCCATTGTGACACTGCAGGGGCTGATGGCATCAAGGAGGCAATTGTGACAGTACAGAACCTCCTAGAAACAAGGCTCCATTGTGACACCGTGGGGAATCATGGAATCAAGGAGCCCATTGTGACACGGCTGCATGGAACCAATGGTCCATGGTTACACTGCGGATTCAAGAAGAGCACGGTGACTCCACGCAACATCATGGAACCATAGGTCCATTGTGACACAGCGGGGCCTCATGGAAACAAGGGGACCATTGTGGCAAAGCAGGGCCTAATGGAAGCATGGAGAGCATTGTGACACTAAGGAAACTCCTGGAACCAAGATGACCACTGGCACATAATGGAACCTCATGGAAGCAAGCCTCCACAATGACTTTGGAGGGCCTCAGGGACCACAGGACCCATTGTGACACAGCAGGACCTGGTGGAACCAAGGAGCCTTTGTGATACTCCACATCCACATGGAAGCCAGGGTGCACTGAGACACAGCGGGGCCTTGTTGGAACCAAAGACACCTCTGCAAAAAGCAGGCTAGCTCATAGAAGCAAGGAGTCCATTGTTACAACGTAAAAGCTATGGAACCAAGGGACCATTGTGACACTGCGGGGCCTCATGGAACCAATTGTCCATGATGACAGTGCGGATCAAAGGAGACCATAGTGACACTGCGGAACCTGATGGAACCAAGGAGCCATTGTGACACAGTGGGGCCTCATGGAATCAAGGAGACCATTGTGACCCAGGTGTTGCATGGGAAGGCAAGGAGCCATTGTGACACTTTGGGCTTCTTCCCTTGAGCTCTGCAGCTGGCTGTCCCAGCCCAGCGCACCATGTGCCACCTGCTCTCCTCAGGGCTCTGCCTGCACACAGCCCCAGGAGAAGTTTTCCTGTTTGCAAGGAAAGAATGGAAAAGCCGGAGCAGGTTTCCTAAACAACAAACCCCACTCAGGAGCCACATGCTCAGTACAGGCTGCCTGGAACGATGTCCCCTTTCTACAAGGGTCAGTGTGAGCAGGAATGAATGATCTCTGGGAGCAGAATTCTCGGAGTCTTTCCACTGAATTCTCTGTCCCTGTGTCTTGGGGTGACTTTATTGTGTGTATCCCCTATTGCTGCTCTATGCTCAGAAGTGAACTTTGTGCGTTTCTGTGCCTTTCAACTGAGCCTGAGAGGGGGGAGAGGAAAAAAACCGGACAAACTTCTCAGAGCGTTTGTTCAAGGACACACATACACACTCCTCTGCATCCTGCTTGCAGCAAGAGCAGAGGAAGCAACTTGGTTTCTTTTTTGCCAGTTTTCAGCTCCTTTTCTCTGGGGGGAGATGGAGAGTTGAACTTTGTTTTCCTGGGACTTCGGGGGGTTTTTTTCCCTTCTTCTCTTCTTGACTCTTTCAACATCAGAGCACATTGGGAGAATTTTCTCCCGAGGTGGGGGCCCTGAATGTGGGCCCATGAGCCAGCTGCAAGGAGGAGGAGAGAGACTACACCTACGGAAGTGTTGGGGTTCCTCCCCCCTGCCATGAGGTCATGGGAGAGGGGACCCTGGGGTAGAGGCATGGCCTGGGCACGGGGGTCTCCCTGCTCCCTGCTCACATGTGCCCTAACCCTGTTCAGCACTGCTTATTTTGTGTTGCCTTGTGCGAGGAGGGCCCTGGTTGTGCTGTGATTGCTCAGTTCTTTGGCAGTGCCCCGCCCATGTGGCTGGAGAAGAAAGAGCTCTGAAACTTCTCTCAAGAATCGCTCCCTGTTTCTTTGCACGGGCCTCACTGTCTATGGATGTTTCAGGAGACCCCACCGAAACACAGAAGGACTCTCAAATTATCCCAGCTTTCTCTGCACAGCGAGAGCTTTTAATATTTAGCATTGCTATCCTTTTCCTGTGTGTTTGTTAAAAAAATAGTTTTTATCTCTTTCACTTTCTTCCCAGGAAAGTTCTTTTTTCCAAAAACCTGGTGGGGGAGGGCTGGGTGTAACCTGCCTTCTATCAGAGGATATTTTCCTCCACATTTGTCCAAACCGGCACAGCCTGTCCTTTCCTGGGTCTCTGTTGCAGATGGAAGCTGCTGGTGCCATTGTCAGCTTGAAGCCCTCTTTTGATGCAAGCAGATGTTGCCAGGTGTGTTCAGCAGCTGTTGCTCAATGCTTATGCCAAGCTATTGTGTTCCTCATGGAACCAAGGAGCCATTGTGACACTGCAGGGGCTGATGGCATCAAGGAGGCAATTGTGACAGTACAGAACCTCCTAGAAACAAGGCTCCATTGTGACACCGTGGGGAATCATGGAATCAAGGAGCCCATTGTGACACGGCTGCATGGAACCAATGGTCCATGGTTACACTGCGGATTCAAGAAGAGCACGGTGACACCACGCAACATCATGGAACCATAGGTCCATTGTGACACAGCGGGGCCTCATGGAAACAAGGGGACCATTGTGGCAAAGCAGGGCCTAATGGAAGCATGGAGAGCATTGTGACACTAAGGAAACTCCTGGAACCAAGATGACCACTGGCACATAATGGAACCTCATGGAAGCAAGCCTCCACAATGACTTTGGAGGGCCTCAGGGACCACAGGACCCATTGTGACACAGCAGGACCTGGTGGAACCAAGGAGCCTTTGTGATACTCCACATCCACATGGAAGCCAGGGTGCACTGAGACACAGCGGGGCCTTGTTGGAACCAAAGACACCTCTGCAAAAAGCAGGCTAGCTCATAGAAGCAAGGAGTCCATTGTTACAACGTAAAAGCTATGGAACCAAGGGACCATTGTGACACTGCGGGGCCTCATGGAACCAATTGTCCATGATGACAGTGCGGATCAAAGGAGACCATGGTGACACTGCGGAACCTGATGGAACCAAGGAGCCATTGTGACACAGTGGGGCCTCATGGAATCAAGGAGACCATTGTGACCCAGGTGTTGCATGGGAAGGCAAGGAGCCATTGTGACACTTTGGGCTTCTTCCCTTGAGCTCTGCAGCTGGCTGTCCCAGCCCAGCGCACCATGTGCCACCTGCTCTCCTCAGGGCTCTGCCTGCACACAGCCCCAGGAGAAGTTTTCCTGTTTGCAAGGAAAGAATGGAAAAGCCGGAGCAGGTTTCCTAAACAACAAACCCCACTCAGGAGCCACATGCTCAGTACAGGCTGCCTGGAACGATGTCCCCTTTCTACAAGGGTCAGTGTGAGCAGGAATGAATGATCTCTGGGAGCAGAATTCTCGGAGTCTTTCCACTGAATTCTCTGTCCCTGTGTCTTGGGGTGACTTTATCGTGTGTATCCCCTATTGCTGCTCTATGCTCAGAAGTGAACTTTGTGCGTTTCTGTGCCTTTCAACTGAGCCTGAGAGGGGGGAGAGGAAAAAAACCGGACAAACTTCTCAGAGCGTTTGTTCAAGGACACACATACACACTCCTCTGCATCCTGCTTGCAGCAAGAGCAGAGGAAGCAACTTGGTTTCTTTTTTGCCAGTTTTCAGCTCCTTTTCTCTGGGGGGAGATGGAGAGTTGAACTTTGTTTTCCTGGGACTTCGGGGGGTTTTTTTCCCTTCTTCTCTTCTTGACTCTTTCAACATCAGAGCACATTGGGAGAATTTTCTCCCTGAATGTGGGCCCATGAGCCAGCTGCAAGGAGGAGGAGAGAGACTACACCTACGGAAGTGTTGGGGTTCCTCCCCCCTGCCATGAGGTCATGGGAGAGGGGACCCTGGGGTAGAGGCATGGCCTGGGCACGGGGGTCTCCCTGCTCCCTGCTCACATGTGCCCTAACCCTGTTCAGCACTGCTTATTTTGTGTTGCCTTGTGCCAGGAGGGCCCTGGTTGTGCTGTGATTGCTCAGTTCTTTGGCAGTGCCCCGCCCATGTGGCTGGAGAAGAAAGAGCTCTGAAACTTCTCTCAAGAATCGCTCCCTGTTTCTTTGCACGGGCCTCGCTGTCTATGGATGTTTCAGGAGACCCCACCGAAACACAGAAGGACTCTCAAATTATCCCAGCTTTCTCTGCACAGCGAGAGCTTTTAATATTTAGCATTGCTATCCTTTTCCTGTGTGTTTGTTAAAAAAATAGTTTTTATCTCTTTCACTTTCTTCCCAGGAAAGTTCTTTTTTCCAAAAACCTGGTGGGGGAGGGCTGGGTGTAACCTGCCTTCTATCAGAGGATATTTTCCTCCACATTTGTCCAAACCGGCACAGCCTGTCCTTTCCTGGGTCTCTGTTGCAGATGGAAGCTGCTGGTGCCATTGTCAGCTTGAAGCCCTCTTTTGATGCAAGCAGATGTTGCCAGGTGTGTTCAGCAGCTGTTGCTCAATGCTTATGCCAAGCTATTGTGTTCCTCATGGAACCAAGGAGCCATTGTGACACTGCAGGGGCTGATGGCATCAAGGAGGCAATTGTGACAGTACAGAACCTCCTAGAAACAAGGCTCCATTGTGACACCGTGGGGAATCATGGAATCAAGGAGCCCATTGTGACACGGCTGCATGGAACCAATGGTCCATGGTTACACTGCGGATTCAAGAAGAGCACGGTGACACCACGCAACATCATGGAACCATAGGTCCATTGTGACACAGCGGGGCCTCATGGAAACAAGGGGACCATTGTGGCAAAGCAGGGCCTAATGGAAGCATGGAGAGCATTGTGACACTAAGGAAACTCCTGGAACCAAGATGACCACTGGCACATAATGGAACCTCATGGAAGCAAGCCTCCACAATGACTTTGGAGGGCCTCGGGGACCACAGGACCCATTGTGACACAGCAGGACCTGGTGGAACCAAGGAGCCTTTGTGATACTCCACATCCACATGGAAGCCAGGGTGCACTGAGACACAGCGGGGCCTTGTTGGAACCAAAGACACCTCTGCAAAAAGCAGGCTAGCTCATAGAAGCAAGGAGTCCATTGTTACAACGTAAAAGCTATGGAACCAAGGGACCATTGTGACACTGCGGGGCCTCATGGAACCAATTGTCCATGATGACAGTGCGGATCAAAGGAGACCATGGTGACACTGCGGAACCTGATGGAACCAAGGAGCCATTGTGACACAGTGGGGCCTCATGGAATCAAGGAGACCATTGTGACCCAGGTGTTGCATGGGAAGGCAAGGAGCCATTGTGACACTTTGGGCTTCTTCCCTTGAGCTCTGCAGCTGGCTGTCCCAGCCCAGCGCACCATGTGCCACCTGCTCTCCTCAGGGCTCTGCCTGCACACAGCCCCAGGAGAAGTTTTCCTGTTTGCAAGGAAAGAATGGAAAAGCCTGAGCAGGTTTCCTAAACAACAAACCCTACTCAGGAGCCACATGCTCAGTACAGGCTGCCTGGAACGATGTCCCCTTTCTACAAGGGTCAGTGTGAGCAGGAATGAATGATCTCTGGGAGCAGAATTCTCGGAGTCTTTCCACTGAATTCTCTGTCCCTGTGTCTTGGGGTGACTTTATTGTGTGTATCCCCTATTGCTGCTCTATGCTCAGAAGTGAACTTTGTGCGTTTCTGTGCCTTTCAACTGAGCCTGAGAGGGGGGAGAGGAAAAAAACCGGACAAACTTCTCAGAGCGTTTGTTCAAGGACACACATACACACTCCTCTGCATCCTGCTTGCAGCAAGAGCAGAGGAAGCAACTTGGTTTCTTTTTTGCCAGTTTTCAGCTCCTTTTCTCTGGGGGGAGATGGAGAGTTGAACTTTGTTTTCCTGGGACTTCGGGGGGTTTTTTTCCCTTCTTCTCTTCTTGACTCTTTCAACATCAGAGCACATTGGGAGAATTTTCTCCCGAGGTGGGGGCCCTGAATGTGGGCCCATGAGCCAGCTGCAAGGAGGAGGAGAGAGACTACACCTACGGAAGTGTTGGGGTTCCTCCCCCCTGCCATGAGGTCATGGGAGAGGGGACCCTGGGGTAGAGGCATGGCCTGGGCACGGGGGTCTCCCTGCTCCCTGCTCACATGTGCCCTAACCCTGTTCAGCACTGCTTATTTTGTGTTGCCTTGTGCGAGGAGGGCCCTGGTTGTGCTGTGATTGCTCAGTTCTTTGGCAGTGCCCCGCCCATGTGGCTGGAGAAGAAAGAGCTCTGAAACTTCTCTCAAGAATCGCTCCCTGTTTCTTTGCACGGGCCTCACTGTCTATGGATGTTTCAGGAGACCCCACCGAAACACAGAAGGACTCTCAAATTATCCCAGCTTTCTCTGCACAGCGAGAGCTTTTAATATTTAGCATTGCTATCCTTTTCCTGTGTGTTTGTTAAAAAAATAGTTTTTATCTCTTTCACTTTCTTCCCAGGAAAGTTCTTTTTTCCAAAAACCTGGTGGGGGAGGGCTGGGTGTAACCTGCCTTCTATCAGAGGATATTTTCCTCCACATTTGTCCAAACCGGCACAGCCTGTCCTTTCCTGGGTCTCTGTTGCAGATGGAAGCTGCTGGTGCCATTGTCAGCTTGAAGCCCTCTTTTGATGCAAGCAGATGTTGCCAGGTGTGTTCAGCAGCTGTTGCTCAATGCTTATGCCAAGCTATTGTGTTCCTCATGGAACCAAGGAGCCATTGTGACACTGCAGGGGCTGATGGCATCAAGGAGGCAATTGTGACAGTACAGAACCTCCTAGAAACAAGGCTCCATTGTGACACCGTGGGGAATCATGGAATCAAGGAGCCCATTGTGACACGGCTGCATGGAACCAATGGTCCATGGTTACACTGCGGATTCAAGAAGAGCACGGTGACACCACGCAACATCATGGAACCATAGGTCCATTGTGACACAGCGGGGCCTCATGGAAACAAGGGGACCATTGTGGCAAAGCAGGGCCTAATGGAAGCATGGAGAGCATTGTGACACTAAGGAAACTCCTGGAACCAAGATGACCACTGGCACATAATGGAACCTCATGGAAGCAAGCCTCCACAATGACTTTGGAGGGCCTCAGGGACCACAGGACCCATTGTGACACAGCAGGACCTGGTGGAACCAAGGAGCCTTTGTGATACTCCACATCCACATGGAAGCCAGGGTGCACTGAGACACAGCGGGGCCTTGTTGGAACCAAAGACACCTCTGCAAAAAGCAGGCTAGCTCATAGAAGCAAGGAGTCCATTGTTACAACGTAAAAGCTATGGAACCAAGGGACCATTGTGACACTGCGGGGCCTCATGGAACCAATTGTCCATGATGACAGTGCGGATCAAAGGAGACCATGGTGACACTGCGGAACCTGATGGAACCAAGGAGCCATTGTGACACAGTGGGGCCTCATGGAATCAAGGAGACCATTGTGACCCAGGTGTTGCATGGGAAGGCAAGGAGCCATTGTGACACTTTGGGCTTCTTCCCTTGAGCTCTGCAGCTGGCTGTCCCAGCCCAGCGCACCATGTGCCACCTGCTCTCCTCAGGGCTCTGCCTGCACACAGCCCCAGGAGAAGTTTTCCTGTTTGCAAGGAAAGAATGGAAAAGCCGGAGCAGGTTTCCTAAACAACAAACCCCACTCAGGAGCCACATGCTCAGTACAGGCTGCCTGGAACGATGTCCCCTTTCTACAAGGGTCAGTGTGAGCAGGAATGAATGATCTCTGGGAGCAGAATTCTCGGAGTCTTTCCACTGAATTCTCTGTCCCTGTGTCTTGGGGTGACTTTATCGTGTGTATCCCCTATTGCTGCTCTATGCTCAGAAGTGAACTTTGTGCGTTTCTGTGCCTTTCAACTGAGCCTGAGAGGGGGGAGAGGAAAAAAACCGGACAAACTTCTCAGAGCGTTTGTTCAAGGACACACATACACACTCCTCTGCATCCTGCTTGCAGCAAGAGCAGAGGAAGCAACTTGGTTTCTTTTTTGCCAGTTTTCAGCTCCTTTTCTCTGGGGGGAGATGGAGAGTTGAACTTTGTTTTCCTGGGACTTCGGGGGGTTTTTTTCCCTTCTTCTCTTCTTGACTCTTTCAACATCAGAGCACATTGGGAGAATTTTCTCCCTGAATGTGGGCCCATGAGCCAGCTGCAAGGAGGAGGAGAGAGACTACACCTACGGAAGTGTTGGGGTTCCTCCCCCCTGCCATGAGGTCATGGGAGAGGGGACCCTGGGGTAGAGGCATGGCCTGGGCACGGGGGTCTCCCTGCTCCCTGCTCACATGTGCCCTAACCCTGTTCAGCACTGCTTATTTTGTGTTGCCTTGTGCGAGGAGGGCCCTGGTTGTGCTGTGATTGCTCAGTTCTTTGGCAGTGCCCCGCCCATGTGGCTGGAGAAGAAAGAGCTCTGAAACTTCTCTCAAGAATCGCTCCCTGTTTCTTTGCACGGGCCTCGCTGTCTATGGATGTTTCAGGAGACCCCACCGAAACACAGAAGGACTCTCAAATTATCCCAGCTTTCTCTGCACAGC
The DNA here is from genome assembly GCF_041296385.1 of Aphelocoma coerulescens. NCBI lineage: Eukaryota > Metazoa > Chordata > Aves > Passeriformes > Corvidae > Aphelocoma > Aphelocoma coerulescens. Next base: position 703,568 of record NW_027184024.1, on the reverse strand, counting down.
GAGAGCTTTTAATATTTAGCATTGCTATCCTTTTCCTGTGTGTTTGTTAAAAAAATAGTTTTTATCTCTTTCACTTTCTTCCCAGGAAAGTTCTTTTTTCCAAAAACCTGGTGGGGGAGGGCTGGGTGTAACCTGCCTTCTATCAGAGGATATTTTCCTCCACATTTGTCCAAACCGGCACAGCCTGTCCTTTCCTGGGTCTCTGTTGCAGATGGAAGCTGCTGGTGCCATTGTCAGCTTGAAGCCCTCTTTTGATGCAAGCAGATGTTGCCAGGTGTGTTCAGCAGCTGTTGCTCAATGCTTATGCCAAGCTATTGTGTTCCTCATGGAACCAAGGAGCCATTGTGACACTGCAGGGGCTGATGGCATCAAGGAGGCAATTGTGACAGTACAGAACCTCCTAGAAACAAGGCTCCATTGTGACACCGTGGGGAATCATGGAATCAAGGAGCCCATTGTGACACGGCTGCATGGAACCAATGGTCCATGGTTACACTGCGGATTCAAGAAGAGCACGGTGACACCACGCAACATCATGGAACCATAGGTCCATTGTGACACAGCGGGGCCTCATGGAAACAAGGGGACCATTGTGGCAAAGCAGGGCCTAATGGAAGCATGGAGAGCATTGTGACACTAAGGAAACTCCTGGAACCAAGATGACCACTGGCACATAATGGAACCTCATGGAAGCAAGCCTCCACAATGACTTTGGAGGGCCTCGGGGACCACAGGACCCATTGTGACACAGCAGGACCTGGTGGAACCAAGGAGCCTTTGTGATACTCCACATCCACATGGAAGCCAGGGTGCACTGAGACACAGCGGGGCCTTGTTGGAACCAAAGACACCTCTGCAAAAAGCAGGCTAGCTCATAGAAGCAAGGAGTCCATTGTTACAACGTAAAAGCTATGGAACCAAGGGACCATTGTGACACTGCGGGGCCTCATGGAACCAATTGTCCATGATGACAGTGCGGATCAAAGGAGACCATGGTGACACTGCGGAACCTGATGGAACCAAGGAGCCATTGTGACACAGTGGGGCCTCATGGAATCAAGGAGACCATTGTGACCCAGGTGTTGCATGGGAAGGCAAGGAGCCATTGTGACACTTTGGGCTTCTTCCCTTGAGCTCTGCAGCTGGCTGTCCCAGCCCAGCGCACCATGTGCCACCTGCTCTCCTCAGGGCTCTGCCTGCACACAGCCCCAGGAGAAGTTTTCCTGTTTGCAAGGAAAGAATGGAAAAGCCTGAGCAGGTTTCCTAAACAACAAACCCTACTCAGGAGCCACATGCTCAGTACAGGCTGCCTGGAACGATGTCCCCTTTCTACAAGGGTCAGTGTGAGCAGGAATGAATGATCTCTGGGAGCAGAATTCTCGGAGTCTTTCCACTGAATTCTCTGTCCCTGTGTCTTGGGGTGACTTTATTGTGTGTATCCCCTATTGCTGCTCTATGCCCAGAAGTGAACTTTGTGCGTTTCTGTGCCTTTCAACTGAGCCTGAGAGGGGGGAGAGGAAAAAAAACCGGACAAACTTCTCAGAGCGTTTGTTCAAGGACACACATACACACTCCTCTGCATCCTGCTTGCAGCAAGAGCAGAGGAAGCAACTTGGTTTCTTTTTTGCCAGTTTTCAGCTCCTTTTCTCTGGGGGGAGATGGAGAGTTGAACTTTGTTTTCCTGGGACTTCGGGGGTTTTTTTTCCCTTCTTCTCTTCTTGACTCTTTCAACATCAGAGCACATTGGGAGAATTTTCTCCCGAGGTGGGGGCCCTGAATGTGGGCCCATGAGCCAGCTGCAAGGAGGAGGAGAGAGACTACACCTACGGAAGTGTTGGGGTTCCTCCCCCCTGCCATGAGGTCATGGGAGAGGGGACCCTGGGGTAGAGGCATGGCCTGGGCACGGGGGTCTCCCTGCTCCCTGCTCACATGTGCCCTAACCCTGTTCAGCACTGCTTATTTTGTGTTGCCTTGTGCGAGGAGGGCCCTGGTTGTGCTGTGATTGCTCAGTTCTTTGGCAGTGCCCCGCCCATGTGGCTGGAGAAGAAAGAGCTCTGAAACTTCTCTCAAGAATCGCTCCCTGTTTCTTTGCACGGGCCTCGCTGTCTATGGATGTTTCAGGAGACCCCACCGAAACACGGAAGGACTCTCAAATTATCCCAGCTTTCTCTGCACAGCAAGAGCTTTTAATATTTAGCATTGCTATCCTTTTCCTGTGTGTTTGTTAAAAAAATAGTTTTTATCTCTTTCACTTTCTTCCCAGGAAAGTTCTTTTTTCCAAAAACCTGGTGGGGGAGGGCTGGGTGTAACCTGCCTTCTATCAGAGGATATTTTCCTCCAAATTTGTCCAAACCGGCACAGCCTGTCCTTTCCTGGGTCTCTGTTGCAGATGGAAGCTGCTGGTGCCATTGTCAGCTTGAAGCCCTCTTTTGATGCAAGCAGATGTTGCCAGGTGTGTTCAGCAGCTGTTGCTCAATGCTTATGCCAAGCTATTGTGTTCCTCATGGAACCAAGGAGCCATTGTGACACTGCAGGGGCTGATGGCATCAAGGAGGCAATTGTGACAGTACAGAACCTCCTAGAAACAAGGCTCCATTGTGACACCGTGGGGAATCATGGAATCAAGGAGCCCATTGTGACACGGCTGCATGGAACCAATGGTCCATGGTTACACTGCGGATTCAAGAAGAGCACGGTGACTCCACGCAACATCATGGAACCATAGGTCCATTGTGACACAGCGGGGCCTCATGGAAACAAGGGGACCATTGTGGCAAAGCAGGGCCTAATGGAAGCATGGAGAGCATTGTGACACTAAGGAAACTCCTGGAACCAAGATGACCACTGGCACATAATGGAACCTCATGGAAGCAAGCCTCCACAATGACTTTGGAGGGCCTCAGGGACCACAGGACCCATTGTGACACAGCAGGACCTGGTGGAACCAAGGAGCCTTTGTGATACTCCACATCCACATGGAAGCCAGGGTGCACTGAGACACAGCGGGGCCTTGTTGGAACCAAAGACACCTCTGCAAAAAGCAGGCTAGCTCATAGAAGCAAGGAGTCCATTGTTACAACGTAAAAGCTATGGAACCAAGGGACCATTGTGACACTGCGGGGCCTCATGGAACCAATTGTCCATGATGACAGTGCGGATCAAAGGAGACCATAGTGACACTGCGGAACCTGATGGAACCAAGGAGCCATTGTGACACAGTGGGGCCTCATGGAATCAAGGAGACCATTGTGACCCAGGTGTTGCATGGGAAGGCAAGGAGCCATTGTGACACTTTGGGCTTCTTCCCTTGAGCTCTGCAGCTGGCTGTCCCAGCCCAGCGCACCATGTGCCACCTGCTCTCCTCAGGGCTCTGCCTGCACACAGCCCCAGGAGAAGTTTTCCTGTTTGCAAGGAAAGAATGGAAAAGCCGGAGCAGGTTTCCTAAACAACAAACCCCACTCAGGAGCCACATGCTCAGTACAGGCTGCCTGGAACGATGTCCCCTTTCTACAAGGGTCAGTGTGAGCAGGAATGAATGATCTCTGGGAGCAGAATTCTCGGAGTCTTTCCACTGAATTCTCTGTCCCTGTGTCTTGGGGTGACTTTATTGTGTGTATCCCCTGTTGCTGCTCTATGCTCAGAAGTGAACTTTGTGCGTTTCTGTGCCTTTCAACTGAGCCTGAGAGGGGGGAGAGGAAAAAAACCGGACAAACTTCTCAGAGCGTTTGTTCAAGGACACACATACACACTCCTCTGCATCCTGCTTGCAGCAAGAGCAGAGGAAGCAACTTGGTTTCTTTTTTGCCAGTTTTCAGCTCCTTTTCTCTGGGGGGAGATGGAGAGTTGAACTTTGTTTTCCTGGGACTTCGGGGGGTTTTTTTCCCTTCTTCTCTTCTTGACTCTTTCAACATCAGAGCACATTGGGAGAATTTTCTCCCGAGGTGGGGGCCCTGAATGTGGGCCCATGAGCCAGCTGCAAGGAGGAGGAGAGAGACTACACCTACGGAAGTGTTGGGGTTCCTCCCCCCTGCCATGAGGTCATGGGAGAGGGGACCCTGGGGTAGAGGCATGGCCTGGGCACGGGGGTCTCCCTGCTCCCTGCTCACATGTGCCCTAACCCTGTTCAGCACTGCTTATTTTGTGTTGCCTTGTGCGAGGAGGGCCCTGGTTGTGCTGTGATTGCTCAGTTCTTTGGCAGTGCCCCGCCCATGTGGCTGGAGAAGAAAGAGCTCTGAAACTTCTCTCAAGAATCGCTCCCTGTTTCTTTGCACGGGCCTCACTGTCTATGGATGTTTCAGGAGACCCCACCGAAACACAGAAGGACTCTCAAATTATCCCAGCTTTCTCTGCACAGCGAGAGCTTTTAATATTTAGCATTGCTATCCTTTTCCTGTGTGTTTGTTAAAAAAATAGTTTTTATCTCTTTCACTTTCTTCCCAGGAAAGTTCTTTTTTCCAAAAACCTGGTGGGGGAGGGCTGGGTGTAACCTGCCTTCTATCAGAGGATATTTTCCTCCACATTTGTCCAAACCGGCACAGCCTGTCCTTTCCTGGGTCTCTGTTGCAGATGGAAGCTGCTGGTGCCATTGTCAGCTTGAAGCCCTCTTTTGATGCAAGCAGATGTTGCCAGGTGTGTTCAGCAGCTGTTGCTCAATGCTTATGCCAAGCTATTGTGTTCCTCATGGAACCAAGGAGCCATTGTGACACTGCAGGGGCTGATGGCATCAAGGAGGCAATTGTGACAGTACAGAACCTCCTAGAAACAAGGCTCCATTGTGACACCGTGGGGAATCATGGAATCAAGGAGCCCATTGTGACACGGCTGCATGGAACCAATGGTCCATGGTTACACTGCGGATTCAAGAAGAGCACGGTGACACCACGCAACATCATGGAACCATAGGTCCATTGTGACACAGCGGGGCCTCATGGAAACAAGGGGACCATTGTGGCAAAGCAGGGCCTAATGGAAGCATGGAGAGCATTGTGACACTAAGGAAACTCCTGGAACCAAGATGACCACTGGCACATAATGGAACCTCATGGAAGCAAGCCTCCACGATGACTTTGGAGGGCCTCGGGGACCACAGGACCCATTGTGACACAGCAGGACCTGGTGGAACCAAGGAGCCTTTGTGATACTCCACATCCACATGGAAGCCAGGGTGCACTGAGACACAGCGGGGCCTTGTTGGAACCAAAGACACCTCTGCAAAAAGCAGGCTAGCTCATAGAAGCAAGGAGTCCATTGTTACAACGTAAAAGCTATGGAACCAAGGGACCATTGTGACACTGCGGGGCCTCATGGAACCAATTGTCCATGATGACAGTGCGGATCAAAGGAGACCACGGTGACACTGCGGAACCTGATGGAACCAAGGAGCCATTGTGACACAGTGGGGCCTCATGGAATCAAGGAGACCATTGTGACCCAGGTGTTGCATGTGAAGGCAAGGAGCCATTGTGACACTTTGGGCTTCTTCCCTTGAGCTCTGCAGCTGGCTGTCCCAGCCCAGCGCACCATGTGCCACCTGCTCTCCTCAGGGCTCTGCCTGCACACAGCCCCAGGAGAAGTTTTCCTGTTTGCAAGGAAAGAATGGAAAAGCCTGAGCAGGTTTCCTAAACAACAAACCCCACTCAGGAGCCACATGCTCAGTACAGGCTGCCTGGAACGATGTCCCCTTTCTACAAGGGTCAGTGTGAGCAGGAATGAATGATCTCTGGGAGCAGAATTCTCGGAGTCTTTCCACTGAATTCTCTGTCCCTGTGTCTTGGGGTGACTTTATTGTGTGTATCCCCTATTGCTGCTCTATGCCCAGAAGTGAACTTTGTGCGTTTCTGTGCCTTTCAACTGAGCCTGAGAGGGGGGAGAGGAAAAAAAACCGGACAAACTTCTCAGAGCGTTTGTTCAAGGACACACATACACACTCCTCTGCATCCTGCTTGCAGCAAGAGCAGAGGAAGCAACTTGGTTTCTTTTTAGCCAGTTTTCAGCTCCTTTTCTCTGGGGGGAGATGGAGAGTTGAACTTTGTTTTCCTGGGACTTCGGGGGGTTTTTTTCCCTTCTTCTCTTCTTGACTCTTTCAACATCAGAGCACATTGGGAGAATTTTCTCCCGAGGTGGGGGCCCTGAATGTGGGCCCATGAGCCAGCTGCAAGGAGGAGGAGAGAGACTACACCTACGGAAGTGTTGGGGTTCCTCCCCCCTGCCATGAGGTCATGGGAGAGGGGACCCTGGGGTAGAGGCATGGCCTGGGCACGGGGGTCTCCCTGCTCCCTGCTCACATGTGCCCTAACCCTGTTCAGCACTGCTTATTTTGTGTTGCCCTGTGCCAGGAGGGCCCTGGTTGTGCCGTGATTGCTCAGTTCTTTGGCAGTGCCCCGCCCATGTGGCTGGAGAAGAAAGAGCTCTGAAACTTCTCTCAAGAATCGCCCCCTGTTTCTTTGCACGGGCCTCGCTGTCTATGGATGTTTCAGGAGACCCCACCGAAACACGGAAGGACTCTCAAATTATCCCAGCTTTCTCTGCACAGCAAGAGCTTTTAATATTTAGCATTGCTATCCTTTTCCTGTGTGTTTGTTAAAAAAATAGTTTTTATCTCTTTCACTTTCTTCCCAGGAAAGTTCTTTTTTCCAAAAACCTGGTGGGGGAGGGCTGGGTGTAACCTGCCTTCTATCAGAGGATATTTTCCTCCACATTTGTCCAAACCGGCACAGCCTGTCCTTTCCTGGGTCTCTGTTGCAGATGGAAGCTGCTGGTGCCATTGTCAGCTTGAAGCCCTCTTTTGATGCAAGCAGATGTTGCCAGGTGTGTTCAGCAGCTGTTGCTCAATGCTTATGCCAAGCTATTGTGTTCCTCATGGAACCAAGGAGCCATTGTGACACTGCAGGGGCTGATGGCATCAAGGAGGCAATTGTGACAGTACAGAACCTCCTAGAAACAAGGCTCCATTGTGACACCGTGGGGAATCATGGAATCAAGGAGCCCATTGTGACACGGCTGCATGGAACCAATGGTCCATGGTTACACTGCGGATTCAAGAAGAGCACGGTGACACCACGCAACATCATGGAACCATAGGTCCATTGTGACACAGCGGGGCCTCATGGAAACAAGGGGACCATTGTGGCAAAGCAGGGCCTAATGGAAGCATGGAGAGCATTGTGACACTAAGGAAACTCCTGGAACCAAGATGACCACTGGCACATAATGGAACCTCATGGAAGCAAGCCTCCACAATGACTTTGGAGGGCCTCAGGGACCACAGGACCCATTGTGACACAGCAGGACCTGGTGGAACCAAGGAGCCTTTGTGATACTCCACATCCACATGGAAGCCAGGGTGCACTGAGACACAGCGGGGCCTTGTTGGAACCAAAGACACCTCTGCAAAAAGCAGGCTAGCTCATAGAAGCAAGGAGTCCATTGTTACAACGTAAAAGCTATGGAAGCAAGGGACCATTGTGACACTGCGGGGCCTCATGGAACCAATTGTCCATGATGACAGTGCGGATCAAAGGAGACCATGGTGACACTGCGGAACCTGATGGAACCAAGGAGCCATTGTGACACAGTGGGGCCTCATGGAATCAAGGAGACCATTGTGACCCAGGTGTTGCATGGGAAGGCAAGGAGCCATTGTGACACTTTGGGCTTCTTCCCTTGAGCTCTGCAGCTGGCTGTCCCAGCCCAGCGCACCATGTGCCACCTGCTCTCCTCAGGGCTCTGCCTGCACACAGCCCCAGGAGAAGTTTTCCTGTTTGCAAGGAAAGAATGGAAAAGCCGGAGCAGGTTTCCTAAACAACAAACCCCACTCAGGAGCCACATGCTCAGTACAGGCTGCCTGGAACGATGTCCCCTTTCTACAAGGGTCAGTGTGAGCAGGAATGAATGATCTCTGGGAGCAGAATTCTCGGAGTCTTTCCACTGAATTCTCTGTCCCTGTGTCTTGGGGTGACTTTATCGTGTGTATCCCCTATTGCTGCTCTATGCTCAGAAGTGAACTTTGTGCGTTTCTGTGCCTTTCAACTGAGCCTGAGAGGGGGGAGAGGAAAAAAACCGGACAAACTTCTCAGAGCGTTTGTTCAAGGACACACATACACACTCCTCTGCATCCTGCTTGCAGCAAGAGCAGAGGAAGCAACTTGGTTTCTTTTTTGCCAGTTTTCAGCTCCTTTTCTCTGGGGGGAGATGGAGAGTTGAACTTTGTTTTCCTGGGACTTCGGGGGGTTTTTTTCCCTTCTTCTCTTCTTGACTCTTTCAACATCAGAGCACATTGGGAGAATTTTCTCCCGAGGTGGGGGCCCTGAATGTGGGCCCATGAGCCAGCTGCAAGGAGGAGGAGAGAGACTACACCTACGGAAGTGTTGGGGTTCCTCCCCCCTGCCATGAGGTCATGGGAGAGGGGACCCTGGGGTAGAGGCATGGCCTGGGCACGGGGGTCTCCCTGCTCCCTGCTCACATGTGCCCTAACCCTGTTCAGCACTGGTTATTTTGTGTTGCCTTGTGCGAGGAGGGCCCTGGTTGTGCTGTGGTTGCTCAGTTCTTTGGCAGTGCCCCGCCCATGTGGCTGGAGAAGAAAGAGCTCTGAAACTTCTCTCAAGAATCGCTCCCTGTTTCTTTGCACGGGCCTTGCTGTCTATGGATGTTTCAGGAGACCCCACCGAAACACAGAAGGACTCTCAAATTATCCCAGCTTTCTCTGCACAGCAAGAGCTTTTAATATTTAGCATTGCTATCCTTTTCCTGTGTGTTTGTTAAAAAAATAGTTTTTATCTCTTTCACTTTCTTCCCAGGAAAGTTCTTTTTTCCAAAAACCTGGTGGGGGAGGGCTGGGTGTAACCTGCCTTCTATCAGAGGATATTTTCCTCCAAATTTGTCCAAACCGGCACAGCCTGTCCTTTCCTGGGTCTCTGTTGCAGATGGAAGCTGCTGGTGCCATTGTCAGCTTGAAGCCCTCTTTTGATGCAAGCAGATGTTGCCAGGTGTGTTCAGCAGCTGTTGCTCAATGCTTATGCCAAGCTATTGTGTTCCTCATGGAACCAAGGAGCCATTGTGACACTGCAGGGGCTGATGGCATCAAGGAGGCAATTGTGACAGTACAGAACCTCCTAGAAACAAGGCTCCATTGTGACACCGTGGGGAATCATGGAATCAAGGAGCCCATTGTGACACGGCTGCATGGAACCAATGGTCCATGGTTACACGGCGGATTCAAGAAGAGCACGGTGACACCACGCAACATCATGGAACCATAGGTCCATTGTGACACAGCGGGGCCTCATGGAAACAAGGGGACCATTGTGGCAAAGCAGGGCCTAATGGAAGCATGGAGAGCATTGTGACACTAAGGAAACTCCTGGAACCAAGATGACCACTGGCACATAATGGAACCTCATGGAAGCAAGCCTCCACGATGACTTTGGAGGGCCTCGGGGACCACAGGACCCATTGTGACACAGCAGGACCTGGTGGAACCAAGGAGCCTTTGTGATACTCCACATCCACATGGAAGCCAGGGTGCACTGAGACACAGCGGGGCCTTGTTGGAACCAAAGACACCTCTGCAAAAAGCAGGCTAGCTCATAGAAGCAAGGAGTCCATTGTTACAACGTAAAAGCTATGGAACCAAGGGACCATTGTGACACTGCGGGGCCTCATGGAACCAATTGTCCATGATGACAGTGCGGATCAAAGGAGACCATGGTGACACTGCGGAACCTGATGGAACCAAGGAGCCATTGTGACACAGTGGGGCCTCATGGAATCAAGGAGACCATTGTGACCCAGGTGTTGCATGGGAAGGCAAGGAGCCATTGTGACACTTTGGGCTTCTTCCCTTGAGCTCTGCAGCTGGCTGTCCCAGCCCAGCGCACCATGTGCCACCTGCTCTCCTCAGGGCTCTGCCTGCACACAGCCCCAGGAGAAGTTTTCCTGTTTGCAAGGAAAGAATGGAAAAGCCGGAGCAGGTTTCCTAAACAACAAACCCCACTCAGGAGCCACATGCTCAGTACAGGCTGCCTGGAACGATGTCCCCTTTCTACAAGGGTCAGTGTGAGCAGGAATGAATGATCTCTGGGAGCAGAATTCTCGGAGTCTTTCCACTGAATTCTCTGTCCCTGTGTCTTGGGGTGACTTTAGGATGTGTATCCCCTATTGCTGCTCTATGCCCAGAAGTGAACTTTGTGCGTTTCTGTGCCTTTCAACTGAGCCTGAGAGGGGGGAGAGGAAAAAAAACCGGACAAACTTCTCAGAGCGTTTGTTCAAGGACACACATACACACTCCTCTGCATCCTGCTTGCAGCAAGAGCAGAGGAAGCAACTTGGTTTCTTTTTTGCCAGTTTTCAGCTCCTTTTCTCTGGGGGGAGATGGAGAGTTGAACTTTGTTTTCCTGGGACTTCGGGGGGTTTTTTTCCCTTCTTCTCTTCTTGACTCTTTCAACATCAGAGCACATTGGGAGAATTTTCTCCCGAGGTGGGGGCCCTGAATGTGGGCCCATGAGCCAGCTGCAAGGAGGAGGAGAGAGACTACACCTACGGAAGTGTCTGGGTTCCTCCCCCCTGCCATGAGGTCATGGGAGAGGGGACCCTGGGGTAGAGGCATGGCCTGGGCACGGGGGTCTCCCTGCTCCCTGCTCACATGTGCCCTAACCCTGTTCAGCACTGGTTATTTTGTGTTGCCCTGTGCCAGGAGGGCCCTGGTTGTGCCGTGATTGCTCAGTTCTTTGGCAGTGCCCCGCCCATGTGGCTGGAGAAGAAAGAGCTCTGAAACTTCTCTCAAGAATCGCCCCCTGTTTCTTTGCACGGGCCTCGCTGTCTATGGATGTTTCAGGAGACCCCACCGAAACACGGAAGGACTCTCAAATTATCCCAGCTTTCTCTGCACAGCAAGAGCTTTTAATATTTAGCATTGCTATCCTTTTCCTGTGTGTTTGTTAAAAAAATAGTTTTTATCTCTTTCACTTTCTTCCCAGGAAAGTTCTTTTTTCCAAAAACCTGGTGGGGGAGGGCTGGGTGTAACCTGCCTTCTATCAGAGGATATTTTCCTCCACATTTGTCCAAACCGGCACAGCCTGTCCTTTCCTGGGTCTCTGTTGCAGATGGAAGCTGCTGGTGCCATTGTCAGCTTGAAGCCCTCTTTTGATGCAAGCAGATGTTGCCAGGTGTGTTCAGCAGCTGTTGCTCAATGCTTATGCCAAGCTATTGTGTTCCTCATGGAACCAAGGAGCCATTGTGACACTGCAGGGGCTGATGGCATCAAGGAGGCAATTGTGACAGTACAGAACCTCCTAGAAACAAGGCTCCATTGTGACACCGTGGGGAATCATGGAATCAAGGAGCCCATTGTGACACGGCTGCATGGAACCAATGGTCCATGGTTACACTGCGGATTCAAGAAGAGCACGGTGACACCACGCAACATCATGGAACCATAGGTCCATTGTGACACAGCGGGGCCTCATGGAAACAAGGGGACCATTGTGGCAAAGCAGGGCCTAATGGAAGCATGGAGAGCATTGTGACACTAAGGAAACTCCTGGAACCAAGATGACCACTGGCACATAATGGAACCTCATGGAAGCAAGCCTCCACAATGACTTTGGAGGGCCTCAGGGACCACAGGACCCATTGTGACACAGCAGGACCTGGTGGAACCAAGGAGCCTTTGTGATACTCCACATCCACATGGAAGCCAGGGTGCACTGAGACACAGCGGGGCCTTGTTGGAACCAAAGACACCTCTGCAAAAAGCAGGCTAGCTCATAGAAGCAAGGAGTCCATTGTTACAACGTAAAAGCTATGGAACCAAGGGACCATTGTGACACTGCGGGGCCTCATGGAACCAATTGTCCATGATGACAGTGCGGATCAAAGGAGACCATGGTGACACTGCGGAACCTGATGGAACCAAGGAGCCATTGTGACACAGTGGGGCCTCATGGAATCAAGGAGACCATTGTGACCCAGGTGTTGCATGGGAAGGCAAGGAGCCATTGTGACACTTTGGGCTTCTTCCCTTGAGCTCTGCAGCTGGCTGTCCCAGCCCAGCGCACCATGTGCCACCTGCTCTCCTCAGGGCTCTGCCTGCACACAGCCCCAGGAGAAGTTTTCCTGTTTGCAAGGAAAGAATGGAAAAGCCGGAGCAGGTTTCCTAAACAACAAACCCCACTCAGGAGCCACATGCTCAGTACAGGCTGCCTGGAACGATGTCCCCTTTCTACAAGGGTCAGTGTGAGCAGGAATGAATGATCTCTGGGAGCAGAATTCTCGGAGTCTTTCCACTGAATTCTCTGTCCCTGTGTCTTGGGGTGACTTTATCGTGTGTATCCCCTATTGCTGCTCTATGCTCAGAAGTGAACTTTGTGCGTTTCTGTGCCTTTCAACTGAGCCTGAGAGGGGGGAGAGGAAAAAAACCGGACAAACTTCTCAGAGCGTTTGTTCAAGGACACACATACACACTCCTCTGCATCCTGCTTGCAGCAAGAGCAGAGGAAGCAACTTGGTTTCTTTTTTGCCAGTTTTCAGCTCCTTTTCTCTGGGGGGAGATGGAGAGTTGAACTTTGTTTTCCTGGGACTTCGGGGGGTTTTTTTCCCTTCTTCTCTTCTTGACTCTTTCAACATCAGAGCACATTGGGAGAATTTTCTCCCGAGGTGGGGGCCCTGAATGTGGGCCCATGAGCCAGCTGCAAGGAGGAGGAGAGAGACTACACCTACGGAAGTGTTGGGGTTCCTCCCCCCTGCCATGAGGTCATGGGAGAGGGGACCCTGGGGTAGAGGCATGGCCTGGGCACGGGGGTCTCCCTGCTCCCTGCTCACATGTGCCCTAACCCTGTTCAGCACTGCTTATTTTGTGTTGCCTTGTGCGAGGAGGGCCCTGGTTGTGCTGTGATTGCTCAGTTCTTTGGCAGTGCCCCGCCCATGTGGCTGGAGAAGAAAGAGCTCTGAAACTTCTCTCAAGAATCGCTCCCTGTTTCTTTGCACGGGCCTCGCTGTCTATGGATGTTTCAGGAGACCCCACCGAAACACAGAAGGACTCTCAAATTATCCCAGCTTTCTCTGCACAGCAAGAGCTTTTAATATTTAGCATTGCTATCCTTTTCCTGTGTGTTTGTTAAAAAAATAGTTTTTATCTCTTTCACTTTCTTCCCAGGAAAGTTCTTTTTTCCAAAAACCTGGTGGGGGAGGGCTGGGTGTAACCTGCCTTCTATCAGAGGATATTTTCCTCCAAATTTGTCCAAACCGGCACAGCCTGTCCTTTCCTGGGTCTCTGTTGCAGATGGAAGCTGCTGGTGCCATTGTCAGCTTGAAGCCCTCTTTTGATGCAAGCAGATGTTTCCAGGTGTGTTCAGCAGCTGTTGCTCAATGCTTATGCCAAGCTATTGTGTTCCTCATGGAACCAAGGAGCCATTGTGACACTGCAGGGGCTGATGGCATCAAGGAGGCAATTGTGACAGTACAGAACCTCCTAGAAACAAGGCTCCATTGTGACACCGTGGGGAATCATGGAATCAAGGAGCCCATTGTGACACGGCTGCATGGAACCAATGGTCCATGGTTACACGGCGGATTCAAGAAGAGCACGGTGACACCACGCAACATCATGGAACCATAGGTCCATTGTGACACAGCGGGGCCTCATGGAAACAAGGGGACCATTGTGGCAAAGCAGGGCCTAATGGAAGCATGGAGAGCATTGTGACACTAAGGAAACTCCTGGAACCAAGATGACCACTGGCACATAATGGAACCTCATGGAAGCAAGCCTCCACAATGACTTTGGAGGGCCTCAGGGACCACAGGACCCATTGTGACACAGCAGGACCTGGTGGAACCAAGGAGCCTTTGTGATACTCCACATCCACATGGAAGCCAGGGTGCACTGAGACACAGCGCGGCCTTGTTGGAACCAAAGACACCTCTGCAAAAAGCAGGCTAGCTCATAGAAGCAAGGAGTCCATTGTTACAACGTAAAAGCTATGGAACCAAGGGACCATTGTGACACTGCGGGGCCTCATGGAACCAATTGTCCATGATGACAGTGCGGATCAAAGGAGACCATGGTGACACTGCGGAACCTGATGGAACCAAGGAGCCATTGTGACACAGTGGGGCCTCATGGAATCAAGGAGACCATTGTGACCCAGGTGTTGCATGGGAAGGCAAGGAGCCATTGTGACACTTTGGGCTTCTTCCCTTGAGCTCTGCAGCTGGCTGTCCCAGCCCAGCGCACCATGTGCCACCTGCTCTCCTCAGGGCTCTGCCTGCACACAGCCCCAGGAGAAGTTTTCCTGTTTGCAAGGAAAGAATGGAAAAGCCTGAGCAGGTTTCCTAAACAACAAACCCTACTCAGGAGCCACATGCTCAGTACAGGCTGCCTGGAACGATGTCCCCTTTCTACAAGGGTCAGTGTGAGCAGGAATGAATGATCTCTGGGAGCAGAATTCTCGGAGTCTTTCCACTGAATTCTCTGTCCCTGTGTCTTGGGGTGACTTTATTGCGTGTATCCCCTATTGCTGCTCTATGCCCAGAAGTGAACTTTGTGCGTTTCTGTGCCTTTCAACTGAGCCTGAGAGGGGGGAGAGGAAAAAAAACCGGACAAACTTCTCAGAGCGTTTGTTCAAGGACACACATACACACTCCTCTGCATCCTGCTTGCAGCAAGAGCAGAGGAAGCAACTTGGTTTCTTTTTTGCCAGTTTTCAGCTCCTTTTCTCTGGGGGGAGATGGAGAGTTGAACTTTGTTTTCCTGGGACTTCAGGGGGTTTTTTTCCCTTCTTCTCTTCTTGACTCTTTCAACATCAGAGCACATTGGGAGAATTTTCTCCCGAGGTGGGGGCCCTGAATGTGGGCCCATGAGCCAGCTGCAAGGAGGAGGAGAGAGACTACACCTACGGAAGTGTTGGGGTTCCTCCCCCCTGCCATGAGGTCATGGGAGAGGGGACCCTGGGGTAGAGGCATGGCCTGGGCACGGGGGTCTCCCTGCTCCCTGCTCACATGTGCCCTAACCCTGTTCAGCACTGCTTATTTTGTGTTGCCTTGTGCGAGGAGGGCCCTGGTTGTGCTGTGATTGCTCAGTTCTTTGGCAGTGCCCCGCCCATGTGGCTGGAGAAGAAAGAGCTCTGAAACTTCTCTCAAGAATCGCTCCCTGTTTCTTTGCACGGGCCTCGCTGTCTATGGATGTTTCAGGAGACCCCACCGAAACACAGAAGGACTCTCAAATTATCCCAGCTTTCTCTGCACAGCGAGAGCTTTTAATATTTAGCATTGCTATCCTTTTCCTGTGTGTTTGTTAAAAAAATAGTTTTTATCTCTTTCACTTTCTTCCCAGGAAAGTTCTTTTTTCCAAAAACCTGGTGGGGGAGGGCTGGGTGTAACCTGCCTTCTATCAGAGGATATTTTCCTCCAAATTTGTCCAAACCGGCACAGCCTGTCCTTTCCTGGGTCTCTGTTGCAGATGGAAGCTGCTGGTGCCATTGTCAGCTTGAAGCCCTCTTTTGATGCAAGCAGATGTTGCCAGGTGTGTTCAGCAGCTGTTGCTCAATGCTTATGCCAAGCTATTGTGTTCCTCATGGAACCAAGGAGCCATTGTGACACTGCAGGGGCTGATGGCATCAAGGAGGCAATTGTGACAGTACAGAACCTCCTAGAAACAAGGCTCCATTGTGACACCGTGGGGAATCATGGAATCAAGGAGCCCATTGTGACACGGCTGCATGGAACCAATGGTCCATGGTTACACTGCGGATTCAAGAAGAGCACGGTGACACCACGCAACATCATGGAACCATAGGTCCATTGTGACACAGCGGGGCCTCATGGAAACAAGGGGACCATTGTGGCAAAGCAGGGCCTAATGGAAGCATGGAGAGCATTGTGACACTAAGGAAACTCCTGGAACCAAGATGACCACTGGCACATAATGGAACCTCATGGAAGCAAGCCTCCACGATGACTTTGGAGGGCCTCGGGGACCACAGGACCCATTGTGACACAGCAGGACCTGGTGGAACCAAGGAGCCTTTGTGATACTCCACATCCACATGGAAGCCAGGGTGCACTGAGACACAGCGGGGCCTTGTGGGAACCAAAGACACCTCTGCAAAAAGCAGGCTAGCTCATAGAAGCAAGGAGTCCATTGTTACAACGTAAAAGCTATGGAACCAAGGGACCATTGTGACACTGCGGGGCCTCATGGAACCAATTGTCCATGATGACAGTGCGGATCAAAGGAGACCATGGTGACACTGCGGAACCTGATGGAACCAAGGAGCCATTGTGACACAGTGGGGCCTCATGGAATCAAGGAGACCATTGTGACCCAGGTGTTGCATGGGAAGGCAAGGAGCCATTGTGACACTTTGGGCTTCTTCCCTTGAGCTCTGCAGCTGGCTGTCCCAGCCCAGCGCACCATGTGCCACCTGCTCTCCTCAGGGCTCTGCCTGCACACAGCCCCAGGAGAAGTTTTCCTGTTTGCAAGGAAAGAATGGAAAAGCCGGAGCAGGTTTCCTAAACAACAAACCCCACTCAGGAGCCACATGCTCAGTACAGGCTGCCTGGAACGATGTCCCCTTTCTACAAGGGTCAGTGTGAGCAGGAATGAATGATCTCTGGGAGCAGAATTCTCGGAGTCTTTCCACTGAATTCTCTGTCCCTGTGTCTTGGGGTGACTTTATCGTGTGTATCCCCTATTGCTGCTCTATGCTCAGAAGTGAACTTTGTGCGTTTCTGTGCCTTTCAACTGAGCCTGAGAGGGGGGAGAGGAAAAAAACCGGACAAACTTCTCAGAGCGTTTGTTCAAGGACACACATACACACTCCTCTGCATCCTGCTTGCAGCAAGAGCAGAGGAAGCAACTTGGTTTCTTTTTTGCCAGTTTTCAGCTCCTTTTCTCTGGGGGGAGATGGAGAGTTGAACTTTGTTTTCCTGGGACTTCGGGGGGTTTTTTTCCCTTCTTCTCTTCTTGACTCTTTCAACATCAGAGCACATTGGGAGAATTTTCTCCCGAGGTGGGGGCCCTGAATGTGGGCCCATGAGCCAGCTGCAAGGAGGAGGAGAGAGACTACACCTACGGAAGTGTTGGGGTTCCTCCCCCCTGCCATGAGGTCATGGGAGAGGGGACCCTGGGGTAGAGGCATGGCCTGGGCACGGGGGTCTCCCTGCTCCCTGCTCACATGTGCCCTAACCCTGTTCAGCACTGCTTATTTTGTGTTGCCTTGTGCCAGGAGGGCCCTGGTTGTGCTGTGATTGCTCAGTTCTTTGGCAGTGCCCCGCCCATGTGGCTGGAGAAGAAAGAGCTCTGAAACTTCTCTCAAGAATCGCTCCCTGTTTCTTTGCACGGGCCTCGCTGTCTATGGATGTTTCAGGAGACCCCACCGAAACACGGAAGGACTCTCAAATTATCCCAGCTTTTTCTGCACAGCAAGAGCTTTTAATATTTAGCATTGCTATCCTTTTCCTGTGTGTTTGTTAAAAAAATAGTTTTTATCTCTTTCACTTTCTTCCCAGGAAAGTTCTTTTTTCCAAAAACCTGGTGGGGGAGGGCTGGGTGTAACCTGCCTTCTATCAGAGGATATTTTCCTCCACATTTGTCCAAACCGGCACAGCCTGTCCTTTCCTGGGTCTCTGTTGCAGATGGAAGCTGCTGGTGCCATTGTCAGCTTGAAGCCCTCTTTTGATGCAAGCAGATGTTGCCAGGTGTGTTCAGCAGCTGTTGCTCAATGCTTATGCCAAGCTATTGTGTTCCTCATGGAACCAAGGAGCCATTGTGACACTGCAGGGGCTGATGGCATCAAGGAGGCAATTGTGACAGTACAGAACCTCCTAGAAACAAGGCTCCATTGTGACACCGTGGGGAATCATGGAATCAAGGAGCCCATTGTGACACGGCTGCATGGAACCAATGGTCCATGGTTACACTGCGGATTCAAGAAGAGCACGGTGACACCACGCAACATCATGGAACCATAGGTCCATTGTGACACAGCGGGGCCTCATGGAAACAAGGGGACCATTGTGGCAAAGCAGGGCCTAATGGAAGCATGGAGAGCATTGTGACACTAAGGAAACTCCTGGAACCAAGATGACCACTGGCACATAATGGAACCTCATGGAAGCAAGCCTCCACGATGACTTTGGAGGGCCTCGGGGACCACAGGACCCATTGTGACACAGCAGGACCTGGTGGAACCAAGGAGCCTTTGTGATACTCCACATCCACATGGAAGCCAGGGTGCACTGAGACACAGCGGGGCCTTGTGGGAACCAAAGACACCTCTGCAAAAAGCAGGCTAGCTCATAGAAGCAAGGAGTCCATTGTTACAACGTAAAAGCTATGGAACCAAGGGACCATTGTGACACTGCGGGGCCTCATGGAACCAATTGTCCATGATGACAGTGCGGATCAAAGGAGACCACGGTGACACTGCGGAACCTGATGGAACCAAGGAGCCATTGTGACACAGTGGGGCCTCATGGAATCAAGGAGACCATTGTGACCCAGGTGTTGCATGTGAAGGCAAGGAGCCATTGTGACACTTTGGGCTTCTTCCCTTGAGCTCTGCAGCTGGCTGTCCCAGCCCAGCGCACCATGTGCCACCTGCTCTCCTCAGGGCTCTGCCTGCACACAGCCCCAGGAGAAGTTTTCCTGTTTGCAAGGAAAGAATGGAAAAGCCTGAGCAGGTTTCCTAAACAACAAACCCCACTCAGGAGCCACATGCTCAGTACAGGCTGCCTGGAACGATGTCCCCTTTCTACAAGGGTCAGGGTTAGCAGGAATGAATGATCTCTGGGAGCAGAATTCTCGGAGTCTTTCCACTGAATTCTCTGTCCCTGTGTCTTGGGGTGACTTTATTGTGTGTATCCCCTATTGCTGCTCTATGCCCAGAAGTGAACTTTGTGCGTTTCTGTGCCTTTCAACTGAGCCTGAGAGGGGGGAGAGGAAAAAAAACCGGACAAACTTCTCAGAGCGTTTGTTCAAGGACACACATACACACTCCTCTGCATCCTGCTTGCAGCAAGAGCAGAGGAAGCAACTTGGTTTCTTTTTTGCCAGTTTTCAGCTCCTTTTCTCTGGGGGGAGATGGAGAGTTGAACTTTGTTTTCCTGGGACTTCGGGGGGTTTTTTTCCCTTCTTCTCTTCTTGACTCTTTCAACATCAGAGCACATTGGGAGAATTTTCTCCCGAGGTGGGGGCCCTGAATGTGGGCCCATGAGCCAGCTGCAAGGAGGAGGAGAGAGACTACACCTACGGAAGTGTTGGGGTTCCTCCCCCCTGCCATGAGGTCATGGGAGAGGGGACCCTGGGGTAGAGGCATGGCCTGGGCACGGGGGTCTCCCTGCTCCCTGCTCACATGTGCCCTAACCCTGTTCAGCACTGCTTATTTTGTGTTGCCCTGTGCCAGGAGGGCCCTGGTTGTGCCGTGATTGCTCAGTTCTTTGGCAGTGCCCCGCCCATGTGGCTGGAGAAGAAAGAGCTCTGAAACTTCTCTCAAGAATCGCCCCCTGTTTCTTTGCACGGGCCTCGCTGTCTATGGATGTTTCAGGAGACCCCACCGAAACACAGAAGGACTCTCAAATTATCCCAGCTTTCTCTGCACAGCAAGAGCTTTTAATATTTAGCATTGCTATCCTTTTCCTGTGTGTTTGTTAAAAAAATAGTTTTTATCTCTTTCACTTTCTTCCCAGGAAAGTTCTTTTTTCCAAAAACCTGGTGGGGGAGGGCTGGGTGTAACCTGCCTTCTATCAGAGGATATTTTCCTCCACATTTGTCCAAACCGGCACAGCCTGTCCTTTCCTGGGTCTCTGTTGCAGATGGAAGCTGCTGGTGCCATTGTCAGCTTGAAGCCCTCTTTTGATGCAAGCAGATGTTGCCAGGTGTGTTCAGCAGCTGTTGCTCAATGCTTATGCCAAGCTATTGTGTTCCTCATGGAACCAAGGAGCCATTGTGACACTGCAGGGGCTGATGGCATCAAGGAGGCAATTGTGACAGTACAGAACCTCCTAGAAACAAGGCTCCATTGTGACACCGTGGGGAATCATGGAATCAAGGAGCCCATTGTGACACGGCTGCATGGAACCAATGGTCCATGGTTACACTGCGGATTCAAGAAGAGCACGGTGACACCACGCAACATCATGGAACCATAGGTCCATTGTGACACAGCGGGGCCTCATGGAAACAAGGGGACCATTGTGGCAAAGCAGGGCCTAATGGAAGCATGGAGAGCATTGTGACACTAAGGAAACTCCTGGAACCAAGATGACCACTGGCACATAATGGAACCTCATGGAAGCAAGCCTCCACAATGACTTTGGAGGGCCTCAGGGACCACAGGACCCATTGTGACACAGCAGGACCTGGTGGAACCAAGGAGCCTTTGTGATACTCCACATCCACATGGAAGCCAGGGTGCACTGAGACACAGCGGGGCCTTGTTGGAACCAAAGACACCTCTGCAAAAAGCAGGCTAGCTCATAGAAGCAAGGAGTCCATTGTTACAACGTAAAAGCTATGGAACCAAGGGACCATTGTGACACTGCGGGGCCTCATGGAACCAATTGTCCATGATGACAGTGCGGATCAAAGGAGACCATGGTGACACTGCGGAACCTGATGGAACCAAGGAGCCATTGTGACACAGTGGGGCCTCATGGAATCAAGGAGACCATTGTGACCCAGGTGTTGCATGGGAAGGCAAGGAGCCATTGTGACACTTTGGGCTTCTTCCCTTGAGCTCTGCAGCTGGCTGTCCCAGCCCAGCGCACCATGTGCCACCTGCTCTCCTCAGGGCTCTGCCTGCACACAGCCCCAGGAGAAGTTTTCCTGTTTGCAAGGAAAGAATGGAAAAGCCGGAGCAGGTTTCCTAAACAACAAACCCCACTCAGGAGCCACATGCTCAGTACAGGCTGCCTGGAACGATGTCCCCTTTCTACAAGGGTCAGTGTGAGCAGGAATGAATGATCTCTGGGAGCAGAATTCTCGGAGTCTTTCCACTGAATTCCCTGTCCCTGTGTCTTGGGGTGACTTTATCGTGTGTATCCCCTATTGCTGCTCTATGCCCAGAAGTGAACTTTGTGCGTTTCTGTGCCTTTCAACTGAGCCTGAGAGGGGGGAGAGGAAAAAAACCGGACAAACTTCTCAGAGCGTTTGTTCAAGGACACACATACACACTCCTCTGCATCCTGCTTGCAGCAAGAGCAGAGGAAGCAACTTGGTTTCTTTTTTGCCAGTTTTCAGCTCCTTTTCTCTGGGGGGAGATGGAGAGTTGAACTTTGTTTTCCTGGGACTTCGGGGGGTTTTTTTCCCTTCTTCTCTTCTTGACTCTTTCAACATCAGAGCACATTGGGAGAATTTTCTCCCGAGGTGGGGGCCCTGAATGTGGGCCCATGAGCCAGCTGCAAGGAGGAGGAGAGAGACTACACCTACGGAAGTGTTGGGGTTCCTCCCCCCTGCCATGAGGTCATGGGAGAGGGGACCCTGGGGTAGAGGCATGGCCTGGGCACGGGGGTCTCCCTGCTCCCTGCTCACATGTGCCCTAACCCTGTTCAGCACTGCTTATTTTGTGTTGCCTTGTGCCAGGAGGGCCCTGGTTGTGCTGTGATTGCTCAGTTCTTTGGCAGTGCCCCGCCCATGTGGCTGGAGAAGAAAGAGCTCTGAAACTTCTCTCAAGAATCGCTCCCTGTTTCTTTGCACGGGCCTCGCTGTCTATGGATGTTTCAGGAGACCCCACCGAAACACGGAAGGACTCTCAAATTATCCCAGCTTTTTCTGCACAGCAAGAGCTTTTAATATTTAGCATTGCTATCCTTTTCCTGTGTGTTTGTTAAAAAAATAGTTTTTATCTCTTTCACTTTCTTCCCAGGAAAGTTCTTTTTTCCAAAAACCTGGTGGGGGAGGGCTGGGTGTAACCTGCCTTCTATCAGAGGATATTTTCCTCCACATTTGTCCAAACCGGCACAGCCTGTCCTTTCCTGGGTCTCTGTTGCAGATGGAAGCTGCTGGTGCCATTGTCAGCTTGAAGCCCTCTTTTGATGCAAGCAGATGTTGCCAGGTGTGTTCAGCAGCTGTTGCTCAATGCTTATGCCAAGCTATTGTGTTCCTCATGGAACCAAGGAGCCATTGTGACACTGCAGGGGCTGATGGCATCAAGGAGGCAATTGTGACAGTACAGAACCTCCTAGAAACAAGGCTCCATTGTGACACCGTGGGGAATCATGGAATCAAGGAGCCCATTGTGACACGGCTGCATGGAACCAATGGTCCATGGTTACACTGCGGATTCAAGAAGAGCACGGTGACACCACGCAACATCATGGAACCATAGGTCCATTGTGACACAGCGGGGCCTCATGGAAACAAGGGGACCATTGTGGCAAAGCAGGGCCTAATGGAAGCATGGAGAGCATTGTGACACTAAGGAAACTCCTGGAACCAAGATGACCACTGGCACATAATGGAACCTCATGGAAGCAAGCCTCCACGATGACTTTGGAGGGCCTCGGGGACCACAGGACCCATTGTGACACAGCAGGACCTGGTGGAACCAAGGAGCCTTTGTGATACTCCACATCCACATGGAAGCCAGGGTGCACTGAGACACAGCGGGGCCTTGTGGGAACCAAAGACACCTCTGCAAAAAGCAGGCTAGCTCATAGAAGCAAGGAGTCCATTGTTACAACGTAAAAGCTATGGAACCAAGGGACCATTGTGACACTGCGGGGCCTCATGGAACCAATTGTCCATGATGACAGTGCGGATCAAAGGAGACCACGGTGACACTGCGGAACCTGATGGAACCAAGGAGCCATTGTGACACAGTGGGGCCTCATGGAATCAAGGAGACCATTGTGACCCAGGTGTTGCATGTGAAGGCAAGGAGCCATTGTGACACTTTGGGCTTCTTCCCTTGAGCTCTGCAGCTGGCTGTCCCAGCCCAGCGCACCATGTGCCACCTGCTCTCCTCAGGGCTCTGCCTGCACACAGCCCCAGGAGAAGTTTTCCTGTTTGCAAGGAAAGAATGGAAAAGCCTGAGCAGGTTTCCTAAACAACAAACCCCACTCAGGAGCCACATGCTCAGTACAGGCTGCCTGGAACGATGTCCCCTTTCTACAAGGGTCAGGGTTAGCAGGAATGAATGATCTCTGGGAGCAGAATTCTCGGAGTCTTTCCACTGAATTCTCTGTCCCTGTGTCTTGGGGTGACTTTATTGTGTGTATCCCCTATTGCTGCTCTATGCCCAGAAGTGAACTTTGTGCGTTTCTGTGCCTTTCAACTGAGCCTGAGAGGGGGGAGAGGAAAAAAAACCGGACAAACTTCTCAGAGCGTTTGTTCAAGGACACACATACACACTCCTCTGCATCCTGCTTGCAGCAAGAGCAGAGGAAGCAACTTGGTTTCTTTTTTGCCAGTTTTCAGCTCCTTTTCTCTGGGGGGAGATGGAGAGTTGAACTTTGTTTTCCTGGGACTTCGGGGGGTTTTTTTCCCTTCTTCTCTTCTTGACTCTTTCAACATCAGAGCACATTGGGAGAATTTTCTCCCGAGGTGGGGGCCCTGAATGTGGGCCCATGAGCCAGCTGCAAGGAGGAGGAGAGAGACTACACCTACGGAAGTGTTGGGGTTCCTCCCCCCTGCCATGAGGTCATGGGAGAGGGGACCCTGGGGTAGAGGCATGGCCTGGGCACGGGGGTCTCCCTGCTCCCTGCTCACATGTGCCCTAACCCTGTTCAGCACTGCTTATTTTGTGTTGCCCTGTGCCAGGAGGGCCCTGGTTGTGCCGTGATTGCTCAGTTCTTTGGCAGTGCCCCGCCCATGTGGCTGGAGAAGAAAGAGCTCTGAAACTTCTCTCAAGAATCGCCCCCTGTTTCTTTGCACGGGCCTCGCTGTCTATGGATGTTTCAGGAGACCCCACCGAAACACAGAAGGACTCTCAAATTATCCCAGCTTTCTCTGCACAGCAAGAGCTTTTAATATTTAGCATTGCTATCCTTTTCCTGTGTGTTTGTTAAAAAAATAGTTTTTATCTCTTTCACTTTCTTCCCAGGAAAGTTCTTTTTTCCAAAAACCTGGTGGGGGAGGGCTGGGTGTAACCTGCCTTCTATCAGAGGATATTTTCCTCCACATTTGTCCAAACCGGCACAGCCTGTCCTTTCCTGGGTCTCTGTTGCAGATGGAAGCTGCTGGTGCCATTGTCAGCTTGAAGCCCTCTTTTGATGCAAGCAGATGTTGCCAGGTGTGTTCAGCAGCTGTTGCTCAATGCTTATGCCAAGCTATTGTGTTCCTCATGGAACCAAGGAGCCATTGTGACACTGCAGGGGCTGATGGCATCAAGGAGGCAATTGTGACAGTACAGAACCTCCTAGAAACAAGGCTCCATTGTGACACCGTGGGGAATCATGGAATCAAGGAGCCCATTGTGACACGGCTGCATGGAACCAATGGTCCATGGTTACACTGCGGATTCAAGAAGAGCACGGTGACACCACGCAACATCATGGAACCATAGGTCCATTGTGACACAGCGGGGCCTCATGGAAACAAGGGGACCATTGTGGCAAAGCAGGGCCTAATGGAAGCATGGAGAGCATTGTGACACTAAGGAAACTCCTGGAACCAAGATGACCACTGGCACATAATGGAACCTCATGGAAGCAAGCCTCCACGATGACTTTGGAGGGCCTCGGGGACCACAGGACCCATTGTGACACAGCAGGACCTGGTGGAACCAAGGAGCCTTTGTGATACTCCACATCCACATGGAAGCCAGGGTGCACTGAGACACAGCGGGGCCTTGTTGGAACCAAAGACACCTCTGCAAAAAGCAGGCTAGCTCATAGAAGCAAGGAGTCCATTGTTACAACGTAAAAGCTATGGAACCAAGGGACCATTGTGACACTGCGGGGCCTCATGGAACCAATTGTCCATGATGACAGTGCGGATCAAAGGAGACCATGGTGACACTGCGGAACCTGATGGAACCAAGGAGCCATTGTGACACAGTGGGGCCTCATGGAATCAAGGAGACCATTGTGACCCAGGTGTTGCATGTGAAGGCAAGGAGCCATTGTGACACTTTGGGCTTCTTCCCTTGAGCTCTGCAGCTGGCTGTCCCAGCCCAGCGCACCATGTGCCACCTGCTCTCCTCAGGGCTCTGCCTGCACACAGCCCCAGGAGAAGTTTTCCTGTTTGCAAGGAAAGAATGGAAAAGCCGGAGCAGGTTTCCTAAACAACAAACCCCACTCAGGAGCCACATGCTCAGTACAGGCTGCCTGGAACGATGTCCCCTTTCTACAAGGGTCAGTGTGAGCAGGAATGAATGATCTCTGGGAGCAGAATTCTCGGAGTCTTTCCACTGAATTCCCTGTCCCTGTGTCTTGGGGTGACTTTATCGTGTGTATCCCCTATTGCTGCTCTATGCCCAGAAGTGAACTTTGTGCGTTTCTGTGCCTTTCAACTGAGCCTGAGAGGGGGGAGAGGAAAAAAACCGGACAAACTTCTCAGAGCGTTTGTTCAAGGACACACATACACACTCCTCTGCATCCTGCTTGCAGCAAGAGCAGAGGAAGCAACTTGGTTTCTTTTTAGCCAGTTTTCAGCTCCTTTTCTCTGGGGGGAGATGGAGAGTTGAACTTTGTTTTCCTGGGACTTCGGGGGTTTTTTTTCCCTTCTTCTCTTCTTGACTCTTTCAACATCAGAGCACATTGGGAGAATTTTCTCCCGAGGTGGGGGCCCTGAATGTGGGCCCATGAGCCAGCTGCAAGGAGGAGGAGAGAGACTACACCTACGGAAGTGTTGGGGTTCCTCCCCCCTGCCATGAGGTCATGGGAGAGGGGACCCTGGGGTAGAGGCATGGCCTGGGCACGGGGGTCTCCCTGCTCCCTGCTCACATGTGCCCTAACCCTGTTCAGCACTGCTTATTTTGTGTTGCCTTGTGCCAGGAGGGCCCTGGTTGTGCTGTGATTGCTCAGTTCTTTGGCAGTGCCCCGCCCATGTGGCTGGAGAAGAAAGAGCTCTGAAACTTCTCTCAAGAATCGCTCCCTGTTTCTTTGCACGGGCCTCGCTGTCTATGGATGTTTCAGGAGACCCCACCGAAACACAGAAGGACTCTCAAATTATCCCAGCTTTCTCTGCACAGCAAGAGCTTTTAATATTTAGCATTGCTATCCTTTTCCTGTGTGTTTGTTAAAAAAATAGTTTTTATCTCTTTCACTTTCTTCCCAGGAAAGTTCTTTTTTCCAAAAACCTGGTGGGGGAGGGCTGGGTGTAACCTGCCTTCTATCAGAGGATATTTTCCTCCACATTTGTCCAAACCGGCACAGCCTGTCCTTTCCTGGGTCTCTGTTGCAGATGGAAGCTGCTGGTGCCATTGTCAGCTTGAAGCCCTCTTTTGATGCAAGCAGATGTTGCCAGGTGTGTTCAGCAGCTGTTGCTCAATGCTTATGCCAAGCTATTGTGTTCCTCATGGAACCAAGGAGCCATTGTGACACTGCAGGGGCTGATGGCATCAAGGAGGCAATTGTGACAGTACAGAACCTCCTAGAAACAAGGCTCCATTGTGACACCGTGGGGAATCATGGAATCAAGGAGCCCATTGTGACACGGCTGCATGGAACCAATGGTCCATGGTTACACTGCGGATTCAAGAAGAGCACGGTGACACCACGCAACATCATGGAACCATAGGTCCATTGTGACACAGCGGGGCCTCATGGAAACAAGGGGACCATTGTGGCAAAGCAGGGCCTAATGGAAGCATGGAGAGCATTGTGACACTAAGGAAACTCCTGGAACCAAGATGACCACTGGCACATAATGGAACCTCATGGAAGCAAGCCTCCACGATGACTTTGGAGGGCCTCGGGGACCACAGGACCCATTGTGACACAGCAGGACCTGGTGGAACCAAGGAGCCTTTGTGATACTCCACATCCACATGGAAGCCAGGGTGCACTGAGACACAGCGGGGCCTTGTTGGAACCAAAGACACCTCTGCAAAAAGCAGGCTAGCTCATAGAAGCAAGGAGTCCATTGTTACAACGTAAAAGCTATGGAACCAAGGGACCATTGTGACACTGCGGGGCCTCATGGAACCAATTGTCCATGATGACAGTGCGGATCAAAGGAGACCATGGTGACACTGCGGAACCTGATGGAACCAAGGAGCCATTGTGACACAGTGGGGCCTCATGGAATCAAGGAGACCATTGTGACCCAGGTGTTGCATGTGAAGGCAAGGAGCCATTGTGACACTTTGGGCTTCTTCCCTTGAGCTCTGCAGCTGGCTGTCCCAGCCCAGCGCACCATGTGCCACCTGCTCTCCTCAGGGCTCTGCCTGCACACAGCCCCAGGAGAAGTTTTCCTGTTTGCAAGGAAAGAATGGAAAAGCCGGAGCAGGTTTCCTAAACAACAAACCCCACTCAGGAGCCACATGCTCAGTACAGGCTGCCTGGAACGATGTCCCCTTTCTACAAGGGTCAGTGTGAGCAGGAATGAATGATCTCTGGGAGCAGAATTCTCGGAGTCTTTCCACTGAATTCTCTGTCCCTGTGTCTTGGGGTGACTTTATCGTGTGTATCCCCTATTGCTGCTCTATGCTCAGAAGTGAACTTTGTGCGTTTCTGTGCCTTTCAACTGAGCCTGAGAGGGGGGAGAGGAAAAAAACCGGACAAACTTCTCAGAGCGTTTGTTCAAGGACACACATACACACTCCTCTGCATCCTGCTTGCAGCAAGAGCAGAGGAAGCAACTTGGTTTCTTTTTTGCCAGTTTTCAGCTCCTTTTCTCTGGGGGGAGATGGAGAGTTGAACTTTGTTTTCCTGGGACTTCGGGGGGTTTTTTTCCCTTCTTCTCTTCTTGACTCTTTCAACATCAGAGCACATTGGGAGAATTTTCTCCCGAGGTGGGGGCCCTGAATGTGGGCCCATGAGCCAGCTGCAAGGAGGAGGAGAGAGACTACACCTACGGAAGTGTTGGGGTTCCTCCCCCCTGCCATGAGGTCATGGGAGAGGGGACCCTGGGGTAGAGGCATGGCCTGGGCACGGGGGTCTCCCTGCTCCCTGCTCACATGTGCCCTAACCCTGTTCAGCACTGCTTATTTTGTGTTGCCTTGTGCGAGGAGGGCCCTGGTTGTGCTGTGATTGCTCAGTTCTTTGGCAGTGCCCCGCCCATGTGGCTGGAGAAGAAAGAGCTCTGAAACTTCTCTCAAGAATCGCTCCCTGTTTCTTTGCACGGGCCTCGCTGTCTATGGATGTTTCAGGAGACCCCACCGAAACACAGAAGGACTCTCAAATTATCCCAGCTTTCTCTGCACAGCAAGAGCTTTTAATATTTAGCATTGCTATCCTTTTCCTGTGTGTTTGTTAAAAAAATAGTTTTTATCTCTTTCACTTTCTTCCCAGGAAAGTTCTTTTTTCCAAAAACCTGGTGGGGGAGGGCTGGGTGTAACCTGCCTTCTATCAGAGGATATTTTCCTCCACATTTGTCCAAACCGGCACAGCCTGTCCTTTCCTGGGTCTCTGTTGCAGATGGAAGCTGCTGGTGCCATTGTCAGCTTGAAGCCCTCTTTTGATGCAAGCAGATGTTGCCAGGTGTGTTCAGCAGCTGTTGCTCAATGCTTATGCCAAGCTATTGTGTTCCTCATGGAACCAAGGAGCCATTGTGACACTGCAGGGGCTGATGGCATCAAGGAGGCAATTGTGACAGTACAGAACCTCCTAGAAACAAGGCTCCATTGTGACACCGTGGGGAATCATGAAATCAAGGAGCCCATTGTGACACGGCTGCATGGAACCAATGGTCCATGGTTACACTGCGGATTCAAGAAGAGCACGGTGACACCACGCAACATCATGGAACCATAGGTCCATTGTGACACAGTGGGGCCTCATGGAAACAAGGGGACCATTGTGGCAAAGCAGGGCCTAATGGAAGCATGGAGAGCATTGTGACACTAAGGAAACTCCTGGAACCAAGATGACCACTGGCACATAATGGAACCTCATGGAAGCAAGCCTCCACGATGACTTTGGAGGGCCTCGGGGACCACAGGACCCATTGTGACACAGCAGGACCTGGTGGAACCAAGGAGCCTTTGTGATACTCCACATCCACATGGAAGCCAGGGTGCACTGAGACACAGCGGGGCCTTGTTGGAACCAAAGACACCTCTGCAAAAAGCAGGCTAGCTCATAGAAGCAAGGAGTCCATTGTTACAACGTAAAAGCTATGGAACCAAGGGACCATTGTGACACTGCGGGGCCTCATGGAACCAATTGTCCATGATGACAGTGCGGATCAAAGGAGACCATGGTGACACTGCGGAACCTGATGGAACCAAGGAGCCATTGTGACACAGTGGGGCCTCATGGAATCAAGGAGACCATTGTGACCCAGGTGTTGCATGTGAAGGCAAGGAGCCATTGTGACACTTTGGGCTTCTTCCCTTGAGCTCTGCAGCTGGCTGTCCCAGCCCAGCGCACCATGTGCCACCTGCTCTCCTCAGGGCTCTGCCTGCACACAGCCCCAGGAGAAGTTTTCCTGTTTGCAAGGAAAGAATGGAAAAGCCGGAGCAGGTTTCCTAAACAACAAACCCCACTCAGGAGCCACATGCTCAGTACAGGCTGCCTGGAACGATGTCCCCTTTCTACAAGGGTCAGTGTGAGCAGGAATGAATGATCTCTGGGAGCAGAATTCTCGGAGTCTTTCCACTGAATTCCCTGTCCCTGTGTCTTGGGGTGACTTTATCGTGTGTATCCCCTATTGCTGCTCTATGCCCAGAAGTGAACTTTGTGCGTTTCTGTGCCTTTCAACTGAGCCTGAGAGGGGGGAGAGGAAAAAAACCGGACAAACTTCTCAGAGCGTTTGTTCAAGGACACACATACACACTCCTCTGCATCCTGCTTGCAGCAAGAGCAGAGGAAGCAACTTGGTTTCTTTTTAGCCAGTTTTCAGCTCCTTTTCTCTGGGGGGAGATGGAGAGTTGAACTTTGTTTTCCTGGGACTTCGGGGGTTTTTTTTCCCTTCTTCTCTTCTTGACTCTTTCAACATCAGAGCACATTGGGAGAATTTTCTCCCGAGGTGGGGGCCCTGAATGTGGGCCCATGAGCCAGCTGCAAGGAGGAGGAGAGAGACTACACCTACGGAAGTGTTGGGGTTCCTCCCCCCTGCCATGAGGTCATGGGAGAGGGGACCCTGGGGTAGAGGCATGGCCTGGGCACGGGGGTCTCCCTGCTCCCTGCTCACATGTGCCCTAACCCTGTTCAGCACTGCTTATTTTGTGTTGCCTTGTGCCAGGAGGGCCCTGGTTGTGCTGTGATTGCTCAGTTCTTTGGCAGTGCCCCGCCCATGTGGCTGGAGAAGAAAGAGCTCTGAAACTTCTCTCAAGAATCGCTCCCTGTTTCTTTGCACGGGCCTCGCTGTCTATGGATGTTTCAGGAGACCCCACCGAAACACAGAAGGACTCTCAAATTATCCCAGCTTTCTCTGCACAGCAAGAGCTTTTAATATTTAGCATTGCTATCCTTTTCCTGTGTGTTTGTTAAAAAAATAGTTTTTATCTCTTTCACTTTCTTCCCAGGAAAGTTCTTTTTTCCAAAAACCTGGTGGGGGAGGGCTGGGTGTAACCTGCCTTCTATCAGAGGATATTTTCCTCCACATTTGTCCAAACCGGCACAGCCTGTCCTTTCCTGGGTCTCTGTTGCAGATGGAAGCTGCTGGTGCCATTGTCAGCTTGAAGCCCTCTTTTGATGCAAGCAGATGTTGCCAGGTGTGTTCAGCAGCTGTTGCTCAATGCTTATGCCAAGCTATTGTGTTCCTCATGGAACCAAGGAGCCATTGTGACACTGCAGGGGCTGATGGCATCAAGGAGGCAATTGTGACAGTACAGAACCTCCTAGAAACAAGGCTCCATTGTGACACCGTGGGGAATCATGGAATCAAGGAGCCCATTGTGACACGGCTGCATGGAACCAATGGTCCATGGTTACACTGCGGATTCAAGAAGAGCACGGTGACACCACGCAACATCATGGAACCATAGGTCCATTGTGACACAGCGGGGCCTCATGGAAACAAGGGGACCATTGTGGCAAAGCAGGGCCTAATGGAAGCATGGAGAGCATTGTGACACTAAGGAAACTCCTGGAACCAAGATGACCACTGGCACATAATGGAACCTCATGGAAGCAAGCCTCCACGATGACTTTGGAGGGCCTCGGGGACCACAGGACCCATTGTGACACAGCAGGACCTGGTGGAACCAAGGAGCCTTTGTGATACTCCACATCCACATGGAAGCCAGGGTGCACTGAGACACAGCGGGGCCTTGTTGGAACCAAAGACACCTCTGCAAAAAGCAGGCTAGCTCATAGAAGCAAGGAGTCCATTGTTACAACGTAAAAGCTATGGAACCAAGGGACCATTGTGACACTGCGGGGCCTCATGGAACCAATTGTCCATGATGACAGTGCGGATCAAAGGAGACCATGGTGACACTGCGGAACCTGATGGAACCAAGGAGCCATTGTGACACAGTGGGGCCTCATGGAATCAAGGAGACCATTGTGACCCAGGTGTTGCATGTGAAGGCAAGGAGCCATTGTGACACTTTGGGCTTCTTCCCTTGAGCTCTGCAGCTGGCTGTCCCAGCCCAGCGCACCATGTGCCACCTGCTCTCCTCAGGGCTCTGCCTGCACACAGCCCCAGGAGAAGTTTTCCTGTTTGCAAGGAAAGAATGGAAAAGCCTGAGCAGGTTTCCTAAACAACAAACCCCACTCAGGAGCCACATGCTCAGTACAGGCTGCCTGGAACGATGTCCCCTTTCTACAAGGGTCAGTGTGAGCAGGAATGAATGATCTCTGGGAGCAGAATTCTCGGAGTCTTTCCACTGAATTCTCTGTCCCTGTGTCTTGGGGTGACTTTATCGTGTGTATCCCCTATTGCTGCTCTATGCTCAGAAGTGAACTTTGTGCGTTTCTGTGCCTTTCAACTGAGCCTGAGAGGGGGGAGAGGAAAAAAACCGGACAAACTTCTCAGAGCGTTTGTTCAAGGACACACATACACACTCCTGTGCATCCTGCTTGCAGCAAGAGCAGAGGAAGCAACTTGGTTTCTTTTTTGCCAGTTTTCAGCTCCTTTTCTCTGGGGGGAGATGGAGAGTTGAACTTTGTTTTCCTGGGACTTCGGGGGGTTTTTTTCCCTTCTTCTCTTCTTGACTCTTTCAACATCAGAGCACATTGGGAGAATTTTCTCCCGAGGTGGGGGCCCTGAATGTGGGCCCATGAGCCAGCTGCAAGGAGGAGGAGAGAGACTACACCTACGGAAGTGTTGGGGTTCCTCCCCCCTGCCATGAGGTCATGGGAGAGGGGACCCTGGGGTAGAGGCATGGCCTGGGCACGGGGGTCTCCCTGCTCCCTGCTCACATGTGCCCTAACCCTGTTCAGCACTGCTTATTTTGTGTTGCCTTGTGCGAGGAGGGCCCTGGTTGTGCTGTGATTGCTCAGTTCTTTGGCAGTGCCCCGCCCATGTGGCTGGAGAAGAAAGAGCTCTGAAACTTCTCTCAAGAATCGCTCCCTGTTTCTTTGCACGGGCCTCGCTGTCTATGGATGTTTCAGGAGACCCCACTGAAACACAGAAGGACTCTCAAATTATCCCAGCTTTCTCTGCACAGCGAGAGCTTTTAATATTTAGCATTGCTATCCTTTTCCTGTGTGTTTGTTAAAAAAATAGTTTTTATCTCTTTCACTTTCTTCCCAGGAAAGTTCTTTTTTCCAAAAACCTGGTGGGGGAGGGCTGGGTGTAACCTGCCTTCTATCAGAGGATATTTTCCTCCACATTTGTCCAAACCGGCACAGCCTGTCCTTTCCTGGGTCTCTGTTGCAGATGGAAGCTGCTGGTGCCATTGTCAGCTTGAAGCCCTCTTTTGATGCAAGCAGATGTTGCCAGGTGTGTTCAGCAGCTGTTGCTCAATGCTTATGCCAAGCTATTGTGTTCCTCATGGAACCAAGGAGCCATTGTGACACTGCAGGGGCTGATGGCATCAAGGAGGCAATTGTGACAGTACAGAACCTCCTAGAAACAAGGCTCCATTGTGACACCGTGGGGAATCATGGAATCAAGGAGCCCATTGTGACACGGCTGCATGGAACCAATGGTCCATGGTTACACTGCGGATTCAAGAAGAGCACGGTGACACCACGCAACATCATGGAACCATAGGTCCATTGTGACACAGCGGGGCCTCATGGAAACAAGGGGACCATTGTGGCAAAGCAGGGCCTAATGGAAGCATGGAGAGCATTGTGACACTAAGGAAACTCCTGGAACCAAGATGACCACTGGCACATAATGGAACCTCATGGAAGCAAGCCTCCACGATGACTTTGGAGGGCCTCGGGGACCACAGGACCCATTGTGACACAGCAGGACCTGGTGGAACCAAGGAGCCTTTGTGATACTCCACATCCACATGGAAGCCAGGGTGCACTGAGACACAGCGGGGCCTTGTTGGAACCAAAGACACCTCTGCAAAAAGCAGGCTAGCTCATAGAAGCAAGGAGTCCATTGTTACAACGTAAAAGCTATGGAACCAAGGGACCATTGTGACACTGCGGGGCCTCATGGAACCAATTGTCCATGATGACAGTGCGGATCAAAGGAGACCATGGTGACACTGCGGAACCTGATGGAACCAAGGAGCCATTGTGACACAGTGGGGCCTCATGGAATCAAGGAGACCATTGTGACCCAGGTGTTGCATGTGAAGGCAAGGAGCCATTGTGACACTTTGGGCTTCTTCCCTTGAGCTCTGCAGCTGGCTGTCCCAGCCCAGCGCACCATGTGCCACCTGCTCTCCTCAGGGCTCTGCCTGCACACAGCCCCAGGAGAAGTTTTCCTGTTTGCAAGGAAAGAATGGAAAAGCCTGAGCAGGTTTCCTAAACAACAAACCCTACTCAGGAGCCACATGCTCAGTACAGGCTGCCTGGAACGATGTCCCCTTTCTACAAGGGTCAGTGTGAGCAGGAATGAATGATCTCTGGGAGCAGAATTCTCGGAGTCTTTCCACTGAATTCTCTGTCCCTGTGTCTTGGGGTGACTTTATCGTGTGTATCCCCTATTGCTGCTCTATGCCCAGAAGTGAACTTTGTGCGTTTCTGTGCCTTTCAACTGAGCCTGAGAGGGGGGAGAGGAAAAAAACCGGACAAACTTCTCAGAGCGTTTGTTCAAGGACACACATACACACTCCTCTGCATCCTGCTTGCAGCAAGAGCAGAGGAAGCAACTTGGTTTCTTTTTTGCCAGTTTTCAGCTCCTTTTCTCTGGGGGGAGATGGAGAGTTGAACTTTGTTTTCCTGGGACTTCGGGGGGTTTTTTTCCCTTCTTCTCTTCTTGACTCTTTCAACATCAGAGCACATTGGGAGAATTTTCTCCCGAGGTGGGGGCCCTGAATGTGGGCCCATGAGCCAGCTGCAAGGAGGAGGAGAGAGACTACACCTACGGAAGTGTTGGGGTTCCTCCCCC
Source organism: Aphelocoma coerulescens (assembly GCF_041296385.1). NCBI lineage: Eukaryota > Metazoa > Chordata > Aves > Passeriformes > Corvidae > Aphelocoma > Aphelocoma coerulescens. Next base: position 669,058 of record NW_027184024.1, on the reverse strand, counting down.
CTGCCATGAGGTCATGGGAGAGGGGACCCTGGGGTAGAGGCATGGCCTGGGCACGGGGGTCTCCCTGCTCCCTGCTCACATGTGCCCTAACCCTGTTCAGCACTGGTTATTTTGTGTTGCCCTGTGCCAGGAGGGCCCTGGTTGTGCCGTGATTGCTCAGTTCTTTGGCAGTGCCCCGCCCATGTGGCTGGAGAAGAAAGAGCTCTGAAACTTCTCTCAAGAATCGCCCCCTGTTTCTTTGCACGGGCCTCGCTGTCTATGGATGTTTCAGGAGACCCCACCGAAACACGGAAGGACTCTCAAATTATCCCAGCTTTCTCTGCACAGCAAGAGCTTTTAATATTTAGCATTGCTATCCTTTTCCTGTGTGTTTGTTAAAAAAATAGTTTTTATCTCTTTCACTTTCTTCCCAGGAAAGTTCTTTTTTCCAAAAACCTGGTGGGGGAGGGCTGGGTGTAACCTGCCTTCTATCAGAGGATATTTTCCTCCACATTTGTCCAAACCGGCACAGCCTGTCCTTTCCTGGGTCTCTGTTGCAGATGGAAGCTGCTGGTGCCATTGTCAGCTTGAAGCCCTCTTTTGATGCAAGCAGATGTTGCCAGGTGTGTTCAGCAGCTGTTGCTCAATGCTTATGCCAAGCTATTGTGTTCCTCATGGAACCAAGGAGCCATTGTGACACTGCAGGGGCTGATGGCATCAAGGAGGCAATTGTGACAGTACAGAACCTCCTAGAAACAAGGCTCCATTGTGACACCGTGGGGAATCATGGAATCAAGGAGCCCATTGTGACACGGCTGCATGGAACCAATGGTCCATGGTTACACTGCGGATTCAAGAAGAGCACGGTGACACCACGCAACATCATGGAACCATAGGTCCATTGTGACACAGCGGGGCCTCATGGAAACAAGGGGACCATTGTGGCAAAGCAGGGCCTAATGGAAGCATGGAGAGCATTGTGACACTAAGGAAACTCCTGGAACCAAGATGACCACTGGCACATAATGGAACCTCATGGAAGCAAGCCTCAACAATGACTTTGGAGGGCCTCAGGGACCACAGGACCCATTGTGACACAGCAGGACCTGGTGGAACCAAGGAGCCTTTGTGATACTCCACATCCACATGGAAGCCAGGGTGCACTGAGACACAGCGGGGCCTTGTTGGAACCAAAGACACCTCTGCAAAAAGCAGGCTAGCTCATAGAAGCAAGGAGTCCATTGTTACAACGTAAAAGCTATGGAACCAAGGGACCATTGTGACACTGCGGGGCCTCATGGAACCAATTGTCCATGATGACAGTGCGGATCAAAGGAGACCATGGTGACACTGCGGAACCTGATGGAACCAAGGAGCCATTGTGACACAGTGGGGCCTCATGGAATCAAGGAGACCATTGTGACCCAGGTGTTGCATGGGAAGGCAAGGAGCCATTGTGACACTTTGGGCTTCTTCCCTTGAGCTCTGCAGCTGGCTGTCCCAGCCCAGCGCACCATGTGCCACCTGCTCTCCTCAGGGCTCTGCCTGCACACAGCCCCAGGAGAAGTTTTCCTGTTTGCAAGGAAAGAATGGAAAAGCCGGAGCAGGTTTCCTAAACAACAAACCCCACTCAGGAGCCACATGCTCAGTACAGGCTGTCTGGAACGATGTCCCCTTTCTACAAGGGTCAGTGTGAGCAGGAATGAATGATCTCTGGGAGCAGAATTCTCGGAGTCTTTCCACTGAATTCTCTGTCCCTGTGTCTTGGGGTGACTTTATCGTGTGTATCCCCTATTGCTGCTCTATGCTCAGAAGTGAACTTTGTGCGTTTCTGTGCCTTTCAACTGAGCCTGAGAGGGGGGAGAGGAAAAAAACCGGACAAACTTCTCAGAGCGTTTGTTCAAGGACACACATACACACTCCTCTGCATCCTGCTTGCAGCAAGAGCAGAGGAAGCAACTTGGTTTCTTTTTTGCCAGTTTTCAGCTCCTTTTCTCTGGGGGGAGATGGAGAGTTGAACTTTGTTTTCCTGGGACTTCGGGGGGTTTTTTTCCCTTCTTCTCTTCTTGACTCTTTCAACATCAGAGCACATTGGGAGAATTTTCTCCCGAGGTGGGGGCCCTGAATGTGGGCCCATGAGCCAGCTGCAAGGAGGAGGAGAGAGACTACACCTACGGAAGTGTTGGGGTTCCTCCCCCCTGCCATGAGGTCATGGGAGAGGGGACCCTGGGGTAGAGGCATGGCCTGGGCACGGGGGTCTCCCTGCTCCCTGCTCACATGTGCCCTAACCCTGTTCAGCACTGCTTATTTTGTGTTGCCTTGTGCCAGGAGGGCCCTGGTTGTGCTGTGATTGCTCAGTTCTTTGGCAGTGCCCCGCCCATGTGGCTGGAGAAGAAAGAGCTCTGAAACTTCTCTCAAGAATCGCTCCCTGTTTCTTTGCACGGGCCTCGCTGTCTATGGATGTTTCAGGAGACCCCACCGAAACACAGAAGGACTCTCAAATTATCCCAGCTTTCTCTGCACAGCGAGAGCTTTTAATATTTAGCATTGCTATCCTTTTCCTGTGTGTTTGTTAAAAAAATAGTTTTTATCTCTTTCACTTTCTTCCCAGGAAAGTTCTTTTTTCCAAAAACCTGGTGGGGGAGGGCTGGGTGTAACCTGCCTTCTATCAGAGGATATTTTCCTCCAAATTTGTCCAAACCGGCACAGCCTGTCCTTTCCTGGGTCTCTGTTGCAGATGGAAGCTGCTGGTGCCATTGTCAGCTTGAAGCCCTCTTTTGATGCAAGCAGATGTTGCCAGGTGTGTTCAGCAGCTGTTGCTCAATGCTTATGCCAAGCTATTGTGTTCCTCATGGAACCAAGGAGCCATTGTGACACTGCAGGGGCTGATGGCATCAAGGAGGCAATTGTGACAGTACAGAACCTCCTAGAAACAAGGCTCCATTGTGACACCGTGGGGAATCATGGAATCAAGGAGCCCATTGTGACACGGCTGCATGGAACCAATGGTCCATGGTTACACGGCGGATTCAAGAAGAGCACGGTGACACCACGCAACATCATGGAACCATAGGTCCATTGTGACACAGCGGGGCCTCATGGAAACAAGGGGACCATTGTGGCAAAGCAGGGCCTAATGGAAGCATGGAGAGCATTGTGACACTAAGGAAACTCCTGGAACCAAGATGACCACTGGCACATAATGGAACCTCATGGAAGCAAGCCTCCACAATGACTTTGGAGGGCCTCGGGGACCACAGGACCCATTGTGACACAGCAGGACCTGGTGGAACCAAGGAGCCTTTGTGATACTCCACATCCACATGGAAGCCAGGGTGCACTGAGACACAGCGGGGCCTTGTGGGAACCAAAGACACCTCTGCAAAAAGCAGGCTAGCTCATAGAAGCAAGGAGTCCATTGTTACAACGTAAAAGCTATGGAACCAAGGGACCATTGTGACACTGCGGGGCCTCATGGAACCAATTGTCCATGATGACAGTGCGGATCAAAGGAGACCACGGTGACACTGCGGAACCTGATGGAACCAAGGAGCCATTGTGACACAGTGGGGCCTCATGGAATCAAGGAGACCATTGTGACCCAGGTGTTGCATGTGAAGGCAAGGAGCCATTGTGACACTTTGGGCTTCTTCCCTTGAGCTCTGCAGCTGGCTGTCCCAGCCCAGCGCACCATGTGCCACCTGCTCTCCTCAGGGCTCTGCCTGCACACAGCCCCAGGAGAAGTTTTCCTGTTTGCAAGGAAAGAATGGAAAAGCCTGAGCAGGTTTCCTAAACAACAAACCCCACTCAGGAGCCACATGCTCAGTACAGGCTGCCTGGAACGATGTCCCCTTTCTACAAGGGTCAGTGTGAGCAGGAATGAATGATCTCTGGGAGCAGAATTCTCGGAGTCTTTCCACTGAATTCTCTGTCCCTGTGTCTTGGGGTGACTTTATTGTGTGTATCCCCTATTGCTGCTCTATGCCCAGAAGTGAACTTTGTGCATTTCTGTGCCTTTCAACTGAGCCTGAGAGGGGGGAGAGGAAAAAAAACCGGACAAACTTCTCAGAGCGTTTGTTCAAGGACACACATACACACTCCTCTGCATCCTGCTTGCAGCAAGAGCAGAGGAAGCAACTTTGTTTCTTTTTAGCCAGTTTTCAGCTCCTTTTCTCTGGGGGGAGATGGAGAGTTGAACTTTGTTTTCCTGGGACTTCGGGGGGTTTTTTTCCCTTCTTCTCTTCTTGACTCTTTCAACATCAGAGCACATTGGGAGAATTTTCTCCCGAGGTGGGGGCCCTGAATGTGGGCCCATGAGCCAGCTGCAAGGAGGAGGAGAGAGACTACACCTACGGAAGTGTTGGGGTTCCTCCCCCCTGCCATGAGGTCATGGGAGAGGGGACCCTGGGGTAGAGGCATGGCCTGGGCACGGGGGTCTCCCTGCTCCCTGCTCACATGTGCCCTAACCCTGTTCAGCACTGGTTATTTTGTGTTGCCCTGTGCCAGGAGGGCCCTGGTTGTGCCGTGATTGCTCAGTTCTTTGGCAGTGCCCCGCCCATGTGGCTGGAGAAGAAAGAGCTCTGAAACTTCTCTCAAGAATCGCTCCCTGTTTCTTTGCACGGGCCTCGCTGTCTATGGATGTTTCAGGAGACCCCACCGAAACACGGAAGGACTCTCAAATTATCCCAGCTTTCTCTGCACAGCAAGAGCTTTTAATATTTAGCATTGCTATCCTTTTCCTGTGTGTTTGTTAAAAAAATAGTTTTTATCTCTTTCACTTTCTTCCCAGGAAAGTTCTTTTTTCCAAAAACCTGGTGGGGGAGGGCTGGGTGTAACCTGCCTTCTATCAGAGGATATTTTCCTCCACATTTGTCCAAACCGGCACAGCCTGTCCTTTCCTGGGTCTCTGTTGCAGATGGAAGCTGCTGGTGCCATTGTCAGCTTGAAGCCCTCTTTTGATGCAAGCAGATGTTGCCAGGTGTGTTCAGCAGCTGTTGCTCAATGCTTATGCCAAGCTATTGTGTTCCTCATGGAACCAAGGAGCCATTGTGACACTGCAGGGGCTGATGGCATCAAGGAGGCAATTGTGACAGTACAGAACCTCCTAGAAACAAGGCTCCATTGTGACACCGTGGGGAATCATGGAATCAAGGAGCCCATTGTGACACGGCTGCATGGAACCAATGGTCCATGGTTACACTGCGGATTCAAGAAGAGCACGGTGACACCACGCAACATCATGGAACCATAGGTCCATTGTGACACAGCGGGGCCTCATGGAAACAAGGGGACCATTGTGGCAAAGCAGGGCCTAATGGAAGCATGGAGAGCATTGTGACACTAAGGAAACTCCTGGAACCAAGATGACCACTGGCACATAATGGAACCTCATGGAAGCAAGCCTCCACAATGACTTTGGAGGGCCTCGGGGACCACAGGACCCATTGTGACACAGCAGGACCTGGTGGAACCAAGGAGCCTTTGTGATACTCCACATCCACATGGAAGCCAGGGTGCACTGAGACACAGCGGGGCCTTGTGGGAACCAAAGACACCTCTGCAAAAAGCAGGCTAGCTCATAGAAGCAAGGAGTCCATTGTTACAACGTAAAAGCTATGGAACCAAGGGACCATTGTGACACTGCGGGGCCTCATGGAACCAATTGTCCATGATGACAGTGCGGATCAAAGGAGACCACGGTGACACTGCGGAACCTGATGGAACCAAGGAGCCATTGTGACACAGTGGGGCCTCATGGAATCAAGGAGACCATTGTGACCCAGGTGTTGCATGTGAAGGCAAGGAGCCATTGTGACACTTTGGGCTTCTTCCCTTGAGCTCTGCAGCTGGCTGTCCCAGCCCAGCGCACCATGTGCCACCTGCTCTCCTCAGGGCTCTGCCTGCACACAGCCCCAGGAGAAGTTTTCCTGTTTGCAAGGAAAGAATGGAAAAGCCTGAGCAGGTTTCCTAAACAACAAACCCCACTCAGGAGCCACATGCTCAGTACAGGCTGCCTGGAACGATGTCCCCTTTCTACAAGGGTCAGTGTGAGCAGGAATGAATGATCTCTGGGAGCAGAATTCTCGGAGTCTTTCCACTGAATTCTCTGTCCCTGTGTCTTGGGGTGACTTTATTGTGTGTATCCCCTATTGCTGCTCTATGCCCAGAAGTGAACTTTGTGCATTTCTGTGCCTTTCAACTGAGCCTGAGAGGGGGGAGAGGAAAAAAAACCGGACAAACTTCTCAGAGCGTTTGTTCAAGGACACACATACACACTCCTCTGCATCCTGCTTGCAGCAAGAGCAGAGGAAGCAACTTTGTTTCTTTTTAGCCAGTTTTCAGCTCCTTTTCTCTGGGGGGAGATGGAGAGTTGAACTTTGTTTTCCTGGGACTTCGGGGGGTTTTTTTCCCTTCTTCTCTTCTTGACTCTTTCAACATCAGAGCACATTGGGAGAATTTTCTCCCGAGGTGGGGGCCCTGAATGTGGGCCCATGAGCCAGCTGCAAGGAGGAGGAGAGAGACTACACCTACGGAAGTGTTGGGGTTCCTCCCCCCTGCCATGAGGTCATGGGAGAGGGGACCCTGGGGTAGAGGCATGGCCTGGGCACGGGGGTCTCCCTGCTCCCTGCTCACATGTGCCCTAACCCTGTTCAGCACTGCTTATTTTGTGTTGCCTTGTGCGAGGAGGGCCCTGGTTGTGCTGTGATTGCTCAGTTCTTTGGCAGTGCCCCGCCCATGTGGCTGGAGAAGAAAGAGCTCTGAAACTTCTCTCAAGAATCGCTCCCTGTTTCTTTGCACGGGCCTCGCTGTCTATGGATGTTTCAGGAGACCCCACCGAAACACGGAAGGACTCTCAAATTATCCCAGCTTTCTCTGCACAGCAAGAGCTTTTAATATTTAGCATTGCTATCCTTTTCCTGTGTGTTTGTTAAAAAAATAGTTTTTATCTCTTTCACTTTCTTCCCAGGAAAGTTCTTTTTTCCAAAAACCTGGTGGGGGAGGGCTGGGTGTAACCTGCCTTCTATCAGAGGATATTTTCCTCCACATTTGTCCAAACCGGCACAGCCTGTCCTTTCCTGGGTCTCTGTTGCAGATGGAAGCTGCTGGTGCCATTGTCAGCTTGAAGCCCTCTTTTGATGCAAGCAGATGTTGCCAGGTGTGTTCAGCAGCTGTTGCTCAATGCTTATGCCAAGCTATTGTGTTCCTCATGGAACCAAGGAGCCATTGTGACACTGCAGGGGCTGATGGCATCAAGGAGGCAATTGTGACAGTACAGAACCTCCTAGAAACAAGGCTCCATTGTGACACCGTGGGGAATCATGGAATCAAGGAGCCCATTGTGACACGGCTGCATGGAACCAATGGTCCATGGTTACACTGCGGATTCAAGAAGAGCACGGTGACACCACGCAACATCATGGAACCATAGGTCCATTGTGACACAGCGGGGCCTCATGGAAACAAGGGGACCATTGTGGCAAAGCAGGGCCTAATGGAAGCATGGAGAGCATTGTGACACTAAGGAAACTCCTGGAACCAAGATGACCACTGGCACATAATGGAACCTCATGGAAGCAAGCCTCCACGATGACTTTGGAGGGCCTCGGGGACCACAGGACCCATTGTGACACAGCAGGACCTGGTGGAACCAAGGAGCCTTTGTGATACTCCACATCCACATGGAAGCCAGGGTGCACTGAGACACAGCGGGGCCTTGTGGGAACCAAAGACACCTCTGCAAAAAGCAGGCTAGCTCATAGAAGCAAGGAGTCCATTGTTACAACGTAAAAGCTATGGAACCAAGGGACCATTGTGACACTGCGGGGCCTCATGGAACCAATTGTCCATGATGACAGTGCGGATCAAAGGAGACCACGGTGACACTGCGGAACCTGATGGAACCAAGGAGCCATTGTGACACAGTGGGGCCTCATGGAATCAAGGAGACCATTGTGACCCAGGTGTTGCATGTGAAGGCAAGGAGCCATTGTGACACTTTGGGCTTCTTCCCTTGAGCTCTGCAGCTGGCTGTCCCAGCCCAGCGCACCATGTGCCACCTGCTCTCCTCAGGGCTCTGCCTGCACACAGCCCCAGGAGAAGTTTTCCTGTTTGCAAGGAAAGAATGGAAAAGCCTGAGCAGGTTTCCTAAACAACAAACCCCACTCAGGAGCCACATGCTCAGTACAGGCTGCCTGGAACGATGTCCCCTTTCTACAAGGGTCAGGGTGAGCAGGAATGAATGATCTCTGGGAGCAGAATTCTCGGAGTCTTTCCACTGAATTCTCTGTCCCTGTGTCTTGGGGTGACTTTATTGTGTGTATCCCCTATTGCTGCTCTATGCCCAGAAGTGAACTTTGTGCATTTCTGTGCCTTTCAACTGAGCCTGAGAGGGGGGAGAGGAAAAAAAACCGGACAAACTTCTCAGAGCGTTTGTTCAAGGACACACATACACACTCCTCTGCATCCTGCTTGCAGCAAGAGCAGAGGAAGCAACTTTGTTTCTTTTTAGCCAGTTTTCAGCTCCTTTTCTCTGGGGGGAGATGGAGAGTTGAACTTTGTTTTCCTGGGACTTCGGGGGGTTTTTTTCCCTTCTTCTCTTCTTGACTCTTTCAACATCAGAGCACATTGGGAGAATTTTCTCCCGAGGTGGGGGCCCTGAATGTGGGCCCATGAGCCAGCTGCAAGGAGGAGGAGAGAGACTACACCTACGGAAGTGTTGGGGTTCCTCCCCCCTGCCATGAGGTCATGGGAGAGGGGACCCTGGGGTAGAGGCATGGCCTGGGCACGGGGGTCTCCCTGCTCCCTGCTCACATGTGCCCTAACCCTGTTCAGCACTGGTTATTTTGTGTTGCCCTGTGCCAGGAGGGCCCTGGTTGTGCCGTGATTGCTCAGTTCTTTGGCAGTGCCCCGCCCATGTGACTGGAGAAGAAAGAGCTCTGAAACTTCTCTCAAGAATCGCTCCCTGTTTCTTTGCACGGGCCTCGCTGTCTATGGATGTTTCAGGAGACCCCACCGAAACACGGAAGGACTCTCAAATTATCCCAGCTTTCTCTGCACAGCAAGAGCTTTTAATATTTAGCATTGCTATCCTTTTCCTGTGTGTTTGTTAAAAAAATAGTTTTTATCTCTTTCACTTTCTTCCCAGGAAAGTTCTTTTTTCCAAAAACCTGGTGGGGGAGGGCTGGGTGTAACCTGCCTTCTATCAGAGGATATTTTCCTCCAAATTTGTCCAAACCGGCACAGCCTGTCCTTTCCTGGGTCTCTGTTGCAGATGGAAGCTGCTGGTGCCATTGTCAGCTTGAAGCCCTCTTTTGATGCAAGCAGATGTTGCCAGGTGTGTTCAGCAGCTGTTGCTCAATGCTTATGCCAAGCTATTGTGTTCCTCATGGAACCAAGGAGCCATTGTGACACTGCAGGGGCTGATGGCATCAAGGAGGCAATTGTGACAGTACAGAACCTCCTAGAAACAAGGCTCCATTGTGACACCGTGGGGAATCATGGAATCAAGGAGCCCATTGTGACACGGCTGCATGGAACCAATGGTCCATGGTTACACGGCGGATTCAAGAAGAGCACGGTGACACCACGCAACATCATGGAACCATAGGTCCATTGTGACACAGCGGGGCCTCATGGAAACAAGGGGACCATTGTGGCAAAGCAGGGCCTAATGGAAGCATGGAGAGCATTGTGACACTAAGGAAACTCCTGGAACCAAGATGACCACTGGCACAATGGAACCTCATGGAAGCAAGCCTCCACAATGACTTTGGAGGGCCTCAGGGACCACAGGACCCATTGTGACACAGCAGGACCTGGTGGAACCAAGGAGCCTTTGTGATACTCCACATCCACATGGAAGCCAGGGTGCACTGAGACACAGCGGGGCCTTGTTGGAACCAAAGACACCTCTGCAAAAAGCAGGCTAGCTCATAGAAGCAAGGAGTCCATTGTTACAACGTAAAAGCTATGGAACCAAGGGACCATTGTGACACTGCGGGGCCTCATGGAACCAATTGTCCATGATGACAGTGCGGATCAAAGGAGACCACGGTGACACTGCGGAACCTGATGGAACCAAGGAGCCATTGTGACACAGTGGGGCCTCATGGAATCAAGGAGACCATTGTGACCCAGGTGTTGCATGTGAAGGCAAGGAGCCATTGTGACACTTTGGGCTTCTTCCCTTGAGCTCTGCAGCTGGCTGTCCCAGCCCAGCGCACCATGTGCCACCTGCTCTCCTCAGGGCTCTGCCTGCACACAGCCCCAGGAGAAGTTTTCCTGTTTGCAAGGAAAGAATGGAAAAGCCTGAGCAGGTTTCCTAAACAACAAACCCCACTCAGGAGCCACATGCTCAGTACAGGCTGCCTGGAACGATGTCCCCTTTCTACAAGGGTCAGTGTGAGCAGGAATGAATGATCTCTGGGAGCAGAATTCTCGGAGTCTTTCCACTGAATTCTCTGTCCCTGTGTCTTGGGGTGACTTTATTGTGTGTATCCCCTATTGCTGCTCTATGCCCAGAAGTGAACTTTGTGCATTTCTGTGCCTTTCAACTGAGCCTGAGAGGGGGGAGAGGAAAAAAAACCGGACAAACTTCTCAGAGCGTTTGTTCAAGGACACACATACACACTCCTCTGCATCCTGCTTGCAGCAAGAGCAGAGGAAGCAACTTTGTTTCTTTTTAGCCAGTTTTCAGCTCCTTTTCTCTGGGGGGAGATGGAGAGTTGAACTTTGTTTTCCTGGGACTTCGGGGGGTTTTTTTCCCTTCTTCTCTTCTTGACTCTTTCAACATCAGAGCACATTGGGAGAATTTTCTCCCGAGGTGGGGGCCCTGAATGTGGGCCCATGAGCCAGCTGCAAGGAGGAGGAGAGAGACTACACCTACGGAAGTGTTGGGGTTCCTCCCCCCTGCCATGAGGTCATGGGAGAGGGGACCCTGGGGTAGAGGCATGGCCTGGGCACGGGGGTCTCCCTGCTCCCTGCTCACATGTGCCCTAACCCTGTTCAGCACTGCTTATTTTGTGTTGCCTTGTGCGAGGAGGGCCCTGGTTGTGCTGTGATTGCTCAGTTCTTTGGCAGTGCCCCGCCCATGTGGCTGGAGAAGAAAGAGCTCTGAAACTTCTCTCAAGAATCGCTCCCTGTTTCTTTGCACGGGCCTCGCTGTCTATGGATGTTTCAGGAGACCCCACCGAAACACGGAAGGACTCTCAAATTATCCCAGCTTTCTCTGCACAGCAAGAGCTTTTAATATTTAGCATTGCTATCCTTTTCCTGTGTGTTTGTTAAAAAAATAGTTTTTATCTCTTTCACTTTCTTCCCAGGAAAGTTCTTTTTTCCAAAAACCTGGTGGGGGAGGGCTGGGTGTAACCTGCCTTCTATCAGAGGATATTTTCCTCCACATTTGTCCAAACCGGCACAGCCTGTCCTTTCCTGGGTCTCTGTTGCAGATGGAAGCTGCTGGTGCCATTGTCAGCTTGAAGCCCTCTTTTGATGCAAGCAGATGTTGCCAGGTGTGTTCAGCAGCTGTTGCTCAATGCTTATGCCAAGCTATTGTGTTCCTCATGGAACCAAGGAGCCATTGTGACACTGCAGGGGCTGATGGCATCAAGGAGGCAATTGTGACAGTACAGAACCTCCTAGAAACAAGGCTCCATTGTGACACCGTGGGGAATCATGGAATCAAGGAGCCCATTGTGACACGGCTGCATGGAACCAATGGTCCATGGTTACACTGCGGATTCAAGAAGAGCACGGTGACACCACGCAACATCATGGAACCATAGGTCCATTGTGACACAGCGGGGCCTCATGGAAACAAGGGGACCATTGTGGCAAAGCAGGGCCTAATGGAAGCATGGAGAGCATTGTGACACTAAGGAAACTCCTGGAACCAAGATGACCACTGGCACATAATGGAACCTCATGGAAGCAAGCCTCCACGATGACTTTGGAGGGCCTCGGGGACCACAGGACCCATTGTGACACAGCAGGACCTGGTGGAACCAAGGAGCCTTTGTGATACTCCACATCCACATGGAAGCCAGGGTGCACTGAGACACAGCGGGGCCTTGTGGGAACCAAAGACACCTCTGCAAAAAGCAGGCTAGCTCATAGAAGCAAGGAGTCCATTGTTACAACGTAAAAGCTATGGAACCAAGGGACCATTGTGACACTGCGGGGCCTCATGGAACCAATTGTCCATGATGACAGTGCGGATCAAAGGAGACCACGGTGACACTGCGGAACCTGATGGAACCAAGGAGCCATTGTGACACAGTGGGGCCTCATGGAATCAAGGAGACCATTGTGACCCAGGTGTTGCATGTGAAGGCAAGGAGCCATTGTGACACTTTGGGCTTCTTCCCTTGAGCTCTGCAGCTGGCTGTCCCAGCCCAGCGCACCATGTGCCACCTGCTCTCCTCAGGGCTCTGCCTGCACACAGCCCCAGGAGAAGTTTTCCTGTTTGCAAGGAAAGAATGGAAAAGCCTGAGCAGGTTTCCTAAACAACAAACCCCACTCAGGAGCCACATGCTCAGTACAGGCTGCCTGGAACGATGTCCCCTTTCTACAAGGGTCAGGGTGAGCAGGAATGAATGATCTCTGGGAGCAGAATTCTCGGAGTCTTTCCACTGAATTCTCTGTCCCTGTGTCTTGGGGTGACTTTATTGTGTGTATCCCCTATTGCTGCTCTATGCCCAGAAGTGAACTTTGTGCATTTCTGTGCCTTTCAACTGAGCCTGAGAGGGGGGAGAGGAAAAAAAACCGGACAAACTTCTCAGAGCGTTTGTTCAAGGACACACATACACACTCCTCTGCATCCTGCTTGCAGCAAGAGCAGAGGAAGCAACTTTGTTTCTTTTTAGCCAGTTTTCAGCTCCTTTTCTCTGGGGGGAGATGGAGAGTTGAACTTTGTTTTCCTGGGACTTCGGGGGGTTTTTTTCCCTTCTTCTCTTCTTGACTCTTTCAACATCAGAGCACATTGGGAGAATTTTCTCCCGAGGTGGGGGCCCTGAATGTGGGCCCATGAGCCAGCTGCAAGGAGGAGGAGAGAGACTACACCTACGGAAGTGTTGGGGTTCCTCCCCCCTGCCATGAGGTCATGGGAGAGGGGACCCTGGGGTAGAGGCATGGCCTGGGCACGGGGGTCTCCCTGCTCCCTGCTCACATGTGCCCTAACCCTGTTCAGCACTGGTTATTTTGTGTTGCCCTGTGCCAGGAGGGCCCTGGTTGTGCCGTGATTGCTCAGTTCTTTGGCAGTGCCCCGCCCATGTGACTGGAGAAGAAAGAGCTCTGAAACTTCTCTCAAGAATCGCTCCCTGTTTCTTTGCACGGGCCTCGCTGTCTATGGATGTTTCAGGAGACCCCACCGAAACACGGAAGGACTCTCAAATTATCCCAGCTTTCTCTGCACAGCAAGAGCTTTTAATATTTAGCATTGCTATCCTTTTCCTGTGTGTTTGTTAAAAAAATAGTTTTTATCTCTTTCACTTTCTTCCCAGGAAAGTTCTTTTTTCCAAAAACCTGGTGGGGGAGGGCTGGGTGTAACCTGCCTTCTATCAGAGGATATTTTCCTCCAAATTTGTCCAAACCGGCACAGCCTGTCCTTTCCTGGGTCTCTGTTGCAGATGGAAGCTGCTGGTGCCATTGTCAGCTTGAAGCCCTCTTTTGATGCAAGCAGATGTTGCCAGGTGTGTTCAGCAGCTGTTGCTCAATGCTTATGCCAAGCTATTGTGTTCCTCATGGAACCAAGGAGCCATTGTGACACTGCAGGGGCTGATGGCATCAAGGAGGCAATTGTGACAGTACAGAACCTCCTAGAAACAAGGCTCCATTGTGACACCGTGGGGAATCATGGAATCAAGGAGCCCATTGTGACACGGCTGCATGGAACCAATGGTCCATGGTTACACGGCGGATTCAAGAAGAGCACGGTGACACCACGCAACATCATGGAACCATAGGTCCATTGTGACACAGCGGGGCCTCATGGAAACAAGGGGACCATTGTGGCAAAGCAGGGCCTAATGGAAGCATGGAGAGCATTGTGACACTAAGGAAACTCCTGGAACCAAGATGACCACTGGCACAATGGAACCTCATGGAAGCAAGCCTCCACAATGACTTTGGAGGGCCTCAGGGACCACAGGACCCATTGTGACACAGCAGGACCTGGTGGAACCAAGGAGCCTTTGTGATACTCCACATCCACATGGAAGCCAGGGTGCACTGAGACACAGCGGGGCCTTGTTGGAACCAAAGACACCTCTGCAAAAAGCAGGCTAGCTCATAGAAGCAAGGAGTCCATTGTTACAACGTAAAAGCTATGGAACCAAGGGACCATTGTGACACTGCGGGGCCTCATGGAACCAATTGTCCATGATGACAGTGCGGATCAAAGGAGACCATGGTGACACTGCGGAACCTGATGAAACCAAGGAGCCATTGTGACACAGTGGGGCCTCATGGAATCAAGGAGACCATTGTGACCCAGGTGTTGCATGGGAAGGCAAGGAGCCATTGTGACACTTTGGGCTTCTTCCCTTGAGCTCTGCAGCTGGCTGTCCCAGCCCAGCGCACCATGTGCCACCTGCTCTCCTCAGGGCTCTGCCTGCACACAGCCCCAGGAGAAGTTTTCCTGTTTGGAAGGAAAGAATGGAAAAGCCTGAGCAGGTTTCCTAAACAACAAACCCCACTCAGGAGCCACATGCTCAGTACAGGCTGCCTGGAACGATGTCCCCTTTCTACAAGGGTCAGTGTGAGCAGGAATGAATGATCTCTGGGAGCAGAATTCTCGGAGTCTTTCCACTGAATTCTCTGTCCCTGTGTCTTGGGGTGACTTTATCGTGTGTATCCCCTATTGCTGCTCTATGCCCAGAAGTGAACTTTGTGCGTTTCTGTGCCTTTCAACTGAGCCTGAGAGGGGGGAGAGGAAAAAAACCGGACAAACTTCTCAGAGCGTTTGTTCAAGGACACACATACACACTCCTCTGCATCCTGCTTGCAGCAAGAGCAGAGGAAGCAACTTGGTTTCTTTTTAGCCAGTTTTCAGCTCCTTTTCTCTGGGGGGAGATGGAGAGTTGAACTTTGTTTTCCTGGGACTTCGGGGGTTTTTTTTCCCTTCTTCTCTTCTTGACTCTTTCAACATCAGAGCACATTGGGAGAATTTTCTCCCGAGGTGGGGGCCCTGAATGTGGGCCCATGAGCCAGCTGCAAGGAGGAGGAGAGAGACTACACCTACGGAAGTGTTGGGGTTCCTCCCCCCTGCCATGAGGTCATGGGAGAGGGGACCCTGGGGTAGAGGCATGGCCTGGGCACGGGGGTCTCCCTGCTCCCTGCTCACATGTGCCCTAACCCTGTTCAGCACTGCTTATTTTGTGTTGCCCTGTGCCAGGAGGGCCCTGGTTGTGCCGTGATTGCTCAGTTCTTTGGCAGTGCCCCGCCCATGTGGCTGGAGAAGAAAGAGCTCTGAAACTTCTCTCAAGAATCGCTCCCTGTTTCTTTGCACGGGCCTCGCTGTCTATGGATGTTTCAGGAGACCCCACCGAAACACAGAAGGACTCTCAAATTATCCCAGCTTTCTCTGCACAGCAAGAGCTTTTAATATTTAGCATTGCTATCCTTTTCCTGTGTGTTTGTTAAAAAAATAGTTTTTATCTCTTTCACTTTCTTCCCAGGAAAGTTCTTTTTTCCAAAAACCTGGTGGGGGAGGGCTGGGTGTAACCTGCCTTCTATCAGAGGATATTTTCCTCCACATTTGTCCAAACCGGCACAGCCTGTCCTTTCCTGGGTCTCTGTTGCAGATGGAAGCTGCTGGTGCCATTGTCAGCTTGAAGCCCTCTTTTGATGCAAGCAGATGTTGCCAGGTGTGTTCAGCAGCTGTTGCTCAATGCTTATGCCAAGCTATTGTGTTCCTCATGGAACCAAGGAGCCATTGTGACACTGCAGGGGCTGATGGCATCAAGGAGGCAATTGTGACAGTACAGAACCTCCTAGAAACAAGGCTCCATTGTGACACCGTGGGGAATCATGGAATCAAGGAGCCCATTGTGACACGGCTGCATGGAACCAATGGTCCATGGTTACACGGCGGATTCAAGAAGAGCACGGTGACACCACGCAACATCATGGAACCATAGGTCCATTGTGACACAGCGGGGCCTCATGGAAACAAGGGGACCATTGTGGCAAAGCAGGGCCTAATGGAAGCATGGAGAGCATTGTGACACTAAGGAAACTCCTGGAACCAAGATGACCACTGGCACAATGGAACCTCATGAAAGCAAGCCTCCACAATGACTTTGGAGGGCCTCAGGGACCACAGGACCCATTGTGACACAGCAGGACCTGGTGGAACCAAGGAGCCTTTGTGATACTCCACATCCACATGGAAGCCAGGGTGCACTGAGACACAGCGGGGCCTTGTTGGAACCAAAGACACCTCTGCAAAAAGCAGGCTAGCTCATAGAAGCAAGGAGTCCATTGTTACAACGTAAAAGCTATGGAACCAAGGGACCATTGTGACACTGCGGGGCCTCATGGAACCAATTGTCCATGATGACAGTGCGGATCAAAGGAGACCATGGTGACACTGCGGAACCTGATGAAACCAAGGAGCCATTGTGACACAGTGGGGCCTCATGGAATCAAGGAGACCTTTGTGACCCAGGTGTTGCATGGGAAGGCAAGGAGCCATTGTGACACTTTGGGCTTCTTCCCTTGAGCTCTGCAGCTGGCTGTCCCAGCCCAGCGCACCATGTGCCACCTGCTCTCCTCAGGGCTCTGCCTGCACACAGCCCCAGGAGAAGTTTTCCTGTTTGCAAGGAAAGAATGGAAAAGCCTGAGCAGGTTTCCTAAACAACAAACCCCACTCAGGAGCCACATGCTCAGTACAGGCTGCCTGGAACGATGTCCCCTTTCTACAAGGGTCAGTGTGAGCAGGAATGAATGATCTCTGGGAGCAGAATTCTCGGAGTCTTTCCACTGAATTCCCTGTCCCTGTGTCTTGGGGTGACTTTATCGTGTGTATCCCCTATTGCTGCTCTATGCCCAGAAGTGAACTTTGTGCGTTTCTGTGCCTTTCAACTGAGCCTGAGAGGGGGGAGAGGAAAAAAACCGGACAAACTTCTCAGAGCGTTTGTTCAAGGACACACATACACACTCCTCTGCATCCTGCTTGCAGCAAGAGCAGAGGAAGCAACTTGGTTTCTTTTTAGCCAGTTTTCAGCTCCTTTTCTCTGGGGGGAGATGGAGAGTTGAACTTTGTTTTCCTGGGACTTCGGGGGGTTTTTTTCCCTTCTTCTCTTCTTGACTCTTTCAACATCAGAGCACATTGGGAGAATTTTCTCCCGAGGTGGGGGCCCTGAATGTGGGCCCATGAGCCAGCTGCAAGGAGGAGGAGAGAGACTACACCTACGGAAGTGTTGGGGTTCCTCCCCCCTGCCATGAGGTCATGGGAGAGGGGACCCTGGGGTAGAGGCATGGCCTGGGCACGGGGGTCTCCCTGCTCCCTGCTCACATGTGCCCTAACCCTGTTCAGCACTGCTTATTTTGTGTTGCCTTGTGCGAGGAGGGCCCTGGTTGTGCTGTGATTGCTCAGTTCTTTGGCAGTGCCCCGCCCATGTGGCTGGAGAAGAAAGAGCTCTGAAACTTCTCTCAAGAATCGCCCCCTGTTTCTTTGCACGGGCCTCGCTGTCTATGGATGTTTCAGGAGACCCCACCGAAACACAGAAGGACTCTCAAATTATCCCAGCTTTCTCTGCACAGCAAGAGCTTTTAATATTTAGCATTGCTATCCTTTTCCTGTGTGTTTGTTAAAAAAATAGTTTTTATCTCTTTCACTTTCTTCCCAGGAAAGTTCTTTTTTCCAAAAACCTGGTGGGGGAGGGCTGGGTGTAACCTGCCTTCTATCAGAGGATATTTTCCTCCAAATTTGTCCAAACCGGCACAGCCTGTCCTTTCCTGGGTCTCTGTTGCAGATGGAAGCTGCTGGTGCCATTGTCAGCTTGAAGCCCTCTTTTGATGCAAGCAGATGTTGCCAGGTGTGTTCAGCAGCTGTTGCTCAATGCTTATGCCAAGCTATTGTGTTCCTCATGGAACCAAGGAGCCATTGTGACACTGCAGGGGCTGATGGCATCAAGGAGGCAATTGTGACAGTACAGAACCTCCTAGAAACAAGGCTCCATTGTGACACCGTGGGGAATCATGGAATCAAGGAGCCCATTGTGACACGGCTGCATGGAACCAATGGTCCATGGTTACACGGCGGATTCAAGAAGAGCACGGTGACACCACGCAACATCATGGAACCATAGGTCCATTGTGACACAGCGGGGCCTCATGGAAACAAGGGGACCATTGTGGCAAAGCAGGGCCTAATGGAAGCATGGAGAGCATTGTGACACTAAGGAAACTCCTGGAACCAAGATGACCACTGGCACAATGGAACCTCATGGAAGCAAGCCTCCACAATGACTTTGGAGGGCCTCAGGGACCACAGGACCCATTGTGACACAGCAGGACCTGGTGGAACCAAGGAGCCTTTGTGATACTCCACATCCACATGGAAGCCAGGGTGCACTGAGACACAGCGGGGCCTTGTTGGAACCAAAGACACCTCTGCAAAAAGCAGGCTAGCTCATAGAAGCAAGGAGTCCATTGTTACAACGTAAAAGCTATGGAACCAAGGGACCATTGTGACACTGCGGGGCCTCATGGAACCAATTGTCCATGATGACAGTGCGGATCAAAGGAGACCATGGTGACACTGCGGAACCTGATGGAACCAAGGAGCCATTGTGACACAGTGGGGCCTCATGGAATCAAGGAGACCATTGTGACCCAGGTGTTGCATGGGAAGGCAAGGAGCCATTGTGACACTTTGGGCTTCTTCCCTTGAGCTCTGCAGCTGGCTGTCCCAGCCCAGCGCACCATGTGCCACCTGCTCTCCTCAGGGCTCTGCCTGCACACAGCCCCAGGAGAAGTTTTCCTGTTTGGAAGGAAAGAATGGAAAAGCCTGAGCAGGTTTCCTAAACAACAAACCCCACTCAGGAGCCACATGCTCAGTACAGGCTGCCTGGAACGATGTCCCCTTTCTACAAGGGTCAGTGTGAGCAGGAATGAATGATCTCTGGGAGCAGAATTCTCGGAGTCTTTCCACTGAATTCTCTGTCCCTGTGTCTTGGGGTGACTTTATCGTGTGTATCCCCTATTGCTGCTCTATGCCCAGAAGTGAACTTTGTGCGTTTCTGTGCCTTTCAACTGAGCCTGAGAGGGGGGAGAGGAAAAAAACCGGACAAACTTCTCAGAGCGTTTGTTCAAGGACACACATACACACTCCTCTGCATCCTGCTTGCAGCAAGAGCAGAGGAAGCAACTTGGTTTCTTTTTAGCCAGTTTTCAGCTCCTTTTCTCTGGGGGGAGATGGAGAGTTGAACTTTGTTTTCCTGGGACTTCGGGGGGTTTTTTTCCCTTCTTCTCTTCTTGACTCTTTCAACATCAGAGCACATTGGGAGAATTTTCTCCCGAGGTGGGGGCCCTGAATGTGGGCCCATGAGCCAGCTGCAAGGAGGAGGAGAGAGACTACACCTACGGAAGTGTTGGGGTTCCTCCCCCCTGCCATGAGGTCATGGGAGAGGGGACCCTGGGGTAGAGGCATGGCCTGGGCACGGGGGTCTCCCTGCTCCCTGCTCACATGTGCCCTAACCCTGTTCAGCACTGCTTATTTTGTGTTGCCCTGTGCCAGGAGGGCCCTGGTTGTGCCGTGATTGCTCAGTTCTTTGGCAGTGCCCCGCCCATGTGGCTGGAGAAGAAAGAGCTCTGAAACTTCTCTCAAGAATCGCCCCCTGTTTCTTTGCACGGGCCTCGCTGTCTATGGATGTTTCAGGAGACCCCACCGAAACACAGAAGGACTCTCAAATTATCCCAGCTTTCTCTGCACAGCAAGAGCTTTTAATATTTAGCATTGCTATCCTTTTCCTGTGTGTTTGTTAAAAAAATAGTTTTTATCTCTTTCACTTTCTTCCCAGGAAAGTTCTTTTTTCCAAAAACCTGGTGGGGGAGGGCTGGGTGTAACCTGCCTTCTATCAGAGGATATTTTCCTCCACATTTGTCCAAACCGGCACAGCCTGTCCTTTCCTGGGTCTCTGTTGCAGATGGAAGCTGCTGGTGCCATTGTCAGCTTGAAGCCCTCTTTTGATGCAAGCAGATGTTGCCAGGTGTGTTCAGCAGCTGTTGCTCAATGCTTATGCCAAGCTATTGTGTTCCTCATGGAACCAAGGAGCCATTGTGACACTGCAGGGGCTGATGGCATCAAGGAGGCAATTGTGACAGTACAGAACCTCCTAGAAACAAGGCTCCATTGTGACACCGTGGGGAATCATGGAATCAAGGAGCCCATTGTGACACGGCTGCATGGAACCAATGGTCCATGGTTACACGGCGGATTCAAGAAGAGCACGGTGGCACCACGCAACATCATGGAACCATAGGTCCATTGTGACACAGCGGGGCCTCATGGAAACAAGGGGACCATTGTGGCAAAGCAGGGCCTAATGGAAGCATGGAGAGCATTGTGACACTAAGGAAACTCCTGGAACCAAGATGACCACTGGCACAATGGAACCTCATGGAAGCAAGCCTCCACAATGACTTTGGAGGGCCTCAGGGACCACAGGACCCATTGTGACACAGCAGGACCTGGTGGAACCAAGGAGCCTTTGTGATACTCCACATCCACATGGAAGCCAGGGTGCACTGAGACACAGCGGGGCCTTGTTGGAACCAAAGACACCTCTGCAAAAAGCAGGCTAGCTCATAGAAGCAAGGAGTCCATTGTTACAACGTAAAAGCTATGGAACCAAGGGACCATTGTGACACTGCGGGGCCTCATGGAACCAATTGTCCATGATGACAGTGCGGATCAAAGGAGACCATGGTGACACTGCGGAACCTGATGAAACCAAGGAGCCATTGTGACACAGTGGGGCCTCATGGAATCAAGGAGACCTTTGTGACCCAGGTGTTGCATGGGAAGGCAAGGAGCCATTGTGACACTTTGGGCTTCTTCCCTTGAGCTCTGCAGCTGGCTGTCCCAGCCCAGCGCACCATGTGCCACCTGCTCTCCTCAGGGCTCTGCCTGCACACAGCCCCAGGAGAAGTTTTCCTGTTTGCAAGGAAAGAATGGAAAAGCCTGAGCAGGTTTCCTAAACAACAAACCCCACTCAGGAGCCACATGCTCAGTACAGGCTGCCTGGAACGATGTCCCCTTTCTACAAGGGTCAGTGTGAGCAGGAATGAATGATCTCTGGGAGCAGAATTCTCGGAGTCTTTCCACTGAATTCCCTGTCCCTGTGTCTTGGGGTGACTTTATCGTGTGTATCCCCTATTGCTGCTCTATGCCCAGAAGTGAACTTTGTGCGTTTCTGTGCCTTTCAACTGAGCCTGAGAGGGGGGAGAGGAAAAAAACCGGACAAACTTCTCAGAGCGTTTGTTCAAGGACACACATACACACTCCTCTGCATCCTGCTTGCAGCAAGAGCAGAGGAAGCAACTTGGTTTCTTTTTTGCCAGTTTTCAGCTCCTTTTCTCTGGGGGGAGATGGAGAGTTGAACTTTGTTTTCCTGGGACTTCGGGGGTTTTTTTTCCCTTCTTCTCTTCTTGACTCTTTCAACATCAGAGCACATTGGGAGAATTTTCTCCCGAGGTGGGGGCCCTGAATGTGGGCCCATGAGCCAGCTGCAAGGAGGAGGAGAGAGACTACACCTACGGAAGTGTTGGGGTTCCTCCCCCCTGCCATGAGGTCATGGGAGAGGGGACCCTGGGGTAGAGGCATGGCCTGGGCACGGGGGTCTCCCTGCTCCCTGCTCACATGTGCCCTAACCCTGTTCAGCACTGCTTATTTTGTGTTGCCTTGTGCGAGGAGGGCCCTGGTTGTGCTGTGATTGCTCAGTTCTTTGGCAGTGCCCCGCCCATGTGGCTGGAGAAGAAAGAGCTCTGAAACTTCTCTCAAGAATCGCTCCCTGTTTCTTTGCACGGGCCTCGCTGTCTATGGATGTTTCAGGAGACCCCACCAAAACACAGAAGGACTCTCAAATTATCCCAGCTTTCTCTGCACAGCAAGAGCTTTTAATATTTAGCATTGCTATCCTTTTCCTGTGTGTTTGTTAAAAAAATAGTTTTTATCTCTTTCACTTTCTTCCCAGGAAAGTTCTTTTTTCCAAAAACCTGGTGGGGGAGGGCTGGGTGTAACCTGCCTTCTATCAGAGGATATTTTCCTCCAAATTTGTCCAAACCGGCACAGCCTGTCCTTTCCTGGGTCTCTGTTGCAGATGGAAGCTGCTGGTGCCATTGTCAGCTTGAAGCCCTCTTTTGATGCAAGCAGATGTTGCCAGGTGTGTTCAGCAGCTGTTGCTCAATGCTTATGCCAAGCTATTGTGTTCCTCATGGAACCAAGGAGCCATTGTGACACTGCAGGGGCTGATGGCATCAAGGAGGCAATTGTGACAGTACAGAACCTCCTAGAAACAAGGCTCCATTGTGACACCGTGGGGAATCATGGAATCAAGGAGCCCATTGTGACACGGCTGCATGGAACCAATGGTCCATGGTTACACGGCGGATTCAAGAAGAGCACGGTGACACCACGCAACATCATGGAACCATAGGTCCATTGTGACACAGCGGGGCCTCATGGAAACAAGGGGACCATTGTGGCAAAGCAGGGCCTAATGGAAGCATGGAGAGCATTGTGACACTAAGGAAACTCCTGGAACCAAGATGACCACTGGCACATAATGGAACCTCATGGAAGCAAGCCTCCACGATGACTTTGGAGGGCCTCGGGGACCACAGGACCCATTGTGACACAGCAGGACCTGGTGGAACCAAGGAGCCTTTGTGATACTCCACATCCACATGGAAGCCAGGGTGCACTGAGACACAGCGGGGCCTTGTGGGAACCAAAGACACCTCTGCAAAAAGCAGGCTAGCTCATAGAAGCAAGGAGTCCATTGTTACAACGTAAAAGCTATGGAACCAAGGGACCATTGTGACACTGCGGGGCCTCATGGAACCAATTGTCCATGATGACAGTGCGGATCAAAGGAGACCATGGTGACACTGCGGAACCTGATGGAACCAAGGAGCCATTGTGACACAGTGGGGCCTCATGGAATCAAGGAGACCATTGTGACCCAGGTGTTGCATGGGAAGGCAAGGAGCCATTGTGACACTTTGGGCTTCTTCCCTTGAGCTCTGCAGCTGGCTGTCCCAGCCCAGCGCACCATGTGCCACCTGCTCTCCTCAGGGCTCTGCCTGCACACAGCCCCAGGAGAAGTTTTCCTGTTTGCAAGGAAAGAATGGAAAAGCCTGAGCAGGTTTCCTAAACAACAAACCCCACTCAGGAGCCACATGCTCAGTACAGGCTGCCTGGAACGATGTCCCCTTTCTACAAGGGTCAGGGTTAGCAGGAATGAATGATCTCTGGGAGCAGAATTCTCGGAGTCTTTCCACTGAATTCTCTGTCCCTGTGTCTTGGGGTGACTTTATTGTGTGTATCCCCTATTGCTGCTCTATGCCCAGAAGTGAACTTTGTGCATTTCTGTGCCTTTCAACTGAGCCTGAGAGGGGGGAGAGGAAAAAAAACCGGACAAACTTCTCAGAGCGTTTGTTCAAGGACACACATACACACTCCTCTGCATCCTGCTTGCAGCAAGAGCAGAGGAAGCAACTTTGTTTCTTTTTAGCCAGTTTTCAGCTCCTTTTCTCTGGGGGGAGATGGAGAGTTGAACTTTGTTTTCCTGGGACTTCGGGGGGTTTTTTTCCCTTCTTCTCTTCTTGACTCTTTCAACATCAGAGCACATTGGGAGAATTTTCTCCCGAGGTGGGGGCCCTGAATGTGGGCCCATGAGCCAGCTGCAAGGAGGAGGAGAGAGACTACACCTACGGAAGTGTTGGGGTTCCTCCCCCCTGCCTTGCGGTCATGGGAGAGGGGACCCTGGGGTAGAGGCATGGCCTGGGCACGGGGGTCTCCCTGCTCCCTGCTCACATGTGCCCTAACCCTGTTCAGCACTGGTTATTTTGTGTTGCCCTGTGCCAGGAGGGCCCTGGTTGTGCCGTGATTGCTCAGTTCTTTGGCAGTGCCCCGCCCATGTGGCTGGAGAAGAAAGAGCTCTGAAACTTCTCTCAAGAATCGCCCCCTGTTTCTTTGCACGGGCCTCGCTGTCTATGGATGTTTCAGGAGACCCCACCGAAACACAGAAGGACTCTCAAATTATCCCAGCTTTCTCTGCACAGCAAGAGCTTTTAATATTTAGCATTGCTATCCTTTTCCTGTGTGTTTGTTAAAAAAATAGTTTTTATCTCTTTCACTTTCTTCCCAGGAAAGTTCTTTTTTCCAAAAACCTGGTGGGGGAGGGCTGGGTGTAACCTGCCTTCTATCAGAGGATATTTTCCTCCACATTTGTCCAAACCGGCACAGCCTGTCCTTTCCTGGGTCTCTGTTGCAGATGGAAGCTGCTGGTGCCATTGTCAGCTTGAAGCCCTCTTTTGATGCAAGCAGATGTTGCCAGGTGTGTTCAGCAGCTGTTGCTCAATGCTTATGCCAAGCTATTGTGTTCCTCATGGAACCAAGGAGCCATTGTGACACTGCAGGGGCTGATGGCATCAAGGAGGCAATTGTGACAGTACAGAACCTCCTAGAAACAAGGCTCCATTGTGACACCGTGGGGAATCATGGAATCAAGGAGCCCATTGTGACACGGCTGCATGGAACCAATGGTCCATGGTTACACGGCGGATTCAAGAAGAGCACGGTGACACCACGCAACATCATGGAACCATAGGTCCATTGTGACACAGCGGGGCCTCATGGAAACAAGGGGACCATTGTGGCAAAGCAGGGCCTAATGGAAGCATGGAGAGCATTGTGACACTAAGGAAACTCCTGGAACCAAGATGACCACTGGCACATAATGGAACCTCATGGAAGCAAGCCTCCACAATGACTTTGGAGGGCCTCAGGGACCACAGGACCCATTGTGACACAGCAGGACCTGGTGGAACCAAGGAGCCTTTGTGATACTCCACATCCACATGGAAGCCAGGGTGCACTGAGACACAGCGGGGCCTTGTTGGAACCAAAGACACCTCTGCAAAAAGCAGGCTAGCTCATAGAAGCAAGGAGTCCATTGTTACAACGTAAAAGCTATGGAACCAAGGGACCATTGTGACACTGCGGGGCCTCATGGAACCAATTGTCCATGATGACAGTGCGGATCAAAGGAGACCACGGTGACACTGCGGAACCTGATGGAACCAAGGAGCCATTGTGACACAGTGGGGCCTCATGGAATCAAGGAGACCATTGTGACCCAGGTGTTGCATGGGAAGGCAAGGAGCCATTGTGACACTTTGGGCTTCTTCCCTTGAGCTCTGCAGCTGGCTGTCCCAGCCCAGCGCACCATGTGCCACCTGCTCTCCTCAGGGCTCTGCCTGCACACAGCCCCAGGAGAAGTTTTCCTGTTTGCAAGGAAAGAATGGAAAAGCCGGAGCAGGTTTCCTAAACAACAAACCCCACTCAGGAGCCACATGCTCAGTACAGGCTGCCTGGAACGATGTCCCCTTTCTACAAGGGTCAGTGTGAGCAGGAATGAATGATCTCTGGGAGCAGAATTCTCGGAGTCTTTCCACTGAATTCTCTGTCCCTGTGTCTTGGGGTGACTTTATCGTGTGTATCCCCTATTGCTGCTCTATGCTCAGAAGTGAACTTTGTGCGTTTCTGTGCCTTTCAACTGAGCCTGAGAGGGGGGAGAGGAAAAAAACCGGACAAACTTCTCAGAGCGTTTGTTCAAGGACACACATACACACTCCTCTGCATCCTGCTTGCAGCAAGAGCAGAGGAAGCAACTTGGTTTCTTTTTAGCCAGTTTTCAGCTCCTTTTCTCTGGGGGGAGATGGAGAGTTGAACTTTGTTTTCCTGGGACTTCGGGGGGTTTTTTTCCCTTCTTCTCTTCTTGACTCTTTCAACATCAGAGCACATTGGGAGAATTTTCTCCCGAGGTGGGGGCCCTGAATGTGGGCCCATGAGCCAGCTGCAAGGAGGAGGAGAGAGACTACACCTACGGAAGTGTTGGGGTTCCTCCCCCCTGCCATGAGGTCATGGGAGAGGGGACCCTGGGGTAGAGGCATGGCCTGGGCACGGGGGTCTCCCTGCTCCCTGCTCACATGTGCCCTAACCCTGTTCAGCACTGGTTATTTTGTGTTGCCCTGTGCCAGGAGGGCCCTGGTTGTGCCGTGATTGCTCAGTTCTTTGGCAGTGCCCCACCCATGTGGCTGGAGAAGAAAGAGCTCTGAAACTTCTCTCAAGAATCGCTCCCTGTTTCTTTGCACGGGCCTCGCTGTCTATGGATGTTTCAGGAGACCCCACCGAAACACGGAAGGACTCTCAAATTATCCCAGCTTTCTCTGCACAGCAAGAGCTTTTAATATTTAGCATTGCTATCCTTTTCCTGTGTGTTTGTTAAAAAAATAGTTTTTATCTCTTTCACTTTCTTCCCAGGAAAGTTCTTTTTTCCAAAAACCTGGTGGGGGAGGGCTGGGTGTAACCTGCCTTCTATCAGAGGATATTTTCCTCCACATTTGTCCAAACCGGCACAGCCTGTCCTTTCCTGGGTCTCTGTTGCAGATGGAAGCTGCTGGTGCCATTGTCAGCTTGAAGCCCTCTTTTGATGCAAGCAGATGTTGCCAGGTGTGTTCAGCAGCTGTTGCTCAATGCTTATGCCAAGCTATTGTGTTCCTCATGGAACCAAGGAGCCATTGTGACACTGCAGGGGCTGATGGCATCAAGGAGGCAATTGTGACAGTACAGAACCTCCTAGAAACAAGGCTCCATTGTGACACCGTGGGGAATCATGGAATCAAGGAGCCCATTGTGACACGGCTGCATGGAACCAATGGTCCATGGTTACACGGCGGATTCAAGAAGAGCACGGTGACACCACGCAACATCATGGAACCATAGGTCCATTGTGACACAGCGGGGCCTCATGGAAACAAGGGGACCATTGTGGCAAAGCAGGGCCTAATGGAAGCATGGAGAGCATTGTGACACTAAGGAAACTCCTGGAACCAAGATGACCACTGGCACATAATGGAACCTCATGGAAGCAAGCCTCCACAATGACTTTGGAGGGCCTCAGGGACCACAGGACCCATTGTGACACAGCAGGACCTGGTGGAACCAAGGAGCCTTTGTGATACTCCACATCCACATGGAAGCCAGGGTGCACTGAGACACAGCGGGGCCTTGTTGGAACCAAAGACACCTCTGCAAAAAGCAGGCTAGCTCATAGAAGCAAGGAGTCCATTGTTACAACGTAAAAGCTATGGAACCAAGGGACCATTGTGACACTGCGGGGCCTCATGGAACCAATTGTCCATGATGACAGTGCGGATCAAAGGAGACCACGGTGACACTGCGGAACCTGATGGAACCAAGGAGCCATTGTGACACAGTGGGGCCTCATGGAATCAAGGAGACCATTGTGACCCAGGTGTTGCATGGGAAGGCAAGGAGCCATTGTGACACTTTGGGCTTCTTCCCTTGAGCTCTGCAGCTGGCTGTCCCAGCCCAGCGCACCATGTGCCACCTGCTCTCCTCAGGGCTCTGCCTGCACACAGCCCCAGGAGAAGTTTTCCTGTTTGCAAGGAAAGAATGGAAAAGCCGGAGCAGGTTTCCTAAACAACAAACCCCACTCAGGAGCCACATGCTCAGTACAGGCTGCCTGGAACGATGTCCCCTTTCTACAAGGGTCAGTGTGAGCAGGAATGAATGATCTCTGGGAGCAGAATTCTCGGAGTCTTTCCACTGAATTCTCTGTCCCTGTGTCTTGGGGTGACTTTATCGTGTGTATCCCCTATTGCTGCTCTATGCTCAGAAGTGAACTTTGTGCGTTTCTGTGCCTTTCAACTGAGCCTGAGAGGGGGGAGAGGAAAAAAACCGGACAAACTTCTCAGAGCGTTTGTTCAAGGACACACATACACACTCCTCTGCATCCTGCTTGCAGCAAGAGCAGAGGAAGCAACTTGGTTTCTTTTTAGCCAGTTTTCAGCTCCTTTTCTCTGGGGGGAGATGGAGAGTTGAACTTTGTTTTCCTGGGACTTCGGGGGGTTTTTTTCCCTTCTTCTCTTCTTGACTCTTTCAACATCAGAGCACATTGGGAGAATTTTCTCCCGAGGTGGGGGCCCTGAATGTGGGCCCATGAGCCAGCTGCAAGGAGGAGGAGAGAGACTACACCTACGGAAGTGTTGGGGTTCCTCCCCCCTGCCATGAGGTCATGGGAGAGGGGACCCTGGGGTAGAGGCATGGCCTGGGCACGGGGGTCTCCCTGCTCCCTGCTCACATGTGCCCTAACCCTGTTCAGCACTGGTTATTTTGTGTTGCCCTGTGCCAGGAGGGCCCTGGTTGTGCCGTGATTGCTCAGTTCTTTGGCAGTGCCCCGCCCATGTGGCTGGAGAAGAAAGAGCTCTGAAACTTCTCTCAAGAATCGCTCCCTGTTTCTTTGCACGGGCCTCGCTGTCTATGGATGTTTCAGGAGACCCCACCGAAACACGGAAGGACTCTCAAATTATCCCAGCTTTCTCTGCACAGCAAGAGCTTTTAATATTTAGCATTGCTATCCTTTTCCTGTGTGTTTGTTAAAAAAATAGTTTTTATCTCTTTCACTTTCTTCCCAGGAAAGTTCTTTTTTCCAAAAACCTGGTGGGGGAGGGCTGGGTGTAACCTGCCTTCTATCAGAGGATATTTTCCTCCAAATTTGTCCAAACCGGCACAGCCTGTCCTTTCCTGGGTCTCTGTTGCAGATGGAAGCTGCTGGTGCCATTGTCAGCTTGAAGCCCTCTTTTGATGCAAGCAGATGTTGCCAGGTGTGTTCAGCAGCTGTTGCTCAATGCTTATGCCAAGCTATTGTGTTCCTCATGGAACCAAGGAGCCATTGTGACACTGCAGGGGCTGATGGCATCAAGGAGGCAATTGTGACAGTACAGAACCTCCTAGAAACAAGGCTCCATTGTGACACCGTGGGGAATCATGGAATCAAGGAGCCCATTGTGACACGGCTGCATGGAACCAATGGTCCATGGTTACACGGCGGATTCAAGAAGAGCACGGTGACACCACGCAACATCATGGAACCATAGGTCCATTGTGACACAGCGGGGCCTCATGGAAACAAAGGGACCATTGTGGCAAAGCAGGGCCTAATGGAAGCATGGAGAGCATTGTGACACTAAGGAAACTCCTGGAACCAAGATGACCACTGGCACAATGGAACCTCATGGAAGCAAGCCTCCACAATGACTTTGGAGGGCCTCAGGGACCACAGGACCCATTGTGACACAGCAGGACCTGGTGGAACCAAGGAGCCTTTGTGATACTCCACATCCACATGGAAGCCAGGGTGCACTGAGACACAGCGGGGCCTTGTTGGAACCAAAGACACCTCTGCAAAAAGCAGGCTAGCTCATAGAAGCAAGGAGTCCATTGTTACAACGTAAAAGCTATGGAACCAAGGGACCATTGTGACACTGCGGGGCCTCATGGAACCAATTGTCCATGATGACAGTGCGGATCAAAGGAGACCATGGTGACACTGCGGAACCTGATGGAACCAAGGAGCCATTGTGACACAGTGGGGCCTCATGGAATCAAGGAGACCATTGTGACCCAGGTGTTGCATGGGAAGGCAAGGAGCCATTGTGACACTTTGGGCTTCTTCCCTTGAGCTCTGCAGCGGGCTGTCCCAGCCCAGCGCACCATGTGCCACCTGCTCTCCTCAGGGCTCTGCCTGCACACAGCCCCAGGAGAAGTTTTCCTGTTTGGAAGGAAAGAATGGAAAAGCCTGAGCAGGTTTCCTAAACAACAAACCCCACTCAGGAGCCACATGCTCAGTACAGGCTGCCTGGAACGATGTCCCCTTTCTACAAGGGTCAGTGTGAGCAGGAATGAATGATCTCTGGGAGCAGAATTCTCGGAGTCTTTCCACTGAATTCTCTGTCCCTGTGTCTTGGGGTGACTTTATCGTGTGTATCCCCTATTGCTGCTCTATGCCCAGAAGTGAACTTTGTGCGTTTCTGTGCCTTTCAACTGAGCCTGAGAGGGGGGAGAGGAAAAAAACTGGACAAACTTCTCAGAGCGTTTGTTCAAGGACACACATACACACTCCTCTGCATCCTGCTTGCAGCAAGAGCAGAGGAAGCAACTTGGTTTCTTTTTAGCCAGTTTTCAGCTCCTTTTCTCTGGGGGGAGATGGAGAGTTGAACTTTGTTTTCCTGGGACTTCGGGGGTTTTTTTTCCCTTCTTCTCTTCTTGACTCTTTCAACATCAGAGCACATTGGGAGAATTTTCTCCCGAGGTGGGGGCCCTGAATGTGGGCCCATGAGCCAGCTGCAAGGAGGAGGAGAGAGACTACACCTACGGAAGTGTTGGGGTTCCTCCCCCCTGCCATGAGGTCATGGGAGAGGGGACCCTGGGGTAGAGGCATGGCCTGGGCACGGGGGTCTCCCTGCTCCCTGCTCACATGTGCCCTAACCCTGTTCAGCACTGGTTATTTTGTGTTGCCCTGTGCCAGGAGGGCCCTGCTTGTGCCGTGATTGCTCAGTTCTTTGGCAGTGCCCCGCCCATGTGGCTGGAGAAGAAAGAGCTCTGAAACTTCTCTCAAGAATCGCTCCCTGTTTCTTTGCACGGGCCTCGCTGTCTATGGATGTTTCAGGAGACCCCACCGAAACACGGAAGGACTCTCAAATTATCCCAGCTTTCTCTGCACAGCAAGAGCTTTTAATATTTAGCATTGCTATCCTTTTCCTGTGTGTTTGTTAAAAAAATAGTTTTTATCTCTTTCACTTTCTTCCCAGGAAAGTTCTTTTTTCCAAAAACCTGGTGGGGGAGGGCTGGGTGTAACCTGCCTTCTATCAGAGGATATTTTCCTCCACATTTGTCCAAACCGGCACAGCCTGTCCTTTCCTGGGTCTCTGTTGCAGATGGAAGCTGCTGGTGCCATTGTCAGCTTGAAGCCCTCTTTTGATGCAAGCAGATGTTGCCAGGTGTGTTCAGCAGCTGTTGCTCAATGCTTATGCCAAGCTATTGTGTTCCTCATGGAACCAAGGAGCCATTGTGACACTGCAGGGGCTGATGGCATCAAGGAGGCAATTGTGACAGTACAGAACCTCCTAGAAACAAGGCTCCATTGTGACACCGTGGGGAATCATGGAATCAAGGAGCCCATTGTGACACGGCTGCATGGAACCAATGGTCCATGGTTACACTGCGGATTCAAGAAGAGCACGGTGACACCACGCAACATCATGGAACCATAGGTCCATTGTGACACAGCGGGGCCTCATGGAAACAAGGGGACCATTGTGGCAAAGCAGGGCCTAATGGAAGCATGGAGAGCATTGTGACACTAAGGAAACTCCTGGAACCAAGATGACCACTGGCACACAATGGAACCTCATGGAAGCAAGCCTCCACAATGACTTTGGAGGGCCTCAGGGACCACAGGACCCATTGTGACACAGCAGGACCTGGTGGAACCAAGGAGCCTTTGTGATACTCCACATCCACATGGAAGCCAGGGTGCACTGAGACACAGCGGGGCCTTGTTGGAACCAAAGACACCTCTGCAAAAAGCAGGCTAGCTCATAGAAGCAAGGAGTCCATTGTTACAACGTAAAAGCTATGGAAGCAAGGGACCATTGTGACACTGCGGGGCCTCATGGAACCAATTGTCCATGATGACAGTGCGGATCAAAGGAGACCACGGTGACACTGCGGAACCTGATGGAACCAAGGAGCCATTGTGACACAGTGGGGCCTCATGGAATCAAGGAGACCATTGTGACCCAGGTGTTGCATGTGAAGGCAAGGAGCCATTGTGACACTTTGGGCTTCTTCCCTTGAGCTCTGCAGCTGGCTGTCCCAGCCCAGCGCACCATGTGCCACCTGCTCTCCTCAGGGCTCTGCCTGCACACAGCCCCAGGAGAAGTTTTCCTGTTTGCAAGGAAAGAATGGAAAAGCCGGAGCAGGTTTCCTAAACAACAAACCCCACTCAGGAGCCACATGCTCAGTACAGGCTGCCTGGAACGATGTCCCCTTTCTACAAGGGTCAGTGTGAGCAGGAATGAATGATCTCTGGGAGCAGAATTCTCGGAGTCTTTCCACTGAATTCTCTGTCCCTGTGTCTTGGGGTGACTTTATCGTGTGTATCCCCTATTGCTGCTCTATGCTCAGAAGTGAACTTTGTGCGTTTCTGTGCCTTTCAACTGAGCCTGAGAGGGGGGAGAGGAAAAAAACCGGACAAACTTCTCAGAGCGTTTGTTCAAGGACACACATACACACTCCTCTGCATCCTGCTTGCAGCAAGAGCAGAGGAAGCAACTTGGTTTCTTTTTTGCCAGTTTTCAGCTCCTTTTCTCTGGGGGGAGATGGAGAGTTGAACTTTGTTTTCCTGGGACTTCGGGGGGTTTTTTTCCCTTCTTCTCTTCTTGACTCTTTCAACATCAGAGCACATTGGGAGAATTTTCTCCCGAGGTGGGGGCCCTGAATGTGGGCCCATGAGCCAGCTGCAAGGAGGAGGAGAGAGACTACACCTACGGAAGTGTTGGGGTTCCTCCCCCCTGCCATGAGGTCATGGGAGAGGGGACCCTGGGGTAGAGGCATGGCCTGGGCACGGGGGTCTCCCTGCTCCCTGCTCACATGTGCCCTAACCCTGTTCAGCACTGGTTATTTTGTGTTGCCCTGTGCCAGGAGGGCCCTGGTTGTGCCGTGATTGCTCAGTTCTTTGGCAGTGCCCCGCCCATGTGGCTGGAGAAGAAAGAGCTCTGAAACTTCTCTCAAGAATCGCTCCCTGTTTCTTTGCACGGGCCTCGCTGTCTATGGATGTTTCAGGAGACCCCACCGAAACACGGAAGGACTCTCAAATTATCCCAGCTTTCTCTGCACAGCAAGAGCTTTTAATATTTAGCATTGCTATCCTTTTCCTGTGTGTTTGTTAAAAAAATAGTTTTTATCTCTTTCACTTTCTTCCCAGGAAAGTTCTTTTTTCCAAAAACCTGGTGGGGGAGGGCTGGGTGTAACCTGCCTTCTATCAGAGGATATTTTCCTCCAAATTTGTCCAAACCGGCACAGCCTGTCCTTTCCTGGGTCTCTGTTGCAGATGGAAGCTGCTGGTGCCATTGTCAGCTTGAAGCCCTCTTTTGATGCAAGCAGATGTTGCCAGGTGTGTTCAGCAGCTGTTGCTCAATGCTTATGCCAAGCTATTGTGTTCCTCATGGAACCAAGGAGCCATTGTGACACTGCAGGGGCTGATGGCATCAAGGAGGCAATTGTGACAGTACAGAACCTCCTAGAAACAAGGCTCCATTGTGACACCGTGGGGAATCATGGAATCAAGGAGCCCATTGTGACACGGCTGCATGGAACCAATGGTCCATGGTTACACGGCGGATTCAAGAAGAGCACGGTGACACCACGCAACATCATGGAACCATAGGTCCATTGTGACACAGCGGGGCCTCATGGAAACAAGGGGACCATTGTGGCAAAGCAGGGCCTAATGGAAGCATGGAGAGCATTGTGACACTAAGGAAACTCCTGGAACCAAGATGACCACTGGCACAATGGAACCTCATGGAAGCAAGCCTCCACAATGACTTTGGAGGGCCTCAGGGACCAGAGGACCCATTGTGACACAGCAGGACCTGGTGGAACCAAGGAGCCTTTGTGATACTCCACATCCACATGGAAGCCAGGGTGCACTGAGACACAGCGGGGCCTTGTTGGAACCAAAGACACCTCTGCAAAAAGCAGGCTAGCTCATAGAAGCAAGGAGTCCATTGTTACAACGTAAAAGCTATGGAACCAAGGGACCATTGTGACACTGCGGGGCCTCATGGAACCAATTGTCCATGATGACAGTGCGGATCAAAGGAGACCATGGTGACACTGCGGAACCTGATGAAACCAAGGAGCCATTGTGACACAGTGGGGCCTCATGGAATCAAGGAGACCTTTGTGACCCAGGTGTTGCATGGGAAGGCAAGGAGCCATTGTGACACTTTGGGCTTCTTCCCTTGAGCTCTGCAGCTGGCTGTCCCAGCCCAGCGCACCATGTGCCACCTGCTCTCCTCAGGGCTCTGCCTGCACACAGCCCCAGGAGAAGTTTTCCTGTTTGGAAGGAAAGAATGGAAAAGCCTGAGCAGGTTTCCTAAACAACAAACCCCACTCAGGAGCCACATGCTCAGTACAGGCTGCCTGGAACGATGTCCCCTTTCTACAAGGGTCAGTGTGAGCAGGAATGAATGATCTCTGGGAGCAGAATTCTCGGAGTCTTTCCACTGAATTCTCTGTCCCTGTGTCTTGGGGTGACTTTATCGTGTGTATCCCCTATTGCTGCTCTATGCCCAGAAGTGAACTTTGTGCGTTTCTGTGCCTTTCAACTGAGCCTGAGAGGGGGGAGAGGAAAAAAACCGGACAAACTTCTCAGAGCGTTTGTTCAAGGACACACATACACACTCCTCTGCATCCTGCTTGCAGCAAGAGCAGAGGAAGCAACTTGGTTTCTTTTTAGCCAGTTTTCAGCCCCTTTTCTCTGGGGGGAGATGGAGAGTTGAACTTTGTTTTCCTGGGACTTCGGGGGTTTTTTTCCCTTCTTCTCTTCTTGACTCTTTCAACATCAGAGCACATTGGGAGAATTTTCTCCCGAGGTGGGGGCCCTGAATGTGGGCCCATGAGCCAGCTGCAAGGAGGAGGAGAGAGACTACACCTACGGAAGTGTTGGGGTTCCTCCCCCCTGCCATGAGGTCATGGGAGAGGGGACCCTGGGGTAGAGGCATGGCCTGGGCACGGGGGTCTCCCTGCTCCCTGCTCACATGTGCCCTAACCCTGTTCAGCACTGCTTATTTTGTGTTGCCCTGTGCCAGGAGGGCCCTGGTTGTGCCGTGATTGCTCAGTTCTTTGGCAGTGCCCCGCCCATGTGGCTGGAGAAGAAAGAGCTCTGAAACTTCTCTCAAGAATCGCTCCCTGTTTCTTTGCACGGGCCTCGCTGTCTATGGATGTTTCAGGAGACCCCACCGAAACACGGAAGGACTCTCAAATTATCCCAGCTTTCTCTGCACAGCAAGAGCTTTTAATATTTAGCATTGCTATCCTTTTCCTGTGTGTTTGTTAAAAAAATAGTTTTTATCTCTTTCACTTTCTTCCCAGGAAAGTTCTTTTTTCCAAAAACCTGGTGGGGGAGGGCTGGGTGTAACCTGCCTTCTATCAGAGGATATTTTCCTCCACATTTGTCCAAACCGGCACAGCCTGTCCTTTCCTGGGTCTCTGTTGCAGATGGAAGCTGCTGGTGCCATTGTCAGCTTGAAGCCCTCTTTTGATGCAAGCAGATGTTGCCAGGTGTGTTCAGCAGCTGTTGCTCAATGCTTATGCCAAGCTATTGTGTTCCTCATGGAACCAAGGAGCCATTGTGACACTGCAGGGGCTGATGGCATCAAGGAGGCAATTGTGACAGTACAGAACCTCCTAGAAACAAGGCTCCATTGTGACACCGTGGGGAATCATGGAATCAAGGAGCCCATTGTGACACGGCTGCATGGAACCAATGGTCCATGGTTACACTGCGGATTCAAGAAGAGCACGGTGACACCACGCAACATCATGGAACCATAGGTCCATTGTGACACAGCGGGGCCTCATGGAAACAAGGGGACCATTGTGGCAAAGCAGGGCCTAATGGAAGCATGGAGAGCATTGTGACACTAAGGAAACTCCTGGAACCAAGATGACCACTGGCACATAATGGAACCTCATGGAAGCAAGCCTCCACAATGACTTTGGAGGGCCTCAGGGACCACAGGACCCATTGTGACACAGCAGGACCTGGTGGAACCAAGGAGCCTTTGTGATACTCCACATCCACATGGAAGCCAGGGTGCACTGAGACACAGCGGGGCCTTGTTGGAACCAAAGACACCTCTGCAAAAAGCAGGCTAGCTCATAGAAGCAAGGAGTCCATTGTTACAACGTAAAAGCTATGGAAGCAAGGGACCATTGTGACACTGCGGGGCCTCATGGAACCAATTGTCCATGATGACAGTGCGGATCAAAGGAGACCACGGTGACACTGCGGAACCTGATGGAACCAAGGAGCCATTGTGACACAGTGGGGCCTCATGGAATCAAGGAGACCATTGTGACCCAGGTGTTGCATGGGAAGGCAAGGAGCCATTGTGACACTTTGGGCTTCTTCCCTTGAGCTCTGCAGCTGGCTGTCCCAGCCCAGCGCACCATGTGCCACCTGCTCTCCTCAGGGCTCTGCCTGCACACAGCCCCAGGAGAAGTTTTCCTGTTTGCAAGGAAAGAATGGAAAAGCCGGAGCAGGTTTCCTAAACAACAAACCCCACTCAGGAGCCACATGCTCAGTACAGGCTGCCTGGAACGATGTCCCCTTTCTACAAGGGTCAGTGTGAGCAGGAATGAATGATCTCTGGGAGCAGAATTCTCGGAGTCTTTCCACTGAATTCTCTGTCCCTGTGTCTTGGGGTGACTTTATCGTGTGTATCCCCTATTGCTGCTCTATGCTCAGAAGTGAACTTTGTGCGTTTCTGTGCCTTTCAACTGAGCCTGAGAGGGGGGAGAGGAAAAAAACCGGACAAACTTCTCAGAGCGTTTGTTCAAGGACACACATACACACTCCTCTGCATCCTGCTTGCAGCAAGAGCAGAGGAAGCAACTTGGTTTCTTTTTTGCCAGTTTTCAGCTCCTTTTCTCTGGGGGGAGATGGAGAGTTGAACTTTGTTTTCCTGGGACTTCGGGGGGTTTTTTTCCCTTCTTCTCTTCTTGACTCTTTCAACATCAGAGCACATTGGGAGAATTTTCTC
Source organism: Aphelocoma coerulescens (assembly GCF_041296385.1). Lineage (NCBI taxonomy): Eukaryota > Metazoa > Chordata > Aves > Passeriformes > Corvidae > Aphelocoma > Aphelocoma coerulescens. The sequence continues at coordinate 632,149 of NW_027184024.1, read as the reverse complement.
CCGAGGTGGGGGCCCTGAATGTGGGCCCATGAGCCAGCTGCAAGGAGGAGGAGAGAGACTACACCTACGGAAGTGTTGGGGTTCCTCCCCCCTGCCATGAGGTCATGGGAGAGGGGACCCTGGGGTAGAGGCATGGCCTGGGCACGGGGGTCTCCCTGCTCCCTGCTCACATGTGCCCTAACCCTGTTCAGCACTGGTTATTTTGTGTTGCCCTGTGCCAGGAGGGCCCTGGTTGTGCTGTGATTGCTCAGTTCTTTGGCAGTGCCCCGCCCATGTGGCTGGAGAAGAAAGAGCTCTGAAACTTCTCTCAAGAATCGCTCCCTGTTTCTTTGCACGGGCCTCGCTGTCTATGGATGTTTCAGGAGACCCCACCGAAACACGGAAGGACTCTCAAATTATCCCAGCTTTCTCTGCACAGCGAGAGCTTTTAATATTTAGCATTGCTATCCTTTTCCTGTGTGTTTGTTAAAAAAATAGTTTTTATCTCTTTCACTTTCTTCCCAGGAAAGTTCTTTTTTCCAAAAACCTGGTGGGGGAGGGCTGGGTGTAACCTGCCTTCTATCAGAGGATATTTTCCTCCAAATTTGTCCAAACCGGCACAGCCTGTCCTTTCCTGGGTCTCTGTTGCAGATGGAAGCTGCTGGTGCCATTGTCAGCTTGAAGCCCTCTTTTGATGCAAGCAGATGTTGCCAGGTGTGTTCAGCAGCTGTTGCTCAATGCTTATGCCAAGCTATTGTGTTCCTCATGGAACCAAGGAGCCATTGTGACACTGCAGGGGCTGATGGCATCAAGGAGGCAATTGTGACAGTACAGAACCTCCTAGAAACAAGGCTCCATTGTGACACCGTGGGGAATCATGGAATCAAGGAGCCCATTGTGACACGGCTGCATGGAACCAATGGTCCATGGTTACACGGCGGATTCAAGAAGAGCACGGTGACACCACGCAACATCATGGAACCATAGGTCCATTGTGACACAGCGGGGCCTCATGGAAACAAAGGGACCATTGTGGCAAAGCAGGGCCTAATGGAAGCATGGAGAGCATTGTGACACTAAGGAAACTCCTGGAACCAAGATGACCACTGGCACAATGGAACCTCATGGAAGCAAGCCTCCACAATGACTTTGGAGGGCCTCAGGGACCACAGGACCCATTGTGACACAGCAGGACCTGGTGGAACCAAGGAGCCTTTGTGATACTCCACATCCACATGGAAGCCAGGGTGCACTGAGACACAGCGGGGCCTTGTTGGAACCAAAGACACCTCTGCAAAAAGCAGGCTAGCTCATAGAAGCAAGGAGTCCATTGTTACAACGTAAAAGCTATGGAACCAAGGGACCATTGTGACACTGCGGGGCCTCATGGAACCAATTGTCCATGATGACAGTGCGGATCAAAGGAGACCATGGTGACACTGCGGAACCTGATGGAACCAAGGAGCCATTGTGACACAGTGGGGCCTCATGGAATCAAGGAGACCATTGTGACCCAGGTGTTGCATGTGAAGGCAAGGAGCCATTGTGACACTTTGGGCTTCTTCCCTTGAGCTCTGCAGCTGGCTGTCCCAGCCCAGCGCACCATGTGCCACCTGCTCTCCTCAGGGCTCTGCCTGCACACAGCCCCAGGAGAAGTTTTCCTGTTTGGAAGGAAAGAATGGAAAAGCCGGAGCAGGTTTCCTAAACAACAAACCCCACTCAGGAGCCACATGCTCAGTACAGGCTGCCTGGAACGATGTCCCCTTTCTACAAGGGTCAGTGTGAGCAGGAATGAATGATCTCTGGGAGCAGAATTCTCGGAGTCTTTCCACTGAATTCTCTGTCCCTGTGTCTTGGGGTGACTTTATTGTGTGTATCCCCTATTGCTGCTCTATGCCCAGAAGTGAACTTTGTGCATTTCTGTGCCTTTCAACTGAGCCTGAGAGGGGGGAGAGGAAAAAAAACCGGACAAACTTCTCAGAGCGTTTTTTCAAGGACACACATACACACTCCTCTGCATCCTGCTTGCAGCAAGAGTGGAGGAAGCAACCTTGTTTCTTTTTAGCCAGTTTTCAGCTCTTTTTCTCTGGGGGGAGATGGAGAGTTGAACTTTGTTTTCCTGGGACTTTGGGGGTTTTTTTCCCTTCTTCTCTTCTTGACTCTTTCAACATCAGAGCACATTGGGAGAATTTTCTCCCGAGGTGGGGGCCCTGAATGTGGGCCCATGAGCCAGCTGCAAGGAGGAGGAGAGAGACTACACCTACGGAAGTGTTGGGGTTCCTCCCCCCTGCCATGAGGTCATGGGAGAGGGGACCCTGGGGTAGAGGCATGGCCTGGGCACGGGGGTCTCCCTGCTCCCTGCTCACATGTGCCCTAACCCTGTTCAGCACTGGTTATTTTGTGTTGCCCTGTGCCAGGAGGGCCCTGGTTGTGCCGTGATTGCTCAGTTCTTTGGCAGTGCCCCGCCCATGTGGCTGGAGAAGAAAGAGCTCTGAAACTTCTCTCAAGAATCGCCCCCTGTTTCTTTGCACGGGCCTCGCTGTCTATGGATGTTTCAGGAGACCCCACCGAAACACGGAAGGACTCTCAAATTATCCCAGCTTTCTCTGCACAGCAAGAGCTTTTAATATTTAGCATTGCTATCCTTTTCCTGTGTGTTTGTTAAAAAAATAGTTTTTATCTCTTTCACTTTCTTCCCAGGAAAGTTCTTTTTTCCAAAAACCTGGTGGGGGAGGGCTGGGTGTAACCTGCCTTCTATCAGAGGATATTTTCCTCCACATTTGTCCAAACCGGCACAGCCTGTCCTTTCCTGGGTCTCTGTTGCAGATGGAAGCTGCTGGTGCCATTGTCAGCTTGAAGCCCTCTTTTGATGCAAGCAGATGTTGCCAGGTGTGTTCAGCAGCTGTTGCTCAATGCTTATGCCAAGCTATTGTGTTCCTCATGGAACCAAGGAGCCATTGTGACACTGCAGGGGCTGATGGCATCAAGGAGGCAATTGTGACAGTACAGAACCTCCTAGAAACAAGGCTCCATTGTGACACCGTGGGGAATCATGGAATCAAGGAGCCCATTGTGACACGGCTGCATGGAACCAATGGTCCATGGTTACACTGCGGATTCAAGAAGAGCACGGTGACACCACGCAACATCATGGAACCATAGGTCCATTGTGACACAGCGGGGCCTCATGGAAACAAGGGGACCATTGTGGCAAAGCAGGGCCTAATGGAAGCATGGAGAGCATTGTGACACTAAGGAAACTCCTGGAACCAAGATGACCACTGGCACAATGGAACCTCATGGAAGCAAGCCTCCACAATGACTTTGGAGGGCCTCAGGGACCACAGGACCCATTGTGACACAGCAGGACCTGGTGGAACCAAGGAGCCTTTGTGATACTCCACATCCACATGGAAGCCAGGGTGCACTGAGACACAGCGGGGCCTTGTTGGAACCAAAGACACCTCTGCAAAAAGCAGGCTAGCTCATAGAAGCAAGGAGTCCATTGTTACAACGTAAAAGCTATGGAACCAAGGGACCATTGTGACACTGCGGGGCCTCATGGAACCAATTGTCCATGATGACAGTGCGGATCAAAGGAGACCACGGTGACACTGCGGAACCTGATGGAACCAAGGAGCCATTGTGACACAGTGGGGCCTCATGGAATCAAGGAGACCATTGTGACCCAGGTGTTGCATGTGAAGGCAAGGAGCCATTGTGACACTTTGGGCTTCTTCCCTTGAGCTCTGCAGCTGGCTGTCCCAGCCCAGCGCACCATGTGCCACCTGCTCTCCTCAGGGCTCTGCCTGCACACAGCCCCAGGAGAAGTTTTCCTGTTTGCAAGGAAAGAATGGAAAAGCCGGAGCAGGTTTCCTAAACAACAAACCCCACTCAGGAGCCACATGCTCAGTACAGGCTGCCTGGAACGATGTCCCCTTTCTACAAGGGTCAGTGTGAGCAGGAATGAATGATCTCTGGGAGCAGAATTCTCGGAGTCTTTCCACTGAATTCTCTGTCCCTGTGTCTTGGGGTGACTTTATTGTGTGTATCCCCTATTGCTGCTCTATGCCCAGAAGTGAACTTTGTGCATTTCTGTGCCTTTCAACTGAGCCTGAGAGGGGGGAGAGGAAAAAAAACCGGACAAACTTCTCAGAGCGTTTTTTCAAGGACACACATACACACTCCTCTGCATCCTGCTTGCAGCAAGAGTGGAGGAAGCAACCTTGTTTCTTTTTAGCCAGTTTTCAGCTCTTTTTCTCTGGGGGGAGATGGAGAGTTGAACTTTGTTTTCCTGGGACTTTGGGGGTTTTTTTCCCTTCTTCTCTTCTTGACTCTTTCAACATCAGAGCACATTGGGAGAATTTTCTCCCGAGGTGGGGGCCCTGAATGTGGGCCCATGAGCCAGCTGCAAGGAGGAGGAGAGAGACTACACCTACGGAAGTGTTGGGGTTCCTCCCCCCTGCCATGAGGTCATGGGAGAGGGGACCCTGGGGTAGAGGCATGGCCTGGGCACGGGGGTCTCCCTGCTCCCTGCTCACATGTGCCCTAACCCTGTTCAGCACTGGTTATTTTGTGTTGCCCTGTGCCAGGAGGGCCCTGGTTGTGCCGTGATTGCTCAGTTCTTTGGCAGTGCCCCGCCCATGTGGCTGGAGAAGAAAGAGCTCTGAAACTTCTCTCAAGAATCGCCCCCTGTTTCTTTGCACGGGCCTCGCTGTCTATGGATGTTTCAGGAGACCCCACCGAAACACGGAAGGACTCTCAAATTATCCCAGCTTTCTCTGCACAGCAAGAGCTTTTAATATTTAGCATTGCTATCCTTTTCCTGTGTGTTTGTTAAAAAAATAGTTTTTATCTCTTTCACTTTCTTCCCAGGAAAGTTCTTTTTTCCAAAAACCTGGTGGGGGAGGGCTGGGTGTAACCTGCCTTCTATCAGAGGATATTTTCCTCCAAATTTGTCCAAACCGGCACAGCCTGTCCTTTCCTGGGTCTCTGTTGCAGATGGAAGCTGCTGGTGCCATTGTCAGCTTGAAGCCCTCTTTTGATGCAAGCAGATGTTGCCAGGTGTGTTCAGCAGCTGTTGCTCAATGCTTATGCCAAGCTATTGTGTTCCTCATGGAACCAAGGAGCCATTGTGACACTGCAGGGGCTGATGGCATCAAGGAGGCAATTGTGACAGTACAGAACCTCCTAGAAACAAGGCTCCATTGTGACACCGTGGGGAATCATGGAATCAAGGAGCCCATTGTGACACGGCTGCATGGAACCAATGGTCCATGGTTACACGGCGGATTCAAGAAGAGCACGGTGACACCACGCAACATCATGGAACCATAGGTCCATTGTGACACAGCGGGGCCTCATGGAAACAAGGGGACCATTGTGGCAAAGCAGGGCCTAATGGAAGCATGGAGAGCATTGTGACACTAAGGAAACTCCTGGAACCAAGATGACCACTGGCACATAATGGAACCTCATGGAAGCAAGCCTCCACAATGACTTTGGAGGGCCTCAGGGACCACAGGACCCATTGTGACACAGCAGGACCTGGTGGAACCAAGGAGCCTTTGTGATACTCCACTTCCACATGGAAGCCAGGGTGCACTGAGACACAGCGGGGCCTTGTTGGAACCAAAGACACCTCTGCAAAAAGCAGGCTAGCTCATAGAAGCAAGGAGTCCATTGTTACAACGTAAAAGCTATGGAACCAAGGGACCATTGTGACACTGCGGGGCCTCATGGAACCAATTGTCCATGATGACAGTGCGGATCAAAGGAGACCATGGTGACACTGCGGAACCTGATGGAACCAAGGAGCCATTGTGACACAGTGGGGCCTCATGGAATCAAGGAGACCATTGTGACCCAGGTGTTGCATGGGAAGGCAAGGAGCCATTGTGACACTTTGGGCTTCTTCCCTTGAGCTCTGCAGCTGGCTGTCCCAGCCCAGCGCACCATGTGCCACCTGCTCTCCTCAGGGCTCTGCCTGCACACAGCCCCAGGAGAAGTTTTCCTGTTTGCAAGGAAAGAATGGAAAAGCCTGAGCAGGTTTCCTAAACAACAAACCCCACTCAGGAGCCACATGCTCAGTACAGGCTGCCTGGAACGATGTCCCCTTTCTACAAGGGTCAGTGTGAGCAGGAATGAATGATCTCTGGGAGCAGAATTCTCGGAGTCTTTCCACTGAATTCTCTGTCCCTGTGTCTTGGGGTGACTTTATCGTGTGTATCCCCTATTGCTGCTCTATGCCCAGAAGTGAACTTTGTGCGTTTCTGTGCCTTTCAACTGAGCCTGAGAGGGGGGAGAGGAAAAAAACCGGACAAACTTCTCAGAGCGTTTGTTCAAGGACACACATACACACTCCTCTGCATCCTGCTTGCAGCAAGAGCAGAGGAAGCAACTTGGTTTCTTTTTAGCCAGTTTTCAGCTCCTTTTCTCTGGGGGGAGATGGAGAGTTGAACTTTGTTTTCCTGGGACTTCGGGGGTTTTTTTTCCCTTCTTCTCTTCTTGACTCTTTCAACATCAGAGCACATTGGGAGAATTTTCTCCCGAGGTGGGGGCCCTGAATGTGGGCCCATGAGCCAGCTGCAAGGAGGAGGAGAGAGACTACACCTACGGAAGTGTTGGGGTTCCTCCCCCCTGCCATGAGGTCATGGGAGAGGGGACCCTGGGGTAGAGGCATGGCCTGGGCACGGGGGTCTCCCTGCTCCCTGCTCACATGTGCCCTAACCCTGTTCAGCACTGCTTATTTTGTGTTGCCTTGTGCCAGGAGGGCCCTGGTTGTGCCGTGATTGCTCAGTTCTTTGGCAGTGCCCCGCCCATGTGGCTGGAGAAGAAAGAGCTCTGAAACTTCTCTCAAGAATCGCTCCCTGTTTCTTTGCACGGGCCTCGCTGTCTATGGATGTTTCAGGAGACCCCACCGAAACACGGAAGGACTCTCAAATTATCCCAGCTTTCTCTGCACAGCAAGAGCTTTTAATATTTAGCATTGCTATCCTTTTCCTGTGTGTTTGTTAAAAAAATAGTTTTTATCTCTTTCACTTTCTTCCCAGGAAAGTTCTTTTTTCCAAAAACCTGGTGGGGGAGGGCTGGGTGTAACCTGCCTTCTATCAGAGGATATTTTCCTCCACATTTGTCCAAACCGGCACAGCCTGTCCTTTCCTGGGTCTCTGTTGCAGATGGAAGCTGCTGGTGCCATTGTCAGCTTGAAGCCCTCTTTTGATGCAAGCAGATGTTGCCAGGTGTGTTCAGCAGCTGTTGCTCAATGCTTATGCCAAGCTATTGTGTTCCTCATGGAACCAAGGAGCCATTGTGACACTGCAGGGGCTGATGGCATCAAGGAGGCAATTGTGACAGTACAGAACCTCCTAGAAACAAGGCTCCATTGTGACACCGTGGGGAATCATGGAATCAAGGAGCCCATTGTGACACGGCTGCATGGAACCAATGGTCCATGGTTACACGGCGGATTCAAGAAGAGCACGGTGACACCACGCAACATCATGGAACCATAGGTCCATTGTGACACAGCGGGGCCTCATGGAAACAAGGGGACCATTGTGGCAAAGCAGGGCCTAATGGAAGCATGGAGAGCATTGTGACACTAAGGAAACTCCTGGAACCAAGATGACCACTGGCACATAATGGAACCTCATGGAAGCAAGCCTCCACAATGACTTTGGAGGGCCTCAGGGACCACAGGACCCATTGTGACACAGCAGGACCTGGTGGAACCAAGGAGCCTTTGTGATACTCCACTTCCACATGGAAGCCAGGGTGCACTGAGACACAGCGGGGCCTTGTTGGAACCAAAGACACCTCTGCAAAAAGCAGGCTAGCTCATAGAAGCAAGGAGTCCATTGTTACAACGTAAAAGCTATGGAACCAAGGGACCATTGTGACACTGCGGGGCCTCATGGAACCAATTGTCCATGATGACAGTGCGGATCAAAGGAGACCATGGTGACACTGCGGAACCTGATGGAACCAAGGAGCCATTGTGACACAGTGGGGCCTCATGGAATCAAGGAGACCATTGTGACCCAGGTGTTGCATGGGAAGGCAAGGAGCCATTGTGACACTTTGGGCTTCTTCCCTTGAGCTCTGCAGCTGGCTGTCCCAGCCCAGCGCACCATGTGCCACCTGCTCTCCTCAGGGCTCTGCCTGCACACAGCCCCAGGAGAAGTTTTCCTGTTTGGAAGGAAAGAATGGAAAAGCCGGAGCAGGTTTCCTAAACAACAAACCCCACTCAGGAGCCACATGCTCAGTACAGGCTGCCTGGAACGATGTCCCCTTTCTACAAGGGTCAGTGTGAGCAGGAATGAATGATCTCTGGGAGCAGAATTCTCGGAGTCTTTCCACTGAATTCTCTGTCCCTGTGTCTTGGGGTGACTTTATCATGTGTATCCCCTATTGCTGCTCTATGCTCAGAAGTGAACTTTGTGCGTTTCTGTGCCTTTCAACTGAGCCTGAGAGGGGGGAGAGGAAAAAAACCGGACAAACTTCTCAGAGCGTTTGTTCAAGGACACACATACACACTCCTCTGCATCCTGCTTGCAGCAAGAGCAGAGGAAGCAACTTGGTTTCTTTTTAGCCAGTTTTCAGCTCCTTTTCTCTGGGGGGAGATGGAGAGTTGAACTTTGTTTTCCTGGGACTTCGGGGGTTTTTTTTCCCTTCTTCTCTTCTTGACTCTTTCAACATCAGAGCACATTGGGAGAATTTTCTCCCGAGGTGGGGGCCCTGAATGTGGGCCCATGAGCCAGCTGCAAGGAGGAGGAGAGAGACTACACCTACGGAAGTGTTGGGGTTCCTCCCCCCTGCCATGAGGTCATGGGAGAGGGGACCCTGGGGTAGAGGCATGGCCTGGGCACGGGGGTCTCCCTGCTCCCTGCTCACATGTGCCCTAACCCTGTTCAGCACTGGTTATTTTGTGTTGCCCTGTGCCAGGAGGGCCCTGGTTGTGCCGTGATTGCTCAGTTCTTTGGCAGTGCCCCGCCCATGTGGCTGGAGAAGAAAGAGCTCTGAAACTTCTCTCAAGAATCGCTCCCTGTTTCTTTGCACGGGCCTCGCTGTCTATGGATGTTTCAGGAGACCCCACCGAAACACGGAAGGACTCTCAAATTATCCCAGCTTTCTCTGCACAGCAAGAGCTTTTAATATTTAGCATTGCTATCCTTTTCCTGTGTGTTTGTTAAAAAAATAGTTTTTATCTCTTTCACTTTCTTCCCAGGAAAGTTCTTTTTTCCAAAAACCTGGTGGGGGAGGGCTGGGTGTAACCTGCCTTCTATCAGAGGATATTTTCCTCCACATTTGTCCAAACCGGCACAGCCTGTCCTTTCCTGGGTCTCTGTTGCAGATGGAAGCTGCTGGTGCCATTGTCAGCTTGAAGCCCTCTTTTGATGCAAGCAGATGTTGCCAGGTGTGTTCAGCAGCTGTTGCTCAATGCTTATGCCAAGCTATTGTGTTCCTCATGGAACCAAGGAGCCATTGTGACACTGCAGGGGCTGATGGCATCAAGGAGGCAATTGTGACAGTACAGAACCTCCTAGAAACAAGGCTCCATTGTGACACCGTGGGGAATCATGGAATCAAGGAGCCCATTGTGACACGGCTGCATGGAACCAATGGTCCATGGTTACACTGCGGATTCAAGAAGAGCACGGTGACACCACGCAACATCATGGAACCATAGGTCCATTGTGACACAGCGGGGCCTCATGGAAACAAGGGGACCATTGTGGCAAAGCAGGGCCTAATGGAAGCATGGAGAGCATTGTGACACTAAGGAAACTCCTGGAACCAAGATGACCACTGGCACAATGGAACCTCATGGAAGCAAGCCTCCACAATGACTTTGGAGGGCCTCAGGGACCACAGGACCCATTGTGACACAGCAGGACCTGGTGGAACCAAGGAGCCTTTGTGATACTCCACATCCACATGGAAGCCAGGGTGCACTGAGACACAGCGGGGCCTTGTTGGAACCAAAGACACCTCTGCAAAAAGCAGGCTAGCTCATAGAAGCAAGGAGTCCATTGTTACAACGTAAAAGCTATGGAAGCAAGGGACCATTGTGACACTGCGGGGCCTCATGGAACCAATTGTCCATGATGACAGTGCGGATCAAAGGAGACCATGGTGACACTGCGGAACCTGATGGAACCAAGGAGCCATTGTGACACAGTGGGGCCTCATGGAGTCAAGGAGACCATTGTGACCCAGGTGTTGCATGGGAAGGCAAGGAGCCATTGTGACACTTTGGGCTTCTTCCCTTGAGCTCTGCAGCTGGCTGTCCCAGCCCAGCGCACCATGTGCCACCTGCTCTCCTCAGGGCTCTGCCTGCACACAGCCCCAGGAGAAGTTTTCCTGTTTGCAAGGAAAGAATGGAAAAGCCTGAGCAGGTTTCCTAAACAACAAACCCCACTCAGGAGCCACATGCTCAGTACAGGCTGCCTGGAACGATGTCCCCTTTCTACAAGGGTCAGTGTGAGCAGGAATGAATGATCTCTGGGAGCAGAATTCTTGGAGTCTTTCCACTGAATTCTCTGTCCCTGTGTCTTGGGGTGACTTTATCGTGTGTATCCCCTATTGCTGCTCTATGCCCAGAAGTGAACTTTGTGCATTTCTGTGCCTTTCAACTGAGCCTGAGAGGGGGGAGAGGAAAAAAACCGGACAAACTTCTCAGAGCGTTTGTTCAAGGACACACATACACACTCCTCTGCATCCTGCTTGCAGCAAGAGCAGAGGAAGCAACTTGGTTTCTTTTTAGCCAGTTTTCAGCTCCTTTTCTCTGGGGGGAGATGGAGAGTTGAACTTTGTTTTCCTGGGACTTCGGGGGGTTTTTTTCCCTTCTTCTCTTCTTGACTCTTTCAACATCAGAGCACATTGGGAGAATTTTCTCCCGAGGTGGGGGCCCTGAATGTGGGCCCATGAGCCAGCTGCAAGGAGGAGGAGAGAGACTACACCTACGGAAGTGTTGGGGTTCCTCCCCCCTGCCATGAGGTCATGGGAGAGGGGACCCTGGGGTAGAGGCATGGCCTGGGCACGGGGGTCTCCCTGCTCCCTGCTCACATGTGCCCTAACCCTGTTCAGCACTGGTTATTTTGTGTTGCCCTGTGCCAGGAGGGCCCTGGTTGTGCCGTGATTGCTCAGTTCTTTGGCAGTGCCCCGCCCATGTGGCTGGAGAAGAAAGAGCTCTGAAACTTCTCTCAAGAATCGCTCCCTGTTTCTTTGCACGGGCCTCGCTGTCTATGGATGTTTCAGGAGACCCCACCGAAACACGGAAGGACTCTCAAATTATCCCAGCTTTCTCTGCACAGCAAGAGCTTTTAATATTTAGCATTGCTATCCTTTTCCTGTGTGTTTGTTAAAAAAATAGTTTTTATCTCTTTCACTTTCTTCCCAGGAAAGTTCTTTTTTCCAAAAACCTGGTGGGGGAGGGCTGGGTGTAACCTGCCTTCTATCAGAGGATATTTTCCTCCACATTTGTCCAAACCGGCACAGCCTGTCCTTTCCTGGGTCTCTGTTGCAGATGGAAGCTGCTGGTGCCATTGTCAGCTTGAAGCCCTCTTTTGATGCAAGCAGATGTTGCCAGGTGTGTTCAGCAGCTGTTGCTCAATGCTTATGCCAAGCTATTGTGTTCCTCATGGAACCAAGGAGCCATTGTGACACTGCAGGGGCTGATGGCATCAAGGAGGCAATTGTGACAGTACAGAACCTCCTAGAAACAAGGCTCCATTGTGACACCGTGGGGAATCATGGAATCAAGGAGCCCATTGTGACACGGCTGCATGGAACCAATGGTCCATGGTTACACTGCGGATTCAAGAAGAGCACGGTGACACCACGCAACATCATGGAACCATAGGTCCATTGTGACACAGCGGGGCCTCATGGAAACAAGGGGACCATTGTGGCAAAGCAGGGCCTAATGGAAGCATGGAGAGCATTGTGACACTAAGGAAACTCCTGGAACCAAGATGACCACTGGCACAATGGAACCTCATAGAAGCAAGCCTCCACAATGACTTTGGAGGGCCTCAGGGACCACAGGACCCATTGTGACACAGCAGGACCTGGTGGAACCAAGGAGCCTTTGTGATACTCCACATCCACATGGAAGCCAGGGTGCACTGAGACACAGCGGGGCCTTGTTGGAACCAAAGACACCTCTGCAAAAAGCAGGCTAGCTCATAGAAGCAAGGAGTCCATTGTTACAACGTAAAAGCTATGGAACCAAGGGACCATTGTGACACTGCGGGGCCTCATGGAACCAATTGTCCATGATGACAGTGCGGATCAAAGGAGACCATGGTGACACTGCGGAACCTGATGGAACCAAGGAGCCATTGTGACACAGTGGGGCCTCATGGAGTCAAGGAGACCATTGTGACCCAGGTGTTGCATGGGAAGGCAAGGAGCCATTGTGACACTTTGGGCTTCTTCCCTTGAGCTCTGCAGCTGGCTGTCCCAGCCCAGCGCACCATGTGCCACCTGCTCTCCTCAGGGCTCTGCCTGCACACAGCCCCAGGAGAAGTTTTCCTGTTTGCAAGGAAAGAATGGAAAAGCCTGAGCAGGTTTCCTAAACAACAAACCCCACTCAGGAGCCACATGCTCAGTACAGGCTGCCTGGAACGATGTCCCCTTTCTACAAGGGTCAGTGTGAGCAGGAATGAATGATCTCTGGGAGCAGAATTCTCGGAGTCTTTCCACTGAATTCTCTGTCCCTGTGTCTTGGGGTGACTTTATCGTGTGTATCCCCTATTGCTGCTCTATGCCCAGAAGTGAACTTTGTGCATTTCTGTGCCTTTCAACTGAGCCTGAGAGGGGGGAGAGGAAAAAAACCGGACAAACTTCTCAGAGCGTTTGTTCAAGGACACACATACACACTCCTCTGCATCCTGCTTGCAGCAAGAGCAGAGGAAGCAACTTGGTTTCTTTTTAGCCAGTTTTCAGCTCCTTTTCTCTGGGGGGAGATGGAGAGTTGAACTTTGTTTTCCTGGGACTTCGGGGGGTTTTTTTCCCTTCTTCTCTTCTTGACTCTTTCAACATCAGAGCACATTGGGAGAATTTTCTCCCGAGGTGGGGGCCCTGAATGTGGGCCCATGAGCCAGCTGCAAGGAGGAGGAGAGAGACTACACCTACGGAAGTGTTGGGGTTCCTCCCCCCTGCCATGAGGTCATGGGAGAGGGGACCCTGGGGTAGAGGCATGGCCTGGGCACGGGGGTCTCCCTGCTCCCTGCTCACATGTGCCCTAACCCTGTTCAGCACTGCTTATTTTGTGTTGCCTTGTGCGAGGAGGGCCCTGGTTGTGCTGTGATTGCTCAGTTCTTTGGCAGTGCCCCGCCCATGTGGCTGGAGAAGAAAGAGCTCTGAAACTTCTCTCAAGAATGGCTCCCTGTTTCTTTGCACGGGCCTCGCTGTCTATGGATGTTTCAGGAGACCCCACCGAAACACGGAAGGACTCTCAAATTATCCCAGCTTTCTCTGCACAGCGAGAGGTTTTAATATTTAGCATTGCTATCCTTTTCCTGTGTGTTTGTTAAAAAAATAGTTTTTATCTCTTTCACTTTCTTCCCAGGAAAGTTCTTTTTTCCAAAAACCTGGTGGGGGAGGGCTGGGTGTAACCTGCCTTCTATCAGAGGATATTTTCCTCCAAATTTGTCCAAACCGGCACAGCCTGTCCTTTCCTGGGTCTCTGTTGCAGATGGAAGCTGCTGGTGCCATTGTCAGCTTGAAGCCCTCTTTTGATGCAAGCAGATGTTGCCAGGTGTGTTCAGCAGCTGTTGCTCAATGCTTATGCCAAGCTATTGTGTTCCTCATGGAACCAAGGAGCCATTGTGACACTGCAGGGGCTGATGGCATCAAGGAGGCAATTGTGACAGTACAGAACCTCCTAGAAACAAGGCTCCATTGTGACACCGTGGGGAATCATGGAATCAAGGAGCCCATTGTGACACGGCTGCATGGAACCAATGGTCCATGGTTACACTGCGGATTCAAGAAGAGCACGGTGACACCACGCAACATCACGGAACCATAGGTCCATTGTGACACAGCGGGGCCTCATGGAAACAAGGGGACCATTGTGGCAAAGCAGGGCCTAATGGAAGCATGGAGAGCATTGTGACACTAAGGAAACTCCTGGAACCAAGATGACCACTGGTACATAATGGAACCTCATGGAAGCAAGCCTCCACAATGACTTTGGAGGGCCTCAGGGACCAGAGGACCCATTGTGACACAGCAGGACCTGGTGGAACCAAGGAGCCTTTGTGATACTCCACATCCACATGGAAGCCAGGGTGCACTGAGACACAGCGGGGCCTTGTTGGAACCAAAGACACCTCTGCAAAAAGCAGGCTAGCTCATAGAAGCAAGGAGTCCATTGTTACAACATCAAAGCTATGGAAGCAAGGGACCATTGTGACACTGCGGGGCCTCATGGAACCAATTGTCCATGATGACAGTGCGGATCAAAGGAGACCATGGTGACACTGCGGAACCTGATGGAACCAAGGAGCCATTGTGACACAGTGGGGCCTCATGGAATCAAGGAGACCATTGTGACCCAGGTGTTGCATGTGAAGGCAAGGAGCCATTGTGACACTTTGGGCTTCTTCCCTTGAGCTCTGCAGCTGGCTGTCCCAGCCCAGCGCACCATGTGCCACCTGCTCTCCTCAGGGCTCTGCCTGCACACAGCCCCAGGAGAAGTTTTCCTGTTTGCAAGGAAAGAATGGAAAAGCCTGAGCAGGTTTCCTAAACAACAAACCCTACTCAGGAGCCACATGCTCAGTACAGGCTGCCTGGAACGATGTCCCCTTTCTACAAGGGTCAGTGTGAGCAGGAATGAATGATCTCTGGGAGCAGAATTCTCGGAGTCTTTCCACTGAATTCTCTGTCCCTGTGTCTTGGGGTGACTTTATCGTGTGTATCCCCTATTGCTGCTCTATGCCCAGAAGTGAACTTTGTGCATTTCTGTGCCTTTCAACTGAGCCTGAGAGGGGGGAGAGGAAAAAAACCGGACAAACTTCTCAGAGCGTTTGTTCAAGGACACACATACACACTCCTCTGCATCCTGCTTGCAGCAAGAGCAGAGGAAGCAACTTGGTTTCTTTTTAGCCAGTTTTCAGCTCCTTTTCTCTGGGGGGAGATGGAGAGTTGAACTTTGTTTTCCTGGGACTTCGGGGGGTTTTTTTCCCTTCTTCTCTTCTTGACTCTTTCAACATCAGAGCACATTGGGAGAATTTTCTCCCGAGGTGGGGGCCCTGAATGTGGGCCCATGAGCCAGCTGCAAGGGGGAGGAGAGAGACTACACCTACGGAAGTGTTGGGGTTCCTCCCCCCTGCCATGAGGTCATGGGAGAGGGGACCCTGGGGTAGAGGCATGGCCTGGGCACGGGGGTCTCCCTGCTCCCTGCTCACATGTGCCCTAACCCTGTTCAGCACTGCTTATTTTGTGTTGCCTTGTGCGAGGAGGGCCCTGGTTGTGCTGTGATTGCTCAGTTCTTTGGCAGTGCCCCGCCCATGTGGCTGGAGAAGAAAGAGCTCTGAAACTTCTCTCAAGAATCGCTCCCTGTTTCTTTGCACGGGCCTCGCTGTCTATGGATGTTTCAGGAGACCCCACCGAAACACGGAAGGACTCTCAAATTATCCCAGCTTTCTCTGCACAGCGAGAGGTTTTAATATTTAGCATTGTTATCCTTTTCCTGTGTGTTTGTTAAAAAAATAGGTTTTATCTCTTTCACTTTCTTCCCAGGAAAGTTCTTTTTTCCAAAAACCTGGTGGGGGAGGGCTGGGTGTAACCTGCCTTCTATAAGAGGATATTTTCCTCCAAATTTGTCCAAACCGGCACAGCCTGTCCTTTCCTGGGTCTCTGTTGCAGATGGAAGCTGCTGGTGCCATTGTCAGCTTGAAGCCCTCTTTTGATGCAAGCAGATGTTGCCAGGTGTGTTCAGCAGCTGTTGCTCAATGCTTATGCCAAGCTATTGTGTTCCTCATGGAACCAAGGAGCCATTGTGACACTGCAGGGGCTGATGGCATCAAGGAGGCAATTGTGACAGTACAGAACCTCCTAGAAACAAGGCTCCATTGTGACACCGTGGGGAATCATGGAATCAAGGAGCCCATTGTGACACGGCTGCATGGAACCAATGGTCCATGGTTACACTGCGGATTCAAGAAGAGCACGGTGACACCACGCAACATCACGGAACCATAGGTCCATTGTGACACAGCGGGGCCTCATGGAAACAAGGGGACCATTGTGGCAAAGCAGGGCCTAATGGAAGCATGGAGAGCATTGTGACACTAAGGAAACTCCTGGAACCAAGATGACCACTGGTACATAATGGAACCTCATGGAAGCAAGCCTCCACAATGACTTTGGAGGGCCTCAGGGACCAGAGGACCCATTGTGACACAGCAGGACCTGGTGGAACCAAGGAGCCTTTGTGATACTCCACATCCACATGGAAGCCAGGGTGCACTGAGACACAGCGGGGCCTTGTTGGAACCAAAGACACCTCTGCAAAAAGCAGGCTAGCTCATAGAAGCAAGGAGTCCATTGTTACAACATCAAAGCTATGGAAGCAAGGGACCATTGTGACACTGCGGGGCCTCATGGAACCAATTGTCCATGATGACAGTGCGGATCAAAGGAGACCATGGTGACACTGCGGAACCTGATGGAACCAAGGAGCCATTGTGACACAGTGGGGCCTCATGGAATCAAGGAGACCATTGTGACCCAGGTGTTGCATGTGAAGGCAAGGAGCCATTGTGACACTTTGGGCTTCTTCCCTTGAGCTCTGCAGCTGGCTGTCCCAGCCCAGCGCACCATGTGCCACCTGCTCTCCTCAGGGCTCTGCCTGCACACAGCCCCAGGAGAAGTTTTCCTGTTTGCAAGGAAAGAATGGAAAAGCCTGAGCAGGTTTCCTAAACAACAAACCCCACTCAGGAGCCACATGCTCAGTACAGGCTGCCTGGAACGATGTCCCCTTTCTACAAGGGTCAGTGTGAGCAGGAATGAATGATCTCTGGGAGCAGAATTCTCGGAGTCTTTCCACTGAATTCTCTGTCCCTGTGTCTTGGGGTGACTTTATCGTGTGTATCCCCTATTGCTGCTCTATGCCCAGAAGTGAACTTTGTGCGTTTCTGTGCCTTTCAACTGAGCCTGAGAGGGGGGAGAGGAAAAAAACCGGACAAACTTCTCAGAGCGTTTGTTCAAGGACACACATACACACTCCTCTGCATCCTGCTTGCAGCAAGAGCAGAGGAAGCAACTTGGTTTCTTTTTAGCCAGTTTTCAGCTCCTTTTCTCTGGGGGGAGATGGAGAGTTGAACTTTGTTTTCCTGGGACTTCGGGGGGTTTTTTTCCCTTCTTCTCTTCTTGACTCTTTCAACATCAGAGCACATTGGGAGAATTTTCTCCCGAGGTGGGGGCCCTGAATGTGGGCCCATGAGCCAGCTGCAAGGAGGAGGAGAGAGACTACACCTACGGAAGTGTTGGGGTTCCTCCCCCCTGCCATGAGGTCATGGGAGAGGGGACCCTGGGGTAGAGGCATGGCCTGGGCACGGGGGTCTCCCTGCTCCCTGCTCACATGTGCCCTAACCCTGTTCAGCACTGGTTATTTTGTGTTGCCCTGTGCCAGGAGGGCCCTGGTTGTGCCGTGATTGCTCAGTTCTTTGGCAGTGCCCCGCCCATGTGGCTGGAGAAGAAAGAGCTCTGAAACTTCTCTCAAGAATCGCTCCCTGTTTCTTTGCACGGGCCTCGCTGTCTATGGATGTTTCAGGAGACCCCACCGAAACACGGAAGGACTCTCAAATTATCCCAGCTTTCTCTGCACAGCAAGAGCTTTTAATATTTAGCATTGCTATCCTTTTCCTGTGTGTTTGTTAAAAAAATAGTTTTTATCTCTTTCACTTTCTTCCCAGGAAAGTTCTTTTTTCCAAAAACCTGGTGGGGGAGGGCTGGGTGTAACCTGCCTTCTATCAGAGGATATTTTCCTCCACATTTGTCCAAACCGGCACAGCCTGTCCTTTCCTGGGTCTCTGTTGCAGATGGAAGCTGCTGGTGCCATTGTCAGCTTGAAGCCCTCTTTTGATGCAAGCAGATGTTGCCAGGTGTGTTCAGCAGCTGTTGCTCAATGCTTATGCCAAGCTATTGTGTTCCTCATGGAACCAAGGAGCCATTGTGACACTGCAGGGGCTGATGGCATCAAGGAGGCAATTGCGACAGTACAGAACCTCCTAGAAACAAGGCTCCATTGTGACACCGTGGGGAATCATGGAATCAAGGAGCCCATTGTGACACGGCTGCATGGAACCAATGGTCCATGGTTACACTGCGGATTCAAGAAGAGCACGGTGACACCACGCAACATCATGGAACCATAGGTCCATTGTGACACAGCGGGGCCTCATGGAAACAAGGGGACCATTGTGGCAAAGCAGGGCCTAATGGAAGCATGGAGAGCATTGTGACACTAAGGAAACTCCTGGAACCAAGATGACCACTGGCACAATGGAACCTCATGGAAGCAAGCCTCCACAATGACTTTGGAGGGCCTCAGGGACCACAGGACCCATTGTGACACAGCAGGACCTGGTGGAACCAAGGAGCCTTTGTGATACTCCACATCCACATGGAAGCCAGGGTGCACTGAGACACAGCGGGGCCTTGTTGGAACCAAAGACACCTCTGCAAAAAGCAGGCTAGCTCATAGAAGCAAGGAGTCCATTGTTACAACGTAAAAGCTATGGAACCAAGGGACCATTGTGACACTGCGGGGCCTCATGGAACCAATTGTCCATGATGACAGTGCGGATCAAAGGAGACCATGGTGACACTGCGGAACCTGATGAAACCAAGGAGCCATTGTGACACAGTGGGGCCTCATGGAATCAAGGAGACCATTGTGACCCAGGTGTTGCATGGGAAGGCAAGGAGCCATTGTGACACTTTGGGCTTCTTCCCTTGAGCTCTGCAGCTGGCTGTCCCAGCCCAGCGCACCATGTGCCACCTGCTCTCCTCAGGGCTCTGCCTGCACACAGCCCCAGGAGAAGTTTTCCTGTTTGCAAGGAAAGAATGGAAAAGCCTGAGCAGGTTTCCTAAACAACAAACCCCACTCAGGAGCCACATGCTCAGTACAGGCTGCCTGGAACGATGTCCCCTTTCTACAAGGGTCAGTGTGAGCAGGAATGAATGATCTCTGGGAGCAGAATTCTCGGAGTCTTTCCACTGAATTCTCTGTCCCTGTGTCTTGGGGTGACTTTATCGTGTGTATCCCCTATTGCTGCTCTATGCCCAGAAGTGAACTTTGTGCATTTCTGTGCCTTTCAACTGAGCCTGAGAGGGGGGAGAGGAAAAAAACCGGACAAACTTCTCAGAGCGTTTGTTCAAGGACACACATACACACTCCTCTGCATCCTGCTTGCAGCAAGAGCAGAGGAAGCAACTTGGTTTCTTTTTAGCCAGTTTTCAGCTCCTTTTCTCTGGGGGGAGATGGAGAGTTGAACTTTGTTTTCCTGGGACTTCGGGGGTTTTTTTTCCCTTCTTCTCTTCTTGACTCTTTCAACATCAGAGCACATTGGGAGAATTTTCTCCCGAGGTGGGGGCCCTGAATGTGGGCCCATGAGCCAGCTGCAAGGAGGAGGAGAGAGACTACACCTACGGAAGTGTTGGGGTTCCTCCCCCCTGCCATGAGGTCATGGGAGAGGGGACCCTGGGGTAGAGGCATGGCCTGGGCACGGGGGTCTCCCTGCTCCCTGCTCACATGTGCCCTAACCCTGTTCAGCACTGCTTATTTTGTGTTGCCTTGTGCGAGGAGGGCCCTGGTTGTGCTGTGATTGCTCAGTTCTTTGGCAGTGCCCCGCCCATGTGGCTGGAGAAGAAAGAGCTCTGAAACTTCTCTCAAGAATCGCTCCCTGTTTCTTTGCACGGGCCTCGCTGTCTATGGATGTTTCAGGAGACCCCACCGAAACACGGAAGGACTCTCAAATTATCCCAGCTTTCTCTGCACAGCAAGAGCTTTTAATATTTAGCATTGCTATCCTTTTCCTGTGTGTTTGTTAAAAAAATAGTTTTTATCTCTTTCACTTTCTTCCCAGGAAAGTTCTTTTTTCCAAAAACCTGGTGGGGGAGGGCTGGGTGTAACCTGCCTTCTATCAGAGGATATTTTCCTCCACATTTGTCCAAACCGGCACAGCCTGTCCTTTCCTGGGTCTCTGTTGCAGATGGAAGCTGCTGGTGCCATTGTCAGCTTGAAGCCCTCTTTTGATGCAAGCAGATGTTGCCAGGTGTGTTCAGCAGCTGTTGCTCAATGCTTATGCCAAGCTATTGTGTTCCTCATGGAACCAAGGAGCCATTGTGACACTGCAGGGGCTGATGGCATCAAGGAGGCAATTGCGACAGTACAGAACCTCCTAGAAACAAGGCTCCATTGTGACACCGTGGGGAATCATGGAATCAAGGAGCCCATTGTGACACGGCTGCATGGAACCAATGGTCCATGGTTACACTGCGGATTCAAGAAGAGCACGGTGACACCACGCAACATCATGGAACCATAGGTCCATTGTGACACAGCGGGGCCTCATGGAAACAAGGGGACCATTGTGGCAAAGCAGGGCCTAATGGAAGCATGGAGAGCATTGTGACACTAAGGAAACTCCTGGAACCAAGATGACCACTGGCACAATGGAACCTCATGGAAGCAAGCCTCCACAATGACTTTGGAGGGCCTCAGGGACCACAGGACCCATTGTGACACAGCAGGACCTGGTGGAACCAAGGAGCCTTTGTGATACTCCACATCCACATGGAAGCCAGGGTGCACTGAGACACAGCGGGGCCTTGTTGGAACCAAAGACACCTCTGCAAAAAGCAGGCTAGCTCATAGAAGCAAGGAGTCCATTGTTACAACGTAAAAGCTATGGAAGCAAGGGACCATTGTGACACTGCGGGGCCTCATGGAACCAATTGTCCATGATGACAGTGCGGATCAAAGGAGACCATGGTGACACTGCGGAACCTGATGAAACCAAGGAGCCATTGTGACACAGTGGGGCCTCATGGAATCAAGGAGACCATTGTGACCCAGGTGTTGCATGGGAAGGCAAGGAGCCATTGTGACACTTTGGGCTTCTTCCCTTGAGCTCTGCAGCTGGCTGTCCCAGCCCAGCGCACCATGTGCCACCTGCTCTCCTCAGGGCTCTGCCTGCACACAGCCCCAGGAGAAGTTTTCCTGTTTGCAAGGAAAGAATGGAAAAGCCGGAGCAGGTTTCCTAAACAACAAACCCCACTCAGGAGCCACATGCTCAGTACAGGCTGCCTGGAACGATGTCCCCTTTCTACAAGGGTCAGTGTGAGCAGGAATGAATGATCTCTGGGAGCAGAATTCTCGGAGTCTTTCCACTGAATTCTCTGTCCCTGTGTCTTGGGGTGACTTTATCGTGTGTATCCCCTATTGCTGCTCTATGCCCAGAAGTGAACTTTGTGCATTTCTGTGCCTTTCAACTGAGCCTGAGAGGGGGGAGAGGAAAAAAACCGGACAAACTTCTCAGAGCGTTTGTTCAAGGACACACATACACACTCCTCTGCATCCTGCTTGCAGCAAGAGCAGAGGAAGCAACTTGGTTTCTTTTTAGCCAGTTTTCAGCTCCTTTTCTCTGGGGGGAGATGGAGAGTTGAACTTTGTTTTCCTGGGACTTCGGGGGTTTTTTTTCCCTTCTTCTCTTCTTGACTCTTTCAACATCAGAGCACATTGGGAGAATTTTCTCCCGAGGTGGGGGCCCTGAATGTGGGCCCATGAGCCAGCTGCAAGGAGGAGGAGAGAGACTACACCTACGGAAGTGTTGGGGTTCCTCCCCCCTGCCATGAGGTCATGGGAGAGGGGACCCTGGGGCAGAGGCATGGCCTGGGCACGGGGGTCTCCCTGCTCCCTGCTCACATGTGCCCTAACCCTGTTCAGCACTGCTTATTTTGTGTTGCCTTGTGCGAGGAGGGCCCTGGTTGTGCTGTGATTGCTCAGTTCTTTGGCAGTGCCCCGCCCATGTGGCTGGAGAAGAAAGAGCTCTGAAACTTCTCTCAAGAATGGCTCCCTGTTTCTTTGCACGGGCCTCGCTGTCTATGGATGTTTCAGGAGACCCCACCGAAACACGGAAGGACTCTCAAATTATCCCAGCTTTCTCTGCACAGCAAGAGCTTTTAATATTTAGCATTGCTATCCTTTTCCTGTGTGTTTGTTAAAAAAATAGTTTTTATCTCTTTCACTTTCTTCCCAGGAAAGTTCTTTTTTCCAAAAACCTGGTGGGGGAGGGCTGGGTGTAACCTGCCTTCTATCAGAGGATATTTTCCTCCAAATTTGTCCAAACCGGCACAGCCTGTCCTTTCCTGGGTCTCTGTTGCAGATGGAAGCTGCTGGTGCCATTGTCAGCTTGAAGCCCTCTTTTGATGCAAGCAGATGTTGCCAGGTGTGTTCAGCAGCTGTTGCTCAATGCTTATGCCAAGCTATTGTGTTCCTCATGGAACCAAGGAGCCATTGTGACACTGCAGGGGCTGATGGCATCAAGGAGGCAATTGTGACAGTACAGAACCTCCTAGAAACAAGGCTCCATTGTGACACCGTGGGGAATCATGGAATCAAGGAGCCCATTGTGACACGGCTGCATGGAACCAATGGTCCATGGTTACACGGCGGATTCAAGAAGAGCACGGTGACACCACGCAACATCATGGAACCATAGGTCCATTGTGACACAGCGGGGCCTCATGGAAACAAGGGGACCATTGTGGCAAAGCAGGGCCTAATGGAAGCATGGAGAGCATTGTGACACTAAGGAAACTCCTGGAACCAAGATGACCACTGGCACATAATGGAACCTCATGGAAGCAAGCCTCCACAATGACTTTGGAGGGCCTCAGGGACCACAGGACCCATTGTGACACAGCAGGACCTGGTGGAACCAAGGAGCCTTTGTGATACTCCACTTCCACATGGAAGCCAGGGTGCACTGAGACACAGCGGGGCCTTGTTGGAACCAAAGACACCTCTGCAAAAAGCAGGCTAGCTCATAGAAGCAAGGAGTCCATTGTTACAACGTAAAAGCTATGGAACCAAGGGACCATTGTGACACTGCGGGGCCTCATGGAACCAATTGTCCATGATGACAGTGCGGATCAAAGGAGACCATGGTGACACTGCGGAACCTGATGGAACCAAGGAGCCATTGTGACACAGTGGGGCCTCATGGAATCAAGGAGACCATTGTGACCCAGGTGTTGCATGGGAAGGCAAGGAGCCATTGTGACACTTTGGGCTTCTTCCCTTGAGCTCTGCAGCTGGCTGTCCCAGCCCAGCGCACCATGTGCCACCTGCTCTCCTCAGGGCTCTGCCTGCACACAGCCCCAGGAGAAGTTTTCCTGTTTGCAAGGAAAGAATGGAAAAGCCTGAGCAGGTTTCCTAAACAACAAACCCCACTCAGGAGCCACATGCTCAGTACAGGCTGCCTGGAACGATGTCCCCTTTCTACAAGGGTCAGTGTGAGCAGGAATGAATGATCTCTGGGAGCAGAATTCTCGGAGTCTTTCCACTGAATTCTCTGTCCCTGTGTCTTGGGGTGACTTTATCGTGTGTATCCCCTATTGCTGCTCTATGCCCAGAAGTGAACTTTGTGCGTTTCTGTGCCTTTCAACTGAGCCTGAGAGGGGGGAGAGGAAAAAAACCGGACAAACAGAGCGTTTGTTCAAGGACACACATACACACTCCTCTGCATCCTGCTTGCAGCAAGAGCAGAGGAAGCAACTTGGTTTCTTTTTAGCCAGTTTTCAGCTCCTTTTCTCTGGGGGGAGATGGAGAGTTGAACTTTGTTTTCCTGGGACTTCGGGGGGTTTTTTTCCCTTCTTCTCTTCTTGACTCTTTCAACATCAGAGCACATTGGGAGAATTTTCTCCCGAGGTGGGGGCCCTGAATGTGGGCCCATGAGCCAGCTGCAAGGAGGAGGAGAGAGACTACACCTACGGAAGTGTTGGGGTTCCTCCCCCCTGCCATGAGGTCATGGGAGAGGGGACCCTGGGGTAGAGGCATGGCCTGGGCACGGGGGTCTCCCTGCTCCCTGCTCACATGTGCCCTAACCCTGTTCAGCACTGCTTATTTTGTGTTGCCCTGTGCCAGGAGGGCCCTGGTTGTGCCGTGATTGCTCAGTTCTTTGGCAGTGCCCCGCCCATGTGGCTGGAGAAGAAAGAGCTCTGAAACTTCTCTCAAGAATCGCTCCCTGTTTCTTTGCACGGGCCTCGCTGTCTATGGATGTTTCAGGAGACCCCACCGAAACACGGAAGGACTCTCAAATTATCCCAGCTTTCTCTGCACAGCAAGAGCTTTTAATATTTAGCATTGCTATCCTTTTCCTGTGTGTTTGTTAAAAAAATAGTTTTTATCTCTTTCACTTTCTTCCCAGGAAAGTTCTTTTTTCCAAAAACCTGGTGGGGGAGGGCTGGGTGTAACCTGCCTTCTATCAGAGGATATTTTCCTCCACATTTGTCCAAACCGGCACAGCCTGTCCTTTCCTGGGTCTCTGTTGCAGATGGAAGCTGCTGGTGCCATTGTCAGCTTGAAGCCCTCTTTTGATGCAAGCAGATGTTGCCAGGTGTGTTCAGCAGCTGTTGCTCAATGCTTATGCCAAGCTATTGTGTTCCTCATGGAACCAAGGAGCCATTGTGACACTGCAGGGGCTGATGGCATCAAGGAGGCAATTGTGACAGTACAGAACCTCCTAGAAACAAGGCTCCATTGTGACACCGTGGGGAATCATGGAATCAAGGAGCCCATTGTGACACGGCTGCATGGAACCAATGGTCCATGGTTACACTGCGGATTCAAGAAGAGCACGGTGACACCACGCAACATCATGGAACCATAGGTCCATTGTGACACAGCGGGGCCTCATGGAAACAAGGGGACCATTGTGGCAAAGCAGGGCCTAATGGAAGCATGGAGAGCATTGTGACACTAAGGAAACTCCTGGAACCAAGATGACCACTGGCACAATGGAACCTCATGGAAGCAAGCCTCCACAATGACTTTGGAGGGCCTCAGGGACCACAGGACCCATTGTGACACAGCAGGACCTGGTGGAACCAAGGAGCCTTTGTGATACTCCACATCCACATGGAAGCCAGGGTGCACTGAGACACAGCGGGGCCTTGTTGGAACCAAAGACACCTCTGCAAAAAGCAGGCTAGCTCATAGAAGCAAGGAGTCCATTGTTACAACGTAAAAGCTATGGAACCAAGGGACCATTGTGACACTGCGGGGCCTCATGGAACCAATTGTCCATGATGACAGTGCGGATCAAAGGAGACCATGGTGACACTGCGGAACCTGATGGAACCAAGGAGCCATTGTGACACAGTGGGGCCTCATGGAGTCAAGGAGACCATTGTGACCCAGGTGTTGCATGGGAAGGCAAGGAGCCATTGTGACACTTTGGGCTTCTTCCCTTGAGCTCTGCAGCTGGCTGTCCCAGCCCAGCGCACCATGTGCCACCTGCTCTCCTCAGGGCTCTGCCTGCACACAGCCCCAGGAGAAGTTTTCCTGTTTGCAAGGAAAGAATGGAAAAGCCTGAGCAGGTTTCCTAAACAACAAACCCCACTCAGGAGCCACATGCTCAGTACAGGCTGCCTGGAACGATGTCCCCTTTCTACAAGGGTCAGTGTGAGCAGGAATGAATGATCTCTGGGAGCAGAATTCTCGGAGTCTTTCCACTGAATTCTCTGTCCCTGTGTCTTGGGGTGACTTTATCGTGTGTATCCCCTATTGCTGCTCTATGCCCAGAAGTGAACTTTGTGCATTTCTGTGCCTTTCAACTGAGCCTGAGAGGGGGGAGAGGAAAAAAACCGGACAAACTTCTCAGAGCGTTTGTTCAAGGACACACATACACACTCCTCTGCATCCTGCTTGCAGCAAGAGCAGAGGAAGCAACTTGGTTTCTTTTTAGCCAGTTTTCAGCTCCTTTTCTCTGGGGGGAGATGGAGAGTTGAACTTTGTTTTCCTGGGACTTCGGGGGTTTTTTTTCCCTTCTTCTCTTCTTGACTCTTTCAACATCAGAGCACATTGGGAGAATTTTCTCCCGAGGTGGGGGCCCTGAATGTGGGCCCATGAGCCAGCTGCAAGGAGGAGGAGAGAGACTACACCTACGGAAGTGTTGGGGTTCCTCCCCCCTGCCATGAGGTCATGGGAGAGGGGACCCTGGGGTAGAGGCATGGCCTGGGCACGGGGGTCTCCCTGCTCCCTGCTCACATGTGCCCTAACCCTGTTCAGCACTGCTTATTTTGTGTTGCCTTGTGCCAGGAGGGCCCTGGTTGTGCCGTGATTGCTCAGTTCTTTGGCAGTGCCCCGCCCATGTGGCTGGAGAAGAAAGAGCTCTGAAACTTCTCTCAAGAATCGCTCCCTGTTTCTTTGCACGGGCCTCGCTGTCTATGGATGTTTCAGGAGACCCCACCGAAACACGGAAGGACTCTCAAATTATCCCAGCTTTCTCTGCACAGCGAGAGGTTTTAATATTTAGCATTGTTATCCTTTTCCTGTGTGTTTGTTAAAAAAATAGGTTTTATCTCTTTCACTTTCTTCCCAGGAAAGTTCTTTTTTCCAAAAACCTGGTGGGGGAGGGCTGGGTGTAACCTGCCTTCTATAAGAGGATATTTTCCTCCAAATTTGTCCAAACCGGCACAGCCTGTCCTTTCCTGGGTCTCTGTTGCAGATGGAAGCTGCTGGTGCCATTGTCAGCTTGAAGCCCTCTTTTGATGCAAGCAGATGTTGCCAGGTGTGTTCAGCAGCTGTTGCTCAATGCTTATGCCAAGCTATTGTGTTCCTCATGGAACCAAGGAGCCATTGTGACACTGCAGGGGCTGATGGCATCAAGGAGGCAATTGTGACAGTACAGAACCTCCTAGAAACAAGGCTCCATTGTGACACCGTGGGGAATCATGGAATCAAGGAGCCCATTGTGACACGGCTGCATGGAACCAATGGTCCATGGTTACACGGCGGATTCAAGAAGAGCACGGTGACACCACGCAACATCACGGAACCATAGGTCCATTGTGACACAGCGGGGCCTCATGGAAACAAGGGGACCATTGTGGCAAAGCAGGGCCTAATGGAAGCATGGAGAGCATTGTGACACTAAGGAAACTCCTGGAACCAAGATGACCACTGGCACATAATGGAACCTCATGGAAGCAAGCCTCCACAATGACTTTGGAGGGCCTCAGGGACCAGAGGACCCATTGTGACACAGCAGGACCTGGTGGAACCAAGGAGCCTTTGTGATACTCCACATCCACATGGAAGCCAGGGTGCACTGAGACACAGCGGGGCCTTGTTGGAACCAAAGACACCTCTGCAAAAAGCAGGCTAGCTCATAGAAGCAAGGAGTCCATTGTTACAACATCAAAGCTATGGAAGCAAGGGACCATTGTGACACTGCGGGGCCTCATGGAACCAATTGTCCATGATGACAGTGCGGATCAAAGGAGACCACGGTGACACTGCGGAACCTGATGGAACCAAGGAGCCATTGTGACACAGTGGGGCCTCATGGAATCAAGGAGACCATTGTGACCCAGGTGTTGCATGGGAAGGCAAGGAGCCATTGTGACACTTTGGGCTTCTTCCCTTGAGCTCTGCAGCTGGCTGTCCCAGCCCAGCGCACCATGTGCCACCTGCTCTCCTCAGGGCTCTGCCTGCACACAGCCCCAGGAGAAGTTTTCCTGTTTGCAAGGAAAGAATGGAAAAGCCGGAGCAGGTTTCCTAAACAACAAACCCTACTCAGGAGCCACATGCTCAGTACAGGCTGCCTGGAACGATGTCCCCTTTCTACAAGGGTCAGTGTGAGCAGGAATGAATGATCTCTGGGAGCAGAATTCTCGGAGTCTTTCCACTGAATTCTCTGTCCCTGTGTCTTGGGGTGACTTTATTGTGTGTATCCCCTTTTGCTGCTCTATGCCCAGAAGTGAACTTTGTGCATTTCTGTGCCTTTCAACTGAGCCTGAGAGGGGGGAGAGGAAAAAAAACCGGACAAACTTCTCAGAGCGTTTGTTCAAGGACACACATACACACTCCTCTGCATCCTGCTTGCAGCAAGAGTGGAGGAAGCAACCTTGTTTCTTTTTAGCCAGTTTTCAGCTCTTTTTCTCTGGGGGGAGATGGAGAGTTGAACTTTGTTTTCCTGGGACTTTGGGGGTTTTTTTCCCTTCTTCTCTTCTTGACTCTTTCAACATCAGAGCACATTGGGAGAATTTTCTCCCGAGGTGGGGGCCCTGAATGTGGGCCCATGAGCCAGCTGCAAGGAGGAGGAGAGAGACTACACCTACGGAAGTGTTGGGGTTCCTCCCCCCTGCCATGAGGTCATGGGAGAGGGGACCCTGGGGTAGAGGCATGGCCTGGGCACGGGGGTCTCCCTGCTCCCTGCTCACATGTGCCCTAACCCTGTTCAGCACTGGTTATTTTGTGTTGCCCTGTGCCAGGAGGGCCCTGGTTGTGCCGTGATTGCTCAGTTCTTTGGCAGTGCCCCGCCCATGTGGCTGGAGAAGAAAGAGCTCTGAAACTTCTCTCAAGAATCGCCCCCTGTTTCTTTGCACGGGCCTCGCTGTCTATGGATGTTTCAGGAGACCCCACCGAAACACGGAAGGACTCTCAAATTATCCCAGCTTTCTCTGCACAGCAAGAGCTTTTAATATTTAGCATTGCTATCCTTTTCCTGTGTGTTTGTTAAAAAAATAGTTTTTATCTCTTTCACTTTCTTCCCAGGAAAGTTCTTTTTTCCAAAAACCTGGTGGGGGAGGGCTGGGTGTAACCTGCCTTCTATCAGAGGATATTTTCCTCCAAATTTGTCCAAACCGGCACAGCCTGTCCTTTCCTGGGTCTCTGTTGCAGATGGAAGCTGCTGGTGCCATTGTCAGCTTGAAGCCCTCTTTTGATGCAAGCAGATGTTGCCAGGTGTGTTCAGCAGCTGTTGCTCAATGCTTATGCCAAGCTATTGTGTTCCTCATGGAACCAAGGAGCCATTGTGACACTGCAGGGGCTGATGGCATCAAGGAGGCAATTGTGACAGTACAGAACCTCCTAGAAACAAGGCTCCATTGTGACACCGTGGGGAATCATGGAATCAAGGAGCCCATTGTGACACGGCTGCATGGAACCAATGGTCCATGGTTACACGGCGGATTCAAGAAGAGCACGGTGACACCACGCAACATCATGGAACCATAGGTCCATTGTGACACAGCGGGGCCTCATGGAAACAAGGGGACCATTGTGGCAAAGCAGGGCCTAATGGAAGCATGGAGAGCATTGTGACACTAAGGAAACTCCTGGAACCAAGATGACCACTGGCACATAATGGAACCTCATGGAAGCAAGCCTCCACAATGACTTTGGAGGGCCTCAGGGACCACAGGACCCATTGTGACACAGCAGGACCTGGTGGAACCAAGGAGCCTTTGTGATACTCCACATCCACATGGAAGCCAGGGTGCACTGAGACACAGCGGGGCCTTGTTGGAACCAAAGACACCTCTGCAAAAAGCAGGCTAGCTCATAGAAGCAAGGAGTCCATTGTTACAACGTAAAAGCTATGGAACCAAGGGACCATTGTGACACTGCGGGGCCTCATGGAACCAATTGTCCATGATGACAGTGCGGATCAAAGGAGACCATAGTGACACTGCGGAACCTGATGGAACCAAGGAGCCATTGTGACACAGTGGGGCCTCATGGAATCAAGGAGACCATTGTGACCCAGGTGTTGCATGGGAAGGCAAGGAGCCATTGTGACACTTTGGGCTTCTTCCCTTGAGCTCTGCAGCTGGCTGTCCCAGCCCAGCGCACCATGTGCCACCTGCTCTCCTCAGGGCTCTGCCTGCACACAGCCCCAGGAGAAGTTTTCCTGTTTGCAAGGAAAGAATGGAAAAGCCGGAGCAGGTTTCCTAAACAACAAACCCCACTCAGGAGCCACATGCTCAGTACAGGCTGCCTGGAACGATGTCCCCTTTCTACAAGGGTCAGTGTGAGCAGGAATGAATGATCTCTGGGAGCAGAATTCTCGGAGTCTTTCCACTGAATTCTCTGTCCCTGTGTCTTGGGGTGACTTTATCGTGTGTATCCCCTATTGCTGCTCTATGCCCAGAAGTGAACTTTGTGCGTTTCTGTGCCTTTCAACTGAGCCTGAGAGGGGGGAGAGGAAAAAAACCGGACAAACTTCTCAGAGCGTTTGTTCAAGGACACACATACACACTCCTCTGCATCCTGCTTGCAGCAAGAGCAGAGGAAGCAACTTGGTTTCTTTTTAGCCAGTTTTCAGCTCCTTTTCTCTGGGGGGAGATGGAGAGTTGAACTTTGTTTTCCTGGGACTTCGGGGGGTTTTTTTCCCTTCTTCTCTTCTTGACTCTTTCAACATCAGAGCACATTGGGAGAATTTTCTCCCGAGGTGGGGGCCCTGAATGTGGGCCCATGAGCCAGCTGCAAGGAGGAGGAGAGAGACTACACCTACGGAAGTGTTGGGGTTCCTCCCCCCTGCCATGAGGTCATGGGAGAGGGGACCCTGGGGTAGAGGCATGGCCTGGGCACGGGGGTCTCCCTGCTCCCTGCTCACATGTGCCCTAACCCTGTTCAGCACTGGTTATTTTGTGTTGCCCTGTGCCAGGAGGGCCCTGGTTGTGCCGTGATTGCTCAGTTCTTTGGCAGTGCCCCGCCCATGTGGCTGGAGAAGAAAGAGCTCTGAAACTTCTCTCAAGAATCGCCCCCTGTTTCTTTGCACGGGCCTCGCTGTCTATGGATGTTTCAGGAGACCCCACCGAAACACGGAAGGACTCTCAAATTATCCCAGCTTTCTCTGCACAGCAAGAGCTTTTAATATTTAGCATTGCTATCCTTTTCCTGTGTGTTTGTTAAAAAAATAGTTTTTATCTCTTTCACTTTCTTCCCAGGAAAGTTCTTTTTTCCAAATCCTGGTGGGGGAGGGCTGGGTGTAACCTGCCTTCTATCAGAGGATATTTTCCTCCAAATTTGTCCAAACCGGCACAGCCTGTCCTTTCCTGGGTCTCTGTTGCAGATGGAAGCTGCTGGTGCCATTGTCAGCTTGAAGCCCTCTTTTGATGCAAGCAGATGTTGCCAGGTGTGTTCAGCAGCTGTTGCTCAATGCTTATGCCAAGCTATTGTGTTCCTCATGGAACCAAGGAGCCATTGTGACACTGCAGGGGCTGATGGCATCAAGGAGGCAATTGTGACAGTACAGAACCTCCTAGAAACAAGGCTCCATTGTGACACCGTGGGGAATCATGGAATCAAGGAGCCCATTGTGACACGGCTGCATGGAACCAATGGTCCATGGTTACACGGCGGATTCAAGAAGAGCACGGTGACACCACGCAACATCATGGAACCATAGGTCCATTGTGACACAGCGGGGCCGCATGGAAACACGGGGACCATTGTGGCAAAGCAGGGCCTAATGGAAGCATGGAGAGCATTGTGACACTAAGGAAACTCCTGGAACCAAGATGACCACTGGCACATAATGGAACCTCATGGAAGCAAGCCTCCACAATGACTTTGGAGGGCCTCGGGGACCACAGGACCCATTGTGACACAGCAGGACCTGGTGGAACCAAGGAGCCTTTGTGATACTCCACATCCACATGGAAGCCAGGGTGCACTGAGACACAGCGGGGCCTTGTTGGAACCAAAGACACCTCTGCAAAAAGCAGGCTAGCTCATAGAAGCAAGGAGTCCATTGTTACAACGTAAAAGCTATGGAAGCAAGGGACCATTGTGACACTGCGGGGCCTCATGGAACCAATTGTCCATGATGACAGTGCGGATCAAAGGAGACCATGGTGACACTGCGGAACCTGATGGAACCAAGGAGCCATTGTGACACAGTGGGGCCTCATGGAATCAAGGAGACCATTGTGACCCAGGTGTTGCATGGGAAGGCAAGGAGCCATTGTGACACTTTGGGCTTCTTCCCTTGAGCTCTGCAGCTGGCTGTCCCAGCCCAGCGCACCATGTGCCACCTGCTCTCCTCAGGGCTCTGCCTGCACACAGCCCCAGGAGAAGTTTTCCTGTTTGGAAGGAAAGAATGGAAAAGCCGGAGCAGGTTTCCTAAACAACAAACCCTACTCAGGAGCCACATGCTCAGTACAGGCTGCCTGGAACGATGTCCCCTTTCTACAAGGGTCAGGGTGAGCAGGAATGAATGATCTCTGGGAGCAGAATTCTCGGAGTCTTTCCACTGAATTCTCTGTCCCTGTGTCTTGGGGTGACTTTATTGTGTGTATCCCCTATTGCTGCTCTATGCCCAGAAGTGAACTTTGTGCGTTTCTGTGCCTTTCAACTGAGCCTGAGAGGGGGGAGAGGAAAAAAAACCGGATAAACTTCTCAGAGCGTTTGTTCAAGGACACACATACACACTCCTCTGCATCCTGCTTGCAGCAAGAGCAGAGGAAGCAACTTGGTTTCTTTTTAGCCAGTTTTCAGCTCCTTTTCTCTGGGGGGAGATGGAGAGTTGAACTTTGTTTTCCTGGGACTTCGGGGGTTTTTTTTCCCTTCTTCTCTTCTTGACTCTTTCAACATCAGAGCACATTGGGAGAATTTTCTCCCGAGGTGGGGGCCCTGAATGTGGGCCCATGAGCCAGCTGCAAGGAGGAGGAGAGAGACTACACCTACGGAAGTGTTGGGGTTCCTCCCCCCTGCCATGAGGTCATGGGAGAGGGGACCCTGGGGTAGAGGCATGGCCTGGGCACGGGGGTCTCCCTGCTCCCTGCTCACATGTGCCCTAACCCTGTTCAGCACTGGTTATTTTGTGTTGCCCTGTGCCAGGAGGGCCCTGGTTGTGCCGTGATTGCTCAGTTCTTTGGCAGTGCCCCGCCCATGTGGCTGGAGAAGAAAGAGCTCTGAAACTTCTCTCAAGAATCGCCCCCTGTTTCTTTGCACGGGCCTCGCTGTCTATGGATGTTTCAGGAGACCCCACCGAAACACGGAAGGACTCTCAAATTATCCCAGCTTTCTCTGCACAGCAAGAGCTTTTAATATTTAGCATTGCTATCCTTTTCCTGTGTGTTTGTTAAAAAAATAGTTTTTATCTCTTTCACTTTCTTCCCAGGAAAGTTCTTTTTTCCAAAAACCTGGTGGGGGAGGGCTGGGTGTAACCTGCCTTCTATCAGAGGATATTTTCCTCCAAATTTGTCCAAACCGGCACAGCCTGTCCTTTCCTGGGTCTCTGTTGCAGATGGAAGCTGCTGGTGCCATTGTCAGCTTGAAGCCCTCTTTTGATGCAAGCAGATGTTGCCAGGTGTGTTCAGCAGCTGTTGCTCAATGCTTATGCCAAGCTATTGTGTTCCTCATGGAACCAAGGAGCCATTGTGACACTGCAGGGGCTGATGGCATCAAGGAGGCAATTGTGACAGTACAGAACCTCCTAGAAACAAGGCTCCATTGTGACACCGTGGGGAATCATGGAATCAAGGAGCCCATTGTGACACGGCTGCATGGAACCAATGGTCCATGGTTACACGGCGGATTCAAGAAGAGCACGGTGACACCACGCAACATCATGGAACCATAGGTCCATTGTGACACAGCGGGGCCTCATGGAAACAAGGGGACCATTGTGGCAAAGCAGGGCCTAATGGAAGCATGGAGAGCATTGTGACACTAAGGAAACTCCTGGAACCAAGATGACCACTGGCACATAATGGAACCTCATGGAAGCAAGCCTCCACAATGACTTTGGAGGGCCTCAGGGACCACAGGACCCATTGTGACACAGCAGGACCTGGTGGAACCAAGGAGCCTTTGTGATACTCCACTTCCACATGGAAGCCAGGGTGCACTGAGACACAGCGGGGCCTTGTTGGAACCAAAGACACCTCTGCAAAAAGCAGGCTAGCTCATAGAAGCAAGGAGTCCATTGTTACAACGTAAAAGCTATGGAACCAAGGGACCATTGTGACACTGCGGGGCCTCATGGAACCAATTGTCCATGATGACAGTGCGGATCAAAGGAGACCATGGTGACACTGCGGAACCTGATGGAACCAAGGAGCCATTGTGACACAGTGGGGCCTCATGGAATCAAGGAGACCATTGTGACCCAGGTGTTGCATGGGAAGGCAAGGAGCCATTGTGACACTTTGGGCTTCTTCCCTTGAGCTCTGCAGCTGGCTGTCCCAGCCCAGCGCACCATGTGCCACCTGCTCTCCTCAGGGCTCTGCCTGCACACAGCCCCAGGAGAAGTTTTCCTGTTTGCAAGGAAAGAATGGAAAAGCCGGAGCAGGTTTCCTAAACAACAAACCCCACTCAGGAGCCACATGCTCAGTACAGGCTGCCTGGAACGATGTCCCCTTTCTACAAGGGTCAGTGTGAGCAGGAATGAATGATCTCTGGGAGCAGAATTCTCGGAGTCTTTCCACTGAATTCTCTGTCCCTGTGTCTTGGGGTGACTTTATCGTGTGTATCCCCTATTGCTGCTCTATGCCCAGAAGTGAACTTTGTGCGTTTCTGTGCCTTTCAACTGAGCCTGAGAGGGGGGAGAGGAAAAAAACCGGACAAACTTCTCAGAGCGTTTGTTCAAGGACACACATACACACTCCTCTGCATCCTGCTTGCAGCAAGAGCAGAGGAAGCAACTTGGTTTCTTTTTAGCCAGTTTTCAGCTCCTTTTCTCTGGGGGGAGATGGAGAGTTGAACTTTGTTTTCCTGGGACTTCGGGGGGTTTTTTTCCCTTCTTCTCTTCTTGACTCTTTCAACATCAGAGCACATTGGGAGAATTTTCTCCCGAGGTGGGGGCCCTGAATGTGGGCCCATGAGCCAGCTGCAAGGAGGAGGAGAGAGACTACACCTACGGAAGTGTTGGGGTTCCTCCCCTCTGCCATGAGGTCATGGGAGAGGGGACCCTGGGGTAGAGGCATGGCCTGGGCACGGGGGTCTCCCTGCTCCCTGCTCACATGTGCCCTAACCCTGTTCAGCACTGGTTATTTTGTGTTGCCCTGTGCCAGGAGGGCCCTGGTTGTGCCGTGATTGCTCAGTTCTTTGGCAGTGCCCCGCCCATGTGGCTGGAGAAGAAAGAGCTCTGAAACTTCTCTCAAGAATCGCCCCCTGTTTCTTTGCACGGGCCTCGCTGTCTATGGATGTTTCAGGAGACCCCACCGAAACACGGAAGGACTCTCAAATTATCCCAGCTTTCTCTGCACAGCAAGAGCTTTTAATATTTAGCATTGCTATCCTTTTCCTGTGTGTTTGTTAAAAAAATAGTTTTTATCTCTTTCACTTTCTTCCCAGGAAAGTTCTTTTTTCCAAATCCTGGTGGGGGAGGGCTGGGTGTAACCTGCCTTCTATCAGAGGATATTTTCCTCCAAATTTGTCCAAACCGGCACAGCCTGTCCTTTCCTGGGTCTCTGTTGCAGATGGAAGCTGCTGGTGCCATTGTCAGCTTGAAGCCCTCTTTTGATGCAAGCAGATGTTGCCAGGTGTGTTCAGCAGCTGTTGCTCAATGCTTATGCCAAGCTATTGTGTTCCTCATGGAACCAAGGAGCCATTGTGACACTGCAGGGGCTGATGGCATCAAGGAGGCAATTGTGACAGTACAGAACCTCCTAGAAACAAGGCTCCATTGTGACACCGTGGGGAATCATGGAATCAAGGAGCCCATTGTGACACGGCTGCATGGAACCAATGGTCCATGGTTACACGGCGGATTCAAGAAGAGCACGGTGACACCACGCAACATCATGGAACCATAGGTCCATTGTGACACAGCGGGGCCGCATGGAAACACGGGGACCATTGTGGCAAAGCAGGGCCTAATGGAAGCATGGAGAGCATTGTGACACTAAGGAAACTCCTGGAACCAAGATGACCACTGGCACATAATGGAACCTCATGGAAGCAAGCCTCCACAATGACTTTGGAGGGCCTCGGGGACCACAGGACCCATTGTGACACAGCAGGACCTGGTGGAACCAAGGAGCCTTTGTGATACTCCACATCCACATGGAAGCCAGGGTGCACTGAGACACAGCGGGGCCTTGTTGGAACCAAAGACACCTCTGCAAAAAGCAGGCTAGCTCATAGAAGCAAGGAGTCCATTGTTACAACGTAAAAGCTATGGAAGCAAGGGACCATTGTGACACTGCGGGGCCTCATGGAACCAATTGTCCATGATGACAGTGCGGATCAAAGGAGACCATGGTGACACTGCGGAACCTGATGGAACCAAGGAGCCATTGTGACACAGTGGGGCCTCATGGAATCAAGGAGACCATTGTGACCCAGGTGTTGCATGGGAAGGCAAGGAGCCATTGTGACACTTTGGGCTTCTTCCCTTGAGCTCTGCAGCTGGCTGTCCCAGCCCAGCGCACCATGTGCCACCTGCTCTCCTCAGGGCTCTGCCTGCACACAGCCCCAGGAGAAGTTTTCCTGTTTGGAAGGAAAGAATGGAAAAGCCGGAGCAGGTTTCCTAAACAACAAACCCTACTCAGGAGCCACATGCTCAGTACAGGCTGCCTGGAACGATGTCCCCTTTCTACAAGGGTCAGGGTGAGCAGGAATGAATGATCTCTGGGAGCAGAATTCTCGGAGTCTTTCCACTGAATTCTCTGTCCCTGTGTCTTGGGGTGACTTTATTGTGTGTATCCCCTATTGCTGCTCTATGCCCAGAAGTGAACTTTGTGCATTTCTGTGCCTTTCAACTGAGCCTGAGAGGGGGGAGAGGAAAAAAAACCGGATAAACTTCTCAGAGCGTTTGTTCAAGGACACACATACACACTCCTCTGCATCCTGCTTGCAGCAAGAGCAGAGGAAGCAACTTGGTTTCTTTTTAGCCAGTTTTCAGCTCCTTTTCTCTGGGGGGAGATGGAGAGTTGAACTTTGTTTTCCTGGGACTTCGGGGGTTTTTTTTCCCTTCTTCTCTTCTTGACTCTTTCAACATCAGAGCACATTGGGAGAATTTTCTCCCGAGGTGGGGGCCCTGAATGTGGGCCCATGAGCCAGCTGCAAGGAGGAGGAGAGAGACTACACCTACGGAAGTGTTGGGGTTCCTCCCCCCTGCCATGAGGTCATGGGAGAGGGGACCCTGGGGTAGAGGCATGGCCTGGGCACGGGGGTCTCCCTGCTCCCTGCTCACATGTGCCCTAACCCTGTTCAGCACTGGTTATTTTGTGTTGCCCTGTGCCAGGAGGGCCCTGGTTGTGCCGTGATTGCTCAGTTCTTTGGCAGTGCCCCGCCCATGTGGCTGGAGAAGAAAGAGCTCTGAAACTTCTCTCAAGAATCGCTCCCTGTTTCTTTGCACGGGCCTCGCTGTCTATGGATGTTTCAGGAGACCCCACCGAAACACGGAAGGACTCTCAAATTATCCCAGCTTTCTCTGCACAGCAAGAGCTTTTAATATTTAGCATTGCTATCCTTTTCCTGTGTGTTTGTTAAAAAAATAGTTTTTATCTCTTTCACTTTCTTCCCAGGAAAGTTCTTTTTTCCAAAAACCTGGTGGGGGAGGGCTGGGTGTAACCTGCCTTCTATCAGAGGATATTTTCCTCCAAATTTGTCCAAACCGGCACAGCCTGTCCTTTCCTGGGTCTCTGTTGCAGATGGAAGCTGCTGGTGCCATTGTCAGCTTGAAGCCCTCTTTTGATGCAAGCAGATGTTGCCAGGTGTGTTCAGCAGCTGTTGCTCAATGCTTATGCCAAGCTATTGTGTTCCTCATGGAACCAAGGAGCCATTGTGACACTGCAGGGGCTGATGGCATCAAGGAGGCAATTGTGACAGTACAGAACCTCCTAGAAACAAGGCTCCATTGTGACACCGTGGGGAAGCATGGAATCAAGGAGCCCATTGTGACACGGCTGCATGGAACCAATGGTCCATGGTTACACGGCGGATTCAAGAAGAGCACGGTGACACCACGCAACATCATGGAACCATAGGTCCATTGTGACACAGCGGGGCCTCATGGAAACAAGGGGACCATTGTGGCAAAGCAGGGCCTAATGGAAGCATGGAGAGCATTGTGACACTAAGGAAACTCCTGGAACCAAGATGACCACTGGCACAATGGAACCTCATGGAAGCAAGCCTCCACAATGACTTTGGAGGGCCTCAGGGACCACAGGACCCATTGTGACACAGCAGGACCTGGTGGAACCAAGGAGCCTTTGTGATACTCCACATCCACATGGAAGCCAGGGTGCACTGAGACACAGCGGGGCCTTGTTGGAACCAAAGACACCTCTGCAAAAAGCAGGCTAGCTCATAGAAGCAAGGAGTCCATTGTTACAACGTAAAAGCTATGGAACCAAGGGACCATTGTGACACTGCGGGGCCTCATGGAACCAATTGTCCATGATGACAGTGCGGATCAAAGGAGACCATGGTGACACTGCGGAACCTGATGAAACCAAGGAGCCATTGTGACACAGTGGGGCCTCATGGAATCAAGGAGACCATTGTGACCCAGGTGTTGCATGGGAAGGCAAGGAGCCATTGTGACACTTTGGGCTTCTTCCCTTGAGCTCTGCAGCTGGCTGTCCCAGCCCAGCGCACCATGTGCCACCTGCTCTCCTCAGGGCTCTGCCTGCACACAGCCCCAGGAGAAGTTTTCCTGTTTGCAAGGAAAGAATGGAAAAGCCTGAGCAGGTTTCCTAAACAACAAACCCCACTCAGGAGCCACATGCTCAGTACAGGCTGCCTGGAACGATGTCCCCTTTCTACAAGGGTCAGTGTGAGCAGGAATGAATGATCTCTGGGAGCAGAATTCTCGGAGTCTTTCCACTGAATTCTCTGTCCCTGTGTCTTGGGGTGACTTTATCGTGTGTATCCCCTATTGCTGCTCTATGCCCAGAAGTGAACTTTGTGCGTTTCTGTGCCTTTCAACTGAGCCTGAGAGGGGGGAGAGGAAAAAAACCGGACAAACTTCTCAGAGCGTTTGTTCAAGGACACACATACACACTCCTCTGCATCCTGCTTGCAGCAAGAGCAGAGGAAGCAACTTGGTTTCTTTTTAGCCAGTTTTCAGCTCCTTTTCTCTGGGGGGAGATGGAGAGTTGAACTTTGTTTTCCTGGGACTTCGGGGTTTTTTTTTCCCTTCTTCTCTTCTTGACTCTTTCAACATCAGAGCACATTGGGAGAATTTTCTCCCGAGGTGGGGGCCCTGAATGTGGGCCCATGAGCCAGCTGCAAGGAGGAGGAGAGAGACTACACCTACGGAAGTGTTGGGGTTCCTCCCCCCTGCCATGAGGTCATGGGAGAGGGGACCCTGGGGTAGAGGCATGGCCTGGGCACGGGGGTCTCCCTGCTCCCTGCTCACATGTGCCCTAACCCTGTTCAGCACTGCTTATTTTGTGTTGCCTTGTGCGAGGAGGGCCCTGGTTGTGCTGTGATTGCTCAGTTCTTTGGCAGTGCCCCGCCCATGTGGCTGGAGAAGAAAGAGCTCTGAAACTTCTCTCAAGAATCGCTCCCTGTTTCTTTGCACGGGCCTCGCTGTCTATGGATGTTTCAGGAGACCCCACCGAAACACAGAAGGACTCTCAAATTATCCCAGCTTTCTCTGCACAGCGAGAGCTTTTAATATTTAGCATTGCTATCCTTTTCCTGTGTGTTTGTTAAAAAAATAGTTTTTATCTCTTTCACTTACTTCCCAGGAAAGTTCTTTTTTCCAAAAACCTGGTGGGGGAGGGCTGGGTGTAACCTGCCTTCTATCAGAGGATATTTTCCTCCAAATTTGTCCAAACCGGCACAGCCTGTCCTTTCCTGGGTCTCTGTTGCAGATGGAAGCTGCTGGTGCCATTGTCAGCTTGAAGCCCTCTTTTGATGCAAGCAGATGTTGCCAGGTGTGTTCAGCAGCTGTTGCTCAATGCTTATGCCAAGCTATTGTGTTCCTCATGGAACCAAGGAGCCATTGTGACACTGCAGGGGCTGATGGCATCAAGGAGGCAATTGTGACAGTACAGAACCTCCTAGAAACAAGGCTCCATTGTGACACCGTGGGGAATCATGGAATCAAGGAGCCCATTGTGACACGGCTGCATGGAACCAATGGTCCATGGTTACACGGCGGATTCAAGAAGAGCACGGTGACACCACGCAACATCACGGAACCATAGGTCCATTGTGACACAGCGGGGCCTCATGGAAACAAGGGGACCATTGTGGCAAAGCAGGGCCTAATGGAAGCATGGAGAGCATTGTGACACTAAGGAAACTCCTGGAACCAAGATGACCACTGGCACATAATGGAACCTCATGGAAGCAAGCCTCCACAATGACTTTGGAGGGCCTCAGGGACCAGAGGACCCATTGTGACACAGCAGGACCTGGTGGAACCAAGGAGCCTTTGTGATACTCCACATCCACATGGAAGCCAGGGTGCACTGAGACACAGCGGGGCCTTGTTGGAACCAAAGACACCTCTGCAAAAAGCAGGCTAGCTCATAGAAGCAAGGAGTCCATTGTTACAACGTAAAAGCTATGGAACCAAGGGACCATTGTGACACTGCGGGGCCTCATGGAACCAATTGTCCATGATGACAGTACGGATCAAAGGAGACCACGGTGACACTGCGGAACCTGATGGAACCAAGGAGCCATTGTGACACAGTGGGGCCTCATGGAATCAAGGAGACCATTGTGACCCAGGTGTTGCATGGGAAGGCAAGGAGCCATTGTGACACTTTGGGCTTCTTCCCTTGAGCTCTGCAGCTGGCTGTCCCAGCCCAGCGCACCATGTGCCACCTGCTCTCCTCAGGGCTCTGCCTGCACACAGCCCCAGGAGAAGTTTTCCTGTTTGCAAGGAAAGAATGGAAAAGCCGGAGCAGGTTTCCTAAACAACAAACCCCACTCAGGAGCCACATGCTCAGTACAGGCTGCCTGGAACGATGTCCCCTTTCTACAAGGGTCAGTGTGAGCAGGAATGAATGATCTCTGGGAGCAGAATTCTCGGAGTCTTTCCACTGAATTCTCTGTCCCTGTGTCTTGGGGTGACTTTATTGTGTGTATCCCCTATTGCTGCTCTATGCCCAGAAGTGAACTTTGTGCGTTTCTGTGCCTTTCAACTGAGCCTGAGAGGGGGGAGAGGAAAAAAAACCGGACAAACTTCTCAGAGCGTTTGTTCAAGGACACACATACACACTCCTCTGCATCCTGCTTGCAGCAAGAGAAAAGGAAGCAACTTTGTTTCTTTTTAGCCAGTTTTCAGCTCCTTTTCTCTGGGGGGAGATGGAGAGTTGAACTTTGTTTTCCTGGGACTTCGGGGGTTTTTTTTCCCTTCTTCTCTTCTTGACTCTTTCAACATCAGAGCACATTGGGAGAATTTTCTCCCGAGGTGGGGGCCCTGAATGTGGGCCCATGAGCCAGCTGCAAGGAGGAGGAGAGAGACTACACCTACGGAAGTGTTGGGGTTCCTCCCCCCTGCCATGAGGTCATGGGAGAGGGGACCCTGGGGTAGAGGCATGGCCTGGGCACGGGGGTCTCCCTGCTCCCTGCTCACATGTGCCCTAACCCTGTTCAGCACTGCTTATTTTGTGTTGCCTTGTGCGAGGAGGGCCCTGGTTGTGCCGTGATTGCTCAGTTCTTTGGCAGTGCCCCGCCCATGTGGCTGGAGAAGAAAGAGCTCTGAAACTTCTCTCAAGAATCGCTCCCTGTTTCTTTGCACGGGCCTCGCTGTCTATGGATGTTTCAGGAGACCCCACCGAAACACGGAAGGACTCTCAAATTCTCCCAGCTTTCTCTGCACAGCGAGAGGTTTTAATATTTAGCATTGTTATCCTTTTCCTGTGTGTTTGTTAAAAAAATAGGTTTTATCTCTTTCACTTTCTTCCCAGGAAAGTTCTTTTTTCCAAAAACCTGGTGGGGGAGGGCTGGGTGTAACCTGCCTTCTATAAGAGGATATTTTCCTCCACATTTGTCCAAACCGGCACAGCCTGTCCTTTCCTGGGTCTCTGTTGCAGATGGAAGCTGCTGGTGCCATTGTCAGCTTGAAGCCCTCTTTTGATGCAAGCAGATGTTGCCAGGTGTGTTCAGCAGCTGTTGCTCAATGCTTATGCCAAGCTATTGTGTTCCTCATGGAACCAAGGAGCCATTGTGACACTGCAGGGGCTGATGGCATCAAGGAGGCAATTGTGACAGTACAGAACCTCCTAGAAACAAGGCTCCATTGTGACACCGTGGGGAATCATGGAATCAAGGAGCCCATTGTGACACGGCTGCATGGAACCAATGGTCCATGGTTACACGGCGGATTCAAGAAGAGCACGGTGACACCACGCAACATCATGGAACCATAGGTCCATTGTGACACAGCGGGGCCTCATGGAAACAAGGGGACCATTGTGGCAAAGCAGGGCCTAATGGAAGCATGGAGGGCATTGTGACACTAAGGAAACTCCTGGAACCAAGATGACCACTGGCACATAATGGAACCTCCTGGAAGCAAGCCTCCACGATGGTTTTGGAGGGCCTCAGTGACCACAGGACCCATTGTGACACAGCAGGACCTGGTGGAACCAAGGAGCCTTTGTGATACTCCAGATCCACATGGAAGCCAGGGTGCACTGAGACACAGCGGGGCCTTGTTGGAACCAAAGACACCTCTGCAAAAAGCAGGCTAGCTCATAGAAGCAAGGAGTCCATTGTTACAACGTAAAAGCTATGGAAGCAAGGGACCATTGTGACACTGCGGGGCCTCATGGAACCAATTGTCCATGATGACAGTGCGGATCAAAGGAGACCATGGTGACACTGCGGAACCTGATGGAACCAAGGAGCCATTGTGACACAGTGGGGCCTCATGGAATCAAGGAGACCATTGTGACCCAGGTGTTGCATGTGAAGGCAAGGAGCCATTGTGACACTTTGGGCTTCTTCCCTTGAGCTCTGCAGCTGGCTGTCCCAGCCCAGCGCACCATGTGCCACCTGCTCTCCTCAGGGCTCTGCCTGCACACAGCCCCAGGAGAAGTTTTCCTGTTTGCAAGGAAAGAATGGAAAAGCCTGAGCAGGTTTCCTAAACAACAAACCCCACTCAGGAGCCACATGCTCAGTACAGGCTGCCTGGAACGATGTCCCCTTTCTACAAGGGTCAGTGTGAGCAGGAATGAATGATCTCTGGGAGCAGAATTCTCGGAGTCTTTCCACTGAATTCTCTGTCCCTGTGTCTTGGGGTGACTTTATCGTGTGTATCTCCTATTGCTGCTCTATGCCCAGAAGTGAACTTTGTGCGTTTCTGTGCCTTTCAACTGAGCCTGAGAGGGGGGAGAGGAAAAAAACCGGACAAACTTCTCAGAGCGTTTTTTCAAGGACACACATACACACTCCTCTGCATCCTGCTTGCAGCAAGAGCAGAGGAAGCAACTTGGTTTCTTTTTAGCCAGTTTTCAGCTCCTTTTCTCTGGGGGGAGATGGAGAGTTGAACTTTGTTTTCCTGGGACTTCGGGGGTTTTTTTTCCCTTCTTCTCTTCTTGACTCTTTCAACATCAGAGCACATTGGGAGAATTTTCTCCCGAGGTGGGGGCCCTGAATGTGGGCCCATGAGCCAGCTGCAAGGAGGAGGAGAGAGACTACACCTACGGAAGTGTTGGGGTTCCTCCCCCCTGCCATGAGGTCATGGGAGAGGGGACCCTGGGGTAGAGGCATGGCCTGGGCACGGGGGTCTCCCTGCTCCCTGCTCACATGTGCCCTAACCCTGTTCAGCACTGCTTATTTTGTGTTGCCTTGTGCGAGGAGGGCCCTGGTTGTGCTGTGATTGCTCAGTTCTTGGCAGTGCCCCGCCCATGTGGCTGGAGAAGAAAGAGCTCTGAAACTTCTCTCAAGAATCGCCCCCTGTTTCTTTGCACGGGCCTCGCTGTCTATGGATGTTTCAGGAGACCCCACCGAAACACGGAAGGACTCTCAAATTATCCCAGCTTTCTCTGCACAGCAAGAGCTTTTAATATTTAGCATTGCTATCCTTTTCCTGTGTGTTTGTTAAAAAAATAGTTTTTATCTCTTTCACTTTCTTCCCAGGAAAGTTCTTTTTTCCAAAAACCTGGTGGGGGAGGGCTGGGTGTAACCTGCCTTCTATCAGAGGATATTTTCCTCCAAATTTGTCCAAACCGGCACAGCCTGTCCTTTCCTGGGTCTCTGTTGCAGATGGAAGCTGCTGGTGCCATTGTCAGCTTGAAGCCCTCTTTTGATGCAAGCAGATGTTGCCAGGTGTGTTCAGCAGCTGTTGCTCAATGCTTATGCCAAGCTATTGTG
Organism: Aphelocoma coerulescens; assembly: GCF_041296385.1. Classification (NCBI taxonomy): domain Eukaryota; kingdom Metazoa; phylum Chordata; class Aves; order Passeriformes; family Corvidae; genus Aphelocoma; species Aphelocoma coerulescens. The sequence goes on along the minus strand of NW_027184024.1, from coordinate 587,892 downwards.
TTCCTCATGGAACCAAGGAGCCATTGTGACACTGCAGGGGCTGATGGCATCAAGGAGGCAATTGTGACAGTACAGAACCTCCTAGAAACAAGGCTCCATTGTGACACCGTGGGGAATCATGGAATCAAGGAGCCCATTGTGACACGGCTGCATGGAACCAATGGTCCATGGTTACACTGCGGATTCAAGAAGAGCACGGTGACACCACACAACATCATGGAACCATAGGTCCATTGTGACACAGCGGGGCCGCATGGAAACACGGGGACCATTGTGGCAAAGCAGGGCCTAATGGAAGCATGGAGAGCATTGTGACACTAAGGAAACTCCTGGAACCAAGATGACCACTGGCACATAATGGAACCTCATGGAAGCAAGCCTCCACAATGACTTTGGAGGGCCTCGGGGACCACAGGACCCATTGTGACACAGCAGGACCTGGTGGAACCAAGGAGCCTTTGTGATACTCCACATCCACATGGAAGCCAGGGTGCACTGAGACACAGCGGGGCCTTGTTGGAACCAAAGACACCTCTGCAAAAAGCAGGCTAGCTCATAGAAGCAAGGAGTCCATTGTTACAACGTAAAAGCTATGGAAGCAAGGGACCATTGTGACACTGCGGGGCCTCATGGAACCAATTGTCCATGATGACAGTGCGGATCAAAGGAGACCATGGTGACACTGCGGAACCTGATGGAACCAAGGAGCCATTGTGACACAGTGGGGCCTCATGGAATCAAGGAGACCATTGTGACCCAGGTGTTGCATGGGAAGGCAAGGAGCCATTGTGACACTTTGGGCTTCTTCCCTTGAGCTCTGCAGCTGGCTGTCCCAGCCCAGCGCACCATGTGCCACCTGCTCTCCTCAGGGCTCTGCCTGCACACAGCCCCAGGAGAAGTTTTCCTGTTTGCAAGGAAAGAATGGAAAAGCCGGAGCAGGTTTCCTAAACAACAAACCCCACTCAGGAGCCACATGCTCAGTACAGGCTGCCTGGAACGATGTCCCCTTTCTACAAGGGTCAGTGTGAGCAGGAATGAATGATCTCTGGGAGCAGAATTCTCGGAGTCTTTCCACTGAATTCTCTGTCCCTGTGTCTTGGGGTGACTTTATTGTGTGTATCCCCTATTGCTGCTCTATGCCCAGAAGTGAACTTTGTGCGTTTCTGTGCCTTTCAACTGAGCCTGAGAGGGGGGAGAGGAAAAAAAACCGGACAAACTTCTCAGAGCGTTTGTTCAAGGACACACATACACACTCCTCTGCATCCTGCTTGCAGCAAGAGAAAAGGAAGCAACTTTGTTTCTTTTTAGCCAGTTTTCAGCTCCTTTTCTCTGGGGGGAGATGGAGAGTTGAACTTTGTTTTCCTGGGACTTCGGGGGTTTTTTTTCCCTTCTTCTCTTCTTGACTCTTTCAACATCAGAGCACATTGGGAGAATTTTCTCCCGAGGTGGGGGCCCTGAATGTGGGCCCATGAGCCAGCTGCAAGGAGGAGGAGAGAGACTACACCTACGGAAGTGTTGGGGTTCCTCCCCCCTGCCATGAGGTCATGGGAGAGGGGACCCTGGGGTAGAGGCATGGCCTGGGCACGGGGGTCTCCCTGCTCCCTGCTCACATGTGTCCTAACCCTGTTCAGCACTGCTTATTTTGTGTTGCCTTGTGCGAGGAGGGCCCTGGTTGTGCCGTGATTGCTCAGTTCTTTGGCAGTGCCCCGCCCATGTGGCTGGAGAAGAAAGAGCTCTGAAACTTCTCTCAAGAATCGCTCCCTGTTTCTTTGCACGGGCCTCGCTGTCTATGGATGTTTCAGGAGACCCCACCGAAACACGGAAGGACTCTCAAATTCTCCCAGCTTTCTCTGCACAGCGAGAGGTTTTAATATTTAGCATTGTTATCCTTTTCCTGTGTGTTTGTTAAAAAAATAGGTTTTATCTCTTTCACTTTCTTCCCAGGAAAGTTCTTTTTTCCAAAAACCTGGTGGGGGAGGGCTGGGTGTAACCTGCCTTCTATAAGAGGATATTTTCCTCCACATTTGTCCAAACCGGCACAGCCTGTCCTTTCCTGGGTCTCTGTTGCAGATGGAAGCTGCTGGTGCCATTGTCAGCTTGAAGCCCTCTTTTGATGCAAGCAGATGTTGCCAGGTGTGTTCAGCAGCTGTTGCTCAATGCTTATGCCAAGCTATTGTGTTCCTCATGGAACCAAGGAGCCATTGTGACACTGCAGGGGCTGATGGCATCAAGGAGGCAATTGTGACAGTACAGAACCTCCTAGAAACAAGGCTCCATTGTGACACCGTGGGGAATCATGGAATCAAGGAGCCCATTGTGACACGGCTGCATGGAACCAATGGTCCATGGTTACACGGCGGATTCAAGAAGAGCACGGTGACACCACGCAACATCATGGAACCATAGGTCCATTGTGACACAGCGGGGCCTCATGGAAACAAGGGGACCATTGTGGCAAAGCAGGGCCTAATGGAAGCATGGAGGGCATTGTGACACTAAGGAAACTCCTGGAACCAAGATGACCACTGGCACATAATGGAACCTCCTGGAAGCAAGCCTCCACGATGGTTTTGGAGGGCCTCAGTGACCACAGGACCCATTGTGACACAGCAGGACCTGGTGGAACCAAGGAGCCTTTGTGATACTCCAGATCCACATGGAAGCCAGGGTGCACTGAGACACAGCGGGGCCTTGTTGGAACCAAAGACACCTCTGCAAAAAGCAGGCTAGCTCATAGAAGCAAGGAGTCCATTGTTACAACGTAAAAGCTATGGAAGCAAGGGACCATTGTGACACTGCGGGGCCTCATGGAACCAATTGTCCATGATGACAGTGCGGATCAAAGGAGACCATGGTGACACTGCGGAACCTGATGGAACCAAGGAGCCATTGTGACACAGTGGGGCCTCATGGAATCAAGGAGACCATTGTGACCCAGGTGTTGCATGTGAAGGCAAGGAGCCATTGTGACACTTTGGGCTTCTTCCCTTGAGCTCTGCAGCTGGCTGTCCCAGCCCAGCGCACCATGTGCCACCTGCTCTCCTCAGGGCTCTGCCTGCACACAGCCCCAGGAGAAGTTTTCCTGTTTGCAAGGAAAGAATGGAAAAGCCTGAGCAGGTTTCCTAAACAACAAACCCCACTCAGGAGCCACATGCTCAGTACAGGCTGCCTGGAACGATGTCCCCTTTCTACAAGGGTCAGTGTGAGCAGGAATGAATGATCTCTGGGAGCAGAATTCTCGGAGTCTTTCCACTGAATTCTCTGTCCCTGTGTCTTGGGGTGACTTTATCGTGTGTATCCCCTATTGCTGCTCTATGCCCAGAAGTGAACTTTGTGCGTTTCTGTGCCTTTCAACTGAGCCTGAGAGGGGGGAGAGGAAAAAAACCGGACAAACTTCTCAGAGCGTTTTTTCAAGGACACACATACACACTCCTCTGCATCCTGCTTGCAGCAAGAGCAGAGGAAGCAACTTGGTTTCTTTTTAGCCAGTTTTCAGCTCCTTTTCTCTGGGGGGAGATGGAGAGTTGAACTTTGTTTTCCTGGGACTTCGGGGGTTTTTTTTCCCTTCTTCTCTTCTTGACTCTTTCAACATCAGAGCACATTGGGAGAATTTTCTCCCGAGGTGGGGGCCCTGAATGTGGGCCCATGAGCCAGCTGCAAGGAGGAGGAGAGAGACTACACCTACGGAAGTGTTGGGGTTCCTCCCCCCTGCCATGAGGTCATGGGAGAGGGGACCCTGGGGTAGAGGCATGGCCTGGGCACGGGGGTCTCCCTGCTCCCTGCTCACATGTGCCCTAACCCTGTTCAGCACTGCTTATTTTGTGTTGCCTTGTGCGAGGAGGGCCCTGGTTGTGCTGTGATTGCTCAGTTCTTGGCAGTGCCCCGCCCATGTGGCTGGAGAAGAAAGAGCTCTGAAACTTCTCTCAAGAATCGCCCCCTGTTTCTTTGCACGGGCCTCGCTGTCTATGGATGTTTCAGGAGACCCCACCGAAACACGGAAGGACTCTCAAATTATCCCAGCTTTCTCTGCACAGCAAGAGCTTTTAATATTTAGCATTGCTATCCTTTTCCTGTGTGTTTGTTAAAAAAATAGTTTTTATCTCTTTCACTTTCTTCCCAGGAAAGTTCTTTTTTCCAAAAACCTGGTGGGGGAGGGCTGGGTGTAACCTGCCTTCTATCAGAGGATATTTTCCTCCAAATTTGTCCAAACCGGCACAGCCTGTCCTTTCCTGGGTCTCTGTTGCAGATGGAAGCTGCTGGTGCCATTGTCAGCTTGAAGCCCTCTTTTGATGCAAGCAGATGTTGCCAGGTGTGTTCAGCAGCTGTTGCTCAATGCTTATGCCAAGCTATTGTGTTCCTCATGGAACCAAGGAGCCATTGTGACACTGCAGGGGCTGATGGCATCAAGGAGGCAATTGTGACAGTACAGAACCTCCTAGAAACAAGGCTCCATTGTGACACCGTGGGGAATCATGGAATCAAGGAGCCCATTGTGACACGGCTGCATGGAACCAATGGTCCATGGTTACACGGCGGATTCAAGAAGAGCACGGTGACACCACGCAACATCATGGAACCATAGGTCCATTGTGACACAGCGGGGCCGCATGGAAACACGGGGACCATTGTGGCAAAGCAGGGCCTAATGGAAGCATGGAGAGCATTGTGACACTAAGGAAACTCCTGGAACCAAGATGACCACTGGCACATAATGGAACCTCATGGAAGCAAGCCTCCACAATGACTTTGGAGGGCCTCGGGGACCACAGGACCCATTGTGACACAGCAGGACCTGGTGGAACCAAGGAGCCTTTGTGATACTCCACATCCACATGGAAGCCAGGGTGCACTGAGACACAGCGGGGCCTTGTTGGAACCAAAGACACCTCTGCAAAAAGCAGGCTAGCTCATAGAAGCAAGGAGTCCATTGTTACGACGTAAAAGCTATGGAAGCAAGGGACCATTGTGACACTGCGGGGCCTCATGGAACCAATTGTCCATGATGACAGTGCGGATCAAAGGAGACCATGGTGACACTGCGGAACCTGATGGAACCAAGGAGCCATTGTGACACAGTGGGGCCTCATGGAATCAAGGAGACCATTGTGACCCAGGTGTTGCATGGGAAGGCAAGGAGCCATTGTGACACTTTGGGCTTCTTCCCTTGAGCTCTGCAGCTGGCTGTCCCAGCCCAGCGCACCATGTGCCACCTGCTCTCCTCAGGGCTCTGCCTGCACACAGCCCCAGGAGAAGTTTTCCTGTTTGCAAGGAAAGAATGGAAAAGCCGGAGCAGGTTTCCTAAACAACAAACCCCACTCAGGAGCCACATGCTCAGTACAGGCTGCCTGGAACGATGTCCCCTTTCTACAAGGGTCAGTGTGAGCAGGAATGAATGATCTCTGGGAGCAGAATTCTCGGAGTCTTTCCACTGAATTCTCTGTCCCTGTGTCTTGGGGTGACTTTATTGTGTGTATCCCCTATTGCTGCTCTATGCCCAGAAGTGAACTTTGTGCGTTTCTGTGCCTTTCAACTGAGCCTGAGAGGGGGGAGAGGAAAAAAAACCGGACAAACTTCTCAGAGCGTTTGTTCAAGGACACACATACACACTCCTCTGCATCCTGCTTGCAGCAAGAGAAAAGGAAGCAACTTTGTTTCTTTTTAGCCAGTTTTCAGCTCCTTTTCTCTGGGGGGAGATGGAGAGTTGAACTTTGTTTTCCTGGGACTTCGGGGGTTTTTTTTCCCTTCTTCTCTTCTTGACTCTTTCAACATCAGAGCACATTGGGAGAATTTTCTCCCGAGGTGGGGGCCCTGAATGTGGGCCCATGAGCCAGCTGCAAGGAGGAGGAGAGAGACTACACCTACGGAAGTGTTGGGGTTCCTCCCCCCTGCCATGAGGTCATGGGAGAGGGGACCCTGGGGTAGAGGCATGGCCTGGGCACGGGGGTCTCCCTGCTCCCTGCTCACATGTGCCCTAACCCTGTTCAGCACTGCTTATTTTGTGTTGCCTTGTGCGAGGAGGGCCCTGGTTGTGCCGTGATTGCTCAGTTCTTTGGCAGTGCCCCGCCCATGTGGCTGGAGAAGAAAGAGCTCTGAAACTTCTCTCAAGAATCGCTCCCTGTTTCTTTGCACGGGCCTCGCTGTCTATGGATGTTTCAGGAGACCCCACCGAAACACGGAAGGACTCTCAAATTCTCCCAGCTTTCTCTGCACAGCGAGAGGTTTTAATATTTAGCATTGTTATCCTTTTCCTGTGTGTTTGTTAAAAAAATAGGTTTTATCTCTTTCACTTTCTTCCCAGGAAAGTTCTTTTTTCCAAAAACCTGGTGGGGGAGGGCTGGGTGTAACCTGCCTTCTATAAGAGGATATTTTCCTCCACATTTGTCCAAACCGGCACAGCCTGTCCTTTCCTGGGTCTCTGTTGCAGATGGAAGCTGCTGGTGCCATTGTCAGCTTGAAGCCCTCTTTTGATGCAAGCAGATGTTGCCAGGTGTGTTCAGCAGCTGTTGCTCAATGCTTATGCCAAGCTATTGTGTTCCTCATGGAACCAAGGAGCCATTGTGACACTGCAGGGGCTGATGGCATCAAGGAGGCAATTGTGACAGTACAGAACCTCCTAGAAACAAGGCTCCATTGTGACACCGTGGGGAATCATGGAATCAAGGAGCCCATTGTGACACGGCTGCATGGAACCAATGGTCCATGGTTACACGGCGGATTCAAGAAGAGCACGGTGACACCACGCAACATCATGGAACCATAGGTCCATTGTGACACAGCGGGGCCTCATGGAAACAAGGGGACCATTGTGGCAAAGCAGGGCCTAATGGAAGCATGGAGGGCATTGTGACACTAAGGAAACTCCTGGAACCAAGATGACCACTGGCACATAATGGAACCTCCTGGAAGCAAGCCTCCACGATGGTTTTGGAGGGCCTCAGTGACCACAGGACCCATTGTGACACAGCAGGACCTGGTGGAACCAAGGAGCCTTTGTGATACTCCAGATCCACATGGAAGCCAGGGTGCACTGAGACACAGCGGGGCCTTGTTGGAACCAAAGACACCTCTGCAAAAAGCAGGCTAGCTCATAGAAGCAAGGAGTCCATTGTTACAACGTAAAAGCTATGGAAGCAAGGGACCATTGTGACACTGCGGGGCCTCATGGAACCAATTGTCCATGATGACAGTGCGGATCAAAGGAGACCATGGTGACACTGCGGAACCTGATGGAACCAAGGAGCCATTGTGACACAGTGGGGCCTCATGGAATCAAGGAGACCATTGTGACCCAGGTGTTGCATGTGAAGGCAAGGAGCCATTGTGACACTTTGGGCTTCTTCCCTTGAGCTCTGCAGCTGGCTGTCCCAGCCCAGCGCACCATGTGCCACCTGCTCTCCTCAGGGCTCTGCCTGCACACAGCCCCAGGAGAAGTTTTCCTGTTTGCAAGGAAAGAATGGAAAAGCCTGAGCAGGTTTCCTAAACAACAAACCCCACTCAGGAGCCACATGCTCAGTACAGGCTGCCTGGAACGATGTCCCCTTTCTACAAGGGTCAGTGTGAGCAGGAATGAATGATCTCTGGGAGCAGAATTCTCGGAGTCTTTCCACTGAATTCTCTGTCCCTGTGTCTTGGGGTGACTTTATCGTGTGTATCCCCTATTGCTGCTCTATGCCCAGAAGTGAACTTTGTGCGTTTCTGTGCCTTTCAACTGAGCCTGAGAGGGGGGAGAGGAAAAAAACCGGACAAACTTCTCAGAGCGTTTGTTCAAGGACACACATACACACTCCTCTGCATCCTGCTTGCAGCAAGAGCAGAGGAAGCAACTTGGTTTCTTTTTAGCCAGTTTTCAGCTCCTTTTCTCTGGGGGGAGATGGAGAGTTGAACTTTGTTTTCCTGGGACTTCGGGGGGTTTTTTTCCCTTCTTCTCTTCTTGACTCTTTCAACATCAGAGCACATTGGGAGAATTTTCTCCCGAGGTGGGGGCCCTGAATGTGGGCCCATGAGCCAGCTGCAAGGAGGAGGAGAGAGACTACACCTACGGAAGTGTTGGGGTTCCTCCCCCCTGCCATGAGGTCATGGGAGAGGGGACCCTGGGGTAGAGGCATGGCCTGGGCACGGGGGTCTCCCTGCTCCCTGCTCACATGTGCCCTAACCCTGTTCAGCACTGCTTATTTTGTGTTGCCTTGTGCGAGGAGGGCCCTGGTTGTGCTGTGATTGCTCAGTTCTTGGCAGTGCCCCGCCCATGTGGCTGGAGAAGAAAGAGCTCTGAAACTTCTCTCAAGAATCGCCCCCTGTTTCTTTGCACGGGCCTCGCTGTCTATGGATGTTTCAGGAGACCCCACCGAAACACGGAAGGACTCTCAAATTATCCCAGCTTTCTCTGCACAGCAAGAGCTTTTAATATTTAGCATTGCTATCCTTTTCCTGTGTGTTTGTTAAAAAAATAGTTTTTATCTCTTTCACTTTCTTCCCAGGAAAGTTCTTTTTTCCAAAAACCTGGTGGGGGAGGGCTGGGTGTAACCTGCCTTCTATCAGAGGATATTTTCCTCCAAATTTGTCCAAACCGGCACAGCCTGTCCTTTCCTGGGTCTCTGTTGCAGATGGAAGCTGCTGGTGCCATTGTCAGCTTGAAGCCCTCTTTTGATGCAAGCAGATGTTGCCAGGTGTGTTCAGCAGCTGTTGCTCAATGCTTATGCCAAGCTATTGTGTTCCTCATGGAACCAAGGAGCCATTGTGACACTGCAGGGGCTGATGGCATCAAGGAGGCAATTGTGACAGTACAGAACCTCCTAGAAACAAGGCTCCATTGTGACACCGTGGGGAATCATGGAATCAAGGAGCCCATTGTGACACGGCTGCATGGAACCAATGGTCCATGGTTACACGGCGGATTCAAGAAGAGCACGGTGACACCACGCAACATCATGGAACCATAGGTCCATTGTGACACAGCGGGGCCGCATGGAAACACGGGGACCATTGTGGCAAAGCAGGGCCTAATGGAAGCATGGAGAGCATTGTGACACTAAGGAAACTCCTGGAACCAAGATGACCACTGGCACATAATGGAACCTCATGGAAGCAAGCCTCCACAATGACTTTGGAGGGCCTCGGGGACCACAGGACCCATTGTGACACAGCAGGACCTGGTGGAACCAAGGAGCCTTTGTGATACTCCACATCCACATGGAAGCCAGGGTGCACTGAGACACAGCGGGGCCTTGTTGGAACCAAAGACACCTCTGCAAAAAGCAGGCTAGCTCATAGAAGCAAGGAGTCCATTGTTACAACGTAAAAGCTATGGAAGCAAGGGACCATTGTGACACTGCGGGGCCTCATGGAACCAATTGTCCATGATGACAGTGCGGATCAAAGGAGACCATGGTGACACTGCGGAACCTGATGGAACCAAGGAGCCATTGTGACACAGTGGGGCCTCATGGAATCAAGGAGACCATTGTGACCCAGGTGTTGCATGGGAAGGCAAGGAGCCATTGTGACACTTTGGGCTTCTTCCCTTGAGCTCTGCAGCTGGCTGTCCCAGCCCAGCGCACCATGTGCCACCTGCTCTCCTCAGGGCTCTGCCTGCACACAGCCCCAGGAGAAGTTTTCCTGTTTGGAAGGAAAGAATGGAAAAGCCGGAGCAGGTTTCCTAAACAACAAACCCTACTCAGGAGCCACATGCTCAGTACAGGCTGCCTGGAACGATGTCCCCTTTCTACAAGGGTCAGGGTGAGCAGGAATGAATGATCTCTGGGAGCAGAATTCTCGGAGTCTTTCCACTGAATTCTCTGTCCCTGTGTCTTGGGGTGACTTTATTGTGTGTATCCCCTATTGCTGCTCTATGCCCAGAAGTGAACTTTGTGCATTTCTGTGCCTTTCAACTGAGCCTGAGAGGGGGGAGAGGAAAAAAAACCGGACAAACTTCTCAGAGCGTTTGTTCAAGGACACACATACACACTCCTCTGCATCCTGCTTGCAGCAAGAGCAGAGGAAGCAACTTGGTTTCTTTTTTGCCAGTTTTCAGCTCCTTTTCTCTGGGGGGAGATGGAGAGTTGAACTTTGTTTTCCTGGGACTTCGGGGGGTTTTTTTCCCTTCTTCTCTTCTTGACTCTTTCAACATCAGAGCACATTGGGAGAATTTTCTCCCGAGGTGGGGGCCCTGAATGTGGGCCCATGAGCCAGCTGCAAGGAGGAGGAGAGAGACTACACCTACGGAAGTGTTGGGGTTCCTCCCCCCTGCCATGAGGTCATGGGAGAGGGGACCCTGGGGTAGAGGCATGGCCTGGGCACGGGGGTCTCCCTGCTCCCTGCTCACATGTGCCCTAACCCTGTTCAGCACTGCTTATTTTGTGTTGCCCTGTGCCAGGAGGGCCCTGGTTGTGCCGTGATTGCTCAGTTCTTTGGCAGTGCCCCGCCCATGTGGCTGGAGAAGAAAGAGCTCTGAAACTTCTCTCAAGAATCGCTCCCTGTTTCTTTGCACGGGCCTCGCTGTCTATGGATGTTTCAGGAGACCCCACCGAAACACGGAAGGACTCTCAAATTCTCCCAGCTTTCTCTGCACAGCGAGAGGTTTTAATATTTAGCATTGTTATCCTTTTCCTGTGTGTTTGTTAAAAAAATAGGTTTTATCTCTTTCACTTTCTTCCCAGGAAAGTTCTTTTTTCCAAAAACCTGGTGGGGGAGGGCTGGGTGTAACCTGCCTTCTATCAGAGGATATTTTCCTCCACATTTGTCCAAACCGGCACAGCCTGTCCTTTCCTGGGTCTCTGTTGCAGATGGAAGCTGCTGGTGCCATTGTCAGCTTGAAGCCCTCTTTTGATGCAAGCAGATGTTGCCAGGTGTGTTCAGCAGCTGTTGCTCAATGCTTATGCCAAGCTATTGTGTTCCTCATGGAACCAAGGAGCCATTGTGACACTGCAGGGGCTGATGGCATCAAGGAGGCAATTGTGACAGTACAGAACCTCCTAGAAACAAGGCTCCATTGTGACACCGTGGGGAATCATGGAATCAAGGAGCCCATTGTGACACGGCTGCATGGAACCAATGGTCCATGGTTACACGGCGGATTCAAGAAGAGCACGGTGACACCACGCAACATCATGGAACCATAGGTCCATTGTGACACAGCGGGGCCTCATGGAAACAAGGGGACCATTGTGGCAAAGCAGGGCCTAATGGAAGCATGGAGGGCATTGTGACACTAAGGAAACTCCTGGAACCAAGATGACCACTGGCACATAATGGAACCTCCTGGAAGCAAGCCTCCACGATGGTTTTGGAGGGCCTCAGTGACCACAGGACCCATTGTGACACAGCAGGACCTGGTGGAACCAAGGAGCCTTTGTGATACTCCAGATCCACATGGAAGCCAGGGTGCACTGAGACACAGCGGGGCCTTGTTGGAACCAAAGACACCTCTGCAAAAAGCAGGCTAGCTCATAGAAGCAAGGAGTCCATTGTTACAACGTAAAAGCTATGGAAGCAAGGGACCATTGTGACACTGCGGGGCCTCATGGAACCAATTGTCCATGATGACAGTGCGGATCAAAGGAGACCATGGTGACACTGCGGAACCTGATGGAACCAAGGAGCCATTGTGACACAGTGGGGCCTCATGGAATCAAGGAGACCATTGTGACCCAGGTGTTGCATGTGAAGGCAAGGAGCCATTGTGACACTTTGGGCTTCTTCCCTTGAGCTCTGCAGCTGGCTGTCCCAGCCCAGCGCACCATGTGCCACCTGCTCTCCTCAGGGCTCTGCCTGCACACAGCCCCAGGAGAAGTTTTCCTGTTTGCAAGGAAAGAATGGAAAAGCCTGAGCAGGTTTCCTAAACAACAAACCCCACTCAGGAGCCACATGCTCAGTACAGGCTGCCTGGAACGATGTCCCCTTTCTACAAGGGTCAGTGTGAGCAGGAATGAATGATCTCTGGGAGCAGAATTCTCGGAGTCTTTCCACTGAATTCTCTGTCCCTGTGTCTTGGGGTGACTTTATCGTGTGTATCTCCTATTGCTGCTCTATGCCCAGAAGTGAACTTTGTGCGTTTCTGTGCCTTTCAACTGAGCCTGAGAGGGGGGAGAGGAAAAAAACCGGACAAACTTCTCAGAGCGTTTTTTCAAGGACACACATACACACTCCTCTGCATCCTGCTTGCAGCAAGAGCAGAGGAAGCAACTTGGTTTCTTTTTAGCCAGTTTTCAGCTCCTTTTCTCTGGGGGGAGATGGAGAGTTGAACTTTGTTTTCCTGGGACTTCGGGGGTTTTTTTTCCCTTCTTCTCTTCTTGACTCTTTCAACATCAGAGCACATTGGGAGAATTTTCTCCCGAGGTGGGGGCCCTGAATGTGGGCCCATGAGCCAGCTGCAAGGAGGAGGAGAGAGACTACACCTACGGAAGTGTTGGGGTTCCTCCCCCCTGCCATGAGGTCATGGGAGAGGGGACCCTGGGGTAGAGGCATGGCCTGGGCACGGGGGTCTCCCTGCTCCCTGCTCACATGTGCCCTAACCCTGTTCAGCACTGCTTATTTTGTGTTGCCTTGTGCGAGGAGGGCCCTGGTTGTGCTGTGATTGCTCAGTTCTTGGCAGTGCCCCGCCCATGTGGCTGGAGAAGAAAGAGCTCTGAAACTTCTCTCAAGAATCGCCCCCTGTTTCTTTGCACGGGCCTCGCTGTCTATGGATGTTTCAGGAGACCCCACCGAAACACGGAAGGACTCTCAAATTATCCCAGCTTTCTCTGCACAGCAAGAGCTTTTAATATTTAGCATTGCTATCCTTTTCCTGTGTGTTTGTTAAAAAAATAGTTTTTATCTCTTTCACTTTCTTCCCAGGAAAGTTCTTTTTTCCAAAAACCTGGTGGGGGAGGGCTGGGTGTAACCTGCCTTCTATCAGAGGATATTTTCCTCCAAATTTGTCCAAACCGGCACAGCCTGTCCTTTCCTGGGTCTCTGTTGCAGATGGAAGCTGCTGGTGCCATTGTCAGCTTGAAGCCCTCTTTTGATGCAAGCAGATGTTGCCAGGTGTGTTCAGCAGCTGTTGCTCAATGCTTATGCCAAGCTATTGTGTTCCTCATGGAACCAAGGAGCCATTGTGACACTGCAGGGGCTGATGGCATCAAGGAGGCAATTGTGACAGTACAGAACCTCCTAGAAACAAGGCTCCATTGTGACACCGTGGGGAATCATGGAATCAAGGAGCCCATTGTGACACGGCTGCATGGAACCAATGGTCCATGGTTACACGGCGGATTCAAGAAGAGCACGGTGACACCACACAACATCATGGAACCATAGGTCCATTGTGACACAGCGGGGCCGCATGGAAACACGGGGACCATTGTGGCAAAGCAGGGCCTAATGGAAGCATGGAGAGCATTGTGACACTAAGGAAACTCCTGGAACCAAGATGACCACTGGCACATAATGGAACCTCATGGAAGCAAGCCTCCACAATGACTTTGGAGGGCCTCGGGGACCACAGGACCCATTGTGACACAGCAGGACCTGGTGGAACCAAGGAGCCTTTGTGATACTCCACATCCACATGGAAGCCAGGGTGCACTGAGACACAGCGGGGCCTTGTTGGAACCAAAGACACCTCTGCAAAAAGCAGGCTAGCTCATAGAAGCAAGGAGTCCATTGTTACAACGTAAAAGCTATGGAAGCAAGGGACCATTGTGACACTGCGGGGCCTCATGGAACCAATTGTCCATGATGACAGTGCGGATCAAAGGAGACCATGGTGACACTGCGGAACCTGATGGAACCAAGGAGCCATTGTGACACAGTGGGGCCTCATGGAATCAAGGAGACCATTGTGACCCAGGTGTTGCATGGGAAGGCAAGGAGCCATTGTGACACTTTGGGCTTCTTCCCTTGAGCTCTGCAGCTGGCTGTCCCAGCCCAGCGCACCATGTGCCACCTGCTCTCCTCAGGGCTCTGCCTGCACACAGCCCCAGGAGAAGTTTTCCTGTTTGCAAGGAAAGAATGGAAAAGCCGGAGCAGGTTTCCTAAACAACAAACCCCACTCAGGAGCCACATGCTCAGTACAGGCTGCCTGGAACGATGTCCCCTTTCTACAAGGGTCAGTGTGAGCAGGAATGAATGATCTCTGGGAGCAGAATTCTCGGAGTCTTTCCACTGAATTCTCTGTCCCTGTGTCTTGGGGTGACTTTATTGTGTGTATCCCCTATTGCTGCTCTATGCCCAGAAGTGAACTTTGTGCGTTTCTGTGCCTTTCAACTGAGCCTGAGAGGGGGGAGAGGAAAAAAAACCGGACAAACTTCTCAGAGCGTTTGTTCAAGGACACACATACACACTCCTCTGCATCCTGCTTGCAGCAAGAGAAAAGGAAGCAACTTTGTTTCTTTTTAGCCAGTTTTCAGCTCCTTTTCTCTGGGGGGAGATGGAGAGTTGAACTTTGTTTTCCTGGGACTTCGGGGGTTTTTTTTCCCTTCTTCTCTTCTTGACTCTTTCAACATCAGAGCACATTGGGAGAATTTTCTCCCGAGGTGGGGGCCCTGAATGTGGGCCCATGAGCCAGCTGCAAGGAGGAGGAGAGAGACTACACCTACGGAAGTGTTGGGGTTCCTCCCCCCTGCCATGAGGTCATGGGAGAGGGGACCCTGGGGTAGAGGCATGGCCTGGGCACGGGGGTCTCCCTGCTCCCTGCTCACATGTGTCCTAACCCTGTTCAGCACTGCTTATTTTGTGTTGCCTTGTGCGAGGAGGGCCCTGGTTGTGCCGTGATTGCTCAGTTCTTTGGCAGTGCCCCGCCCATGTGGCTGGAGAAGAAAGAGCTCTGAAACTTCTCTCAAGAATCGCTCCCTGTTTCTTTGCACGGGCCTCGCTGTCTATGGATGTTTCAGGAGACCCCACCGAAACACGGAAGGACTCTCAAATTCTCCCAGCTTTCTCTGCACAGCGAGAGGTTTTAATATTTAGCATTGTTATCCTTTTCCTGTGTGTTTGTTAAAAAAATAGGTTTTATCTCTTTCACTTTCTTCCCAGGAAAGTTCTTTTTTCCAAAAACCTGGTGGGGGAGGGCTGGGTGTAACCTGCCTTCTATAAGAGGATATTTTCCTCCACATTTGTCCAAACCGGCACAGCCTGTCCTTTCCTGGGTCTCTGTTGCAGATGGAAGCTGCTGGTGCCATTGTCAGCTTGAAGCCCTCTTTTGATGCAAGCAGATGTTGCCAGGTGTGTTCAGCAGCTGTTGCTCAATGCTTATGCCAAGCTATTGTGTTCCTCATGGAACCAAGGAGCCATTGTGACACTGCAGGGGCTGATGGCATCAAGGAGGCAATTGTGACAGTACAGAACCTCCTAGAAACAAGGCTCCATTGTGACACCGTGGGGAATCATGGAATCAAGGAGCCCATTGTGACACGGCTGCATGGAACCAATGGTCCATGGTTACACGGCGGATTCAAGAAGAGCACGGTGACACCACGCAACATCATGGAACCATAGGTCCATTGTGACACAGCGGGGCCTCATGGAAACAAGGGGACCATTGTGGCAAAGCAGGGCCTAATGGAAGCATGGAGGGCATTGTGACACTAAGGAAACTCCTGGAACCAAGATGACCACTGGCACATAATGGAACCTCCTGGAAGCAAGCCTCCACGATGGTTTTGGAGGGCCTCAGTGACCACAGGACCCATTGTGACACAGCAGGACCTGGTGGAACCAAGGAGCCTTTGTGATACTCCAGATCCACATGGAAGCCAGGGTGCACTGAGACACAGCGGGGCCTTGTTGGAACCAAAGACACCTCTGCAAAAAGCAGGCTAGCTCATAGAAGCAAGGAGTCCATTGTTACAACGTAAAAGCTATGGAAGCAAGGGACCATTGTGACACTGCGGGGCCTCATGGAACCAATTGTCCATGATGACAGTGCGGATCAAAGGAGACCATGGTGACACTGCGGAACCTGATGGAACCAAGGAGCCATTGTGACACAGTGGGGCCTCATGGAATCAAGGAGACCATTGTGACCCAGGTGTTGCATGTGAAGGCAAGGAGCCATTGTGACACTTTGGGCTTCTTCCCTTGAGCTCTGCAGCTGGCTGTCCCAGCCCAGCGCACCATGTGCCACCTGCTCTCCTCAGGGCTCTGCCTGCACACAGCCCCAGGAGAAGTTTTCCTGTTTGCAAGGAAAGAATGGAAAAGCCTGAGCAGGTTTCCTAAACAACAAACCCCACTCAGGAGCCACATGCTCAGTACAGGCTGCCTGGAACGATGTCCCCTTTCTACAAGGGTCAGTGTGAGCAGGAATGAATGATCTCTGGGAGCAGAATTCTCGGAGTCTTTCCACTGAATTCTCTGTCCCTGTGTCTTGGGGTGACTTTATCGTGTGTATCCCCTATTGCTGCTCTATGCCCAGAAGTGAACTTTGTGCGTTTCTGTGCCTTTCAACTGAGCCTGAGAGGGGGGAGAGGAAAAAAACCGGACAAACTTCTCAGAGCGTTTTTTCAAGGACACACATACACACTCCTCTGCATCCTGCTTGCAGCAAGAGCAGAGGAAGCAACTTGGTTTCTTTTTAGCCAGTTTTCAGCTCCTTTTCTCTGGGGGGAGATGGAGAGTTGAACTTTGTTTTCCTGGGACTTCGGGGGTTTTTTTTCCCTTCTTCTCTTCTTGACTCTTTCAACATCAGAGCACATTGGGAGAATTTTCTCCCGAGGTGGGGGCCCTGAATGTGGGCCCATGAGCCAGCTGCAAGGAGGAGGAGAGAGACTACACCTACGGAAGTGTTGGGGTTCCTCCCCCCTGCCATGAGGTCATGGGAGAGGGGACCCTGGGGTAGAGGCATGGCCTGGGCACGGGGGTCTCCCTGCTCCCTGCTCACATGTGCCCTAACCCTGTTCAGCACTGCTTATTTTGTGTTGCCTTGTGCGAGGAGGGCCCTGGTTGTGCTGTGATTGCTCAGTTCTTGGCAGTGCCCCGCCCATGTGGCTGGAGAAGAAAGAGCTCTGAAACTTCTCTCAAGAATCGCCCCCTGTTTCTTTGCACGGGCCTCGCTGTCTATGGATGTTTCAGGAGACCCCACCGAAACACGGAAGGACTCTCAAATTATCCCAGCTTTCTCTGCACAGCAAGAGCTTTTAATATTTAGCATTGCTATCCTTTTCCTGTGTGTTTGTTAAAAAAATAGTTTTTATCTCTTTCACTTTCTTCCCAGGAAAGTTCTTTTTTCCAAAAACCTGGTGGGGGAGGGCTGGGTGTAACCTGCCTTCTATCAGAGGATATTTTCCTCCAAATTTGTCCAAACCGGCACAGCCTGTCCTTTCCTGGGTCTCTGTTGCAGATGGAAGCTGCTGGTGCCATTGTCAGCTTGAAGCCCTCTTTTGATGCAAGCAGATGTTGCCAGGTGTGTTCAGCAGCTGTTGCTCAATGCTTATGCCAAGCTATTGTGTTCCTCATGGAACCAAGGAGCCATTGTGACACTGCAGGGGCTGATGGCATCAAGGAGGCAATTGTGACAGTACAGAACCTCCTAGAAACAAGGCTCCATTGTGACACCGTGGGGAATCATGGAATCAAGGAGCCCATTGTGACACGGCTGCATGGAACCAATGGTCCATGGTTACACGGCGGATTCAAGAAGAGCACGGTGACACCACGCAACATCATGGAACCATAGGTCCATTGTGACACAGCGGGGCCGCATGGAAACACGGGGACCATTGTGGCAAAGCAGGGCCTAATGGAAGCATGGAGAGCATTGTGACACTAAGGAAACTCCTGGAACCAAGATGACCACTGGCACATAATGGAACCTCATGGAAGCAAGCCTCCACAATGACTTTGGAGGGCCTCGGGGACCACAGGACCCATTGTGACACAGCAGGACCTGGTGGAACCAAGGAGCCTTTGTGATACTCCACATCCACATGGAAGCCAGGGTGCACTGAGACACAGCGGGGCCTTGTTGGAACCAAAGACACCTCTGCAAAAAGCAGGCTAGCTCATAGAAGCAAGGAGTCCATTGTTACGACGTAAAAGCTATGGAAGCAAGGGACCATTGTGACACTGCGGGGCCTCATGGAACCAATTGTCCATGATGACAGTGCGGATCAAAGGAGACCATGGTGACACTGCGGAACCTGATGGAACCAAGGAGCCATTGTGACACAGTGGGGCCTCATGGAATCAAGGAGACCATTGTGACCCAGGTGTTGCATGGGAAGGCAAGGAGCCATTGTGACACTTTGGGCTTCTTCCCTTGAGCTCTGCAGCTGGCTGTCCCAGCCCAGCGCACCATGTGCCACCTGCTCTCCTCAGGGCTCTGCCTGCACACAGCCCCAGGAGAAGTTTTCCTGTTTGCAAGGAAAGAATGGAAAAGCCGGAGCAGGTTTCCTAAACAACAAACCCCACTCAGGAGCCACATGCTCAGTACAGGCTGCCTGGAACGATGTCCCCTTTCTACAAGGGTCAGTGTGAGCAGGAATGAATGATCTCTGGGAGCAGAATTCTCGGAGTCTTTCCACTGAATTCTCTGTCCCTGTGTCTTGGGGTGACTTTATTGTGTGTATCCCCTATTGCTGCTCTATGCCCAGAAGTGAACTTTGTGCGTTTCTGTGCCTTTCAACTGAGCCTGAGAGGGGGGAGAGGAAAAAAAACCGGACAAACTTCTCAGAGCGTTTGTTCAAGGACACACATACACACTCCTCTGCATCCTGCTTGCAGCAAGAGAAAAGGAAGCAACTTTGTTTCTTTTTAGCCAGTTTTCAGCTCCTTTTCTCTGGGGGGAGATGGAGAGTTGAACTTTGTTTTCCTGGGACTTCGGGGGTTTTTTTTCCCTTCTTCTCTTCTTGACTCTTTCAACATCAGAGCACATTGGGAGAATTTTCTCCCGAGGTGGGGGCCCTGAATGTGGGCCCATGAGCCAGCTGCAAGGAGGAGGAGAGAGACTACACCTACGGAAGTGTTGGGGTTCCTCCCCCCTGCCATGAGGTCATGGGAGAGGGGACCCTGGGGTAGAGGCATGGCCTGGGCACGGGGGTCTCCCTGCTCCCTGCTCACATGTGCCCTAACCCTGTTCAGCACTGCTTATTTTGTGTTGCCTTGTGCGAGGAGGGCCCTGGTTGTGCCGTGATTGCTCAGTTCTTTGGCAGTGCCCCGCCCATGTGGCTGGAGAAGAAAGAGCTCTGAAACTTCTCTCAAGAATCGCTCCCTGTTTCTTTGCACGGGCCTCGCTGTCTATGGATGTTTCAGGAGACCCCACCGAAACACGGAAGGACTCTCAAATTCTCCCAGCTTTCTCTGCACAGCGAGAGGTTTTAATATTTAGCATTGTTATCCTTTTCCTGTGTGTTTGTTAAAAAAATAGGTTTTATCTCTTTCACTTTCTTCCCAGGAAAGTTCTTTTTTCCAAAAACCTGGTGGGGGAGGGCTGGGTGTAACCTGCCTTCTATAAGAGGATATTTTCCTCCACATTTGTCCAAACCGGCACAGCCTGTCCTTTCCTGGGTCTCTGTTGCAGATGGAAGCTGCTGGTGCCATTGTCAGCTTGAAGCCCTCTTTTGATGCAAGCAGATGTTGCCAGGTGTGTTCAGCAGCTGTTGCTCAATGCTTATGCCAAGCTATTGTGTTCCTCATGGAACCAAGGAGCCATTGTGACACTGCAGGGGCTGATGGCATCAAGGAGGCAATTGTGACAGTACAGAACCTCCTAGAAACAAGGCTCCATTGTGACACCGTGGGGAATCATGGAATCAAGGAGCCCATTGTGACACGGCTGCATGGAACCAATGGTCCATGGTTACACGGCGGATTCAAGAAGAGCACGGTGACACCACGCAACATCATGGAACCATAGGTCCATTGTGACACAGCGGGGCCTCATGGAAACAAGGGGACCATTGTGGCAAAGCAGGGCCTAATGGAAGCATGGAGGGCATTGTGACACTAAGGAAACTCCTGGAACCAAGATGACCACTGGCACATAATGGAACCTCCTGGAAGCAAGCCTCCACGATGGTTTTGGAGGGCCTCAGTGACCACAGGACCCATTGTGACACAGCAGGACCTGGTGGAACCAAGGAGCCTTTGTGATACTCCAGATCCACATGGAAGCCAGGGTGCACTGAGACACAGCGGGGCCTTGTTGGAACCAAAGACACCTCTGCAAAAAGCAGGCTAGCTCATAGAAGCAAGGAGTCCATTGTTACAACGTAAAAGCTATGGAAGCAAGGGACCATTGTGACACTGCGGGGCCTCATGGAACCAATTGTCCATGATGACAGTGCGGATCAAAGGAGACCATGGTGACACTGCGGAACCTGATGGAACCAAGGAGCCATTGTGACACAGTGGGGCCTCATGGAATCAAGGAGACCATTGTGACCCAGGTGTTGCATGTGAAGGCAAGGAGCCATTGTGACACTTTGGGCTTCTTCCCTTGAGCTCTGCAGCTGGCTGTCCCAGCCCAGCGCACCATGTGCCACCTGCTCTCCTCAGGGCTCTGCCTGCACACAGCCCCAGGAGAAGTTTTCCTGTTTGCAAGGAAAGAATGGAAAAGCCTGAGCAGGTTTCCTAAACAACAAACCCCACTCAGGAGCCACATGCTCAGTACAGGCTGCCTGGAACGATGTCCCCTTTCTACAAGGGTCAGTGTGAGCAGGAATGAATGATCTCTGGGAGCAGAATTCTCGGAGTCTTTCCACTGAATTCTCTGTCCCTGTGTCTTGGGGTGACTTTATCGTGTGTATCCCCTATTGCTGCTCTATGCCCAGAAGTGAACTTTGTGCGTTTCTGTGCCTTTCAACTGAGCCTGAGAGGGGGGAGAGGAAAAAAACCGGACAAACTTCTCAGAGCGTTTGTTCAAGGACACACATACACACTCCTCTGCATCCTGCTTGCAGCAAGAGCAGAGGAAGCAACTTGGTTTCTTTTTAGCCAGTTTTCAGCTCCTTTTCTCTGGGGGGAGATGGAGAGTTGAACTTTGTTTTCCTGGGACTTCGGGGGGTTTTTTTCCCTTCTTCTCTTCTTGACTCTTTCAACATCAGAGCACATTGGGAGAATTTTCTCCCGAGGTGGGGGCCCTGAATGTGGGCCCATGAGCCAGCTGCAAGGAGGAGGAGAGAGACTACACCTACGGAAGTGTTGGGGTTCCTCCCCCCTGCCATGAGGTCATGGGAGAGGGGACCCTGGGGTAGAGGCATGGCCTGGGCACGGGGGTCTCCCTGCTCCCTGCTCACATGTGCCCTAACCCTGTTCAGCACTGCTTATTTTGTGTTGCCTTGTGCGAGGAGGGCCCTGGTTGTGCTGTGATTGCTCAGTTCTTGGCAGTGCCCCGCCCATGTGGCTGGAGAAGAAAGAGCTCTGAAACTTCTCTCAAGAATCGCCCCCTGTTTCTTTGCACGGGCCTCGCTGTCTATGGATGTTTCAGGAGACCCCACCGAAACACGGAAGGACTCTCAAATTATCCCAGCTTTCTCTGCACAGCAAGAGCTTTTAATATTTAGCATTGCTATCCTTTTCCTGTGTGTTTGTTAAAAAAATAGTTTTTATCTCTTTCACTTTCTTCCCAGGAAAGTTCTTTTTTCCAAAAACCTGGTGGGGGAGGGCTGGGTGTAACCTGCCTTCTATCAGAGGATATTTTCCTCCAAATTTGTCCAAACCGGCACAGCCTGTCCTTTCCTGGGTCTCTGTTGCAGATGGAAGCTGCTGGTGCCATTGTCAGCTTGAAGCCCTCTTTTGATGCAAGCAGATGTTGCCAGGTGTGTTCAGCAGCTGTTGCTCAATGCTTATGCCAAGCTATTGTGTTCCTCATGGAACCAAGGAGCCATTGTGACACTGCAGGGGCTGATGGCATCAAGGAGGCAATTGTGACAGTACAGAACCTCCTAGAAACAAGGCTCCATTGTGACACCGTGGGGAATCATGGAATCAAGGAGCCCATTGTGACACGGCTGCATGGAACCAATGGTCCATGGTTACACGGCGGATTCAAGAAGAGCACGGTGACACCACGCAACATCATGGAACCATAGGTCCATTGTGACACAGCGGGGCCGCATGGAAACACGGGGACCATTGTGGCAAAGCAGGGCCTAATGGAAGCATGGAGAGCATTGTGACACTAAGGAAACTCCTGGAACCAAGATGACCACTGGCACATAATGGAACCTCATGGAAGCAAGCCTCCACAATGACTTTGGAGGGCCTCGGGGACCACAGGACCCATTGTGACACAGCAGGACCTGGTGGAACCAAGGAGCCTTTGTGATACTCCACATCCACATGGAAGCCAGGGTGCACTGAGACACAGCGGGGCCTTGTTGGAACCAAAGACACCTCTGCAAAAAGCAGGCTAGCTCATAGAAGCAAGGAGTCCATTGTTACAACGTAAAAGCTATGGAAGCAAGGGACCATTGTGACACTGCGGGGCCTCATGGAACCAATTGTCCATGATGACAGTGCGGATCAAAGGAGACCATGGTGACACTGCGGAACCTGATGGAACCAAGGAGCCATTGTGACACAGTGGGGCCTCATGGAATCAAGGAGACCATTGTGACCCAGGTGTTGCATGGGAAGGCAAGGAGCCATTGTGACACTTTGGGCTTCTTCCCTTGAGCTCTGCAGCTGGCTGTCCCAGCCCAGCGCACCATGTGCCACCTGCTCTCCTCAGGGCTCTGCCTGCACACAGCCCCAGGAGAAGTTTTCCTGTTTGGAAGGAAAGAATGGAAAAGCCGGAGCAGGTTTCCTAAACAACAAACCCTACTCAGGAGCCACATGCTCAGTACAGGCTGCCTGGAACGATGTCCCCTTTCTACAAGGGTCAGGGTGAGCAGGAATGAATGATCTCTGGGAGCAGAATTCTCGGAGTCTTTCCACTGAATTCTCTGTCCCTGTGTCTTGGGGTGACTTTATTGTGTGTATCCCCTATTGCTGCTCTATGCCCAGAAGTGAACTTTGTGCATTTCTGTGCCTTTCAACTGAGCCTGAGAGGGGGGAGAGGAAAAAAAACCGGACAAACTTCTCAGAGCGTTTGTTCAAGGACACACATACACACTCCTCTGCATCCTGCTTGCAGCAAGAGCAGAGGAAGCAACTTGGTTTCTTTTTTGCCAGTTTTCAGCTCCTTTTCTCTGGGGGGAGATGGAGAGTTGAACTTTGTTTTCCTGGGACTTCGGGGGGTTTTTTTCCCTTCTTCTCTTCTTGACTCTTTCAACATCAGAGCACATTGGGAGAATTTTCTCCCGAGGTGGGGGCCCTGAATGTGGGCCCATGAGCCAGCTGCAAGGAGGAGGAGAGAGACTACACCTACGGAAGTGTTGGGGTTCCTCCCCCCTGCCATGAGGTCATGGGAGAGGGGACCCTGGGGTAGAGGCATGGCCTGGGCACGGGGGTCTCCCTGCTCCCTGCTCACATGTGCCCTAACCCTGTTCAGCACTGCTTATTTTGTGTTGCCCTGTGCCAGGAGGGCCCTGGTTGTGCCGTGATTGCTCAGTTCTTTGGCAGTGCCCCGCCCATGTGGCTGGAGAAGAAAGAGCTCTGAAACTTCTCTCAAGAATCGCTCCCTGTTTCTTTGCACGGGCCTCGCTGTCTATGGATGTTTCAGGAGACCCCACCGAAACACGGAAGGACTCTCAAATTATCCCAGCTTTCTCTGCACAGCAAGAGCTTTTAATATTTAGCATTGCTATCCTTTTCCTGTGTGTTTGTTAAAAAAATAGTTTTTATCTCTTTCACTTTCTTCCCAGGAAAGTTCTTTTTTCCAAAAACCTGGTGGGGGAGGGCTGGGTGTAACCTGCCTTCTATCAGAGGATATTTTCCTCCACATTTGTCCAAACCGGCACAGCCTGTCCTTTCCTGGGTCTCTGTTGCAGATGGAAGCTGCTGGTGCCATTGTCAGCTTGAAGCCCTCTTTTGATGCAAGCAGATGTTGCCAGGTGTGTTCAGCAGCTGTTGCTCAATGCTTATGCCAAGCTATTGTGTTCCTCATGGAACCAAGGAGCCATTGTGACACTGCAGGGGCTGATGGCATCAAGGAGGCAATTGTGACAGTACAGAACCTCCTAGAAACAAGGCTCCATTGTGACACCGTGGGGAATCATGGAATCAAGGAGCCCATTGTGACACGGCTGCATGGAACCAATGGTCCATGGTTACACGGCGGATTCAAGAAGAGCACGGTGACACCACGCAACATCATGGAACCATAGGTCCATTGTGACACAGCGGGGCCTCATGGAAACAAGGGGACCATTGTGGCAAAGCAGGGCCTAATGGAAGCATGGAGAGCATTGTGACACTAAGGAAACTCCTGGAACCAAGATGACCACTGGCACAATGGAACCTCATGGAAGCAAGCCTCCACAATGACTTTGGAGGGCCTCAGGGACCACAGGACCCATTGTGACACAGCAGGACCTGGTGGAACCAAGGAGCCTTTGTGATACTCCACATCCACATGGAAGCCAGGGTGCACTGAGACACAGCGGGGCCTTGTTGGAACCAAAGACACCTCTGCAAAAAGCAGGCTAGCTCATAGAAGCAAGGAGTCCATTGTTACAACGTAAAAGCTATGGAACCAAGGGACCATTGTGACACTGCGGGGCCTCATGGAACCAATTGTCCATGATGACAGTGCGGATCAAAGGAGACCATGGTGACACTGCGGAACCTGATGAAACCAAGGAGCCATTGTGACACAGTGGGGCCTCATGGAATCAAGGAGACCATTGTGACCCAGGTGTTGCATGGGAAGGCAAGGAGCCATTGTGACACTTTGGGCTTCTTCCCTTGAGCTCTGCAGCTGGCTGTCCCAGCCCAGCGCACCATGTGCCACCTGCTCTCCTCAGGGCTCTGCCTGCACACAGCCCCAGGAGAAGTTTTCCTGTTTGGAAGGAAAGAATGGAAAAGCCTGAGCAGGTTTCCTAAACAACAAACCCCACTCAGGAGCCACATGCTCAGTACAGGCTGCCTGGAACGATGTCCCCTTTCTACAAGGGTCAGTGTGAGCAGGAATGAATGATCTCTGGGAGCAGAATTCTCGGAGTCTTTCCACTGAATTCTCTGTCCCTGTGTCTTGGGGTGACTTTATCGTGTGTATCCCCTATTGCTGCTCTATGCCCAGAAGTGAACTTTGTGCGTTTCTGTGCCTTTCAACTGAGCCTGAGAGGGGGGAGAGGAAAAAAACCGGACAAACTTCTCAGAGCGTTTGTTCAAGGACACACATACACACTCCTCTGCATCCTGCTTGCAGCAAGAGCAGAGGAAGCAACTTGGTTTCTTTTTAGCCAGTTTTCAGCTCCTTTTCTCTGGGGGGAGATGGAGAGTTGAACGTTGTTTTCCTGGGACTTCGGGGGTTTTTTTTCCCTTCTTCTCTTCTTGACTCTTTCAACATCAGAGCACATTGGGAGAATTTTCTCCCGAGGTGGGGGCCCTGAATGTGGGCCCATGAGCCAGCTGCAAGGAGGAGGAGAGAGACTACACCTACGGAAGTGTTGGGGTTCCTCCCCCCTGCCATGAGGTCATGGGAGAGGGGACCCTGGGGTAGAGGCATGGCCTGGGCACGGGGGTCTCCCTGCTCCCTGCTCACATGTGCCCTAACCCTGTTCAGCACTGCTTATTTTGTGTTGCCTTGTGCGAGGAGGGCCCTGGTTGTGCTGTGATTGCTCAGTTCTTTGGCAGTGCCCCGCCCATGTGGCTGGAGAAGAAAGAGCTCTGAAACTTCTCTCAAGAATCGCTCCCTGTTTCTTTGCACGGGCCTCGCTGTCTATGGATGTTTCAGGAGACCCCACCGAAACACAGAAGGACTCTCAAATTATCCCAGCTTTCTCTGCACAGCGAGAGGTTTTAATATTTAGCATTGTTATCCTTTTCCTGTGTGTTTGTTAAAAAAATAGTTTTTATCTCTTTCACTTACTTCCCAGGAAAGTTCTTTTTTCCAAAAACCTGGTGGGGGAGGGCTGGGTGTAACCTGCCTTCTATCAGAGGATATTTTCCTCCAAATTTGTCCAAACCGGCACAGCCTGTCCTTTCCTGGGTCTCTGTTGCAGATGGAAGCTGCTGGTGCCATTGTCAGCTTGAAGCCCTCTTTTGATGCAAGCAGATGTTGCCAGGTGTGTTCAGCAGCTGTTGCTCAATGCTTATGCCAAGCTATTGTGTTCCTCATGGAACCAAGGAGCCATTGTGACACTGCAGGGGCTGATGGCATCAAGGAGGCAATTGTGACAGTACAGAACCTCCTAGAAACAAGGCTCCATTGTGACACCGTGGGGAATCATGGAATCAAGGAGCCCATTGTGACACGGCTGCATGGAACCAATGGTCCATGGTTACACGGCGGATTCAAGAAGAGCACGGTGACACCACGCAACATCATGGAACCATAGGTCCATTGTGACACAGCGGGGCCTCATGGAAACAAGGGGACCATTGTGGCAAAGCAGGGCCTAATGGAAGCATGGAGAGCATTGTGACACTAAGGAAACTCCTGGAACCAAGATGACCACTGGCACATAATGGAACCTCATGGAAGCAAGCCTCCACAATGACTTTGGAGGGCCTCAGGGACCACAGGACCCATTGTGACACAGCAGGACCTGGTGGAACCAAGGAGCCTTTGTGATACTCCACATCCACATGGAAGCCAGGGTGCACTGAGACACAGCGGGGCCTTGTTGGAACCAAAGACACCTCTGCAAAAAGCAGGCTAGCTCATAGAAGCAAGGAGTCCATTGTTACAACGTAAAAGCTATGGAACCAAGGGACCATTGTGACACTGCGGGGCCTCATGGAACCAATTGTCCATGATGACAGTGCGGATCAAAGGAGACCATAGTGACACTGCGGAACCTGATGGAACCAAGGAGCCATTGTGACACAGTGGGGCCTCATGGAATCAAGGAGACCATTGTGACCCAGGTGTTGCATGGGAAGGCAAGGAGCCATTGTGACACTTTGGGCTTCTTCCCTTGAGCTCTGCAGCTGGCTGTCCCAGCCCAGCGCACCATGTGCCACCTGCTCTCCTCAGGGCTCTGCCTGCACACAGCCCCAGGAGAAGTTTTCCTGTTTGCAAGGAAAGAATGGAAAAGCCGGAGCAGGTTTCCTAAACAACAAACCCCACTCAGGAGCCACATGCTCAGTACAGGCTGCCTGGAACGATGTCCCCTTTCTACAAGGGTCAGTGTGAGCAGGAATGAATGATCTCTGGGAGCAGAATTCTCGGAGTCTTTCCACTGAATTCTCTGTCCCTGTGTCTTGGGGTGACTTTATCGTGTGTATCCCCTATTGCTGCTCTATGCCCAGAAGTGAACTTTGTGCGTTTCTGTGCCTTTCAACTGAGCCTGAGAGGGGGGAGAGGAAAAAAACCGGACAAACTTCTCAGAGCGTTTGTTCAAGGACACACATACACACTCCTCTGCATCCTGCTTGCAGCAAGAGCAGAGGAAGCAACTTGGTTTCTTTTTAGCCAGTTTTCAGCTCCTTTTCTCTGGGGGGAGATGGAGAGTTGAACTTTGTTTTCCTGGGACTTCGGGGGGTTTTTTTCCCTTCTTCTCTTCTTGACTCTTTCAACATCAGAGCACATTGGGAGAATTTTCTCCCGAGGTGGGGGCCCTGAATGTGGGCCCATGAGCCAGCTGCAAGGAGGAGGAGAGAGACTACACCTACGGAAGTGTTGGGGTTCCTCCCCCCTGCCATGAGGTCATGGGAGAGGGGACCCTGGGGTAGAGGCATGGCCTGGGCACGGGGGTCTCCCTGCTCCCTGCTCACATGTGCCCTAACCCTGTTCAGCACTGGTTATTTTGTGTTGCCCTGTGCCAGGAGGGCCCTGGTTGTGCCGTGATTGCTCAGTTCTTTGGCAGTGCCCCGCCCATGTGGCTGGAGAAGAAAGAGCTCTGAAACTTCTCTCAAGAATCGCCCCCTGTTTCTTTGCACGGGCCTCGCTGTCTATGGATGTTTCAGGAGACCCCACCGAAACACGGAAGGACTCTCAAATTATCCCAGCTTTCTCTGCACAGCAAGAGCTTTTAATATTTAGCATTGCTATCCTTTTCCTGTGTGTTTGTTAAAAAAATAGTT
This sequence comes from Aphelocoma coerulescens, assembly GCF_041296385.1. NCBI lineage: Eukaryota > Metazoa > Chordata > Aves > Passeriformes > Corvidae > Aphelocoma > Aphelocoma coerulescens. The sequence continues at coordinate 559,851 of NW_027184024.1, read as the reverse complement.
TTTATCTCTTTCACTTTCTTCCCAGGAAAGTTCTTTTTTCCAAAAACCTGGTGGGGGAGGGCTGGGTGTAACCTGCCTTCTATCAGAGGATATTTTCCTCCAAATTTGTCCAAACCGGCACAGCCTGTCCTTTCCTGGGTCTCTGTTGCAGATGGAAGCTGCTGGTGCCATTGTCAGCTTGAAGCCCTCTTTTGATGCAAGCAGATGTTGCCAGGTGTGTTCAGCAGCTGTTGCTCAATGCTTATGCCAAGCTATTGTGTTCCTCATGGAACCAAGGAGCCATTGTGACACTGCAGGGGCTGATGGCATCAAGGAGGCAATTGTGACAGTACAGAACCTCCTAGAAACAAGGCTCCATTGTGACACCGTGGGGAATCATGGAATCAAGGAGCCCATTGTGACACGGCTGCATGGAACCAATGGTCCATGGTTACACGGCGGATTCAAGAAGAGCACGGTGACACCACGCAACATCATGGAACCATAGGTCCATTGTGACACAGCGGGGCCTCATGGAAACAAGGGGACCATTGTGGCAAAGCAGGGCCTAATGGAAGCATGGAGAGCATTGTGACACTAAGGAAACTCCTGGAACCAAGATGACCACTGGCACATAATGGAACCTCATGGAAGCAAGCCTCCACAATGACTTTGGAGGGCCTCAGGGACCACAGGACCCATTGTGACACAGCAGGACCTGGTGGAACCAAGGAGCCTTTGTGATACTCCACTTCCACATGGAAGCCAGGGTGCACTGAGACACAGCGGGGCCTTGTTGGAACCAAAGACACCTCTGCAAAAAGCAGGCTAGCTCATAGAAGCAAGGAGTCCATTGTTACAACGTAAAAGCTATGGAACCAAGGGACCATTGTGACACTGCGGGGCCTCATGGAACCAATTGTCCATGATGACAGTGCGGATCAAAGGAGACCATGGTGACACTGCGGAACCTGATGGAACCAAGGAGCCATTGTGACACAGTGGGGCCTCATGGAATCAAGGAGACCATTGTGACCCAGGTGTTGCATGTGAAGGCAAGGAGCCATTGTGACACTTTGGGCTTCTTCCCTTGAGCTCTGCAGCTGGCTGTCCCAGCCCAGCGCACCATGTGCCACCTGCTCTCCTCAGGGCTCTGCCTGCACACAGCCCCAGGAGAAGTTTTCCTGTTTGCAAGGAAAGAATGGAAAAGCCGGAGCAGGTTTCCTAAACAACAAACCCCACTCAGGAGCCACATGCTCAGTACAGGCTGCCTGGAACGATGTCCCCTTTCTACAAGGGTCAGTGTGAGCAGGAATGAATGATCTCTGGGAGCAGAATTCTCGGAGTCTTTCCACTGAATTCTCTGTCCCTGTGTCTTGGGGTGACTTTATCGTGTGTATCCCCTATTGCTGCTCTATGCCCAGAAGTGAACTTTGTGCGTTTCTGTGCCTTTCAACTGAGCCTGAGAGGGGGGAGAGGAAAAAAACCGGACAAACTTCTCAGAGCGTTTGTTCAAGGACACACATACACACTCCTCTGCATCCTGCTTGCAGCAAGAGCAGAGGAAGCAACTTGGTTTCTTTTTAGCCAGTTTTCAGCTCCTTTTCTCTGGGGGGAGATGGAGAGTTGAACTTTGTTTTCCTGGGACTTCGGGGGGTTTTTTTCCCTTCTTCTCTTCTTGACTCTTTCAACATCAGAGCACATTGGGAGAATTTTCTCCCGAGGTGGGGGCCCTGAATGTGGGCCCATGAGCCAGCTGCAAGGAGGAGGAGAGAGACTACACCTACGGAAGTGTTGGGGTTCCTCCCCCCTGCCATGAGGTCATGGGAGAGGGGACCCTGGGGTAGAGGCATGGCCTGGGCACGGGGGTCTCCCTGCTCCCTGCTCACATGTGCCCTAACCCTGTTCAGCACTGGTTATTTTGTGTTGCCCTGTGCCAGGAGGGCCCTGGTTGTGCTGTGATTGCTCAGTTCTTTGGCAGTGCCCCGCCCATGTGGCTGGAGAAGAAAGAGCTCTGAAACTTCTCTCAAGAATCGCCCCCTGTTTCTTTGCACGGGCCTCGCTGTCTATGGATGTTTCAGGAGACCCCACCGAAACACGGAAGGACTCTCAAATTATCCCAGCTTTCTCTGCACAGCAAGAGCTTTTAATATTTAGCATTGCTATCCTTTTCCTGTGTGTTTGTTAAAAAAATAGTTTTTATCTCTTTCACTTTCTTCCCAGGAAAGTTCTTTTTTCCAAATCCTGGTGGGGGAGGGCTGGGTGTAACCTGCCTTCTATCAGAGGATATTTTCCTCCAAATTTGTCCAAACCGGCACAGCCTGTCCTTTCCTGGGTCTCTGTTGCAGATGGAAGCTGCTGGTGCCATTGTCAGCTTGAAGCCCTCTTTTGATGCAAGCAGATGTTGCCAGGTGTGTTCAGCAGCTGTTGCTCAATGCTTATGCCAAGCTATTGTGTTCCTCATGGAACCAAGGAGCCATTGTGACACTGCAGGGGCTGATGGCATCAAGGAGGCAATTGTGACAGTACAGAACCTCCTAGAAACAAGGCTCCATTGTGACACCGTGGGGAATCATGGAATCAAGGAGCCCATTGTGACACGGCTGCATGGAACCAATGGTCCATGGTTACACGGCGGATTCAAGAAGAGCACGGTGACACCACGCAACATCATGGAACCATAGGTCCATTGTGACACAGCGGGGCCGCATGGAAACACGGGGACCATTGTGGCAAAGCAGGGCCTAATGGAAGCATGGAGAGCATTGTGACACTAAGGAAACTCCTGGAACCAAGATGACCACTGGCACATAATGGAACCTCATGGAAGCAAGCCTCCACAATGACTTTGGAGGGCCTCGGGGACCACAGGACCCATTGTGACACAGCAGGACCTGGTGGAACCAAGGAGCCTTTGTGATACTCCACATCCACATGGAAGCCAGGGTGCACTGAGACACAGCGGGGCCTTGTTGGAACCAAAGACACCTCTGCAAAAAGCAGGCTAGCTCATAGAAGCAAGGAGTCCATTGTTACAACGTAAAAGCTATGGAAGCAAGGGACCATTGTGACACTGCGGGGCCTCATGGAACCAATTGTCCATGATGACAGTGCGGATCAAAGGAGACCATGGTGACACTGCGGAACCTGATGGAACCAAGGAGCCATTGTGACACAGTGGGGCCTCATGGAATCAAGGAGACCATTGTGACCCAGGTGTTGCATGGGAAGGCAAGGAGCCATTGTGACACTTTGGGCTTCTTCCCTTGAGCTCTGCAGCTGGCTGTCCCAGCCCAGCGCACCATGTGCCACCTGCTCTCCTCAGGGCTCTGCCTGCACACAGCCCCAGGAGAAGTTTTCCTGTTTGCAAGGAAAGAATGGAAAAGCCGGAGCAGGTTTCCTAAACAACAAACCCCACTCAGGAGCCACATGCTCAGTACAGGCTGCCTGGAACGATGTCCCCTTTCTACAAGGGTCAGTGTGAGCAGGAATGAATGATCTCTGGGAGCAGAATTCTCGGAGTCTTTCCACTGAATTCTCTGTCCCTGTGTCTTGGGGTGACTTTATCGTGTGTATCCCCTATTGCTGCTCTATGCTCAGAAGTGAACTTTGTGCGTTTCTGTGCCTTTCAACTGAGCCTGAGAGGGGGGAGAGGAAAAAAACCGGACAAACTTCTCAGAGCGTTTGTTCAAGGACACACATACACACTCCTCTGCATCCTGCTTGCAGCAAGAGCAGAGGAAGCAACTTGGTTTCTTTTTTGCCAGTTTTCAGCTCCTTTTCTCTGGGGGGAGATGGAGAGTTGAACTTTGTTTTCCTGGGACTTCGGGGGGTTTTTTTCCCTTCTTCTCTTCTTGACTCTTTCAACATCAGAGCACATTGGGAGAATTTTCTCCCGAGGTGGGGGCCCTGAATGTGGGCCCATGAGCCAGCTGCAAGGAGGAGGAGAGAGACTACACCTACGGAAGTGTTGGGGTTCCTCCCCCCTGCCATGAGGTCATGGGAGAGGGGACCCTGGGGTAGAGGCATGGCCTGGGCACGGGGGTCTCCCTGCTCCCTGCTCACATGTGCCCTAACCCTGTTCAGCACTGGTTATTTTGTGTTGCCCTGTGCCAGGAGGGCCCTGGTTGTGCCGTGATTGCTCAGTTCTTTGGCAGTGCCCCGCCCATGTGGCTGGAGAAGAAAGAGCTCTGAAACTTCTCTCAAGAATCGCTCCCTGTTTCTTTGCACGGGCCTCGCTGTCTATGGATGTTTCAGGAGACCCCACCGAAACACGGAAGGACTCTCAAATTATCCCAGCTTTCTCTGCACAGCAAGAGCTTTTAATATTTAGCATTGCTATCCTTTTCCTGTGTGTTTGTTAAAAAAATAGTTTTTATCTCTTTCACTTTCTTCCCAGGAAAGTTCTTTTTTCCAAAAACCTGGTGGGGGAGGGCTGGGTGTAACCTGCCTTCTATCAGAGGATATTTTCCTCCAAATTTGTCCAAACCGGCACAGCCTGTCCTTTCCTGGGTCTCTGTTGCAGATGGAAGCTGCTGGTGCCATTGTCAGCTTGAAGCCCTCTTTTGATGCAAGCAGATGTTGCCAGGTGTGTTCAGCAGCTGTTGCTCAATGCTTATGCCAAGCTATTGTGTTCCTCATGGAACCAAGGAGCCATTGTGACACTGCAGGGGCTGATGGCATCAAGGAGGCAATTGTGACAGTACAGAACCTCCTAGAAACAAGGCTCCATTGTGACACCGTGGGGAATCATGGAATCAAGGAGCCCATTGTGACACGGCTGCATGGAACCAATGGTCCATGGTTACACGGCGGATTCAAGAAGAGCACGGTGACACCACGCAACATCATGGAACCATAGGTCCATTGTGACACAGCGGGGCCTCATGGAAACAAGGGGACCATTGTGGCAAAGCAGGGCCTAATGGAAGCATGGAGAGCATTGTGACACTAAGGAAACTCCTGGAACCAAGATGACCACTGGCACAATGGAACCTCATGGAAGCAAGCCTCCACAATGACTTTGGAGGGCCTCAGGGACCACAGGACCCATTGTGACACAGCAGGACCTGGTGGAACCAAGGAGCCTTTGTGATACTCCACATCCACATGGAAGCCAGGGTGCACTGAGACACAGCGGGGCCTTGTTGAAACCAAAGACACCTCTGCAAAAAGCAGGCTAGCTCATAGAAGCAAGGAGTCCATTGTTACAACGTAAAAGCTATGGAACCAAGGGACCATTGTGACACTGCGGGGCCTCATGGAACCAATTGTCCATGATGACAGTGCGGATCAAAGGAGACCATGGTGACACTGCGGAACCTGATGAAACCAAGGAGCCATTGTGACACAGTGGGGCCTCATGGAATCAAGGAGACCATTGTGACCCAGGTGTTGCATGGGAAGGCAAGGAGCCATTGTGACACTTTGGGCTTCTTCCCTTGAGCTCTGCAGCTGGCTGTCCCAGCCCAGCGCACCATGTGCCACCTGCTCTCCTCAGGGCTCTGCCTGCACACAGCCCCAGGAGAAGTTTTCCTGTTTGGAAGGAAAGAATGGAAAAGCCTGAGCAGGTTTCCTAAACAACAAACCCCACTCAGGAGCCACATGCTCAGTACAGGCTGCCTGGAACGATGTCCCCTTTCTACAAGGGTCAGTGTGAGCAGGAATGAATGATCTCTGGGAGCAGAATTCTCGGAGTCTTTCCACTGAATTCTCTGTCCCTGTGTCTTGGGGTGACTTTATCGTGTGTATCCCCTATTGCTGCTCTATGCCCAGAAGTGAACTTTGTGCGTTTCTGTGCCTTTCAACTGAGCCTGAGAGGGGGGAGAGGAAAAAAACCGGACAAACTTCTCAGAGCGTTTGTTCAAGGACACACATACACACTCCTCTGCATCCTGCTTGCAGCAAGAGCAGAGGAAGCAACTTGGTTTCTTTTTAGCCAGTTTTCAGCTCCTTTTCTCTGGGGGGAGATGGAGAGTTGAACTTTGTTTTCCTGGGACTTCGGGGTTTTTTTTTCCCTTCTTCTCTTCTTGACTCTTTCAACATCAGAGCACATTGGGAGAATTTTCTCCCGAGGTGGGGGCCCTGAATGTGGGCCCATGAGCCAGCTGCAAGGAGGAGGAGAGAGACTACACCTACGGAAGTGTTGGGGTTCCTCCCCCCTGCCATGAGGTCATGGGAGAGGGGACCCTGGGGTAGAGGCATGGCCTGGGCACGGGGGTCTCCCTGCTCCCTGCTCACATGTGCCCTAACCCTGTTCAGCACTGCTTATTTTGTGTTGCCTTGTGCGAGGAGGGCCCTGGTTGTGCTGTGATTGCTCAGTTCTTTGGCAGTGCCCCGCCCATGTGGCTGGAGAAGAAAGAGCTCTGAAACTTCTCTCAAGAATCGCTCCCTGTTTCTTTGCACGGGCCTCGCTGTCTATGGATGTTTCAGGAGACCCCACCGAAACACAGAAGGACTCTCAAATTATCCCAGCTTTCTCTGCACAGCGAGAGCTTTTAATATTTAGCATTGTTATCCTTTTCCTGTGTGTTTGTTAAAAAAATAGTTTTTATCTCTTTCACTTACTTCCCAGGAAAGTTCTTTTTTCCAAAAACCTGGTGGGGGAGGGCTGGGTGTAACCTGCCTTCTATCAGAGGATATTTTCCTCCAAATTTGTCCAAACCGGCACAGCCTGTCCTTTCCTGGGTCTCTGTTGCAGATGGAAGCTGCTGGTGCCATTGTCAGCTTGAAGCCCTCTTTTGATGCAAGCAGATGTTGCCAGGTGTGTTCAGCAGCTGTTGCTCAATGCTTATGCCAAGCTATTGTGTTCCTCATGGAACCAAGGAGCCATTGTGACACTGCAGGGGCTGATGGCATCAAGGAGGCAATTGTGACAGTACAGAACCTCCTAGAAACAAGGCTCCATTGTGACACCGTGGGGAATCATGGAATCAAGGAGCCCATTGTGACACGGCTGCATGGAACCAATGGTCCATGGTTACACGGCGGATTCAAGAAGAGCACGGTGACACCACGCAACATCACGGAACCATAGGTCCATTGTGACACAGCGGGGCCTCATGGAAACAAGGGGACCATTGTGGCAAAGCAGGGCCTAATGGAAGCATGGAGAGCATTGTGACACTAAGGAAACTCCTGGAACCAAGATGACCACTGGCACATAATGGAACCTCATGGAAGCAAGCCTCCACAATGACTTTGGAGGGCCTCAGGGACCAGAGGACCCATTGTGACACAGCAGGACCTGGTGGAACCAAGGAGCCTTTGTGATACTCCACATCCACATGGAAGCCAGGGTGCACTGAGACACAGCGGGGCCTTGTTGGAACCAAAGACACCTCTGCAAAAAGCAGGCTAGCTCATAGAAGCAAGGAGTCCATTGTTACAACGTAAAAGCTATGGAACCAAGGGACCATTGTGACACTGCGGGGCCTCATGGAACCAATTGTCCATGATGACAGTACGGATCAAAGGAGACCACGGTGACACTGCGGAACCTGATGGAACCAAGGAGCCATTGTGACACAGTGGGGCCTCATGGAATCAAGGAGACCATTGTGACCCAGGTGTTGCATGGGAAGGCAAGGAGCCATTGTGACACTTTGGGCTTCTTCCCTTGAGCTCTGCAGCTGGCTGTCCCAGCCCAGCGCACCATGTGCCACCTGCTCTCCTCAGGGCTCTGCCTGCACACAGCCCCAGGAGAAGTTTTCCTGTTTGCAAGGAAAGAATGGAAAAGCCGGAGCAGGTTTCCTAAACAACAAACCCCACTCAGGAGCCACATGCTCAGTACAGGCTGCCTGGAACGATGTCCCCTTTCTACAAGGGTCAGTGTGAGCAGGAATGAATGATCTCTGGGAGCAGAATTCTCGGAGTCTTTCCACTGAATTCTCTGTCCCTGTGTCTTGGGGTGACTTTATTGTGTGTATCCCCTATTGCTGCTCTATGCCCAGAAGTGAACTTTGTGCGTTTCTGTGCCTTTCAACTGAGCCTGAGAGGGGGGAGAGGAAAAAAAACCGGACAAACTTCTCAGAGCGTTTGTTCAAGGACACACATACACACTCCTCTGCATCCTGCTTGCAGCAAGAGAAAAGGAAGCAACTTTGTTTCTTTTTAGCCAGTTTTCAGCTCCTTTTCTCTGGGGGGAGATGGAGAGTTGAACTTTGTTTTCCTGGGACTTCGGGGGTTTTTTTTCCCTTCTTCTCTTCTTGACTCTTTCAACATCAGAGCACATTGGGAGAATTTTCTCCCGAGGTGGGGGCCCTGAATGTGGGCCCATGAGCCAGCTGCAAGGAGGAGGAGAGAGACTACACCTACGGAAGTGTTGGGGTTCCTCCCCCCTGCCATGAGGTCATGGGAGAGGGGACCCTGGGGTAGAGGCATGGCCTGGGCACGGGGGTCTCCCTGCTCCCTGCTCACATGTGCCCTAACCCTGTTCAGCACTGCTTATTTTGTGTTGCCTTGTGCGAGGAGGGCCCTGGTTGTGCCGTGATTGCTCAGTTCTTTGGCAGTGCCCCGCCCATGTGGCTGGAGAAGAAAGAGCTCTGAAACTTCTCTCAAGAATCGCCCCCTGTTTCTTTGCACGGGCCTCGCTGTCTATGGATGTTTCAGGAGACCCCACCGAAACACGGAAGGACTCTCAAATTATCCCAGCTTTCTCTGCACAGCAAGAGCTTTTAATATTTAGCATTGCTATCCTTTTCCTGTGTGTTTGTTAAAAAAATAGTTTTTATCTCTTTCACTTTCTTCCCAGGAAAGTTCTTTTTTCCAAATCCTGGTGGGGGAGGGCTGGGTGTAACCTGCCTTCTATCAGAGGATATTTTCCTCCAAATTTGTCCAAACCGGCACAGCCTGTCCTTTCCTGGGTCTCTGTTGCAGATGGAAGCTGCTGGTGCCATTGTCAGCTTGAAGCCCTCTTTTGATGCAAGCAGATGTTGCCAGGTGTGTTCAGCAGCTGTTGCTCAATGCTTATGCCAAGCTATTGTGTTCCTCATGGAACCAAGGAGCCATTGTGACACTGCAGGGGCTGATGGCATCAAGGAGGCAATTGTGACAGTACAGAACCTCCTAGAAACAAGGCTCCATTGTGACACCGTGGGGAATCATGGAATCAAGGAGCCCATTGTGACACGGCTGCATGGAACCAATGGTCCATGGTTACACGGCGGATTCAAGAAGAGCACGGTGACACCACGCAACATCATGGAACCATAGGTCCATTGTGACACAGCGGGGCCGCATGGAAACACGGGGACCATTGTGGCAAAGCAGGGCCTAATGGAAGCATGGAGAGCATTGTGACACTAAGGAAACTCCTGGAACCAAGATGACCACTGGCACATAATGGAACCTCATGGAAGCAAGCCTCCACAATGACTTTGGAGGGCCTCGGGGACCACAGGACCCATTGTGACACAGCAGGACCTGGTGGAACCAAGGAGCCTTTGTGATACTCCACATCCACATGGAAGCCAGGGTGCACTGAGACACAGCGGGGCCTTGTTGGAACCAAAGACACCTCTGCAAAAAGCAGGCTAGCTCATAGAAGCAAGGAGTCCATTGTTACAACGTAAAAGCTATGGAAGCAAGGGACCATTGTGACACTGCGGGGCCTCATGGAACCAATTGTCCATGATGACAGTGCGGATCAAAGGAGACCATGGTGACACTGCGGAACCTGATGGAACCAAGGAGCCATTGTGACACAGTGGGGCCTCATGGAATCAAGGAGACCATTGTGACCCAGGTGTTGCATGGGAAGGCAAGGAGCCATTGTGACACTTTGGGCTTCTTCCCTTGAGCTCTGCAGCTGGCTGTCCCAGCCCAGCGCACCATGTGCCACCTGCTCTCCTCAGGGCTCTGCCTGCACACAGCCCCAGGAGAAGTTTTCCTGTTTGCAAGGAAAGAATGGAAAAGCCGGAGCAGGTTTCCTAAACAACAAACCCCACTCAGGAGCCACATGCTCAGTACAGGCTGCCTGGAACGATGTCCCCTTTCTACAAGGGTCAGTGTGAGCAGGAATGAATGATCTCTGGGAGCAGAATTCTCGGAGTCTTTCCACTGAATTCTCTGTCCCTGTGTCTTGGGGTGACTTTATCGTGTGTATCCCCTATTGCTGCTCTATGCTCAGAAGTGAACTTTGTGCGTTTCTGTGCCTTTCAACTGAGCCTGAGAGGGGGGAGAGGAAAAAAACCGGACAAACTTCTCAGAGCGTTTGTTCAAGGACACACATACACACTCCTCTGCATCCTGCTTGCAGCAAGAGCAGAGGAAGCAACTTGGTTTCTTTTTTGCCAGTTTTCAGCTCCTTTTCTCTGGGGGGAGATGGAGAGTTGAACTTTGTTTTCCTGGGACTTCGGGGGGTTTTTTTCCCTTCTTCTCTTCTTGACTCTTTCAACATCAGAGCACATTGGGAGAATTTTCTCCCGAGGTGGGGGCCCTGAATGTGGGCCCATGAGCCAGCTGCAAGGAGGAGGAGAGAGACTACACCTACGGAAGTGTTGGGGTTCCTCCCCCCTGCCATGAGGTCATGGGAGAGGGGACCCTGGGGTAGAGGCATGGCCTGGGCACGGGGGTCTCCCTGCTCCCTGCTCACATGTGCCCTAACCCTGTTCAGCACTGGTTATTTTGTGTTGCCCTGTGCCAGGAGGGCCCTGGTTGTGCCGTGATTGCTCAGTTCTTTGGCAGTGCCCCGCCCATGTGGCTGGAGAAGAAAGAGCTCTGAAACTTCTCTCAAGAATCGCTCCCTGTTTCTTTGCACGGGCCTCGCTGTCTATGGATGTTTCAGGAGACCCCACCGAAACACGGAAGGACTCTCAAATTATCCCAGCTTTCTCTGCACAGCAAGAGCTTTTAATATTTAGCATTGCTATCCTTTTCCTGTGTGTTTGTTAAAAAAATAGTTTTTATCTCTTTCACTTTCTTCCCAGGAAAGTTCTTTTTTCCAAAAACCTGGTGGGGGAGGGCTGGGTGTAACCTGCCTTCTATCAGAGGATATTTTCCTCCAAATTTGTCCAAACCGGCACAGCCTGTCCTTTCCTGGGTCTCTGTTGCAGATGGAAGCTGCTGGTGCCATTGTCAGCTTGAAGCCCTCTTTTGATGCAAGCAGATGTTGCCAGGTGTGTTCAGCAGCTGTTGCTCAATGCTTATGCCAAGCTATTGTGTTCCTCATGGAACCAAGGAGCCATTGTGACACTGCAGGGGCTGATGGCATCAAGGAGGCAATTGTGACAGTACAGAACCTCCTAGAAACAAGGCTCCATTGTGACACCGTGGGGAATCATGGAATCAAGGAGCCCATTGTGACACGGCTGCATGGAACCAATGGTCCATGGTTACACGGCGGATTCAAGAAGAGCACGGTGACACCACGCAACATCATGGAACCATAGGTCCATTGTGACACAGCGGGGCCTCATGGAAACAAGGGGACCATTGTGGCAAAGCAGGGCCTAATGGAAGCATGGAGAGCATTGTGACACTAAGGAAACTCCTGGAACCAAGATGACCACTGGCACAATGGAACCTCATGGAAGCAAGCCTCCACAATGACTTTGGAGGGCCTCAGGGACCACAGGACCCATTGTGACACAGCAGGACCTGGTGGAACCAAGGAGCCTTTGTGATACTCCACATCCACATGGAAGCCAGGGTGCACTGAGACACAGCGGGGCCTTGTTGAAACCAAAGACACCTCTGCAAAAAGCAGGCTAGCTCATAGAAGCAAGGAGTCCATTGTTACAACGTAAAAGCTATGGAACCAAGGGACCATTGTGACACTGCGGGGCCTCATGGAACCAATTGTCCATGATGACAGTGCGGATCAAAGGAGACCATGGTGACACTGCGGAACCTGATGAAACCAAGGAGCCATTGTGACACAGTGGGGCCTCATGGAATCAAGGAGACCATTGTGACCCAGGTGTTGCATGGGAAGGCAAGGAGCCATTGTGACACTTTGGGCTTCTTCCCTTGAGCTCTGCAGCTGGCTGTCCCAGCCCAGCGCACCATGTGCCACCTGCTCTCCTCAGGGCTCTGCCTGCACACAGCCCCAGGAGAAGTTTTCCTGTTTGGAAGGAAAGAATGGAAAAGCCTGAGCAGGTTTCCTAAACAACAAACCCCACTCAGGAGCCACATGCTCAGTACAGGCTGCCTGGAACGATGTCCCCTTTCTACAAGGGTCAGTGTGAGCAGGAATGAATGATCTCTGGGAGCAGAATTCTCGGAGTCTTTCCACTGAATTCTCTGTCCCTGTGTCTTGGGGTGACTTTATCGTGTGTATCCCCTATTGCTGCTCTATGCCCAGAAGTGAACTTTGTGCGTTTCTGTGCCTTTCAACTGAGCCTGAGAGGGGGGAGAGGAAAAAAACCGGACAAACTTCTCAGAGCGTTTGTTCAAGGACACACATACACACTCCTCTGCATCCTGCTTGCAGCAAGAGCAGAGGAAGCAACTTGGTTTCTTTTTAGCCAGTTTTCAGCTCCTTTTCTCTGGGGGGAGATGGAGAGTTGAACTTTGTTTTCCTGGGACTTCGGGGTTTTTTTTTCCCTTCTTCTCTTCTTGACTCTTTCAACATCAGAGCACATTGGGAGAATTTTCTCCCGAGGTGGGGGCCCTGAATGTGGGCCCATGAGCCAGCTGCAAGGAGGAGGAGAGAGACTACACCTACGGAAGTGTTGGGGTTCCTCCCCCCTGCCATGAGGTCATGGGAGAGGGGACCCTGGGGTAGAGGCATGGCCTGGGCACGGGGGTCTCCCTGCTCCCTGCTCACATGTGCCCTAACCCTGTTCAGCACTGCTTATTTTGTGTTGCCTTGTGCGAGGAGGGCCCTGGTTGTGCTGTGATTGCTCAGTTCTTTGGCAGTGCCCCGCCCATGTGGCTGGAGAAGAAAGAGCTCTGAAACTTCTCTCAAGAATCGCTCCCTGTTTCTTTGCACGGGCCTCGCTGTCTATGGATGTTTCAGGAGACCCCACCGAAACACAGAAGGACTCTCAAATTATCCCAGCTTTCTCTGCACAGCGAGAGCTTTTAATATTTAGCATTGTTATCCTTTTCCTGTGTGTTTGTTAAAAAAATAGTTTTTATCTCTTTCACTTACTTCCCAGGAAAGTTCTTTTTTCCAAAAACCTGGTGGGGGAGGGCTGGGTGTAACCTGCCTTCTATCAGAGGATATTTTCCTCCAAATTTGTCCAAACCGGCACAGCCTGTCCTTTCCTGGGTCTCTGTTGCAGATGGAAGCTGCTGGTGCCATTGTCAGCTTGAAGCCCTCTTTTGATGCAAGCAGATGTTGCCAGGTGTGTTCAGCAGCTGTTGCTCAATGCTTATGCCAAGCTATTGTGTTCCTCATGGAACCAAGGAGCCATTGTGACACTGCAGGGGCTGATGGCATCAAGGAGGCAATTGTGACAGTACAGAACCTCCTAGAAACAAGGCTCCATTGTGACACCGTGGGGAATCATGGAATCAAGGAGCCCATTGTGACACGGCTGCATGGAACCAATGGTCCATGGTTACACGGCGGATTCAAGAAGAGCACGGTGACACCACGCAACATCACGGAACCATAGGTCCATTGTGACACAGCGGGGCCTCATGGAAACAAGGGGACCATTGTGGCAAAGCAGGGCCTAATGGAAGCATGGAGAGCATTGTGACACTAAGGAAACTCCTGGAACCAAGATGACCACTGGCACATAATGGAACCTCATGGAAGCAAGCCTCCACAATGACTTTGGAGGGCCTCAGGGACCAGAGGACCCATTGTGACACAGCAGGACCTGGTGGAACCAAGGAGCCTTTGTGATACTCCACATCCACATGGAAGCCAGGGTGCACTGAGACACAGCGGGGCCTTGTTGGAACCAAAGACACCTCTGCAAAAAGCAGGCTAGCTCATAGAAGCAAGGAGTCCATTGTTACAACGTAAAAGCTATGGAACCAAGGGACCATTGTGACACTGCGGGGCCTCATGGAACCAATTGTCCATGATGACAGTACGGATCAAAGGAGACCACGGTGACACTGCGGAACCTGATGGAACCAAGGAGCCATTGTGACACAGTGGGGCCTCATGGAATCAAGGAGACCATTGTGACCCAGGTGTTGCATGGGAAGGCAAGGAGCCATTGTGACACTTTGGGCTTCTTCCCTTGAGCTCTGCAGCTGGCTGTCCCAGCCCAGCGCACCATGTGCCACCTGCTCTCCTCAGGGCTCTGCCTGCACACAGCCCCAGGAGAAGTTTTCCTGTTTGCAAGGAAAGAATGGAAAAGCCGGAGCAGGTTTCCTAAACAACAAACCCCACTCAGGAGCCACATGCTCAGTACAGGCTGCCTGGAACGATGTCCCCTTTCTACAAGGGTCAGTGTGAGCAGGAATGAATGATCTCTGGGAGCAGAATTCTCGGAGTCTTTCCACTGAATTCTCTGTCCCTGTGTCTTGGGGTGACTTTATTGTGTGTATCCCCTATTGCTGCTCTATGCCCAGAAGTGAACTTTGTGCGTTTCTGTGCCTTTCAACTGAGCCTGAGAGGGGGGAGAGGAAAAAAAACCGGACAAACTTCTCAGAGCGTTTGTTCAAGGACACACATACACACTCCTCTGCATCCTGCTTGCAGCAAGAGAAAAGGAAGCAACTTTGTTTCTTTTTAGCCAGTTTTCAGCTCCTTTTCTCTGGGGGGAGATGGAGAGTTGAACTTTGTTTTCCTGGGACTTCGGGGGTTTTTTTTCCCTTCTTCTCTTCTTGACTCTTTCAACATCAGAGCACATTGGGAGAATTTTCTCCCGAGGTGGGGGCCCTGAATGTGGGCCCATGAGCCAGCTGCAAGGAGGAGGAGAGAGACTACACCTACGGAAGTGTTGGGGTTCCTCCCCCCTGCCATGAGGTCATGGGAGAGGGGACCCTGGGGTAGAGGCATGGCCTGGGCACGGGGGTCTCCCTGCTCCCTGCTCACATGTGCCCTAACCCTGTTCAGCACTGCTTATTTTGTGTTGCCTTGTGCGAGGAGGGCCCTGGTTGTGCCGTGATTGCTCAGTTCTTTGGCAGTGCCCCGCCCATGTGGCTGGAGAAGAAAGAGCTCTGAAACTTCTCTCAAGAATCGCTCCCTGTTTCTTTGCACGGGCCTCGCTGTCTATGGATGTTTCAGGAGACCCCACCGAAACACGGAAGGACTCTCAAATTCTCCCAGCTTTCTCTGCACAGCGAGAGGTTTTAATATTTAGCATTGTTATCCTTTTCCTGTGTGTTTGTTAAAAAAATAGGTTTTATCTCTTTCACTTTCTTCCCAGGAAAGTTCTTTTTTCCAAAAACCTGGTGGGGGAGGGCTGGGTGTAACCTGCCTTCTATAAGAGGATATTTTCCTCCACATTTGTCCAAACCGGCACAGCCTGTCCTTTCCTGGGTCTCTGTTGCAGATGGAAGCTGCTGGTGCCATTGTCAGCTTGAAGCCCTCTTTTGATGCAAGCAGATGTTGCCAGGTGTGTTCAGCAGCTGTTGCTCAATGCTTATGCCAAGCTATTGTGTTCCTCATGGAACCAAGGAGCCATTGTGACACTGCAGGGGCTGATGGCATCAAGGAGGCAATTGTGACAGTACAGAACCTCCTAGAAACAAGGCTCCATTGTGACACCGTGGGGAATCATGGAATCAAGGAGCCCATTGTGACACGGCTGCATGGAACCAATGGTCCATGGTTACACGGCGGATTCAAGAAGAGCACGGTGACACCACGCAACATCATGGAACCATAGGTCCATTGTGACACAGCGGGGCCTCATGGAAACAAGGGGACCATTGTGGCAAAGCAGGGCCTAATGGAAGCATGGAGGGCATTGTGACACTAAGGAAACTCCTGGAACCAAGATGACCACTGGCACATAATGGAACCTCATGGAAGCAAGCCTCCACAATGACTTTGGAGGGCCTCGGGGACCACAGGACCCATTGTGACACAGCAGGACCTGGTGGAACCAAGGAGCCTTTGTGATACTCCACATCCACATGGAAGCCAGGGTGCACTGAGACACAGCGGGGCCTTGTTGGAACCAAAGACACCTCTGCAAAAAGCAGGCTAGCTCATAGAAGCAAGGAGTCCATTGTTACAACGTAAAAGCTATGGAAGCAAGGGACCATTGTGACACTGCGGGGCCTCATGGAACCAATTGTCCATGATGACAGTGCGGATCAAAGGAGACCATGGTGACACTGCGGAACCTGATGGAACCAAGGAGCCATTGTGACACAGTGGGGCCTCATGGAATCAAGGAGACCATTGTGACCCAGGTGTTGCATGGGAAGGCAAGGAGCCATTGTGACACTTTGGGCTTCTTCCCTTGAGCTCTGCAGCTGGCTGTCCCAGCCCAGCGCACCATGTGCCACCTGCTCTCCTCAGGGCTCTGCCTGCACACAGCCCCAGGAGAAGTTTTCCTGTTTGGAAGGAAAGAATGGAAAAGCCGGAGCAGGTTTCCTAAACAACAAACCCTACTCAGGAGCCACATGCTCAGTACAGGCTGCCTGGAACGATGTCCCCTTTCTACAAGGGTCAGTGTGAGCAGGAATGAATGATCTCTGGGAGCAGAATTCTCGGAGTCTTTCCACTGAATTCTCTGTCCCTGTGTCTTGGGGTGACTTTATTGTGTGTATCCCCTATTGCTGCTCTATGCCCAGAAGTGAACTTTGTGCATTTCTGTGCCTTTCAACTGAGCCTGAGAGGGGGGAGAGGAAAAAAAACCGGACAAACTTCTCAGAGCGTTTGTTCAAGGACACACATACACACTCCTCTGCATCCTGCTTGCAGCAAGAGCAGAGGAAGCAACTTGGTTTCTTTTTTGCCAGTTTTCAGCTCCTTTTCTCTGGGGGGAGATGGAGAGTTGAACTTTGTTTTCCTGGGACTTCGGGGGGTTTTTTTCCCTTCTTCTCTTCTTGACTCTTTCAACATCAGAGCACATTGGGAGAATTTTCTCCCGAGGTGGGGGCCCTGAATGTGGGCCCATGAGCCAGCTGCAAGGAGGAGGAGAGAGACTACACCTACGGAAGTGTTGGGTTTCCTCCCCCCTGCCATGAGGTCATGGGAGAGGGGACCCTGGGGTAGAGGCATGGCCTGGGCACGGGGGTCTCCCTGCTCCCTGCTCACATGTGCCCTAACCCTGTTCAGCACTGCTTATTTTGTGTTGCCCTGTGCCAGGAGGGCCCTGGTTGTGCCGTGATTGCTCAGTTCTTTGGCAGTGCCCCGCCCATGTGGCTGGAGAAGAAAGAGCTCTGAAACTTCTCTCAAGAATCGCTCCCTGTTTCTTTGCACGGGCCTCGCTGTCTATGGATGTTTCAGGAGACCCCACCGAAACACGGAAGGACTCTCAAATTATCCCAGCTTTCTCTGCACAGCAAGAGCTTTTAATATTTAGCATTGCTATCCTTTTCCTGTGTGTTTGTTAAAAAAATAGTTTTTATCTCTTTCACTTACTTCCCAGGAAAGTTCTTTTTTCCAAAAACCTGGTGGGGGAGGGCTGGGTGTAACCTGCCTTCTATCAGAGGATATTTTCCTCCAAATTTGTCCAAACCGGCACAGCCTGTCCTTTCCTGGGTCTCTGTTGCAGATGGAAGCTGCTGGTGCCATTGTCAGCTTGAAGCCCTCTTTTGATGCAAGCAGATGTTGCCAGGTGTGTTCAGCAGCTGTTGCTCAATGCTTATGCCAAGCTATTGTGTTCCTCATGGAACCAAGGAGCCATTGTGACACTGCAGGGGCTGATGGCATCAAGGAGGCAATTGTGACAGTACAGAACCTCCTAGAAACAAGGCTCCATTGTGACACCGTGGGGAATCATGGAATCAAGGAGCCCATTGTGACACGGCTGCATGGAACCAATGGTCCATGGTTACACGGCGGATTCAAGAAGAGCACGGTGACACCACGCAACATCATGGAACCATAGGTCCATTGTGACACAGCGGGGCCTCATGGAAACAAGGGGACCATTGTGGCAAAGCAGGGCCTAATGGAAGCATGGAGAGCATTGTGACACTAAGGAAACTCCTGGAACCAAGATGACCACTGGCACAATGGAACCTCATGGAAGCAAGCCTCCACAATGACTTTGGAGGGCCTCAGGGACCACAGGACCCATTGTGACACAGCAGGACCTGGTGGAACCAAGGAGCCTTTGTGATACTCCACATCCACATGGAAGCCAGGGTGCACTGAGACACAGCGGGGCCTTGTTGGAACCAAAGACACCTCTGCAAAAAGCAGGCTAGCTCATAGAAGCAAGGAGTCCATTGTTACAACGTAAAAGCTATGGAACCAAGGGACCATTGTGACACTGCGGGGCCTCATGGAACCAATTGTCCATGATGACAGTGCGGATCAAAGGAGACCATGGTGACACTGCGGAACCTGATGAAACCAAGGAGCCATTGTGACACAGTGGGGCCTCATGGAATCAAGGAGACCATTGTGACCCAGGTGTTGCATGGGAAGGCAAGGAGCCATTGTGACACTTTGGGCTTCTTCCCTTGAGCTCTGCAGCTGGCTGTCCCAGCCCAGCGCACCATGTGCCACCTGCTCTCCTCAGGGCTCTGCCTGCACACAGCCCCAGGAGAAGTTTTCCTGTTTGGAAGGAAAGAATGGAAAAGCCTGAGCAGGTTTCCTAAACAACAAACCCCACTCAGGAGCCACATGCTCAGTACAGGCTGCCTGGAACGATGTCCCCTTTCTACAAGGGTCAGTGTGAGCAGGAATGAATGATCTCTGGGAGCAGAATTCTCGGAGTCTTTCCACTGAATTCTCTGTCCCTGTGTCTTGGGGTGACTTTATCGTGTGTATCCCCTATTGCTGCTCTATGCCCAGAAGTGAACTTTGTGCGTTTCTGTGCCTTTCAACTGAGCCTGAGAGGGGGGAGAGGAAAAAAACCGGACAAACTTCTCAGAGCGTTTGTTCAAGGACACACATACACACTCCTCTGCATCCTGCTTGCAGCAAGAGAAAAGGAAGCAACTTGGTTTCTTTTTAGCCAGTTTTCAGCTCCTTTTCTCTGGGGGGAGATGGAGAGTTGAACGTTGTTTTCCTGGGACTTCGGGGGTTTTTTTTCCCTTCTTCTCTTCTTGACTCTTTCAACATCAGAGCACATTGGGAGAATTTTCTCCCGAGGTGGGGGCCCTGAATGTGGGCCCATGAGCCAGCTGCAAGGAGGAGGAGAGAGACTACACCTACGGAAGTGTTGGGGTTCCTCCCCCCTGCCATGAGGTCATGGGAGAGGGGACCCTGGGGTAGAGGCATGGCCTGGGCACGGGGGTCTCCCTGCTCCCTGCTCACATGTGCCCTAACCCTGTTCAGCACTGCTTATTTTGTGTTGCCTTGTGCGAGGAGGGCCCTGGTTGTGCTGTGATTGCTCAGTTCTTTGGCAGTGCCCCGCCCATGTGGCTGGAGAAGAAAGAGCTCTGAAACTTCTCTCAAGAATCGCTCCCTGTTTCTTTGCACGGGCCTCGCTGTCTATGGATGTTTCAGGAGACCCCACCGAAACACAGAAGGACTCTCAAATTATCCCAGCTTTCTCTGCACAGCGAGAGCTTTTAATATTTAGCATTGTTATCCTTTTCCTGTGTGTTTGTTAAAAAAATAGTTTTTATCTCTTTCACTTACTTCCCAGGAAAGTTCTTTTTTCCAAAAACCTGGTGGGGGAGGGCTGGGTGTAACCTGCCTTCTATCAGAGGATATTTTCCTCCAAATTTGTCCAAACCGGCACAGCCTGTCCTTTCCTGGGTCTCTGTTGCAGATGGAAGCTGCTGGTGCCATTGTCAGCTTGAAGCCCTCTTTTGATGCAAGCAGATGTTGCCAGGTGTGTTCAGCAGCTGTTGCTCAATGCTTATGCCAAGCTATTGTGTTCCTCATGGAACCAAGGAGCCATTGTGACACTGCAGGGGCTGATGGCATCAAGGAGGCAATTGTGACAGTACAGAACCTCCTAGAAACAAGGCTCCATTGTGACACCGTGGGGAATCATGGAATCAAGGAGCCCATTGTGACACGGCTGCATGGAACCAATGGTCCATGGTTACACGGCGGATTCAAGAAGAGCACGGTGACACCACGCAACATCATGGAACCATAGGTCCATTGTGACACAGCGGGGCCTCATGGAAACAAGGGGACCATTGTGGCAAAGCAGGGCCTAATGGAAGCATGGAGAGCATTGTGACACTAAGGAAACTCCTGGAACCAAGATGACCACTGGCACATAATGGAACCTCATGGAAGCAAGCCTCCACAATGACTTTGGAGGGCCTCAGGGACCACAGGACCCATTGTGACACAGCAGGACCTGGTGGAACCAAGGAGCCTTTGTGATACTCCACATCCACATGGAAGCCAGGGTGCACTGAGACACAGCGGGGCCTTGTTGGAACCAAAGACACCTCTGCAAAAAGCAGGCTAGCTCATAGAAGCAAGGAGTCCATTGTTACAACGTAAAAGCTATGGAACCAAGGGACCATTGTGACACTGCGGGGCCTCATGGAACCAATTGTCCATGATGACAGTGCGGATCAAAGGAGACCACGGTGACACTGCGGAACCTGATGGAACCAAGGAGCCATTGTGACACAGTGGGGCCTCATGGAATCAAGGAGACCATTGTGACCCAGGTGTTGCATGGGAAGGCAAGGAGCCATTGTGACACTTTGGGCTTCTTCCCTTGAGCTCTGCAGCTGGCTGTCCCAGCCCAGCGCACCATGTGCCACCTGCTCTCCTCAGGGCTCTGCCTGCACACAGCCCCAGGAGAAGTTTTCCTGTTTGCAAGGAAAGAATGGAAAAGCCTGAGCAGGTTTCCTAAACAACAAACCCTACTCAGGAGCCACATGCTCAGTACAGGCTGCCTGGAACGATGTCCCCTTTCTACAAGGGTCAGTGTGAGCAGGAATGAATGATCTCTGGGAGCAGAATTCTCGGAGTCTTTCCACTGAATTCTCTGTCCCTGTGTCTTGGGGTGACTTTATCGTGTGTATCTCCTATTGCTGCTCTATGCCCAGAAGTGAACTTTGTGCGTTTCTGTGCCTTTCAACTGAGCCTGAGAGGGGGGAGAGGAAAAAAAAACCGGACAAACTTCTCAGAGCGTTTGTTCAAGGACACACATACACACTCCTCTGCATCCTGCTTGCAGCAAGAGAAACGGAAGCAACTTGGTTTCTTTTTAGCCAGTTTTCAGCTCCTTTTCTCTGGGGGGAGATGGAGAGTTGAACTTTGTTTTCCTGGGACTTCGGGGGTTTTTTTTCCCTTCTTCTCTTCTTGACTCTTTCAACATCAGAGCACATTGGGAGAATTTTCTCCCGAGGTGGGGGCCCTGAATGTGGGCCCATGAGCCAGCTGCAAGGAGGAGGAGAGAGACTACACCTACGGAAGTGTTGGGGTTCCTCCCCCCTGCCATGAGGTCATGGGAGAGGGGACCCTGGGGTAGAGGCATGGCCTGGGCACGGGGGTCTCCCTGCTCCCTGCTCACATGTGCCCTAACCCTGTTCAGCACTGCTTATTTTGTGTTGCCTTGTGCGAGGAGGGCCCTGGTTGTGCCGTGATTGCTCAGTTCTTTGGCAGTGCCCCGCCCATGTGGCTGGAGAAGAAAGAGCTCTGAAACTTCTCTCAAGAATCGCTCCCTGTTTCTTTGCACGGGCCTCGCTGTCTATGGATGTTTCAGGAGACCCCACAGAAACACGGAAGGACTCTCAAATTCTCCCAGCTTTCTCTGCACAGCGAGAGGTTTTAATATTTAGCATTGTTATCCTTTTCCTGTGTGTTTGTTAAAAAAATAGGTTTTATCTCTTTCACTTTCTTCCCAGGAAAGTTCTTTTTTCCAAAAACCTGGTGGGGGAGGGCTGGGTGTAACCTGCCTTCTATAAGAGGATATTTTCCTCCACATTTGTCCAAACCGGCACAGCCTGTCCTTTCCTGGGTCTCTGTTGCAGATGGAAGCTGCTGGTGCCATTGTCAGCTTGAAGCCCTCTTTTGATGCAAGCAGATGTTGCCAGGTGTGTTCAGCAGCTGTTGCTCAATGCTTATGCCAAGCTATTGTGTTCCTCATGGAACCAAGGAGCCATTGTGACACTGCAGGGGCTGATGGCATCAAGGAGGCAATTGTGACAGTACAGAACCTCCTAGAAACAAGGCTCCATTGTGACACCGTGGGGAATCATGGAATCAAGGAGCCCATTGTGACACGGCTGCATGGAACCAATGGTCCATGGTTACACGGCGGATTCAAGAAGAGCACGGTGACACCACGCAACATCATGGAACCATAGGTCCATTGTGACACAGCGGGGCCTCATGGAAACAAGGGGACCATTGTGGCAAAGCAGGGCCTAATGGAAGCATGGAGGGCATTGTGACACTAAGGAAACTCCTGGAACCAAGATGACCACTGGCACATAATGGAACCTCCTGGAAGCAAGCCTCCACGATGGTTTTGGAGGGCCTCAGTGACCACAGGACCCATTGTGACACAGCAGGACCTGGTGGAACCAAGGAGCCTTTGTGATACTCCAGATCCACATGGAAGCCAGGGTGCACTGAGACACAGCGGGGCCTTGTTGGAACCAAAGACACCTCTGCAAAAAGCAGGCTAGCTCATAGAAGCAAGGAGTCCATTGTTACAACGTAAAAGCTATGGAAGCAAGGGACCATTGTGACACTGCGGGGCCTCATGGAACCAATTGTCCATGATGACAGTGCGGATCAAAGGAGACCATGGTGACACTGCGGAACCTGATGGAACCAAGGAGCCATTGTGACACAGTGGGGCCTCATGGAATCAAGGAGACCATTGTGACCCAGGTGTTGCATGTGAAGGCAAGGAGCCATTGTGACACTTTGGGCTTCTTCCCTTGAGCTCTGCAGCTGGCTGTCCCAGCCCAGCGCACCATGTGCCACCTGCTCTCCTCAGGGCTCTGCCTGCACACAGCCCCAGGAGAAGTTTTCCTGTTTGCAAGGAAAGAATGGAAAAGCCTGAGCAGGTTTCCTAAACAACAAACCCCACTCAGGAGCCACATGCTCAGTACAGGCTGCCTGGAACGATGTCCCCTTTCTACAAGGGTCAGTGTGAGCAGGAATGAATGATCTCTGGGAGCAGAATTCTCGGAGTCTTTCCACTGAATTCTCTGTCCCTGTGTCTTGGGGTGACTTTATCGTGTGTATCTCCTATTGCTGCTCTATGCCCAGAAGTGAACTTTGTGCGTTTCTGTGCCTTTCAACTGAGCCTGAGAGGGGGGAGAGGAAAAAAACCGGACAAACTTCTCAGAGCGTTTTTTCAAGGACACACATACACACTCCTCTGCATCCTGCTTGCAGCAAGAGCAGAGGAAGCAACTTGGTTTCTTTTTAGCCAGTTTTCAGCTCCTTTTCTCTGGGGGGAGATGGAGAGTTGAACTTTGTTTTCCTGGGACTTCGGGGGGTTTTTTTCCCTTCTTCTCTTCTTGACTCTTTCAACATCAGAGCACATTGGGAGAATTTTCTCCCGAGGTGGGGGCCCTGAATGTGGGCCCATGAGCCAGCTGCAAGGAGGAGGAGAGAGACTACACCTACGGAAGTGTTGGGGTTCCTCCCCCCTGCCATGAGGTCATGGGAGAGGGGACCCTGGGGTAGAGGCATGGCCTGGGCACGGGGGTCTCCCTGCTCCCTGCTCACATGTGCCCTAACCCTGTTCAGCACTGCTTATTTTGTGTTGCCTTGTGCGAGGAGGGCCCTGGTTGTGCTGTGATTGCTCAGTTCTTGGCAGTGCCCCGCCCATGTGGCTGGAGAAGAAAGAGCTCTGAAACTTCTCTCAAGAATCGCTCCCTGTTTTTTTGCACGGGCCTCGCTGTCTATGGATGTTTCAGGAGACCCCACCGAAACACAGAAGGACTCTCAAATTATCCCAGCTTTCTCTGCACAGCGAGAGCTTTTAATATTTAGCATTGTTATCCTTTTCCTGTGTGTTTGTTAAAAAAATAGTTTTTATCTCTTTCACTTTCTTCCCAGGAAAGTTCTTTTTTCCAAAAACCTGGTGGGGGAGGGCTGGGTGTAACCTGCCTTCTATCAGAGGATATTTTCCTCCAAATTTGTCCAAACCGGCACAGCCTGTCCTTTCCTGGGTCTCTGTTGCAGATGGAAGCTGCTGGTGCCATTGTCAGCTTGAAGCCCTCTTTTGATGCAAGCAGATGTTGCCAGGTGTGTTCAGCAGCTGTTGCTCAATGCTTATGCCAAGCTATTGTGTTCCTCATGGAACCAAGGAGCCATTGTGACACTGCAGGGGCTGATGGCATCAAGGAGGCAATTGTGACAGTACAGAACCTCCTAGAAACAAGGCTCCATTGTGACACCGTGGGGAATCATGGAATCAAGGAGCCCATTGTGACACGGCTGCATGGAACCAATGGTCCATGGTTACACGGCGGATTCAAGAAGAGCACGGTGACACCACGCAACATCATGGAACCATAGGTCCATTGTGACACAGCGGGGCCTCATGGAAACAAGGGGACCATTGTGGCAAAGCAGGGCCTAATGGAAGCATGGAGAGCATTGTGACACTAAGGAAACTCCTGGAACCAAGATGACCACTGGCACATAATGGAACCTCATGGAAGCAAGCCTCCACAATGACTTTGGAGGGCCTCGGGGACCACAGGACCCATTGTGACACAGCAGGACCTGGTGGAACCAAGGAGCCTTTGTGATACTCCACATCCACATGGAAGCCAGGGTGCACTGAGACACAGCGGGGCCTTGTTGGAACCAAAGACACCTCTGCAAAAAGCAGGCTAGCTCATAGAAGCAAGGAGTCCATTGTTACAACGTAAAAGCTATGGAACCAAGGGACCATTGTGACACTGCGGGGCCTCATGGAACCAATTGTCCATGATGACAGTGCGGATCAAAGGAGACCATGGTGACACTGCGGAACCTGATGGAACCAAGGAGCCATTGTGACACAGTGGGGCCTCATGGAATCAAGGAGACCATTGTGACCCAGGTGTTGCATGGGAAGGCAAGGAGCCATTGTGACACTTTGGGCTTCTTCCCTTGAGCTCTGCAGCTGGCTGTCCCAGCCCAGCGCACCATGTGCCACCTGCTCTCCTCAGGGCTCTGCCTGCACACAGCCCCAGGAGAAGTTTTCCTGTTTGGAAGGAAAGAATGGAAAAGCCGGAGCAGGTTTCCTAAACAACAAACCCTACTCAGGAGCCACATGCTCAGTACAGGCTGCCTGGAACGATGTCCCCTTTCTACAAGGGTCAGGGTGAGCAGGAATGAATGATCTCTGGGAGCAGAATTCTCGGAGTCTTTCCACTGAATTCTCTGTCCCTGTGTCTTGGGGTGACTTTATTGTGTGTATCCCCTATTGCTGCTCTATGCCCAGAAGTGAACTTTGTGCATTTCTGTGCCTTTCAACTGAGCCTGAGAGGGGGGAGAGGAAAAAAAACCGGACAAACTTCTCAGAGCGTTTGTTCAAGGACACACATACACACTCCTCTGCATCCTGCTTGCAGCAAGAGCAGAGGAAGCAACTTGGTTTCTTTTTAGCCAGTTTTCAGCTCCTTTTCTCTGGGGGGAGATGGAGAGTTGAACTTTGTTTTCCTGGGACTTCGGGGGGTTTTTTTCCCTTCTTCTCTTCTTGACTCTTTCAACATCAGAGCACATTGGGAGAATTTTCTCCCGAGGTGGGGGCCCTGAATGTGGGCCCATGAGCCAGCTGCAAGGAGGAGGAGAGAGACTACACCTACGGAAGTGTTGGGGTTCCTCCCCCCTGCCATGAGGTCATGGGAGAGGGGACCCTGGGGTAGAGGCATGGCCTGGGCACGGGGGTCTCCCTGCTCCCTGCTCACATGTGCCCTAACCCTGTTCAGCACTGGTTATTTTGTGTTGCCCTGTGCCAGGAGGGCCCTGGTTGTGCCGTGATTGCTCAGTTCTTTGGCAGTGCCCCGCCCATGTGGCTGGAGAAGAAAGAGCTCTGAAACTTCTCTCAAGAATCGCTCCCTGTTTCTTTGCACGGGCCTCGCTGTCTATGGATGTTTCAGGAGACCCCACCGAAACACGGAAGGACTCTCAAATTATCCCAGCTTTCTCTGCACAGCAAGAGCTTTTAATATTTAGCATTGCTATCCTTTTCCTGTGTGTTTGTTAAAAAAATAGTTTTTATCTCTTTCACTTTCTTCCCAGGAAAGTTCTTTTTTCCAAAAACCTGGTGGGGGAGGGCTGGGTGTAACCTGCCTTCTATCAGAGGATATTTTCCTCCACATTTGTCCAAACCGGCACAGCCTGTCCTTTCCTGGGTCTCTGTTGCAGATGGAAGCTGCTGGTGCCATTGTCAGCTTGAAGCCCTCTTTTGATGCAAGCAGATGTTGCCAGGTGTGTTCAGCAGCTGTTGCTCAATGCTTATGCCAAGCTATTGTGTTCCTCATGGAACCAAGGAGCCATTGTGACACTGCAGGGGCTGATGGCATCAAGGAGGCAATTGTGACAGTACAGAACCTCCTAGAAACAAGGCTCCATTGTGACACCGTGGGGAATCATGGAATCAAGGAGCCCATTGTGACACGGCTGCATGGAACCAATGGTCCATGGTTACACGGCGGATTCAAGAAGAGCACGGTGACACCACGCAACATCATGGAACCATAGGTCCATTGTGACACAGCGGGGCCTCATGGAAACAAGGGGACCATTGTGGCAAAGCAGGGCCTAATGGAAGCATGGAGAGCATTGTGACACTAAGGAAACTCCTGGAACCAAGATGACCACTGGCACAATGGAACCTCATGGAAGCAAGCCTCCACAATGACTTTGGAGGGCCTCAGGGACCACAGGACCCATTGTGACACAGCAGGACCTGGTGGAACCAAGGAGCCTTTGTGATACTCCACATCCACATGGAAGCCAGGGTGCACTGAGACACAGCGGGGCCTTGTTGGAACCAAAGACACCTCTGCAAAAAGCAGGCTAGCTCATAGAAGCAAGGAGTCCATTGTTACAACGTAAAAGCTATGGAACCAAGGGACCATTGTGACACTGCGGGGCCTCATGGAACCAATTGTCCATGATGACAGTGCGGATCAAAGGAGACCATGGTGACACTGCGGAACCTGATGGAACCAAGGAGCCATTGTGACACAGTGGGGCCTCATGGAATCAAGGAGACCATTGTGACCCAGGTGTTGCATGGGAAGGCAAGGAGCCATTGTGACACTTTGGGCTTCTTCCCTTGAGCTCTGCAGCTGGCTGTCCCAGCCCAGCGCACCATGTGCCACCTGCTCTCCTCAGGGCTCTGCCTGCACACAGCCCCAGGAGAAGTTTTCCTGTTTGGAAGGAAAGAATGGAAAAGCCGGAGCAGGTTTCCTAAACAACAAACCCTACTCAGGAGCCACATGCTCAGTACAGGCTGCCTGGAACGATGTCCCCTTTCTACAAGGGTCAGGGTGAGCAGGAATGAATGATCTCTGGGAGCAGAATTCTCGGAGTCTTTCCACTGAATTCTCTGTCCCTGTGTCTTGGGGTGACTTTATTGTGTGTATCCCCTATTGCTGCTCTATGCCCAGAAGTGAACTTTGTGCATTTCTGTGCCTTTCAACTGAGCCTGAGAGGGGGGAGAGGAAAAAAAACCGGACAAACTTCTCAGAGCGTTTGTTCAAGGACACACATACACACTCCTCTGCATCCTGCTTGCAGCAAGAGCAGAGGAAGCAACTTGGTTTCTTTTTTGCCAGTTTTCAGCTCCTTTTCTCTGGGGGGAGATGGAGAGTTGAACTTTGTTTTCCTGGGACTTCGGGGGGTTTTTTTCCCTTCTTCTCTTCTTGACTCTTTCAACATCAGAGCACATTGGGAGAATTTTCTCCCGAGGTGGGGGCCCTGAATGTGGGCCCATGAGCCAGCTGCAAGGAGGAGGAGAGAGACTACACCTACGGAAGTGTTGGGGTTCCTCCCCCCTGCCATGAGGTCATGGGAGAGGGGACCCTGGGGTAGAGGCATGGCCTGGGCACGGGGGTCTCCCTGCTCCCTGCTCACAT
The DNA here is from genome assembly GCF_041296385.1 of Aphelocoma coerulescens. Lineage (NCBI taxonomy): Eukaryota > Metazoa > Chordata > Aves > Passeriformes > Corvidae > Aphelocoma > Aphelocoma coerulescens. The sequence goes on along the minus strand of NW_027184024.1, from coordinate 531,861 downwards.
GTGCCCTAACCCTGTTCAGCACTGGTTATTTTGTGTTGCCCTGTGCCAGGAGGGCCCTGGTTGTGCCGTGATTGCTCAGTTCTTTGGCAGTGCCCCGCCCATGTGGCTGGAGAAGAAAGAGCTCTGAAACTTCTCTCAAGAATCGCTCCCTGTTTCTTTGCACGGGCCTCGCTGTCTATGGATGTTTCAGGAGACCCCACCGAAACACGGAAGGACTCTCAAATTATCCCAGCTTTCTCTGCACAGCAAGAGCTTTTAATATTTAGCATTGCTATCCTTTTCCTGTGTGTTTGTTAAAAAAATAGTTTTTATCTCTTTCACTTTCTTCCCAGGAAAGTTCTTTTTTCCAAAAACCTGGTGGGGGAGGGCTGGGTGTAACCTGCCTTCTATCAGAGGATATTTTCCTCCACATTTGTCCAAACCGGCACAGCCTGTCCTTTCCTGGGTCTCTGTTGCAGATGGAAGCTGCTGGTGCCATTGTCAGCTTGAAGCCCTCTTTTGATGCAAGCAGATGTTGCCAGGTGTGTTCAGCAGCTGTTGCTCAATGCTTATGCCAAGCTATTGTGTTCCTCATGGAACCAAGGAGCCATTGTGACACTGCAGGGGCTGATGGCATCAAGGAGGCAATTGTGACAGTACAGAACCTCCTAGAAACAAGGCTCCATTGTGACACCGTGGGGAATCATGGAATCAAGGAGCCCATTGTGACACGGCTGCATGGAACCAATGGTCCATGGTTACACGGCGGATTCAAGAAGAGCACGGTGACACCACGCAACATCATGGAACCATAGGTCCATTGTGACACAGCGGGGCCTCATGGAAACAAGGGGACCATTGTGGCAAAGCAGGGCCTAATGGAAGCATGGAGAGCATTGTGACACTAAGGAAACTCCTGGAACCAAGATGACCACTGGCACAATGGAACCTCATGGAAGCAAGCCTCCACAATGACTTTGGAGGGCCTCAGGGACCACAGGACCCATTGTGACACAGCAGGACCTGGTGGAACCAAGGAGCCTTTGTGATACTCCACATCCACATGGAAGCCAGGGTGCACTGAGACACAGCGGGGCCTTGTTGGAACCAAAGACACCTCTGCAAAAAGCAGGCTAGCTCATAGAAGCAAGGAGTCCATTGTTACAACGTAAAAGCTATGGAACCAAGGGACCATTGTGACACTGCGGGGCCTCATGGAACCAATTGTCCATGATGACAGTGCGGATCAAAGGAGACCATGGTGACACTGCGGAACCTGATGAAACCAAGGAGCCATTGTGACACAGTGGGGCCTCATGGAATCAAGGAGACCATTGTGACCCAGGTGTTGCATGGGAAGGCAAGGAGCCATTGTGACACTTTGGGCTTCTTCCCTTGAGCTCTGCAGCTGGCTGTCCCAGCCCAGCGCACCATGTGCCACCTGCTCTCCTCAGGGCTCTGCCTGCACACAGCCCCAGGAGAAGTTTTCCTGTTTGCAAGGAAAGAATGGAAAAGCCTGAGCAGGTTTCCTAAACAACAAACCCCACTCAGGAGCCACATGCTCAGTACAGGCTGCCTGGAACGATGTCCCCTTTCTACAAGGGTCAGTGTGAGCAGGAATGAATGATCTCTGGGAGCAGAATTCTCGGAGTCTTTCCACTGAATTCTCTGTCCCTGTGTCTTGGGGTGACTTTATCGTGTGTATCCCCTATTGCTGCTCTATGCCCAGAAGTGAACTTTGTGCGTTTCTGTGCCTTTCAACTGAGCCTGAGAGGGGGGAGAGGAAAAAAACCGGACAAACTTCTCAGAGCGTTTGTTCAAGGACACACATACACACTCCTCTGCATCCTGCTTGCAGCAAGAGAAAAGGAAGCAACTTGGTTTCTTTTTAGCCAGTTTTCAGCTCCTTTTCTCTGGGGGGAGATGGAGAGTTGAACTTTGTTTTCCTGGGACTTCGGGGGTTTTTTTTCCCTTCTTCTCTTCTTGACTCTTTCAACATCAGAGCACATTGGGAGAATTTTCTCCCGAGGTGGGGGCCCTGAATGTGGGCCCATGAGCCAGCTGCAAGGAGGAGGAGAGAGACTACACCTACGGAAGTGTTGGGGTTCCTCCCCCCTGCCATGAGGTCATGGGAGAGGGGACCCTGGGGTAGAGGCATGGCCTGGGCACGGGGGTCTCCCTGCTCCCTGCTCACATGTGCCCTAACCCTGTTCAGCACTGCTTATTTTGTGTTGCCTTGTGCGAGGAGGGCCCTGGTTGTGCCGTGATTGCTCAGTTCTTTGGCAGTGCCCCGCCCATGTGGCTGGAGAAGAAAGAGCTCTGAAACTTCTCTCAAGAATCGCTCCCTGTTTCTTTGCACGGGCCTCGCTGTCTATGGATGTTTCAGGAGACCCCACAGAAACACGGAAGGACTCTCAAATTATCCCAGCTTTCTCTGCACAGTGAGAGGTTTTAATATTTAGCATTGTTATCCTTTTCCTGTGTGTTTGTTAAAAAAATAGGTTTTATCTCTTTCACTTTCTTCCCAGGAAAGTTCTTTTTTCCAAAAACCTGGTGGGGGAGGGCTGGGTGTAACCTGCCTTCTATAAGAGGATATTTTCCTCCACATTTGTCCAAACCGGCACAGCCTGTCCTTTCCTGGGTCTCTGTTGCAGATGGAAGCTGCTGGTGCCATTGTCAGCTTGAAGCCCTCTTTTGATGCAAGCAGATGTTGCCAGGTGTGTTCAGCAGCTGTTGCTCAATGCTTATGCCAAGCTATTGTGTTCCTCATGGAACCAAGGAGCCATTGTGACACTGCAGGGGCTGATGGCATCAAGGAGGCAATTGTGACAGTACAGAACCTCCTAGAAACAAGGCTCCATTGTGACACCGTGGGGAATCATGGAATCAAGGAGCCCATTGTGACACGGCTGCATGGAACCAATGGTCCATGGTTACACGGCGGATTCAAGAAGAGCACGGTGACACCACGCAACATCATGGAACCATAGGTCCATTGTGACACAGCGGGGCCTCATGGAAACAAGGGGACCATTGTGGCAAAGCAGGGCCTAATGGAAGCATGGAGGGCATTGTGACACTAAGGAAACTCCTGGAACCAAGATGACCACTGGCACATAATGGAACCTCCTGGAAGCAAGCCTCCACGATGGTTTTGGAGGGCCTCAGTGACCACAGGACCCATTGTGACACAGCAGGACCTGGTGGAACCAAGGAGCCTTTGTGATACTCCAGATCCACATGGAAGCCAGGGTGCACTGAGACACAGCGGGGCCTTGTTGGAACCAAAGACACCTCTGCAAAAAGCAGGCTAGCTCATAGAAGCAAGGAGTCCATTGTTACAACGTAAAAGCTATGGAAGCAAGGGACCATTGTGACACTGCGGGGCCTCATGGAACCAATTGTCCATGATGACAGTGCGGATCAAAGGAGACCATGGTGACACTGCGGAACCTGATGGAACCAAGGAGCCATTGTGACACAGTGGGGCCTCATGGAATCAAGGAGACCATTGTGACCCAGGTGTTGCATGGGAAGGCAAGGAGCCATTGTGACACTTTGGGCTTCTTCCCTTGAGCTCTGCAGCTGGCTGTCCCAGCCCAGCGCACCATGTGCCACCTGCTCTCCTCAGGGCTCTGCCTGCACACAGCCCCAGGAGAAGTTTTCCTGTTTGCAAGGAAAGAATGGAAAAGCCTGAGCAGGTTTCCTAAACAACAAACCCCACTCAGGAGCCACATGCTCAGTACAGGCTGCCTGGAACGATGTCCCCTTTCTACAAGGGTCAGTGTGAGCAGGAATGAATGATCTCTGGGAGCAGAATTCTCGGAGTCTTTCCACTGAATTCTCTGTCCCTGTGTCTTGGGGTGACTTTATCGTGTGTATCTCCTATTGCTGCTCTATGCCCAGAAGTGAACTTTGTGCGTTTCTGTGCCTTTCAACTGAGCCTGAGAGGGGGGAGAGGAAAAAAACCGGACAAACTTCTCAGAGCGTTTTTTCAAGGACACACATACACACTCCTCTGCATCCTGCTTGCAGCAAGAGCAGAGGAAGCAACTTGGTTTCTTTTTAGCCAGTTTTCAGCTCCTTTTCTCTGGGGGGAGATGGAGAGTTGAACTTTGTTTTCCTGGGACTTCGGGGGGTTTTTTTCCCTTCTTCTCTTCTTGACTCTTTCAACATCAGAGCACATTGGGAGAATTTTCTCCCGAGGTGGGGGCCCTGAATGTGGGCCCATGAGCCAGCTGCAAGGAGGAGGAGAGAGACTACACCTACGGAAGTGTTGGGGTTCCTCCCCCCTGCCATGAGGTCATGGGAGAGGGGACCCTGGGGTAGAGGCATGGCCTGGGCACGGGGGTCTCCCTGCTCCCTGCTCACATGTGCCCTAACCCTGTTCAGCACTGCTTATTTTGTGTTGCCTTGTGCGAGGAGGGCCCTGGTTGTGCTGTGATTGCTCAGTTCTTGGCAGTGCCCCGCCCATGTGGCTGGAGAAGAAAGAGCTCTGAAACTTCTCTCAAGAATCGCTCCCTGTTTTTTTGCACGGGCCTCGCTGTCTATGGATGTTTCAGGAGACCCCACCGAAACACAGAAGGACTCTCAAATTATCCCAGCTTTCTCTGCACAGCGAGAGGTTTTAATATTTAGCATTGTTATCCTTTTCCTGTGTGTTTGTTAAAAAAATAGTTTTTATCTCTTTCACTTTCTTCCCAGGAAAGTTCTTTTTTCCAAAAACCTGGTGGGGGAGGGCTGGGTGTAACCTGCCTTCTATCAGAGGATATTTTCCTCCAAATTTGTCCAAACCGGCACAGCCTGTCCTTTCCTGGGTCTCTGTTGCAGATGGAAGCTGCTGGTGCCATTGTCAGCTTGAAGCCCTCTTTTGATGCAAGCAGATGTTGCCAGGTGTGTTCAGCAGCTGTTGCTCAATGCTTATGCCAAGCTATTGTGTTCCTCATGGAACCAAGGAGCCATTGTGACACTGCAGGGGCTGATGGCATCAAGGAGGCAATTGTGACAGTACAGAACCTCCTAGAAACAAGGCTCCATTGTGACACCGTGGGGAATCATGGAATCAAGGAGCCCATTGTGACACGGCTGCATGGAACCAATGGTCCATGGTTACACGGCGGATTCAAGAAGAGCACGGTGACACCACGCAACATCATGGAACCATAGGTCCATTGTGACACAGCGGGGCCTCATGGAAACAAGGGGACCATTGTGGCAAAGCAGGGCCTAATGGAAGCATGGAGAGCATTGTGACACTAAGGAAACTCCTGGAACCAAGATGACCACTGGCACATAATGGAACCTCATGGAAGCAAGCCTCCACAATGACTTTGGAGGGCCTCGGGGACCACAGGACCCATTGTGACACAGCAGGACCTGGTGGAACCAAGGAGCCTTTGTGATACTCCACATCCACATGGAAGCCAGGGTGCACTGAGACACAGCGGGGCCTTGTTGGAACCAAAGACACCTCTGCAAAAAGCAGGCTAGCTCATAGAAGCAAGGAGTCCATTGTTACAACGTAAAAGCTATGGAAGCAAGGGACCATTGTGACACTGCGGGGCCTCATGGAACCAATTGTCCATGATGACAGTGCGGATCAAAGGAGACCATGGTGACACTGCGGAACCTGATGGAACCAAGGAGCCATTGTGACACAGTGGGGCCTCATGGAATCAAGGAGACCATTGTGACCCAGGTGTTGCATGGGAAGGCAAGGAGCCATTGTGACACTTTGGGCTTCTTCCCTTGAGCTCTGCAGCTGGCTGTCCCAGCCCAGCGCACCATGTGCCACCTGCTCTCCTCAGGGCTCTGCCTGCACACAGCCCCAGGAGAAGTTTTCCTGTTTGGAAGGAAAGAATGGAAAAGCCGGAGCAGGTTTCCTAAACAACAAACCCTACTCAGGAGCCACATGCTCAGTACAGGCTGCCTGGAACGATGTCCCCTTTCTACAAGGGTCAGGGTGAGCAGGAATGAATGATCTCTGGGAGCAGAATTCTCGGAGTCTTTCCACTGAATTCTCTGTCCCTGTGTCTTGGGGTGACTTTATTGTGTGTATCCCCTATTGCTGCTCTATGCCCAGAAGTGAACTTTGTGCATTTCTGTGCCTTTCAACTGAGCCTGAGAGGGGGGAGAGGAAAAAAAACCGGACAAACTTCTCAGAGCGTTTGTTCAAGGACACACATACACACTCCTCTGCATCCTGCTTGCAGCAAGAGCAGAGGAAGCAACTTGGTTTCTTTTTTGCCAGTTTTCAGCTCCTTTTCTCTGGGGGGAGATGGAGAGTTGAACTTTGTTTTCCTGGGACTTCGGGGGGTTTTTTTCCCTTCTTCTCTTCTTGACTCTTTCAACATCAGAGCACATTGGGAGAATTTTCTCCCGAGGTGGGGGCCCTGAATGTGGGCCCATGAGCCAGCTGCAAGGAGGAGGAGAGAGACTACACCTACGGAAGTGTTGGGGTTCCTCCCCCCTGCCATGAGGTCATGGGAGAGGGGACCCTGGGGTAGAGGCATGGCCTGGGCACGGGGGTCTCCCTGCTCCCTGCTCACATGTGCCCTAACCCTGTTCAGCACTGCTTATTTTGTGTTGCCCTGTGCCAGGAGGGCCCTGGTTGTGCCGTGATTGCTCAGTTCTTTGGCAGTGCCCCGCCCATGTGGCTGGAGAAGAAAGAGCTCTGAAACTTCTCTCAAGAATCGCTCCCTGTTTCTTTGCACGGGCCTCGCTGTCTATGGATGTTTCAGGAGACCCCACCGAAACACGGAAGGACTCTCAAATTATCCCAGCTTTCTCTGCACAGCAAGAGCTTTTAATATTTAGCATTGCTATCCTTTTCCTGTGTGTTTGTTAAAAAAATAGTTTTTATCTCTTTCACTTTCTTCCCAGGAAAGTTCTTTTTTCCAAAAACCTGGTGGGGGAGGGCTGGGTGTAACCTGCCTTCTATCAGAGGATATTTTCCTCCACATTTGTCCAAACCGGCACAGCCTGTCCTTTCCTGGGTCTCTGTTGCAGATGGAAGCTGCTGGTGCCATTGTCAGCTTGAAGCCCTCTTTTGATGCAAGCAGATGTTGCCAGGTGTGTTCAGCAGCTGTTGCTCAATGCTTATGCCAAGTTATTGTGTTCCTCATGGAACCAAGGAGCCATTGTGACACTGCAGGGGCTGATGGCATCAAGGAGGCAATTGTGACAGTACAGAACCTCCTAGAAACAAGGCTCCATTGTGACACCGTGGGGAATCATGGAATCAAGGAGCCCATTGTGACACGGCTGCATGGAACCAATGGTCCATGGTTACACGGCGGATTCAAGAAGAGCACGGTGACACCACGCAACATCATGGAACCATAGGTCCATTGTGACACAGCGGGGCCTCATGGAAACAAGGGGACCATTGTGGCAAAGCAGGGCCTAATGGAAGCATGGAGAGCATTGTGACACTAAGGAAACTCCTGGAACCAAGATGACCACTGGCACAATGGAACCTCATGGAAGCAAGCCTCCACAATGACTTTGGAGGGCCTCAGGGACCACAGGACCCATTGTGACACAGCAGGACCTGGTGGAACCAAGGAGCCTTTGTGATACTCCACATCCACATGGAAGCCAGGGTGCACTGAGACACAGCGGGGCCTTGTTGGAACCAAAGACACCTCTGCAAAAAGCAGGCTAGCTCATAGAAGCAAGGAGTCCATTGTTACAACGTAAAAGCTATGGAACCAAGGGACCATTGTGACACTGCGGGGCCTCATGGAACCAATTGTCCATGATGACAGTGCGGATCAAAGGAGACCATGGTGACACTGCGGAACCTGATGAAACCAAGGAGCCATTGTGACACAGTGGGGCCTCATGGAATCAAGGAGACCATTGTGACCCAGGTGTTGCATGGGAAGGCAAGGAGCCATTGTGACACTTTGGGCTTCTTCCCTTGAGCTCTGCAGCTGGCTGTCCCAGCCCAGCGCACCATGTGCCACCTGCTCTCCTCAGGGCTCTGCCTGCACACAGCCCCAGGAGAAGTTTTCCTGTTTGCAAGGAAAGAATGGAAAAGCCGGAGCAGGTTTCCTAAACAACAAACCCCACTCAGGAGCCACATGCTCAGTACAGGCTGCCTGGAACGATGTCCCCTTTCTACAAGGGTCAGTGTGAGCAGGAATGAATGATCTCTGGGAGCAGAATTCTCGGAGTCTTTCCACTGAATTCTCTGTCCCTGTGTCTTGGGGTGACTTTATTGTGTGTATCCCCTATTGCTGCTCTATGCCCAGAAGTGAACTTTGTGCGTTTCTGTGCCTTTCAACTGAGCCTGAGAGGGGGGAGAGGAAAAAAACCGGACAAACTTCTCAGAGCGTTTGTTCAAGGACACACATACACACTCCTCTGCATCCTGCTTGCAGCAAGAGCAGAGGAAGCAACTTGGTTTCTTTTTAGCCAGTTTTCAGCTCCTTTTCTCTGGGGGGAGATGGAGAGTTGAACGTTGTTTTCCTGGGACTTCGGGGGGTTTTTTTCCCTTCTTCTCTTCTTGACTCTTTCAACATCAGAGCACATTGGGAGAATTTTCTCCCGAGGTGGGGGCCCTGAATGTGGGCCCATGAGCCAGCTGCAAGGAGGAGGAGAGAGACTACACCTACGGAAGTGTTGGGGTTCCTCCCCCCTGCCATGAGGTCATGGGAGAGGGGACCCTGGGGTAGAGGCATGGCCTGGGCACGGGGGTCTCCCTGCTCCCTGCTCACATGTGCCCTAACCCTGTTCAGCACTGCTTATTTTGTGTTGCCTTGTGCGAGGAGGGCCCTGGTTGTGCTGTGATTGCTCAGTTCTTTGGCAGTGCCCCGCCCATGTGGCTGGAGAAGAAAGAGCTCTGAAACTTCTCTCAAGAATCGCTCCCTGTTTCTTTGCACGGGCCTCGCTGTCTATGGATGTTTCAGGAGACCCCACCGAAACACAGAAGGACTCTCAAATTATCCCAGCTTTCTCTGCACAGCGAGAGCTTTTAATATTTCGCATTGTTATCCTTTTCCTGTGTGTTTGTTAAAAAAATAGTTTTTATCTCTTTCACTTACTTCCCAGGAAAGTTCTTTTTTCCAAAAACCTGGTGGGGGAGGGCTGGGTGTAACCTGCCTTCTATCAGAGGATATTTTCCTCCAAATTTGTCCAAACCGGCACAGCCTGTCCTTTCCTGGGTCTCTGTTGCAGATGGAAGCTGCTGGTGCCATTGTCAGCTTGAAGCCCTCTTTTGATGCAAGCAGATGTTGCCAGGTGTGTTCAGCAGCTGTTGCTCAATGCTTATGCCAAGCTATTGTGTTCCTCATGGAACCAAGGAGCCATTGTGACACTGCAGGGGCTGATGGCATCAAGGAGGCAATTGTGACAGTACAGAACCTCCTAGAAACAAGGCTCCATTGTGACACCGTGGGGAATCATGGAATCAAGGAGCCCATTGTGACACGGCTGCATGGAACCAATGGTCCATGGTTACACGGCGGATTCAAGAAGAGCACGGTGACACCACGCAACATCATGGAACCATAGGTCCATTGTGACACAGCGGGGCCTCATGGAAACAAGGGGACCATTGTGGCAAAGCAGGGCCTAATGGAAGCATGGAGAGCATTGTGACACTAAGGAAACTCCTGGAACCAAGATGACCACTGGCACATAATGGAACCTCATGGAAGCAAGCCTCCACAATGACTTTGGAGGGCCTCAGGGACCACAGGACCCATTGTGACACAGCAGGACCTGGTGGAACCAAGGAGCCTTTGTGATACTCCACATCCACATGGAAGCCAGGGTGCACTGAGACACAGCGGGGCCTTGTTGGAACCAAAGACACCTCTGCAAAAAGCAGGCTAGCTCATAGAAGCAAGGAGTCCATTGTTACAACGTAAAAGCTATGGAACCAAGGGACCATTGTGACACTGCGGGGCCTCATGGAACCAATTGTCCATGATGACAGTGCGGATCAAAGGAGACCACGGTGACACTGCGGAACCTGATGGAACCAAGGAGCCATTGTGACACAGTGGGGCCTCATGGAATCAAGGAGACCATTGTGACCCAGGTGTTGCATGGGAAGGCAAGGAGCCATTGTGACACTTTGGGCTTCTTCCCTTGAGCTCTGCAGCTGGCTGTCCCAGCCCAGCGCACCATGTGCCACCTGCTCTCCTCAGGGCTCTGCCTGCACACAGCCCCAGGAGAAGTTTTCCTGTTTGCAAGGAAAGAATGGAAAAGCCGGAGCAGGTTTCCTAAACAACAAACCCCACTCAGGAGCCACATGCTCAGTACAGGCTGCCTGGAACGATGTCCCCTTTCTACAAGGGTCAGTGTGAGCAGGAATGAATGATCTCTGGGAGCAGAATTCTCGGAGTCTTTCCACTGAATTCTCTGTCCCTGTGTCTTGGGGTGACTTTATTGTGTGTATCCCCTATTGCTGCTCTATGCCCAGAAGTGAACTTTGTGCGTTTCTGTGCCTTTCAACTGAGCCTGAGAGGGGGGAGAGGAAAAAAAACCGGACAAACTTCTCAGAGCGTTTGTTCAAGGACACACATACACACTCCTCTGCATCCTGCTTGCAGCAAGAGAAAAGGAAGCAACTTGGTTTCTTTTTAGCCAGTTTTCAGCTCCTTTTCTCTGGGGGGAGATGGAGAGTTGAACTTTGTTTTCCTGGGACTTCGGGGGTTTTTTTTCCCTTCTTCTCTTCTTGACTCTTTCAACATCAGAGCACATTGGGAGAATTTTCTCCCGAGGTGGGGGCCCTGAATGTGGGCCCATGAGCCAGCTGCAAGGAGGAGGAGAGAGACTACACCTACGGAAGTGTTGGGGTTCCTCCCCCCTGCCATGAGGTCATGGGAGAGGGGACCCTGGGGTAGAGGCATGGCCTGGGCACGGGGGTCTCCCTGCTCCCTGCTCACATGTGCCCTAACCCTGTTCAGCACTGCTTATTTTGTGTTGCCTTGTGCGAGGAGGGCCCTGGTTGTGCCGTGATTGCTCAGTTCTTTGGCAGTGCCCCGCCCATGTGGCTGGAGAAGAAAGAGCTCTGAAACTTCTCTCAAGAATCGCTCCCTGTTTCTTTGCACGGGCCTCGCTGTCTATGGATGTTTCAGGAGACCCCACAGAAACACGGAAGGACTCTCAAATTCTCCCAGCTTTCTCTGCACAGTGAGAGGTTTTAATATTTAGCATTGTTATCCTTTTCCTGTGTGTTTGTTAAAAAAATAGGTTTTATCTCTTTCACTTTCTTCCCAGGAAAGTTCTTTTTTCCAAAAACCTGGTGGGGGAGGGCTGGGTGTAACCTGCCTTCTATAAGAGGATATTTTCCTCCAAATTTGTCCAAACCGGCACAGCCTGTCCTTTCCTGGGTCTCTGTTGCAGATGGAAGCTGCTGGTGCCATTGTCAGCTTGAAGCCCTCTTTTGATGCAAGCAGATGTTGCCAGGTGTGTTCAGCAGCTGTTGCTCAATGCTTATGCCAAGCTATTGTGTTCCTCATGGAACCAAGGAGCCATTGTGACACTGCAGGGGCTGATGGCATCAAGGAGGCAATTGTGACAGTACAGAACCTCCTAGAAACAAGGCTCCATTGTGACACCGTGGGGAATCATGGAATCAAGGAGCCCATTGTGACACGGCTGCATGGAACCAATGGTCCATGGTTACACGGCGGATTCAAGAAGAGCACGGTGACACCACGCAACATCATGGAACCATAGGTCCATTGTGACACAGCGGGGCCTCATGGAAACAAGGGGACCATTGTGGCAAAGCAGGGCCTAATGGAAGCATGGAGGGCATTGTGACACTAAGGAAACTCCTGGAACCAAGATGACCACTGGCACATAATGGAACCTCCTGGAAGCAAGCCTCCACGATGGTTTTGGAGGGCCTCAGTGACCACAGGACCCATTGTGACACAGCAGGACCTGGTGGAACCAAGGAGCCTTTGTGATACTCCAGATCCACATGGAAGCCAGGGTGCACTGAGACACAGCGGGGCCTTGTTGGAACCAAAGACACCTCTGCAAAAAGCAGGCTAGCTCATAGAAGCAAGGAGTCCATTGTTACAACGTAAAAGCTATGGAAGCAAGGGACCATTGTGACACTGCGGGGCCTCATGGAACCAATTGTCCATGATGACAGTGCGGATCAAAGGAGACCATGGTGACACTGCGGAACCTGATGGAACCAAGGAGCCATTGTGACACAGTGGGGCCTCATGGAATCAAGGAGACCATTGTGACCCAGGTGTTGCATGTGAAGGCAAGGAGCCATTGTGACACTTTGGGCTTCTTCCCTTGAGCTCTGCAGCTGGCTGTCCCAGCCCAGCGCACCATGTGCCACCTGCTCTCCTCAGGGCTCTGCCTGCACACAGCCCCAGGAGAAGTTTTCCTGTTTGCAAGGAAAGAATGGAAAAGCCGGAGCAGGTTTCCTAAACAACAAACCCCACTCAGGAGCCACATGCTCAGTACAGGCTGCCTGGAACGATGTCCCCTTTCTACAAGGGTCAGTGTGAGCAGGAATGAATGATCTCTGGGAGCAGAATTCTCGGAGTCTTTCCACTGAATTCTCTGTCCCTGTGTCTTGGGGTGACTTTATCGTGTGTATCTCCTATTGCTGCTCTATGCCCAGAAGTGAACTTTGTGCGTTTCTGTGCCTTTCAACTGAGCCTGAGAGGGGGGAGAGGAAAAAAACCGGACAAACTTCTCAGAGCGTTTTTTCAAGGACACACATACACACTCCTCTGCATCCTGCTTGCAGCAAGAGCAGAGGAAGCAACTTGGTTTCTTTTTAGCCAGTTTTCAGCTCCTTTTCTCTGGGGGGAGATGGAGAGTTGAACTTTGTTTTCCTGGGACTTCGGGGGGTTTTTTTCCCTTCTTCTCTTCTTGACTCTTTCAACATCAGAGCACATTGGGAGAATTTTCTCCCGAGGTGGGGGCCCTGAATGTGGGCCCATGAGCCAGCTGCAAGGAGGAGGAGAGAGACTACACCTACGGAAGTGTTGGGGTTCCTCCCCCCTGCCATGAGGTCATGGGAGAGGGGACCCTGGGGTAGAGGCATGGCCTGGGCACGGGGGTCTCCCTGCTCCCTGCTCACATGTGCCCTAACCCTGTTCAGCACTGCTTATTTTGTGTTGCCTTGTGCGAGGAGGGCCCTGGTTGTGCTGTGATTGCTCAGTTCTTGGCAGTGCCCCGCCCATGTGGCTGGAGAAGAAAGAGCTCTGAAACTTCTCTCAAGAATCGCTCCCTGTTTTTTTGCACGGGCCTCGCTGTCTATGGATGTTTCAGGAGACCCCACCGAAACACAGAAGGACTCTCAAATTATCCCAGCTTTCTCTGCACAGCGAGAGCTTTTAATATTTAGCATTGTTATCCTTTTCCTGTGTGTTTGTTAAAAAAATAGTTTTTATCTCTTTCACTTTCTTCCCAGGAAAGTTCTTTTTTCCAAAAACCTGGTGGGGGAGGGCTGGGTGTAACCTGCCTTCTATCAGAGGATATTTTCCTCCAAATTTGTCCAAACCGGCACAGCCTGTCCTTTCCTGGGTCTCTGTTGCAGATGGAAGCTGCTGGTGCCATTGTCAGCTTGAAGCCCTCTTTTGATGCAAGCAGATGTTGCCAGGTGTGTTCAGCAGCTGTTGCTCAATGCTTATGCCAAGCTATTGTGTTCCTCATGGAACCAAGGAGCCATTGTGACACTGCAGGGGCTGATGGCATCAAGGAGGCAATTGTGACAGTACAGAACCTCCTAGAAACAAGGCTCCATTGTGACACCGTGGGGAATCATGGAATCAAGGAGCCCATTGTGACACGGCTGCATGGAACCAATGGTCCATGGTTACACGGCGGATTCAAGAAGAGCACGGTGACACCACGCAACATCATGGAACCATAGGTCCATTGTGACACAGCGGGGCCTCATGGAAACAAGGGGACCATTGTGGCAAAGCAGGGCCTAATGGAAGCATGGAGAGCATTGTGACACTAAGGAAACTCCTGGAACCAAGATGACCACTGGCACATAATGGAACCTCATGGAAGCAAGCCTCCACAATGACTTTGGAGGGCCTCGGGGACCACAGGACCCATTGTGACACAGCAGGACCTGGTGGAACCAAGGAGCCTTTGTGATACTCCACATCCACATGGAAGCCAGGGTGCACTGAGACACAGCGGGGCCTTGTGGGAACCAAAGACACCTCTGCAAAAAGCAGGCTAGCTCATAGAAGCAAGGAGTCCATTGTTACAACGTAAAAGCTATGGAAGCAAGGGACCATTGTGACACTGCGGGGCCTCATGGAACCAATTGTCCATGATGACAGTGCGGATCAAAGGAGACCACGGTGACACTGCGGAACCTGATGGAACCAAGGAGCCATTGTGACACAGTGGGGCCTCATGGAATCAAGGAGACCATTGTGACCCAGGTGTTGCATGTGAAGGCAAGGAGCCATTGTGACACTTTGGGCTTCTTCCCTTGAGCTCTGCAGCTGGCTGTCCCAGCCCAGCGCACCATGTGCCACCTGCTCTCCTCAGGGCTCTGCCTGCACACAGCCCCAGGAGAAGTTTTCCTGTTTGCAAGGAAAGAATGGAAAAGCCTGAGCAGGTTTCCTAAACAACAAACCCCACTCAGGAGCCACATGCTCAGTACAGGCTGCCTGGAACGATGTCCCCTTTCTACAAGGGTCAGTGTGAGCAGGAATGAATGATCTCTGGGAGCAGAATTCTCGGAGTCTTTCCACTGAATTCTCTGTCCCTGTGTCTTGGGGTGACTTTATCGTGTGTATCCCCTATTGCTGCTCTATGCTCAGAAGTGAACTTTGTGCGTTTCTGTGCCTTTCAACTGAGCCTGAGAGGGGGGAGAGGAAAAAAACCGGACAAACTTCTCAGAGCGTTTGTTCAAGGACACACATACACACTCCTCTGCATCCTGCTTGCAGCAAGAGCAGAGGAAGCAACTTGGTTTCTTTTTTGCCAGTTTTCAGCTCCTTTTCTCTGGGGGGAGATGGAGTGTTGAACTTTGTTTTCCTGGGACTTCGGGGGGTTTTTTTCCCTTCTTCTCTTCTTGACTCTTTCAACATCAGAGCACATTGGGAGAATTTTCTCCCGAGGTGGGGGCCCTGAATGTGGGCCCATGAGCCAGCTGCAAGGAGGAGGAGAGAGACTACACCTACGGAAGTGTTGGGGTTCCTCCCCCCTGCCATGAGGTCATGGGAGAGGGGACCCTGGGGTAGAGGCATGGCCTGGGCACGGGGGTCTCCCTGCTCCCTGCTCACATGTGCCCTAATCCTGTTCAGCACTGCTTATTTTGTGTTGCCCTGTGTGAGGAGGGCCCTGGTTGTGCCGTGATTGCTCAGTCCTTTGGCAGTGCCCCGCCCATGTGGCTGGAGAAGAAAGAGCTCTGAAACTTCTCTCAAGAATCGCTCCCTGTTTCTTTGCACGGGCCTCGCTGTCTATGGATGTTTCAGGAGACCCCACCGAAACACGGAAGGACTCTCAAATTATCCCAGCTTTCTCTGCACAGCAAGAGCTTTTAATATTTAGCATTGCTATCCTTTTCCTGTGTGTTTGTTAAAAAAATAGTTTTTATCTCTTTCACTTTCTTCCCAGGAAAGTTCTTTTTTCCAAAAACCTGGTGGGGGAGGGCTGGGTGTAACCTGCCTTCTATCAGAGGATATTTTCCTCCAAATTTGTCCAAACCGGCACAGCCTGTCCTTTCCTGGGTCTCTGTTGCAGATGGAAGCTGCTGGTGCCATTGTCAGCTTGAAGCCCTCTTTTGATGCAAGCAGATGTTGCCAGGTGTGTTCAGCAGCTGTTGCTCAATGCTTATGCCAAGCTATTGTGTTCCTCATGGAACCAAGGAGCCATTGTGACACTGCAGGGGCTGATGGCATCAAGGAGGCAATTGTGACAGTACAGAACCTCCTAGAAACAAGGCTCCATTGTGACACCGTGGGGAATCATGGAATCAAGGAGCCCATTGTGACACGGCTGCATGGAACCAATGGTCCATGGTTACACGGCGGATTCAAGAAGAGCACGGTGACACCACGCAACATCATGGAACCATAGGTCCATTGTGACACAGCGGGGCCTCATGGAAACAAGGGGACCATTGTGGCAAAGCAGGGCCTAATGGAAGCATGGAGAGCATTGTGACACTAAGGAAACTCCTGGAACCAAGATGACCACTGGCACATAATGGAACCTCATGGAAGCAAGCCTCCACAATGACTTTGGAGGGCCTCGGGGACCACAGGACCCATTGTGACACAGCAGGACCTGGTGGAACCAAGGAGCCTTTGTGATACTCCACATCCACATGGAAGCCAGGGTGCACTGAGACACAGCGGGGCCTTGTTGGAACCAAAGACACCTCTGCAAAAAGCAGGCTAGCTCATAGAAGCAAGGAGTCCATTGTTACAACGTAAAAGCTATGGAAGCAAGGGACCATTGTGACACTGCGGGGCCTCATGGAACCAATTGTCCATGATGACAGTGCGGATCAAAGGAGACCATGGTGACACTGCGGAACCTGATGGAACCAAGGAGCCATTGTGACACAGTGGGGCCTCATGGAATCAAGGAGACCATTGTGACCCAGGTGTTGCATGGGAAGGCAAGGAGCCATTGTGACACTTTGGGCTTCTTCCCTTGAGCTCTGCAGCTGGCTGTCCCAGCCCAGCGCACCATGTGCCACCTGCTCTCCTCAGGGCTCTGCCTGCACACAGCCCCAGGAGAAGTTTTCCTGTTTGCAAGGAAAGAATGGAAAAGCCTGAGCAGGTTTCCTAAACAACAAACCCCACTCAGGAGCCACATGCTCAGTACAGGCTGCCTGGAACGATGTCCCCTTTCTAAAAGGGTCAGTGTGAGCAGGAATGAATGATCTCTGGGAGCAGAATTCTCGGAGTCTTTCCACTGAATTCTCTGTCCCTGTGTCTTGGGGTGACTTTATTGTGTGTATCCCCTATTGCTGCTCTATGCCCAGAAGTGAACTTTGTGCGTTTCTGTGCCTTTCAACTGAGCCTGAGAGGGGGGAGAGGAAAAAAAACCGGACAAACTTCTCAGAGCGTTTGTTCAAGGACACACATACACACTCCTCTGCATCCTGCTTGCAGCAAGAGCAGAGGAAGCAACTTGGTTTCTTTTTAGCCAGTTTTCAGCTCCTTTTCTCTGGGGGGAGATGGAGAGTTGAACTTTGTTTTCCTGGGACTTCGGGGGGTTTTTTTCCCTTCTTCTCTTCTTGACTCTTTCAACATCAGAGCACATTGGGAGAATTTTCTCCCGAGGTGGGGGCCCTGAATGTGGGCCCATGAGCCAGCTGCAAGGAGGAGGAGAGAGACTACACCTACGGAAGTGTTGGGGTTCCTCCCCCCTGCCATGAGGTCATGGGAGAGGGGACCCTGGGGTAGAGGCATGGCCTGGGCACGGGGGTCTCCCTGCTCCCTGCTCACATGTGCCCTAACCCTGTTCAGCACTGGTTATTTTGTGTTGCCCTGTGCCAGGAGGGCCCTGGTTGTGCCGTGATTGCTCAGTTCTTTGGCAGTGCCCCGCCCATGTGGCTGGAGAAGAAAGAGCTCTGAAACTTCTCTCAAGAATCGCTCCCTGTTTCTTTGCACGGGCCTCGCTGTCTATGGATGTTTCAGGAGACCCCACCGAAACACAGAAGGACTCTCAAATTATCCCAGCTTTCTCTGCACAGCGAGAGCTTTTAATATTTCGCATTGTTATCCTTTTCCTGTGTGTTTGTTAAAAAAATAGTTTTTATCTCTTTCACTTACTTCCCAGGAAAGTTCTTTTTTCCAAAAACCTGGTGGGGGAGGGCTGGGTGTAACCTGCCTTCTATCAGAGGATATTTTCCTCCAAATTTGTCCAAACCGGCACAGCCTGTCCTTTCCTGGGTCTCTGTTGCAGATGGAAGCTGCTGGTGCCATTGTCAGCTTGAAGCCCTCTTTTGATGCAAGCAGATGTTGCCAGGTGTGTTCAGCAGCTGTTGCTCAATGCTTATGCCAAGCTATTGTGTTCCTCATGGAACCAAGGAGCCATTGTGACACTGCAGGGGCTGATGGCATCAAGGAGGCAATTGTGACAGTACAGAACCTCCTAGAAACAAGGCTCCATTGTGACACCGTGGGGAATCATGGAATCAAGGAGCCCATTGTGACACGGCTGCATGGAACCAATGGTCCATGGTTACACGGCGGATTCAAGAAGAGCACGGTGACACCACGCAACATCATGGAACCATAGGTCCATTGTGACACAGCGGGGCCTCATGGAAACAAGGGGACCATTGTGGCAAAGCAGGGCCTAATGGAAGCATGGAGAGCATTGTGACACTAAGGAAACTCCTGGAACCAAGATGACCACTGGCACATAATGGAACCTCATGGAAGCAAGCCTCCACAATGACTTTGGAGGGCCTCAGGGACCACAGGACCCATTGTGACACAGCAGGACCTGGTGGAACCAAGGAGCCTTTGTGATACTCCACATCCACATGGAAGCCAGGGTGCACTGAGACACAGCGGGGCCTTGTTGGAACCAAAGACACCTCTGCAAAAAGCAGGCTAGCTCATAGAAGCAAGGAGTCCATTGTTACAACGTAAAAGCTATGGAACCAAGGGACCATTGTGACACTGCGGGGCCTCATGGAACCAATTGTCCATGATGACAGTGCGGATCAAAGGAGACCACGGTGACACTGCGGAACCTGATGGAACCAAGGAGCCATTGTGACACAGTGGGGCCTCATGGAATCAAGGAGACCATTGTGACCCAGGTGTTGCATGGGAAGGCAAGGAGCCATTGTGACACTTTGGGCTTCTTCCCTTGAGCTCTGCAGCTGGCTGTCCCAGCCCAGCGCACCATGTGCCACCTGCTCTCCTCAGGGCTCTGCCTGCACACAGCCCCAGGAGAAGTTTTCCTGTTTGCAAGGAAAGAATGGAAAAGCCGGAGCAGGTTTCCTAAACAACAAACCCCACTCAGGAGCCACATGCTCAGTACAGGCTGCCTGGAACGATGTCCCCTTTCTACAAGGGTCAGTGTGAGCAGGAATGAATGATCTCTGGGAGCAGAATTCTCGGAGTCTTTCCACTGAATTCTCTGTCCCTGTGTCTTGGGGTGACTTTATTGTGTGTATCCCCTATTGCTGCTCTATGCCCAGAAGTGAACTTTGTGCGTTTCTGTGCCTTTCAACTGAGCCTGAGAGGGGGGAGAGGAAAAAAAACCGGACAAACTTCTCAGAGCGTTTGTTCAAGGACACACATACACACTCCTCTGCATCCTGCTTGCAGCAAGAGAAAAGGAAGCAACTTGGTTTCTTTTTAGCCAGTTTTCAGCTCCTTTTCTCTGGGGGGAGATGGAGAGTTGAACTTTGTTTTCCTGGGACTTCGGGGGTTTTTTTTCCCTTCTTCTCTTCTTGACTCTTTCAACATCAGAGCACATTGGGAGAATTTTCTCCCGAGGTGGGGGCCCTGAATGTGGGCCCATGAGCCAGCTGCAAGGAGGAGGAGAGAGACTACACCTACGGAAGTGTTGGGGTTCCTCCCCCCTGCCATGAGGTCATGGGAGAGGGGACCCTGGGGTAGAGGCATGGCCTGGGCACGGGGGTCTCCCTGCTCCCTGCTCACATGTGCCCTAACCCTGTTCAGCACTGCTTATTTTGTGTTGCCTTGTGCGAGGAGGGCCCTGGTTGTGCCGTGATTGCTCAGTTCTTTGGCAGTGCCCCGCCCATGTGGCTGGAGAAGAAAGAGCTCTGAAACTTCTCTCAAGAATCGCTCCCTGTTTCTTTGCACGGGCCTCGCTGTCTATGGATGTTTCAGGAGACCCCACAGAAACACGGAAGGACTCTCAAATTCTCCCAGCTTTCTCTGCACAGTGAGAGGTTTTAATATTTAGCATTGTTATCCTTTTCCTGTGTGTTTGTTAAAAAAATAGGTTTTATCTCTTTCACTTTCTTCCCAGGAAAGTTCTTTTTTCCAAAAACCTGGTGGGGGAGGGCTGGGTGTAACCTGCCTTCTATAAGAGGATATTTTCCTCCAAATTTGTCCAAACCGGCACAGCCTGTCCTTTCCTGGGTCTCTGTTGCAGATGGAAGCTGCTGGTGCCATTGTCAGCTTGAAGCCCTCTTTTGATGCAAGCAGATGTTGCCAGGTGTGTTCAGCAGCTGTTGCTCAATGCTTATGCCAAGCTATTGTGTTCCTCATGGAACCAAGGAGCCATTGTGACACTGCAGGGGCTGATGGCATCAAGGAGGCAATTGTGACAGTACAGAACCTCCTAGAAACAAGGCTCCATTGTGACACCGTGGGGAATCATGGAATCAAGGAGCCCATTGTGACACGGCTGCATGGAACCAATGGTCCATGGTTACACGGCGGATTCAAGAAGAGCACGGTGACACCACGCAACATCATGGAACCATAGGTCCATTGTGACACAGCGGGGCCTCATGGAAACAAGGGGACCATTGTGGCAAAGCAGGGCCTAATGGAAGCATGGAGGGCATTGTGACACTAAGGAAACTCCTGGAACCAAGATGACCACTGGCACATAATGGAACCTCCTGGAAGCAAGCCTCCACGATGGTTTTGGAGGGCCTCAGTGACCACAGGACCCATTGTGACACAGCAGGACCTGGTGGAACCAAGGAGCCTTTGTGATACTCCAGATCCACATGGAAGCCAGGGTGCACTGAGACACAGCGGGGCCTTGTTGGAACCAAAGACACCTCTGCAAAAAGCAGGCTAGCTCATAGAAGCAAGGAGTCCATTGTTACAACGTAAAAGCTATGGAAGCAAGGGACCATTGTGACACTGCGGGGCCTCATGGAACCAATTGTCCATGATGACAGTGCGGATCAAAGGAGACCATGGTGACACTGCGGAACCTGATGGAACCAAGGAGCCATTGTGACACAGTGGGGCCTCATGGAATCAAGGAGACCATTGTGACCCAGGTGTTGCATGTGAAGGCAAGGAGCCATTGTGACACTTTGGGCTTCTTCCCTTGAGCTCTGCAGCTGGCTGTCCCAGCCCAGCGCACCATGTGCCACCTGCTCTCCTCAGGGCTCTGCCTGCACACAGCCCCAGGAGAAGTTTTCCTGTTTGCAAGGAAAGAATGGAAAAGCCGGAGCAGGTTTCCTAAACAACAAACCCCACTCAGGAGCCACATGCTCAGTACAGGCTGCCTGGAACGATGTCCCCTTTCTACAAGGGTCAGTGTGAGCAGGAATGAATGATCTCTGGGAGCAGAATTCTCGGAGTCTTTCCACTGAATTCTCTGTCCCTGTGTCTTGGGGTGACTTTATCGTGTGTATCTCCTATTGCTGCTCTATGCCCAGAAGTGAACTTTGTGCGTTTCTGTGCCTTTCAACTGAGCCTGAGAGGGGGGAGAGGAAAAAAACCGGACAAACTTCTCAGAGCGTTTTTTCAAGGACACACATACACACTCCTCTGCATCCTGCTTGCAGCAAGAGCAGAGGAAGCAACTTGGTTTCTTTTTAGCCAGTTTTCAGCTCCTTTTCTCTGGGGGGAGATGGAGAGTTGAACTTTGTTTTCCTGGGACTTCGGGGGGTTTTTTTCCCTTCTTCTCTTCTTGACTCTTTCAACATCAGAGCACATTGGGAGAATTTTCTCCCGAGGTGGGGGCCCTGAATGTGGGCCCATGAGCCAGCTGCAAGGAGGAGGAGAGAGACTACACCTACGGAAGTGTTGGGGTTCCTCCCCCCTGCCATGAGGTCATGGGAGAGGGGACCCTGGGGTAGAGGCATGGCCTGGGCACGGGGGTCTCCCTGCTCCCTGCTCACATGTGCCCTAACCCTGTTCAGCACTGCTTATTTTGTGTTGCCTTGTGCGAGGAGGGCCCTGGTTGTGCTGTGATTGCTCAGTTCTTGGCAGTGCCCCGCCCATGTGGCTGGAGAAGAAAGAGCTCTGAAACTTCTCTCAAGAATCGCTCCCTGTTTTTTTGCACGGGCCTCGCTGTCTATGGATGTTTCAGGAGACCCCACCGAAACACAGAAGGACTCTCAAATTATCCCAGCTTTCTCTGCACAGCGAGAGCTTTTAATATTTAGCATTGTTATCCTTTTCCTGTGTGTTTGTTAAAAAAATAGTTTTTATCTCTTTCACTTTCTTCCCAGGAAAGTTCTTTTTTCCAAAAACCTGGTGGGGGAGGGCTGG
This sequence comes from Aphelocoma coerulescens, assembly GCF_041296385.1. Lineage (NCBI taxonomy): Eukaryota > Metazoa > Chordata > Aves > Passeriformes > Corvidae > Aphelocoma > Aphelocoma coerulescens. Next base: position 509,722 of record NW_027184024.1, on the reverse strand, counting down.
GTGTAACCTGCCTTCTATCAGAGGATATTTTCCTCCAAATTTGTCCAAACCGGCACAGCCTGTCCTTTCCTGGGTCTCTGTTGCAGATGGAAGCTGCTGGTGCCATTGTCAGCTTGAAGCCCTCTTTTGATGCAAGCAGATGTTGCCAGGTGTGTTCAGCAGCTGTTGCTCAATGCTTATGCCAAGCTATTGTGTTCCTCATGGAACCAAGGAGCCATTGTGACACTGCAGGGGCTGATGGCATCAAGGAGGCAATTGTGACAGTACAGAACCTCCTAGAAACAAGGCTCCATTGTGACACCGTGGGGAATCATGGAATCAAGGAGCCCATTGTGACACGGCTGCATGGAACCAATGGTCCATGGTTACACGGCGGATTCAAGAAGAGCACGGTGACACCACGCAACATCATGGAACCATAGGTCCATTGTGACACAGCGGGGCCTCATGGAAACAAGGGGACCATTGTGGCAAAGCAGGGCCTAATGGAAGCATGGAGAGCATTGTGACACTAAGGAAACTCCTGGAACCAAGATGACCACTGGCACATAATGGAACCTCATGGAAGCAAGCCTCCACAATGACTTTGGAGGGCCTCGGGGACCACAGGACCCATTGTGACACAGCAGGACCTGGTGGAACCAAGGAGCCTTTGTGATACTCCACATCCACATGGAAGCCAGGGTGCACTGAGACACAGCGGGGCCTTGTGGGAACCAAAGACACCTCTGCAAAAAGCAGGCTAGCTCATAGAAGCAAGGAGTCCATTGTTACAACGTAAAAGCTATGGAAGCAAGGGACCATTGTGACACTGCGGGGCCTCATGGAACCAATTGTCCATGATGACAGTGCGGATCAAAGGAGACCACGGTGACACTGCGGAACCTGATGGAACCAAGGAGCCATTGTGACACAGTGGGGCCTCATGGAATCAAGGAGACCATTGTGACCCAGGTGTTGCATGTGAAGGCAAGGAGCCATTGTGACACTTTGGGCTTCTTCCCTTGAGCTCTGCAGCTGGCTGTCCCAGCCCAGCGCACCATGTGCCACCTGCTCTCCTCAGGGCTCTGCCTGCACACAGCCCCAGGAGAAGTTTTCCTGTTTGCAAGGAAAGAATGGAAAAGCCTGAGCAGGTTTCCTAAACAACAAACCCCACTCAGGAGCCACATGCTCAGTACAGGCTGCCTGGAACGATGTCCCCTTTCTACAAGGGTCAGTGTGAGCAGGAATGAATGATCTCTGGGAGCAGAATTCTCGGAGTCTTTCCACTGAATTCTCTGTCCCTGTGTCTTGGGGTGACTTTATCGTGTGTATCCCCTATTGCTGCTCTATGCTCAGAAGTGAACTTTGTGCGTTTCTGTGCCTTTCAACTGAGCCTGAGAGGGGGGAGAGGAAAAAAACCGGACAAACTTCTCAGAGCGTTTGTTCAAGGACACACATACACACTCCTCTGCATCCTGCTTGCAGCAAGAGCAGAGGAAGCAACTTGGTTTCTTTTTTGCCAGTTTTCAGCTCCTTTTCTCTGGGGGGAGATGGAGTGTTGAACTTTGTTTTCCTGGGACTTCGGGGGGTTTTTTTCCCTTCTTCTCTTCTTGACTCTTTCAACATCAGAGCACATTGGGAGAATTTTCTCCCGAGGTGGGGGCCCTGAATGTGGGCCCATGAGCCAGCTGCAAGGAGGAGGAGAGAGACTACACCTACGGAAGTGTTGGGGTTCCTCCCCCCTGCCATGAGGTCATGGGAGAGGGGACCCTGGGGTAGAGGCATGGCCTGGGCACGGGGGTCTCCCTGCTCCCTGCTCACATGTGCCCTAATCCTGTTCAGCACTGCTTATTTTGTGTTGCCCTGTGTGAGGAGGGCCCTGGTTGTGCCGTGATTGCTCAGTCCTTTGGCAGTGCCCCGCCCATGTGGCTGGAGAAGAAAGAGCTCTGAAACTTCTCTCAAGAATCGCTCCCTGTTTCTTTGCACGGGCCTCGCTGTCTATGGATGTTTCAGGAGACCCCACCGAAACACGGAAGGACTCTCAAATTATCCCAGCTTTCTCTGCACAGCAAGAGCTTTTAATATTTAGCATTGCTATCCTTTTCCTGTGTGTTTGTTAAAAAAATAGTTTTTATCTCTTTCACTTTCTTCCCAGGAAAGTTCTTTTTTCCAAAAACCTGGTGGGGGAGGGCTGGGTGTAACCTGCCTTCTATCAGAGGATATTTTCCTCCAAATTTGTCCAAACCGGCACAGCCTGTCCTTTCCTGGGTCTCTGTTGCAGATGGAAGCTGCTGGTGCCATTGTCAGCTTGAAGCCCTCTTTTGATGCAAGCAGATGTTGCCAGGTGTGTTCAGCAGCTGTTGCTCAATGCTTATGCCAAGCTATTGTGTTCCTCATGGAACCAAGGAGCCATTGTGACACTGCAGGGGCTGATGGCATCAAGGAGGCAATTGTGACAGTACAGAACCTCCTAGAAACAAGGCTCCATTGTGACACCGTGGGGAATCATGGAATCAAGGAGCCCATTGTGACACGGCTGCATGGAACCAATGGTCCATGGTTACACGGCGGATTCAAGAAGAGCACGGTGACACCACGCAACATCATGGAACCATAGGTCCATTGTGACACAGCGGGGCCTCATGGAAACAAGGGGACCATTGTGGCAAAGCAGGGCCTAATGGAAGCATGGAGAGCATTGTGACACTAAGGAAACTCCTGGAACCAAGATGACCACTGGCACATAATGGAACCTCATGGAAGCAAGCCTCCACAATGACTTTGGAGGGCCTCGGGGACCACAGGACCCATTGTGACACAGCAGGACCTGGTGGAACCAAGGAGCCTTTGTGATACTCCACATCCACATGGAAGCCAGGGTGCACTGAGACACAGCGGGGCCTTGTTGGAACCAAAGACACCTCTGCAAAAAGCAGGCTAGCTCATAGAAGCAAGGAGTCCATTGTTACAACGTAAAAGCTATGGAAGCAAGGGACCATTGTGACACTGCGGGGCCTCATGGAACCAATTGTCCATGATGACAGTGCGGATCAAAGGAGACCATGGTGACACTGCGGAACCTGATGGAACCAAGGAGCCATTGTGACACAGTGGGGCCTCATGGAATCAAGGAGACCATTGTGACCCAGGTGTTGCATGGGAAGGCAAGGAGCCATTGTGACACTTTGGGCTTCTTCCCTTGAGCTCTGCAGCTGGCTGTCCCAGCCCAGCGCACCATGTGCCACCTGCTCTCCTCAGGGCTCTGCCTGCACACAGCCCCAGGAGAAGTTTTCCTGTTTGCAAGGAAAGAATGGAAAAGCCTGAGCAGGTTTCCTAAACAACAAACCCCACTCAGGAGCCACATGCTCAGTACAGGCTGCCTGGAACGATGTCCCCTTTCTAAAAGGGTCAGTGTGAGCAGGAATGAATGATCTCTGGGAGCAGAATTCTCGGAGTCTTTCCACTGAATTCTCTGTCCCTGTGTCTTGGGGTGACTTTATTGTGTGTATCCCCTATTGCTGCTCTATGCCCAGAAGTGAACTTTGTGCGTTTCTGTGCCTTTCAACTGAGCCTGAGAGGGGGGAGAGGAAAAAAAACCGGACAAACTTCTCAGAGCGTTTGTTCAAGGACACACATACACACTCCTCTGCATCCTGCTTGCAGCAAGAGCAGAGGAAGCAACTTGGTTTCTTTTTAGCCAGTTTTCAGCTCCTTTTCTCTGGGGGGAGATGGAGAGTTGAACTTTGTTTTCCTGGGACTTCGGGGGGTTTTTTTCCCTTCTTCTCTTCTTGACTCTTTCAACATCAGAGCACATTGGGAGAATTTTCTCCCGAGGTGGGGGCCCTGAATGTGGGCCCATGAGCCAGCTGCAAGGAGGAGGAGAGAGACTACACCTACGGAAGTGTTGGGGTTCCTCCCCCCTGCCATGAGGTCATGGGAGAGGGGACCCTGGGGTAGAGGCATGGCCTGGGCACGGGGGTCTCCCTGCTCCCTGCTCACATGTGCCCTAACCCTGTTCAGCACTGGTTATTTTGTGTTGCCCTGTGCCAGGAGGGCCCTGGTTGTGCCGTGATTGCTCAGTTCTTTGGCAGTGCCCCGCCCATGTGGCTGGAGAAGAAAGAGCTCTGAAACTTCTCTCAAGAATCGCTCCCTGTTTCTTTGCACGGGCCTCGCTGTCTATGGATGTTTCAGGAGACCCCACCGAAACACAGAAGGACTCTCAAATTATCCCAGCTTTCTCTGCACAGCGAGAGGTTTTAATATTTAGCATTGTTATCCTTTTCCTGTGTGTTTGTTAAAAAAATAGTTTTTATCTCTTTCACTTTCTTCCCAGGAAAGTTCTTTTTTCCAAAAACCTGGTGGGGGAGGGCTGGGTGTAACCTGCCTTCTATCAGAGGATATTTTCCTCCAAATTTGTCCAAACCGGCACAGCCTGTCCTTTCCTGGGTCTCTGTTGCAGATGGAAGCTGCTGGTGCCATTGTCAGCTTGAAGCCCTCTTTTGATGCAAGCAGATGTTGCCAGGTGTGTTCAGCAGCTGTTGCTCAATGCTTATGCCAAGCTATTGTGTTCCTCATGGAACCAAGGAGCCATTGTGACACTGCAGGGGCTGATGGCATCAAGGAGGCAATTGTGACAGTACAGAACCTCCTAGAAACAAGGCTCCATTGTGACACCGTGGGGAATCATGGAATCAAGGAGCCCATTGTGACACGGCTGCATGGAACCAATGGTCCATGGTTACACTGCGGATTCAAGAAGAGCACGGTGACACCACGCAACATCATGGAACCATAGGTCCATTGTGACACAGCGGGGCCTCATGGAAACAAGGGGACCATTGTGGCAAAGCAGGGCCTAATGGAAGCATGGAGAGCATTGTGACACTAAGGAAACTCCTGGAACCAAGATGACCACTGGCACATAATGGAACCTCATGGAAGCAAGCCTCCACAATGACTTTGGAGGGCCTCGGGGACCACAGGACCCATTGTGACACAGCAGGACCTGGTGGAACCAAGGAGCCTTTGTGATACTCCACATCCACATGGAAGCCAGGGTGCACTGAGACACAGCGGGGCCTTGTGGGAACCAAAGACACCTCTGCAAAAAGCAGGCTAGCTCATAGAAGCAAGGAGTCCATTGTTACAACGTAAAAGCTATGGAACCAAGGGACCATTGTGACACTGCGGGGCCTCATGGAACCAATTGTCCATGATGACAGTGCGGATCAAAGGAGACCACGGTGACACTGCGGAACCTGATGGAACCAAGGAGCCATTGTGACACAGTGGGGCCTCATGGAATCAAGGAGACCATTGTGACCCAGGTGTTGCATGTGAAGGCAAGGAGCCATTGTGACACTTTGGGCTTCTTCCCTTGAGCTCTGCAGCTGGCTGTCCCAGCCCAGCGCACCATGTGCCACCTGCTCTCCTCAGGGCTCTGCCTGCACACAGCCCCAGGAGAAGTTTTCCTGTTTGCAAGGAAAGAATGGAAAAGCCTGAGCAGGTTTCCTAAACAACAAACCCCACTCAGGAGCCACATGCTCAGTACAGGCTGCCTGGAACGATGTCCCCTTTCTACAAGGGTCAGGGTTAGCAGGAATGAATGATCTCTGGGAGCAGAATTCTCGGAGTCTTTCCACTGAATTCTCTGTCCCTGTGTCTTGGGGTGACTTTATTGTGTGTATCCCCTATTGCTGCTCTATGCCCAGAAGTGAACTTTGTGCATTTCTGTGCCTTTCAACTGAGCCTGAGAGGGGGGAGAGGAAAAAAAACCGGACAAACTTCTCAGAGCGTTTGTTCAAGGACACACATACACACTCCTCTGCATCCTGCTTGCAGCAAGAGCAGAGGAAGCAACTTTGTTTCTTTTTAGCCAGTTTTCAGCTCCTTTTCTCTGGGGGGAGATGGAGAGTTGAACTTTGTTTTCCTGGGACTTCGGGGGGTTTTTTTCCCTTCTTCTCTTCTTGACTCTTTCAACATCAGAGCACATTGGGAGAATTTTCTCCCGAGGTGGGGGCCCTGAATGTGGGCCCATGAGCCAGCTGCAAGGAGGAGGAGAGAGACTACACCTACGGAAGTGTTGGGGTTCCTCCCCCCTGCCATGAGGTCATGGGAGAGGGGACCCTGGGGTAGAGGCATGGCCTGGGCACGGGGGTCTCCCTGCTCCCTGCTCACATGTGCCCTAACCCTGTTCAGCACTGGTTATTTTGTGTTGCCCTGTGCCAGGAGGGCCCTGGTTGTGCCGTGATTGCTCAGTTCTGTGGCAGTGCCCCGCCCATGTGGCTGGAGAAGAAAGAGCTCTGAAACTTCTCTCAAGAATCGCTCCCTGTTTCTTTGCACGGGCCTCTCTGTCTATGGATGTTTCAGGAGACCCCACCGAAACACGGAAGGACTCTCAAATTATCCCAGCTTTCTCTGCACAACAAGAGCTTTTAATATTTAGCATTGCTATCCTTTTCCTGTGTGTTTGTTAAAAAAATAGTTTTTATCTCTTTCACTTTCTTCCCAGGAAAGTTCTTTTTTCCAAAAACCTGGTGGGGGAGGGCTGGGTGTAACCTGCCTTCTATCAGAGGATATTTTCCTCCAAATTTGTCCAAACCGGCACAGCCTGTCCTTTCCTGGGTCTCTGTTGCAGATGGAAGCTGCTGGTGCCATTGTCAGCTTGAAGCCCTCTTTTGATGCAAGCAGATGTTGCCAGGTGTGTTCAGCAGCTGTTGCTCAATGCTTATGCCAAGCTATTGTGTTCCTCATGGAACCAAGGAGCCATTGTGACACTGCAGGGGCTGATGGCATCAAGGAGGCAATTGTGACAGTACAGAACCTCCTAGAAACAAGGCTCCATTGTGACACCGTGGGGAATCATGGAATCAAGGAGCCCATTGTGACACGGCTGCATGGAACCAATGGTCCATGGTTACACGGCGGATTCAAGAAGAGCACGGTGACACCACGCAACATCATGGAACCATAGGTCCATTGTGACACAGCGGGGCCTCATGGAAACAAGGGGACCATTGTGGCAAAGCAGGGCCTAATGGAAGCATGGAGAGCATTGTGACACTAAGGAAACTCCTGGAACCAAGATGACCACTGGCACATAATGGAACCTCATGGAAGCAAGCCTCCACAATGACTTTGGAGGGCCTCAGGGACCACAGGACCCATTGTGACACAGCAGGACCTGGTGGAACCAAGGAGCCTTTGTGATACTCCACATCCACATGGAAGCCAGGGTGCACTGAGACACAGCGGGGCCTTGTTGGAACCAAAGACACCTCTGCAAAAAGCAGGCTAGCTCATAGAAGCAAGGAGTCCATTGTTACAACGTAAAAGCTATGGAACCAAGGGACCATTGTGACACTGCGGGGCCTCATGGAACCAATTGTCCATGATGACAGTGCGGATCAAAGGAGACCATGGTGACACTGCGGAACCTGATGGAACCAAGGAGCCATTGTGACACAGTGGGGCCTCATGGAATCAAGGAGACCATTGTGACCCAGGTGTTGCATGTGAAGGCAAGGAGCCATTGTGACACTTTGGGCTTCTTCCCTTGAGCTCTGCAGCTGGCTGTCCCAGCCCAGCGCACCATGTGCCACCTGCTCTCCTCAGGGCTCTGCCTGCACACAGCCCCAGGAGAAGTTTTCCTGTTTGCAAGGAAAGAATGGAAAAGCCTGAGCAGGTTTCCTAAACAACAAACCCCACTCAGGAGCCACATGCTCAGTACAGGCTGCCTGGAACGATGTCCCCTTTCTACAAGGGTCAGTGTGAGCAGGAATGAATGATCTCTGGGAGCAGAATTCTCGGAGTCTTTCCACTGAATTCTCTGTCCCTGTGTCTTGGGGTGACTTTATCGTGTGTATCCCCTATTGCTGCTCTATGCCCAGAAGTGAACTTTGTGCGTTTCTGTGCCTTTCAACTGAGCCTGAGAGGGGGGAGAGGAAAAAAACCGGACAAACTTCTCAGAGCGTTTGTTCAAGGACACACATACACACTCCTCTGCATCCTGCTTGCAGCAAGAGCAGAGGAAGCAACTTGGTTTCTTTTTAGCCAGTTTTCAGCTCCTTTTCTCTGGGGGGAGATGGAGAGTTGAACTTTGTTTTCCTGGGACGTCGGGGGGTTTCTTTCCCTTCTTCTCTTCTTGACTCTTTCAACATCAGAGCACATTGGGAGAATTTTCTCCCGAGGTGGGGGCCCTGAATGTGGGCCCATGAGCCAGCTGCAAGGAGGAGGAGAGAGACTACACCTACGGAAGTGTTGGGGTTCCTCCCCCCTGCCATGAGGTCATGGGAGAGGGGACCCTGGGGTAGAGGCATGGCCTGGGCACGGGGGTCTCCCTGCTCCCTGCTCACATGTGCCCTAACCCTGTTCAGCACTGCTTATTTTGTGTTGCCTTGTGCGAGGAGGGCCCTGGTTGTGCTGTGATTGCTCAGTTCTTTGGCAGTGCCCCGCCCATGTGGCTGGAGAAGAAAGAGCTCTGAAACTTCTCTCAAGAATCGCTCCCTGTTTCTTTGCACGGGCCTCGCTGTCTATGGATGTTTCAGGAGACCCCACCGAAACACAGAAGGACTCTCAAATTATCCCAGCTTTCTCTGCACAGCGAGAGCTTTTAATATTTAGCATTGTTATCCTTTTCCTGTGTGTTTGTTAAAAAAATAGTTTTTATCTCTTTCACTTTCTTCCCAGGAAAGTTCTTTTTTCCAAAAACCTGGTGGGGGAGGGCTGGGTGTAACCTGCCTTCTATCAGAGGATATTTTCCTCCAAATTTGTCCAAACCGGCACAGCCTGTCCTTTCCTGGGTCTCTGTTGCAGATGGAAGCTGCTGGTGCCATTGTCAGCTTGAAGCCCTCTTTTGATGCAAGCAGATGTTGCCAGGTGTGTTCAGCAGCTGTTGCTCAATGCTTATGCCAAGCTATTGTGTTCCTCATGGAACCAAGGAGCCATTGTGACACTGCAGGGGCTGATGGCATCAAGGAGGCAATTGTGACAGTACAGAACCTCCTAGAAACAAGGCTCCATTGTGACACCGTGGGGAATCATGGAATCAAGGAGCCCATTGTGACACGGCTGCATGGAACCAATGGTCCATGGTTACATGGCGGATTCAAGAAGAGCACGGTGACACCACGCAACATCACGGAACCATAGGTCCATTGTGACACAGCGGGGCCCCATGGAAACAAGGGGACCATTGTGGCAAAGCAGGGCCTAATGGAAGCATGGAGAGCATTGTGACACTAAGGAAACTCCTGGAACCAAGATGACCACTGGCACATAATGGAACCTCATGGAAGCAAGCCTCCACAATGACTTTGGAGGGCCTCAGGGACCACAGGACCCATTGTGACACAGCAGGACCTGGTGGAACCAAGGAGCCTTTGTGATACTCCACATCCACATGGAAGCCAGGGTGCACTGAGACACAGCGGGGCCTTGTGGGAACCAAAGACACCTCTGCAAAAAGCAGGCTAGCTCATAGAAGCAAGGAGTCCATTGTTACAACGTAAAAGCTATGGAACCAAGGGACCATTGTGACACTGCGGGGCCTCATGGAACCAATTGTCCATGATGACAGTGCGGATCAAAGGAGACCACGGTGACACTGCGGAACCTGATGGAACCAAGGAGCCATTGTGACACAGTGGGGCCTCATGGAATCAAGGAGACCATTGTGACCCAGGTGTTGCATGGGAAGGCAAGGAGCCATTGTGACACTTTGGGCTTCTTCCCTTGAGCTCTGCAGCTGGCTGTCCCAGCCCAGCGCACCATGTGCCACCTGCTCTCCTCAGGGCTCTGCCTGCACACAGCCCCAGGAGAAGTTTTCCTGTTTGCAAGGAAAGAATGGAAAAGCCGGAGCAGGTTTCCTAAACAACAAACCCCACTCAGGAGCCACATGCTCAGTACAGGCTGCCTGGAACGATGTCCCCTTTCTACAAGGGTCAGTGTGAGCAGGAATGAATGATCTCTGGGAGCAGAATTCTCGGAGTCTTTCCACTGAATTCTCTGTCCCTGTGTCTTGGGGTGACTTTATCGTGTGTATCCCCTATTGCTGCTCTATGCCCAGAAGTGAACTTTGTGCGTTTCTGTGCCTTTCAACTGAGCCTGAGAGGGGGGAGAGGAAAAAAACCGGACAAACTTCTCAGAGCGTTTGTTCAAGGACACACATACACACTCCTCTGCATCCTGCTTGCAGCAAGAGCAGAGGAAGCAACTTGGTTTCTTTTTAGCCAGTTTTAAACTCCTTTTCTCTGGGGGGAGATGGAGAGTTGAACTTTGTTTTCCTGGGACTTCGGGGGGTTTTTTTCCCTTCTTCTCTTCTTGACTCTTTCAACATCAGAGCACATTGGGAGAATTTTCTCCCGAGGTGGGGGCCCTGAATGTGGGCCCATGAGCCAGCTGCAAGGAGGAGGAGAGAGACTACACCTACGGAAGTGTTGGGGTTCCTCCCCCCTGCCATGAGGTCATGGGAGAGGGGACCCTGGGGTAGAGGCATGGCCTGGGCACGGGGGTCTCCCTGCTCCCTGCTCACATGTGCCCTAACCCTGTTCAGCACTGGTTATTTTGTGTTGCCTTGTGCGAGGAGGGCCCTGGTTGTGCTGTGATTGCTCAGTTCTTTGGCAGTGCCCCGCCCATGTGGCTGGAGAAGAAAGAGCTCTGAAACTTCTCTCAAGAATCGCTCCCTGTTTCTTTGCACGGGCCTCGCTGTCTATGGATGTTTCAGGAGACCCCACCGAAACACAGAAGGACTCTCAAATTATCCCAGCTTTCTCTGCACAGCGAGAGCTTTTAATATTTAGCATTGTTATCCTTTTCCTGTGTGTTTGTTAAAAAAATAGTTTTTATCTCTTTCACTTTCTTCCCAGGAAAGTTCTTTTTTCCAAAAACCTGGTGGGGGAGGGCTGGGTGTAACCTGCCTTCTATCAGAGGATATTTTCCTCCAAATTTGTCCAAACCGGCACAGCCTGTCCTTTCCTGGGTCTCTGTTGCAGATGGAAGCTGCTGGTGCCATTGTCAGCTTGAAGCCCTCTTTTGATGCAAGCAGATGTTGCCAGGTGTGTTCAGCAGCTGTTGCTCAATGCTTATGCCAAGCTATTGTGTTCCTCATGGAACCAAGGAGCCATTGTGACACTGCAGGGGCTGATGGCATCAAGGAGGCAATTGTGACAGTACAGAACCTCCTAGAAACAAGGCTCCATTGTGACACCGTGGGGAATCATGGAATCAAGGAGCCCATTGTGACACGGCTGCATGGAACCAATGGTCCATGGTTACACGGCGGATTCAAGAAGAGCACGGTGACACCACGCAACATCACGGAACCATAGGTCCATTGTGACACAGCGGGGCCTCATGGAAACAAGGGGACCATTGTGGCAAAGCAGGGCCTAATGGAAGCATGGAGAGCATTGTGACACTAAGGAAACTCCTGGAACCAAGATGACCACTGGCACATAATGGAACCTCATGGAAGCAAGCCTCCACAATGACTTTGGAGGGCCTCAGGGACCACAGGACCCATTGTGACACAGCAGGACCTGGTGGAACCAAGGAGCCTTTGTGATACTCCACATCCACATGGAAGCCAGGGTGCACTGAGACACAGCGGGGCCTTGTGGGAACCAAAGACACCTCTGCAAAAAGCAGGCTAGCTCATAGAAGCAAGGAGTCCATTGTTACAACGTAAAAGCTATGGAACCAAGGGACCATTGTGACACTGCGGGGCCTCATGGAACCAATTGTCCATGATGACAGTGCGGATCAAAGGAGACCACGGTGACACTGCGGAACCTGATGGAACCAAGGAGCCATTGTGACACAGTGGGGCCTCATGGAATCAAGGAGACCATTGTGACCCAGGTGTTGCATGGGAAGGCAAGGAGCCATTGTGACACTTTGGGCTTCTTCCCTTGAGCTCTGCAGCTGGCTGTCCCAGCCCAGCGCACCATGTGCCACCTGCTCTCCTCAGGGCTCTGCCTGCACACAGCCCCAGGAGAAGTTTTCCTGTTTGCAAGGAAAGAATGGAAAAGCCGGAGCAGGTTTCCTAAACAACAAACCCCACTCAGGAGCCACATGCTCAGTACAGGCTGCCTGGAACGATGTCCCCTTTCTACAAGGGTCAGTGTGAGCAGGAATGAATGATCTCTGGGAGCAGAATTCTCGGAGTCTTTCCACTGAATTCTCTGTCCCTGTGTCTTGGGGTGACTTTATCGTGTGTATCCCCTATTGCTGCTCTATGCCCAGAAGTGAACTTTGTGCGTTTCTGTGCCTTTCAACTGAGCCTGAGAGGGGGGAGAGGAAAAAAACCGGACAAACTTCTCAGAGCGTTTGTTCAAGGACACACATACACACTCCTCTGCATCCTGCTTGCAGCAAGAGAAAAGGAAGCAACTTGGTTTCTTTTTAGCCAGTTTTCAGCTCCTTTTCTCTGGGGGGAGATGGAGAGTTGAACTTTGTTTTCCTGGGACTTCGGGGGTTTTTTTTCCCTTCTTCTCTTCTTGACTCTTTCAACATCAGAGCACATTGGGAGAATTTTCTCCCGAGGTGGGGGCCCTGAATGTGGGCCCATGAGCCAGCTGCAAGGAGGAGGAGAGAGACTACACCTACGGAAGTGTTGGGGTTCCTCCCCCCTGCCATGAGGTCATGGGAGAGGGGACCCTGGGGTAGAGGCATGGCCTGGGCACGGGGGTCTCCCTGCTCCCTGCTCACATGTGCCCTAACCCTGTTCAGCACTGCTTATTTTGTGTTGCCTTGTGCGAGGAGGGCCCTGGTTGTGCCGTGATTGCTCAGTTCTTTGGCAGTGCCCCGCCCATGTGGCTGGAGAAGAAAGAGCTCTGAAACTTCTCTCAAGAATCGCTCCCTGTTTCTTTGCACGGGCCTCGCTGTCTATGGATGTTTCAGGAGACCCCACAGAAACACGGAAGGACTCTCAAATTATCCCAGCTTTCTCTGCACAGTGAGAGGTTTTAATATTTAGCATTGTTATCCTTTTCCTGTGTGTTTGTTAAAAAAATAGGTTTTATCTCTTTCACTTTCTTCCCAGGAAAGTTCTTTTTTCCAAAAACCTGGTGGGGGAGGGCTGGGTGTAACCTGCCTTCTATAAGAGGATATTTTCCTCCACATTTGTCCAAACCGGCACAGCCTGTCCTTTCCTGGGTCTCTGTTGCAGATGGAAGCTGCTGGTGCCATTGTCAGCTTGAAGCCCTCTTTTGATGCAAGCAGATGTTGCCAGGTGTGTTCAGCAGCTGTTGCTCAATGCTTATGCCAAGCTATTGTGTTCCTCATGGAACCAAGGAGCCATTGTGACACTGCAGGGGCTGATGGCATCAAGGAGGCAATTGTGACAGTACAGAACCTCCTAGAAACAAGGCTCCATTGTGACACCGTGGGGAATCATGGAATCAAGGAGCCCATTGTGACACGGCTGCATGGAACCAATGGTCCATGGTTACACGGCGGATTCAAGAAGAGCACGGTGACACCACGCAACATCATGGAACCATAGGTCCATTGTGACACAGCGGGGCCTCATGGAAACAAGGGGACCATTGTGGCAAAGCAGGGCCTAATGGAAGCATGGAGGGCATTGTGACACTAAGGAAACTCCTGGAACCAAGATGACCACTGGCACATAATGGAACCTCCTGGAAGCAAGCCTCCACGATGGTTTTGGAGGGCCTCAGTGACCACAGGACCCATTGTGACACAGCAGGACCTGGTGGAACCAAGGAGCCTTTGTGATACTCCAGATCCACATGGAAGCCAGGGTGCACTGAGACACAGCGGGGCCTTGTTGGAACCAAAGACACCTCTGCAAAAAGCAGGCTAGCTCATAGAAGCAAGGAGTCCATTGTTACAACGTAAAAGCTATGGAAGCAAGGGACCATTGTGACACTGCGGGGCCTCATGGAACCAATTGTCCATGATGACAGTGCGGATCAAAGGAGACCATGGTGACACTGCGGAACCTGATGGAACCAAGGAGCCATTGTGACACAGTGGGGCCTCATGGAATCAAGGAGACCATTGTGACCCAGGTGTTGCATGGGAAGGCAAGGAGCCATTGTGACACTTTGGGCTTCTTCCCTTGAGCTCTGCAGCTGGCTGTCCCAGCCCAGCGCACCATGTGCCACCTGCTCTCCTCAGGGCTCTGCCTGCACACAGCCCCAGGAGAAGTTTTCCTGTTTGCAAGGAAAGAATGGAAAAGCCTGAGCAGGTTTCCTAAACAACAAACCCCACTCAGGAGCCACATGCTCAGTACAGGCTGCCTGGAACGATGTCCCCTTTCTACAAGGGTCAGTGTGAGCAGGAATGAATGATCTCTGGGAGCAGAATTCTCGGAGTCTTTCCACTGAATTCTCTGTCCCTGTGTCTTGGGGTGACTTTATCGTGTGTATCTCCTATTGCTGCTCTATGCCCAGAAGTGAACTTTGTGCGTTTCTGTGCCTTTCAACTGAGCCTGAGAGGGGGGAGAGGAAAAAAACCGGACAAACTTCTCAGAGCGTTTTTTCAAGGACACACATACACACTCCTCTGCATCCTGCTTGCAGCAAGAGCAGAGGAAGCAACTTGGTTTCTTTTTAGCCAGTTTTCAGCTCCTTTTCTCTGGGGGGAGATGGAGAGTTGAACTTTGTTTTCCTGGGACTTCGGGGGGTTTTTTTCCCTTCTTCTCTTCTTGACTCTTTCAACATCAGAGCACATTGGGAGAATTTTCTCCCGAGGTGGGGGCCCTGAATGTGGGCCCATGAGCCAGCTGCAAGGAGGAGGAGAGAGACTACACCTACGGAAGTGTTGGGGTTCCTCCCCCCTGCCATGAGGTCATGGGAGAGGGGACCCTGGGGTAGAGGCATGGCCTGGGCACGGGGGTCTCCCTGCTCCCTGCTCACATGTGCCCTAACCCTGTTCAGCACTGCTTATTTTGTGTTGCCTTGTGCGAGGAGGGCCCTGGTTGTGCTGTGATTGCTCAGTTCTTGGCAGTGCCCCGCCCATGTGGCTGGAGAAGAAAGAGCTCTGAAACTTCTCTCAAGAATCGCTCCCTGTTTTTTTGCACGGGCCTCGCTGTCTATGGATGTTTCAGGAGACCCCACCGAAACACAGAAGGACTCTCAAATTATCCCAGCTTTCTCTGCACAGCGAGAGCTTTTAATATTTAGCATTGTTATCCTTTTCCTGTGTGTTTGTTAAAAAAATAGTTTTTATCTCTTTCACTTTCTTCCCAGGAAAGTTCTTTTTTCCAAAAACCTGGTGGGGGAGGGCTGGGTGTAACCTGCCTTCTATCAGAGGATATTTTCCTCCAAATTTGTCCAAACCGGCACAGCCTGTCCTTTCCTGGGTCTCTGTTGCAGATGGAAGCTGCTGGTGCCATTGTCAGCTTGAAGCCCTCTTTTGATGCAAGCAGATGTTGCCAGGTGTGTTCAGCAGCTGTTGCTCAATGCTTATGCCAAGCTATTGTGTTCCTCATGGAACCAAGGAGCCATTGTGACACTGCAGGGGCTGATGGCATCAAGGAGGCAATTGTGACAGTACAGAACCTCCTAGAAACAAGGCTCCATTGTGACACCGTGGGGAATCATGGAATCAAGGAGCCCATTGTGACACGGCTGCATGGAACCAATGGTCCATGGTTACACGGCGGATTCAAGAAGAGCACGGTGACACCACGCAACATCATGGAACCATAGGTCCATTGTGACACAGCGGGGCCTCATGGAAACAAGGGGACCATTGTGGCAAAGCAGGGCCTAATGGAAGCATGGAGAGCATTGTGACACTAAGGAAACTCCTGGAACCAAGATGACCACTGGCACATAATGGAACCTCATGGAAGCAAGCCTCCACAATGACTTTGGAGGGCCTCGGGGACCACAGGACCCATTGTGACACAGCAGGACCTGGTGGAACCAAGGAGCCTTTGTGATACTCCACATCCACATGGAAGCCAGGGTGCACTGAGACACAGCGGGGCCTTGTTGGAACCAAAGACACCTCTGCAAAAAGCAGGCTAGCTCATAGAAGCAAGGAGTCCATTGTTACAACGTAAAAGCTATGGAAGCAAGGGACCATTGTGACACTGCGGGGCCTCATGGAACCAATTGTCCATGATGACAGTGCGGATCAAAGGAGACCATGGTGACACTGCGGAACCTGATGGAACCAAGGAGCCATTGTGACACAGTGGGGCCTCATGGAATCAAGGAGACCATTGTGACCCAGGTGTTGCATGGGAAGGCAAGGAGCCATTGTGACACTTTGGGCTTCTTCCCTTGAGCTCTGCAGCTGGCTGTCCCAGCCCAGCGCACCATGTGCCACCTGCTCTCCTCAGGGCTCTGCCTGCACACAGCCCCAGGAGAAGTTTTCCTGTTTGGAAGGAAAGAATGGAAAAGCCGGAGCAGGTTTCCTAAACAACAAACCCTACTCAGGAGCCACATGCTCAGTACAGGCTGCCTGGAACGATGTCCCCTTTCTACAAGGGTCAGGGTGAGCAGGAATGAATGATCTCTGGGAGCAGAATTCTCGGAGTCTTTCCACTGAATTCTCTGTCCCTGTGTCTTGGGGTGACTTTATTGTGTGTATCCCCTATTGCTGCTCTATGCCCAGAAGTGAACTTTGTGCATTTCTGTGCCTTTCAACTGAGCCTGAGAGGGGGGAGAGGAAAAAAAACCGGACAAACTTCTCAGAGCGTTTGTTCAAGGACACACATACACACTCCTCTGCATCCTGCTTGCAGCAAGAGCAGAGGAAGCAACTTGGTTTCTTTTTTGCCAGTTTTCAGCTCCTTTTCTCTGGGGGGAGATGGAGAGTTGAACTTTGTTTTCCTGGGACTTCGGGGGGTTTTTTTCCCTTCTTCTCTTCTTGACTCTTTCAACATCAGAGCACATTGGGAGAATTTTCTCCCGAGGTGGGGGCCCTGAATGTGGGCCCATGAGCCAGCTGCAAGGAGGAGGAGAGAGACTACACCTACGGAAGTGTTGGGGTTCCTCCCCCCTGCCATGAGGTCATGGGAGAGGGGACCCTGGGGTAGAGGCATGGCCTGGGCACGGGGGTCTCCCTGCTCCCTGCTCACATGTGCCCTAACCCTGTTCAGCACTGCTTATTTTGTGTTGCCCTGTGCCAGGAGGGCCCTGGTTGTGCCGTGATTGCTCAGTTCTTTGGCAGTGCCCCGCCCATGTGGCTGGAGAAGAAAGAGCTCTGAAACTTCTCTCAAGAATCGCTCCCTGTTTCTTTGCACGGGCCTCGCTGTCTATGGATGTTTCAGGAGACCCCACCGAAACACGGAAGGACTCTCAAATTATCCCAGCTTTCTCTGCACAGCAAGAGCTTTTAATATTTAGCATTGCTATCCTTTTCCTGTGTGTTTGTTAAAAAAATAGTTTTTATCTCTTTCACTTTCTTCCCAGGAAAGTTCTTTTTTCCAAAAACCTGGTGGGGGAGGGCTGGGTGTAACCTGCCTTCTATCAGAGGATATTTTCCTCCACATTTGTCCAAACCGGCACAGCCTGTCCTTTCCTGGGTCTCTGTTGCAGATGGAAGCTGCTGGTGCCATTGTCAGCTTGAAGCCCTCTTTTGATGCAAGCAGATGTTGCCAGGTGTGTTCAGCAGCTGTTGCTCAATGCTTATGCCAAGTTATTGTGTTCCTCATGGAACCAAGGAGCCATTGTGACACTGCAGGGGCTGATGGCATCAAGGAGGCAATTGTGACAGTACAGAACCTCCTAGAAACAAGGCTCCATTGTGACACCGTGGGGAATCATGGAATCAAGGAGCCCATTGTGACACGGCTGCATGGAACCAATGGTCCATGGTTACACGGCGGATTCAAGAAGAGCACGGTGACACCACGCAACATCATGGAACCATAGGTCCATTGTGACACAGCGGGGCCTCATGGAAACAAGGGGACCATTGTGGCAAAGCAGGGCCTAATGGAAGCATGGAGAGCATTGTGACACTAAGGAAACTCCTGGAACCAAGATGACCACTGGCACAATGGAACCTCATGGAAGCAAGCCTCCACAATGACTTTGGAGGGCCTCAGGGACCACAGGACCCATTGTGACACAGCAGGACCTGGTGGAACCAAGGAGCCTTTGTGATACTCCACATCCACATGGAAGCCAGGGTGCACTGAGACACAGCGGGGCCTTGTTGGAACCAAAGACACCTCTGCAAAAAGCAGGCTAGCTCATAGAAGCAAGGAGTCCATTGTTACAACGTAAAAGCTATGGAACCAAGGGACCATTGTGACACTGCGGGGCCTCATGGAACCAATTGTCCATGATGACAGTGCGGATCAAAGGAGACCATGGTGACACTGCGGAACCTGATGAAACCAAGGAGCCATTGTGACACAGTGGGGCCTCATGGAATCAAGGAGACCATTGTGACCCAGGTGTTGCATGGGAAGGCAAGGAGCCATTGTGACACTTTGGGCTTCTTCCCTTGAGCTCTGCAGCTGGCTGTCCCAGCCCAGCGCACCATGTGCCACCTGCTCTCCTCAGGGCTCTGCCTGCACACAGCCCCAGGAGAAGTTTTCCTGTTTGCAAGGAAAGAATGGAAAAGCCGGAGCAGGTTTCCTAAACAACAAACCCCACTCAGGAGCCACATGCTCAGTACAGGCTGCCTGGAACGATGTCCCCTTTCTACAAGGGTCAGTGTGAGCAGGAATGAATGATCTCTGGGAGCAGAATTCTCGGAGTCTTTCCACTGAATTCTCTGTCCCTGTGTCTTGGGGTGACTTTATTGTGTGTATCCCCTATTGCTGCTCTATGCCCAGAAGTGAACTTTGTGCGTTTCTGTGCCTTTCAACTGAGCCTGAGAGGGGGGAGAGGAAAAAAACCGGACAAACTTCTCAGAGCGTTTGTTCAAGGACACACATACACACTCCTCTGCATCCTGCTTGCAGCAAGAGCAGAGGAAGCAACTTGGTTTCTTTTTAGCCAGTTTTCAGCTCCTTTTCTCTGGGGGGAGATGGAGAGTTGAACGTTGTTTTCCTGGGACTTCGGGGGGTTTTTTTCCCTTCTTCTCTTCTTGACTCTTTCAACATCAGAGCACATTGGGAGAATTTTCTCCCGAGGTGGGGGCCCTGAATGTGGGCCCATGAGCCAGCTGCAAGGAGGAGGAGAGAGACTACACCTACGGAAGTGTTGGGGTTCCTCCCCCCTGCCATGAGGTCATGGGAGAGGGGACCCTGGGGTAGAGGCATGGCCTGGGCACGGGGGTCTCCCTGCTCCCTGCTCACATGTGCCCTAACCCTGTTCAGCACTGCTTATTTTGTGTTGCCTTGTGCGAGGAGGGCCCTGGTTGTGCTGTGATTGCTCAGTTCTTTGGCAGTGCCCCGCCCATGTGGCTGGAGAAGAAAGAGCTCTGAAACTTCTCTCAAGAATCGCTCCCTGTTTCTTTGCACGGGCCTCGCTGTCTATGGATGTTTCAGGAGACCCCACCGAAACACAGAAGGACTCTCAAATTATCCCAGCTTTCTCTGCACAGCGAGAGCTTTTAATATTTCGCATTGTTATCCTTTTCCTGTGTGTTTGTTAAAAAAATAGTTTTTATCTCTTTCACTT
Organism: Aphelocoma coerulescens; assembly: GCF_041296385.1. NCBI lineage: Eukaryota > Metazoa > Chordata > Aves > Passeriformes > Corvidae > Aphelocoma > Aphelocoma coerulescens. The sequence goes on along the minus strand of NW_027184024.1, from coordinate 490,178 downwards.
ACTTCCCAGGAAAGTTCTTTTTTCCAAAAACCTGGTGGGGGAGGGCTGGGTGTAACCTGCCTTCTATCAGAGGATATTTTCCTCCAAATTTGTCCAAACCGGCACAGCCTGTCCTTTCCTGGGTCTCTGTTGCAGATGGAAGCTGCTGGTGCCATTGTCAGCTTGAAGCCCTCTTTTGATGCAAGCAGATGTTGCCAGGTGTGTTCAGCAGCTGTTGCTCAATGCTTATGCCAAGCTATTGTGTTCCTCATGGAACCAAGGAGCCATTGTGACACTGCAGGGGCTGATGGCATCAAGGAGGCAATTGTGACAGTACAGAACCTCCTAGAAACAAGGCTCCATTGTGACACCGTGGGGAATCATGGAATCAAGGAGCCCATTGTGACACGGCTGCATGGAACCAATGGTCCATGGTTACACGGCGGATTCAAGAAGAGCACGGTGACACCACGCAACATCATGGAACCATAGGTCCATTGTGACACAGCGGGGCCTCATGGAAACAAGGGGACCATTGTGGCAAAGCAGGGCCTAATGGAAGCATGGAGAGCATTGTGACACTAAGGAAACTCCTGGAACCAAGATGACCACTGGCACATAATGGAACCTCATGGAAGCAAGCCTCCACAATGACTTTGGAGGGCCTCAGGGACCACAGGACCCATTGTGACACAGCAGGACCTGGTGGAACCAAGGAGCCTTTGTGATACTCCACATCCACATGGAAGCCAGGGTGCACTGAGACACAGCGGGGCCTTGTTGGAACCAAAGACACCTCTGCAAAAAGCAGGCTAGCTCATAGAAGCAAGGAGTCCATTGTTACAACGTAAAAGCTATGGAACCAAGGGACCATTGTGACACTGCGGGGCCTCATGGAACCAATTGTCCATGATGACAGTGCGGATCAAAGGAGACCACGGTGACACTGCGGAACCTGATGGAACCAAGGAGCCATTGTGACACAGTGGGGCCTCATGGAATCAAGGAGACCATTGTGACCCAGGTGTTGCATGGGAAGGCAAGGAGCCATTGTGACACTTTGGGCTTCTTCCCTTGAGCTCTGCAGCTGGCTGTCCCAGCCCAGCGCACCATGTGCCACCTGCTCTCCTCAGGGCTCTGCCTGCACACAGCCCCAGGAGAAGTTTTCCTGTTTGCAAGGAAAGAATGGAAAAGCCGGAGCAGGTTTCCTAAACAACAAACCCCACTCAGGAGCCACATGCTCAGTACAGGCTGCCTGGAACGATGTCCCCTTTCTACAAGGGTCAGTGTGAGCAGGAATGAATGATCTCTGGGAGCAGAATTCTCGGAGTCTTTCCACTGAATTCTCTGTCCCTGTGTCTTGGGGTGACTTTATTGTGTGTATCCCCTATTGCTGCTCTATGCCCAGAAGTGAACTTTGTGCGTTTCTGTGCCTTTCAACTGAGCCTGAGAGGGGGGAGAGGAAAAAAAACCGGACAAACTTCTCAGAGCGTTTGTTCAAGGACACACATACACACTCCTCTGCATCCTGCTTGCAGCAAGAGAAAAGGAAGCAACTTGGTTTCTTTTTAGCCAGTTTTCAGCTCCTTTTCTCTGGGGGGAGATGGAGAGTTGAACTTTGTTTTCCTGGGACTTCGGGGGTTTTTTTTCCCTTCTTCTCTTCTTGACTCTTTCAACATCAGAGCACATTGGGAGAATTTTCTCCCGAGGTGGGGGCCCTGAATGTGGGCCCATGAGCCAGCTGCAAGGAGGAGGAGAGAGACTACACCTACGGAAGTGTTGGGGTTCCTCCCCCCTGCCATGAGGTCATGGGAGAGGGGACCCTGGGGTAGAGGCATGGCCTGGGCACGGGGGTCTCCCTGCTCCCTGCTCACATGTGCCCTAACCCTGTTCAGCACTGCTTATTTTGTGTTGCCTTGTGCGAGGAGGGCCCTGGTTGTGCCGTGATTGCTCAGTTCTTTGGCAGTGCCCCGCCCATGTGGCTGGAGAAGAAAGAGCTCTGAAACTTCTCTCAAGAATCGCTCCCTGTTTCTTTGCACGGGCCTCGCTGTCTATGGATGTTTCAGGAGACCCCACAGAAACACGGAAGGACTCTCAAATTCTCCCAGCTTTCTCTGCACAGTGAGAGGTTTTAATATTTAGCATTGTTATCCTTTTCCTGTGTGTTTGTTAAAAAAATAGGTTTTATCTCTTTCACTTTCTTCCCAGGAAAGTTCTTTTTTCCAAAAACCTGGTGGGGGAGGGCTGGGTGTAACCTGCCTTCTATAAGAGGATATTTTCCTCCAAATTTGTCCAAACCGGCACAGCCTGTCCTTTCCTGGGTCTCTGTTGCAGATGGAAGCTGCTGGTGCCATTGTCAGCTTGAAGCCCTCTTTTGATGCAAGCAGATGTTGCCAGGTGTGTTCAGCAGCTGTTGCTCAATGCTTATGCCAAGCTATTGTGTTCCTCATGGAACCAAGGAGCCATTGTGACACTGCAGGGGCTGATGGCATCAAGGAGGCAATTGTGACAGTACAGAACCTCCTAGAAACAAGGCTCCATTGTGACACCGTGGGGAATCATGGAATCAAGGAGCCCATTGTGACACGGCTGCATGGAACCAATGGTCCATGGTTACACGGCGGATTCAAGAAGAGCACGGTGACACCACGCAACATCATGGAACCATAGGTCCATTGTGACACAGCGGGGCCTCATGGAAACAAGGGGACCATTGTGGCAAAGCAGGGCCTAATGGAAGCATGGAGGGCATTGTGACACTAAGGAAACTCCTGGAACCAAGATGACCACTGGCACATAATGGAACCTCCTGGAAGCAAGCCTCCACGATGGTTTTGGAGGGCCTCAGTGACCACAGGACCCATTGTGACACAGCAGGACCTGGTGGAACCAAGGAGCCTTTGTGATACTCCAGATCCACATGGAAGCCAGGGTGCACTGAGACACAGCGGGGCCTTGTTGGAACCAAAGACACCTCTGCAAAAAGCAGGCTAGCTCATAGAAGCAAGGAGTCCATTGTTACAACGTAAAAGCTATGGAAGCAAGGGACCATTGTGACACTGCGGGGCCTCATGGAACCAATTGTCCATGATGACAGTGCGGATCAAAGGAGACCATGGTGACACTGCGGAACCTGATGGAACCAAGGAGCCATTGTGACACAGTGGGGCCTCATGGAATCAAGGAGACCATTGTGACCCAGGTGTTGCATGTGAAGGCAAGGAGCCATTGTGACACTTTGGGCTTCTTCCCTTGAGCTCTGCAGCTGGCTGTCCCAGCCCAGCGCACCATGTGCCACCTGCTCTCCTCAGGGCTCTGCCTGCACACAGCCCCAGGAGAAGTTTTCCTGTTTGCAAGGAAAGAATGGAAAAGCCGGAGCAGGTTTCCTAAACAACAAACCCCACTCAGGAGCCACATGCTCAGTACAGGCTGCCTGGAACGATGTCCCCTTTCTACAAGGGTCAGTGTGAGCAGGAATGAATGATCTCTGGGAGCAGAATTCTCGGAGTCTTTCCACTGAATTCTCTGTCCCTGTGTCTTGGGGTGACTTTATCGTGTGTATCTCCTATTGCTGCTCTATGCCCAGAAGTGAACTTTGTGCGTTTCTGTGCCTTTCAACTGAGCCTGAGAGGGGGGAGAGGAAAAAAACCGGACAAACTTCTCAGAGCGTTTTTTCAAGGACACACATACACACTCCTCTGCATCCTGCTTGCAGCAAGAGCAGAGGAAGCAACTTGGTTTCTTTTTAGCCAGTTTTCAGCTCCTTTTCTCTGGGGGGAGATGGAGAGTTGAACTTTGTTTTCCTGGGACTTCGGGGGGTTTTTTTCCCTTCTTCTCTTCTTGACTCTTTCAACATCAGAGCACATTGGGAGAATTTTCTCCCGAGGTGGGGGCCCTGAATGTGGGCCCATGAGCCAGCTGCAAGGAGGAGGAGAGAGACTACACCTACGGAAGTGTTGGGGTTCCTCCCCCCTGCCATGAGGTCATGGGAGAGGGGACCCTGGGGTAGAGGCATGGCCTGGGCACGGGGGTCTCCCTGCTCCCTGCTCACATGTGCCCTAACCCTGTTCAGCACTGCTTATTTTGTGTTGCCTTGTGCGAGGAGGGCCCTGGTTGTGCTGTGATTGCTCAGTTCTTGGCAGTGCCCCGCCCATGTGGCTGGAGAAGAAAGAGCTCTGAAACTTCTCTCAAGAATCGCTCCCTGTTTTTTTGCACGGGCCTCGCTGTCTATGGATGTTTCAGGAGACCCCACCGAAACACAGAAGGACTCTCAAATTATCCCAGCTTTCTCTGCACAGCGAGAGCTTTTAATATTTAGCATTGTTATCCTTTTCCTGTGTGTTTGTTAAAAAAATAGTTTTTATCTCTTTCACTTTCTTCCCAGGAAAGTTCTTTTTTCCAAAAACCTGGTGGGGGAGGGCTGGGTGTAACCTGCCTTCTATCAGAGGATATTTTCCTCCAAATTTGTCCAAACCGGCACAGCCTGTCCTTTCCTGGGTCTCTGTTGCAGATGGAAGCTGCTGGTGCCATTGTCAGCTTGAAGCCCTCTTTTGATGCAAGCAGATGTTGCCAGGTGTGTTCAGCAGCTGTTGCTCAATGCTTATGCCAAGCTATTGTGTTCCTCATGGAACCAAGGAGCCATTGTGACACTGCAGGGGCTGATGGCATCAAGGAGGCAATTGTGACAGTACAGAACCTCCTAGAAACAAGGCTCCATTGTGACACCGTGGGGAATCATGGAATCAAGGAGCCCATTGTGACACGGCTGCATGGAACCAATGGTCCATGGTTACACGGCGGATTCAAGAAGAGCACGGTGACACCACGCAACATCATGGAACCATAGGTCCATTGTGACACAGCGGGGCCTCATGGAAACAAGGGGACCATTGTGGCAAAGCAGGGCCTAATGGAAGCATGGAGAGCATTGTGACACTAAGGAAACTCCTGGAACCAAGATGACCACTGGCACATAATGGAACCTCATGGAAGCAAGCCTCCACAATGACTTTGGAGGGCCTCGGGGACCACAGGACCCATTGTGACACAGCAGGACCTGGTGGAACCAAGGAGCCTTTGTGATACTCCACATCCACATGGAAGCCAGGGTGCACTGAGACACAGCGGGGCCTTGTGGGAACCAAAGACACCTCTGCAAAAAGCAGGCTAGCTCATAGAAGCAAGGAGTCCATTGTTACAACGTAAAAGCTATGGAAGCAAGGGACCATTGTGACACTGCGGGGCCTCATGGAACCAATTGTCCATGATGACAGTGCGGATCAAAGGAGACCACGGTGACACTGCGGAACCTGATGGAACCAAGGAGCCATTGTGACACAGTGGGGCCTCATGGAATCAAGGAGACCATTGTGACCCAGGTGTTGCATGTGAAGGCAAGGAGCCATTGTGACACTTTGGGCTTCTTCCCTTGAGCTCTGCAGCTGGCTGTCCCAGCCCAGCGCACCATGTGCCACCTGCTCTCCTCAGGGCTCTGCCTGCACACAGCCCCAGGAGAAGTTTTCCTGTTTGCAAGGAAAGAATGGAAAAGCCTGAGCAGGTTTCCTAAACAACAAACCCCACTCAGGAGCCACATGCTCAGTACAGGCTGCCTGGAACGATGTCCCCTTTCTACAAGGGTCAGTGTGAGCAGGAATGAATGATCTCTGGGAGCAGAATTCTCGGAGTCTTTCCACTGAATTCTCTGTCCCTGTGTCTTGGGGTGACTTTATCGTGTGTATCCCCTATTGCTGCTCTATGCTCAGAAGTGAACTTTGTGCGTTTCTGTGCCTTTCAACTGAGCCTGAGAGGGGGGAGAGGAAAAAAACCGGACAAACTTCTCAGAGCGTTTGTTCAAGGACACACATACACACTCCTCTGCATCCTGCTTGCAGCAAGAGCAGAGGAAGCAACTTGGTTTCTTTTTTGCCAGTTTTCAGCTCCTTTTCTCTGGGGGGAGATGGAGTGTTGAACTTTGTTTTCCTGGGACTTCGGGGGGTTTTTTTCCCTTCTTCTCTTCTTGACTCTTTCAACATCAGAGCACATTGGGAGAATTTTCTCCCGAGGTGGGGGCCCTGAATGTGGGCCCATGAGCCAGCTGCAAGGAGGAGGAGAGAGACTACACCTACGGAAGTGTTGGGGTTCCTCCCCCCTGCCATGAGGTCATGGGAGAGGGGACCCTGGGGTAGAGGCATGGCCTGGGCACGGGGGTCTCCCTGCTCCCTGCTCACATGTGCCCTAATCCTGTTCAGCACTGCTTATTTTGTGTTGCCCTGTGTGAGGAGGGCCCTGGTTGTGCCGTGATTGCTCAGTCCTTTGGCAGTGCCCCGCCCATGTGGCTGGAGAAGAAAGAGCTCTGAAACTTCTCTCAAGAATCGCTCCCTGTTTCTTTGCACGGGCCTCGCTGTCTATGGATGTTTCAGGAGACCCCACCGAAACACGGAAGGACTCTCAAATTATCCCAGCTTTCTCTGCACAGCAAGAGCTTTTAATATTTAGCATTGCTATCCTTTTCCTGTGTGTTTGTTAAAAAAATAGTTTTTATCTCTTTCACTTTCTTCCCAGGAAAGTTCTTTTTTCCAAAAACCTGGTGGGGGAGGGCTGGGTGTAACCTGCCTTCTATCAGAGGATATTTTCCTCCAAATTTGTCCAAACCGGCACAGCCTGTCCTTTCCTGGGTCTCTGTTGCAGATGGAAGCTGCTGGTGCCATTGTCAGCTTGAAGCCCTCTTTTGATGCAAGCAGATGTTGCCAGGTGTGTTCAGCAGCTGTTGCTCAATGCTTATGCCAAGCTATTGTGTTCCTCATGGAACCAAGGAGCCATTGTGACACTGCAGGGGCTGATGGCATCAAGGAGGCAATTGTGACAGTACAGAACCTCCTAGAAACAAGGCTCCATTGTGACACCGTGGGGAATCATGGAATCAAGGAGCCCATTGTGACACGGCTGCATGGAACCAATGGTCCATGGTTACACGGCGGATTCAAGAAGAGCACGGTGACACCACGCAACATCATGGAACCATAGGTCCATTGTGACACAGCGGGGCCTCATGGAAACAAGGGGACCATTGTGGCAAAGCAGGGCCTAATGGAAGCATGGAGAGCATTGTGACACTAAGGAAACTCCTGGAACCAAGATGACCACTGGCACATAATGGAACCTCATGGAAGCAAGCCTCCACAATGACTTTGGAGGGCCTCGGGGACCACAGGACCCATTGTGACACAGCAGGACCTGGTGGAACCAAGGAGCCTTTGTGATACTCCACATCCACATGGAAGCCAGGGTGCACTGAGACACAGCGGGGCCTTGTTGGAACCAAAGACACCTCTGCAAAAAGCAGGCTAGCTCATAGAAGCAAGGAGTCCATTGTTACAACGTAAAAGCTATGGAAGCAAGGGACCATTGTGACACTGCGGGGCCTCATGGAACCAATTGTCCATGATGACAGTGCGGATCAAAGGAGACCATGGTGACACTGCGGAACCTGATGGAACCAAGGAGCCATTGTGACACAGTGGGGCCTCATGGAATCAAGGAGACCATTGTGACCCAGGTGTTGCATGGGAAGGCAAGGAGCCATTGTGACACTTTGGGCTTCTTCCCTTGAGCTCTGCAGCTGGCTGTCCCAGCCCAGCGCACCATGTGCCACCTGCTCTCCTCAGGGCTCTGCCTGCACACAGCCCCAGGAGAAGTTTTCCTGTTTGCAAGGAAAGAATGGAAAAGCCTGAGCAGGTTTCCTAAACAACAAACCCCACTCAGGAGCCACATGCTCAGTACAGGCTGCCTGGAACGATGTCCCCTTTCTAAAAGGGTCAGTGTGAGCAGGAATGAATGATCTCTGGGAGCAGAATTCTCGGAGTCTTTCCACTGAATTCTCTGTCCCTGTGTCTTGGGGTGACTTTATTGTGTGTATCCCCTATTGCTGCTCTATGCCCAGAAGTGAACTTTGTGCGTTTCTGTGCCTTTCAACTGAGCCTGAGAGGGGGGAGAGGAAAAAAAACCGGACAAACTTCTCAGAGCGTTTGTTCAAGGACACACATACACACTCCTCTGCATCCTGCTTGCAGCAAGAGCAGAGGAAGCAACTTGGTTTCTTTTTAGCCAGTTTTCAGCTCCTTTTCTCTGGGGGGAGATGGAGAGTTGAACTTTGTTTTCCTGGGACTTCGGGGGGTTTTTTTCCCTTCTTCTCTTCTTGACTCTTTCAACATCAGAGCACATTGGGAGAATTTTCTCCCGAGGTGGGGGCCCTGAATGTGGGCCCATGAGCCAGCTGCAAGGAGGAGGAGAGAGACTACACCTACGGAAGTGTTGGGGTTCCTCCCCCCTGCCATGAGGTCATGGGAGAGGGGACCCTGGGGTAGAGGCATGGCCTGGGCACGGGGGTCTCCCTGCTCCCTGCTCACATGTGCCCTAACCCTGTTCAGCACTGGTTATTTTGTGTTGCCCTGTGCCAGGAGGGCCCTGGTTGTGCCGTGATTGCTCAGTTCTTTGGCAGTGCCCCGCCCATGTGGCTGGAGAAGAAAGAGCTCTGAAACTTCTCTCAAGAATCGCTCCCTGTTTCTTTGCACGGGCCTCGCTGTCTATGGATGTTTCAGGAGACCCCACCGAAACACAGAAGGACTCTCAAATTATCCCAGCTTTCTCTGCACAGCGAGAGGTTTTAATATTTAGCATTGTTATCCTTTTCCTGTGTGTTTGTTAAAAAAATAGTTTTTATCTCTTTCACTTTCTTCCCAGGAAAGTTCTTTTTTCCAAAAACCTGGTGGGGGAGGGCTGGGTGTAACCTGCCTTCTATCAGAGGATATTTTCCTCCAAATTTGTCCAAACCGGCACAGCCTGTCCTTTCCTGGGTCTCTGTTGCAGATGGAAGCTGCTGGTGCCATTGTCAGCTTGAAGCCCTCTTTTGATGCAAGCAGATGTTGCCAGGTGTGTTCAGCAGCTGTTGCTCAATGCTTATGCCAAGCTATTGTGTTCCTCATGGAACCAAGGAGCCATTGTGACACTGCAGGGGCTGATGGCATCAAGGAGGCAATTGTGACAGTACAGAACCTCCTAGAAACAAGGCTCCATTGTGACACCGTGGGGAATCATGGAATCAAGGAGCCCATTGTGACACGGCTGCATGGAACCAATGGTCCATGGTTACACTGCGGATTCAAGAAGAGCACGGTGACACCACGCAACATCATGGAACCATAGGTCCATTGTGACACAGCGGGGCCTCATGGAAACAAGGGGACCATTGTGGCAAAGCAGGGCCTAATGGAAGCATGGAGAGCATTGTGACACTAAGGAAACTCCTGGAACCAAGATGACCACTGGCACATAATGGAACCTCATGGAAGCAAGCCTCCACAATGACTTTGGAGGGCCTCGGGGACCACAGGACCCATTGTGACACAGCAGGACCTGGTGGAACCAAGGAGCCTTTGTGATACTCCACATCCACATGGAAGCCAGGGTGCACTGAGACACAGCGGGGCCTTGTGGGAACCAAAGACACCTCTGCAAAAAGCAGGCTAGCTCATAGAAGCAAGGAGTCCATTGTTACAACGTAAAAGCTATGGAACCAAGGGACCATTGTGACACTGCGGGGCCTCATGGAACCAATTGTCCATGATGACAGTGCGGATCAAAGGAGACCACGGTGACACTGCGGAACCTGATGGAACCAAGGAGCCATTGTGACACAGTGGGGCCTCATGGAATCAAGGAGACCATTGTGACCCAGGTGTTGCATGTGAAGGCAAGGAGCCATTGTGACACTTTGGGCTTCTTCCCTTGAGCTCTGCAGCTGGCTGTCCCAGCCCAGCGCACCATGTGCCACCTGCTCTCCTCAGGGCTCTGCCTGCACACAGCCCCAGGAGAAGTTTTCCTGTTTGCAAGGAAAGAATGGAAAAGCCTGAGCAGGTTTCCTAAACAACAAACCCCACTCAGGAGCCACATGCTCAGTACAGGCTGCCTGGAACGATGTCCCCTTTCTACAAGGGTCAGGGTTAGCAGGAATGAATGATCTCTGGGAGCAGAATTCTCGGAGTCTTTCCACTGAATTCTCTGTCCCTGTGTCTTGGGGTGACTTTATTGTGTGTATCCCCTATTGCTGCTCTATGCCCAGAAGTGAACTTTGTGCATTTCTGTGCCTTTCAACTGAGCCTGAGAGGGGGGAGAGGAAAAAAAACCGGACAAACTTCTCAGAGCGTTTGTTCAAGGACACACATACACACTCCTCTGCATCCTGCTTGCAGCAAGAGCAGAGGAAGCAACTTTGTTTCTTTTTAGCCAGTTTTCAGCTCCTTTTCTCTGGGGGGAGATGGAGAGTTGAACTTTGTTTTCCTGGGACTTCGGGGGGTTTTTTTCCCTTCTTCTCTTCTTGACTCTTTCAACATCAGAGCACATTGGGAGAATTTTCTCCCGAGGTGGGGGCCCTGAATGTGGGCCCATGAGCCAGCTGCAAGGAGGAGGAGAGAGACTACACCTACGGAAGTGTTGGGGTTCCTCCCCCCTGCCATGAGGTCATGGGAGAGGGGACCCTGGGGTAGAGGCATGGCCTGGGCACGGGGGTCTCCCTGCTCCCTGCTCACATGTGCCCTAACCCTGTTCAGCACTGGTTATTTTGTGTTGCCCTGTGCCAGGAGGGCCCTGGTTGTGCCGTGATTGCTCAGTTCTGTGGCAGTGCCCCGCCCATGTGGCTGGAGAAGAAAGAGCTCTGAAACTTCTCTCAAGAATCGCTCCCTGTTTCTTTGCACGGGCCTCTCTGTCTATGGATGTTTCAGGAGACCCCACCGAAACACGGAAGGACTCTCAAATTATCCCAGCTTTCTCTGCACAACAAGAGCTTTTAATATTTAGCATTGCTATCCTTTTCCTGTGTGTTTGTTAAAAAAATAGTTTTTATCTCTTTCACTTTCTTCCCAGGAAAGTTCTTTTTTCCAAAAACCTGGTGGGGGAGGGCTGGGTGTAACCTGCCTTCTATCAGAGGATATTTTCCTCCAAATTTGTCCAAACCGGCACAGCCTGTCCTTTCCTGGGTCTCTGTTGCAGATGGAAGCTGCTGGTGCCATTGTCAGCTTGAAGCCCTCTTTTGATGCAAGCAGATGTTGCCAGGTGTGTTCAGCAGCTGTTGCTCAATGCTTATGCCAAGCTATTGTGTTCCTCATGGAACCAAGGAGCCATTGTGACACTGCAGGGGCTGATGGCATCAAGGAGGCAATTGTGACAGTACAGAACCTCCTAGAAACAAGGCTCCATTGTGACACCGTGGGGAATCATGGAATCAAGGAGCCCATTGTGACACGGCTGCATGGAACCAATGGTCCATGGTTACACGGCGGATTCAAGAAGAGCACGGTGACACCACGCAACATCATGGAACCATAGGTCCATTGTGACACAGCGGGGCCTCATGGAAACAAGGGGACCATTGTGGCAAAGCAGGGCCTAATGGAAGCATGGAGAGCATTGTGACACTAAGGAAACTCCTGGAACCAAGATGACCACTGGCACATAATGGAACCTCATGGAAGCAAGCCTCCACAATGACTTTGGAGGGCCTCAGGGACCACAGGACCCATTGTGACACAGCAGGACCTGGTGGAACCAAGGAGCCTTTGTGATACTCCACATCCACATGGAAGCCAGGGTGCACTGAGACACAGCGGGGCCTTGTTGGAACCAAAGACACCTCTGCAAAAAGCAGGCTAGCTCATAGAAGCAAGGAGTCCATTGTTACAACGTAAAAGCTATGGAACCAAGGGACCATTGTGACACTGCGGGGCCTCATGGAACCAATTGTCCATGATGACAGTGCGGATCAAAGGAGACCATGGTGACACTGCGGAACCTGATGGAACCAAGGAGCCATTGTGACACAGTGGGGCCTCATGGAATCAAGGAGACCATTGTGACCCAGGTGTTGCATGTGAAGGCAAGGAGCCATTGTGACACTTTGGGCTTCTTCCCTTGAGCTCTGCAGCTGGCTGTCCCAGCCCAGCGCACCATGTGCCACCTGCTCTCCTCAGGGCTCTGCCTGCACACAGCCCCAGGAGAAGTTTTCCTGTTTGCAAGGAAAGAATGGAAAAGCCTGAGCAGGTTTCCTAAACAACAAACCCCACTCAGGAGCCACATGCTCAGTACAGGCTGCCTGGAACGATGTCCCCTTTCTACAAGGGTCAGTGTGAGCAGGAATGAATGATCTCTGGGAGCAGAATTCTCGGAGTCTTTCCACTGAATTCTCTGTCCCTGTGTCTTGGGGTGACTTTATCGTGTGTATCCCCTATTGCTGCTCTATGCCCAGAAGTGAACTTTGTGCGTTTCTGTGCCTTTCAACTGAGCCTGAGAGGGGGGAGAGGAAAAAAACCGGACAAACTTCTCAGAGCGTTTGTTCAAGGACACACATACACACTCCTCTGCATCCTGCTTGCAGCAAGAGCAGAGGAAGCAACTTGGTTTCTTTTTAGCCAGTTTTCAGCTCCTTTTCTCTGGGGGGAGATGGAGAGTTGAACTTTGTTTTCCTGGGACGTCGGGGGGTTTCTTTCCCTTCTTCTCTTCTTGACTCTTTCAACATCAGAGCACATTGGGAGAATTTTCTCCCGAGGTGGGGGCCCTGAATGTGGGCCCATGAGCCAGCTGCAAGGAGGAGGAGAGAGACTACACCTACGGAAGTGTTGGGGTTCCTCCCCCCTGCCATGAGGTCATGGGAGAGGGGACCCTGGGGTAGAGGCATGGCCTGGGCACGGGGGTCTCCCTGCTCCCTGCTCACATGTGCCCTAACCCTGTTCAGCACTGCTTATTTTGTGTTGCCTTGTGCGAGGAGGGCCCTGGTTGTGCTGTGATTGCTCAGTTCTTTGGCAGTGCCCCGCCCATGTGGCTGGAGAAGAAAGAGCTCTGAAACTTCTCTCAAGAATCGCTCCCTGTTTCTTTGCACGGGCCTCGCTGTCTATGGATGTTTCAGGAGACCCCACCGAAACACAGAAGGACTCTCAAATTATCCCAGCTTTCTCTGCACAGCGAGAGCTTTTAATATTTAGCATTGTTATCCTTTTCCTGTGTGTTTGTTAAAAAAATAGTTTTTATCTCTTTCACTTTCTTCCCAGGAAAGTTCTTTTTTCCAAAAACCTGGTGGGGGAGGGCTGGGTGTAACCTGCCTTCTATCAGAGGATATTTTCCTCCAAATTTGTCCAAACCGGCACAGCCTGTCCTTTCCTGGGTCTCTGTTGCAGATGGAAGCTGCTGGTGCCATTGTCAGCTTGAAGCCCTCTTTTGATGCAAGCAGATGTTGCCAGGTGTGTTCAGCAGCTGTTGCTCAATGCTTATGCCAAGCTATTGTGTTCCTCATGGAACCAAGGAGCCATTGTGACACTGCAGGGGCTGATGGCATCAAGGAGGCAATTGTGACAGTACAGAACCTCCTAGAAACAAGGCTCCATTGTGACACCGTGGGGAATCATGGAATCAAGGAGCCCATTGTGACACGGCTGCATGGAACCAATGGTCCATGGTTACATGGCGGATTCAAGAAGAGCACGGTGACACCACGCAACATCACGGAACCATAGGTCCATTGTGACACAGCGGGGCCCCATGGAAACAAGGGGACCATTGTGGCAAAGCAGGGCCTAATGGAAGCATGGAGAGCATTGTGACACTAAGGAAACTCCTGGAACCAAGATGACCACTGGCACATAATGGAACCTCATGGAAGCAAGCCTCCACAATGACTTTGGAGGGCCTCAGGGACCACAGGACCCATTGTGACACAGCAGGACCTGGTGGAACCAAGGAGCCTTTGTGATACTCCACATCCACATGGAAGCCAGGGTGCACTGAGACACAGCGGGGCCTTGTGGGAACCAAAGACACCTCTGCAAAAAGCAGGCTAGCTCATAGAAGCAAGGAGTCCATTGTTACAACGTAAAAGCTATGGAACCAAGGGACCATTGTGACACTGCGGGGCCTCATGGAACCAATTGTCCATGATGACAGTGCGGATCAAAGGAGACCACGGTGACACTGCGGAACCTGATGGAACCAAGGAGCCATTGTGACACAGTGGGGCCTCATGGAATCAAGGAGACCATTGTGACCCAGGTGTTGCATGGGAAGGCAAGGAGCCATTGTGACACTTTGGGCTTCTTCCCTTGAGCTCTGCAGCTGGCTGTCCCAGCCCAGCGCACCATGTGCCACCTGCTCTCCTCAGGGCTCTGCCTGCACACAGCCCCAGGAGAAGTTTTCCTGTTTGCAAGGAAAGAATGGAAAAGCCGGAGCAGGTTTCCTAAACAACAAACCCCACTCAGGAGCCACATGCTCAGTACAGGCTGCCTGGAACGATGTCCCCTTTCTACAAGGGTCAGTGTGAGCAGGAATGAATGATCTCTGGGAGCAGAATTCTCGGAGTCTTTCCACTGAATTCTCTGTCCCTGTGTCTTGGGGTGACTTTATCGTGTGTATCCCCTATTGCTGCTCTATGCCCAGAAGTGAACTTTGTGCGTTTCTGTGCCTTTCAACTGAGCCTGAGAGGGGGGAGAGGAAAAAAACCGGACAAACTTCTCAGAGCGTTTGTTCAAGGACACACATACACACTCCTCTGCATCCTGCTTGCAGCAAGAGCAGAGGAAGCAACTTGGTTTCTTTTTAGCCAGTTTTAAACTCCTTTTCTCTGGGGGGAGATGGAGAGTTGAACTTTGTTTTCCTGGGACTTCGGGGGGTTTTTTTCCCTTCTTCTCTTCTTGACTCTTTCAACATCAGAGCACATTGGGAGAATTTTCTCCCGAGGTGGGGGCCCTGAATGTGGGCCCATGAGCCAGCTGCAAGGAGGAGGAGAGAGACTACACCTACGGAAGTGTTGGGGTTCCTCCCCCCTGCCATGAGGTCATGGGAGAGGGGACCCTGGGGTAGAGGCATGGCCTGGGCACGGGGGTCTCCCTGCTCCCTGCTCACATGTGCCCTAACCCTGTTCAGCACTGGTTATTTTGTGTTGCCTTGTGCGAGGAGGGCCCTGGTTGTGCTGTGATTGCTCAGTTCTTTGGCAGTGCCCCGCCCATGTGGCTGGAGAAGAAAGAGCTCTGAAACTTCTCTCAAGAATCGCTCCCTGTTTCTTTGCACGGGCCTCGCTGTCTATGGATGTTTCAGGAGACCCCACCGAAACACAGAAGGACTCTCAAATTATCCCAGCTTTCTCTGCACAGCGAGAGCTTTTAATATTTAGCATTGTTATCCTTTTCCTGTGTGTTTGTTAAAAAAATAGTTTTTATCTCTTTCACTTTCTTCCCAGGAAAGTTCTTTTTTCCAAAAACCTGGTGGGGGAGGGCTGGGTGTAACCTGCCTTCTATCAGAGGATATTTTCCTCCAAATTTGTCCAAACCGGCACAGCCTGTCCTTTCCTGGGTCTCTGTTGCAGATGGAAGCTGCTGGTGCCATTGTCAGCTTGAAGCCCTCTTTTGATGCAAGCAGATGTTGCCAGGTGTGTTCAGCAGCTGTTGCTCAATGCTTATGCCAAGCTATTGTGTTCCTCATGGAACCAAGGAGCCATTGTGACACTGCAGGGGCTGATGGCATCAAGGAGGCAATTGTGACAGTACAGAACCTCCTAGAAACAAGGCTCCATTGTGACACCGTGGGGAATCATGGAATCAAGGAGCCCATTGTGACACGGCTGCATGGAACCAATGGTCCATGGTTACACGGCGGATTCAAGAAGAGCACGGTGACACCACGCAACATCACGGAACCATAGGTCCATTGTGACACAGCGGGGCCTCATGGAAACAAGGGGACCATTGTGGCAAAGCAGGGCCTAATGGAAGCATGGAGAGCATTGTGACACTAAGGAAACTCCTGGAACCAAGATGACCACTGGCACATAATGGAACCTCATGGAAGCAAGCCTCCACAATGACTTTGGAGGGCCTCAGGGACCACAGGACCCATTGTGACACAGCAGGACCTGGTGGAACCAAGGAGCCTTTGTGATACTCCACATCCACATGGAAGCCAGGGTGCACTGAGACACAGCGGGGCCTTGTGGGAACCAAAGACACCTCTGCAAAAAGCAGGCTAGCTCATAGAAGCAAGGAGTCCATTGTTACAACGTAAAAGCTATGGAACCAAGGGACCATTGTGACACTGCGGGGCCTCATGGAACCAATTGTCCATGATGACAGTGCGGATCAAAGGAGACCACGGTGACACTGCGGAACCTGATGGAACCAAGGAGCCATTGTGACACAGTGGGGCCTCATGGAATCAAGGAGACCATTGTGACCCAGGTGTTGCATGGGAAGGCAAGGAGCCATTGTGACACTTTGGGCTTCTTCCCTTGAGCTCTGCAGCTGGCTGTCCCAGCCCAGCGCACCATGTGCCACCTGCTCTCCTCAGGGCTCTGCCTGCACACAGCCCCAGGAGAAGTTTTCCTGTTTGCAAGGAAAGAATGGAAAAGCCGGAGCAGGTTTCCTAAACAACAAACCCCACTCAGGAGCCACATGCTCAGTACAGGCTGCCTGGAACGATGTCCCCTTTCTACAAGGGTCAGTGTGAGCAGGAATGAATGATCTCTGGGAGCAGAATTCTCGGAGTCTTTCCACTGAATTCTCTGTCCCTGTGTCTTGGGGTGACTTTATCGTGTGTATCCCCTATTGCTGCTCTATGCCCAGAAGTGAACTTTGTGCGTTTCTGTGCCTTTCAACTGAGCCTGAGAGGGGGGAGAGGAAAAAAACCGGACAAACTTCTCAGAGCGTTTGTTCAAGGACACACATACACACTCCTCTGCATCCTGCTTGCAGCAAGAGAAAAGGAAGCAACTTGGTTTCTTTTTAGCCAGTTTTCAGCTCCTTTTCTCTGGGGGGAGATGGAGAGTTGAACTTTGTTTTCCTGGGACTTCGGGGGTTTTTTTTCCCTTCTTCTCTTCTTGACTCTTTCAACATCAGAGCACATTGGGAGAATTTTCTCCCGAGGTGGGGGCCCTGAATGTGGGCCCATGAGCCAGCTGCAAGGAGGAGGAGAGAGACTACACCTACGGAAGTGTTGGGGTTCCTCCCCCCTGCCATGAGGTCATGGGAGAGGGGACCCTGGGGTAGAGGCATGGCCTGGGCACGGGGGTCTCCCTGCTCCCTGCTCACATGTGCCCTAACCCTGTTCAGCACTGCTTATTTTGTGTTGCCTTGTGCGAGGAGGGCCCTGGTTGTGCCGTGATTGCTCAGTTCTTTGGCAGTGCCCCGCCCATGTGGCTGGAGAAGAAAGAGCTCTGAAACTTCTCTCAAGAATCGCTCCCTGTTTCTTTGCACGGGCCTCGCTGTCTATGGATGTTTCAGGAGACCCCACAGAAACACGGAAGGACTCTCAAATTATCCCAGCTTTCTCTGCACAGTGAGAGGTTTTAATATTTAGCATTGTTATCCTTTTCCTGTGTGTTTGTTAAAAAAATAGGTTTTATCTCTTTCACTTTCTTCCCAGGAAAGTTCTTTTTTCCAAAAACCTGGTGGGGGAGGGCTGGGTGTAACCTGCCTTCTATAAGAGGATATTTTCCTCCACATTTGTCCAAACCGGCACAGCCTGTCCTTTCCTGGGTCTCTGTTGCAGATGGAAGCTGCTGGTGCCATTGTCAGCTTGAAGCCCTCTTTTGATGCAAGCAGATGTTGCCAGGTGTGTTCAGCAGCTGTTGCTCAATGCTTATGCCAAGCTATTGTGTTCCTCATGGAACCAAGGAGCCATTGTGACACTGCAGGGGCTGATGGCATCAAGGAGGCAATTGTGACAGTACAGAACCTCCTAGAAACAAGGCTCCATTGTGACACCGTGGGGAATCATGGAATCAAGGAGCCCATTGTGACACGGCTGCATGGAACCAATGGTCCATGGTTACACGGCGGATTCAAGAAGAGCACGGTGACACCACGCAACATCATGGAACCATAGGTCCATTGTGACACAGCGGGGCCTCATGGAAACAAGGGGACCATTGTGGCAAAGCAGGGCCTAATGGAAGCATGGAGGGCATTGTGACACTAAGGAAACTCCTGGAACCAAGATGACCACTGGCACATAATGGAACCTCCTGGAAGCAAGCCTCCACGATGGTTTTGGAGGGCCTCAGTGACCACAGGACCCATTGTGACACAGCAGGACCTGGTGGAACCAAGGAGCCTTTGTGATACTCCAGATCCACATGGAAGCCAGGGTGCACTGAGACACAGCGGGGCCTTGTTGGAACCAAAGACACCTCTGCAAAAAGCAGGCTAGCTCATAGAAGCAAGGAGTCCATTGTTACAACGTAAAAGCTATGGAAGCAAGGGACCATTGTGACACTGCGGGGCCTCATGGAACCAATTGTCCATGATGACAGTGCGGATCAAAGGAGACCATGGTGACACTGCGGAACCTGATGGAACCAAGGAGCCATTGTGACACAGTGGGGCCTCATGGAATCAAGGAGACCATTGTGACCCAGGTGTTGCATGGGAAGGCAAGGAGCCATTGTGACACTTTGGGCTTCTTCCCTTGAGCTCTGCAGCTGGCTGTCCCAGCCCAGCGCACCATGTGCCACCTGCTCTCCTCAGGGCTCTGCCTGCACACAGCCCCAGGAGAAGTTTTCCTGTTTGCAAGGAAAGAATGGAAAAGCCTGAGCAGGTTTCCTAAACAACAAACCCCACTCAGGAGCCACATGCTCAGTACAGGCTGCCTGGAACGATGTCCCCTTTCTACAAGGGTCAGTGTGAGCAGGAATGAATGATCTCTGGGAGCAGAATTCTCGGAGTCTTTCCACTGAATTCTCTGTCCCTGTGTCTTGGGGTGACTTTATCGTGTGTATCTCCTATTGCTGCTCTATGCCCAGAAGTGAACTTTGTGCGTTTCTGTGCCTTTCAACTGAGCCTGAGAGGGGGGAGAGGAAAAAAACCGGACAAACTTCTCAGAGCGTTTTTTCAAGGACACACATACACACTCCTCTGCATCCTGCTTGCAGCAAGAGCAGAGGAAGCAACTTGGTTTCTTTTTAGCCAGTTTTCAGCTCCTTTTCTCTGGGGGGAGATGGAGAGTTGAACTTTGTTTTCCTGGGACTTCGGGGGGTTTTTTTCCCTTCTTCTCTTCTTGACTCTTTCAACATCAGAGCACATTGGGAGAATTTTCTCCCGAGGTGGGGGCCCTGAATGTGGGCCCATGAGCCAGCTGCAAGGAGGAGGAGAGAGACTACACCTACGGAAGTGTTGGGGTTCCTCCCCCCTGCCATGAGGTCATGGGAGAGGGGACCCTGGGGTAGAGGCATGGCCTGGGCACGGGGGTCTCCCTGCTCCCTGCTCACATGTGCCCTAACCCTGTTCAGCACTGCTTATTTTGTGTTGCCTTGTGCGAGGAGGGCCCTGGTTGTGCTGTGATTGCTCAGTTCTTGGCAGTGCCCCGCCCATGTGGCTGGAGAAGAAAGAGCTCTGAAACTTCTCTCAAGAATCGCTCCCTGTTTTTTTGCACGGGCCTCGCTGTCTATGGATGTTTCAGGAGACCCCACCGAAACACAGAAGGACTCTCAAATTATCCCAGCTTTCTCTGCACAGCGAGAGCTTTTAATATTTAGCATTGTTATCCTTTTCCTGTGTGTTTGTTAAAAAAATAGTTTTTATCTCTTTCACTTTCTTCCCAGGAAAGTTCTTTTTTCCAAAAACCTGGTGGGGGAGGGCTGGGTGTAACCTGCCTTCTATCAGAGGATATTTTCCTCCAAATTTGTCCAAACCGGCACAGCCTGTCCTTTCCTGGGTCTCTGTTGCAGATGGAAGCTGCTGGTGCCATTGTCAGCTTGAAGCCCTCTTTTGATGCAAGCAGATGTTGCCAGGTGTGTTCAGCAGCTGTTGCTCAATGCTTATGCCAAGCTATTGTGTTCCTCATGGAACCAAGGAGCCATTGTGACACTGCAGGGGCTGATGGCATCAAGGAGGCAATTGTGACAGTACAGAACCTCCTAGAAACAAGGCTCCATTGTGACACCGTGGGGAATCATGGAATCAAGGAGCCCATTGTGACACGGCTGCATGGAACCAATGGTCCATGGTTACACGGCGGATTCAAGAAGAGCACGGTGACACCACGCAACATCATGGAACCATAGGTCCATTGTGACACAGCGGGGCCTCATGGAAACAAGGGGACCATTGTGGCAAAGCAGGGCCTAATGGAAGCATGGAGAGCATTGTGACACTAAGGAAACTCCTGGAACCAAGATGACCACTGGCACATAATGGAACCTCATGGAAGCAAGCCTCCACAATGACTTTGGAGGGCCTCGGGGACCACAGGACCCATTGTGACACAGCAGGACCTGGTGGAACCAAGGAGCCTTTGTGATACTCCACATCCACATGGAAGCCAGGGTGCACTGAGACACAGCGGGGCCTTGTTGGAACCAAAGACACCTCTGCAAAAAGCAGGCTAGCTCATAGAAGCAAGGAGTCCATTGTTACAACGTAAAAGCTATGGAAGCAAGGGACCATTGTGACACTGCGGGGCCTCATGGAACCAATTGTCCATGATGACAGTGCGGATCAAAGGAGACCATGGTGACACTGCGGAACCTGATGGAACCAAGGAGCCATTGTGACACAGTGGGGCCTCATGGAATCAAGGAGACCATTGTGACCCAGGTGTTGCATGGGAAGGCAAGGAGCCATTGTGACACTTTGGGCTTCTTCCCTTGAGCTCTGCAGCTGGCTGTCCCAGCCCAGCGCACCATGTGCCACCTGCTCTCCTCAGGGCTCTGCCTGCACACAGCCCCAGGAGAAGTTTTCCTGTTTGGAAGGAAAGAATGGAAAAGCCGGAGCAGGTTTCCTAAACAACAAACCCTACTCAGGAGCCACATGCTCAGTACAGGCTGCCTGGAACGATGTCCCCTTTCTACAAGGGTCAGGGTGAGCAGGAATGAATGATCTCTGGGAGCAGAATTCTCGGAGTCTTTCCACTGAATTCTCTGTCCCTGTGTCTTGGGGTGACTTTATTGTGTGTATCCCCTATTGCTGCTCTATGCCCAGAAGTGAACTTTGTGCATTTCTGTGCCTTTCAACTGAGCCTGAGAGGGGGGAGAGGAAAAAAAACCGGACAAACTTCTCAGAGCGTTTGTTCAAGGACACACATACACACTCCTCTGCATCCTGCTTGCAGCAAGAGCAGAGGAAGCAACTTGGTTTCTTTTTTGCCAGTTTTCAGCTCCTTTTCTCTGGGGGGAGATGGAGAGTTGAACTTTGTTTTCCTGGGACTTCGGGGGGTTTTTTTCCCTTCTTCTCTTCTTGACTCTTTCAACATCAGAGCACATTGGGAGAATTTTCTCCCGAGGTGGGGGCCCTGAATGTGGGCCCATGAGCCAGCTGCAAGGAGGAGGAGAGAGACTACACCTACGGAAGTGTTGGGGTTCCTCCCCCCTGCCATGAGGTCATGGGAGAGGGGACCCTGGGGTAGAGGCATGGCCTGGGCACGGGGGTCTCCCTGCTCCCTGCTCACATGTGCCCTAACCCTGTTCAGCACTGCTTATTTTGTGTTGCCCTGTGCCAGGAGGGCCCTGGTTGTGCCGTGATTGCTCAGTTCTTTGGCAGTGCCCCGCCCATGTGGCTGGAGAAGAAAGAGCTCTGAAACTTCTCTCAAGAATCGCTCCCTGTTTCTTTGCACGGGCCTCGCTGTCTATGGATGTTTCAGGAGACCCCACCGAAACACGGAAGGACTCTCAAATTATCCCAGCTTTCTCTGCACAGCAAGAGCTTTTAATATTTAGCATTGCTATCCTTTTCCTGTGTGTTTGTTAAAAAAATAGTTTTTATCTCTTTCACTTTCTTCCCAGGAAAGTTCTTTTTTCCAAAAACCTGGTGGGGGAGGGCTGGGTGTAACCTGCCTTCTATCAGAGGATATTTTCCTCCACATTTGTCCAAACCGGCACAGCCTGTCCTTTCCTGGGTCTCTGTTGCAGATGGAAGCTGCTGGTGCCATTGTCAGCTTGAAGCCCTCTTTTGATGCAAGCAGATGTTGCCAGGTGTGTTCAGCAGCTGTTGCTCAATGCTTATGCCAAGTTATTGTGTTCCTCATGGAACCAAGGAGCCATTGTGACACTGCAGGGGCTGATGGCATCAAGGAGGCAATTGTGACAGTACAGAACCTCCTAGAAACAAGGCTCCATTGTGACACCGTGGGGAATCATGGAATCAAGGAGCCCATTGTGACACGGCTGCATGGAACCAATGGTCCATGGTTACACGGCGGATTCAAGAAGAGCACGGTGACACCACGCAACATCATGGAACCATAGGTCCATTGTGACACAGCGGGGCCTCATGGAAACAAGGGGACCATTGTGGCAAAGCAGGGCCTAATGGAAGCATGGAGAGCATTGTGACACTAAGGAAACTCCTGGAACCAAGATGACCACTGGCACAATGGAACCTCATGGAAGCAAGCCTCCACAATGACTTTGGAGGGCCTCAGGGACCACAGGACCCATTGTGACACAGCAGGACCTGGTGGAACCAAGGAGCCTTTGTGATACTCCACATCCACATGGAAGCCAGGGTGCACTGAGACACAGCGGGGCCTTGTTGGAACCAAAGACACCTCTGCAAAAAGCAGGCTAGCTCATAGAAGCAAGGAGTCCATTGTTACAACGTAAAAGCTATGGAACCAAGGGACCATTGTGACACTGCGGGGCCTCATGGAACCAATTGTCCATGATGACAGTGCGGATCAAAGGAGACCATGGTGACACTGCGGAACCTGATGAAACCAAGGAGCCATTGTGACACAGTGGGGCCTCATGGAATCAAGGAGACCATTGTGACCCAGGTGTTGCATGGGAAGGCAAGGAGCCATTGTGACACTTTGGGCTTCTTCCCTTGAGCTCTGCAGCTGGCTGTCCCAGCCCAGCGCACCATGTGCCACCTGCTCTCCTCAGGGCTCTGCCTGCACACAGCCCCAGGAGAAGTTTTCCTGTTTGCAAGGAAAGAATGGAAAAGCCGGAGCAGGTTTCCTAAACAACAAACCCCACTCAGGAGCCACATGCTCAGTACAGGCTGCCTGGAACGATGTCCCCTTTCTACAAGGGTCAGTGTGAGCAGGAATGAATGATCTCTGGGAGCAGAATTCTCGGAGTCTTTCCACTGAATTCTCTGTCCCTGTGTCTTGGGGTGACTTTATTGTGTGTATCCCCTATTGCTGCTCTATGCCCAGAAGTGAACTTTGTGCGTTTCTGTGCCTTTCAACTGAGCCTGAGAGGGGGGAGAGGAAAAAAACCGGACAAACTTCTCAGAGCGTTTGTTCAAGGACACACATACACACTCCTCTGCATCCTGCTTGCAGCAAGAGCAGAGGAAGCAACTTGGTTTCTTTTTAGCCAGTTTTCAGCTCCTTTTCTCTGGGGGGAGATGGAGAGTTGAACGTTGTTTTCCTGGGACTTCGGGGGGTTTTTTTCCCTTCTTCTCTTCTTGACTCTTTCAACATCAGAGCACATTGGGAGAATTTTCTCCCGAGGTGGGGGCCCTGAATGTGGGCCCATGAGCCAGCTGCAAGGAGGAGGAGAGAGACTACACCTACGGAAGTGTTGGGGTTCCTCCCCCCTGCCATGAGGTCATGGGAGAGGGGACCCTGGGGTAGAGGCATGGCCTGGGCACGGGGGTCTCCCTGCTCCCTGCTCACATGTGCCCTAACCCTGTTCAGCACTGCTTATTTTGTGTTGCCTTGTGCGAGGAGGGCCCTGGTTGTGCTGTGATTGCTCAGTTCTTTGGCAGTGCCCCGCCCATGTGGCTGGAGAAGAAAGAGCTCTGAAACTTCTCTCAAGAATCGCTCCCTGTTTCTTTGCACGGGCCTCGCTGTCTATGGATGTTTCAGGAGACCCCACCGAAACACAGAAGGACTCTCAAATTATCCCAGCTTTCTCTGCACAGCGAGAGCTTTTAATATTTCGCATTGTTATCCTTTTCCTGTGTGTTTGTTAAAAAAATAGTTTTTATCTCTTTCACTTACTTCCCAGGAAAGTTCTTTTTTCCAAAAACCTGGTGGGGGAGGGCTGGGTGTAACCTGCCTTCTATCAGAGGATATTTTCCTCCAAATTTGTCCAAACCGGCACAGCCTGTCCTTTCCTGGGTCTCTGTTGCAGATGGAAGCTGCTGGTGCCATTGTCAGCTTGAAGCCCTCTTTTGATGCAAGCAGATGTTGCCAGGTGTGTTCAGCAGCTGTTGCTCAATGCTTATGCCAAGCTATTGTGTTCCTCATGGAACCAAGGAGCCATTGTGACACTGCAGGGGCTGATGGCATCAAGGAGGCAATTGTGACAGTACAGAACCTCCTAGAAACAAGGCTCCATTGTGACACCGTGGGGAATCATGGAATCAAGGAGCCCATTGTGACACGGCTGCATGGAACCAATGGTCCATGGTTACACGGCGGATTCAAGAAGAGCACGGTGACACCACGCAACATCATGGAACCATAGGTCCATTGTGACACAGCGGGGCCTCATGGAAACAAGGGGACCATTGTGGCAAAGCAGGGCCTAATGGAAGCATGGAGAGCATTGTGACACTAAGGAAACTCCTGGAACCAAGATGACCACTGGCACATAATGGAACCTCATGGAAGCAAGCCTCCACAATGACTTTGGAGGGCCTCAGGGACCACAGGACCCATTGTGACACAGCAGGACCTGGTGGAACCAAGGAGCCTTTGTGATACTCCACATCCACATGGAAGCCAGGGTGCACTGAGACACAGCGGGGCCTTGTTGGAACCAAAGACACCTCTGCAAAAAGCAGGCTAGCTCATAGAAGCAAGGAGTCCATTGTTACAACGTAAAAGCTATGGAACCAAGGGACCATTGTGACACTGCGGGGCCTCATGGAACCAATTGTCCATGATGACAGTGCGGATCAAAGGAGACCACGGTGACACTGCGGAACCTGATGGAACCAAGGAGCCATTGTGACACAGTGGGGCCTCATGGAATCAAGGAGACCATTGTGACCCAGGTGTTGCATGGGAAGGCAAGGAGCCATTGTGACACTTTGGGCTTCTTCCCTTGAGCTCTGCAGCTGGCTGTCCCAGCCCAGCGCACCATGTGCCACCTGCTCTCCTCAGGGCTCTGCCTGCACACAGCCCCAGGAGAAGTTTTCCTGTTTGCAAGGAAAGAATGGAAAAGCCGGAGCAGGTTTCCTAAACAACAAACCCCACTCAGGAGCCACATGCTCAGTACAGGCTGCCTGGAACGATGTCCCCTTTCTACAAGGGTCAGTGTGAGCAGGAATGAATGATCTCTGGGAGCAGAATTCTCGGAGTCTTTCCACTGAATTCTCTGTCCCTGTGTCTTGGGGTGACTTTATTGTGTGTATCCCCTATTGCTGCTCTATGCCCAGAAGTGAACTTTGTGCGTTTCTGTGCCTTTCAACTGAGCCTGAGAGGGGGGAGAGGAAAAAAAACCGGACAAACTTCTCAGAGCGTTTGTTCAAGGACACACATACACACTCCTCTGCATCCTGCTTGCAGCAAGAGAAAAGGAAGCAACTTGGTTTCTTTTTAGCCAGTTTTCAGCTCCTTTTCTCTGGGGGGAGATGGAGAGTTGAACTTTGTTTTCCTGGGACTTCGGGGGTTTTTTTTCCCTTCTTCTCTTCTTGACTCTTTCAACATCAGAGCACATTGGGAGAATTTTCTCCCGAGGTGGGGGCCCTGAATGTGGGCCCATGAGCCAGCTGCAAGGAGGAGGAGAGAGACTACACCTACGGAAGTGTTGGGGTTCCTCCCCCCTGCCATGAGGTCATGGGAGAGGGGACCCTGGGGTAGAGGCATGGCCTGGGCACGGGGGTCTCCCTGCTCCCTGCTCACATGTGCCCTAACCCTGTTCAGCACTGCTTATTTTGTGTTGCCTTGTGCGAGGAGGGCCCTGGTTGTGCCGTGATTGCTCAGTTCTTTGGCAGTGCCCCGCCCATGTGGCTGGAGAAGAAAGAGCTCTGAAACTTCTCTCAAGAATCGCTCCCTGTTTCTTTGCACGGGCCTCGCTGTCTATGGATGTTTCAGGAGACCCCACAGAAACACGGAAGGACTCTCAAATTCTCCCAGCTTTCTCTGCACAGTGAGAGGTTTTAATATTTAGCATTGTTATCCTTTTCCTGTGTGTTTGTTAAAAAAATAGGTTTTATCTCTTTCACTTTCTTCCCAGGAAAGTTCTTTTTTCCAAAAACCTGGTGGGGGAGGGCTGGGTGTAACCTGCCTTCTATAAGAGGATATTTTCCTCCAAATTTGTCCAAACCGGCACAGCCTGTCCTTTCCTGGGTCTCTGTTGCAGATGGAAGCTGCTGGTGCCATTGTCAGCTTGAAGCCCTCTTTTGATGCAAGCAGATGTTGCCAGGTGTGTTCAGCAGCTGTTGCTCAATGCTTATGCCAAGCTATTGTGTTCCTCATGGAACCAAGGAGCCATTGTGACACTGCAGGGGCTGATGGCATCAAGGAGGCAATTGTGACAGTACAGAACCTCCTAGAAACAAGGCTCCATTGTGACACCGTGGGGAATCATGGAATCAAGGAGCCCATTGTGACACGGCTGCATGGAACCAATGGTCCATGGTTACACGGCGGATTCAAGAAGAGCACGGTGACACCACGCAACATCATGGAACCATAGGTCCATTGTGACACAGCGGGGCCTCATGGAAACAAGGGGACCATTGTGGCAAAGCAGGGCCTAATGGAAGCATGGAGGGCATTGTGACACTAAGGAAACTCCTGGAACCAAGATGACCACTGGCACATAATGGAACCTCCTGGAAGCAAGCCTCCACGATGGTTTTGGAGGGCCTCAGTGACCACAGGACCCATTGTGACACAGCAGGACCTGGTGGAACCAAGGAGCCTTTGTGATACTCCAGATCCACATGGAAGCCAGGGTGCACTGAGACACAGCGGGGCCTTGTTGGAACCAAAGACACCTCTGCAAAAAGCAGGCTAGCTCATAGAAGCAAGGAGTCCATTGTTACAACGTAAAAGCTATGGAAGCAAGGGACCATTGTGACACTGCGGGGCCTCATGGAACCAATTGTCCATGATGACAGTGCGGATCAAAGGAGACCATGGTGACACTGCGGAACCTGATGGAACCAAGGAGCCATTGTGACACAGTGGGGCCTCATGGAATCAAGGAGACCATTGTGACCCAGGTGTTGCATGTGAAGGCAAGGAGCCATTGTGACACTTTGGGCTTCTTCCCTTGAGCTCTGCAGCTGGCTGTCCCAGCCCAGCGCACCATGTGCCACCTGCTCTCCTCAGGGCTCTGCCTGCACACAGCCCCAGGAGAAGTTTTCCTGTTTGCAAGGAAAGAATGGAAAAGCCGGAGCAGGTTTCCTAAACAACAAACCCCACTCAGGAGCCACATGCTCAGTACAGGCTGCCTGGAACGATGTCCCCTTTCTACAAGGGTCAGTGTGAGCAGGAATGAATGATCTCTGGGAGCAGAATTCTCGGAGTCTTTCCACTGAATTCTCTGTCCCTGTGTCTTGGGGTGACTTTATCGTGTGTATCTCCTATTGCTGCTCTATGCCCAGAAGTGAACTTTGTGCGTTTCTGTGCCTTTCAACTGAGCCTGAGAGGGGGGAGAGGAAAAAAACCGGACAAACTTCTCAGAGCGTTTTTTCAAGGACACACATACACACTCCTCTGCATCCTGCTTGCAGCAAGAGCAGAGGAAGCAACTTGGTTTCTTTTTAGCCAGTTTTCAGCTCCTTTTCTCTGGGGGGAGATGGAGAGTTGAACTTTGTTTTCCTGGGACTTCGGGGGGTTTTTTTCCCTTCTTCTCTTCTTGACTCTTTCAACATCAGAGCACATTGGGAGAATTTTCTCCCGAGGTGGGGGCCCTGAATGTGGGCCCATGAGCCAGCTGCAAGGAGGAGGAGAGAGACTACACCTACGGAAGTGTTGGGGTTCCTCCCCCCTGCCATGAGGTCATGGGAGAGGGGACCCTGGGGTAGAGGCATGGCCTGGGCACGGGGGTCTCCCTGCTCCCTGCTCACATGTGCCCTAACCCTGTTCAGCACTGCTTATTTTGTGTTGCCTTGTGCGAGGAGGGCCCTGGTTGTGCTGTGATTGCTCAGTTCTTGGCAGTGCCCCGCCCATGTGGCTGGAGAAGAAAGAGCTCTGAAACTTCTCTCAAGAATCGCTCCCTGTTTTTTTGCACGGGCCTCGCTGTCTATGGATGTTTCAGGAGACCCCACCGAAACACAGAAGGACTCTCAAATTATCCCAGCTTTCTCTGCACAGCGAGAGCTTTTAATATTTAGCATTGTTATCCTTTTCCTGTGTGTTTGTTAAAAAAATAGTTTTTATCTCTTTCACTTTCTTCCCAGGAAAGTTCTTTTTTCCAAAAACCTGGTGGGGGAGGGCTGGGTGTAACCTGCCTTCTATCAGAGGATATTTTCCTCCAAATTTGTCCAAACCGGCACAGCCTGTCCTTTCCTGGGTCTCTGTTGCAGATGGAAGCTGCTGGTGCCATTGTCAGCTTGAAGCCCTCTTTTGATGCAAGCAGATGTTGCCAGGTGTGTTCAGCAGCTGTTGCTCAATGCTTATGCCAAGCTATTGTGTTCCTCATGGAACCAAGGAGCCATTGTGACACTGCAGGGGCTGATGGCATCAAGGAGGCAATTGTGACAGTACAGAACCTCCTAGAAACAAGGCTCCATTGTGACACCGTGGGGAATCATGGAATCAAGGAGCCCATTGTGACACGGCTGCATGGAACCAATGGTCCATGGTTACACGGCGGATTCAAGAAGAGCACGGTGACACCACGCAACATCATGGAACCATAGGTCCATTGTGACACAGCGGGGCCTCATGGAAACAAGGGGACCATTGTGGCAAAGCAGGGCCTAATGGAAGCATGGAGAGCATTGTGACACTAAGGAAACTCCTGGAACCAAGATGACCACTGGCACATAATGGAACCTCATGGAAGCAAGCCTCCACAATGACTTTGGAGGGCCTCGGGGACCACAGGACCCATTGTGACACAGCAGGACCTGGTGGAACCAAGGAGCCTTTGTGATACTCCACATCCACATGGAAGCCAGGGTGCACTGAGACACAGCGGGGCCTTGTGGGAACCAAAGACACCTCTGCAAAAAGCAGGCTAGCTCATAGAAGCAAGGAGTCCATTGTTACAACGTAAAAGCTATGGAAGCAAGGGACCATTGTGACACTGCGGGGCCTCATGGAACCAATTGTCCATGATGACAGTGCGGATCAAAGGAGACCACGGTGACACTGCGGAACCTGATGGAACCAAGGAGCCATTGTGACACAGTGGGGCCTCATGGAATCAAGGAGACCATTGTGACCCAGGTGTTGCATGTGAAGGCAAGGAGCCATTGTGACACTTTGGGCTTCTTCCCTTGAGCTCTGCAGCTGGCTGTCCCAGCCCAGCGCACCATGTGCCACCTGCTCTCCTCAGGGCTCTGCCTGCACACAGCCCCAGGAGAAGTTTTCCTGTTTGCAAGGAAAGAATGGAAAAGCCTGAGCAGGTTTCCTAAACAACAAACCCCACTCAGGAGCCACATGCTCAGTACAGGCTGCCTGGAACGATGTCCCCTTTCTACAAGGGTCAGTGTGAGCAGGAATGAATGATCTCTGGGAGCAGAATTCTCGGAGTCTTTCCACTGAATTCTCTGTCCCTGTGTCTTGGGGTGACTTTATCGTGTGTATCCCCTATTGCTGCTCTATGCTCAGAAGTGAACTTTGTGCGTTTCTGTGCCTTTCAACTGAGCCTGAGAGGGGGGAGAGGAAAAAAACCGGACAAACTTCTCAGAGCGTTTGTTCAAGGACACACATACACACTCCTCTGCATCCTGCTTGCAGCAAGAGCAGAGGAAGCAACTTGGTTTCTTTTTTGCCAGTTTTCAGCTCCTTTTCTCTGGGGGGAGATGGAGTGTTGAACTTTGTTTTCCTGGGACTTCGGGGGGTTTTTTTCCCTTCTTCTCTTCTTGACTCTTTCAACATCAGAGCACATTGGGAGAATTTTCTCCCGAGGTGGGGGCCCTGAATGTGGGCCCATGAGCCAGCTGCAAGGAGGAGGAGAGAGACTACACCTACGGAAGTGTTGGGGTTCCTCCCCCCTGCCATGAGGTCATGGGAGAGGGGACCCTGGGGTAGAGGCATGGCCTGGGCACGGGGGTCTCCCTGCTCCCTGCTCACATGTGCCCTAATCCTGTTCAGCACTGCTTATTTTGTGTTGCCCTGTGTGAGGAGGGCCCTGGTTGTGCCGTGATTGCTCAGTCCTTTGGCAGTGCCCCGCCCATGTGGCTGGAGAAGAAAGAGCTCTGAAACTTCTCTCAAGAATCGCTCCCTGTTTCTTTGCACGGGCCTCGCTGTCTATGGATGTTTCAGGAGACCCCACCGAAACACGGAAGGACTCTCAAATTATCCCAGCTTTCTCTGCACAGCAAGAGCTTTTAATATTTAGCATTGCTATCCTTTTCCTGTGTGTTTGTTAAAAAAATAGTTTTTATCTCTTTCACTTTCTTCCCAGGAAAGTTCTTTTTTCCAAAAACCTGGTGGGGGAGGGCTGGGTGTAACCTGCCTTCTATCAGAGGATATTTTCCTCCAAATTTGTCCAAACCGGCACAGCCTGTCCTTTCCTGGGTCTCTGTTGCAGATGGAAGCTGCTGGTGCCATTGTCAGCTTGAAGCCCTCTTTTGATGCAAGCAGATGTTGCCAGGTGTGTTCAGCAGCTGTTGCTCAATGCTTATGCCAAGCTATTGTGTTCCTCATGGAACCAAGGAGCCATTGTGACACTGCAGGGGCTGATGGCATCAAGGAGGCAATTGTGACAGTACAGAACCTCCTAGAAACAAGGCTCCATTGTGACACCGTGGGGAATCATGGAATCAAGGAGCCCATTGTGACACGGCTGCATGGAACCAATGGTCCATGGTTACACGGCGGATTCAAGAAGAGCACGGTGACACCACGCAACATCATGGAACCATAGGTCCATTGTGACACAGCGGGGCCTCATGGAAACAAGGGGACCATTGTGGCAAAGCAGGGCCTAATGGAAGCATGGAGAGCATTGTGACACTAAGGAAACTCCTGGAACCAAGAT
Source organism: Aphelocoma coerulescens (assembly GCF_041296385.1). Taxonomy (NCBI): domain Eukaryota; kingdom Metazoa; phylum Chordata; class Aves; order Passeriformes; family Corvidae; genus Aphelocoma; species Aphelocoma coerulescens. The sequence goes on along the minus strand of NW_027184024.1, from coordinate 459,115 downwards.
GACCACTGGCACATAATGGAACCTCATGGAAGCAAGCCTCCACAATGACTTTGGAGGGCCTCGGGGACCACAGGACCCATTGTGACACAGCAGGACCTGGTGGAACCAAGGAGCCTTTGTGATACTCCACATCCACATGGAAGCCAGGGTGCACTGAGACACAGCGGGGCCTTGTTGGAACCAAAGACACCTCTGCAAAAAGCAGGCTAGCTCATAGAAGCAAGGAGTCCATTGTTACAACGTAAAAGCTATGGAAGCAAGGGACCATTGTGACACTGCGGGGCCTCATGGAACCAATTGTCCATGATGACAGTGCGGATCAAAGGAGACCATGGTGACACTGCGGAACCTGATGGAACCAAGGAGCCATTGTGACACAGTGGGGCCTCATGGAATCAAGGAGACCATTGTGACCCAGGTGTTGCATGGGAAGGCAAGGAGCCATTGTGACACTTTGGGCTTCTTCCCTTGAGCTCTGCAGCTGGCTGTCCCAGCCCAGCGCACCATGTGCCACCTGCTCTCCTCAGGGCTCTGCCTGCACACAGCCCCAGGAGAAGTTTTCCTGTTTGCAAGGAAAGAATGGAAAAGCCTGAGCAGGTTTCCTAAACAACAAACCCCACTCAGGAGCCACATGCTCAGTACAGGCTGCCTGGAACGATGTCCCCTTTCTAAAAGGGTCAGTGTGAGCAGGAATGAATGATCTCTGGGAGCAGAATTCTCGGAGTCTTTCCACTGAATTCTCTGTCCCTGTGTCTTGGGGTGACTTTATTGTGTGTATCCCCTATTGCTGCTCTATGCCCAGAAGTGAACTTTGTGCGTTTCTGTGCCTTTCAACTGAGCCTGAGAGGGGGGAGAGGAAAAAAAACCGGACAAACTTCTCAGAGCGTTTGTTCAAGGACACACATACACACTCCTCTGCATCCTGCTTGCAGCAAGAGCAGAGGAAGCAACTTGGTTTCTTTTTAGCCAGTTTTCAGCTCCTTTTCTCTGGGGGGAGATGGAGAGTTGAACTTTGTTTTCCTGGGACTTCGGGGGGTTTTTTTCCCTTCTTCTCTTCTTGACTCTTTCAACATCAGAGCACATTGGGAGAATTTTCTCCCGAGGTGGGGGCCCTGAATGTGGGCCCATGAGCCAGCTGCAAGGAGGAGGAGAGAGACTACACCTACGGAAGTGTTGGGGTTCCTCCCCCCTGCCATGAGGTCATGGGAGAGGGGACCCTGGGGTAGAGGCATGGCCTGGGCACGGGGGTCTCCCTGCTCCCTGCTCACATGTGCCCTAACCCTGTTCAGCACTGGTTATTTTGTGTTGCCCTGTGCCAGGAGGGCCCTGGTTGTGCCGTGATTGCTCAGTTCTTTGGCAGTGCCCCGCCCATGTGGCTGGAGAAGAAAGAGCTCTGAAACTTCTCTCAAGAATCGCTCCCTGTTTCTTTGCACGGGCCTCGCTGTCTATGGATGTTTCAGGAGACCCCACCGAAACACAGAAGGACTCTCAAATTATCCCAGCTTTCTCTGCACAGCGAGAGGTTTTAATATTTAGCATTGTTATCCTTTTCCTGTGTGTTTGTTAAAAAAATAGTTTTTATCTCTTTCACTTTCTTCCCAGGAAAGTTCTTTTTTCCAAAAACCTGGTGGGGGAGGGCTGGGTGTAACCTGCCTTCTATCAGAGGATATTTTCCTCCAAATTTGTCCAAACCGGCACAGCCTGTCCTTTCCTGGGTCTCTGTTGCAGATGGAAGCTGCTGGTGCCATTGTCAGCTTGAAGCCCTCTTTTGATGCAAGCAGATGTTGCCAGGTGTGTTCAGCAGCTGTTGCTCAATGCTTATGCCAAGCTATTGTGTTCCTCATGGAACCAAGGAGCCATTGTGACACTGCAGGGGCTGATGGCATCAAGGAGGCAATTGTGACAGTACAGAACCTCCTAGAAACAAGGCTCCATTGTGACACCGTGGGGAATCATGGAATCAAGGAGCCCATTGTGACACGGCTGCATGGAACCAATGGTCCATGGTTACACTGCGGATTCAAGAAGAGCACGGTGACACCACGCAACATCATGGAACCATAGGTCCATTGTGACACAGCGGGGCCTCATGGAAACAAGGGGACCATTGTGGCAAAGCAGGGCCTAATGGAAGCATGGAGAGCATTGTGACACTAAGGAAACTCCTGGAACCAAGATGACCACTGGCACATAATGGAACCTCATGGAAGCAAGCCTCCACAATGACTTTGGAGGGCCTCGGGGACCACAGGACCCATTGTGACACAGCAGGACCTGGTGGAACCAAGGAGCCTTTGTGATACTCCACATCCACATGGAAGCCAGGGTGCACTGAGACACAGCGGGGCCTTGTGGGAACCAAAGACACCTCTGCAAAAAGCAGGCTAGCTCATAGAAGCAAGGAGTCCATTGTTACAACGTAAAAGCTATGGAACCAAGGGACCATTGTGACACTGCGGGGCCTCATGGAACCAATTGTCCATGATGACAGTGCGGATCAAAGGAGACCACGGTGACACTGCGGAACCTGATGGAACCAAGGAGCCATTGTGACACAGTGGGGCCTCATGGAATCAAGGAGACCATTGTGACCCAGGTGTTGCATGTGAAGGCAAGGAGCCATTGTGACACTTTGGGCTTCTTCCCTTGAGCTCTGCAGCTGGCTGTCCCAGCCCAGCGCACCATGTGCCACCTGCTCTCCTCAGGGCTCTGCCTGCACACAGCCCCAGGAGAAGTTTTCCTGTTTGCAAGGAAAGAATGGAAAAGCCTGAGCAGGTTTCCTAAACAACAAACCCCACTCAGGAGCCACATGCTCAGTACAGGCTGCCTGGAACGATGTCCCCTTTCTACAAGGGTCAGGGTTAGCAGGAATGAATGATCTCTGGGAGCAGAATTCTCGGAGTCTTTCCACTGAATTCTCTGTCCCTGTGTCTTGGGGTGACTTTATTGTGTGTATCCCCTATTGCTGCTCTATGCCCAGAAGTGAACTTTGTGCATTTCTGTGCCTTTCAACTGAGCCTGAGAGGGGGGAGAGGAAAAAAAACCGGACAAACTTCTCAGAGCGTTTGTTCAAGGACACACATACACACTCCTCTGCATCCTGCTTGCAGCAAGAGCAGAGGAAGCAACTTTGTTTCTTTTTAGCCAGTTTTCAGCTCCTTTTCTCTGGGGGGAGATGGAGAGTTGAACTTTGTTTTCCTGGGACTTCGGGGGGTTTTTTTCCCTTCTTCTCTTCTTGACTCTTTCAACATCAGAGCACATTGGGAGAATTTTCTCCCGAGGTGGGGGCCCTGAATGTGGGCCCATGAGCCAGCTGCAAGGAGGAGGAGAGAGACTACACCTACGGAAGTGTTGGGGTTCCTCCCCCCTGCCATGAGGTCATGGGAGAGGGGACCCTGGGGTAGAGGCATGGCCTGGGCACGGGGGTCTCCCTGCTCCCTGCTCACATGTGCCCTAACCCTGTTCAGCACTGGTTATTTTGTGTTGCCCTGTGCCAGGAGGGCCCTGGTTGTGCCGTGATTGCTCAGTTCTGTGGCAGTGCCCCGCCCATGTGGCTGGAGAAGAAAGAGCTCTGAAACTTCTCTCAAGAATCGCTCCCTGTTTCTTTGCACGGGCCTCTCTGTCTATGGATGTTTCAGGAGACCCCACCGAAACACGGAAGGACTCTCAAATTATCCCAGCTTTCTCTGCACAACAAGAGCTTTTAATATTTAGCATTGCTATCCTTTTCCTGTGTGTTTGTTAAAAAAATAGTTTTTATCTCTTTCACTTTCTTCCCAGGAAAGTTCTTTTTTCCAAAAACCTGGTGGGGGAGGGCTGGGTGTAACCTGCCTTCTATCAGAGGATATTTTCCTCCAAATTTGTCCAAACCGGCACAGCCTGTCCTTTCCTGGGTCTCTGTTGCAGATGGAAGCTGCTGGTGCCATTGTCAGCTTGAAGCCCTCTTTTGATGCAAGCAGATGTTGCCAGGTGTGTTCAGCAGCTGTTGCTCAATGCTTATGCCAAGCTATTGTGTTCCTCATGGAACCAAGGAGCCATTGTGACACTGCAGGGGCTGATGGCATCAAGGAGGCAATTGTGACAGTACAGAACCTCCTAGAAACAAGGCTCCATTGTGACACCGTGGGGAATCATGGAATCAAGGAGCCCATTGTGACACGGCTGCATGGAACCAATGGTCCATGGTTACACGGCGGATTCAAGAAGAGCACGGTGACACCACGCAACATCATGGAACCATAGGTCCATTGTGACACAGCGGGGCCTCATGGAAACAAGGGGACCATTGTGGCAAAGCAGGGCCTAATGGAAGCATGGAGAGCATTGTGACACTAAGGAAACTCCTGGAACCAAGATGACCACTGGCACATAATGGAACCTCATGGAAGCAAGCCTCCACAATGACTTTGGAGGGCCTCAGGGACCACAGGACCCATTGTGACACAGCAGGACCTGGTGGAACCAAGGAGCCTTTGTGATACTCCACATCCACATGGAAGCCAGGGTGCACTGAGACACAGCGGGGCCTTGTTGGAACCAAAGACACCTCTGCAAAAAGCAGGCTAGCTCATAGAAGCAAGGAGTCCATTGTTACAACGTAAAAGCTATGGAACCAAGGGACCATTGTGACACTGCGGGGCCTCATGGAACCAATTGTCCATGATGACAGTGCGGATCAAAGGAGACCATGGTGACACTGCGGAACCTGATGGAACCAAGGAGCCATTGTGACACAGTGGGGCCTCATGGAATCAAGGAGACCATTGTGACCCAGGTGTTGCATGTGAAGGCAAGGAGCCATTGTGACACTTTGGGCTTCTTCCCTTGAGCTCTGCAGCTGGCTGTCCCAGCCCAGCGCACCATGTGCCACCTGCTCTCCTCAGGGCTCTGCCTGCACACAGCCCCAGGAGAAGTTTTCCTGTTTGCAAGGAAAGAATGGAAAAGCCTGAGCAGGTTTCCTAAACAACAAACCCCACTCAGGAGCCACATGCTCAGTACAGGCTGCCTGGAACGATGTCCCCTTTCTACAAGGGTCAGTGTGAGCAGGAATGAATGATCTCTGGGAGCAGAATTCTCGGAGTCTTTCCACTGAATTCTCTGTCCCTGTGTCTTGGGGTGACTTTATCGTGTGTATCCCCTATTGCTGCTCTATGCCCAGAAGTGAACTTTGTGCGTTTCTGTGCCTTTCAACTGAGCCTGAGAGGGGGGAGAGGAAAAAAACCGGACAAACTTCTCAGAGCGTTTGTTCAAGGACACACATACACACTCCTCTGCATCCTGCTTGCAGCAAGAGCAGAGGAAGCAACTTGGTTTCTTTTTAGCCAGTTTTCAGCTCCTTTTCTCTGGGGGGAGATGGAGAGTTGAACTTTGTTTTCCTGGGACGTCGGGGGGTTTCTTTCCCTTCTTCTCTTCTTGACTCTTTCAACATCAGAGCACATTGGGAGAATTTTCTCCCGAGGTGGGGGCCCTGAATGTGGGCCCATGAGCCAGCTGCAAGGAGGAGGAGAGAGACTACACCTACGGAAGTGTTGGGGTTCCTCCCCCCTGCCATGAGGTCATGGGAGAGGGGACCCTGGGGTAGAGGCATGGCCTGGGCACGGGGGTCTCCCTGCTCCCTGCTCACATGTGCCCTAACCCTGTTCAGCACTGCTTATTTTGTGTTGCCTTGTGCGAGGAGGGCCCTGGTTGTGCTGTGATTGCTCAGTTCTTTGGCAGTGCCCCGCCCATGTGGCTGGAGAAGAAAGAGCTCTGAAACTTCTCTCAAGAATCGCTCCCTGTTTCTTTGCACGGGCCTCGCTGTCTATGGATGTTTCAGGAGACCCCACCGAAACACAGAAGGACTCTCAAATTATCCCAGCTTTCTCTGCACAGCGAGAGCTTTTAATATTTAGCATTGTTATCCTTTTCCTGTGTGTTTGTTAAAAAAATAGTTTTTATCTCTTTCACTTTCTTCCCAGGAAAGTTCTTTTTTCCAAAAACCTGGTGGGGGAGGGCTGGGTGTAACCTGCCTTCTATCAGAGGATATTTTCCTCCAAATTTGTCCAAACCGGCACAGCCTGTCCTTTCCTGGGTCTCTGTTGCAGATGGAAGCTGCTGGTGCCATTGTCAGCTTGAAGCCCTCTTTTGATGCAAGCAGATGTTGCCAGGTGTGTTCAGCAGCTGTTGCTCAATGCTTATGCCAAGCTATTGTGTTCCTCATGGAACCAAGGAGCCATTGTGACACTGCAGGGGCTGATGGCATCAAGGAGGCAATTGTGACAGTACAGAACCTCCTAGAAACAAGGCTCCATTGTGACACCGTGGGGAATCATGGAATCAAGGAGCCCATTGTGACACGGCTGCATGGAACCAATGGTCCATGGTTACATGGCGGATTCAAGAAGAGCACGGTGACACCACGCAACATCACGGAACCATAGGTCCATTGTGACACAGCGGGGCCCCATGGAAACAAGGGGACCATTGTGGCAAAGCAGGGCCTAATGGAAGCATGGAGAGCATTGTGACACTAAGGAAACTCCTGGAACCAAGATGACCACTGGCACATAATGGAACCTCATGGAAGCAAGCCTCCACAATGACTTTGGAGGGCCTCAGGGACCACAGGACCCATTGTGACACAGCAGGACCTGGTGGAACCAAGGAGCCTTTGTGATACTCCACATCCACATGGAAGCCAGGGTGCACTGAGACACAGCGGGGCCTTGTGGGAACCAAAGACACCTCTGCAAAAAGCAGGCTAGCTCATAGAAGCAAGGAGTCCATTGTTACAACGTAAAAGCTATGGAACCAAGGGACCATTGTGACACTGCGGGGCCTCATGGAACCAATTGTCCATGATGACAGTGCGGATCAAAGGAGACCACGGTGACACTGCGGAACCTGATGGAACCAAGGAGCCATTGTGACACAGTGGGGCCTCATGGAATCAAGGAGACCATTGTGACCCAGGTGTTGCATGGGAAGGCAAGGAGCCATTGTGACACTTTGGGCTTCTTCCCTTGAGCTCTGCAGCTGGCTGTCCCAGCCCAGCGCACCATGTGCCACCTGCTCTCCTCAGGGCTCTGCCTGCACACAGCCCCAGGAGAAGTTTTCCTGTTTGCAAGGAAAGAATGGAAAAGCCGGAGCAGGTTTCCTAAACAACAAACCCCACTCAGGAGCCACATGCTCAGTACAGGCTGCCTGGAACGATGTCCCCTTTCTACAAGGGTCAGTGTGAGCAGGAATGAATGATCTCTGGGAGCAGAATTCTCGGAGTCTTTCCACTGAATTCTCTGTCCCTGTGTCTTGGGGTGACTTTATCGTGTGTATCCCCTATTGCTGCTCTATGCCCAGAAGTGAACTTTGTGCGTTTCTGTGCCTTTCAACTGAGCCTGAGAGGGGGGAGAGGAAAAAAACCGGACAAACTTCTCAGAGCGTTTGTTCAAGGACACACATACACACTCCTCTGCATCCTGCTTGCAGCAAGAGCAGAGGAAGCAACTTGGTTTCTTTTTAGCCAGTTTTAAACTCCTTTTCTCTGGGGGGAGATGGAGAGTTGAACTTTGTTTTCCTGGGACTTCGGGGGGTTTTTTTCCCTTCTTCTCTTCTTGACTCTTTCAACATCAGAGCACATTGGGAGAATTTTCTCCCGAGGTGGGGGCCCTGAATGTGGGCCCATGAGCCAGCTGCAAGGAGGAGGAGAGAGACTACACCTACGGAAGTGTTGGGGTTCCTCCCCCCTGCCATGAGGTCATGGGAGAGGGGACCCTGGGGTAGAGGCATGGCCTGGGCACGGGGGTCTCCCTGCTCCCTGCTCACATGTGCCCTAACCCTGTTCAGCACTGGTTATTTTGTGTTGCCTTGTGCGAGGAGGGCCCTGGTTGTGCTGTGATTGCTCAGTTCTTTGGCAGTGCCCCGCCCATGTGGCTGGAGAAGAAAGAGCTCTGAAACTTCTCTCAAGAATCGCTCCCTGTTTCTTTGCACGGGCCTCGCTGTCTATGGATGTTTCAGGAGACCCCACCGAAACACAGAAGGACTCTCAAATTATCCCAGCTTTCTCTGCACAGCGAGAGCTTTTAATATTTAGCATTGTTATCCTTTTCCTGTGTGTTTGTTAAAAAAATAGTTTTTATCTCTTTCACTTTCTTCCCAGGAAAGTTCTTTTTTCCAAAAACCTGGTGGGGGAGGGCTGGGTGTAACCTGCCTTCTATCAGAGGATATTTTCCTCCAAATTTGTCCAAACCGGCACAGCCTGTCCTTTCCTGGGTCTCTGTTGCAGATGGAAGCTGCTGGTGCCATTGTCAGCTTGAAGCCCTCTTTTGATGCAAGCAGATGTTGCCAGGTGTGTTCAGCAGCTGTTGCTCAATGCTTATGCCAAGCTATTGTGTTCCTCATGGAACCAAGGAGCCATTGTGACACTGCAGGGGCTGATGGCATCAAGGAGGCAATTGTGACAGTACAGAACCTCCTAGAAACAAGGCTCCATTGTGACACCGTGGGGAATCATGGAATCAAGGAGCCCATTGTGACACGGCTGCATGGAACCAATGGTCCATGGTTACACGGCGGATTCAAGAAGAGCACGGTGACACCACGCAACATCACGGAACCATAGGTCCATTGTGACACAGCGGGGCCTCATGGAAACAAGGGGACCATTGTGGCAAAGCAGGGCCTAATGGAAGCATGGAGAGCATTGTGACACTAAGGAAACTCCTGGAACCAAGATGACCACTGGCACATAATGGAACCTCATGGAAGCAAGCCTCCACAATGACTTTGGAGGGCCTCAGGGACCACAGGACCCATTGTGACACAGCAGGACCTGGTGGAACCAAGGAGCCTTTGTGATACTCCACATCCACATGGAAGCCAGGGTGCACTGAGACACAGCGGGGCCTTGTGGGAACCAAAGACACCTCTGCAAAAAGCAGGCTAGCTCATAGAAGCAAGGAGTCCATTGTTACAACGTAAAAGCTATGGAACCAAGGGACCATTGTGACACTGCGGGGCCTCATGGAACCAATTGTCCATGATGACAGTGCGGATCAAAGGAGACCACGGTGACACTGCGGAACCTGATGGAACCAAGGAGCCATTGTGACACAGTGGGGCCTCATGGAATCAAGGAGACCATTGTGACCCAGGTGTTGCATGGGAAGGCAAGGAGCCATTGTGACACTTTGGGCTTCTTCCCTTGAGCTCTGCAGCTGGCTGTCCCAGCCCAGCGCACCATGTGCCACCTGCTCTCCTCAGGGCTCTGCCTGCACACAGCCCCAGGAGAAGTTTTCCTGTTTGCAAGGAAAGAATGGAAAAGCCGGAGCAGGTTTCCTAAACAACAAACCCCACTCAGGAGCCACATGCTCAGTACAGGCTGCCTGGAACGATGTCCCCTTTCTACAAGGGTCAGTGTGAGCAGGAATGAATGATCTCTGGGAGCAGAATTCTCGGAGTCTTTCCACTGAATTCTCTGTCCCTGTGTCTTGGGGTGACTTTATCGTGTGTATCCCCTATTGCTGCTCTATGCCCAGAAGTGAACTTTGTGCGTTTCTGTGCCTTTCAACTGAGCCTGAGAGGGGGGAGAGGAAAAAAACCGGACAAACTTCTCAGAGCGTTTGTTCAAGGACACACATACACACTCCTCTGCATCCTGCTTGCAGCAAGAGCAGAGGAAGCAACTTGGTTTCTTTTTAGCCAGTTTTCAGCTCCTTTTCTCTGGGGGGAGATGGAGAGTTGAACTTTGTTTTCCTGGGACTTCGGGGGGTTTTTTTCCCTTCTTCTCTTCTTGACTCTTTCAACATCAGAGCACATTGGGAGAATTTTCTCCCGAGGTGGGGGCCCTGAATGTGGGCCCATGAGCCAGCTGCAAGGAGGAGGAGAGAGACTACACCTACGGAAGTGTTGGGGTTCCTCCCCCCTGCCATGAGGTCATGGGAGAGGGGACCCTGGGGTAGAGGCATGGCCTGGGCACGGGGGTCTCCCTGCTCCCTGCTCACATGTGCCCTAACCCTGTTCAGCACTGGTTATTTTGTGTTGCCCTGTGCCAGGAGGGCCCTGGTTGTGCCGTGATTGCTCAGTTCTTTGGCAGTGCCCCGCCCATGTGGCTGGAGAAGAAAGAGCTCTGAAACTTCTCTCAAGAATCGCCCCCTGTTTCTTTGCACGGGCCTCGCTGTCTATGGATGTTTCAGGAGACCCCACCGAAACACGGAAGGACTCTCAAATTATCCCAGCTTTCTCTGCACAGCGAGAGCTTTTAATATTTAGCATTGTTACCCTTTTCCTGTGTGTTTGTTAAAAAAATAGGTTTTATCTCTTTCACTTTCTTCCCAGGAAAGTTCTTTTTTCCAAAAACCTGGTGGGGGAGGGCTGGGTGTAACCTGCCTTCTATCAGAGGATATTTTCCTCCACATTTGTCCAAACCGGCACAGCCTGTCCTTTCCTGGGTCTCTGTTGCAGATGGAAGCTGCTGGTGCCATTGTCAGCTTGAAGCCCTCTTTTGATGCAAGCAGATGTTGCCAGGTGTGTTCAGCAGCTGTTGCTCAATGCTTATGCCAAGCTATTGTGTTCCTCATGGAACCAAGGAGCCATTGTGACACTGCAGGGGCTGATGGCATCAAGGAGGCAATTGTGACAGTACAGAACCTCCTAGAAACAAGGCTCCATTGTGACACCGTGGGGAATCATGGAATCAAGGAGCCCATTGTGACACGGCTGCATGGAACCAATGGTCCATGGTTACACGGCGGATTCAAGAAGAGCACGGTGACACCACGCAACATCACTGAACCATAGGTCCATTGTGACCCAGCGGGGCCTCATGGAAACAAGGGGACCATTGTGGCAAAGCAGGGCCTAATGGAAGCATGGAGAGCATTGTGACACTAAGGAAACTCCTGGAACCAAGATGACCACTGGCACATAATGGAACCTCATGGAAGCAAGCCTCCACAATGACTTTGGAGGGCCTCAGGGACCACAGGACCCATTGTGACACAGCAGGACCTGGTGGAACCAAGGAGCCTTTGTGATACTCCAGATCCACATGGAAGCCAGGGTGCACTGAGACACAGCGGGGCCTTGTTGGAACCAAAGACACCTCTGCAAAAAGCAGGCTAGCTCATAGAAGCAAGGAGTCCATTGTTACAACGTAAAAGCTATGGAAGCAAGGGACCATTGTGACACTGCGGGGCCTCATGGAACCAATTGTCCATGATGACAGTGCGGATCAAAGGAGACCATGGTGACACTGCGGAACCTGATGGAACCAAGGAGCCATTGTGACACAGTGGGGCCTCATGGAATCAAGGAGACCATTGTGACCCAGGTGTTGCATGTGAAGGCAAGGAGCCATTGTGACACTTTGGGCTTCTTCCCTTGAGCTCTGCAGCTGGCTGTCCCAGCCCAGCGCACCATGTGCCACCTGCTCTCCTCAGGGCTCTGCCTGCACACAGCCCCAGGAGAAGTTTTCCTGTTTGGAAGGAAAGAATGGAAAAGCCTGAGCAGGTTTCCTAAACAACAAACCCCACTCAGGAGCCACATGCTCAGTACAGGCTGCCTGGAACGATGTCCCCTTTCTACAAGGGTCAGTGTGAGCAGGAATGAATGATCTCTGGGAGCAGAATTCTCGGAGTCTTTCCACTGAATTCTCTGTCCCTGTGTCTTGGGGTGACTTTATCGTGTGTATCCCCTATTGCTGCTCTATGCCCAGAAGTGAACTTTGTGCGTTTCTGTGCCTTTCAACTGAGCCTGAGAGGGGGGAGAGGAAAAAAACCGGACAAACTTCTCAGAGCGTTTGTTCAAGGACACACATACACACTCCTCTGCATCCTGCTTGCAGCAAGAGCAGAGGAAGCAACTTGGTTTCTTTTTAGCCAGTTTTAAACTCCTTTTCTCTGGGGGGAGATGGAGAGTTGAACTTTGTTTTCCTGGGACTTCGGGGGGTTTTTTTCCCTTCTTCTCTTCTTGACTCTTTCAACATCAGAGCACATTGGGAGAATTTTCTCCCGAGGTGGGGGCCCTGAATGTGGGCCCATGAGCCAGCTGCAAGGAGGAGGAGAGAGACTACACCTACGGAAGTGTTGGGGTTCCTCCCCCCTGCCATGAGGTCATGGGAGAGGGGACCCTGGGGTAGAGGCATGGCCTGGGCACGGGGGTCTCCCTGCTCCCTGCTCACATGTGCCCTAACCCTGTTCAGCACTGGTTATTTTGTGTTGCCTTGTGCGAGGAGGGCCCTGGTTGTGCTGTGATTGCTCAGTTCTTTGGCAGTGCCCCGCCCATGTGGCTGGAGAAGAAAGAGCTCTGAAACTTCTCTCAAGAATCGCTCCCTGTTTCTTTGCACGGGCCTCGCTGTCTATGGATGTTTCAGGAGACCCCACCGAAACACAGAAGGACTCTCAAATTATCCCAGCTTTCTCTGCACAGCGAGAGCTTTTAATATTTAGCATTGTTATCCTTTTCCTGTGTGTTTGTTAAAAAAATAGTTTTTATCTCTTTCACTTTCTTCCCAGGAAAGTTCTTTTTTCCAAAAACCTGGTGGGGGAGGGCTGGGTGTAACCTGCCTTCTATCAGAGGATATTTTCCTCCAAATTTGTCCAAACCGGCACAGCCTGTCCTTTCCTGGGTCTCTGTTGCAGATGGAAGCTGCTGGTGCCATTGTCAGCTTGAAGCCCTCTTTTGATGCAAGCAGATGTTGCCAGGTGTGTTCAGCAGCTGTTGCTCAATGCTTATGCCAAGCTATTGTGTTCCTCATGGAACCAAGGAGCCATTGTGACACTGCAGGGGCTGATGGCATCAAGGAGGCAATTGTGACAGTACAGAACCTCCTAGAAACAAGGCTCCATTGTGACACCGTGGGGAATCATGGAATCAAGGAGCCCATTGTGACACGGCTGCATGGAACCAATGGTCCATGGTTACACGGCGGATTCAAGAAGAGCACGGTGACACCACGCAACATCACGGAACCATAGGTCCATTGTGACACAGCGGGGCCTCATGGAAACAAGGGGACCATTGTGGCAAAGCAGGGCCTAATGGAAGCATGGAGAGCATTGTGACACTAAGGAAACTCCTGGAACCAAGATGACCACTGGCACATAATGGAACCTCATGGAAGCAAGCCTCCACAATGACTTTGGAGGGCCTCGGGGACCACAGGACCCATTGTGACACAGCAGGACCTGGTGGAACCAAGGAGCCTTTGTGATACTCCACATCCACATGGAAGCCAGGGTGCACTGAGACACAGCGGGGCCTTGTTGGAACCAAAGACACCTCTGCAAAAAGCAGGCTAGCTCATAGAAGCAAGGAGTCCATTGTTACAACGTAAAAGCTATGGAACCAAGGGACCATTGTGACACTGCGGGGCCTCATGGAACCAATTGTCCATGATGACAGTGCGGATCAAAGGAGACCATGGTGACACTGCGGAACCTGATGGAACCAAGGAGCCATTGTGACACAGTGGGGCCTCATGGAGTCAAGGAGACCATTGTGACCCAGGTGTTGCATGTGAAGGCAAGGAGCCATTGTGACACTTTGGGCTTCTTCCCTTGAGCTCTGCAGCTGGCTGTCCCAGCCCAGCGCACCATGTGCCACCTGCTCTCCTCAGGGCTCTGCCTGCACACAGCCCCAGGAGAAGTTTTCCTGTTTGGAAGGAAAGAATGGAAAAGCCGGAGCAGGTTTCCTAAACAACAAACCCCACTCAGGAGCCACATGCTCAGTACAGGCTGCCTGGAACGATGTCCCCTTTCTACAAGGGTCAGTGTGAGCAGGAATGAATGATCTCTGGGAGCAGAATTCTCGGAGTCTTTCCACTGAATTCTCTGTCCCTGTGTCTTGGGGTGACTTTATCGTGTGTATCCCCTATTGCTGCTCTATGCCCAGAAGTGAACTTTGTGCGTTTCTGTGCCTTTCAACTGAGCCTGAGAGGGGGGAGAGGAAAAAAACCGGACAAACTTCTCAGAGCGTTTGTTCAAGGACACACATACACACTCCTCTGCATCCTGCTTGCAGCAAGAGCAGAGGAAGCAACTTGGTTTCTTTTTAGCCAGTTTTCAGCTCCTTTTCTCTGGGGGGAGATGGAGAGTTGAACTTTGTTTTCCTGGGACTTCGGGGGTTTTTTTCCCTTCTTCTCTTCTTGACTCTTTCAACATCAGAGCACATTGGGAGAATTTTCTCCCGAGGTGGGGGCCCTGAATGTGGGCCCATGAGCCAGCTGCAAGGAGGAGGAGAGAGACTACACCTACGGAAGTGTTGGGGTTCCTCCCCCCTGCCATGAGGTCATGGGAGAGGGGACCCTGGGGTAGAGGCATGGCCTGGGCACGGGGGTCTCCCTGCTCCCTGCTCACATGTGCCCTAACCCTGTTCAGCACTGCTTATTTTGTGTTGCCTTGTGCGAGGAGGGCCCTGGTTGTGCCGTGATTGCTCAGTTCTTTGGCAGTGCCCCGCCCATGTGGCTGGAGAAGAAAGAGCTCTGAAACTTCTCTCAAGAATCGCTCCCTGTTTCTTTGCACGGGCCTCGCTGTCTATGGATGTTTCAGGAGACCCCACCGAAACACAGAAGGACTCTCAAATTATCCCAGCTTTCTCTGCACAGCGAGAGCTTTTAATATTTAGCATTGTTATCCTTTTCCTGTGTGTTTGTTAAAAAAATAGTTTTTATCTCTTTCACTTTCTTCCCAGGAAAGTTCTTTTTTCCAAAAACCTGGTGGGGGAGGGCTGGGTGTAACCTGCCTTCTATCAGAGGATATTTTCCTCCAAATTTGTCCAAACCGGCACAGCCTGTCCTTTCCTGGGTCTCTGTTGCAGATGGAAGCTGCTGGTGCCATTGTCAGCTTGAAGCCCTCTTTTGATGCAAGCAGATGTTGCCAGGTGTGTTCAGCAGCTGTTGCTCAATGCTTATGCCAAGCTATTGTGTTCCTCATGGAACCAAGGAGCCATTGTGACACTGCAGGGGCTGATGGCATCAAGGAGGCAATTGTGACAGTACAGAACCTCCTAGAAACAAGGCTCCATTGTGACACCGTGGGGAATCATGGAATCAAGGAGCCCATTGTGACACGGCTGCATGGAACCAATGGTCCATGGTTACATGGCGGATTCAAGAAGAGCACGGTGACACCACGCAACATCACGGAACCATAGGTCCATTGTGACACAGCGGGGCCTCATGGAAACAAGGGGACCATTGTGGCAAAGCAGGGCCTAATGGAAGCATGGAGGGCATTGTGACACTAAGGAAACTCCTGGAACCAAGATGACCACTGGCACATAATGGAACCTCATGGAAGCAAGCCTCCACGATGGTTTTGGAGGGCCTCAGGGACCACAGGACCCATTGTGACACAGCAGGACCTGGTGGAACCAAGGAGCCTTTGTGATACTCCAGATCCACATGGAAGCCAGGGTGCACTGAGACACAGCGGGGCCTTGTTGGAACCAAAGACACCTCTGCAAAAAGCAGGCTAGCTCATAGAAGCAAGGAGTCCATTGTTACAACATCAAAGCTATGGAACCAAGGGACCATTGTGACACTGCGGGGCCTCATGGAACCAATTGTCCATGATGACAGTGCGGATCAAAGGAGACCATGGTGACACTGCGGAACCTGATGGAACCAAGGAGCCATTGTGACACAGTGGGGCCTCATGGAATCAAGGAGACCATTGTGACCCAGGTGTTGCATGTGAAGGCAAGGAGCCATTGTGACACTTTGGGCTTCTTCCCTTGAGCTCTGCAGCTGGCTGTCCCAGCCCAGCGCACCATGTGCCACCTGCTCTCCTCAGGGCTCTGCCTGCACACAGCCCCAGGAGAAGTTTTCCTGTTTGCAAGGAAAGAATGGAAAAGCCGGAGCAGGTTTCCTAAACAACAAACCCTACTCAGGAGCCACATGCTCAGTACAGGCTGCCTGGAACGATGTCCCCTTTCTACAAGGGTCAGTGTGAGCAGGAATGAATGATCTCTGGGAGCAGAATTCTCGGAGTCTTTCCACTGAATTCTCTGTCCCTGTGTCTTGGGGTGACTTTATTGTGTGTATCCCCTATTGCTGCTCTATGCCCAGAAGTGAACTTTGTGCATTTCTGTGCCTTTCAACTGAGCCTGAGAGGGGGGAGAGGAAAAAAAACCGGACAAACTTCTCAGAGCGTTTTTTCAAGGACACACATACACACTCCTCTGCATCCTGCTTGCAGCAAGAGCAGAGGAAGCAACTTTGTTTCTTTTTAGCCAGTTTTCAGCTCCTTTTCTCTGGGGGGAGATGGAGAGTTGATCTTTGTTTTCCTGGGACTTCGGGGGGTTTTTTTCCCTTCTTCTCTTCTTGACTCTTTCAACATCAGAGCACATTGGGAGAATTTTCTTCTGAGGTGGGGGCCCTGAATGTGGGCCCATGAGCCAGCTGCAAGGAGGAGGAGAGAGACTACACCTACGGAAGTGTTGGGGTTCCTCCCCCCTGCCATGAGGTCATGGGAGAGGGGACCCTGGGGTAGAGGCATGGCCTGGGCACGGGGGTCTCCCTGCTCCCTGCTCACATGTGCCCTAACCCTGTTCAGCACTGGTTATTTTGTGTTGCCCTGTGCCAGGAGGGCCCTGGTTGTGCCGTGATTGCTCAGTTCTTTGGCAGTGCCCCGCCCATGTGGCTGGAGAAGAAAGAGCTCTGAAACTTCTCTCAAGAATCGCTCCCTGTTTCTTTGCACGGGCCTCGCTGTCTATGGATGTTTCAGGAGACCCCACCGAAACACGGAAGGACTCTCAAATTATCCCAGCTTTCTCTGCACAGCAAGAGCTTTTAATATTTAGCATTGCTATCCTTTTCCTGTGTGTTTGTTAAAAAAATAGTTTTTATCTCTTTCACTTTCTTCCCAGGAAAGTTCTTTTTTCCAAAAACCTGGTGGGGGAGGGCTGGGTGTAACCTGCCTTCTATCAGAGGATATTTTCCTCCACATTTGTCCAAACCGGCACAGCCTGTCCTTTCCTGGGTCTCTGTTGCAGATGGAAGCTGCTGGTGCCATTGTCAGCTTGAAGCCCTCTTTTGATGCAAGCAGATGTTGCCAGGTGTGTTCAGCAGCTGTTGCTCAATGCTTATGCCAAGCTATTGTGTTCCTCATGGAACCAAGGAGCCATTGTGACACTGCAGGGGCTGATGGCATCAAGGAGGCAATTGTGACAGTACAGAACCTCCTAGAAACAAGGCTCCATTGTGACACCGTGGGGAATCATGGAATCAAGGAGCCCATTGTGACACGGCTGCATGGAACCAATGGTCCATGGTTACACTGCGGATTCAAGAAGAGCACGGTGACACCACGCAACATCATGGAACCATAGGTCCATTGTGACACAGCGGGGCCTCATGGAAACAAGGGGACCATTGTGGCAAAGCAGGGCCTAATGGAAGCATGGAGAGCAATGTGACACTAAGGAAACTCCTGGAACCAAGATGACCACTGGCACATAATGGAACCTCATGGAAGCAAGCCTCCACAATGACTTTGGAGGGCCTCGGGGACCACAGGACCCATTGTGACACAGCAGGACCTGGTGGAACCAAGGAGCCTTTGTGATACTCCACATCCACATGGAAGCCAGGGTGCACTGAGACACAGCGGGGCCTTGTTGGAACCAAAGACACCTCTGCAAAAAGCAGGCTAGCTCATAGAAGCAAGGAGTCCATTGTTACAACGTAAAAGCTATGGAACCAAGGGACCATTGTGACACTGCGGGGCCTCATGGAACCAATTGTCCATGATGACAGTGCGGATCAAAGGAGACCATGGTGACACTGCGGAACCTGATGGAACCAAGGAGCCATTGTGACACAGTGGGGCCTCATGGAATCAAGGAGACCATTGTGACCCAGGTGTTGCATGGGAAGGCAAGGAGCCATTGTGACACTTTGGGCTTCTTCCCTTGAGCTCTGCAGCTGGCTGTCCCAGCCCAGCGCACCATGTGCCACCTGCTCTCCTCCGGGCTCTGCCTGCACACAGCCCCAGGAGAAGTTTTCCTGTTTGGAAGGAAAGAATGGAAAAGCCGGAGCAGGTTTCCTAAACAACAAACCCCACTCAGGAGCCACATGCTCAGTACAGGCTGCCTGGAACGATGTCCCCTTTCTACAAGGGTCAGTGTGAGCAGGAATGAATGATCTCTGGGAGCAGAATTCTCGGAGTCTTTCCACTGAATTCTCTGTCCCTGTGTCTTGGGGTGACTTTATCGTGTGTATCCCCTATTGCTGCTCTATGCCCAGAAGTGAACTTTGTGCGTTTCTGTGCCTTTCAACTGAGCCTGAGAGGGGGGAGAGGAAAAAAACCGGACAAACTTCTCAGAGCGTTTTTTCAAGGACACACATACACACTCCTCTGCATCCTGCTTGCAGCAAGAGCAGAGGAAGCAACTTGGTTTCTTTTTAGCCAGTTTTCAGCTCCTTTTCTCTGGGGGGAGATGGAGAGTTGAACTTTGTTTTCCTGGGACTTCGGGGGGTTTTTTTCCCTTCTTCTCTTCTTGACTCTTTCAACATCAGAGCACATTGGGAGAATTTTCTCCCGAGGTGGGGGCCCTGAATGTGGGCCCATGAGCCAGCTGCAAGGAGGAGGAGAGAGACTACACCTACGGAAGTGTTGGGGTTCCTCCCCCCTGCCATGAGGTCATGGGAGAGGGGACCCTGGGGTAGAGGCATGGCCTGGGCACGGGGGTCTCCCTGCTCCCTGCTCACATGTGCCCTAACCCTGTTCAGCACTGCTTATTTTGTGTTGCCTTGTGCGAGGAGGGCCCTGGTTATGCCGTGATTGCTCAGTTCTTTGGCAGTGCCCCGCCCATGTGGCTGGAGAAGAAAGAGCTCTGAAACTTCTCTCAAGAATCGCTCCCTGTTTCTTTGCACGGGCCTCGCTGTCTATGGATGTTTCAGGAGACCCCACCGAAACACAGAAGGACTCTCAAATTATCCCAGCTTTCTCTGCACAGCGAGAGCTTTTAATATTTAGCATTGTTATCCTTTTCCTGTGTGTTTGTTAAAAAAATAGTTTTTATCTCTTTCACTTTCTTCCCAGGAAAGTTCTTTTTTCCAAAAACCTGGTGGGGGAGGGCTGGGTGTAACCTGCCTTCTATCAGAGGATATTTTCCTCCACATTTGTCCAAACCGGCACAGCCTGTCCTTTCCTGGGTCTCTGTTGCAGATGGAAGCTGCTGGTGCCATTGTCAGCTTGAAGCCCTCTTTTGATGCAAGCAGATGTTGCCAGGTGTGTTCAGCAGCTGTTGCTCAATGCTTATGCCAAGTTATTGTGTTCCTCATGGAACCAAGGAGCCATTGTGACACTGCAGGGGCTGATGGCATCAAGGAGGCAATTGTGACAGTACAGAACCTCCTAGAAACAAGGCTCCATTGTGACACCGTGGGGAATCATGGAATCAAGGAGCCCATTGTGACACGGCTGCATGGAACCAATGGTCCATGGTTACACGGCGGATTCAAGAAGAGCACGGTGACACCACGCAACATCATGGAACCATAGGTCCATTGTGACACAGCGGGGCCTCATGGAAACAAGGGGACCATTGTGGCAAAGCAGGGCCTAATGGAAGCATGGAGAGCATTGTGACACTAAGGAAACTCCTGGAACCAAGATGACCACTGGCACATAATGGAACCTCATGGAAGCAAGCCTCCACAATGACTTTGGAGGGCCTCAGGGACCACAGGACCCATTGTGACACAGCAGGACCTGGTGGAACCAAGGAGCCTTTGTGATACTCCACATCCACATGGAAGCCAGGGTGCACTGAGACACAGCGGGGCCTTGTTGGAACCAAAGACACCTCTGCAAAAAGCAGGCTAGCTCATAGAAGCAAGGAGTCCATTGTTACAACGTAAAAGCTATGGAACCAAGGGACCATTGTGACACTGCGGGGCCTCATGGAACCAATTGTCCATGATGACAGTGCGGATCAAAGGAGACCACGGTGACACTGCGGAACCTGATGGAACCAAGGAGCCATTGTGACACAGTGGGGCCTCATGGAATCAAGGAGACCATTGTGACCCAGGTGTTGCATGGGAAGGCAAGGAGCCATTGTGACACTTTGGGCTTCTTCCCTTGAGCTCTGCAGCTGGCTGTCCCAGCCCAGCGCACCATGTGCCACCTGC
This sequence comes from Aphelocoma coerulescens, assembly GCF_041296385.1. NCBI lineage: Eukaryota > Metazoa > Chordata > Aves > Passeriformes > Corvidae > Aphelocoma > Aphelocoma coerulescens. Next base: position 439,002 of record NW_027184024.1, on the reverse strand, counting down.
TCTCCTCAGGGCTCTGCCTGCACACAGCCCCAGGAGAAGTTTTCCTGTTTGCAAGGAAAGAATGGAAAAGCCGGAGCAGGTTTCCTAAACAACAAACCCCACTCAGGAGCCACATGCTCAGTACAGGCTGCCTGGAACGATGTCCCCTTTCTACAAGGGTCAGTGTGAGCAGGAATGAATGATCTCTGGGAGCAGAATTCTCGGAGTCTTTCCACTGAATTCTCTGTCCCTGTGTCTTGGGGTGACTTTATTGTGTGTATCCCCTATTGCTGCTCTATGCCCAGAAGTGAACTTTGTGCGTTTCTGTGCCTTTCAACTGAGCCTGAGAGGGGGGAGAGGAAAAAAAACCGGACAAACTTCTCAGAGCGTTTGTTCAAGGACACACATACACACTCCTCTGCATCCTGCTTGCAGCAAGAGAAAAGGAAGCAACTTGGTTTCTTTTTAGCCAGTTTTCAGCTCCTTTTCTCTGGGGGGAGATGGAGAGTTGAACTTTGTTTTCCTGGGACTTCGGGGGTTTTTTTTCCCTTCTTCTCTTCTTGACTCTTTCAACATCAGAGCACATTGGGAGAATTTTCTCCCGAGGTGGGGGCCCTGAATGTGGGCCCATGAGCCAGCTGCAAGGAGGAGGAGAGAGACTACACCTACGGAAGTGTTGGGGTTCCTCCCCCCTGCCATGAGGTCATGGGAGAGGGGACCCTGGGGTAGAGGCATGGCCTGGGCACGGGGGTCTCCCTGCTCCCTGCTCACATGTGCCCTAACCCTGTTCAGCACTGCTTATTTTGTGTTGCCTTGTGCGAGGAGGGCCCTGGTTGTGCCGTGATTGCTCAGTTCTTTGGCAGTGCCCCGCCCATGTGGCTGGAGAAGAAAGAGCTCTGAAACTTCTCTCAAGAATCGCTCCCTGTTTCTTTGCACGGGCCTCGCTGTCTATGGATGTTTCAGGAGACCCCACAGAAACACGGAAGGACTCTCAAATTCTCCCAGCTTTCTCTGCACAGTGAGAGGTTTTAATATTTAGCATTGTTATCCTTTTCCTGTGTGTTTGTTAAAAAAATAGGTTTTATCTCTTTCACTTTCTTCCCAGGAAAGTTCTTTTTTCCAAAAACCTGGTGGGGGAGGGCTGGGTGTAACCTGCCTTCTATAAGAGGATATTTTCCTCCAAATTTGTCCAAACCGGCACAGCCTGTCCTTTCCTGGGTCTCTGTTGCAGATGGAAGCTGCTGGTGCCATTGTCAGCTTGAAGCCCTCTTTTGATGCAAGCAGATGTTGCCAGGTGTGTTCAGCAGCTGTTGCTCAATGCTTATGCCAAGCTATTGTGTTCCTCATGGAACCAAGGAGCCATTGTGACACTGCAGGGGCTGATGGCATCAAGGAGGCAATTGTGACAGTACAGAACCTCCTAGAAACAAGGCTCCATTGTGACACCGTGGGGAATCATGGAATCAAGGAGCCCATTGTGACACGGCTGCATGGAACCAATGGTCCATGGTTACACGGCGGATTCAAGAAGAGCACGGTGACACCACGCAACATCATGGAACCATAGGTCCATTGTGACACAGCGGGGCCTCATGGAAACAAGGGGACCATTGTGGCAAAGCAGGGCCTAATGGAAGCATGGAGGGCATTGTGACACTAAGGAAACTCCTGGAACCAAGATGACCACTGGCACATAATGGAACCTCCTGGAAGCAAGCCTCCACGATGGTTTTGGAGGGCCTCAGTGACCACAGGACCCATTGTGACACAGCAGGACCTGGTGGAACCAAGGAGCCTTTGTGATACTCCAGATCCACATGGAAGCCAGGGTGCACTGAGACACAGCGGGGCCTTGTTGGAACCAAAGACACCTCTGCAAAAAGCAGGCTAGCTCATAGAAGCAAGGAGTCCATTGTTACAACGTAAAAGCTATGGAAGCAAGGGACCATTGTGACACTGCGGGGCCTCATGGAACCAATTGTCCATGATGACAGTGCGGATCAAAGGAGACCATGGTGACACTGCGGAACCTGATGGAACCAAGGAGCCATTGTGACACAGTGGGGCCTCATGGAATCAAGGAGACCATTGTGACCCAGGTGTTGCATGTGAAGGCAAGGAGCCATTGTGACACTTTGGGCTTCTTCCCTTGAGCTCTGCAGCTGGCTGTCCCAGCCCAGCGCACCATGTGCCACCTGCTCTCCTCAGGGCTCTGCCTGCACACAGCCCCAGGAGAAGTTTTCCTGTTTGCAAGGAAAGAATGGAAAAGCCGGAGCAGGTTTCCTAAACAACAAACCCCACTCAGGAGCCACATGCTCAGTACAGGCTGCCTGGAACGATGTCCCCTTTCTACAAGGGTCAGTGTGAGCAGGAATGAATGATCTCTGGGAGCAGAATTCTCGGAGTCTTTCCACTGAATTCTCTGTCCCTGTGTCTTGGGGTGACTTTATCGTGTGTATCTCCTATTGCTGCTCTATGCCCAGAAGTGAACTTTGTGCGTTTCTGTGCCTTTCAACTGAGCCTGAGAGGGGGGAGAGGAAAAAAACCGGACAAACTTCTCAGAGCGTTTTTTCAAGGACACACATACACACTCCTCTGCATCCTGCTTGCAGCAAGAGCAGAGGAAGCAACTTGGTTTCTTTTTAGCCAGTTTTCAGCTCCTTTTCTCTGGGGGGAGATGGAGAGTTGAACTTTGTTTTCCTGGGACTTCGGGGGGTTTTTTTCCCTTCTTCTCTTCTTGACTCTTTCAACATCAGAGCACATTGGGAGAATTTTCTCCCGAGGTGGGGGCCCTGAATGTGGGCCCATGAGCCAGCTGCAAGGAGGAGGAGAGAGACTACACCTACGGAAGTGTTGGGGTTCCTCCCCCCTGCCATGAGGTCATGGGAGAGGGGACCCTGGGGTAGAGGCATGGCCTGGGCACGGGGGTCTCCCTGCTCCCTGCTCACATGTGCCCTAACCCTGTTCAGCACTGCTTATTTTGTGTTGCCTTGTGCGAGGAGGGCCCTGGTTGTGCTGTGATTGCTCAGTTCTTGGCAGTGCCCCGCCCATGTGGCTGGAGAAGAAAGAGCTCTGAAACTTCTCTCAAGAATCGCTCCCTGTTTTTTTGCACGGGCCTCGCTGTCTATGGATGTTTCAGGAGACCCCACCGAAACACAGAAGGACTCTCAAATTATCCCAGCTTTCTCTGCACAGCGAGAGCTTTTAATATTTAGCATTGTTATCCTTTTCCTGTGTGTTTGTTAAAAAAATAGTTTTTATCTCTTTCACTTTCTTCCCAGGAAAGTTCTTTTTTCCAAAAACCTGGTGGGGGAGGGCTGGGTGTAACCTGCCTTCTATCAGAGGATATTTTCCTCCAAATTTGTCCAAACCGGCACAGCCTGTCCTTTCCTGGGTCTCTGTTGCAGATGGAAGCTGCTGGTGCCATTGTCAGCTTGAAGCCCTCTTTTGATGCAAGCAGATGTTGCCAGGTGTGTTCAGCAGCTGTTGCTCAATGCTTATGCCAAGCTATTGTGTTCCTCATGGAACCAAGGAGCCATTGTGACACTGCAGGGGCTGATGGCATCAAGGAGGCAATTGTGACAGTACAGAACCTCCTAGAAACAAGGCTCCATTGTGACACCGTGGGGAATCATGGAATCAAGGAGCCCATTGTGACACGGCTGCATGGAACCAATGGTCCATGGTTACACGGCGGATTCAAGAAGAGCACGGTGACACCACGCAACATCATGGAACCATAGGTCCATTGTGACACAGCGGGGCCTCATGGAAACAAGGGGACCATTGTGGCAAAGCAGGGCCTAATGGAAGCATGGAGAGCATTGTGACACTAAGGAAACTCCTGGAACCAAGATGACCACTGGCACATAATGGAACCTCATGGAAGCAAGCCTCCACAATGACTTTGGAGGGCCTCGGGGACCACAGGACCCATTGTGACACAGCAGGACCTGGTGGAACCAAGGAGCCTTTGTGATACTCCACATCCACATGGAAGCCAGGGTGCACTGAGACACAGCGGGGCCTTGTGGGAACCAAAGACACCTCTGCAAAAAGCAGGCTAGCTCATAGAAGCAAGGAGTCCATTGTTACAACGTAAAAGCTATGGAAGCAAGGGACCATTGTGACACTGCGGGGCCTCATGGAACCAATTGTCCATGATGACAGTGCGGATCAAAGGAGACCACGGTGACACTGCGGAACCTGATGGAACCAAGGAGCCATTGTGACACAGTGGGGCCTCATGGAATCAAGGAGACCATTGTGACCCAGGTGTTGCATGTGAAGGCAAGGAGCCATTGTGACACTTTGGGCTTCTTCCCTTGAGCTCTGCAGCTGGCTGTCCCAGCCCAGCGCACCATGTGCCACCTGCTCTCCTCAGGGCTCTGCCTGCACACAGCCCCAGGAGAAGTTTTCCTGTTTGCAAGGAAAGAATGGAAAAGCCTGAGCAGGTTTCCTAAACAACAAACCCCACTCAGGAGCCACATGCTCAGTACAGGCTGCCTGGAACGATGTCCCCTTTCTACAAGGGTCAGTGTGAGCAGGAATGAATGATCTCTGGGAGCAGAATTCTCGGAGTCTTTCCACTGAATTCTCTGTCCCTGTGTCTTGGGGTGACTTTATCGTGTGTATCCCCTATTGCTGCTCTATGCTCAGAAGTGAACTTTGTGCGTTTCTGTGCCTTTCAACTGAGCCTGAGAGGGGGGAGAGGAAAAAAACCGGACAAACTTCTCAGAGCGTTTGTTCAAGGACACACATACACACTCCTCTGCATCCTGCTTGCAGCAAGAGCAGAGGAAGCAACTTGGTTTCTTTTTTGCCAGTTTTCAGCTCCTTTTCTCTGGGGGGAGATGGAGTGTTGAACTTTGTTTTCCTGGGACTTCGGGGGGTTTTTTTCCCTTCTTCTCTTCTTGACTCTTTCAACATCAGAGCACATTGGGAGAATTTTCTCCCGAGGTGGGGGCCCTGAATGTGGGCCCATGAGCCAGCTGCAAGGAGGAGGAGAGAGACTACACCTACGGAAGTGTTGGGGTTCCTCCCCCCTGCCATGAGGTCATGGGAGAGGGGACCCTGGGGTAGAGGCATGGCCTGGGCACGGGGGTCTCCCTGCTCCCTGCTCACATGTGCCCTAATCCTGTTCAGCACTGCTTATTTTGTGTTGCCCTGTGTGAGGAGGGCCCTGGTTGTGCCGTGATTGCTCAGTCCTTTGGCAGTGCCCCGCCCATGTGGCTGGAGAAGAAAGAGCTCTGAAACTTCTCTCAAGAATCGCTCCCTGTTTCTTTGCACGGGCCTCGCTGTCTATGGATGTTTCAGGAGACCCCACCGAAACACGGAAGGACTCTCAAATTATCCCAGCTTTCTCTGCACAGCAAGAGCTTTTAATATTTAGCATTGCTATCCTTTTCCTGTGTGTTTGTTAAAAAAATAGTTTTTATCTCTTTCACTTTCTTCCCAGGAAAGTTCTTTTTTCCAAAAACCTGGTGGGGGAGGGCTGGGTGTAACCTGCCTTCTATCAGAGGATATTTTCCTCCAAATTTGTCCAAACCGGCACAGCCTGTCCTTTCCTGGGTCTCTGTTGCAGATGGAAGCTGCTGGTGCCATTGTCAGCTTGAAGCCCTCTTTTGATGCAAGCAGATGTTGCCAGGTGTGTTCAGCAGCTGTTGCTCAATGCTTATGCCAAGCTATTGTGTTCCTCATGGAACCAAGGAGCCATTGTGACACTGCAGGGGCTGATGGCATCAAGGAGGCAATTGTGACAGTACAGAACCTCCTAGAAACAAGGCTCCATTGTGACACCGTGGGGAATCATGGAATCAAGGAGCCCATTGTGACACGGCTGCATGGAACCAATGGTCCATGGTTACACGGCGGATTCAAGAAGAGCACGGTGACACCACGCAACATCATGGAACCATAGGTCCATTGTGACACAGCGGGGCCTCATGGAAACAAGGGGACCATTGTGGCAAAGCAGGGCCTAATGGAAGCATGGAGAGCATTGTGACACTAAGGAAACTCCTGGAACCAAGATGACCACTGGCACATAATGGAACCTCATGGAAGCAAGCCTCCACAATGACTTTGGAGGGCCTCGGGGACCACAGGACCCATTGTGACACAGCAGGACCTGGTGGAACCAAGGAGCCTTTGTGATACTCCACATCCACATGGAAGCCAGGGTGCACTGAGACACAGCGGGGCCTTGTTGGAACCAAAGACACCTCTGCAAAAAGCAGGCTAGCTCATAGAAGCAAGGAGTCCATTGTTACAACGTAAAAGCTATGGAACCAAGGGACCATTGTGACACTGCGGGGCCTCATGGAACCAATTGTCCATGATGACAGTGCAGATCAAAGGAGACCATGGTGACACTGCGGAACCTGATGGAACCAAGGAGCCATTGTGACACAGTGGGGCCTCATGGAATCAAGGAGACCATTGTGACCCAGGTGTTGCATGGGAAGGCAAGGAGCCATTGTGACACTTTGGGCTTCTTCCCTTGAGCTCTGCAGCTGGCTGTCCCAGCCCAGCGCACCATGTGCCACCTGCTCTCCTCAGGGCTCTGCCTGCACACAGCCCCAGGAGAAGTTTTCCTGTTTGCAAGGAAAGAATGGAAAAGCCTGAGCAGGTTTCCTAAACAACAAACCCCACTCAGGAGCCACATGCTCAGTACAGGCTGCCTGGAACGATGTCCCCTTTCTAAAAGGGTCAGTGTGAGCAGGAATGAATGATCTCTGGGAGCAGAATTCTCGGAGTCTTTCCACTGAATTCTCTGTCCCTGTGTCTTGGGGTGACTTTATTGTGTGTATCCCCTATTGCTGCTCTATGCCCAGAAGTGAACTTTGTGCGTTTCTGTGCCTTTCAACTGAGCCTGAGAGGGGGGAGAGGAAAAAAAACCGGACAAACTTCTCAGAGCGTTTGTTCAAGGACACACATACACACTCCTCTGCATCCTGCTTGCAGCAAGAGCAGAGGAAGCAACTTGGTTTCTTTTTAGCCAGTTTTCAGCTCCTTTTCTCTGGGGGGAGATGGAGAGTTGAACTTTGTTTTCCTGGGACTTCGGGGGGTTTTTTTCCCTTCTTCTCTTCTTGACTCTTTCAACATCAGAGCACATTGGGAGAATTTTCTCCCGAGGTGGGGGCCCTGAATGTGGGCCCATGAGCCAGCTGCAAGGAGGAGGAGAGAGACTACACCTACGGAAGTGTTGGGGTTCCTCCCCCCTGCCATGAGGTCATGGGAGAGGGGACCCTGGGGTAGAGGCATGGCCTGGGCACGGGGGTCTCCCTGCTCCCTGCTCACATGTGCCCTAACCCTGTTCAGCACTGGTTATTTTGTGTTGCCCTGTGCCAGGAGGGCCCTGGTTGTGCCGTGATTGCTCAGTTCTTTGGCAGTGCCCCGCCCATGTGGCTGGAGAAGAAAGAGCTCTGAAACTTCTCTCAAGAATCGCTCCCTGTTTCTTTGCACGGGCCTCGCTGTCTATGGATGTTTCAGGAGACCCCACCGAAACACAGAAGGACTCTCAAATTATCCCAGCTTTCTCTGCACAGCGAGAGGTTTTAATATTTAGCATTGTTATCCTTTTCCTGTGTGTTTGTTAAAAAAATAGTTTTTATCTCTTTCACTTTCTTCCCAGGAAAGTTCTTTTTTCCAAAAACCTGGTGGGGGAGGGCTGGGTGTAACCTGCCTTCTATCAGAGGATATTTTCCTCCAAATTTGTCCAAACCGGCACAGCCTGTCCTTTCCTGGGTCTCTGTTGCAGATGGAAGCTGCTGGTGCCATTGTCAGCTTGAAGCCCTCTTTTGATGCAAGCAGATGTTGCCAGGTGTGTTCAGCAGCTGTTGCTCAATGCTTATGCCAAGCTATTGTGTTCCTCATGGAACCAAGGAGCCATTGTGACACTGCAGGGGCTGATGGCATCAAGGAGGCAATTGTGACAGTACAGAACCTCCTAGAAACAAGGCTCCATTGTGACACCGTGGGGAATCATGGAATCAAGGAGCCCATTGTGACACGGCTGCATGGAACCAATGGTCCATGGTTACACTGCGGATTCAAGAAGAGCACGGTGACACCACGCAACATCATGGAACCATAGGTCCATTGTGACACAGCGGGGCCTCATGGAAACAAGGGGACCATTGTGGCAAAGCAGGGCCTAATGGAAGCATGGAGAGCATTGTGACACTAAGGAAACTCCTGGAACCAAGATGACCACTGGCACATAATGGAACCTCATGGAAGCAAGCCTCCACAATGACTTTGGAGGGCCTCGGGGACCACAGGACCCATTGTGACACAGCAGGACCTGGTGGAACCAAGGAGCCTTTGTGATACTCCACATCCACATGGAAGCCAGGGTGCACTGAGACACAGCGGGGCCTTGTGGGAACCAAAGACACCTCTGCAAAAAGCAGGCTAGCTCATAGAAGCAAGGAGTCCATTGTTACAACGTAAAAGCTATGGAACCAAGGGACCATTGTGACACTGCGGGGCCTCATGGAACCAATTGTCCATGATGACAGTGCGGATCAAAGGAGACCACGGTGACACTGCGGAACCTGATGGAACCAAGGAGCCATTGTGACACAGTGGGGCCTCATGGAATCAAGGAGACCATTGTGACCCAGGTGTTGCATGTGAAGGCAAGGAGCCATTGTGACACTTTGGGCTTCTTCCCTTGAGCTCTGCAGCTGGCTGTCCCAGCCCAGCGCACCATGTGCCACCTGCTCTCCTCAGGGCTCTGCCTGCACACAGCCCCAGGAGAAGTTTTCCTGTTTGCAAGGAAAGAATGGAAAAGCCTGAGCAGGTTTCCTAAACAACAAACCCCACTCAGGAGCCACATGCTCAGTACAGGCTGCCTGGAACGATGTCCCCTTTCTACAAGGGTCAGGGTTAGCAGGAATGAATGATCTCTGGGAGCAGAATTCTCGGAGTCTTTCCACTGAATTCTCTGTCCCTGTGTCTTGGGGTGACTTTATCGTGTGTATCCCCTATTGCTGCTCTATGCCCAGAAGTGAACTTTGTGCATTTCTGTGCCTTTCAACTGAGCCTGAGAGGGGGGAGAGGAAAAAAAACCGGACAAACTTCTCAGAGCGTTTGTTCAAGGACACACATACACACTCCTCTGCATCCTGCTTGCAGCAAGAGCAGAGGAAGCAACTTTGTTTCTTTTTAGCCAGTTTTCAGCTCCTTTTCTCTGGGGGGAGATGGAGAGTTGAACTTTGTTTTCCTGGGACTTCGGGGGGTTTTTTTCCCTTCTTCTCTTCTTGACTCTTTCAACATCAGAGCACATTGGGAGAATTTTCTCCCGAGGTGGGGGCCCTGAATGTGGGCCCATGAGCCAGCTGCAAGGAGGAGGAGAGAGACTACACCTACGGAAGTGTTGGGGTTCCTCCCCCCTGCCATGAGGTCATGGGAGAGGGGACCCTGGGGTAGAGGCATGGCCTGGGCACGGGGGTCTCCCTGCTCCCTGCTCACATGTGCCCTAACCCTGTTCAGCACTGGTTATTTTGTGTTGCCCTGTGCCAGGAGGGCCCTGGTTGTGCCGTGATTGCTCAGTTCTGTGGCAGTGCCCCGCCCATGTGGCTGGAGAAGAAAGAGCTCTGAAACTTCTCTCAAGAATCGCTCCCTGTTTCTTTGCACGGGCCTCTCTGTCTATGGATGTTTCAGGAGACCCCACCGAAACACGGAAGGACTCTCAAATTATCCCAGCTTTCTCTGCACAACAAGAGCTTTTAATATTTAGCATTGCTATCCTTTTCCTGTGTGTTTGTTAAAAAAATAGTTTTTATCTCTTTCACTTTCTTCCCAGGAAAGTTCTTTTTTCCAAAAACCTGGTGGGGGAGGGCTGGGTGTAACCTGCCTTCTATCAGAGGATATTTTCCTCCAAATTTGTCCAAACCGGCACAGCCTGTCCTTTCCTGGGTCTCTGTTGCAGATGGAAGCTGCTGGTGCCATTGTCAGCTTGAAGCCCTCTTTTGATGCAAGCAGATGTTGCCAGGTGTGTTCAGCAGCTGTTGCTCAATGCTTATGCCAAGCTATTGTGTTCCTCATGGAACCAAGGAGCCATTGTGACACTGCAGGGGCTGATGGCATCAAGGAGGCAATTGTGACAGTACAGAACCTCCTAGAAACAAGGCTCCATTGTGACACCGTGGGGAATCATGGAATCAAGGAGCCCATTGTGACACGGCTGCATGGAACCAATGGTCCATGGTTACACGGCGGATTCAAGAAGAGCACGGTGACACCACGCAACATCATGGAACCATAGGTCCATTGTGACACAGCGGGGCCTCATGGAAACAAGGGGACCATTGTGGCAAAGCAGGGCCTAATGGAAGCATGGAGAGCATTGTGACACTAAGGAAACTCCTGGAACCAAGATGACCACTGGCACATAATGGAACCTCATGGAAGCAAGCCTCCACAATGACTTTGGAGGGCCTCAGGGACCACAGGACCCATTGTGACACAGCAGGACCTGGTGGAACCAAGGAGCCTTTGTGATACTCCACATCCACATGGAAGCCAGGGTGCACTGAGACACAGCGGGGCCTTGTTGGAACCAAAGACACCTCTGCAAAAAGCAGGCTAGCTCATAGAAGCAAGGAGTCCATTGTTACAACGTAAAAGCTATGGAACCAAGGGACCATTGTGACACTGCGGGGCCTCATGGAACCAATTGTCCATGATGACAGTGCGGATCAAAGGAGACCATGGTGACACTGCGGAACCTGATGGAACCAAGGAGCCATTGTGACACAGTGGGGCCTCATGGAATCAAGGAGACCATTGTGACCCAGGTGTTGCATGTGAAGGCAAGGAGCCATTGTGACACTTTGGGCTTCTTCCCTTGAGCTCTGCAGCTGGCTGTCCCAGCCCAGCGCACCATGTGCCACCTGCTCTCCTCAGGGCTCTGCCTGCACACAGCCCCAGGAGAAGTTTTCCTGTTTGCAAGGAAAGAATGGAAAAGCCTGAGCAGGTTTCCTAAACAACAAACCCCACTCAGGAGCCACATGCTCAGTACAGGCTGCCTGGAACGATGTCCCCTTTCTACAAGGGTCAGTGTGAGCAGGAATGAATGATCTCTGGGAGCAGAATTCTCGGAGTCTTTCCACTGAATTCTCTGTCCCTGTGTCTTGGGGTGACTTTATCGTGTGTATCCCCTATTGCTGCTCTATGCCCAGAAGTGAACTTTGTGCGTTTCTGTGCCTTTCAACTGAGCCTGAGAGGGGGGAGAGGAAAAAAACCGGACAAACTTCTCAGAGCGTTTGTTCAAGGACACACATACACACTCCTCTGCATCCTGCTTGCAGCAAGAGCAGAGGAAGCAACTTGGTTTCTTTTTAGCCAGTTTTCAGCTCCTTTTCTCTGGGGGGAGATGGAGAGTTGAACTTTGTTTTCCTGGGACGTCGGGGGGTTTCTTTCCCTTCTTCTCTTCTTGACTCTTTCAACATCAGAGCACATTGGGAGAATTTTCTCCCGAGGTGGGGGCCCTGAATGTGGGCCCATGAGCCAGCTGCAAGGAGGAGGAGAGAGACTACACCTACGGAAGTGTTGGGGTTCCTCCCCCCTGCCATGAGGTCATGGGAGAGGGGACCCTGGGGTAGAGGCATGGCCTGGGCACGGGGGTCTCCCTGCTCCCTGCTCACATGTGCCCTAACCCTGTTCAGCACTGCTTATTTTGTGTTGCCTTGTGCGAGGAGGGCCCTGGTTGTGCTGTGATTGCTCAGTTCTTTGGCAGTGCCCCGCCCATGTGGCTGGAGAAGAAAGAGCTCTGAAACTTCTCTCAAGAATCGCTCCCTGTTTCTTTGCACGGGCCTCGCTGTCTATGGATGTTTCAGGAGACCCCACCGAAACACAGAAGGACTCTCAAATTATCCCAGCTTTCTCTGCACAGCGAGAGCTTTTAATATTTAGCATTGTTATCCTTTTCCTGTGTGTTTGTTAAAAAAATAGTTTTTATCTCTTTCACTTTCTTCCCAGGAAAGTTCTTTTTTCCAAAAACCTGGTGGGGGAGGGCTGGGTGTAACCTGCCTTCTATCAGAGGATATTTTCCTCCAAATTTGTCCAAACCGGCACAGCCTGTCCTTTCCTGGGTCTCTGTTGCAGATGGAAGCTGCTGGTGCCATTGTCAGCTTGAAGCCCTCTTTTGATGCAAGCAGATGTTGCCAGGTGTGTTCAGCAGCTGTTGCTCAATGCTTATGCCAAGCTATTGTGTTCCTCATGGAACCAAGGAGCCATTGTGACACTGCAGGGGCTGATGGCATCAAGGAGGCAATTGTGACAGTACAGAACCTCCTAGAAACAAGGCTCCATTGTGACACCGTGGGGAATCATGGAATCAAGGAGCCCATTGTGACACGGCTGCATGGAACCAATGGTCCATGGTTACATGGCGGATTCAAGAAGAGCACGGTGACACCACGCAACATCACGGAACCATAGGTCCATTGTGACACAGCGGGGCCCCATGGAAACAAGGGGACCATTGTGGCAAAGCAGGGCCTAATGGAAGCATGGAGAGCATTGTGACACTAAGGAAACTCCTGGAACCAAGATGACCACTGGCACATAATGGAACCTCATGGAAGCAAGCCTCCACAATGACTTTGGAGGGCCTCAGGGACCACAGGACCCATTGTGACACAGCAGGACCTGGTGGAACCAAGGAGCCTTTGTGATACTCCACATCCACATGGAAGCCAGGGTGCACTGAGACACAGCGGGGCCTTGTGGGAACCAAAGACACCTCTGCAAAAAGCAGGCTAGCTCATAGAAGCAAGGAGTCCATTGTTACAACGTAAAAGCTATGGAACCAAGGGACCATTGTGACACTGCGGGGCCTCATGGAACCAATTGTCCATGATGACAGTGCGGATCAAAGGAGACCACGGTGACACTGCGGAACCTGATGGAACCAAGGAGCCATTGTGACACAGTGGGGCCTCATGGAATCAAGGAGACCATTGTGACCCAGGTGTTGCATGGGAAGGCAAGGAGCCATTGTGACACTTTGGGCTTCTTCCCTTGAGCTCTGCAGCTGGCTGTCCCAGCCCAGCGCACCATGTGCCACCTGCTCTCCTCAGGGCTCTGCCTGCACACAGCCCCAGGAGAAGTTTTCCTGTTTGCAAGGAAAGAATGGAAAAGCCGGAGCAGGTTTCCTAAACAACAAACCCCACTCAGGAGCCACATGCTCAGTACAGGCTGCCTGGAACGATGTCCCCTTTCTACAAGGGTCAGTGTGAGCAGGAATGAATGATCTCTGGGAGCAGAATTCTCGGAGTCTTTCCACTGAATTCTCTGTCCCTGTGTCTTGGGGTGACTTTATCGTGTGTATCCCCTATTGCTGCTCTATGCCCAGAAGTGAACTTTGTGCGTTTCTGTGCCTTTCAACTGAGCCTGAGAGGGGGGAGAGGAAAAAAACCGGACAAACTTCTCAGAGCGTTTGTTCAAGGACACACATACACACTCCTCTGCATCCTGCTTGCAGCAAGAGCAGAGGAAGCAACTTGGTTTCTTTTTAGCCAGTTTTCAGCTCCTTTTCTCTGGGGGGAGATGGAGAGTTGAACTTTGTTTTCCTGGGACTTCGGGGGGTTTTTTTCCCTTCTTCTCTTCTTGACTCTTTCAACATCAGAGCACATTGGGAGAATTTTCTCCCGAGGTGGGGGCCCTGAATGTGGGCCCATGAGCCAGCTGCAAGGAGGAGGAGAGAGACTACACCTACGGAAGTGTTGGGGTTCCTCCCCCCTGCCATGAGGTCATGGGAGAGGGGACCCTGGGGTAGAGGCATGGCCTGGGCACGGGGGTCTCCCTGCTCCCTGCTCACATGTGCCCTAACCCTGTTCAGCACTGGTTATTTTGTGTTGCCCTGTGCCAGGAGGGCCCTGGTTGTGCCGTGATTGCTCAGTTCTTTGGCAGTGCCCCGCCCATGTGGCTGGAGAAGAAAGAGCTCTGAAACTTCTCTCAAGAATCGCCCCCTGTTTCTTTGCACGGGCCTCGCTGTCTATGGATGTTTCAGGAGACCCCACCGAAACACGGAAGGACTCTCAAATTATCCCAGCTTTCTCTGCACAGCGAGAGCTTTTAATATTTAGCATTGTTACCCTTTTCCTGTGTGTTTGTTAAAAAAATAGGTTTTATCTCTTTCACTTTCTTCCCAGGAAAGTTCTTTTTTCCAAAAACCTGGTGGGGGAGGGCTGGGTGTAACCTGCCTTCTATCAGAGGATATTTTCCTCCACATTTGTCCAAACCGGCACAGCCTGTCCTTTCCTGGGTCTCTGTTGCAGATGGAAGCTGCTGGTGCCATTGTCAGCTTGAAGCCCTCTTTTGATGCAAGCAGATGTTGCCAGGTGTGTTCAGCAGCTGTTGCTCAATGCTTATGCCAAGCTATTGTGTTCCTCATGGAACCAAGGAGCCATTGTGACACTGCAGGGGCTGATGGCATCAAGGAGGCAATTGTGACAGTACAGAACCTCCTAGAAACAAGGCTCCATTGTGACACCGTGGGGAATCATGGAATCAAGGAGCCCATTGTGACACGGCTGCATGGAACCAATGGTCCATGGTTACACGGCGGATTCAAGAAGAGCACGGTGACACCACGCAACATCACTGAACCATAGGTCCATTGTGACCCAGCGGGGCCTCATGGAAACAAGGGGACCATTGTGGCAAAGCAGGGCCTAATGGAAGCATGGAGAGCATTGTGACACTAAGGAAACTCCTGGAACCAAGATGACCACTGGCACATAATGGAACCTCATGGAAGCAAGCCTCCACAATGACTTTGGAGGGCCTCAGGGACCACAGGACCCATTGTGACACAGCAGGACCTGGTGGAACCAAGGAGCCTTTGTGATACTCCAGATCCACATGGAAGCCAGGGTGCACTGAGACACAGCGGGGCCTTGTTGGAACCAAAGACACCTCTGCAAAAAGCAGGCTAGCTCATAGAAGCAAGGAGTCCATTGTTACAACGTAAAAGCTATGGAAGCAAGGGACCATTGTGACACTGCGGGGCCTCATGGAACCAATTGTCCATGATGACAGTGCGGATCAAAGGAGACCATGGTGACACTGCGGAACCTGATGGAACCAAGGAGCCATTGTGACACAGTGGGGCCTCATGGAATCAAGGAGACCATTGTGACCCAGGTGTTGCATGTGAAGGCAAGGAGCCATTGTGACACTTTGGGCTTCTTCCCTTGAGCTCTGCAGCTGGCTGTCCCAGCCCAGCGCACCATGTGCCACCTGCTCTCCTCAGGGCTCTGCCTGCACACAGCCCCAGGAGAAGTTTTCCTGTTTGGAAGGAAAGAATGGAAAAGCCTGAGCAGGTTTCCTAAACAACAAACCCCACTCAGGAGCCACATGCTCAGTACAGGCTGCCTGGAACGATGTCCCCTTTCTACAAGGGTCAGTGTGAGCAGGAATGAATGATCTCTGGGAGCAGAATTCTCGGAGTCTTTCCACTGAATTCTCTGTCCCTGTGTCTTGGGGTGACTTTATCGTGTGTATCCCCTATTGCTGCTCTATGCCCAGAAGTGAACTTTGTGCGTTTCTGTGCCTTTCAACTGAGCCTGAGAGGGGGGAGAGGAAAAAAACCGGACAAACTTCTCAGAGCGTTTGTTCAAGGACACACATACACACTCCTCTGCATCCTGCTTGCAGCAAGAGCAGAGGAAGCAACTTGGTTTCTTTTTAGCCAGTTTTAAACTCCTTTTCTCTGGGGGGAGATGGAGAGTTGAACTTTGTTTTCCTGGGACTTCGGGGGGTTTTTTTCCCTTCTTCTCTTCTTGACTCTTTCAACATCAGAGCACATTGGGAGAATTTTCTCCCGAGGTGGGGGCCCTGAATGTGGGCCCATGAGCCAGCTGCAAGGAGGAGGAGAGAGACTACACCTACGGAAGTGTTGGGGTTCCTCCCCCCTGCCATGAGGTCATGGGAGAGGGGACCCTGGGGTAGAGGCATGGCCTGGGCACGGGGGTCTCCCTGCTCCCTGCTCACATGTGCCCTAACCCTGTTCAGCACTGGTTATTTTGTGTTGCCTTGTGCGAGGAGGGCCCTGGTTGTGCTGTGATTGCTCAGTTCTTTGGCAGTGCCCCGCCCATGTGGCTGGAGAAGAAAGAGCTCTGAAACTTCTCTCAAGAATCGCTCCCTGTTTCTTTGCACGGGCCTCGCTGTCTATGGATGTTTCAGGAGACCCCACCGAAACACAGAAGGACTCTCAAATTATCCCAGCTTTCTCTGCACAGCGAGAGCTTTTAATATTTAGCATTGTTATCCTTTTCCTGTGTGTTTGTTAAAAAAATAGTTTTTATCTCTTTCACTTTCTTCCCAGGAAAGTTCTTTTTTCCAAAAACCTGGTGGGGGAGGGCTGGGTGTAACCTGCCTTCTATCAGAGGATATTTTCCTCCAAATTTGTCCAAACCGGCACAGCCTGTCCTTTCCTGGGTCTCTGTTGCAGATGGAAGCTGCTGGTGCCATTGTCAGCTTGAAGCCCTCTTTTGATGCAAGCAGATGTTGCCAGGTGTGTTCAGCAGCTGTTGCTCAATGCTTATGCCAAGCTATTGTGTTCCTCATGGAACCAAGGAGCCATTGTGACACTGCAGGGGCTGATGGCATCAAGGAGGCAATTGTGACAGTACAGAACCTCCTAGAAACAAGGCTCCATTGTGACACCGTGGGGAATCATGGAATCAAGGAGCCCATTGTGACACGGCTGCATGGAACCAATGGTCCATGGTTACACGGCGGATTCAAGAAGAGCACGGTGACACCACGCAACATCACGGAACCATAGGTCCATTGTGACACAGCGGGGCCTCATGGAAACAAGGGGACCATTGTGGCAAAGCAGGGCCTAATGGAAGCATGGAGAGCATTGTGACACTAAGGAAACTCCTGGAACCAAGATGACCACTGGCACATAATGGAACCTCATGGAAGCAAGCCTCCACAATGACTTTGGAGGGCCTCAGGGACCACAGGACCCATTGTGACACAGCAGGACCTGGTGGAACCAAGGAGCCTTTGTGATACTCCACATCCACATGGAAGCCAGGGTGCACTGAGACACAGCGGGGCCTTGTGGGAACCAAAGACACCTCTGCAAAAAGCAGGCTAGCTCATAGAAGCAAGGAGTCCATTGTTACAACGTAAAAGCTATGGAACCAAGGGACCATTGTGACACTGCGGGGCCTCATGGAACCAATTGTCCATGATGACAGTGCGGATCAAAGGAGACCACGGTGACACTGCGGAACCTGATGGAACCAAGGAGCCATTGTGACACAGTGGGGCCTCATGGAATCAAGGAGACCATTGTGACCCAGGTGTTGCATGGGAAGGCAAGGAGCCATTGTGACACTTTGGGCTTCTTCCCTTGAGCTCTGCAGCTGGCTGTCCCAGCCCAGCGCACCATGTGCCACCTGCTCTCCTCAGGGCTCTGCCTGCACACAGCCCCAGGAGAAGTTTTCCTGTTTGCAAGGAAAGAATGGAAAAGCCGGAGCAGGTTTCCTAAACAACAAACCCCACTCAGGAGCCACATGCTCAGTACAGGCTGCCTGGAACGATGTCCCCTTTCTACAAGGGTCAGTGTGAGCAGGAATGAATGATCTCTGGGAGCAGAATTCTCGGAGTCTTTCCACTGAATTCTCTGTCCCTGTGTCTTGGGGTGACTTTATCGTGTGTATCCCCTATTGCTGCTCTATGCCCAGAAGTGAACTTTGTGCGTTTCTGTGCCTTTCAACTGAGCCTGAGAGGGGGGAGAGGAAAAAAACCGGACAAACTTCTCAGAGCGTTTGTTCAAGGACACACATACACACTCCTCTGCATCCTGCTTGCAGCAAGAGCAGAGGAAGCAACTTGGTTTCTTTTTAGCCAGTTTTCAGCTCCTTTTCTCTGGGGGGAGATGGAGAGTTGAACTTTGTTTTCCTGGGACTTCGGGGGGTTTTTTTCCCTTCTTCTCTTCTTGACTCTTTCAACATCAGAGCACATTGGGAGAATTTTCTCCCGAGGTGGGGGCCCTGAATGTGGGCCCATGAGCCAGCTGCAAGGAGGAGGAGAGAGACTACACCTACGGAAGTGTTGGGGTTCCTCCCCCCTGCCATGAGGTCATGGGAGAGGGGACCCTGGGGTAGAGGCATGGCCTGGGCACGGGGGTCTCCCTGCTCCCTGCTCACATGTGCCCTAACCCTGTTCAGCACTGGTTATTTTGTGTTGCCCTGTGCCAGGAGGGCCCTGGTTGTGCCGTGATTGCTCAGTTCTTTGGCAGTGCCCCGCCCATGTGGCTGGAGAAGAAAGAGCTCTGAAACTTCTCTCAAGAATCGCCCCCTGTTTCTTTGCACGGGCCTCGCTGTCTATGGATGTTTCAGGAGACCCCACCGAAACACGGAAGGACTCTCAAATTATCCCAGCTTTCTCTGCACAGCGAGAGCTTTTAATATTTAGCATTGTTACCCTTTTCCTGTGTGTTTGTTAAAAAAATAGGTTTTATCTCTTTCACTTTCTTCCCAGGAAAGTTCTTTTTTCCAAAAACCTGGTGGGGGAGGGCTGGGTGTAACCTGCCTTCTATCAGAGGATATTTTCCTCCACATTTGTCCAAACCGGCACAGCCTGTCCTTTCCTGGGTCTCTGTTGCAGATGGAAGCTGCTGGTGCCATTGTCAGCTTGAAGCCCTCTTTTGATGCAAGCAGATGTTGCCAGGTGTGTTCAGCAGCTGTTGCTCAATGCTTATGCCAAGCTCTTGTGTTCCTCATGGAACCAAGGAGCCATTGTGACACTGCAGGGGCTGATGGCATCAAGGAGGCAATTGTGACAGTACAGAACCTCCTAGAAACAAGGCTCCATTGTGACACCGTGGGGAATCATGGAATCAAGGAGCCCATTGTGACACGGCTGCATGGAACCAATGGTCCATGGTTACACGGCGGATTCAAGAAGAGCACGGTGACACCACGCAACATCACTGAACCATAGGTCCATTGTGACCCAGCGGGGCCTCATGGAAACAAGGGGACCATTGTGGCAAAGCAGGGCCTAATGGAAGCATGGAGAGCATTGTGACACTAAGGAAACTCCTGGAACCAAGATGACCACTGGCACATAATGGAACCTCATGGAAGCAAGCCTCCACAATGACTTTGGAGGGCCTCAGGGACCACAGGACCCATTGTGACACAGCAGGACCTGGTGGAACCAAGGAGCCTTTGTGATACTCCAGATCCACATGGAAGCCAGGGTGCACTGAGACACAGCGGGGCCTTGTTGGAACCAAAGACACCTCTGCAAAAAGCAGGCTAGCTCATAGAAGCAAGGAGTCCATTGTTACAACGTAAAAGCTATGGAAGCAAGGGACCATTGTGACACTGCGGGGCCTCATGGAACCAATTGTCCATGATGACAGTGCGGATCAAAGGAGACCATGGTGACACTGCGGAACCTGATGGAACCAAGGAGCCATTGTGACACAGTGGGGCCTCATGGAATCAAGGAGACCATTGTGACCCAGGTGTTGCATGTGAAGGCAAGGAGCCATTGTGACACTTTGGGCTTCTTCCCTTGAGCTCTGCAGCTGGCTGTCCCAGCCCAGCGCACCATGTGCCACCTGCTCTCCTCAGGGCTCTGCCTGCACACAGCCCCAGGAGAAGTTTTCCTGTTTGGAAGGAAAGAATGGAAAAGCCTGAGCAGGTTTCCTAAACAACAAACCCCACTCAGGAGCCACATGCTCAGTACAGGCTGCCTGGAACGATGTCCCCTTTCTACAAGGGTCAGTGTGAGCAGGAATGAATGATCTCTGGGAGCAGAATTCTCGGAGTCTTTCCACTGAATTCTCTGTCCCTGTGTCTTGGGGTGACTTTATCGTGTGTATCCCCTATTGCTGCTCTATGCCCAGAAGTGAACTTTGTGCGTTTCTGTGCCTTTCAACTGAGCCTGAGAGGGGGGAGAGGAAAAAAACCGGACAAACTTCTCAGAGCGTTTGTTCAAGGACACACATACACACTCCTCTGCATCCTGCTTGCAGCAAGAGCAGAGGAAGCAACTTGGTTTCTTTTTAGCCAGTTTTAAACTCCTTTTCTCTGGGGGGAGATGGAGAGTTGAACTTTGTTTTCCTGGGACTTCGGGGGGTTTTTTTCCCTTCTTCTCTTCTTGACTCTTTCAACATCAGAGCACATTGGGAGAATTTTCTCCCGAGGTGGGGGCCCTGAATGTGGGCCCATGAGCCAGCTGCAAGGAGGAGGAGAGAGACTACACCTACGGAAGTGTTGGGGTTCCTCCCCCCTGCCATGAGGTCATGGGAGAGGGGACCCTGGGGTAGAGGCATGGCCTGGGCACGGGGGTCTCCCTGCTCCCTGCTCACATGTGCCCTAACCCTGTTCAGCACTGGTTATTTTGTGTTGCCTTGTGCGAGGAGGGCCCTGGTTGTGCTGTGATTGCTCAGTTCTTTGGCAGTGCCCCGCCCATGTGGCTGGAGAAGAAAGAGCTCTGAAACTTCTCTCAAGAATCGCTCCCTGTTTCTTTGCACGGGCCTCGCTGTCTATGGATGTTTCAGGAGACCCCACCGAAACACAGAAGGACTCTCAAATTATCCCAGCTTTCTCTGCACAGCGAGAGCTTTTAATATTTAGCATTGTTATCCTTTTCCTGTGTGTTTGTTAAAAAAATAGTTTTTATCTCTTTCACTTTCTTCCCAGGAAAGTTCTTTTTTCCAAAAACCTGGTGGGGGAGGGCTGGGTGTAACCTGCCTTCTATCAGAGGATATTTTCCTCCAAATTTGTCCAAACCGGCACAGCCTGTCCTTTCCTGGGTCTCTGTTGCAGATGGAAGCTGCTGGTGCCATTGTCAGCTTGAAGCCCTCTTTTGATGCAAGCAGATGTTGCCAGGTGTGTTCAGCAGCTGTTGCTCAATGCTTATGCCAAGCTATTGTGTTCCTCATGGAACCAAGGAGCCATTGTGACACTGCAGGGGCTGATGGCATCAAGGAGGCAATTGTGACAGTACAGAACCTCCTAGAAACAAGGCTCCATTGTGACACCGTGGGGAATCATGGAATCAAGGAGCCCATTGTGACACGGCTGCATGGAACCAATGGTCCATGGTTACACGGCGGATTCAAGAAGAGCACGGTGACACCACGCAACATCACGGAACCATAGGTCCATTGTGACACAGCGGGGCCTCATGGAAACAAGGGGACCATTGTGGCAAAGCAGGGCCTAATGGAAGCATGGAGAGCATTGTGACACTAAGGAAACTCCTGGAACCAAGATGACCACTGGCACATAATGGAACCTCATGGAAGCAAGCCTCCACAATGACTTTGGAGGGCCTCGGGGACCACAGGACCCATTGTGACACAGCAGGACCTGGTGGAACCAAGGAGCCTTTGTGATACTCCACATCCACATGGAAGCCAGGGTGCACTGAGACACAGCGGGGCCTTGTTGGAACCAAAGACACCTCTGCAAAAAGCAGGCTAGCTCATAGAAGCAAGGAGTCCATTGTTACAACGTAAAAGCTATGGAACCAAGGGACCATTGTGACACTGCGGGGCCTCATGGAACCAATTGTCCATGATGACAGTGCGGATCAAAGGAGACCATGGTGACACTGCGGAACCTGATGGAACCAAGGAGCCATTGTGACACAGTGGGGCCTCATGGAGTCAAGGAGACCATTGTGACCCAGGTGTTGCATGTGAAGGCAAGGAGCCATTGTGACACTTTGGGCTTCTTCCCTTGAGCTCTGCAGCTGGCTGTCCCAGCCCAGCGCACCATGTGCCACCTGCTCTCCTCAGGGCTCTGCCTGCACACAGCCCCAGGAGAAGTTTTCCTGTTTGGAAGGAAAGAATGGAAAAGCCGGAGCAGGTTTCCTAAACAACAAACCCCACTCAGGAGCCACATGCTCAGTACAGGCTGCCTGGAACGATGTCCCCTTTCTACAAGGGTCAGTGTGAGCAGGAATGAATGATCTCTGGGAGCAGAATTCTCGGAGTCTTTCCACTGAATTCTCTGTCCCTGTGTCTTGGGGTGACTTTATCGTGTGTATCCCCTATTGCTGCTCTATGCCCAGAAGTGAACTTTGTGCGTTTCTGTGCCTTTCAACTGAGCCTGAGAGGGGGGAGAGGAAAAAAACCGGACAAACTTCTCAGAGCGTTTGTTCAAGGACACACATACACACTCCTCTGCATCCTGCTTGCAGCAAGAGCAGAGGAAGCAACTTGGTTTCTTTTTAGCCAGTTTTCAGCTCCTTTTCTCTGGGGGGAGATGGAGAGTTGAACTTTGTTTTCCTGGGACTTCGGGGGTTTTTTTCCCTTCTTCTCTTCTTGACTCTTTCAACATCAGAGCACATTGGGAGAATTTTCTCCCGAGGTGGGGGCCCTGAATGTGGGCCCATGAGCCAGCTGCAAGGAGGAGGAGAGAGACTACACCTACGGAAGTGTTGGGGTTCCTCCCCCCTGCCATGAGGTCATGGGAGAGGGGACCCTGGGGTAGAGGCATGGCCTGGGCACGGGGGTCTCCCTGCTCCCTGCTCACATGTGCCCTAACCCTGTTCAGCACTGCTTATTTTGTGTTGCCTTGTGCGAGGAGGGCCCTGGTTGTGCTGTGATTGCTCAGTTCTTTGGCAGTGCCCCGCCCATGTGGCTGGAGAAGAAAGAGCTCTGAAACTTCTCTCAAGAATCGCTCCCTGTTTCTTTGCACGGGCCTCGCTGTCTATGGATGTTTCAGGAGACCCCACCGAAACACAGAAGGACTCTCAAATTATCCCAGCTTTCTCTGCACAGCGAGAGCTTTTAATATTTAGCATTGTTATCCTTTTCCTGTGTGTTTGTTAAAAAAATAGTTTTTATCTCTTTCACTTTCTTCCCAGGAAAGTTCTTTTTTCCAAAAACCTGGTGGGGGAGGGCTGGGTGTAACCTGCCTTCTATCAGAGGATATTTTCCTCCAAATTTGTCCAAACCGGCACAGCCTGTCCTTTCCTGGGTCTCTGTTGCAGATGGAAGCTGCTGGTGCCATTGTCAGCTTGAAGCCCTCTTTTGATGCAAGCAGATGTTGCCAGGTGTGTTCAGCAGCTGTTGCTCAATGCTTATGCCAAGCTATTGTGTTCCTCATGGAACCAAGGAGCCATTGTGACACTGCAGGGGCTGATGGCATCAAGGAGGCAATTGTGACAGTACAGAACCTCCTAGAAACAAGGCTCCATTGTGACACCGTGGGGAATCATGGAATCAAGGAGCCCATTGTGACACGGCTGCATGGAACCAATGGTCCATGGTTACATGGCGGATTCAAGAAGAGCACGGTGACACCACGCAACATCACGGAACCATAGGTCCATTGTGACACAGCGGGGCCTCATGGAAACAAGGGGACCATTGTGGCAAAGCAGGGCCTAATGGAAGCATGGAGGGCATTGTGACACTAAGGAAACTCCTGGAACCAAGATGACCACTGGCACATAATGGAACCTCATGGAAGCAAGCCTCCACGATGGTTTTGGAGGGCCTCAGGGACCACAGGACCCATTGTGACACAGCAGGACCTGGTGGAACCAAGGAGCCTTTGTGATACTCCAGATCCACATGGAAGCCAGGGTGCACTGAGACACAGCGGGGCCTTGTTGGAACCAAAGACACCTCTGCAAAAAGCAGGCTAGCTCATAGAAGCAAGGAGTCCATTGTTACAACATCAAAGCTATGGAACCAAGGGACCATTGTGACACTGCGGGGCCTCATGGAACCAATTGTCCATGATGACAGTGCGGATCAAAGGAGACCATGGTGACACTGCGGAACCTGATGGAACCAAGGAGCCATTGTGACACAGTGGGGCCTCATGGAATCAAGGAGACCATTGTGACCCAGGTGTTGCATGTGAAGGCAAGGAGCCATTGTGACACTTTGGGCTTCTTCCCTTGAGCTCTGCAGCTGGCTGTCCCAGCCCAGCGCACCATGTGCCACCTGCTCTCCTCAGGGCTCTGCCTGCACACAGCCCCAGGAGAAGTTTTCCTGTTTGCAAGGAAAGAATGGAAAAGCCGGAGCAGGTTTCCTAAACAACAAACCCTACTCAGGAGCCACATGCTCAGTACAGGCTGCCTGGAACGATGTCCCCTTTCTACAAGGGTCAGTGTGAGCAGGAATGAATGATCTCTGGGAGCAGAATTCTCGGAGTCTTTCCACTGAATTCTCTGTCCCTGTGTCTTGGGGTGACTTTATTGTGTGTATCCCCTATTGCTGCTCTATGCCCAGAAGTGAACTTTGTGCATTTCTGTGCCTTTCAACTGAGCCTGAGAGGGGGGAGAGGAAAAAAAACCGGACAAACTTCTCAGAGCGTTTTTTCAAGGACACACATACACACTCCTCTGCATCCTGCTTGCAGCAAGAGCAGAGGAAGCAACTTTGTTTCTTTTTAGCCAGTTTTCAGCTCCTTTTCTCTGGGGGGAGATGGAGAGTTGATCTTTGTTTTCCTGGGACTTCGGGGGGTTTTTTTCCCTTCTTCTCTTCTTGACTCTTTCAACATCAGAGCACATTGGGAGAATTTTCTCCTGAGGTGGGGGCCCTGAATGTGGGCCCATGAGCCAGCTGCAAGGAGGAGGAGAGAGACTACACCTACGGAAGTGTTGGGGTTCCTCCCCCCTGCCATGAGGTCATGGGAGAGGGGACCCTGGGGTAGAGGCATGGCCTGGGCACGGGGGTCTCCCTGCTCCCTGCTCACATGTGCCCTAACCCTGTTCAGCACTGGTTATTTTGTGTTGCCCTGTGCCAGGAGGGCCCTGGTTGTGCCGTGATTGCTCAGTTCTTTGGCAGTGCCCCGCCCATGTGGCTGGAGAAGAAAGAGCTCTGAAACTTCTCTCAAGAATCGCTCCCTGTTTCTTTGCACGGGCCTCGCTGTCTATGGATGTTTCAGGAGACCCCACCGAAACACGGAAGGACTCTCAAATTATCCCAGCTTTCTCTGCACAGCAAGAGCTTTTAATATTTAGCATTGCTATCCTTTTCCTGTGTGTTTGTTAAAAAAATAGTTTTTATCTCTTTCACTTTCTTCCCAGGAAAGTTCTTTTTTCCAAAAACCTGGTGGGGGAGGGCTGGGTGTAACCTGCCTTCTATCAGAGGATATTTTCCTCCACATTTGTCCAAACCGGCACAGCCTGTCCTTTCCTGGGTCTCTGTTGCAGATGGAAGCTGCTGGTGCCATTGTCAGCTTGAAGCCCTCTTTTGATGCAAGCAGATGTTGCCAGGTGTGTTCAGCAGCTGTTGCTCAATGCTTATGCCAAGCTATTGTGTTCCTCATGGAACCAAGGAGCCATTGTGACACTGCAGGGGCTGATGGCATCAAGGAGGCAATTGTGACAGTACAGAACCTCCTAGAAACAAGGCTCCATTGTGACACCGTGGGGAATCATGGAATCAAGGAGCCCATTGTGACACGGCTGCATGGAACCAATGGTCCATGGTTACACTGCGGATTCAAGAAGAGCACGGTGACACCACGCAACATCATGGAACCATAGGTCCATTGTGACACAGCGGGGCCTCATGGAAACAAGGGGACCATTGTGGCAAAGCAGGGCCTAATGGAAGCATGGAGAGCAATGTGACACTAAGGAAACTCCTGGAACCAAGATGACCACTGGCACATAATGGAACCTCATGGAAGCAAGCCTCCACAATGACTTTGGAGGGCCTCGGGGACCACAGGACCCATTGTGACACAGCAGGACCTGGTGGAACCAAGGAGCCTTTGTGATACTCCACATCCACATGGAAGCCAGGGTGCACTGAGACACAGCGGGGCCTTGTTGGAACCAAAGACACCTCTGCAAAAAGCAGGCTAGCTCATAGAAGCAAGGAGTCCATTGTTACAACGTAAAAGCTATGGAACCAAGGGACCATTGTGACACTGCGGGGCCTCATGGAACCAATTGTCCATGATGACAGTGCGGATCAAAGGAGACCATGGTGACACTGCGGAACCTGATGGAACCAAGGAGCCATTGTGACACAGTGGGGCCTCATGGAATCAAGGAGACCATTGTGACCCAGGTGTTGCATGGGAAGGCAAGGAGCCATTGTGACACTTTGGGCTTCTTCCCTTGAGCTCTGCAGCTGGCTGTCCCAGCCCAGCGCACCATGTGCCACCTGCTCTCCTCCGGGCTCTGCCTGCACACAGCCCCAGGAGAAGTTTTCCTGTTTGGAAGGAAAGAATGGAAAAGCCGGAGCAGGTTTCCTAAACAACAAACCCCACTCAGGAGCCACATGCTCAGTACAGGCTGCCTGGAACGATGTCCCCTTTCTACAAGGGTCAGTGTGAGCAGGAATGAATGATCTCTGGGAGCAGAATTCTCGGAGTCTTTCCACTGAATTCTCTGTCCCTGTGTCTTGGGGTGACTTTATCGTGTGTATCCCCTATTGCTGCTCTATGCCCAGAAGTGAACTTTGTGCGTTTCTGTGCCTTTCAACTGAGCCTGAGAGGGGGGAGAGGAAAAAAACCGGACAAACTTCTCAGAGCGTTTTTTCAAGGACACACATACACACTCCTCTGCATCCTGCTTGCAGCAAGAGCAGAGGAAGCAACTTGGTTTCTTTTTAGCCAGTTTTCAGCTCCTTTTCTCTGGGGGGAGATGGAGAGTTGAACTTTGTTTTCCTGGGACTTCGGGGGGTTTTTTTCCCTTCTTCTCTTCTTGACTCTTTCAACATCAGAGCACATTGGGAGAATTTTCTCCCGAGGTGGGGGCCCTGAATGTGGGCCCATGAGCCAGCTGCAAGGAGGAGGAGAGAGACTACACCTACGGAAGTGTTGGGGTTCCTCCCCCCTGCCATGAGGTCATGGGAGAGGGGACCCTGGGGTAGAGGCATGGCCTGGGCACGGGGGTCTCCCTGCTCCCTGCTCACATGTGCCCTAACCCTGTTCAGCACTGCTTATTTTGTGTTGCCTTGTGCGAGGAGGGCCCTGGTTATGCCGTGATTGCTCAGTTCTTTGGCAGTGCCCCGCCCATGTGGCTGGAGAAGAAAGAGCTCTGAAACTTCTCTCAAGAATCGCTCCCTGTTTCTTTGCACGGGCCTCGCTGTCTATGGATGTTTCAGGAGACCCCACCGAAACACAGAAGGACTCTCAAATTATCCCAGCTTTCTCTGCACAGCGAGAGCTTTTAATATTTAGCATTGTTATCCTTTTCCTGTGTGTTTGTTAAAAAAATAGTTTTTATCTCTTTCACTTTCTTCCCAGGAAAGTTCTTTTTTCCAAAAACCTGGTGGGGGAGGGCTGGGTGTAACCTGCCTTCTATCAGAGGATATTTTCCTCCACATTTGTCCAAACCGGCACAGCCTGTCCTTTCCTGGGTCTCTGTTGCAGATGGAAGCTGCTGGTGCCATTGTCAGCTTGAAGCCCTCTTTTGATGCAAGCAGATGTTGCCAGGTGTGTTCAGCAGCTGTTGCTCAATGCTTATGCCAAGTTATTGTGTTCCTCATGGAACCAAGGAGCCATTGTGACACTGCAGGGGCTGATGGCATCAAGGAGGCAATTGTGACAGTACAGAACCTCCTAGAAACAAGGCTCCATTGTGACACCGTGGGGAATCATGGAATCAAGGAGCCCATTGTGACACGGCTGCATGGAACCAATGGTCCATGGTTACACGGCGGATTCAAGAAGAGCACGGTGACACCACGCAACATCATGGAACCATAGGTCCATTGTGACACAGCGGGGCCTCATGGAAACAAGGGGACCATTGTGGCAAAGCAGGGCCTAATGGAAGCATGGAGAGCATTGTGACACTAAGGAAACTCCTGGAACCAAGATGACCACTGGCACATAATGGAACCTCATGGAAGCAAGCCTCCACGATGGTTTTGGAGGGCCTCAGGGACCACAGGACCCATTGTGACACAGCAGGACCTGGTGGAACCAAGGAGCCTTTGTGATACTCCAGATCCACATGGAAGCCAGGGTGCACTGAGACACAGCGGGGCCTTGTTGGAACCAAAGACACCTCTGCAAAAAGCAGGCTAGCTCATAGAAGCAAGGAGTCCATTGTTACAACATCAAAGCTATGGAACCAAGGGACCATTGTGACACTGCGGGGCCTCATGGAACCAATTGTCCATGATGACAGTGCGGATCAAAGGAGACCATGGTGACACTGCGGAACCTGATGGAACCAAGGAGCCATTGTGACACAGTGGGGCCTCATGGAATCAAGGAGACCATTGTGACCCAGGTGTTGCATGTGAAGGCAAGGAGCCATTGTGACACTTTGGGCTTCTTCCCTTGAGCTCTGCAGCTGGCTGTCCCAGCCCAGCGCACCATGTGCCACCTGCTCTCCTCAGGGCTCTGCCTGCACACAGCCCCAGGAGAAGTTTTCCTGTTTGCAAGGAAAGAATGGAAAAGCCGGAGCAGGTTTCCTAAACAACAAACCCTACTCAGGAGCCACATGCTCAGTACAGGCTGCCTGGAACGATGTCCCCTTTCTACAAGGGTCAGTGTGAGCAGGAATGAATGATCTCTGGGAGCAGAATTCTCGGAGTCTTTCCACTGAATTCTCTGTCCCTGTGTCTTGGGGTGACTTTATTGTGTGTATCCCCTATTGCTGCTCTATGCCCAGAAGTGAACTTTGTGCATTTCTGTGCCTTTCAACTGAGCCTGAGAGGGGGGAGAGGAAAAAAAACCGGACAAACTTCTCAGAGCGTTTTTTCAAGGACACACATACACACTCCTCTGCATCCTGCTTGCAGCAAGAGCAGAGGAAGCAACTTTGTTTCTTTTTAGCCAGTTTTCAGCTCCTTTTCTCTGGGGGGAGATGGAGAGTTGATCTTTGTTTTCCTGGGACTTCGGGGGGTTTTTTTCCCTTCTTCTCTTCTTGACTCTTTCAACATCAGAGCACATTGGGAGAATTTTCTCCTGAGGTGGGGGCCCTGAATGTGGGCCCATGAGCCAGCTGCAAGGAGGAGGAGAGAGACTACACCTACGGAAGTGTTGGGGTTCCTCCCCCCTGCCATGAGGTCATGGGAGAGGGGACCCTGGGGTAGAGGCATGGCCTGGGCACGGGGGTCTCCCTGCTCCCTGCTCACATGTGCCCTAACCCTGTTCAGCACTGGTTATTTTGTGTTGCCCTGTGCCAGGAGGGCCCTGGTTGTGCCGTGATTGCTCAGTTCTTTGGCAGTGCCCCGCCCATGTGGCTGGAGAAGAAAGAGCTCTGAAACTTCTCTCAAGAATCGCTCCCTGTTTCTTTGCACGGGCCTCGCTGTCTATGGATGTTTCAGGAGACCCCACCGAAACACGGAAGGACTCTCAAATTATCCCAGCTTTCTCTGCACAGCAAGAGCTTTTAATATTTAGCATTGCTATCCTTTTCCTGTGTGTTTGTTAAAAAAATAGTTTTTATCTCTTTCACTTTCTTCCCAGGAAAGTTCTTTTTTCCAAAAACCTGGTGGGGGAGGGCTGGGTGTAACCTGCCTTCTATCAGAGGATATTTTCCTCCACATTTGTCCAAACCGGCACAGCCTGTCCTTTCCTGGGTCTCTGTTGCAGATGGAAGCTGCTGGTGCCATTGTCAGCTTGAAGCCCTCTTTTGATGCAAGCAGATGTTGCCAGGTGTGTTCAGCAGCTGTTGCTCAATGCTTATGCCAAGCTATTGTGTTCCTCATGGAACCAAGGAGCCATTGTGACACTGCAGGGGCTGATGGCATCAAGGAGGCAATTGTGACAGTACAGAACCTCCTAGAAACAAGGCTCCATTGTGACACCGTGGGGAATCATGGAATCAAGGAGCCCATTGTGACACGGCTGCATGGAACCAATGGTCCATGGTTACACTGCGGATTCAAGAAGAGCACGGTGACACCACGCAACATCATGGAACCATAGGTCCATTGTGACACAGCGGGGCCTCATGGAAACAAGGGGACCATTGTGGCAAAGCAGGGCCTAATGGAAGCATGGAGAGCAATGTGACACTAAGGAAACTCCTGGAACCAAGATGACCACTGGCACATAATGGAACCTCATGGAAGCAAGCCTCCACAATGACTTTGGAGGGCCTCGGGGACCACAGGACCCATTGTGACACAGCAGGACCTGGTGGAACCAAGGAGCCTTTGTGATACTCCACATCCACATGGAAGCCAGGGTGCACTGAGACACAGCGGGGCCTTGTTGGAACCAAAGACACCTCTGCAAAAAGCAGGCTAGCTCATAGAAGCAAGGAGTCCATTGTTACAACGTAAAAGCTATGGAACCAAGGGACCATTGTGACACTGCGGGGCCTCATGGAACCAATTGTCCATGATGACAGTGCGGATCAAAGGAGACCATGGTGACACTGCGGAACCTGATGGAACCAAGGAGCCATTGTGACACAGTGGGGCCTCATGGAATCAAGGAGACCATTGTGACCCAGGTGTTGCATGGGAAGGCAAGGAGCCATTGTGACACTTTGGGCTTCTTCCCTTGAGCTCTGCAGCTGGCTGTCCCAGCCCAGCGCACCATGTGCCACCTGCTCTCCTCAGGGCTCTGCCTGCACACAGCCCCAGGAGAAGTTTTCCTGTTTGGAAGGAAAGAATGGAAAAGCCGGAGCAGGTTTCCTAAACAACAAACCCCACTCAGGAGCCACATGCTCAGTACAGGCTGCCTGGAACGATGTCCCCTTTCTACAAGGGTCAGTGTGAGCAGGAATGAATGATCTCTGGGAGCAGAATTCTCGGAGTCTTTCCACTGAATTCTCTGTCCCTGTGTCTTGGGGTGACTTTATCGTGTGTATCCCCTATTGCTGCTCTATGCCCAGAAGTGAACTTTGTGCGTTTCTGTGCCTTTCAACTGAGCCTGAGAGGGGGGAGAGGAAAAAAACCGGACAAACTTCTCAGAGCGTTTTTTCAAGGACACACATACACACTCCTCTGCATCCTGCTTGCAGCAAGAGCAGAGGAAGCAACTTGGTTTCTTTTTAGCCAGTTTTCAGCTCCTTTTCTCTGGGGGGAGATGGAGAGTTGAACTTTGTTTTCCTGGGACTTCGGGGGGTTTTTTTCCCTTCTTCTCTTCTTGACTCTTTCAACATCAGAGCACATTGGGAGAATTTTCTCCCGAGGTGGGGGCCCTGAATGTGGGCCCATGAGCCAGCTGCAAGGAGGAGGAGAGAGACTACACCTATGGAAGTGTTGGGGTTCCTCCCCCCTGCCATGAGGTCATGGGAGAGGGGACCCTGGGGTAGAGGCATGGCCTGGGCACGGGGGTCTCCCTGCTCCCTGCTCACATGTGCCCTAACCCTGTTCAGCACTGCTTATTTTGTGTTGCCTTGTGCGAGGAGGGCCCTGGTTGTGCCGTGATTGCTCAGTTCTTTGGCAGTGCCCCGCCCATGTGGCTGGAGAAGAAAGAGCTCTGAAACTTCTCTCAAGAATCGCTCCCTGTTTCTTTGCACGGGCCTCGCTGTCTATGGATGTTTCAGGAGACCCCACCGAAACACAGAAGGACTCTCAAATTATCCCAGCTTTCTCTGCACAGCGAGAGCTTTTAATATTTAGCATTGTTATCCTTTTCCTGTGTGTTTGTTAAAAAAATAGTTTTTATCTCTTTCACTTTCTTCCCAGGAAAGTTCTTTTTTCCAAAAACCTGGTGGGGGAGGGCTGGGTGTAACCTGCCTTCTATCAGAGGATATTTTCCTCCACATTTGTCCAAACCGGCACAGCCTGTCCTTTCCTGGGTCTCTGTTGCAGATGGAAGCTGCTGGTGCCATTGTCAGCTTGAAGCCCTCTTTTGATGCAAGCAGATGTTGCCAGGTGTGTTCAGCAGCTGTTGCTCAATGCTTATGCCAAGTTATTGTGTTCCTCATGGAACCAAGGAGCCATTGTGACACTGCAGGGGCTGATGGCATCAAGGAGGCAATTGTGACAGTACAGAACCTCCTAGAAACAAGGCTCCATTGTGACACCGTGGGGAATCATGGAATCAAGGAGCCCATTGTGACACGGCTGCATGGAACCAATGGTCCATGGTTACACGGCGGATTCAAGAAGAGCACGGTGACACCACGCAACATCATGGAACCATAGGTCCATTGTGACACAGCGGGGCCTCATGGAAACAAGGGGACCATTGTGGCAAAGCAGGGCCTAATGGAAGCATGGAGAGCATTGTGACACTAAGGAAACTCCTGGAACCAAGATGACCACTGGCACATAATGGAACCTCATGGAAGCAAGCCTCCACAATGACTTTGGAGGGCCTCAGGGACCAGAGGACCCATTGTGACACAGCAGGACCTGGTGGAACCAAGGAGCCTTTGTGATACTCCACATCCACATGGAAGCCAGGGTGCACTGAGACACAGCGGGGCCTTGTTGGAACCAAAGACACCTCTGCAAAAAGCAGGCTAGCTCATAGAAGCAAGGAGTCCATTGTTACAACGTAAAAGCTATGGAACCAAGGGACCATTGTGACACTGCGGGGCCTCATGGAACCAATTGTCCATGATGACAGTGCGGATCAAAGGAGACCATGGTGACACTGCAGAACCTGATGGAACCAAGGAGCCATTGTGACACAGTGGGGCCTCATGGAATCAAGGAGACCATTGTGACCCAGGTGTTGCATGGGAAGGCAAGGAGCCATTGTGACACTTTGGGCTTCTTCCCTTGAGCTCTGCAGCTGGCTGTCCCAGCCCAGCGCACCATGTGCCACCTGCTCTCCTCAGGGCTCTGCCTGCACACAGCCCCAGGAGAAGTTTTCCTTTTTGGAAGGAAAGAATGGAAAAGCCTGAGCAGGTTTCCTAAACAACAAACCCCACTCAGGAGCCACATGCTCAGTACAGGCTGCCTGGAACGATGTCCCCTTTCTACAAGGGTCAGTGTGAGCAGGAATGAATGATCTCTGGGAGCAGAATTCTCGGAGTCTTTCCACTGAATTCTCTGTCCCTGTGTCTTGGGGTGACTTTATCGTGTGTATCCCCTATTGCTGCTCTATGCCCAGAAGTGAACTTTGTGCGTTTCTGTGCCTTTCAACTGAGCCTGAGAGGGGGGAGAGGAAAAAAACCGGACAAACTTCTCAGAGCGTTTGTTCAAGGACACACATACACACTCCTCTGCATCCTGCTTGCAGCAAGAGCAGAGGAAGCAACTTGGTTTCTTTTTAGCCAGTTTTCAGCTCCTTTTCTCTGGGGGGAGATGGAGAGTTGAACTTTGTTTTCCTGGGACTTCGGGGGGTTTTTTTCCCTTCTTCTCTTCTTGACTCTTTCAACATCAGAGCACATTGGGAGAATTTTCTCCCGAGGTGGGGGCCCTGAATGTGGGCCCATGAGCCAGCTGCAAGGAGGAGGAGAGAGACTACACCTACGGAAGTGTTGGGGTTCCTCCCCCCTGCCATGAGGTCATGGGAGAGGGGACCCTGGGGTAGAGGCATGGCCTGGGCACGGGGGTCTCCCTGCTCCCTGCTCACATGTGCCCTAACCCTGTTCAGCACTGCTTATTTTGTGTTGCCTTGTGCGAGGAGGGCCCTGGTTGTGCCGTGATTGCTCAGTTCTTTGGCAGTGCCCCGCCCATGTGGCTGGAGAAGAAAGAGCTCTGAAACTTCTCTCAAGAATCGCCCCCTGTTTCTTTGCACGGGCCTCGCTGTCTATGGATGTTTCAGGAGACCCCACCGAAACACAGAAGGACTCTCAAATTATCCCAGCTTTCTCTGCACAGCGAGAGGTTTTAATATTTAGCATTGTTATCCTTTTCCTGTGTGTTTGTTAAAAAAATAGTTTTTATCTCTTTCACTTTCTTCCCAGGAAAGTTCTTTTTTCCAAAAACCTGGTGGGGGAGGGCTGGGTGTAACCTGCCTTCTATCAGAGGATATTTTCCTCCAAATTTGTCCAAACCGGCACAGCCTGTCCTTTCCTGGGTCTCTGTTGCAGATGGAAGCTGCTGGTGCCATTGTCAGCTTGAAGCCCTCTTTTGATGCAAGCAGATGTTGCCAGGTGTGTTCAGCAGCTGTTGCTCAATGCTTATGCCAAGCTATTGTGTTCCTCATGGAACCAAGGAGCCATTGTGACACTGCAGGGGCTGATGGCATCAAGGAGGCAATTGTGACAGTACAGAACCTCCTAGAAACAAGGCTCCATTGTGACACCGTGGGGAATCATGGAATCAAGGAGCCCATTGTGACACGGCTGCATGGAACCAATGGTCCATGGTTACACTGCGGATTCAAGAAGAGCACGGTGACACCACGCAACATCATGAAACCATAGGTCCATTGTGACACAGCGCGGCCTCATGGAAACAAGGGGACCATTGTGGCAAAGCAGGGCCTAATGGAAGCATGGAGAGCATTGTGACACTAAGGAAACTCCTGGAACCAAGATGACCACTGGCACATAATGGAACCTCATGGAAGCAAGCCTCCACAATGACTTTGGAGGGCCTCGGGGACCACAGGACCCATTGTGACACAGCAGGACCTGGTGGAACCAAGGAGCCTTTGTGATACTCCAGATCCACATGGAAGCCAGGGTGCACTGAGACACAGCGGGGCCTTGTTGGAACCAAAGACACCTCTGCAAAAAGCAGGCTAGCTCATAGAAGCAAGGAGTCCATTGTTACAACGTAAAAGCTATGGAACCAAGGGACCATTGTGACACTGCGGGGCCTCATGGAACCAATTGTCCATGATGACAGTGCGGATCAAAGGAGACCACGGTGACACTGCGGAACCTGATGGAACCAAGG
Source organism: Aphelocoma coerulescens (assembly GCF_041296385.1). Classification (NCBI taxonomy): domain Eukaryota; kingdom Metazoa; phylum Chordata; class Aves; order Passeriformes; family Corvidae; genus Aphelocoma; species Aphelocoma coerulescens. The sequence continues at coordinate 404,321 of NW_027184024.1, read as the reverse complement.
AGCCATTGTGACACAGTGGGGCCTCATGGAATCAAGGAGACCTTTGTGACCCAGGTGTTGCATGTGAAGGCAAGGAGCCATTGTGACACTTTGGGCTTCTTCCCTTGAGCTCTGCAGCTGGCTGTCCCAGCCCAGCGCACCATGTGCCACCTGCTCTCCTCAGGGCTCTGCCTGCACACAGCCCCAGGAGAAGTTTTCCTGTTTGGAAGGAAAGAATGGAAAAGCCTGAGCAGGTTTCCTAAACAACAAACCCCACTCAGGAGCCACATGCTCAGTACAGGCTGCCTGGAATGATGTCCCCTTTCTACAAGGGTCAGTGTGAGCAGGAATGAATGATCTCTGGGAGCAGAATTCTCGGAGTCTTTCCACTGAATTCTCTGTCCCTGTGTCTTGGGGTGACTTTATTGTGTGTATCCCCTATTGCTGCTCTATGCCCAGAAGTGAACTTTGTGCATTTCTGTGCCTTTCAACTGAGCCTGAGAGGGGGGAGAGGAAAAAAAACCGGACAAACTTCTCAGAGCGTTTGTTCAAGGACACACATACACACTCCTCTGCATCCTGCTTGCAGCAAGAGCAGAGGAAGCAACTTGGTTTCTTTTTAGCCAGTTTTCAGCTCCTTTTCTCTGGGGGGAGATGGAGAGTTGAACTTTGTTTTCCTGGGACTTCGGGGGGTTTTTTTCCCTTCTTCTCTTCTTGACTCTTTCAACATCAGAGCACATTGGGAGAATTTTCTCCCGAGGTGGGGGCCCTGAATGTGGGCCCATGAGCCAGCTGCAAGGAGGAGGAGAGAGACTACACCTACGGAAGTGTTGGGGTTCCTCCCCCCTGCCATGAGGTCATGGGAGAGGGGACCCTGGGGTAGAGGCATGGCCTGGGCACGGGGGTCTCCCTGCTCCCTGCTCACATGTGCCCTAACCCTGTTCAGCACTGCTTATTTTGTGTTGCCTTGTGCGAGGAGGGCCCTGGTTGTGCTGTGATTGCTCAGTTCTTTGGCAGTGCCCCGCCCATGTGGCTGGAGAAGAAAGAGCTCTGAAACTTCTCTCAAGAATCGCCCCCTGTTTCTTTGCACGGGCCTCGCTGTCTATGGATGTTTCAGGAGACCCCACCGAAACACGGAAGGACTCTCAAATTATCCCAGCTTTCTCTGCACAGCAAGAGCTTTTAATATTTAGCATTGCTATCCTTTTCCTGTGTGTTTGTTAAAAAAATAGTTTTTATCTCTTTCACTTTCTTCCCAGGAAAGTTCTTTTTTCCAAAAACCTGGTGGGGGAGGGCTGGGTGTAACCTGCCTTCTATCAGAGGATATTTTCCTCCAAATTTGTCCAAACCGGCACAGCCTGTCCTTTCCTGGGTCTCTGTTGCAGATGGAAGCTGCTGGTGCCATTGTCAGCTTGAAGCCCTCTTTTGATGCAAGCAGATGTTGCCAGGTGTGTTCAGCAGCTGTTGCTCAAAGCTTATGCCAAGCTATTGTGTTCCTCATGGAACCAAGGAGCCATTGTGACACTGCAGGGGCTGATGGCATCAAGGAGGCAATTGTGACAGTACAGAACCTCCTAGAAACAAGGCTCCATTGTGACACCGTGGGGAATCATGGAATCAAGGAGCCCATTGTGACACGGCTGCATGGAACCAATGGTCCATGGTTACACTGCGGATTCAAGAAGAGCACGGTGACACCACGCAACATCATGGAACCATAGGTCCATTGTGACACAGCGGGGCCTCATGGAAACAAGGGGACCATTGTGGCAAAGCAGGGCCTAATGGAAGCATGGAGAGCATTGTGACACTAAGGAAACTCCTGGAACCAAGATGACCACTGGCACATAATGGAACCTCATGGAAGCAAGCCTCCACAATGACTTTGGAGGGCCTCGGGGACCACAGGACCCATTGTGACACAGCAGGACCTGGTGGAACCAAGGAGCCTTTGTGATACTCCACATCCACATGGAAGCCAGGGTGCACTGAGACACAGCGGGGCCTTGTTGGAACCAAAGACACCTCTGCAAAAAGCAGGCTAGCTCATAGAAGCAAGGAGTCCATTGTTACAACGTAAAAGCTATGGAACCAAGGGACCATTGTGACACTGCGGGGCCTCATGGAACCAATTGTCCATGATGACAGTGCGGATCAAAGGAGACCATGGTGACACTGCGGAACCTGATGGAACCAAGGAGCCATTGTGACACAGTGGGGCCTCATGGAATCAAGGAGACCATTGTGACCCAGGTGTTGCATGGGAAGGCAAGGAGCCATTGTGACACTTTGGGCTTCTTCCCTTGAGCTCTGCAGCTGGCTGTCCCAGCCCAGCGCACCATGTGCCACCTGCTCTCCTCAGGGCTCTGCCTGCACACAGCCCCAGGAGAAGTTTTCCTGTTTGGAAGGAAAGAATGGAAAAGCCGGAGCAGGTTTCCTAAACAACAAACCCCACTCAGGAGCCACATGCTCAGTACAGGCTGCCTGGAACGATGTCCCCTTTCTACAAGGGTCAGTGTGAGCAGGAATGAATGATCTCTGGGAGCAGAATTCTCGGAGTCTTTCCACTGAATTCTCTGTCCCTGTGTCTTGGGGTGACTTTATCGTGTGTATCCCCTATTGCTGCTCTATGCCCAGAAGTGAACTTTGTGCGTTTCTGTGCCTTTCAACTGAGCCTGAGAGGGGGGAGAGGAAAAAAACCGGACAAACTTCTCAGAGCGTTTGTTCAAGGACACACATACACACTCCTCTGCATCCTGCTTGCAGCAAGAGCAGAGGAAGCAACTTGGTTTCTTTTTAGCCAGTTTTCAGCTCCTTTTCTCTGGGGGGAGATGGAGAGTTGAACTTTGTTTTCCTGGGACTTCGGGGGGTTTTTTTCCCTTCTTCTCTTCTTGACTCTTTCAACATCAGAGCACATTGGGAGAATTTTCTCCCGAGGTGGGGGCCCTGAATGTGGGCCCATGAGCCAGCTGCAAGGAGGAGGAGAGAGACTACACCTACGGAAGTGTTGGGGTTCCTCCCCCCTGCCATGAGGTCATGGGAGAGGGGACCCTGGGGTAGAGGCATGGCCTGGGCACGGGGGTCTCCCTGCTCCCTGCTCACATGTGCCCTAACCCTGTTCAGCACTGCTTATTTTGTGTTGCCTTGTGCGAGGAGGGCCCTGGTTGTGCTGTGATTGCTCAGTTCTTGGCAGTGCCCCGCCCATGTGGCTGGAGAAGAAAGAGCTCTGAAACTTCTCTCAAGAATCGCTCCCTGTTTCTTTGCACGGGCCTCGCTGTCTATGGATGTTTCAGGAGACCCCACCGAAACACAGAAGGACTCTCAAATTATCCCAGCTTTCTCTGCACAGCGAGAGCTTTTAATATTTAGCATTGTTATCCTTTTCCTGTGTGTTTGTTAAAAAAATAGTTTTTATCTCTTTCACTTTCTTCCCAGGAAAGTTCTTTTTTCCAAAAACCTGGTGGGGGAGGGCTGGGTGTAACCTGCCTTCTATCAGAGGATATTTTCCTCCAAATTTGTCCAAACCGGCACAGCCTGTCCTTTCCTGGGTCTCTGTTGCAGATGGAAGCTGCTGGTGCCATTGTCAGCTTGAAGCCCTCTTTTGATGCAAGCAGATGTTGCCAGGTGTGTTCAGCAGCTGTTGCTCAATGCTTATGCCAAGCTATTGTGTTCCTCATGGAACCAAGGAGCCATTGTGACACTGCAGGGGCTGATGGCATCAAGGAGGCAATTGTGACAGTACAGAACCTCCTAGAAACAAGGCTCCATTGTGACACCGTGGGGAATCATGGAATCAAGGAGCCCATTGTGACACGGCTGCATGGAACCAATGGTCCATGGTTACACGGCGGATTCAAGAAGAGCACGGTGACACCACGCAACATCATGGAACCATAGGTCCATTGTGACACAGCGGGGCCTCATGGAAACAAGGGGACCATTGTGGCAAAGCAGGGCCTAATGGAAGCATGGAGAGCATTGTGACACTAAGGAAACTCCTGGAACCAAGATGACCACTGGCACATAATGGAACCTCATGGAAGCAAGCCTCCACAATGACTTTGGAGGGCCTCGGGGACCACAGGACCCATTGTGACACAGCAGGACCTGGTGGAACCAAGGAGCCTTTGTGATACTCCACATCCACATGGAAGCCAGGGTGCACTGAGACACAGCGGGGCCTTGTGGGAACCAAAGACACCTCTGCAAAAAGCAGGCTAGCTCATAGAAGCAAGGAGTCCATTGTTACAACGTAAAAGCTATGGAAGCAAGGGACCATTGTGACACTGCGGGGCCTCATGGAACCAATTGTCCATGATGACAGTGCGGATCAAAGGAGACCATGGTGACACTGCGGAACCTGATGGAACCAAGGAGCCATTGTGACACAGTGGGGCCTCATGGAATCAAGGAGACCATTGTGACCCAGGTGTTGCATGGGAAGGCAAGGAGCCATTGTGACACTTTGGGCTTCTTCCCTTGAGCTCAGCAGCTGGCTGTCCCAGCCCAGCGCACCATGTGCCACCTGCTCTCCTCAGGGCTCTGCCTGCACACAGCCCCAGGAGAAGTTTTCCTGTTTGGAAGGAAAGAATGGAAAAGCCGGAGCAGGTTTCCTAAACAACAAACCCCACTCAGGAGCCACATGCTCAGTACAGGCTGCCTGGAACGATGTCCCCTTTCTACAAGGGTCAGTGTGAGCAGGAATGAATGATCTCTGGGAGCAGAATTCTCGGAGTCTTTCCACTGAATTCTCTGTCCCTGTGTCTTGGGGTGACTTTATCGTGTGTATCCCCTATTGCTGCTCTATGCCCAGAAGTGAACTTTGTGCGTTTCTGTGCCTTTCAACTGAGCCTGAGAGGGGGGAGAGGAAAAAAACCGGACAAACTTCTCAGAGCGTTTTTTCAAGGACACACATACACACTCCTCTGTATCCTGCTTGCAGCAAGAGCAGAGGAAGCAACTTGGTTTCTTTTTAGCCAGTTTTCAGCTCCTTTTCTCTGGGGGGAGATGGAGAGTTGAACTTTGTTTTCCTGGGACTTCGGGGGGTTTTTTTCCCTTCTTCTCTTCTTGACTCTTTCAACATCAGAGCACATTGGGAGAATTTTCTCCCGAGGTGGGGGCCCTGAATGTGGGCCCATGAGCCAGCTGCAAGGAGGAGGAGAGAGACTACACCTACGGAAGTGTTGGGGTTCCTCCCCCCTGCCATGAGGTCATGGGAGAGGGGACCCTGGGGTAGAGGCATGGCCTGGGCACGGGGGTCTCCCTGCTCCCTGCTCACATGTGCCCTAACCCTGTTCAGCACTGCTTATTTTGTGTTGCCCTGTGCCAGGAGGGCCCTGGTTGTGCCGTGATTGCTCAGTTCTTTGGCAGTGCCCCGCCCATGTGGCTGGAGAAGAAAGAGCTCTGAAACTTCTCTCAAGAATCGCCCCCTGTTTCTTTGCACGGGCCTCGCTGTCTATGGATGTTTCAGGAGACCCCACCGAAACACGGAAGGACTCTCAAATTATCCCAGCTTTCTCTGCACAGCGAGAGCTTTTAATATTTAGCATTGCTATCCTTTTCCTGTGTGTTTGTTAAAAAAATAGTTTTTATCTCTTTCACTTTCTTCCCAGGAAAGTTCTTTTTTCCAAAAACCTGGTGGGGGAGGGCTGGGTGTAACCTGCCTTCTATCAGAGGATATTTTCCTCCAAATTTGTCCAAACCGGCACAGCCTGTCCTTTCCTGGGTCTCTGTTGCAGATGGAAGCTGCTGGTGCCATTGTCAGCTTGAAGCCCTCTTTTGATGCAAGCAGATGTTGCCAGGTGTGTTCAGCAGCTGTTGCTCAATGCTTATGCCAAGCTATTGTGTTCCTCATGGAACCAAGGAGCCATTGTGACACTGCAGGGGCTGATGGCATCAAGGAGGCAATTGTGACAGTACAGAACCTCCTAGAAACAAGGCTCCATTGTGACACCGTGGGGAATCATGGAATCAAGGAGCCCATTGTGACACGGCTGCATGGAACCAATGGTCCATGGTTACACTGCGGATTCAAGAAGAGCACGGTGACACCACGCAACATCATGGAACCATAGGTCCATTGTGACACTGCGGGGCCTCATGGAAACAAGGGGACCATTGTGGCAAAGCAGGGCCTAATGGAAGCATGGAGAGCATTGTGACACTAAGGAAACTCCTGGAACCAAGATGACCACTGGCACATAATGGAACCTCATGGAAGCAAGCCTCCACAATGACTTTGGAGGGCCTCGGGGACCATAGGACCCATTGTGACACAGCAGGACCTGGTGGAACCAAGGAGCCTTTGTGATACTCCACATCCACATGGAAGCCAGGGTGCACTGAGACACAGCGGGGCCTTGTTGGAACCAAAGACACCTCTGCAAAAAGCAGGCTAGCTCATAGAAGCAAGGAGTCCATTGTTACAACGTAAAAGCTATGGAACCAAGGGACCATTGTGACACTGCGGGGCCTCATGGAACCAATTGTCCATGATGACAGTGCGGATCAAAGGAGACCACGGTGACACTGCGGAACCTGATGGAACCAAGGAGCCATTGTGACACAGTGGGGCCTCATGGAATCAAGGAGACCATTGTGACCCAGGTGTTGCATGTGAAGGCAAGGAGCCATTGTGACACTTTGGGCTTCTTCCCTTGAGCTCTGCAGCTGGCTGTCCCAGCCCAGCGCACCATGTGCCACCTGCTCTCCTCAGGGCTCTGCCTGCACACAGCCCCAGGAGAAGTTTTCCTGTTTGCAAGGAAAGAATGGAAAAGCCTGAGCAGGTTTCCTAAACAACAAACCCCACTCAGGAGCCACATGCTCAGTACAGGCTGCCTGGAACGATGTCCCCTTTCTACAAGGGTCAGTGTGAGCAGGAATGAATGATCTCTGGGAGCAGAATTCTCGGAGTCTTTCCACTGAATTCTCTGTCCCTGTGTCTTGGGGTGACTTTATCATGTGTATCCCCTATTGCTGCTCTATGCTCAGAAGTGAACTTTGTGCGTTTCTGTGCCTTTCAACTGAGCCTGAGAGGGGGGAGAGGAAAAAAACCGGACAAACTTCTCAGAGCGTTTGTTCAAGGACACACATACACACTCCTCTGCATCCTGCTTGCAGCAAGAGCAGAGGAAGCAACTTGGTTTCTTTTTAGCCAGTTTTCAGCTCCTTTTCTCTGGGGGGAGATGGAGAGTTGAACTTTGTTTTCCTGGGACTTCGGGGGGTTTTTTTCCCTTCTTCTCTTCTTGACTCTTTCAACATCAGAGCACATTGGGAGAATTTTCTCCCGAGGTGGGGGCCCTGAATGTGGGCCCATGAGCCAGCTGCAAGGAGGAGGAGAGAGACTACACCTACGGAAGTGTTGGGGTTCCTCCCCCCTGCCATGAGGTCATGGGAGAGGGGACCCTGGGGTAGAGGCATGGCCTGGGCACGGGGGTCTCCCTGCTCCCTGCTCACATGTGCCCTAATCCTGTTCAGCACTGCTTATTTTGTGTTGCCCTGTGTGAGGAGGGCCCTGGTTGTGCCGTGATTGCTCAGTTCTTTGGCAGTGCCCCGCCCATGTGGCTGGAGAAGAAAGAGCTCTGAAACTTCTCTCAAGAATCGCTCCCTGTTTCTTTGCACGGGCCTCGCTGTCTATGGATGTTTCAGGAGACCCCACCGAAACACGGAAGGACTCTCAAATTATCCCAGCTTTCTCTGCACAGCGAGAGCTTTTAATATTTAGCATTGCTATCCTTTTCCTGTGTGTTTGTTAAAAAAATAGTTTTTATCTCTTTCACTTTCTTCCCAGGAAAGTTCTTTTTTCCAAAAACCTGGTGGGGGAGGGCTGGGTGTAACCTGCCTTCTATCAGAGGATATTTTCCTCCAAATTTGTCCAAACCGGCACAGCCTGTCCTTTCCTGGGTCTCTGTTGCAGATGGAAGCTGCTGGTGCCATTGTCAGCTTGAAGCCCTCTTTTGATGCAAGCAGATGTTGCCAGGTGTGTTCAGCAGCTGTTGCTCAATGCTTATGCCAAGCTATTGTGTTCCTCATGGAACCAAGGAGCCATTGTGACACTGCAGGGGCTGATGGCATCAAGGAGGCAATTGTGACAGTACAGAACCTCCTAGAAACAAGGCTCCATTGTGACACCGTGGGGAATCATGGAATCAAGGAGCCCATTGTGACACGGCTGCATGGAACCAATGGTCCATGGTTACACGGCGGATTCAAGAAGAGCACGGTGACACCACGCAACATCATGGAACCATAGGTCCATTGTGACACAGCGGGGCCTCATGGAAACAAGGGGACCATTGTGGCAAAGCAGGGCCTAATGGAAGCATGGAGAGCATTGTGACACTAAGGAAACTCCTGGAACCAAGATGACCACTGGCACATAATGGAACCTCATGGAAGCAAGCCTCCACAATGACTTTGGAGGGCCTCGGGGACCACAGGACCCATTGTGACACAGCAGGACCTGGTGGAACCAAGGAGCCTTTGTGATACTCCAGATCCACATGGAAGCCAGGGTGCACTGAGACACAGCGGGGCCTTGTTGGAACCAAAGACACCTCTGCAAAAAGCAGGCTAGCTCATAGAAGCAAGGAGTCCATTGTTACAACGTAAAAGCTATGGAAGCAAGGGACCATTGTGACACTGCGGGGCCTCATGGAACCAATTGTCCATGATGACAGTGCGGATCAAAGGAGACCACGGTGACACTGCGGAACCTGATGGAACCAAGGAGCCATTGTGACACAGTGGGGCCTCATGGAATCAAGGAGACCTTTGTGACCCAGGTGTTGCATGTGAAGGCAAGGAGCCATTGTGACACTTTGGGCTTCTTCCCTTGAGCTCTGCAGCTGGCTGTCCCAGCCCAGCGCACCATGTGCCACCTGCTCTCCTCAGGGCTCTGCCTGCACACAGCCCCAGGAGAAGTTTTCCTGTTTGCAAGGAAAGAATGGAAAAGCCTGAGCAGGTTTCCTAAACAACAAACCCCACTCAGGAGCCACATGCTCAGTACAGGCTGCCTGGAACGATGTCCCCTTTCTACAAGGGTCAGTGTGAGCAGGAATGAATGATCTCTGGGAGCAGAATTCTCGGAGTCTTTCCACTGAATTCTCTGTCCCTGTGTCTTGGGGTGACTTTATTGTGTGTATCCCCTATTGCTGCTCTATGCCCAGAAGTGAACTTTGTGCGTTTCTGTGCCTTTCAACTGAGCCTGAGAGGGGGGAGAGGAAAAAAACCGGACAAACTTCTCAGAGCGTTTGTTCAAGGACACACATACACACTCCTCTGCATCCTGCTTGCAGCAAGAGCAGAGGAAGCAACTTGGTTTCTTTTTAGCCAGTTTTCAGCTCCTTTTCTCTGGGGGGAGATGGAGAGTTGAACTTTGTTTTCCTGGGACTTCGGGGGGTTTCTTTCCCTTCTTCTCTTCTTGACTCTTTCAACATCAGAGCACATTGGGAGAATTTTCTCCCGAGGTGGGGGCCCTGAATGTGGGCCCATGAGCCAGCTGCAAGGAGGAGGAGAGAGACTACACCTACGGAAGTGTTGGGGTTCCTCCCCCCTGCCATGAGGTCATGGGAGAGGGGACCCTGGGGTAGAGGCATGGCCTGGGCACGGGGGTCTCCCTGCTCCCTGCTCACATGTGCCCTAACCCTGTTCAGCACTGCTTATTTTGTGTTGCCTTGTGCGAGGAGGGCCCTGGTTGTGCTGTGATTGCTCAGTTCTTGGCAGTGCCCCGCCCATGTGGCTGGAGAAGAAAGAGCTCTGAAACTTCTCTCAAGAATCGCTCCCTGTTTCTTTGCACGGGCCTCGCTGTCTATGGATGTTTCAGGAGACCCCACCGAAACACAGAAGGACTCTCAAATTATCCCAGCTTTCTCTGCACAGCGAGAGCTTTTAATATTTAGCATTGTTATCCTTTTCCTGTGTGTTTGTTAAAAAAATAGTTTTTATCTCTTTCACTTTCTTCCCAGGAAAGTTTTTTTTTCCAAAAACCTGGTGGGGGAGGGCTGGGTGTAACCTGCCTTCTATCAGAGGATATTTTCCTCCAAATTTGTCCAAACCGGCACAGCCTGTCCTTTCCTGGGTCTCTGTTGCAGATGGAAGCTGCTGGTGCCATTGTCAGCTTGAAGCCCTCTTTTGATGCAAGCAGATGTTGCCAGGTGTGTTCAGCAGCTGTTGCTCAATGCTTATGCCAAGCTATTGTGTTCCTCATGGAACCAAGGAGCCATTGTGACACTGCAGGGGCTGATGGCATCAAGGAGGCAATTGTGACAGTACAGAACCTCCTAGAAACAAGGCTCCATTGTGACACCGTGGGGAATCATGGAATCAAGGAGCCCATTGTGACACGGCTGCATGGAACCAATGGTCCATGGTTACACTGCGGATTCAAGAAGAGCACGGTGACACCACGCAACATCATGGAACCATAGGTCCATTGTGACACAGCGCGGCCTCATGGAAACAAGGGGACCATTGTGGCAAAGCAGGGCCTAATGGAAGCATGGAGAGCATTGTGACACTAAGGAAACTCCTGGAACCAAGATGACCACTGGCACATAATGGAACCTCATGGAAGCAAGCCTCCACGATGACTTTGGAGGGCCTCGGGGACCACAGGACCCATTGTGACACAGCAGGACCTGGTGGAACCAAGGAGCCTTTGTGATACTCCACATCCACATGGAAGCCAGGGTGCACTGAGACACAGCGGGGCCTTGTGGGAACCAAAGACACCTCTGCAAAAAGCAGGCTAGCTCATAGAAGCAAGGAGTCCATTGTTACAACGTAAAAGCTATGGAAGCAAGGGACCATTGTGACACTGCGGGGCCTCATGGAACCAATTGTCCATGATGACAGTGCGGATCAAAGGAGACCACGGTGACACTGCGGAACCTGATGGAACCAAGGAGCCATTGTGACACAGTGGGGCCTCATGGAATCAAGGAGACCATTGTGACCCAGGTGTTGCATGTGAAGGCAAGGAGCCATTGTGACACTTTGGGCTTCTTCCCTTGAGCTCTGCAGCTGGCTGTCCCAGCCCAGCGCACCATGTGCCACCTGCTCTCCTCAGGGCTCTGCCTGCACACAGCCCCAGGAGAAGTTTTCCTGTTTGCAAGGAAAGAATGGAAAAGCCTGAGCAGGTTTCCTAAACAACAAACCCCACTCAGGAGCCACATGCTCAGTACAGGCTGCCTGGAACGATGTCCCCTTTCTACAAGGGTCAGTGTGAGCAGGAATGAATGATCTCTGGGAGCAGAATTCTCGGAGTCTTTCCACTGAATTCTCTGTCCCTGTGTCTTGGGGTGACTTTATCGTGTGTATCCCCTATTGCTGCTCTATGCTCAGAAGTGAACTTTGTGCGTTTCTGTGCCTTTCAACTGAGCCTGAGAGGGGGGAGAGGAAAAAAACCGGACAAACTTCTCAGAGCGTTTGTTCAAGGACACACATACACACTCCTCTGCATCCTGCTTGCAGCAAGAGCAGAGGAAGCAACTTGGTTTCTTTTTTGCCAGTTTTCAGCTCCTTTTCTCTGGGGGGAGATGGAGAGTTGAACTTTGTTTTCCTGGGACTTCGGGGGGTTTTTTTCCCTTCTTCTCTTCTTGACTCTTTCAACATCAGAGCACATTGGGAGAATTTTCTCCCGAGGTGGGGGCCCTGAATGTGGGCCCATGAGCCAGCTGCAAGGAGGAGGAGAGAGACTACACCTACGGAAGTGTTGGGGTTCCTCCCCCCTGCCATGAGGTCATGGGAGAGGGGACCCTGGGGTAGAGGCATGGCCTGGGCACGGGGGTCTCCCTGCTCCCTGCTCACATGTGCCCTAACCCTGTTCAGCACTGCTTATTTTGTGTTGCCCTGTGTGAGGAGGGCCCTGGTTGTGCCGTGATTGCTCAGTTCTTTGGCAGTGCCCCGCCCATGTGGCTGGAGAAGAAAGAGCTCTGAAACTTCTCTCAAGAATCGCTCCCTGTTTCTTTGCACGGGCCTCGCTGTCTATGGATGTTTCAGGAGACCCCACCGAAACACGGAAGGACTCTCAAATTATCCCAGCTTTCTCTGCACAGCGAGAGCTTTTAATATTTAGCATTGCTATCCTTTTCCTGTGTGTTTGTTAAAAAAATAGTTTTTATCTCTTTCACTTTCTTCCCAGGAAAGTTTTTTTTTCCAAAAACCTGGTGGGGGAGGGCTGGGTGTAACCTGCCTTCTATCAGAGGATATTTTCCTCCAAATTTGTCCAAACCGGCACAGCCTGTCCTTTCCTGGGTCTCTGTTGCAGATGGAAGCTGCTGGTGCCATTGTCAGCTTGAAGCCCTCTTTTGATGCAAGCAGATGTTGCCAGGTGTGTTCAGCAGCTGTTGCTCAATGCTTATGCCAAGCTATTGTGTTCCTCATGGAACCAAGGAGCCATTGTGACACTGCAGGGGCTGATGGCATCAAGGAGGCAATTGTGACAGTACAGAACCTCCTAGAAACAAGGCTCCATTGTGACACCGTGGGGAATCATGGAATCAAGGAGCCCATTGTGACACGGCTGCATGGAACCAATGGTCCATGGTTACACGGCGGATTCAAGAAGAGCACGGTGACACCACGCAACATCATGGAACCATAGGTCCATTGTGACACAGTGGGGCCTCATGGAAACAAGGGGACCATTGTGGCAAAGCAGGGCCTAATGGAAGCATGGAGAGCATTGTGACACTAAGGAAACTCCTGGAACCAAGATGACCACTGGCACATAATGGAACCTCATGGAAGCAAGCCTCCACAATGACTTTGGAGGGCCTCGGGGACCACAGGACCCATTGTGACACAGCAGGACCTGGTGGAACCAAGGAGCCTTTGTGATACTCCACATCCACATGGAAGCCAGGGTGCACTGAGACACAGCGGGGCCTTGTTGGAACCAAAGACACCTCTGCAAAAAGCAGGCTAGCTCATAGAAGCAAGGAGTCCATTGTTACAACGTAAAAGCTATGGAACCAAGGGACCATTGTGACACTGCGGGGCCTCATGGAACCAATTGTCCATGATGACAGTGCGGATCAAAGGAGACCATGGTGACACTGCGGAACCTGATGGAACCAAGGAGCCATTGTGACACAGTGGGGCCTCATGGAATCAAGGAGACCATTGTGACCCAGGTGTTGCATGGGAAGGCAAGGAGCCATTGTGACACTTTGGGCTTCTTCCCTTGAGCTCTGCAGCTGGCTGTCCCAGCCCAGCGCACCATGTGCCACCTGCTCTCCTCAGGGCTCTGCCTGCACACAGCCCCAGGAGAAGTTTTCCTGTTTGGAAGGAAAGAATGGAAAAGCCGGAGCAGGTTTCCTAAACAACAAACCCCACTCAGGAGCCACATGCTCAGTACAGGCTGCCTGGAACGATGTCCCCTTTCTACAAGGGTCAGTGTGAGCAGGAATGAATGATCTCTGGGAGCAGAATTCTCGGAGTCTTTCCACTGAATTCTCTGTCCCTGTGTCTTGGGGTGACTTTATCGTGTGTATCCCCTATTGCTGCTCTATGCCCAGAAGTGAACTTTGTGCGTTTCTGTGCCTTTCAACTGAGCCTGAGAGGGGGGAGAGGAAAAAAACCGGACAAACTTCTCAGAGCGTTTTTTCAAGGACACACATACACACTCCTCTGCATCCTGCTTGCAGCAAGAGCAGAGGAAGCAACTTGGTTTCTTTTTAGCCAGTTTTCAGCTCCTTTTCTCTGGGGGGAGATGGAGAGTTGAACTTTGTTTTCCTGGGACTTCGGGGGGTTTTTTTCCCTTCTTCTCTTCTTGACTCTTTCAACATCAGAGCACATTGGGAGAATTTTCTCCCGAGGTGGGGGCCCTGAATGTGGGCCCATGAGCCAGCTGCAAGGAGGAGGAGAGAGACTACACCTCCGGAAGTGTTGGGGTTCCTCCCCCCTGCCATGAGGTCATGGGAGAGGGGACCCTGGGGTAGAGGCATGGCCTGGGCACGGGGGTCTCCCTGCTCCCTGCTCACATGTGCCCTAACCCTGTTCAGCACTGGTTATTTTGTGTTGCCCTGTGCCAGGAGGGCCCTGGTTGTGCTGTGATTGCTCAGTTCTTTGGCAGTGCCCCGCCCATGTGGCTGGAGAAGAAAGAGCTCTGAAACTTCTCTCAAGAATCGCTCCCTGTTTCTTTGCACGGGCCTCGCTGTCTATGGATGTTTCAGGAGACCCCACCGAAACACGGAAGGACTCTCAAATTATCCCAGCTTTCTCTGCACAGCAAGAGCTTTTAATATTTAGCATTGCTATCCTTTTCCTGTGTGTTTGTTAAAAAAATAGTTTTTATCTCTTTCACTTTCTTCCCAGGAAAGTTCTTTTTTCCAAAAACCTGGTGGGGGAGGGCTGGGTGTAACCTGCCTTCTATCAGAGGATATTTTCCTCCAAATTTGTCCAAACCGGCACAGCCTGTCCTTTCCTGGGTCTCTGTTGCAGATGGAAGCTGCTGGTGCCATTGTCAGCTTGAAGCCCTCTTTTGATGCAAGCAGATGTTGCCAGGTGTGTTCAGCAGCTGTTGCTCAATGCTTATGCCAAGCTATTGTGTTCCTCATGGAACCAAGGAGCCATTGTGACACTGCAGGGGCTGATGGCATCAAGGAGGCAATTGTGACAGTACAGAACCTCCTAGAAACAAGGCTCCATTGTGACACCGTGGGGAATCATGGAATCAAGGAGCCCATTGTGACACGGCTGCATGGAACCAATGGTCCATGGTTACACGGCGGATTCAAGAAGAGCACGGTGACACCACGCAACATCATGGAACCATAGGTCCATTGTGACACAGCGGGGCCTCATGGAAACAAGGGGACCATTGTGGCAAAGCAGGGCCTAATGGAAGCATGGAGAGCATTGTGACACTAAGGAAACTCCTGGAACCAAGATGACCACTGGCACATAATGGAACCTCATGGAAGCAAGCCTCCACAATGACTTTGGAGGGCCTCGGGGACCACAGGACCCATTGTGACACAGCAGGACCTGGTGGAACCAAGGAGCCTTTGTGATACTCCAGATCCACATGGAAGCCAGGGTGCACTGAGACACAGCGGGGCCTTGTTGGAACCAAAGACACCTCTGCAAAAAGCAGGCTAGCTCATAGAAGCAAGGAGTCCATTGTTACAACGTAAAAGCTATGGAAGCAAGGGACCATTGTGACACTGCGGGGCCTCATGGAACCAATTGTCCATGATGACAGTGCGGATCAAAGGAGACCACGGTGACACTGCGGAACCTGATGGAACCAAGGAGCCATTGTGACACAGTGGGGCCTCATGGAATCAAGGAGACCATTGTGACCCAGGTGTTGCATGTGAAGGCAAGGAGCCATTGTGACACTTTGGGCTTCTTCCCTTGAGCTCTGCAGCTGGCTGTCCCAGCCCAGCGCACCATGTGCCACCTGCTCTCCTCAGGGCTCTGCCTGCACACAGCCCCAGGAGAAGTTTTCCTGTTTGCAAGGAAAGAATGGAAAAGCCTGAGCAGGTTTCCTAAACAACAAACCCCACTCAGGAGCCACATGCTCAGTACAGGCTGCCTGGAACGATGTCCCCTTTCTACAAGGGTCAGTGTGAGCAGGAATGAATGATCTCTGGGAGCAGAATTCTCGGAGTCTTTCCACTGAATTCTCTGTCCCTGTGTCTTGGGGTGACTTTATCATGTGTATCCCCTATTGCTGCTCTATGCTCAGAAGTGAACTTTGTGCGTTTCTGTGCCTTTCAACTGAGCCTGAGAGGGGGGAGAGGAAAAAAACCGGACAAACTTCTCAGAGCGTTTTTTCAAGGACACACATACACACTCCTCTGCATCCTGCTTGCAGCAAGAGCAGAGGAAGCAACTTGGTTTCTTTTTAGCCAGTTTTCAGCTCCTTTTCTCTGGGGGGAGATGGAGAGTTGAACTTTGTTTTCCTGGGACTTCGGGGGGTTTTTTTCCCTTCTTCTCTTCTTGACTCTTTCAACATCAGAGCACATTGGGAGAATTTTCTCCCGAGGTGGGGGCCCTGAATGTGGGCCCATGAGCCAGCTGCAAGGAGGAGGAGAGAGACTACACCTACGGAAGTGTTGGGGTTCCTCCCCCCTGCCATGAGGTCATGGGAGAGGGGACCCTGGGGTAGAGGCATGGCCTGGGCACGGGGGTCTCCCTGCTCCCTGCTCACATGTGCCCTAATCCTGTTCAGCACTGCTTATTTTGTGTTGCCCTGTGTGAGGAGGGCCCTGGTTGTGCCGTGATTGCTCAGTTCTTTGGCAGTGCCCCGCCCATGTGGCTGGAGAAGAAAGAGCTCTGAAACTTCTCTCAAGAATCGCTCCCTGTTTCTTTGCACGGGCCTCGCTGTCTATGGATGTTTCAGGAGACCCCACCGAAACACGGAAGGACTCTCAAATTATCCCAGCTTTCTCTGCACAGCGAGAGCTTTTAATATTTAGCATTGCTATCCTTTTCCTGTGTGTTTGTTAAAAAAATAGTTTTTATCTCTTTCACTTTCTTCCCAGGAAAGTTTTTTTTTCCAAAAACCTGGTGGGGGAGGGCTGGGTGTAACCTGCCTTCTATCAGAGGATATTTTCCTCCAAATTTGTCCAAACCGGCACAGCCTGTCCTTTCCTGGGTCTCTGTTGCAGATGGAAGCTGCTGGTGCCATTGTCAGCTTGAAGCCCTCTTTTGATGCAAGCAGATGTTGCCAGGTGTGTTCAGCAGCTGTTGCTCAATGCTTATGCCAAGCTATTGTGTTCCTCATGGAACCAAGGAGCCATTGTGACACTGCAGGGGCTGATGGCATCAAGGAGGCAATTGTGACAGTACAGAACCTCCTAGAAACAAGGCTCCATTGTGACACCGTGGGGAATCATGGAATCAAGGAGCCCATTGTGACACGGCTGCATGGAACCAATGGTCCATGGTTACACGGCGGATTCAAGAAGAGCACGGTGACACCACGCAACATCATGGAACCATAGGTCCATTGTGACACAGCGGGGCCTCATGGAAACAAGGGGACCATTGTGGCAAAGCAGGGCCTAATGGAAGCATGGAGAGCATTGTGACACTAAGGAAACTCCTGGAACCAAGATGACCACTGGCACATAATGGAACCTCATGGAAGCAAGCCTCCACAATGACTTTGGAGGGCCTCAGGGACCACAGGACCCATTGTGACACAGCAGGACCTGGTGGAACCAAGGAGCCTTTGTGATACTCCACTTCCACATGGAAGCCAGGGTGCACTGAGACACAGCGGGGCCTTGTTGGAACCAAAGACACCTCTGCAAAAAGCAGGCTAGCTCATAGAAGCAAGGAGTCCATTGTTACAACGTAAAAGCTATGGAACCAAGGGACCATTGTGACACTGCGGGGCCTCATGGAACCAATTGTCCATGATGACAGTGCGGATCAAAGGAGACCACGGTGACACTGCGGAACCTGATGGAACCAAGGAGCCATTGTGACACAGTGGGGCCTCATGGAATCAAGGAGACCATTGTGACCCAGGTGTTGCATGTGAAGGCAAGGAGCCATTGTGACACTTTGGGCTTCTTCCCTTGAGCTCTGCAGCTGGCTGTCCCAGCCCAGCGCACCATGTGCCACCTGCTCTCCTCAGGGCTCTGCCTGCACACAGCCCCAGGAGAAGTTTTCCTGTTTGGAAGGAAAGAATGGAAAAGCCGGAGCAGGTTTCCTAAACAACAAACCCCACTCAGGAGCCACATGCTCAGTACAGGCTGCCTGGAATGATGTCCCCTTTCTACAAGGGTCAGTGTGAGCAGGAATGAATGATCTCTGGGAGCAGAATTCTCGGAGTCTTTCCACTGAATTCTCTGTCCCTGTGTCTTGGGGTGACTTTATTGTGTGTATCCCCTATTGCTGCTCTATGCCCAGAAGTGAACTTTGTGCATTTCTGTGCCTTTCAACTGAGCCTGAGAGGGGGGAGAGGAAAAAAAACCGGACAAACTTCTCAGAGCGTTTTTTCAAGGACACACATACACACTCCTCTGCATCCTGCTTGCAGCAAGACCAGAGGAAGCAACTTGGTTTCTTTTTTGCCAGTTTTCAGCTCCTTTTCTCTGGGGGGAGATGGAGAGTTGAACTTTGTTTTCCTGGGACTTCGGGGGGTTTTTTTCCCTTCTTCTCTTCTTGACTCTTTCAACATCAGAGCACATTGGGAGAATTTTCTCCCGAGGTGGGGGCCCTGAATGTGGGCCCATGAGCCAGCTGCAAGGAGGAGGAGAGAGACTACACCTACGGAAGTGTTGGGGTTCCTCCCCCCTGCCATGAGGTCATGGGAGAGGGGACCCTGGGGTAGAGGCATGGCCTGGGCACGGGGGTCTCCCTGCTCCCTGCTCACATGTGCCCTAACCCTGTTCAGCACTGGTTATTTTGTGTTGCCTTGTGCGAGGAGGGCCCTGGTTGTGCTGTGATTGCTCAGTTCTTTGGCAGTGCCCCGCCCATGTGGCTGGAGAAGAAAGAGCTCTGAAACTTCTCTCAAGAATCGCCCCCTGTTTCTTTGCATGGGCCTCGCTGTCTATGGATGTTTCAGGAGACCCCACCGAAACACGGAAGGACTCTCAAATTATCCCAGCTTTCTCTGCACAGCAAGAGCTTTTAATATTTAGCATTGCTATCCTTTTCCTGTGTGTTTGTTAAAAAAATAGTTTTTATCTCTTTCACTTTCTTCCCAGGAAAGTTCTTTTTTCCAAAAACCTGGTGGGGGAGGGCTGGGTGTAACCTGCCTTCTATCAGAGGATATTTTCCTCCAAATTTGTCCAAACCGGCACAGCCTGTCCTTTCCTGGGTCTCTGTTGCAGATGGAAGCTGCTGGTGCCATTGTCAGCTTGAAGCCCTCTTTTGATGCAAGCAGATGTTGCCAGGTGTGTTCAGCAGCTGTTGCTCAATGCTTATGCCAAGCTATTGTGTTCCTCATGGAACCAAGGAGCCATTGTGACACTGCAGGGGCTGATGGCATCAAGGAGGCAATTGTGACAGTACAGAACCTCCTAGAAACAAGGCTCCCTTGTGACACCGTGGGGAATCATGGAATCAAGGAGCCCATTGTGACACGGCTGCATGGAACCAATGGTCCATGGTTACACTGCGGATTCAAGAAGAGCACGGTGACACCACGCAACATCATGGAACCATAGGTCCATTGTGACACAGCGGGGCCTCATGGAAACAAGGGGACCATTGTGGCAAAGCAGGGCCTAATGGAAGCATGGAGAGCATTGTGACACTAAGGAAACTCCTGGAACCAAGATGACCACTGGCACATAATGGAACCTCATGGAAGCAAGCCTCCACAATGACTTTGGAGGGCCTCAGGGACCACAGGACCCATTGTGACACAGCAGGACCTGGTGGAACCAAGGAGCCTTTGTGATACTCCACATCCACATGGAAGCCAGGGTGCACTGAGACACAGCGGGGCCTTGTTGGAACCAAAGACACCTCTGCAAAAAGCAGGCTAGCTCATAGAAGCAAGGAGTCCATTGTTACAACGTAAAAGCTATGGAACCAAGGGACCATTGTGACACTGCGGGGCCTCATGGAACCAATTGTCCACGATGACAGTGCGGATCAAAGGAGACCATGGTGACACTGCGGAACCTGATGGAACCAAGGAGCCATTGTGACACAGTGGGGCCTCATGGAATCAAGGAGACCATTGTGACCCAGGTGTTGCATGGGAAGGCAAGGAGCCATTGTGACACTTTGGGCTTCTTCCCTTGAGCTCTGCAGCTGGCTGTCCCAGCCCAGTGCACCATGTGCCACCTGCTCTCCTCAGGGCTCTGCCTGCACACAGCCCCAGGAGAAGTTTTCCTGTTTGGAAGGAAAGAATGGAAAAGCCGGAGCAGGTTTCCTAAACAACAAACCCCACTCAGGAGCCACATGCTCAGTACAGGCTGCCTGGAACGATGTCCCCTTTCTACAAGGGTCAGTGTGAGCAGGAATGAATGATCTCTGGGAGCAGAATTCTCGGAGTCTTTCCACTGAATTCTCTGTCCCTGTGTCTTGGGGTGACTTTATCGTGTGTATCCCCTATTGCTGCTCTATGCCCAGAAGTGAACTTTGTGCGTTTCTGTGCCTTTCAACTGAGCCTGAGAGGGGGGAGAGGAAAAAAACCGGACAAACTTCTCAGAGCGTTTTTTCAAGGACACACATACACACTCCTCTGCATCCTGCTTGCAGCAAGAGCAGAGGAAGCAACTTGGTTTCTTTTTAGCCAGTTTTCAGCTCCTTTTCTCTGGGGGGAGATGGAGAGTTGAACTTTGTTTTCCTGGGACTTCGGGGGGTTTTTTTCCCTTCTTCTCTTCTTGACTCTTTCAACATCAGAGCACATTGGGAGAATTTTCTCCCGAGGTGGGGGCCCTGAATGTGGGCCCATGAGCCAGCTGCAAGGAGGAGGAGAGAGACTACACCTACGGAAGTGTTGGGGTTCCTCCCCCCTGCCATGAGGTCATGGGAGAGGGGACCCTGGGGTAGAGGCATGGCCTGGGCACGGGGGTCTCCCTGCTCCCTGCTCACATGTGCCCTAACCCTGTTCAGCACTGCTTATTTTGTGTTGCCTTGTGCGAGGAGGGCCCTGGTTGTGCTGTGATTGCTCAGTTCTTTGGCAGTGCCCCGCCCATGTGGCTGGAGAAGAAAGAGCTCTGAAACTTCTCTCAAGAATCGCCCCCTGTTTCTTTGCATGGGCCTCGCTGTCTATGGATGTTTCAGGAGACCCCACCGAAACACGGAAGGACTCTCAAATTATCCCAGCTTTCTCTGCACAGCGAGAGCTTTTAATATTTAGCATTGCTATCCTTTTCCTGTGTGTTTGTTAAAAAAATAGTTTTTATCTCTTTCACTTTCTTCCCAGGAAAGTTCTTTTTTCCAAAAACCTGGTGGGGGAGGGCTGGGTGTAACCTGCCTTCTATCAGAGGATATTTTCCTCCAAATTTGTCCAAACCGGCACAGCCTGTCCTTTCCTGGGTCTCTGTTGCAGATGGAAGCTGCTGGTGCCATTGTCAGCTTGAAGCCCTCTTTTGATGCAAGCAGATGTTGCCAGGTGTGTTCAGCAGCTGTTGCTCAATGCTTATGCCAAGCTATTGTGTTCCTCATGGAACCAAGGAGCCATTGTGACACTGCAGGGGCTGATGGCATCAAGGAGGCAATTGTGACAGTACAGAACCTCCTAGAAACAAGGCTCCATTGTGACACCGTGGGGAATCATGGAATCAAGGAGCCCATTGTGACACGGCTGCATGGAACCAATGGTCCATGGTTACACTGCGGATTCAAGAAGAGCACGGTGACACCACGCAACATCATGGAACCATAGGTCCATTGTGACACAGCGCGGCCTCATGGAAACAAGGGGACCATTGTGGCAAAGCAGGGCCTAATGGAAGCATGGAGAGCATTGTGACACTAAGGAAACTCCTGGAACCAAGATGACCACTGGCACATAATGGAACCTCATGGAAGCAAGCCTCCACGATCACTTTGGAGGGCCTCGGGGACCACAGGACCCATTGTGACACAGCAGGACCTGGTGGAACCAAGGAGCCTTTGTGATACTCCACATCCACATGGAAGCCAGGGTGCACTGAGACACAGCGGGGCCTTGTGGGAACCAAAGACACCTCTGCAAAAAGCAGGCTAGCTCATAGAAGCAAGGAGTCCATTGTTACAACGTAAAAGCTATGGAACCAAGGGACCATTGTGACACTGCGGGGCCTCATGGAACCAATTGTCCATGATGACAGTGCGGATCAAAGGAGACCACGGTGACACTGCGGAACCTGATGGAACCAAGGAGCCATTGTGACACAGTGGGGCCTCATGGAATCAAGGAGACCATTGTGACCCAGGTGTTGCATGTGAAGGCAAGGAGCCATTGTGACACTTTGGGCTTCTTCCCTTGAGCTCTGCAGCTGGCTGTCCCAGCCCAGCGCACCATGTGCCACCTGCTCTCCTCAGGGCTCTGCCTGCACACAGCCCCAGGAGAAGTTTTCCTGTTTGGAAGGAAAGAATGGAAAAGCCGGAGCAGGTTTCCTAAACAACAAACCCCACTCAGGAGCCACATGCTCAGTACAGGCTGCCTGGAATGATGTCCCCTTTCTACAAGGGTCAGTGTGAGCAGGAATGAATGATCTCTGGGAGCAGAATTCTCGGAGTCTTTCCACTGAATTCTCTGTCCCTGTGTCTTGGGGTGACTTTATTGTGTGTATCCCCTATTGCTGCTCTATGCCCAGAAGTGAACTTTGTGCATTTCTGTGCCTTTCAACTGAGCCTGAGAGGGGGGAGAGGAAAAAAAACCGGACAAACTTCTCAGAGCGTTTTTTCAAGGACACACATACACACTCCTCTGCATCCTGCTTGCAGCAAGAGCAGAGGAAGCAACTTTGTTTCTTTTTAGCCAGTTTTCAGCTCCTTTTCTCTGGGGGGAGATGGAGAGTTGAACTTTGTTTTCCTGGGACTTCGGGGGGTTTTTTTCCCTTCTTCTCTTCTTGACTCTTTCAACATCAGAGCACATTGGGAGAATTTTCTCCCGAGGTGGGGGCCCTGAATGTGGGCCCATGAGCCAGCTGCAAGGAGGAGGAGAGAGACTACACCTACGGAAGTGTTGGGGTTCCTCCCCCCTGCCATGAGGTCATGGGAGAGGGGACCCTGGGGTAGAGGCATGGCCTGGGCACGGGGGTCTCCCTGCTCCCTGCTCACATGTGCCCTAACCCTGTTCAGCACTGCTTATTTTGTGTTGCCTTGTGCGAGGAGGGCCCTGGTTGTGCTGTGATTGCTCAGTTCTTTGGCAGTGCCCCGCCCATGTGGCTGGAGAAGAAAGAGCTCTGAAACTTCTCTCAAGAATCGCCCCCTGTTTCTTTGCACGGGCCTCGCTGTCTATGGATGTTTCAGGAGACCCCACCGAAACACGGAAGGACTCTCAAATTATCCCAGCTTTCTCTGCACAGCAAGAGCTTTTAATATTTAGCATTGCTATCCTTTTCCTGTGTGTTTGTTAAAAAAATAGTTTTTATCTCTTTCACTTTCTTCCCAGGAAAGTTCTTTTTTCCAAAAACCTGGTGGGGGAGGGCTGGGTGTAACCTGCCTTCTATCAGAGGATATTTTCCTCCAAATTTGTCCAAACCGGCACAGCCTGTCCTTTCCTGGGTCTCTGTTGCAGATGGAAGCTGCTGGTGCCATTGTCAGCTTGAAGCCCTCTTTTGATGCAAGCAGATGTTGCCAGGTGTGTTCAGCAGCTGTTGCTCAATGCTTATGCCAAGCTATTGTGTTCCTCATGGAACCAAGGAGCCATTGTGACACTGCAGGGGCTGATGGCATCAAGGAGGCAATTGTGACAGTACAGAACCTCCTAGAAACAAGGCTCCATTGTGACACCGTGGGGAATCATGGAATCAAGGAGCCCATTGTGACACGGCTGCATGGAACCAATGGTCCATGGTTACACGGCGGATTCAAGAAGAGCACGGTGACACCACGCAACATCATGGAACCATAGGTCCATTGTGACACAGCGGGGCCTCATGGAAACAAGGGGACCATTGTGGCAAAGCAGGGCCTAATGGAAGCATGGAGAGCATTGTGACACTAAGGAAACTCCTGGAACCAAGATGACCACTGGCACATAATGGAACCTCATGGAAGCAAGCCTCCACAATGACTTTGGAGGGCCTCAGGGACCACAGGACCCATTGTGACACAGCAGGACCTGGTGGAACCAAGGAGCCTTTGTGATACTCCACATCCACATGGAAGCCAGGGTGCACTGAGACACAGCGGGGCCTTGTTGGAACCAAAGACACCTCTGCAAAAAGCAGGCTAGCTCATAGAAGCAAGGAGTCCATTGTTACAACGTAAAAGCTATGGAACCAAGGGACCATTGTGACACTGCGGGGCCTCATGGAACCAATTGTCCATGATGACAGTGCGGATCAAAGGAGACCATGGTGACACTGCGGAACCTGATGGAACCAAGGAGCCATTGTGACACAGTGGGGCCTCATGGAATCAAGGAGACCATTGTGACCCAGGTGTTGCATGGGAAGGCAAGGAGCCATTGTGACACTTTGGGCTTCTTCCCTTGAGCTCTGCAGCTGGCTGTCCCAGCCCAGTGCACCATGTGCCACCTGCTCTCCTCAGGGCTCTGCCTGCACACAGCCCCAGGAGAATTTTCCTGTTTGCAAGGAAAGAATGGAAAAGCCGGAGCAGGTTTCCTAAACAACAAACCCCACTCAGGAGCCACATGCTCAGTACAGGCTGCCTGGAACGATGTCCCCTTTCTACAAGGGTCAGTGTGAGCAGGAATGAATGATCTCTGGGAGCAGAATTCTCGGAGTCTTTCCACTGAATTCTCTGTCCCTGTGTCTTGGGGTGACTTTATCGTGTGTATCCCCTATTGCTGCTCTATGCCCAGAAGTGAACTTTGTGCGTTTCTGTGCCTTTCAACTGAGCCTGAGAGGGGGGAGAGGAAAAAAACCGGACAAACTTCTCAGAGCGTTTGTTCAAGGACACACATACACACTCCTCTGCATCCTGCTTGCAGCAAGAGCAGAGGAAGCAACTTGGTTTCTTTTTTGCCAGTTTTCAGCTCCTTTTCTCTGGGGGGAGATGGAGAGTTGAACTTTGTTTTCCTGGGACTTCGGGGGGTTTTTTTCCCTTCTTCTCTTCTTGACTCTTTCAACATCAGAGCACATTGGGAGAATTTTCTCCCGAGGTGGGGGCCCTGAATGTGGGCCCATGAGCCAGCTGCAAGGAGGAGGAGAGAGACTACACCTCCGGAAGTGTTGGGGTTCCTCCCCCCTGCCATGAGGTCATGGGAGAGGGGACCCTGGGGTAGAGGCATGGCCTGGGCACGGGGGTCTCCCTGCTCCCTGCTCACATGTGCCCTAACCCTGTTCAGCACTGGTTATTTTGTGTTGCCCTGTGTGAGGAGGGCCCTGGTTGTGCCATGATTGCTCAGTTCTTTGGCAGTGCCCCGCCCATGTGGCTGGAGAAGAAAGAGCTCTGAAACTTCTCTCAAGAATCGCTCCCTGTTTCTTTGCACGGGCCTCGCTGTCTATGGATGTTTCAGGAGACCCCACCGAAACACGGAAGGACTCTCAAATTATCCCAGCTTTCTCTGCACAGCGAGAGCTTTTAATATTTAGCATTGCTATCCTTTTCCTGTGTGTTTGTTAAAAAAATAGTTTTTATCTCTTTCACTTTCTTCCCAGGAAAGTTCTTTTTTCCAAAAACCTGGTGGGGGAGGGCTGGGTGTAACCTGCCTTCTATCAGAGGATATTTTCCTCCAAATTTGTCCAAACCGGCACAGCCTGTCCTTTCCTGGGTCTCTGTTGCAGATGGAAGCTGCTGGTGCCATTGTCAGCTTGAAGCCCTCTTTTGATGCAAGCAGATGTTGCCAGGTGTGTTCAGCAGCTGTTGCTCAATGCTTATGCCAAGCTATTGTGTTCCTCATGGAACCAAGGAGCCATTGTGACACTGCAGGGGCTGATGGCATCAAGGAGGCAATTGTGACAGTACAGAACCTCCTAGAAACAAGGCTCCATTGTGACACCGTGGGGAATCATGGAATCAAGGAGCCCATTGTGACACGGCTGCATGGAACCAATGGTCCATGGTTACACGGCGGATTCAAGAAGAGCACGGTGACACCATGCAACATCATGGAACCATAGGTCCATTGTGACACAGCGGGGCCTCATGGAAACAAGGGGACCATTGTGGCAAAGCAGGGCCTAATGGAAGCATGGAGAGCATTGTGACACTAAGGAAACTCCTGGAACCAAGATGACCACTGGCACATAATGGAACCTCATGGAAGCAAGCCTCCACAATGACTTTGGAGGGCCTCGGGGACCACAGGACCCATTGTGACACAGCAGGACCTGGTGGAACCAAGGAGCCTTTGTGATACTCCACATCCACATGGAAGCCAGGGTGCACTGAGACACAGCGGGGCCTTGTGGGAACCAAAGACACCTCTGCAAAAAGCAGGCTAGCTCATAGAAGCAAGGAGTCCATTGTTACAACGTAAAAGCTATGGAACCAAGGGACCATTGTGACACTGCGGGGCCTCATGGAACCAATTGTCCATGATGACAGTGCGGATCAAAGGAGACCATGGTGACACTGCGGAACCTGATGGAACCAAGGAGCCATTGTGACACAGTGGGGCCTCATGGAATCAAGGAGACCATTGTGACCCAGGTGTTGCATGGGAAGGCAAGGAGCCATTGTGACACTTTGGGCTTCTTCCCTTGAGCTCTGCAGCTGGCTGTCCCAGCCCAGCGCACCATGTGCCACCTGCTCTCCTCAGGGCTCTGCCTGCACACAGCCCCAGGAGAAGTTTTCCTGTTTGGAAGGAAAGAATGGAAAAGCCGGAGCAGGTTTCCTAAACAACAAACCCCACTCAGGAGCCACATGCTCAGTACAGGCTGCCTGGAACGATGTCCCCTTTCTACAAGGGTCAGTGTGAGCAGGAATGAATGATCTCTGGGAGCAGAATTCTCGGAGTCTTTCCACTGAATTCTCTGTCCCTGTGTCTTGGGGTGACTTTATCGTGTGTATCCCCTATTGCTGCTCTATGCCCAGAAGTGAACTTTGTGCGTTTCTGTGCCTTTCAACTGAGCCTGAGAGGGGGGAGAGGAAAAAAACCGGACAAACTTCTCAGAGCGTTTTTTCAAGGACACACATACACACTCCTCTGCATCCTGCTTGCAGCAAGAGCAGAGGAAGCAACTTGGTTTCTTTTTTGCCAGTTTTCAGCTCCTTTTCTCTGGGGGGAGATGGAGAGTTGAACTTTGTTTTCCTGGGACTTCGGGGGGTTTTTTTCCCTTCTTCTCTTCTTGACTCTTTCAACATCAGAGCACATTGGGAGAATTTTCTCCCGAGGTGGGGGCCCTGAATGTGGGCCCATGAGCCAGCTGCAAGGAGGAGGAGAGAGACTACACCTACGGAAGTGTTGGGGTTCCTCCCCCCTGCCATGAGGTCATGGGAGAGGGGACCCTGGGGTAGAGGCATGGCCTGGGCACGGGGGTCTCCCTGCTCCCTGCTCACATGTGCCCTAACCCTGTTCAGCACTGCTTATTTTGTGTTGCCTTGTGCGAGGAGGGCCCTGGTTGTGCTGTGATTGCTCAGTTCTTGGCAGTGCCCCGCCCATGTGGCTGGAGAAGAAAGAGCTCTGAAACTTCTCTCAAGAATCGCTCCCTGTTTCTTTGCACGGGCCTCGCTGTCTATGGATGTTTCAGGAGACCCCACCGAAACACAGAAGGACTCTCAAATTATCCCAGCTTTCTCTGCACAGCGAGAGCTTTTAATATTTAGCATTGCTATCCTTTTCCTGTGTGTTTGTTAAAAAAATAGTTTTTATCTCTTTCACTTTCTTCCCAGGAAAGTTCTTTTTTCCAAAAACCTGGTGGGGGAGGGCTGGGTGTAACCTGCCTTCTATCAGAGGATATTTTCCTCCACATTTGTCCAAACCGGCACAGCCTGTCCTTTCCTGGGTCTCTGTTGCAGATGGAAGCTGCTGGTGCCATTGTCAGCTTGAAGCCCTCTTTTGATGCAAGCAGATGTTGCCAGGTGTGTTCAGCAGCTGTTGCTCAATGCTTATGCCAAGCTATTGTGTTCCTCATGGAACCAAGGAGCCATTGTGACACTGCAGGGGCTGATGGCATCAAGGAGGCAATTGTGACAGTACAGAACCTCCTAGAAACAAGGCTCCATTGTGACACCGTGGGGAATCATGGAATCAAGGAGCCCATTGTGACATGGCTGCATGGAACCAATGGTCCATGGTTACACTGCGGATTCAAGAAGAGCACGGTGACACCACGCAACATCATGGAACCATAGGTCCATTGTGACACAGCGCGGCCTCATGGAAACAAGGGGACCATTGTGGCAAAGCAGGGCCTAATGGAAGCATGGAGAGCATTGTGACACTAAGGAAACTCCTGGAACCAAGATGACCACTGGCACATAATGGAACCTCATGGAAGCAAGCCTCCACGATCACTTTGGAGGGCCTCGGGGACCACAGGACCCATTGTGACACAGCAGGACCTGGTGGAACCAAGGAGCCTTTGTGATACTCCACATCCACATGGAAGCCAGGGTGCACTGAGACACAGCGGGGCCTTGTGGGAACCAAAGACACCTCTGCAAAAAGCAGGCTAGCTCATAGAAGCAAGGAGTCCATTGTTACAACGTAAAAGCTATGGAAGCAAGGGACCATTGTGACACTGCGGGGCCTCATGGAACCAATTGTCCATGATGACAGTGCGGATCAAAGGAGACCACGGTGACACTGCGGAACCTGATGGAACCAAGGAGCCATTGTGACACAGTGGGGCCTCATGGAATCAAGGAGACCATTGTGACCCAGGTGTTGCATGGGAAGGCAAGGAGCCATTGTGACACTTTGGGCTTCTTCCCTTGAGCTCTGCAGCTGGCTGTCCCAGCCCAGCGCACCATGTGCCACCTGCTCTCCTCAGGGCTCTGCCTGCACACAGCCCCAGGAGAAGTTTTCCTGTTTGCAAGGAAAGAATGGAAAAGCCTGAGCAGGTTTCCTAAACAACAAACCCCACTCAGGAGCCACATGCTCAGTACAGGCTGCCTGGAACGATGTCCCCTTTCTACAAGGGTCAGTGTGAGCAGGAATGAATGATCTCTGGGAGCAGAATTCTCGGAGTCTTTCCACTGAATTCTCTGTCCCTGTGTCTTGGGGTGACTTTATCGTGTGTATCCCCTATTGCTGCTCTATGCTCAGAAGTGAACTTTGTGCGTTTCTGTGCCTTTCAACTGAGCCTGAGAGGGGGGAGAGGAAAAAAACCGGACAAACTTCTCAGAGCGTTTGTTCAAGGACACACATACACACTCCTCTGCATCCTGCTTGCAGCAAGAGCAGAGGAAGCAACTTGGTTTCTTTTTAGCCAGTTTTCAGCTCCTTTTCTCTGGGGGGAGATGGAGAGTTGAACTTTGTTTTCCTGGGACTTCGGGGGGTTTTTTTCCCTTCTTCTCTTCTTGACTCTTTCAACATCAGAGCACATTGGGAGAATTTTCTCCCGAGGTGGGGGCCCTGAATGTGGGCCCATGAGCCAGCTGCAAGGAGGAGGAGAGAGACTACACCTATGGAAGTGTTGGGGTTCCTCCCCCCTGCCATGAGGTCATGGGAGAGGGGACCCTGGGGTAGAGGCATGGCCTGGGCACGGGGGTCTCCCTGCTCCCTGCTCACATGTGCCCTAATCCTGTTCAGCACTGCTTATTTTGTGTTGCCCTGTGCCAGGAGGGCCCTGGTTGTGCCGTGATTGCTCAGTTCTTTGGCAGTGCCCCGCCCATGTGGCTGGAGAAGAAAGAGCTCTGAAACTTCTCTCAAGAATCGCTCCCTGTTTCTTTGCACGGGCCTCGCTGTCTATGGATGTTTCAGGAGACCCCACCGAAACACGGAAGGACTCTCAAATTATCCCAGCTTTCTCTGCACAGCGAGAGCTTTTAATATTTAGCATTGCTATCCTTTTCCTGTGTGTTTGTTAAAAAAATAGTTTTTATCTCTTTCACTTTCTTCCCAGGAAAGTTCTTTTTTCCAAAAACCTGGTGGGGGAGGGCTGGGTGTAACCTGCCTTCTATCAGAGGATATTTTCCTCCAAATTTGTCCAAACCGGCACAGCCTGTCCTTTCCTGGGTCTCTGTTGCAGATGGAAGCTGCTGGTGCCATTGTCAGCTTGAAGCCCTCTTTTGATGCAAGCAGATGTTGCCAGGTGTGTTCAGCAGCTGTTGCTCAATGCTTATGCCAAGCTATTGTGTTCCTCATGGAACCAAGGAGCCATTGTGACACTGCAGGGGCTGATGGCATCAAGGAGGCAATTGTGACAGTACAGAACCTCCTAGAAACAAGGCTCCATTGTGACACCGTGGGGAATCATGGAATCAAGGAGCCCATTGTGACACGGCTGCATGGAACCAATGGTCCATGGTTACACGGCGGATTCAAGAAGAGCACGGTGACACCACGCAACATCATGGAACCATAGGTCCATTGTGACACAGCGCGGCCTCATGGAAACAAGGGGACCATTGTGGCAAAGCAGGGCCTAATGGAAGCATGGAGAGCATTGTGACACTAAGGAAACTCCTGGAACCAAGATGACCACTGGCACATAATGGAACCTCATGGAAGCAAGCCTCCACGATCACTTTGGAGGGCCTCGGGGACCACAGGACCCATTGTGACACAGCAGGACCTGGTGGAACCAAGGAGCCTTTGTGATACTCCACATCCACATGGAAGCCAGGGTGCACTGAGACACAGCGGGGCCTTGTGGGAACCAAAGACACCTCTGCAAAAAGCAGGCTAGCTCATAGAAGCAAGGAGTCCATTGTTACAACGTAAAAGCTATGGAACCAAGGGACCATTGTGACACTGCGGGGCCTCATGGAACCAATTGTCCATGATGACAGTGCGGATCAAAGGAGACCACGGTGACACTGCGGAACCTGATGGAACCAAGGAGCCATTGTGACACAGTGGGGCCTCATGGAATCAAGGAGACCATTGTGACCCAGGTGTTGCATGGGAAGGCAAGGAGCCATTGTGACACTTTGGGCTTCTTCCCTTGAGCTCTGCAGCTGGCTGTCCCAGCCCAGCGCACCATGTGCCACCTGCTCTCCTCAGGGCTCTGCCTGCACACAGCCCCAGGAGAAGTTTTCCTGTTTGCAAGGAAAGAATGGAAAAGCCTGAGCAGGTTTCCTAAACAACAAACCCCACTCAGGAGCCACATGCTCAGTACAGGCTGCCTGGAACGATGTCCCCTTTCTACAAGGGTCAGTGTGAGCAGGAATGAATGATCTCTGGGAGCAGAATTCTCGGAGTCTTTCCACTGAATTCTCTGTCCCTGTGTCTTGGGGTGACTTTATCGTGTGTATCCCCTATTGCTGCTCTATGCTCAGAAGTGAACTTTGTGCGTTTCTGTGCCTTTCAACTGAGCCTGAGAGGGGGGAGAGGAAAAAAACCGGACAAACTTCTCAGAGCGTTTGTTCAAGGACACACATACACACTCCTCTGCATCCTGCTTGCAGCAAGAGCAGAGGAAGCAACTTGGTTTCTTTTTAGCCAGTTTTCAGCTCCTTTTCTCTGGGGGGAGATGGAGAGTTGAACTTTGTTTTCCTGGGACTTCGGGGGGTTTTTTTCCCTTCTTCTCTTCTTGACTCTTTCAACATCAGAGCACATTGGGAGAATTTTCTCCCGAGGTGGGGGCCCTGAATGTGGGCCCATGAGCCAGCTGCAAGGAGGAGGAGAGAGACTACACCTACGGAAGTGTTGGGGTTCCTCCCCCCTGCCATGAGGTCATGGGAGAGGGGACCCTGGGGTAGAGGCATGGCCTGGGCACGGGGGTCTCCCTGCTCCCTGCTCACATGTGCCCTAATCCTGTTCAGCACTGCTTATTTTGTGTTGCCCTGTGTGAGGAGGGCCCTGGTTGTGCCGTGATTGCTCAGTTCTTTGGCAGTGCCCCGCCCATGTGGCTGGAGAAGAAAGAGCTCTGAAACTTCTCTCAAGAATCGCTCCCTGTTTCTTTGCACGGGCCTCGCTGTCTATGGATGTTTCAGGAGACCCCACCGAAACACGGAAGGACTCTCAAATTATCCCAGCTTTCTCTGCACAGCGAGAGCTTTTAATATTTAGCATTGCTATCCTTTTCCTGTGTGTTTGTTAAAAAAATAGTTTTTATCTCTTTCACTTTCTTCCCAGGAAAGTTCTTTTTTCCAAAAACCTGGTGGGGGAGGGCTGGGTGTAACCTGCCTTCTATCAGAGGATATTTTCCTCCAAATTTGTCCAAACCGGCACAGCCTGTCCTTTCCTGGGTCTCTGTTGCAGATGGAAGCTGCTGGTGCCATTGTCAGCTTGAAGCCCTCTTTTGATGCAAGCAGATGTTGCCAGGTGTGTTCAGCAGCTGTTGCTCAATGCTTATGCCAAGCTATTGTGTTCCTCATGGAACCAAGGAGCCATTGTGACACTGCAGGGGCTGATGGCATCAAGGAGGCAATTGTGACAGTACAGAACCTCCTAGAAACAAGGCTCCATTGTGACACCGTGGGGAATCATGGAATCAAGGAGCCCATTGTGACACGGCTGCATGGAACCAATGGTCCATGGTTACACGGCGGATTCAAGAAGAGCACGGTGACACCACGCAACATCATGGAACCATAGGTCCATTGTGACACAGCGGGGCCTCATGGAAACAAGGGGACCATTGTGGCAAAGCAGGGCCTAATGGAAGCATGGAGAGCATTGTGACACTAAGGAAACTCCTGGAACCAAGATGACCACTGGCACATAATGGAACCTCATGGAAGCAAGCCTCCACAATGACTTTGGAGGGCCTCGGGGACCACAGGACCCATTGTGACACAGCAGGACCTGGTGGAACCAAGGAGCCTTTGTGATACTCCACATCCACATGGAAGCCAGGGTGCACTGAGACACAGCGGGGCCTTGTGGGAACCAAAGACACCTCTGCAAAAAGCAGGCTAGCTCATAGAAGCAAGGAGTCCATTGTTACAACGTAAAAGCTATGGAACCAAGGGACCATTGTGACACTGCGGGGCCTCATGGAACCAATTGTCCATGATGACAGTGCGGATCAAAGGAGACCATGGTGACACTGCGGAACCTGATGGAACCAAGGAGCCATTGTGACACAGTGGGGCCTCATGGAATCAAGGAGACCATTGTGACCCAGGTGTTGCATGGGAAGGCAAGGAGCCATTGTGACACTTTGGGCTTCTTCCCTTGAGCTCTGCAGCTGGCTGTCCCAGCCCAGCGCACCATGTGCCACCTGCTCTCCTCAGGGCTCTGCCTGCACACAGCCCCAGGAGAAGTTTTCCTGTTTGGAAGGAAAGAATGGAAAAGCCGGAGCAGGTTTCCTAAACAACAAACCCCACTCAGGAGCCACATGCTCAGTACAGGCTGCCTGGAACGATGTCCCCTTTCTACAAGGGTCAGTGTGAGCAGGAATGAATGATCTCTGGGAGCAGAATTCTCGGAGTCTTTCCACTGAATTCTCTGTCCCTGTGTCTTGGGGTGACTTTATCGTGTGTATCCCCTATTGCTGCTCTATGCCCAGAAGTGAACTTTGTGCGTTTCTGTGCCTTTCAACTGAGCCTGAGAGGGGGGAGAGGAAAAAAACCGGACAAACTTCTCAGAGCGTTTTTTCAAGGACACACATACACACTCCTCTGCATCCTGCTTGCAGCAAGAGCAGAGGAAGCAACTTGGTTTCTTTTTAGCCAGTTTTCAGCTCCTTTTCTCTGGGGGGAGATGGAGAGTTGAACTTTGTTTTCCTGGGACTTCGGGGGGTTTTTTTCCCTTCTTCTCTTCTTGACTCTTTCAACATCAGAGCACATTGGGAGAATTTTCTCCCGAGGTGGGGGCCCTGAATGTGGGCCCATGAGCCAGCTGCAAGGAGGAGGAGAGAGACTACACCTACGGAAGTGTTGGGGTTCCTCCCCCCTGCCATGAGGTCATGGGAGAGGGGACCCTGGGGTAGAGGCATGGCCTGGGCACGGGGGTCTCCCTGCTCCCTGCTCACATGTGCCCTAACCCTGTTCAGCACTGCTTATTTTGTGTTGCCTTGTGCGAGGAGGGCCCTGGTTGTGCTGTGATTGCTCAGTTCTTGGCAGTGCCCCGCCCATGTGGCTGGAGAAGAAAGAGCTCTGAAACTTCTCTCAAGAATCGCTCCCTGTTTCTTTGCACGGGCCTCGCTGTCTATGGATGTTTCAGGAGACCCCACCGAAACACGGAAGGACTCTCAAATTATCCCAGCTTTCTCTGCACAGCGAGAGCTTTTAATATTTAGCATTGCTATCCTTTTCCTGTGTGTTTGTTAAAAAAATAGTTTTTATCTCTTTCACTTTCTTCCCAGGAAAGTTCTTTTTTCCAAAAACCTGGTGGGGGAGGGCTGGGTGTAACCTGCCTTCTATCAGAGGATATTTTCCTCCAAATTTGTCCAAACCGGCACAGCCTGTCCTTTCCTGGGTCTCTGTTGCAGATGGAAGCTGCTGGTGCCATTGTCAGCTTGAAGCCCTCTTTTGATGCAAGCAGATGTTGCCAGGTGTGTTCAGCAGCTGTTGCTCAATGCTTATGCCAAGCTATTGTGTTCCTCATGGAACCAAGGAGCCATTGTGACACTGCAGGGGCTGATGGCATCAAGGAGGCAATTGTGACAGTACAGAACCTCCTAGAAACAAGGCTCCATTGTGACACCGTGGGGAATCATGGAATCAAGGAGCCCATTGTGACACGGCTGCATGGAACCAATGGTCCATGGTTACATGGCGGATTCAAGAAGAGCACGGTGACACCACGCAACATCATGGAACCATAGGTCCATTGTGACACAGCGGGGCCTCATGGAAACAAGGGGACCATTGTGGCAAAGCAGGGCCTAATGGAAGCATGGAGAGCATTGTGACACTAAGGAAACTCCTGGAACCAAGATGACCACTGGCACATAATGGAACCTCATGGAAGCAAGCCTCCACAATGACTTTGGAGGGCCTCGGGGACCACAGGACCCATTGTGACACAGCAGGACCTGGTGGAACCAAGGAGCCTTTGTGATACTCCACATCCACATGGAAGCCAGGGTGCACTGAGACACAGCGGGGCCTTGTGGGAACCAAAGACACCTCTGCAAAAAGCAGGCTAGCTCATAGAAGCAAGGAGTCCATTGTTACAACGTAAAAGCTATGGAACCAAGGGACCATTGTGACACTGCGGGGCCTCATGGAACCAATTGTCCATGATGACAGTGCGGATCAAAGGAGACCACGGTGACACTGCGGAACCTGATGGAACCAAGGAGCCATTGTGACACAGTGGGGCCTCATGGAATCAAGGAGACCATTGTGACCCAGGTGTTGCATGGGAAGGCAAGGAGCCATTGTGACACTTTGGGCTTCTTCCCTTGAGCTCTGCAGCTGGCTGTCCCAGCCCAGCGCACCATGTGCCACCTGCTCTCCTCAGGGCTCTGCCTGCACACAGCCCCAGGAGAAGTTTTCCTGTTTGCAAGGAAAGAATGGAAAAGCCGGAGCAGGTTTCCTAAACAACAAACCCCACTCAGGAGCCACATGCTCAGTACAGGCTGCCTGGAACGATGTCCCCTTTCTACAAGGGTCAGTGTGAGCAGGAATGAATGATCTCTGGGAGCAGAATTCTCGGAGTCTTTCCACTGAATTCTCTGTCCCTGTGTCTTGGGGTGACTTTATTGTGTGTATCCCCTATTGCTGCTCTATGCCCAGAAGTGAACTTTGTGCGTTTCTGTGCCTTTCAACTGAGCCTGAGAGGGGGGAGAGGAAAAAAACCGGACAAACTTCTCAGAGCGTTTTTTCAAGGACACACATACACACTCCTCTGCATCCTGCTTGCAGCAAGAGCAGAGGAAGCAACTTGGTTTCTTTTTAGCCAGTTTTCAGCTCCTTTTCTCTGGGGGGAGATGGAGAGTTGAACTTTGTTTTCCTGGGACTTCGGGGGGTTTTTTTCCCTTCTTCTCTTCTTGACTCTTTCAACATCAGAGCACATTGGGAGAATTTTCTCCCGAGGTGGGGGCCCTGAATGTGGGCCCATGAGCCAGCTGCAAGGAGGAGGAGAGAGACTACACCTACGGAAGTGTTGGGGTTCCTCCCCCCTGGCATGAGGTCATGGGAGAGGGGACCCTGGGGTAGAGGCATGGCCTGGGCACGGGGGTCTCCCTGCTCCCTGCTCACATGTGCCCTAACCCTGTTCAGCACTGCTTATTTTGTGTTGCCCTGTGCCAGGAGGGCCCTGGTTGTGCTGTGATTGCTCAGTTCTTGGCAGTGCCCCGCCCATGTGGCTGGAGAAGAAAGAGCTCTGAAACTTCTCTCAAGAATCGCTCCCTGTTTCTTTGCACGGGCCTCGCTGTCTATGGATGTTTCAGGAGACCCCACCGAAACACGGAAGGACTCTCAAATTATCCCAGCTTTCTCTGCACAGCGAGAGCTTTTAATATTTAGCATTGCTATCCTTTTCCTGTGTGTTTGTTAAAAAAATAGTTTTTATCTCTTTCACTTTCTTCCCAGGAAAGTTCTTTTTTCCAAAAACCTGGTGGGGGAGGGCTGGGTGTAACCTGCCTTCTATCAGAGGATATTTTCCTCCAAATTTGTCCAAACCGGCACAGCCTGTCCTTTCCTGGGTCTCTGTTGCAGATGGAAGCTGCTGGTGCCATTGTCAGCTTGAAGCCCTCTTTTGATGCAAGCAGATGTTGCCAGGTGTGTTCAGCAGCTGTTGCTCAATGCTTATGCCAAGCTATTGTGTTCCTCATGGAACCAAGGAGCCATTGTGACACTGCAGGGGCTGATGGCATCAAGGAGGCAATTGTGACAGTACAGAACCTCCTAGAAACAAGGCTCCATTGTGACACCGTGGGGAATCATGGAATCAAGGAGCCCATTGTGACACGGCTGCATGGAACCAATGGTCCATGGTTACACGGCGGATTCAAGAAGAGCACGGTGACACCACGCAACATCATGGAACCATAGGTCCATTGTGACACAGCGGGGCCTCATGGAAACAAGGGGACCATTGTGGCAAAGCAGGGCCTAATGGAAGCATGGAGAGCATTGTGACACTAAGGAAACTCCTGGAACCAAGATGACCACTGGCACATAATGGAACCTCATGGAAGCAAGCCTCCACAATGACTTTGGAGGGCCTCGGGGACCACAGGACCCATTGTGACACAGCAGGACCTGGTGGAACCAAGGAGCCTTTGTGATACTCCACATCCACATGGAAGCCAGGGTGCACTGAGACACAGCGGGGCCTTGTGGGAACCAAAGACACCTCTGCAAAAAGCAGGCTAGCTCATAGAAGCAAGGAGTCCATTGTTACAACGTAAAAGCTATGGAACCAAGGGACCATTGTGACACTGCGGGGCCTCATGGAACCAATTGTCCATGATGACAGTGCGGATCAAAGGAGACCACGGTGACACTGCGGAACCTGATGGAACCAAGGAGCCATTGTGACACAGTGGGGCCTCATGGAATCAAGGAGACCATTGTGACCCAGGTGTTGCATGGGAAGGCAAGGAGCCATTGTGACACTTTGGGCTTCTTCCCTTGAGCTCTGCAGCTGGCTGTCCCAGCCCAGCGCACCATGTGCCACCTGCTCTCCTCAGGGCTCTGCCTGCACACAGCCCCAGGAGAAGTTTTCCTGTTTGGAAGGAAAGAATGGAAAAGCCGGAGCAGGTTTCCTAAACAACAAACCCCACTCAGGAGCCACATGCTCAGTACAGTCTGCCTGGAACGATGTCCCCTTTCTACAAGGGTCAGTGTGAGCAGGAATGAATGATCTCTGGGAGCAGAATTCTCGGAGTCTTTCCACTGAATTCTCTGTCCCTGTGTCTTGGGGTG
This sequence comes from Aphelocoma coerulescens, assembly GCF_041296385.1. Lineage (NCBI taxonomy): Eukaryota > Metazoa > Chordata > Aves > Passeriformes > Corvidae > Aphelocoma > Aphelocoma coerulescens. The sequence continues at coordinate 366,917 of NW_027184024.1, read as the reverse complement.
ACTTTATTGTGTGTATCCCCTATTGCTGCTCTATGCCCAGAAGTGAACTTTGTGCGTTTCTGTGCCTTTCAACTGAGCCTGAGAGGGGGGAGAGGAAAAAAACCGGACAAACTTCTCAGAGCGTTTGTTCAAGGACACACATACACACTCCTCTGCATCCTGCTTGCAGCAAGAGCAGAGGAAGCAACTTGGTTTCTTTTTAGCCAGTTTTCAGCTCCTTTTCTCTGGGGGGAGATGGAGAGTTGAACTTTGTTTTCCTGGGACTTCGGGGGGTTTTTTTCCCTTCTTCTCTTCTTGACTCTTTCAACATCAGAGCACATTGGGAGAATTTTCTCCCGAGGTGGGGGCCCTGAATGTGGGCCCATGAGCCAGCTGCAAGGAGGAGGAGAGAGACTACACCTACGGAAGTGTTGGGGTTCCTCCCCCCTGCCATGAGGTCATGGGAGAGGGGACCCTGGGGTAGAGGCATGGCCTGGGCACGGGGGTCTCCCTGCTCCCTGCTCACATGTGCCCTAACCCTGTTCAGCACTGCTTATTTTGTGTTGCCCTGTGCCAGGAGGGCCCTGGTTGTGCTGTGATTGCTCAGTTCTTGGCAGTGCCCCGCCCATGTGGCTGGAGAAGAAAGAGCTCTGAAACTTCTCTCAAGAATCGCTCCCTGTTTCTTTGCACGGGCCTCGCTGTCTATGGATGTTTCAGGAGACCCCACCGAAACACGGAAGGACTCTCAAATTATCCCAGCTTTCTCTGCACAGCGAGAGCTTTTAATATTTAGCATTGCTATCCTTTTCCTGTGTGTTTGTTAAAAAAATAGTTTTTATCTCTTTCACTTTCTTCCCAGGAAAGTTCTTTTTTCCAAAAACCTGGTGGGGGAGGGCTGGGTGTAACCTGCCTTCTATCAGAGGATATTTTCCTCCAAATTTGTCCAAACCGGCACAGCCTGTCCTTTCCTGGGTCTCTGTTGCAGATGGAAGCTGCTGGTGCCATTGTCAGCTTGAAGCCCTCTTTTGATGCAAGCAGATGTTGCCAGGTGTGTTCAGCAGCTGTTGCTCAATGCTTATGCCAAGCTATTGTGTTCCTCATGGAACCAAGGAGCCATTGTGACACTGCAGGGGCTGATGGCATCAAGGAGGCAATTGTGACAGTACAGAACCTCCTAGAAACAAGGCTCCATTGTGACACCGTGGGGAATCATGGAATCAAGGAGCCCATTGTGACATGGCTGCATGGAACCAATGGTCCATGGTTACACTGCGGATTCAAGAAGAGCACGGTGACACCACGCAACATCATGGAACCATAGGTCCATTGTGACACAGCGCGGCCTCATGGAAACAAGGGGACCATTGTGGCAAAGCAGGGCCTAATGGAAGCATGGAGAGCATTGTGACACTAAGGAAACTCCTGGAACCAAGATGACCACTGGCACATAATGGAACCTCATGGAAGCAAGCCTCCACGATCACTTTGGAGGGCCTCGGGGACCACAGGACCCATTGTGACACAGCAGGACCTGGTGGAACCAAGGAGCCTTTGTGATACTCCACATCCACATGGAAGCCAGGGTGCACTGAGACACAGCGGGGCCTTGTGGGAACCAAAGACACCTCTGCAAAAAGCAGGCTAGCTCATAGAAGCAAGGAGTCCATTGTTACAACGTAAAAGCTATGGAACCAAGGGACCATTGTGACACTGCGGGGCCTCATGGAACCAATTGTCCATGATGACAGTGCGGATCAAAGGAGACCACGGTGACACTGCGGAACCTGATGGAACCAAGGAGCCATTGTGACACAGTGGGGCCTCATGGAATCAAGGAGACCATTGTGACCCAGGTGTTGCATGTGAAGGCAAGGAGCCATTGTGACACTTTGGGCTTCTTCCCTTGAGCTCTGCAGCTGGCTGTCCCAGCCCAGCGCACCATGTGCCACCTGCTCTCCTCAGGGCTCTGCCTGCACACAGCCCCAGGAGAAGTTTTCCTGTTTGGAAGGAAAGAATGGAAAAGCCTGAGCAGGTTTCCTAAACAACAAACCCCACTCAGGAGCCACATGCTCAGTACAGGCTGCCTGGAACGATGTCCCCTTTCTACAAGGGTCAGTGTGAGCAGGAATGAATGATCTCTGGGAGCAGAATTCTCGGAGTCTTTCCACTGAATTCTCTGTCCCTGTGTCTTGGGGTGACTTTATCGTGTGTATCCCCTATTGCTGCTCTATGCTCAGAAGTGAACTTTGTGCGTTTCTGTGCCTTTCAACTGAGCCTGAGAGGGGGGAGAGGAAAAAAACCGGACAAACTTCTCAGAGCGTTTTTTCAAGGACACACATACACACTCCTCTGCATCCTGCTTGCAGCAAGAGCAGAGGAAGCAACTTGGTTTCTTTTTAGCCAGTTTTCAGCTCCTTTTCTCTGGGGGGAGATGGAGAGTTGAACTTTGTTTTCCTGGGACTTCGGGGGGTTTTTTTCCCTTCTTCTCTTCTTGACTCTTTCAACATCAGAGCACATTGGGAGAATTTTCTCCCGAGGTGGGGGCCCTGAATGTGGGCCCATGAGCCAGCTGCAAGGAGGAGGAGAGAGACTACACCTACGGAAGTGTTGGGGTTCCTCCCCCCTGCCATGAGGTCATGGGAGAGGGGACCCTGGGGTAGAGGCATGGCCTGGGCACGGGGGTCTCCCTGCTCCCTGCTCACATGTGCCCTAATCCTGTTCAGCACTGCTTATTTTGTGTTGCCCTGTGTGAGGAGGGCCCTGGTTGTGCCGTGATTGCTCAGTTCTTTGGCAGTGCCCCGCCCATGTGGCTGGAGAAGAAAGAGCTCTGAAACTTCTCTCAAGAATCGCTCCCTGTTTCTTTGCACGGGCCTCGCTGTCTATGGATGTTTCAGGAGACCCCACCGAAACACGGAAGGACTCTCAAATTATCCCAGCTTTCTCTGCACAGCGAGAGCTTTTAATATTTAGCATTGCTATCCTTTTCCTGTGTGTTTGTTAAAAAAATAGTTTTTATCTCTTTCACTTTCTTCCCAGGAAAGTTCTTTTTTCCAAAAACCTGGTGGGGGAGGGCTGGGTGTAACCTGCCTTCTATCAGAGGATATTTTCCTCCAAATTTGTCCAAACCGGCACAGCCTGTCCTTTCCTGGGTCTCTCTTGCAGATGGAAGCTGCTGGTGCCATTGTCAGCTTGAAGCCCTCTTTTGATGCAAGCAGATGTTGCCAGGTGTGTTCAGCAGCTGTTGCTCAATGCTTATGCCAAGCTATTGTGTTCCTCATGGAACCAAGGAGCCATTGTGACACTGCAGGGGCTGATGGCATCAAGGAGGCAATTGTGACAGTACAGAACCTCCTAGAAACAAGGCTCCATTGTGACACCGTGGGGAATCATGGAATCAAGGAGCCCATTGTGACACGGCTGCATGGAACCAATGGTCCATGGTTACACGGCGGATTCAAGAAGAGCACGGTGACACCACGCAACATCATGGAACCATAGGTCCATTGTGACACAGCGGGGCCTCATGGAAACAAGGGGACCATTGTGGCAAAGCAGGGCCTAATGGAAGCATGGAGAGCATTGTGACACTAAGGAAACTCCTGGAACCAAGATGACCACTGGCACATAATGGAACCTCATGGAAGCAAGCCTCCACAATGACTTTGGAGGGCCTCGGGGACCACAGGACCCATTGTGACACAGCAGGACCTGGTGGAACCAAGGAGCCTTTGTGATACTCCACATCCACATGGAAGCCAGGGTGCACTGAGACACAGCGGGGCCTTGTGGGAACCAAAGACACCTCTGCAAAAAGCAGGCTAGCTCATAGAAGCAAGGAGTCCATTGTTACAACGTAAAAGCTATGGAACCAAGGGACCATTGTGACACTGCGGGGCCTCATGGAACCAATTGTCCATGATGACAGTGCGGATCAAAGGAGACCATGGTGACACTGCGGAACCTGATGGAACCAAGGAGCCATTGTGACACAGTGGGGCCTCATGGAATCAAGGAGACCATTGTGACCCAGGTGTTGCATGGGAAGGCAAGGAGCCATTGTGACACTTTGGGCTTCTTCCCTTGAGCTCTGCAGCTGGCTGTCCCAGCCCAGCGCACCATGTGCCACCTGCTCTCCTCAGGGCTCTGCCTGCACACAGCCCCAGGAGAAGTTTTCCTGTTTGCAAGGAAAGAATGGAAAAGCCTGAGCAGGTTTCCTAAACAACAAACCCCACTCAGGAGCCACATGCTCAGTACAGGCTGCCTGGAACGATGTCCCCTTTCTACAAGGGTCAGTGTGAGCAGGAATGAATGATCTCTGGGAGCAGAATTCTCGGAGTCTTTCCACTGAATTCTCTGTCCCTGTGTCTTGGGGTGACTTTATCGTGTGTATCCCCTATTGCTGCTCTATGCCCAGAAGTGAACTTTGTGCGTTTCTGTGCCTTTCAACTGAGCCTGAGAGGGGGGAGAGGAAAAAAACCGGACAAACTTCTCAGAGCGTTTTTTCAAGGACACACATACACACTCCTCTGCATCCTGCTTGCAGCAAGAGCAGAGGAAGCAACTTGGTTTCTTTTTAGCCAGTTTTCAGCTCCTTTTCTCTGGGGGGAGATGGAGAGTTGAACTTTGTTTTCCTGGGACTTCGGGGGGTTTTTTTCCCTTCTTCTCTTCTTGACTCTTTCAACATCAGAGCACATTGGGAGAATTTTCTCCCGAGGTGGGGGCCCTGAATGTGGGCCCATGAGCCAGCTGCAAGGAGGAGGAGAGAGACTACACCTACGGAAGTGTTGGGGTTCCTCCCCCCTGCCATGAGGTCATGGGAGAGGGGACCCTGGGGTAGAGGCATGGCCTGGGCACGGGGGTCTCCCTGCTCCCTGCTCACATGTGCCCTAACCCTGTTCAGCACTGCTTATTTTGTGTTGCCCTGTGCCAGGAGGGCCCTGGTTGTGCTGTGATTGCTCAGTTCTTGGCAGTGCCCCGCCCATGTGGCTGGAGAAGAAAGAGCTCTGAAACTTCTCTCAAGAATCGCTCCCTGTTTCTTTGCACGGGCCTCGCTGTCTATGGATGTTTCAGGAGACCCCACCGAAACACGGAAGGACTCTCAAATTATCCCAGCTTTCTCTGCACAGCGAGAGCTTTTAATATTTAGCATTGCTATCCTTTTCCTGTGTGTTTGTTAAAAAAATAGTTTTTATCTCTTTCACTTTCTTCCCAGGAAAGTTCTTTTTTCCAAAAACCTGGTGGGGGAGGGCTGGGTGTAACCTGCCTTCTATCAGAGGATATTTTCCTCCAAATTTGTCCAAACCGGCACAGCCTGTCCTTTCCTGGGTCTCTGTTGCAGATGGAAGCTGCTGGTGCCATTGTCAGCTTGAAGCCCTCTTTTGATGCAAGCAGATGTTGCCAGGTGTGTTCAGCAGCTGTTGCTCAATGCTTATGCCAAGCTATTGTGTTCCTCATGGAACCAAGGAGCCATTGTGACACTGCAGGGGCTGATGGCATCAAGGAGGCAATTGTGACAGTACAGAACCTCCTAGAAACAAGGCTCCATTGTGACACCGTGGGGAATCATGGAATCAAGGAGCCCATTGTGACATGGCTGCATGGAACCAATGGTCCATGGTTACACTGCGGATTCAAGAAGAGCACGGTGACACCACGCAACATCATGGAACCATAGGTCCATTGTGACACAGCGCGGCCTCATGGAAACAAGGGGACCATTGTGGCAAAGCAGGGCCTAATGGAAGCATGGAGAGCATTGTGACACTAAGGAAACTCCTGGAACCAAGATGACCACTGGCACATAATGGAACCTCATGGAAGCAAGCCTCCACGATCACTTTGGAGGGCCTCGGGGACCACAGGACCCATTGTGACACAGCAGGACCTGGTGGAACCAAGGAGCCTTTGTGATACTCCACATCCACATGGAAGCCAGGGTGCACTGAGACACAGCGGGGCCTTGTGGGAACCAAAGACACCTCTGCAAAAAGCAGGCTAGCTCATAGAAGCAAGGAGTCCATTGTTACAACGTAAAAGCTATGGAACCAAGGGACCATTGTGACACTGCGGGGCCTCATGGAACCAATTGTCCATGATGACAGTGCGGATCAAAGGAGACCACGGTGACACTGCGGAACCTGATGGAACCAAGGAGCCATTGTGACACAGTGGGGCCTCATGGAATCAAGGAGACCATTGTGACCCAGGTGTTGCATGTGAAGGCAAGGAGCCATTGTGACACTTTGGGCTTCTTCCCTTGAGCTCTGCAGCTGGCTGTCCCAGCCCAGCGCACCATGTGCCACCTGCTCTCCTCAGGGCTCTGCCTGCACACAGCCCCAGGAGAAGTTTTCCTGTTTGGAAGGAAAGAATGGAAAAGCCTGAGCAGGTTTCCTAAACAACAAACCCCACTCAGGAGCCACATGCTCAGTACAGGCTGCCTGGAACGATGTCCCCTTTCTACAAGGGTCAGTGTGAGCAGGAATGAATGATCTCTGGGAGCAGAATTCTCGGAGTCTTTCCACTGAATTCTCTGTCCCTGTGTCTTGGGGTGACTTTATCGTGTGTATCCCCTATTGCTGCTCTATGCTCAGAAGTGAACTTTGTGCGTTTCTGTGCCTTTCAACTGAGCCTGAGAGGGGGGAGAGGAAAAAAACCGGACAAACTTCTCAGAGCGTTTGTTCAAGGACACACATACACACTCCTCTGCATCCTGCTTGCAGCAAGAGCAGAGGAAGCAACTTGGTTTCTTTTTAGCCAGTTTTCAGCTCCTTTTCTCTGGGGGGAGATGGAGAGTTGAACTTTGTTTTCCTGGGACTTCGGGGGGTTTTTTTCCCTTCTTCTCTTCTTGACTCTTTCAACATCAGAGCACATTGGGAGAATTTTCTCCCGAGGTGGGGGCCCTGAATGTGGGCCCATGAGCCAGCTGCAAGGAGGAGGAGAGAGACTACACCTACGGAAGTGTTGGGGTTCCTCCCCCCTGCCATGAGGTCATGGGAGAGGGGACCCTGGGGTAGAGGCATGGCCTGGGCACGGGGGTCTCCCTGCTCCCTGCTCACATGTGCCCTAATCCTGTTCAGCACTGCTTATTTTGTGTTGCCCTGTGTGAGGAGGGCCCTGGTTGTGCCGTGATTGCTCAGTTCTTTGGCAGTGCCCCGCCCATGTGGCTGGAGAAGAAAGAGCTCTGAAACTTCTCTCAAGAATCGCTCCCTGTTTCTTTGCACGGGCCTCGCTGTCTATGGATGTTTCAGGAGACCCCACCGAAACACGGAAGGACTCTCAAATTATCCCAGCTTTCTCTGCACAGCGAGAGCTTTTAATATTTAGCATTGCTATCCTTTTCCTGTGTGTTTGTTAAAAAAATAGTTTTTATCTCTTTCACTTTCTTCCCAGGAAAGTTCTTTTTTCCAAAAACCTGGTGGGGGAGGGCTGGGTGTAACCTGCCTTCTATCAGAGGATATTTTCCTCCAAATTTGTCCAAACCGGCACAGCCTGTCCTTTCCTGGGTCTCTGTTGCAGATGGAAGCTGCTGGTGCCATTGTCAGCTTGAAGCCCTCTTTTGATGCAAGCAGATGTTGCCAGGTGTGTTCAGCAGCTGTTGCTCAATGCTTATGCCAAGCTATTGTGTTCCTCATGGAACCAAGGAGCCATTGTGACACTGCAGGGGCTGATGGCATCAAGGAGGCAATTGTGACAGTACAGAACCTCCTAGAAACAAGGCTCCATTGTGACACCGTGGGGAATCATGGAATCAAGGAGCCCATTGTGACACGGCTGCATGGAACCAATGGTCCATGGTTACACGGCGGATTCAAGAAGAGCACGGTGACACCACGCAACATCATGGAACCATAGGTCCATTGTGACACAGCGGGGCCTCATGGAAACAAGGGGACCATTGTGGCAAAGCAGGGCCTAATGGAAGCATGGAGAGCATTGTGACACTAAGGAAACTCCTGGAACCAAGATGACCACTGGCACATAATGGAACCTCATGGAAGCAAGCCTCCACAATGACTTTGGAGGGCCTCGGGGACCACAGGACCCATTGTGACACAGCAGGACCTGGTGGAACCAAGGAGCCTTTGTGATACTCCACATCCACATGGAAGCCAGGGTGCACTGAGACACAGCGGGGCCTTGTGGGAACCAAAGACACCTCTGCAAAAAGCAGGCTAGCTCATAGAAGCAAGGAGTCCATTGTTACAACGTAAAAGCTATGGAACCAAGGGACCATTGTGACACTGCGGGGCCTCATGGAACCAATTGTCCATGATGACAGTGCGGATCAAAGGAGACCATGGTGACACTGCGGAACCTGATGGAACCAAGGAGCCATTGTGACACAGTGGGGCCTCATGGAATCAAGGAGACCATTGTGACCCAGGTGTTGCATGGGAAGGCAAGGAGCCATTGTGACACTTTGGGCTTCTTCCCTTGAGCTCTGCAGCTGGCTGTCCCAGCCCAGCGCACCATGTGCCACCTGCTCTCCTCAGGGCTCTGCCTGCACACAGCCCCAGGAGAAGTTTTCCTGTTTGCAAGGAAAGAATGGAAAAGCCTGAGCAGGTTTCCTAAACAACAAACCCCACTCAGGAGCCACATGCTCAGTACAGGCTGCCTGGAACGATGTCCCCTTTCTACAAGGGTCAGTGTGAGCAGGAATGAATGATCTCTGGGAGCAGAATTCTCGGAGTCTTTCCACTGAATTCTCTGTCCCTGTGTCTTGGGGTGACTTTATCGTGTGTATCCCCTATTGCTGCTCTATGCCCAGAAGTGAACTTTGTGCGTTTCTGTGCCTTTCAACTGAGCCTGAGAGGGGGGAGAGGAAAAAAACCGGACAAACTTCTCAGAGCGTTTGTTCAAGGACACACATACACACTCCTCTGCATCCTGCTTGCAGCAAGAGCAGAGGAAGCAACTTGGTTTCTTTTTAGCCAGTTTTCAGCTCCTTTTCTCTGGGGGGAGATGGAGAGTTGAACTTTGTTTTCCTGGGACTTCGGGGGGTTTTTTTCCCTTCTTCTCTTCTTGACTCTTTCAACATGAGAGCACATTGGGAGAATTTTCTCCCGAGGTGGGGGCCCTGAATGTGGGCCCATGAGCCAGCTGCAAGGAGGAGGAGAGAGACTACACCTACGGAAGTGTTGGGGTTCCTCCCCCCTGGCATGAGGTCATGGGAGAGGGGACCCTGGGGTAGAGGCATGGCCTGGGCACGGGGGTCTCCCTGCTCCCTGCTCACATGTGCCCTAACCCTGTTCAGCACTGCTTATTTTGTGTTGCCTTGTGCGAGGAGGTCCCTGGTTGTGCTGTGATTGCTCAGTTCTTTGGCAGTGCCCCGCCCATGTGGCTGGAGAAGAAAGAGCTCTGAAACTTCTCTCAAGAATCGCTCCCTGTTTCTTTGCACGGGCCTCGCTGTCTATGGATGTTTCAGGAGACCCCACCGAAACACAGAAGGACTCTCAAATTATCCCAGCTTTCTCTGCACAGCGAGAGCTTTTAATATTTAGCATTGTTATCCTTTTCCTGTGTGTTTGTTAAAAAAATAGTTTTTATCTCTTTCACTTTCTTCCCAGGAAAGTTCTTTTTTCCAAAAACCTGGTGGGGGAGGGCTGGGTGTAACCTGCCTTCTATCAGAGGATATTTTCCTCCACATTTGTCCAAACCGGCACAGCCTGTCCTTTCCTGGGTCTCTGTTGCAGATGGAAGCTGCTGGTGCCATTGTCAGCTTGAAGCCCTCTTTTGATGCAAGCAGATGTTGCCAGGTGTGTTCAGCAGCTGTTGCTCAATGCTTATGCCAAGCTATTGTGTTCCTCATGGAACCAAGGAGCCATTGTGACACTGCAGGGGCTGATGGCATCAAGGAGGCAATTGTGACAGTACAGAACCTCCTAGAAACAAGGCTCCATTGTGACACCGTGGGGAATCATGGAATCAAGGAGCCCATTGTGACACGGCTGCATGGAACCAATGGTCCATGGTTACACTGCGGATTCAAGAAGAGCACGGTGACACCACGCAACATCATGGAACCATAGGTCCATTGTGACACAGCGCGGCCTCATGGAAACAAGGGGACCATTGTGGCAAAGCAGGGCCTAATGGAAGCATGGAGAGCATTGTGACACTAAGGAAACTCCTGGAACCAAGATGACCACTGGCACATAATGGAACCTCATGGAAGCAAGCCTCCACGATGACTTTGGAGGGCCTCGGGGACCACAGGACCCATTGTGACACAGCAGGACCTGGTGGAACCAAGGAGCCTTTGTGATACTCCACATCCACATGGAAGCCAGGGTGCACTGAGACACAGCGGGGCCTTGTGGGAACCAAAGACACCTCTGCAAAAAGCAGGCTAGCTCATAGAAGCAAGGAGTCCATTGTTACAACGTAAAAGCTATGGAACCAAGGGACCATTGTGACACTGCGGGGCCTCATGGAACCAATTGTCCATGATGACAGTGCGGATCAAAGGAGACCACGGTGACACTGCGGAACCTGATGGAACCAAGGAGCCATTGTGACACAGTGGGGCCTCATGGAATCAAGGAGACCATTGTGACCCAGGTGTTGCATGTGAAGGCAAGGAGCCATTGTGACACTTTGGGCTTCTTCCCTTGAGCTCTGCAGCTGGCTGTCCCAGCCCAGCGCACCATGTGCCACCTGCTCTCCTCAGGGCTCTGCCTGCACACAGCCCCAGGAGAAGTTTTCCTGTTTGCAAGGAAAGAATGGAAAAGCCTGAGCAGGTTTCCTAAACAACAAACCCCACTCAGGAGCCACATGCTCAGTACAGGCTGCCTGGAACGATGTCCCCTTTCTACAAGGGTCAGTGTGAGCAGGAATGAATGATCTCTGGGAGCAGAATTCTCGGAGTCTTTCCACTGAATTCTCTGTCCCTGTGTCTTGGGGTGACTTTATCATGTGTATCCCCTATCACTGCTCTATGCTCAGAAGTGAACTTTGTGCGTTTCTGTGCCTTTCAACTGAGCCTGAGAGGGGGGAGAGGAAAAAAACCGGACAAACTTCTCAGAGCGTTTTTTCAAGGACACACATACACACTCCTCTGCATCCTGCTTGCAGCAAGAGCAGAGGAAGCAACTTGGTTTCTTTTTTGCCAGTTTTCAGCTCCTTTTCTCTGGGGGGAGATGGAGAGTTGAACTTTGTTTTCCTGGGACTTCGGGGGGTTTTTTTCCCTTCTTCTCTTCTTGACTCTTTCAACATCAGAGCACATTGGGAGAATTTTCTCCCGAGGTGGGGGCCCTGAATGTGGGCCCATGAGCCAGCTGCAAGGAGGAGGAGAGAGACTACACCTACGGAAGTGTTGGGGTTCCTCCCCCCTGCCATGAGGTCATGGGAGAGGGGACCCTGGGGTAGAGGCATGGCCTGGGCACGGGGGTCTCCCTGCTCCCTGCTCACATGTGCCCTAATCCTGTTCAGCACTGCTTATTTTGTGTTGCCCTGTGTGAGGAGGGCCCTGGTTGTGCCGTGATTGCTCAGTTCTTTGGCAGTGCCCCGCCCATGTGGCTGGAGAAGAAAGAGCTCTGAAACTTCTCTCAAGAATCGCTCCCTGTTTCTTTGCACGGGCCTCGCTGTCTATGGATGTTTCAGGAGACCCCACCGAAACACGGAAGGACTCTCAAATTATCCCAGCTTTCTCTGCACAGCGAGAGCTTTTAATATTTAGCATTGCTATCCTTTTCCTGTGTGTTTGTTAAAAAAATAGTTTTTATCTCTTTCACTTTCTTCCCAGGAAAGTTCTTTTTTCCAAAAACCTGGTGGGGGAGGGCTGGGTGTAACCTGCCTTCTATCAGAGGATATTTTCCTCCAAATTTGTCCAAACCGGCACAGCCTGTCCTTTCCTGGGTCTCTGTTGCAGATGGAAGCTGCTGGTGCCATTCTCAGCTTGAAGCCCTCTTTTGATGCAAGCAGATGTTGCCAGGTGTGTTCAGCAGCTGTTGCTCAATGCTTATGCCAAGCTATTGTGTTCCTCATGGAACCAAGGAGCCATTGTGACACTGCAGGGGCTGATGGCATCAAGGAGGCAATTGTGACAGTACAGAACCTCCTAGAAACAAGGCTCCATTGTGACACCGTGGGGAATCATGGAATCAAGGAGCCCATTGTGACACGGCTGCATGGAACCAATGGTCCATGGTTACACTGCGGATTCAAGAAGAGCACGGTGACACCACGCAACATCATGGAACCATAGGTCCATTGTGACACAGCGCGGCCTCATGGAAACAAGGGGACCATTGTGGCAAAGCAGGGCCTAATGGAAGCATGGAGAGCATTGTGACACTAAGGAAACTCCTGGAACCAAGATGACCACTGGCACATAATGGAACCTCATGGAAGCAAGCCTCCACGATGACTTTGGAGGGCCTCGGGGACCACAGGACCCATTGTGACACAGCAGGACCTGGTGGAACCAAGGAGCCTTTGTGATACTCCACATCCACATGGAAGCCAGGGTGCACTGAGACACAGCGGGGCCTTGTGGGAACCAAAGACACCTCTGCAAAAAGCAGGCTAGCTCATAGAAGCAAGGAGTCCATTGTTACAACGTAAAAGCTATGGAACCAAGGGACCATTGTGACACTGCGGGGCCTCATGGAACCAATTGTCCATGATGACAGTGCGGATCAAAGGAGACCATGGTGACACTGCGGAACCTGATGGAACCAAGGAGCCATTGTGACACAGTGGGGCCTCATGGAATCAAGGAGACCATTGTGACCCAGGTGTTGCATGGGAAGGCAAGGAGCCATTGTGACACTTTGGGCTTCTTCCCTTGAGCTCTGCAGCTGGCTGTCCCAGCCCAGCGCACCATGTGCCACCTGCTCTCCTCAGGGCTCTGCCTGCACACAGCCCCAGGAGAAGTTTTCCTGTTTGCAAGGAAAGAATGGAAAAGCCTGAGCAGGTTTCCTAAACAACAAACCCCACTCAGGAGCCACATGCTCAGTACAGGCTGCCTGGAACGATGTCCCCTTTCTACAAGGGTCAGTGTGAGCAGGAATGAATGATCTCTGGGAGCAGAATTCTCGGAGTCTTTCCACTGAATTCTCTGTCCCTGTGTCTTGGGGTGACTTTATCGTGTGTATCCCCTATTGCTGCTCTATGCCCAGAAGTGAACTTTGTGCGTTTCTGTGCCTTTCAACTGAGCCTGAGAGGGGGGAGAGGAAAAAAACCGGACAAACTTCTCAGAGCGTTTTTTCAAGGACACACATACACACTCCTCTGCATCCTGCTTGCAGCAAGAGCAGAGGAAGCAACTTGGTTTCTTTTTAGCCAGTTTTCAGCTCCTTTTCTCTGGGGGGAGATGGAGAGTTGAACTTTGTTTTCCTGGGACTTCGGGGGGTTTTTTTCCCTTCTTCTCTTCTTGACTCTTTCAACATCAGAGCACATTGGGAGAATTTTCTCCCGAGGTGGGGGCCCTGAATGTGGGCCCATGAGCCAGCTGCAAGGAGGAGGAGAGAGACTACACCTACGGAAGTGTTGGGGTTCCTCCCCCCTGCCATGAGGTCATGGGAGAGGGGACCCTGGGGTAGAGGCATGGCCTGGGCACGGGGGTCTCCCTGCTCCCTGCTCACATGTGCCCTAACCCTGTTCAGCACTGCTTATTTTGTGTTGCCCTGTGCCAGGAGGGCCCTGGTTGTGCTGTGATTGCTCAGTTCTTGGCAGTGCCCCGCCCATGTGGCTGGAGAAGAAAGAGCTCTGAAACTTCTCTCAAGAATCGCTCCCTGTTTCTTTGCACGGGCCTCGCTGTCTATGGATGTTTCAGGAGACCCCACCGAAACACGGAAGGACTCTCAAATTATCCCAGCTTTCTCTGCACAGCGAGAGCTTTTAATATTTAGCATTGCTATCCTTTTCCTGTGTGTTTGTTAAAAAAATAGTTTTTATCTCTTTCACTTTCTTCCCAGGAAAGTTCTTTTTTCCAAAAACCTGGTGGGGGAGGGCTGGGTGTAACCTGCCTTCTATCAGAGGATATTTTCCTCCAAATTTGTCCAAACCGGCACAGCCTGTCCTTTCCTGGGTCTCTGTTGCAGATGGAAGCTGCTGGTGCCATTGTCAGCTTGAAGCCCTCTTTTGATGCAAGCAGATGTTGCCAGGTGTGTTCAGCAGCTGTTGCTCAATGCTTATGCCAAGCTATTGTGTTCCTCATGGAACCAAGGAGCCATTGTGACACTGCAGGGGCTGATGGCATCAAGGAGGCAATTGTGACAGTACAGAACCTCCTAGAAACAAGGCTCCATTGTGACACCGTGGGGAATCATGGAATCAAGGAGCCCATTGTGACATGGCTGCATGGAACCAATGGTCCATGGTTACACTGCGGATTCAAGAAGAGCACGGTGACACCACGCAACATCATGGAACCATAGGTCCATTGTGACACAGCGCGGCCTCATGGAAACAAGGGGACCATTGTGGCAAAGCAGGGCCTAATGGAAGCATGGAGAGCATTGTGACACTAAGGAAACTCCTGGAACCAAGATGACCACTGGCACATAATGGAACCTCATGGAAGCAAGCCTCCACGATCACTTTGGAGGGCCTCGGGGACCACAGGACCCATTGTGACACAGCAGGACCTGGTGGAACCAAGGAGCCTTTGTGATACTCCACATCCACATGGAAGCCAGGGTGCACTGAGACACAGCGGGGCCTTGTGGGAACCAAAGACACCTCTGCAAAAAGCAGGCTAGCTCATAGAAGCAAGGAGTCCATTGTTACAACGTAAAAGCTATGGAACCAAGGGACCATTGTGACACTGCGGGGCCTCATGGAACCAATTGTCCATGATGACAGTGCGGATCAAAGGAGACCACGGTGACACTGCGGAACCTGATGGAACCAAGGAGCCATTGTGACACAGTGGGGCCTCATGGAATCAAGGAGACCATTGTGACCCAGGTGTTGCATGTGAAGGCAAGGAGCCATTGTGACACTTTGGGCTTCTTCCCTTGAGCTCTGCAGCTGGCTGTCCCAGCCCAGCGCACCATGTGCCACCTGCTCTCCTCAGGGCTCTGCCTGCACACAGCCCCAGGAGAAGTTTTCCTGTTTGGAAGGAAAGAATGGAAAAGCCTGAGCAGGTTTCCTAAACAACAAACCCCACTCAGGAGCCACATGCTCAGTACAGGCTGCCTGGAACGATGTCCCCTTTCTACAAGGGTCAGTGTGAGCAGGAATGAATGATCTCTGGGAGCAGAATTCTCGGAGTCTTTCCACTGAATTCTCTGTCCCTGTGTCTTGGGGTGACTTTATCGTGTGTATCCCCTATTGCTGCTCTATGCTCAGAAGTGAACTTTGTGCGTTTCTGTGCCTTTCAACTGAGCCTGAGAGGGGGGAGAGGAAAAAAACCGGACAAACTTCTCAGAGCGTTTGTTCAAGGACACACATACACACTCCTCTGCATCCTGCTTGCAGCAAGAGCAGAGGAAGCAACTTGGTTTCTTTTTAGCCAGTTTTCAGCTCCTTTTCTCTGGGGGGAGATGGAGAGTTGAACTTTGTTTTCCTGGGACTTCGGGGGGTTTTTTTCCCTTCTTCTCTTCTTGACTCTTTCAACATCAGAGCACATTGGGAGAATTTTCTCCCGAGGTGGGGGCCCTGAATGTGGGCCCATGAGCCAGCTGCAAGGAGGAGGAGAGAGACTACACCTACGGAAGTGTTGGGGTTCCTCCCCCCTGCCATGAGGTCATGGGAGAGGGGACCCTGGGGTAGAGGCATGGCCTGGGCACGGGGGTCTCCCTGCTCCCTGCTCACATGTGCCCTAATCCTGTTCAGCACTGCTTATTTTGTGTTGCCCTGTGTGAGGAGGGCCCTGGTTGTGCCGTGATTGCTCAGTTCTTTGGCAGTGCCCCGCCCATGTGGCTGGAGAAGAAAGAGCTCTGAAACTTCTCTCAAGAATCGCTCCCTGTTTCTTTGCACGGGCCTCGCTGTCTATGGATGTTTCAGGAGACCCCACCGAAACACGGAAGGACTCTCAAATTATCCCAGCTTTCTCTGCACAGCGAGAGCTTTTAATATTTAGCATTGCTATCCTTTTCCTGTGTGTTTGTTAAAAAAATAGTTTTTATCTCTTTCACTTTCTTCCCAGGAAAGTTCTTTTTTCCAAAAACCTGGTGGGGGAGGGCTGGGTGTAACCTGCCTTCTATCAGAGGATATTTTCCTCCAAATTTGTCCAAACCGGCACAGCCTGTCCTTTCCTGGGTCTCTGTTGCAGATGGAAGCTGCTGGTGCCATTGTCAGCTTGAAGCCCTCTTTTGATGCAAGCAGATGTTGCCAGGTGTGTTCAGCAGCTGTTGCTCAATGCTTATGCCAAGCTATTGTGTTCCTCATGGAACCAAGGAGCCATTGTGACACTGCAGGGGCTGATGGCATCAAGGAGGCAATTGTGACAGTACAGAACCTCCTAGAAACAAGGCTCCATTGTGACACCGTGGGGAATCATGGAATCAAGGAGCCCATTGTGACACGGCTGCATGGAACCAATGGTCCATGGTTACACGGCGGATTCAAGAAGAGCACGGTGACACCACGCAACATCATGGAACCATAGGTCCATTGTGACACAGCGGGGCCTCATGGAAACAAGGGGACCATTGTGGCAAAGCAGGGCCTAATGGAAGCATGGAGAGCATTGTGACACTAAGGAAACTCCTGGAACCAAGATGACCACTGGCACATAATGGAACCTCATGGAAGCAAGCCTCCACAATGACTTTGGAGGGCCTCGGGGACCACAGGACCCATTGTGACACAGCAGGACCTGGTGGAACCAAGGAGCCTTTGTGATACTCCACATCCACATGGAAGCCAGGGTGCACTGAGACACAGCGGGGCCTTGTGGGAACCAAAGACACCTCTGCAAAAAGCAGGCTAGCTCATAGAAGCAAGGAGTCCATTGTTACAACGTAAAAGCTATGGAACCAAGGGACCATTGTGACACTGCGGGGCCTCATGGAACCAATTGTCCATGATGACAGTGCGGATCAAAGGAGACCATGGTGACACTGCGGAACCTGATGGAACCAAGGAGCCATTGTGACACAGTGGGGCCTCATGGAATCAAGGAGACCATTGTGACCCAGGTGTTGCATGGGAAGGCAAGGAGCCATTGTGACACTTTGGGCTTCTTCCCTTGAGCTCTGCAGCTGGCTGTCCCAGCCCAGCGCACCATGTGCCACCTGCTCTCCTCAGGGCTCTGCCTGCACACAGCCCCAGGAGAAGTTTTCCTGTTTGCAAGGAAAGAATGGAAAAGCCTGAGCAGGTTTCCTAAACAACAAACCCCACTCAGGAGCCACATGCTCAGTACAGGCTGCCTGGAACGATGTCCCCTTTCTACAAGGGTCAGTGTGAGCAGGAATGAATGATCTCTGGGAGCAGAATTCTCGGAGTCTTTCCACTGAATTCTCTGTCCCTGTGTCTTGGGGTGACTTTATCGTGTGTATCCCCTATTGCTGCTCTATGCCCAGAAGTGAACTTTGTGCGTTTCTGTGCCTTTCAACTGAGCCTGAGAGGGGGGAGAGGAAAAAAACCGGACAAACTTCTCAGAGCGTTTGTTCAAGGACACACATACACACTCCTCTGCATCCTGCTTGCAGCAAGAGCAGAGGAAGCAACTTGGTTTCTTTTTAGCCAGTTTTCAGCTCCTTTTCTCTGGGGGGAGATGGAGAGTTGAACTTTGTTTTCCTGGGACTTCGGGGGGTTTTTTTCCCTTCTTCTCTTCTTGACTCTTTCAACATGAGAGCACATTGGGAGAATTTTCTCCCGAGGTGGGGGCCCTGAATGTGGGCCCATGAGCCAGCTGCAAGGAGGAGGAGAGAGACTACACCTACGGAAGTGTTGGGGTTCCTCCCCCCTGGCATGAGGTCATGGGAGAGGGGACCCTGGGGTAGAGGCATGGCCTGGGCACGGGGGTCTCCCTGCTCCCTGCTCACATGTGCCCTAACCCTGTTCAGCACTGCTTATTTTGTGTTGCCTTGTGCGAGGAGGTCCCTGGTTGTGCTGTGATTGCTCAGTTCTTTGGCAGTGCCCCGCCCATGTGGCTGGAGAAGAAAGAGCTCTGAAACTTCTCTCAAGAATCGCTCCCTGTTTCTTTGCACGGGCCTCGCTGTCTATGGATGTTTCAGGAGACCCCACCGAAACACAGAAGGACTCTCAAATTATCCCAGCTTTCTCTGCACAGCGAGAGCTTTTAATATTTAGCATTGTTATCCTTTTCCTGTGTGTTTGTTAAAAAAATAGTTTTTATCTCTTTCACTTTCTTCCCAGGAAAGTTCTTTTTTCCAAAAACCTGGTGGGGGAGGGCTGGGTGTAACCTGCCTTCTATCAGAGGATATTTTCCTCCACATTTGTCCAAACCGGCACAGCCTGTCCTTTCCTGGGTCTCTGTTGCAGATGGAAGCTGCTGGTGCCATTGTCAGCTTGAAGCCCTCTTTTGATGCAAGCAGATGTTGCCAGGTGTGTTCAGCAGCTGTTGCTCAATGCTTATGCCAAGCTATTGTGTTCCTCATGGAACCAAGGAGCCATTGTGACACTGCAGGGGCTGATGGCATCAAGGAGGCAATTGTGACAGTACAGAACCTCCTAGAAACAAGGCTCCATTGTGACACCGTGGGGAATCATGGAATCAAGGAGCCCATTGTGACACGGCTGCATGGAACCAATGGTCCATGGTTACACTGCGGATTCAAGAAGAGCACGGTGACACCACGCAACATCATGGAACCATAGGTCCATTGTGACACAGCGCGGCCTCATGGAAACAAGGGGACCATTGTGGCAAAGCAGGGCCTAATGGAAGCATGGAGAGCATTGTGACACTAAGGAAACTCCTGGAACCAAGATGACCACTGGCACATAATGGAACCTCATGGAAGCAAGCCTCCACGATGACTTTGGAGGGCCTCGGGGACCACAGGACCCATTGTGACACAGCAGGACCTGGTGGAACCAAGGAGCCTTTGTGATACTCCACATCCACATGGAAGCCAGGGTGCACTGAGACACAGCGGGGCCTTGTGGGAACCAAAGACACCTCTGCAAAAAGCAGGCTAGCTCATAGAAGCAAGGAGTCCATTGTTACAACGTAAAAGCTATGGAACCAAGGGACCATTGTGACACTGCGGGGCCTCATGGAACCAATTGTCCATGATGACAGTGCGGATCAAAGGAGACCACGGTGACACTGCGGAACCTGATGGAACCAAGGAGCCATTGTGACACAGTGGGGCCTCATGGAATCAAGGAGACCATTGTGACCCAGGTGTTGCATGTGAAGGCAAGGAGCCATTGTGACACTTTGGGCTTCTTCCCTTGAGCTCTGCAGCTGGCTGTCCCAGCCCAGCGCACCATGTGCCACCTGCTCTCCTCAGGGCTCTGCCTGCACACAGCCCCAGGAGAAGTTTTCCTGTTTGCAAGGAAAGAATGGAAAAGCCTGAGCAGGTTTCCTAAACAACAAACCCCACTCAGGAGCCACATGCTCAGTACAGGCTGCCTGGAACGATGTCCCCTTTCTACAAGGGTCAGTGTGAGCAGGAATGAATGATCTCTGGGAGCAGAATTCTCGGAGTCTTTCCACTGAATTCTCTGTCCCTGTGTCTTGGGGTGACTTTATCATGTGTATCCCCTATCACTGCTCTATGCTCAGAAGTGAACTTTGTGCGTTTCTGTGCCTTTCAACTGAGCCTGAGAGGGGGGAGAGGAAAAAAACCGGACAAACTTCTCAGAGCGTTTTTTCAAGGACACACATACACACTCCTCTGCATCCTGCTTGCAGCAAGAGCAGAGGAAGCAACTTGGTTTCTTTTTTGCCAGTTTTCAGCTCCTTTTCTCTGGGGGGAGATGGAGAGTTGAACTTTGTTTTCCTGGGACTTCGGGGGGTTTTTTTCCCTTCTTCTCTTCTTGACTCTTTCAACATCAGAGCACATTGGGAGAATTTTCTCCCGAGGTGGGGGCCCTGAATGTGGGCCCATGAGCCAGCTGCAAGGAGGAGGAGAGAGACTACACCTACGGAAGTGTTGGGGTTCCTCCCCCCTGCCATGAGGTCATGGGAGAGGGGACCCTGGGGTAGAGGCATGGCCTGGGCACGGGGGTCTCCCTGCTCCCTGCTCACATGTGCCCTAATCCTGTTCAGCACTGCTTATTTTGTGTTGCCCTGTGTGAGGAGGGCCCTGGTTGTGCCGTGATTGCTCAGTTCTTTGGCAGTGCCCCGCCCATGTGGCTGGAGAAGAAAGAGCTCTGAAACTTCTCTCAAGAATCGCTCCCTGTTTCTTTGCACGGGCCTCGCTGTCTATGGATGTTTCAGGAGACCCCACCGAAACACGGAAGGACTCTCAAATTATCCCAGCTTTCTCTGCACAGCGAGAGCTTTTAATATTTAGCATTGCTATCCTTTTCCTGTGTGTTTGTTAAAAAAATAGTTTTTATCTCTTTCACTTTCTTCCCAGGAAAGTTCTTTTTTCCAAAAACCTGGTGGGGGAGGGCTGGGTGTAACCTGCCTTCTATCAGAGGATATTTTCCTCCAAATTTGTCCAAACCGGCACAGCCTGTCCTTTCCTGGGTCTCTGTTGCAGATGGAAGCTGCTGGTGCCATTCTCAGCTTGAAGCCCTCTTTTGATGCAAGCAGATGTTGCCAGGTGTGTTCAGCAGCTGTTGCTCAATGCTTATGCCAAGCTATTGTGTTCCTCATGGAACCAAGGAGCCATTGTGACACTGCAGGGGCTGATGGCATCAAGGAGGCAATTGTGACAGTACAGAACCTCCTAGAAACAAGGCTCCATTGTGACACCGTGGGGAATCATGGAATCAAGGAGCCCATTGTGACACGGCTGCATGGAACCAATGGTCCATGGTTACACTGCGGATTCAAGAAGAGCACGGTGACACCACGCAACATCATGGAACCATAGGTCCATTGTGACACAGCGCGGCCTCATGGAAACAAGGGGACCATTGTGGCAAAGCAGGGCCTAATGGAAGCATGGAGAGCATTGTGACACTAAGGAAACTCCTGGAACCAAGATGACCACTGGCACATAATGGAACCTCATGGAAGCAAGCCTCCACGATGACTTTGGAGGGCCTCGGGGACCACAGGACCCATTGTGACACAGCAGGACCTGGTGGAACCAAGGAGCCTTTGTGATACTCCACATCCACATGGAAGCCAGGGTGCACTGAGACACAGCGGGGCCTTGTGGGAACCAAAGACACCTCTGCAAAAAGCAGGCTAGCTCATAGAAGCAAGGAGTCCATTGTTACAACGTAAAAGCTATGGAAGCAAGGGACCATTGTGACACTGCGGGGCCTCATGGAACCAATTGTCCATGATGACAGTGCGGATCAAAGGAGACCACGGTGACACTGCGGAACCTGATGGAACCAAGGAGCCATTGTGACACAGTGGGGCCTCATGGAATCAAGGAGACCATTGTGACCCAGGTGTTGCATGTGAAGGCAAGGAGCCATTGTGACACTTTGGGCTTCTTCCCTTGAGCTCTGCAGCTGGCTGTCCCAGCCCAGCGCACCATGTGCCACCTGCTCTCCTCAGGGCTCTGCCTGCACACAGCCCCAGGAGAAGTTTTCCTGTTTGCAAGGAAAGAATGGAAAAGCCTGAGCAGGTTTCCTAAACAACAAACCCCACTCAGGAGCCACATGCTCAGTACAGGCTGCCTGGAACGATGTCCCCTTTCTACAAGGGTCAGTGTGAGCAGGAATGAATGATCTCTGGGAGCAGAATTCTCGGAGTCTTTCCACTGAATTCTCTGTCCCTGTGTCTTGGGGTGACTTTATCATGTGTATCCCCTATCACTGCTCTATGCTCAGAAGTGAACTTTGTGCGTTTCTGTGCCTTTCAACTGAGCCTGAGAGGGGGGAGAGGAAAAAAACCGGACAAACTTCTCAGAGCGTTTGTTCAAGGACACACATACACACTCCTCTGCATCCTGCTTGCAGCAAGAGCAGAGGAAGCAACTTGGTTTCTTTTTTGCCAGTTTTCAGCTCCTTTTCTCTGGGGGGAGATGGAGAGTTGAACTTTGTTTTCCTGGGACTTCGGGGGGTTTTTTTCCCTTCTTCTCTTCTTGACTCTTTCAACATGAGAGCACATTGGGAGAATTTTCTCCCGAGGTGGGGGCCCTGAATGTGGGCCCATGAGCCAGCTGCAAGGAGGAGGAGAGAGACTACACCTATGGAAGTGTTGGGGTTCCTCCCCCCTGCCATGAGGTCATGGGAGAGGGGACCCTGGGGTAGAGGCATGGCCTGGGCACGGGGGTCTCCCTGCTCCCTGCTCACATGTGCCCTAATCCTGTTCAGCACTGCTTATTTTGTGTTGCCCTGTGTGAGGAGGGCCCTGGTTGTGCCGTGATTGCTCAGTTCTTTGGCAGTGCCCCGCCCATGTGGCTGGAGAAGAAAGAGCTCTGAAACTTCTCTCAAGAATCGCTCCCTGTTTCTTTGCACGGGCCTCGCTGTCTATGGATGTTTCAGGAGACCCCACCGAAACACAGAAGGACTCTCAAATTATCCCAGCTTTCTCTGCACAGCGAGAGCTTTTAATATTTAGCATTGTTATCCTTTTCCTGTGTGTTTGTTAAAAAAATAGTTTTTATCTCTTTCACTTTCTTCCCAGGAAAGTTCTTTTTTCCAAAAACCTGGTGGGGGAGGGCTGGGTGTAACCTGCCTTCTATCAGAGGATATTTTCCTCCACATTTGTCCAAACCGGCACAGCCTGTCCTTTCCTGGGTCTCTGTTGCAGATGGAAGCTGCTGGTGCCATTCTCAGCTTGAAGCCCTCTTTTGATGCAAGCAGATGTTGCCAGGTGTGTTCAGCAGCTGTTGCTCAATGCTTATGCCAAGCTATTGTGTTCCTCATGGAACCAAGGAGCCATTGTGACACTGCAGGGGCTGATGGCATCAAGGAGGCAATTGTGACAGTACAGAACCTCCTAGAAACAAGGCTCCATTGTGACACCGTGGGGAATCATGGAATCAAGGAGCCCATTGTGACACGGCTGCATGGAACCAATGGTCCATGGTTACACTGCGGATTCAAGAAGAGCACGGTGACACCACGCAACATCATGGAACCATAGGTCCATTGTGACACAGCGCGGCCTCATGGAAACAAGGGGACCATTGTGGCAAAGCAGGGCCTAATGGAAGCATGGAGAGCATTGTGACACTAAGGAAACTCCTGGAACCAAGATGACCACTGGCACATAATGGAACCTCATGGAAGCAAGCCTCCACGATGACTTTGGAGGGCCTCAGGGACCACAGGACCCATTGTGACACAGCAGGACCTGGTGGAACCAAGGAGCCTTTGTGATACTCCACATCCACATGGAAGCCAGGGTGCACTGAGACACAGCGGGGCCTTGTGGGAACCAAAGACACCTCTGCAAAAAGCAGGCTAGCTCATAGAAGCAAGGAGTCCATTGTTACAACGTAAAAGCTATGGAAGCAAGGGACCATTGTGACACTGCGGGGCCTCATGGAACCAATTGTCCATGATGACAGTGCGGATCAAAGGAGACCACGGTGACACTGCGGAACCTGATGGAACCAAGGAGCCATTGTGACACAGTGGGGCCTCATGGAATCAAGGAGACCATTGTGACCCAGGTGTTGCATGTGAAGGCAAGGAGCCATTGTGACACTTTGGGCTTCTTCCCTTGAGCTCTGCAGCTGGCTGTCCCAGCCCAGCGCACCATGTGCCACCTGCTCTCCTCAGGGCTCTGCCTGCACACAGCCCCAGGAGAAGTTTTCCTGTTTGCAAGGAAAGAATGGAAAAGCCTGAGCAGGTTTCCTAAACAACAAACCCCACTCAGGAGCCACATGCTCAGTACAGGCTGCCTGGAACGATGTCCCCTTTCTACAAGGGTCAGTGTGAGCAGGAATGAATGATCTCTGGGAGCAGAATTCTCGGAGTCTTTCCACTGAATTCTCTGTCCCTGTGTCTTGGGGTGACTTTATCATGTGTATCCCCTATCACTGCTCTATGCTCAGAAGTGAACTTTGTGCGTTTCTGTGCCTTTCAACTGAGCCTGAGAGGGGGGAGAGGAAAAAAACCGGACAAACTTCTCAGAGCGTTTGTTCAAGGACACACATACACACTCCTCTGCATCCTGCTTGCAGCAAGAGCAGAGGAAGCAACTTGGTTTCTTTTTTGCCAGTTTTCAGCTCCTTTTCTCTGGGGGGAGATGGAGAGTTGAACTTTGTTTTCCTGGGACTTCGGGGGGTTTTTTTCCCTTCTTCTCTTCTTGACTCTTTCAACATCAGAGCACATTGGGAGAATTTTCTCCCGAGGTGGGGGCCCTGAATGTGGGCCCATGAGCCAGCTGCAAGGAGGAGGAGAGAGACTACACCTACGGAAGTGTTGGGGTTCCTCCCCCCTGCCATGAGGTCATGGGAGAGGGGACCCTGGGGTAGAGGCATGGCCTGGGCACGGGGGTCTCCCTGCTCCCTGCTCACATGTGCCCTAATCCTGTTCAGCACTGCTTATTTTGTGTTGCCCTGTGTGAGGAGGGCCCTGGTTGTGCCGTGATTGCTCAGTTCTTTGGCAGTGCCCCGCCCATGTGGCTGGAGAAGAAAGAGCTCTGAAACTTCTCTCAAGAATCGCTCCCTGTTTCTTTGCACGGGCCTCGCTGTCTATGGATGTTTCAGGAGACCCCACCGAAACACGGAAGGACTCTCAAATTATCCCAGCTTTCTCTGCACAGCGAGAGCTTTTAATATTTAGCATTGCTATCCTTTTCCTGTGTGTTTGTTAAAAAAATAGTTTTTATCTCTTTCACTTTCTTCCCAGGAAAGTTCTTTTTTCCAAAAACCTGGTGGGGGAGGGCTGGGTGTAACCTGCCTTCTATCAGAGGATATTTTCCTCCAAATTTGTCCAAACCGGCACAGCCTGTCCTTTCCTGGGTCTCTGTTGCAGATGGAAGCTGCTGGTGCCATTGTCAGCTTGAAGCCCTCTTTTGATGCAAGCAGATGTTGCCAGGTGTGTTCAGCAGCTGTTGCTCAATGCTTATGCCAAGCTATTGTGTTCCTCATGGAACCAAGGAGCCATTGTGACACTGCAGGGGCTGATGGCATCAAGGAGGCAATTGTGACAGTACAGAACCTCCTAGAAACAAGGCTCCATTGTGACACCGTGGGGAATCATGGAATCAAGGAGCCCATTGTGACACGGCTGCATGGAACCAATGGTCCATGGTTACACGGCGGATTCAAGAAGAGCACGGTGACACCACGCAACATCATGGAACCATAGGTCCATTGTGACACAGCGGGGCCTCATGGAAACAAGGGGACCATTGTGGCAAAGCAGGGCCTAATGGAAGCATGGAGAGCATTGTGACACTAAGGAAACTCCTGGAACCAAGATGACCACTGGCACATAATGGAACCTCATGGAAGCAAGCCTCCACAATGACTTTGGAGGGCCTCGGGGACCACAGGACCCATTGTGACACAGCAGGACCTGGTGGAACCAAGGAGCCTTTGTGATACTCCACATCCACATGGAAGCCAGGGTGCACTGAGACACAGCGGGGCCTTGTGGGAACCAAAGACACCTCTGCAAAAAGCAGGCTAGCTCATAGAAGCAAGGAGTCCATTGTTACAACGTAAAAGCTATGGAACCAAGGGACCATTGTGACACTGCGGGGCCTCATGGAACCAATTGTCCATGATGACAGTGCGGATCAAAGGAGACCATGGTGACACTGCGGAACCTGATGGAACCAAGGAGCCATTGTGACACAGTGGGGCCTCATGGAATCAAGGAGACCATTGTGACCCAGGTGTTGCATGGGAAGGCAAGGAGCCATTGTGACACTTTGGGCTTCTTCCCTTGAGCTCTGCAGCTGGCTGTCCCAGCCCAGCGCACCATGTGCCACCTGCTCTCCTCAGGGCTCTGCCTGCACACAGCCCCAGGAGAAGTTTTCCTGTTTGCAAGGAAAGAATGGAAAAGCCTGAGCAGGTTTCCTAAACAACAAACCCCACTCAGGAGCCACATGCTCAGTACAGGCTGCCTGGAACGATGTCCCCTTTCTACAAGGGTCAGTGTGAGCAGGAATGAATGATCTCTGGGAGCAGAATTCTCGGAGTCTTTCCACTGAATTCTCTGTCCCTGTGTCTTGGGGTGACTTTATCGTGTGTATCCCCTATTGCTGCTCTATGCCCAGAAGTGAACTTTGTGCGTTTCTGTGCCTTTCAACTGAGCCTGAGAGGGGGGAGAGGAAAAAAACCGGACAAACTTCTCAGAGCGTTTGTTCAAGGACACACATACACACTCCTCTGCATCCTGCTTGCAGCAAGAGCAGAGGAAGCAACTTGGTTTCTTTTTAGCCAGTTTTCAGCTCCTTTTCTCTGGGGGGAGATGGAGAGTTGAACTTTGTTTTCCTGGGACTTCGGGGGGTTTTTTTCCCTTCTTCTCTTCTTGACTCTTTCAACATCAGAGCACATTGGGAGAATTTTCTCCCGAGGTGGGGGCCCTGAATGTGGGCCCATGAGCCAGCTGCAAGGAGGAGGAGAGAGACTACACCTACGGAAGTGTTGGGGTTCCTCCCCCCTGCCATGAGGTCATGGGAGAGGGGACCCTGGGGTAGAGGCATGGCCTGGGCACGGGGGTCTCCCTGCTCCCTGCTCACATGTGCCCTAACCCTGTTCAGCACTGCTTATTTTGTGTTGCCTTGTGCGAGGAGGGCCCTGGTTGTGCTGTGATTGCTCAGTTCTTTGGCAGTGCCCCGCCCATGTGGCTGGAGAAGAAAGAGCTCTGAAACTTCTCTCAAGAATCGCTCCCTGTTTCTTTGCACGGGCCTCGCTGTCTATGGATGTTTCAGGAGACCCCACCGAAACACAGAAGGACTCTCAAATTATCCCAGCTTTCTCTGCACAGCGAGAGCTTTTAATATTTAGCATTGTTATCCTTTTCCTGTGTGTTTGTTAAAAAAATAGTTTTTATCTCTTTCACTTTCTTCCCAGGAAAGTTCTTTTTTCCAAAAACCTGGTGGGGGAGGGCTGGGTGTAACCTGCCTTCTATCAGAGGATATTTTCCTCCAAATTTGTCCAAACCGGCACAGCCTGTCCTTTCCTGGGTCTCTGTTGCAGATGGAAGCTGCTGGTGCCATTGTCAGCTTGAAGCCCTCTTTTGATGCAAGCAGATGTTGCCAGGTGTGTTCAGCAGCTGTTGCTCAATGCTTATGCCAAGCTATTGTGTTCCTCATGGAACCAAGGAGCCATTGTGACACTGCAGGGGCTGATGGCATCAAGGAGGCAATTGTGACAGTACAGAACCTCCTAGAAACAAGGCTCCATTGTGACACCGTGGGGAATCATGGAATCAAGGAGCCCATTGTGACACGGCTGCATGGAACCAATGGTCCATGGTTACACTGCGGATTCAAGAAGAGCACGGTGACACCACGCAACATCATGGAACCATAGGTCCATTGTGACACAGCGCGGCCTCATGGAAACAAGGGGACCATTGTGGCAAAGCAGGGCCTAATGGAAGCATGGAGAGCATTGTGACACTAAGGAAACTCCTGGAACCAAGATGACCACTGGCACATAATGGAACCTCATGGAAGCAAGCCTCCACGATGACTTTGGAGGGCCTCGGGGACCACAGGACCCATTGTGACACAGCAGGACCTGGTGGAACCAAGGAGCCTTTGTGATACTCCACATCCACATGGAAGCCAGGGTGCACTGAGACACAGCGGGGCCTTGTGGGAACCAAAGACACCTCTGCAAAAAGCAGGCTAGCTCATAGAAGCAAGGAGTCCATTGTTACAACGTAAAAGCTATGGAAGCAAGGGACCATTGTGACACTGCGGGGCCTCATGGAACCAATTGTCCATGATGACAGTGCGGATCAAAGGAGACCACGGTGACACTGCGGAACCTGATGGAACCAAGGAGCCATTGTGACACAGTGGGGCCTCATGGAATCAAGGAGACCATTGTGACCCAGGTGTTGCATGTGAAGGCAAGGAGCCATTGTGACACTTTGGGCTTCTTCCCTTGAGCTCTGCAGCTGGCTGTCCCAGCCCAGCGCACCATGTGCCACCTGCTCTCCTCAGGGCTCTGCCTGCACACAGCCCCAGGAGAAGTTTTCCTGTTTGCAAGGAAAGAATGGAAAAGCCTGAGCAGGTTTCCTAAACAACAAACCCCACTCAGGAGCCACATGCTCAGTACAGGCTGCCTGGAACGATGTCCCCTTTCTACAAGGGTCAGTGTGAGCAGGAATGAATGATCTCTGGGAGCAGAATTCTCGGAGTCTTTCCACTGAATTCTCTGTCCCTGTGTCTTGGGGTGACTTTATCATGTGTATCCCCTATCACTGCTCTATGCTCAGAAGTGAACTTTGTGCGTTTCTGTGCCTTTCAACTGAGCCTGAGAGGGGGGAGAGGAAAAAAACCGGACAAACTTCTCAGAGCGTTTGTTCAAGGACACACATACACACTCCTCTGCATCCTGCTTGCAGCAAGAGCAGAGGAAGCAACTTGGTTTCTTTTTTGCCAGTTTTCAGCTCCTTTTCTCTGGGGGGAGATGGAGAGTTGAACTTTGTTTTCCTGGGACTTCGGGGGGTTTTTTTCCCTTCTTCTCTTCTTGACTCTTTCAACATCAGAGCACATTGGGAGAATTTTCTCCCGAGGTGGGGGCCCTGAATGTGGGCCCATGAGCCAGCTGCAAGGAGGAGGAGAGAGACTACACCTACGGAAGTGTTGGGGTTCCTCCCCCCTGCCATGAGGTCATGGGAGAGGGGACCCTGGGGTAGAGGCATGGCCTGGGCACGGGGGTCTCCCTGCTCCCTGCTCACATGTGCCCTAATCCTGTTCAGCACTGCTTATTTTGTGTTGCCCTGTGTGAGGAGGGCCCTGGTTGTGCCGTGATTGCTCAGTTCTTTGGCAGTGCCCCGCCCATGTGGCTGGAGAAGAAAGAGCTCTGAAACTTCTCTCAAGAATCGCTCCCTGTTTCTTTGCACGGGCCTCGCTGTCTATGGATGTTTCAGGAGACCCCACCGAAACACGGAAGGACTCTCAAATTATCCCAGCTTTCTCTGCACAGCGAGAGCTTTTAATATTTAGCATTGCTATCCTTTTCCTGTGTGTTTGTTAAAAAAATAGTTTTTATCTCTTTCACTTTCTTCCCAGGAAAGTTCTTTTTTCCAAAAACCTGGTGGGGGAGGGCTGGGTGTAACCTGCCTTCTATCAGAGGATATTTTCCTCCAAATTTGTCCAAACCGGCACAGCCTGTCCTTTCCTGGGTCTCTGTTGCAGATGGAAGCTGCTGGTGCCATTGTCAGCTTGAAGCCCTCTTTTGATGCAAGCAGATGTTGCCAGGTGTGTTCAGCAGCTGTTGCTCAATGCTTATGCCAAGCTATTGTGTTCCTCATGGAACCAAGGAGCCATTGTGACACTGCAGGGGCTGATGGCATCAAGGAGGCAATTGTGACAGTACAGAACCTCCTAGAAACAAGGCTCCATTGTGACACCGTGGGGAATCATGGAATCAAGGAGCCCATTGTGACACGGCTGCATGGAACCAATGGTCCATGGTTACACGGCGGATTCAAGAAGAGCACGGTGACACCACGCAACATCATGGAACCATAGGTCCATTGTGACACAGCGGGGCCTCATGGAAACAAGGGGACCATTGTGGCAAAGCAGGGCCTAATGGAAGCATGGAGAGCATTGTGACACTAAGGAAACTCCTGGAACCAAGATGACCACTGGCACATAATGGAACCTCATGGAAGCAAGCCTCCACAATGACTTTGGAGGGCCTCGGGGACCACAGGACCCATTGTGACACAGCAGGACCTGGTGGAACCAAGGAGCCTTTGTGATACTCCACATCCACATGGAAGCCAGGGTGCACTGAGACACAGCGGGGCCTTGTGGGAACCAAAGACACCTCTGCAAAAAGCAGGCTAGCTCATAGAAGCAAGGAGTCCATTGTTACAACGTAAAAGCTATGGAACCAAGGGACCATTGTGACACTGCGGGGCCTCATGGAACCAATTGTCCATGATGACAGTGCGGATCAAAGGAGACCATGGTGACACTGCGGAACCTGATGGAACCAAGGAGCCATTGTGACACAGTGGGGCCTCATGGAATCAAGGAGACCATTGTGACCCAGGTGTTGCATGGGAAGGCAAGGAGCCATTGTGACACTTTGGGCTTCTTCCCTTGAGCTCTGCAGCTGGCTGTCCCAGCCCAGCGCACCATGTGCCACCTGCTCTCCTCAGGGCTCTGCCTGCACACAGCCCCAGGAGAAGTTTTCCTGTTTGCAAGGAAAGAATGGAAAAGCCTGAGCAGGTTTCCTAAACAACAAACCCCACTCAGGAGCCACATGCTCAGTACAGGCTGCCTGGAACGATGTCCCCTTTCTACAAGGGTCAGTGTGAGCAGGAATGAATGATCTCTGGGAGCAGAATTCTCGGAGTCTTTCCACTGAATTCTCTGTCCCTGTGTCTTGGGGTGACTTTATCGTGTGTATCCCCTATTGCTGCTCTATGCCCAGAAGTGAACTTTGTGCGTTTCTGTGCCTTTCAACTGAGCCTGAGAGGGGGGAGAGGAAAAAAACCGGACAAACTTCTCAGAGCGTTTGTTCAAGGACACACATACACACTCCTCTGCATCCTGCTTGCAGCAAGAGCAGAGGAAGCAACTTGGTTTCTTTTTAGCCAGTTTTCAGCTCCTTTTCTCTGGGGGGAGATGGAGAGTTGAACTTTGTTTTCCTGGGACTTCGGGGGGTTTTTTTCCCTTCTTCTCTTCTTGACTCTTTCAACATCAGAGCACATTGGGAGAATTTTCTCCCGAGGTGGGGGCCCTGAATGTGGGCCCATGAGCCAGCTGCAAGGAGGAGGAGAGAGACTACACCTACGGAAGTGTTGGGGTTCCTCCCCCCTGGCATGAGGTCATGGGAGAGGGGACCCTGGGGTAGAGGCATGGCCTGGGCACGGGGGTCTCCCTGCTCCCTGCTCACATGTGCCCTAACCCTGTTCAGCACTGCTTATTTTGTGTTGCCTTGTGCGAGGAGGGCCCTGGTTGTGCTGTGATTGCTCAGTTCTTTGGCAGTGCCCCGCCCATGTGGCTGGAGAAGAAAGAGCTCTGAAACTTCTCTCAAGAATCGCTCCCTGTTTCTTTGCACGGGCCTCGCTGTCTATGGATGTTTCAGGAGACCCCACCGAAACACAGAAGGACTCTCAAATTATCCCAGCTTTCTCTGCACAGCGAGAGCTTTTAATATTTAGCATTGTTATCCTTTTCCTGTGTGTTTGTTAAAAAAATAGTTTTTATCTCTTTCACTTTCTTCCCAGGAAAGTTCTTTTTTCCAAAAACCTGGTGGGGGAGGGCTGGGTGTAACCTGCCTTCTATCAGAGGATATTTTCCTCCACATTTGTCCAAACCGGCACAGCCTGTCCTTTCCTGGGTCTCTGTTGCAGATGGAAGCTGCTGGTGCCATTCTCAGCTTGAAGCCCTCTTTTGATGCAAGCAGATGTTGCCAGGTGTGTTCAGCAGCTGTTGCTCAATGCTTATGCCAAGCTATTGTGTTCCTCATGGAACCAAGGAGCCATTGTGACACTGCAGGGGCTGATGGCATCAAGGAGGCAATTGTGACAGTACAGAACCTCCTAGAAACAAGGCTCCATTGTGACACCGTGGGGAATCATGGAATCAAGGAGCCCATTGTGACACGGCTGCATGGAACCAATGGTCCATGGTTACACTGCGGATTCAAGAAGAGCACGGTGACACCACGCAACATCATGGAACCATAGGTCCATTGTGACACAGCGCGGCCTCATGGAAACAAGGGGACCATTGTGGCAAAGCAGGGCCTAATGGAAGCATGGAGAGCATTGTGACACTAAGGAAACTCCTGGAACCAAGATGACCACTGGCACATAATGGAACCTCATGGAAGCAAGCCTCCACGATGACTTTGGAGGGCCTCGGGGACCACAGGACCCATTGTGACACAGCAGGACCTGGTGGAACCAAGGAGCCTTTGTGATACTCCACATCCACATGGAAGCCAGGGTGCACTGAGACACAGCGGGGCCTTGTGGGAACCAAAGACACCTCTGCAAAAAGCAGGCTAGCTCATAGAAGCAAGGAGTCCATTGTTACAACGTAAAAGCTATGGAAGCAAGGGACCATTGTGACACTGCGGGGCCTCATGGAACCAATTGTCCATGATGACAGTGCGGATCAAAGGAGACCACGGTGACACTGCGGAACCTGATGGAACCAAGGAGCCATTGTGACACAGTGGGGCCTCATGGAATCAAGGAGACCATTGTGACCCAGGTGTTGCATGTGAAGGCAAGGAGCCATTGTGACACTTTGGGCTTCTTCCCTTGAGCTCTGCAGCTGGCTGTCCCAGCCCAGCGCACCATGTGCCACCTGCTCTCCTCAGGGCTCTGCCTGCACACAGCCCCAGGAGAAGTTTTCCTGTTTGCAAGGAAAGAATGGAAAAGCCTGAGCAGGTTTCCTAAACAACAAACCCCACTCAGGAGCCACATGCTCAGTACAGGCTGCCTGGAACGATGTCCCCTTTCTACAAGGGTCAGTGTGAGCAGGAATGAATGATCTCTGGGAGCAGAATTCTCGGAGTCTTTCCACTGAATTCTCTGTCCCTGTGTCTTGGGGTGACTTTATCATGTGTATCCCCTATCACTGCTCTATGCTCAGAAGTGAACTTTGTGCGTTTCTGTGCCTTTCAACTGAGCCTGAGAGGGGGGAGAGGAAAAAAACCGGACAAACTTCTCAGAGCGTTTGTTCAAGGACACACATACACACTCCTCTGCATCCTGCTTGCAGCAAGAGCAGAGGAAGCAACTTGGTTTCTTTTTTGCCAGTTTTCAGCTCCTTTTCTCTGGGGGGAGATGGAGAGTTGAACTTTGTTTTCCTGGGACTTCGGGGGGTTTTTTTCCCTTCTTCTCTTCTTGACTCTTTCAACATCAGAGCACATTGGGAGAATTTTCTCCCGAGGTGGGGGCCCTGAATGTGGGCCCATGAGCCAGCTGCAAGGAGGAGGAGAGAGACTACACCTACGGAAGTGTTGGGGTTCCTCCCCCCTGCCATGAGGTCATGGGAGAGGGGACCCTGGGGTAGAGGCATGGCCTGGGCACGGGGGTCTCCCTGCTCCCTGCTCACATGTGCCCTAATCCTGTTCAGCACTGCTTATTTTGTGTTGCCCTGTGTGAGGAGGGCCCTGGTTGTGCCGTGATTGCTCAGTTCTTTGGCAGTGCCCCGCCCATGTGGCTGGAGAAGAAAGAGCTCTGAAACTTCTCTCAAGAATCGCTCCCTGTTTCTTTGCACGGGCCTCGCTGTCTATGGATGTTTCAGGAGACCCCACCGAAACACGGAAGGACTCTCAAATTATCCCAGCTTTCTCTGCACAGCGAGAGCTTTTAATATTTAGCATTGCTATCCTTTTCCTGTGTGTTTGTTAAAAAAATAGTTTTTATCTCTTTCACTTTCTTCCCAGGAAAGTTCTTTTTTCCAAAAACCTGGTGGGGGAGGGCTGGGTGTAACCTGCCTTCTATCAGAGGATATTTTCCTCCAAATTTGTCCAAACCGGCACAGCCTGTCCTTTCCTGGGTCTCTGTTGCAGATGGAAGCTGCTGGTGCCATTGTCAGCTTGAAGCCCTCTTTTGATGCAAGCAGATGTTGCCAGGTGTGTTCAGCAGCTGTTGCTCAATGCTTATGCCAAGCTATTGTGTTCCTCATGGAACCAAGGAGCCATTGTGACACTGCAGGGGCTGATGGCATCAAGGAGGCAATTGTGACAGTACAGAACCTCCTAGAAACAAGGCTCCATTGTGACACCGTGGGGAATCATGGAATCAAGGAGCCCATTGTGACACGGCTGCATGGAACCAATGGTCCATGGTTACACGGCGGATTCAAGAAGAGCACGGTGACACCACGCAACATCATGGAACCATAGGTCCATTGTGACACAGCGGGGCCTCATGGAAACAAGGGGACCATTGTGGCAAAGCAGGGCCTAATGGAAGCATGGAGAGCATTGTGACACTAAGGAAACTCCTGGAACCAAGATGACCACTGGCACATAATGGAACCTCATGGAAGCAAGCCTCCACAATGACTTTGGAGGGCCTCGGGGACCACAGGACCCATTGTGACACAGCAGGACCTGGTGGAACCAAGGAGCCTTTGTGATACTCCACATCCACATGGAAGCCAGGGTGCACTGAGACACAGCGGGGCCTTGTGGGAACCAAAGACACCTCTGCAAAAAGCAGGCTAGCTCATAGAAGCAAGGAGTCCATTGTTACAACGTAAAAGCTATGGAACCAAGGGACCATTGTGACACTGCGGGGCCTCATGGAACCAATTGTCCATGATGACAGTGCGGATCAAAGGAGACCATGGTGACACTGCGGAACCTGATGGAACCAAGGAGCCATTGTGACACAGTGGGGCCTCATGGAATCAAGGAGACCATTGTGACCCAGGTGTTGCATGGGAAGGCAAGGAGCCATTGTGACACTTTGGGCTTCTTCCCTTGAGCTCTGCAGCTGGCTGTCCCAGCCCAGCGCACCATGTGCCACCTGCTCTCCTCAGGGCTCTGCCTGCACACAGCCCCAGGAGAAGTTTTCCTGTTTGCAAGGAAAGAATGGAAAAGCCTGAGCAGGTTTCCTAAACAACAAACCCCACTCAGGAGCCACATGCTCAGTACAGGCTGCCTGGAACGATGTCCCCTTTCTACAAGGGTCAGTGTGAGCAGGAATGAATGATCTCTGGGAGCAGAATTCTCGGAGTCTTTCCACTGAATTCTCTGTCCCTGTGTCTTGGGGTGACTTTATCGTGTGTATCCCCTATTGCTGCTCTATGCCCAGAAGTGAACTTTGTGCGTTTCTGTGCCTTTCAACTGAGCCTGAGAGGGGGGAGAGGAAAAAAACCGGACAAACTTCTCAGAGCGTTTGTTCAAGGACACACATACACACTCCTCTGCATCCTGCTTGCAGCAAGAGCAGAGGAAGCAACTTGGTTTCTTTTTAGCCAGTTTTCAGCTCCTTTTCTCTGGGGGGAGATGGAGAGTTGAACTTTGTTTTCCTGGGACTTCGGGGGGTTTTTTTCCCTTCTTCTCTTCTTGACTCTTTCAACATCAGAGCACATTGGGAGAATTTTCTCCCGAGGTGGGGGCCCTGAATGTGGGCCCATGAGCCAGCTGCAAGGAGGAGGAGAGAGACTACACCTACGGAAGTGTTGGGGTTCCTCCCCCCTGCCATGAGGTCATGGGAGAGGGGACCCTGGGGTAGAGGCATGGCCTGGGCACGGGGGTCTCCCTGCTCCCTGCTCACATGTGCCCTAACCCTGTTCAGCACTGCTTATTTTGTGTTGCCTTGTGCGAGGAGGGCCCTGGTTGTGCTGTGATTGCTCAGTTCTTTGGCAGTGCCCCGCCCATGTGGCTGGAGAAGAAAGAGCTCTGAAACTTCTCTCAAGAATCGCTCCCTGTTTCTTTGCACGGGCCTCGCTGTCTATGGATGTTTCAGGAGACCCCACCGAAACACAGAAGGACTCTCAAATTATCCCAGCTTTCTCTGCACAGCGAGAGCTTTTAATATTTAGCATTGTTATCCTTTTCCTGTGTGTTTGTTAAAAAAATAGTTTTTATCTCTTTCACTTTCTTCCCAGGAAAGTTCTTTTTTCCAAAAACCTGGTGGGGGAGGGCTGGGTGTAACCTGCCTTCTATCAGAGGATATTTTCCTCCAAATTTGTCCAAACCGGCACAGCCTGTCCTTTCCTGGGTCTCTGTTGCAGATGGAAGCTGCTGGTGCCATTGTCAGCTTGAAGCCCTCTTTTGATGCAAGCAGATGTTGCCAGGTGTGTTCAGCAGCTGTTGCTCAATGCTTATGCCAAGCTATTGTGTTCCTCATGGAACCAAGGAGCCATTGTGACACTGCAGGGGCTGATGGCATCAAGGAGGCAATTGTGACAGTACAGAACCTCCTAGAAACAAGGCTCCATTGTGACACCGTGGGGAATCATGGAATCAAGGAGCCCATTGTGACACGGCTGCATGGAACCAATGGTCCATGGTTACACTGCGGATTCAAGAAGAGCACGGTGACACCACGCAACATCATGGAACCATAGGTCCATTGTGACACAGCGCGGCCTCATGGAAACAAGGGGACCATTGTGGCAAAGCAGGGCCTAATGGAAGCATGGAGAGCATTGTGACACTAAGGAAACTCCTGGAACCAAGATGACCACTGGCACATAATGGAACCTCATGGAAGCAAGCCTCCACGATGACTTTGGAGGGCCTCGGGGACCACAGGACCCATTGTGACACAGCAGGACCTGGTGGAACCAAGGAGCCTTTGTGATACTCCACATCCACATGGAAGCCAGGGTGCACTGAGACACAGCGGGGCCTTGTGGGAACCAAAGACACCTCTGCAAAAAGCAGGCTAGCTCATAGAAGCAAGGAGTCCATTGTTACAACGTAAAAGCTATGGAAGCAAGGGACCATTGTGACACTGCGGGGCCTCATGGAACCAATTGTCCATGATGACAGTGCGGATCAAAGGAGACCACGGTGACACTGCGGAACCTGATGGAACCAAGGAGCCATTGTGACACAGTGGGGCCTCATGGAATCAAGGAGACCATTGTGACCCAGGTGTTGCATGTGAAGGCAAGGAGCCATTGTGACACTTTGGGCTTCTTCCCTTGAGCTCTGCAGCTGGCTGTCCCAGCCCAGCGCACCATGTGCCACCTGCTCTCCTCAGGGCTCTGCCTGCACACAGCCCCAGGAGAAGTTTTCCTGTTTGCAAGGAAAGAATGGAAAAGCCTGAGCAGGTTTCCTAAACAACAAACCCCACTCAGGAGCCACATGCTCAGTACAGGCTGCCTGGAACGATGTCCCCTTTCTACAAGGGTCAGTGTGAGCAGGAATGAATGATCTCTGGGAGCAGAATTCTCGGAGTCTTTCCACTGAATTCTCTGTCCCTGTGTCTTGGGGTGACTTTATCATGTGTATCCCCTATCACTGCTCTATGCTCAGAAGTGAACTTTGTGCGTTTCTGTGCCTTTCAACTGAGCCTGAGAGGGGGGAGAGGAAAAAAACCGGACAAACTTCTCAGAGCGTTTGTTCAAGGACACACATACACACTCCTCTGCATCCTGCTTGCAGCAAGAGCAGAGGAAGCAACTTGGTTTCTTTTTTGCCAGTTTTCAGCTCCTTTTCTCTGGGGGGAGATGGAGAGTTGAACTTTGTTTTCCTGGGACTTCGGGGGGTTTTTTTCCCTTCTTCTCTTCTTGACTCTTTCAACATCAGAGCACATTGGGAGAATTTTCTCCCGAGGTGGGGGCCCTGAATGTGGGCCCATGAGCCAGCTGCAAGGAGGAGGAGAGAGACTACACCTACGGAAGTGTTGGGGTTCCTCCCCCCTGCCATGAGGTCATGGGAGAGGGGACCCTGGGGTAGAGGCATGGCCTGGGCACGGGGGTCTCCCTGCTCCCTGCTCACATGTGCCCTAATCCTGTTCAGCACTGCTTATTTTGTGTTGCCCTGTGTGAGGAGGGCCCTGGTTGTGCCGTGATTGCTCAGTTCTTTGGCAGTGCCCCGCCCATGTGGCTGGAGAAGAAAGAGCTCTGAAACTTCTCTCAAGAATCGCTCCCTGTTTCTTTGCACGGGCCTCGCTGTCTATGGATGTTTCAGGAGACCCCACCGAAACACGGAAGGACTCTCAAATTATCCCAGCTTTCTCTGCACAGCGAGAGCTTTTAATATTTAGCATTGCTATCCTTTTCCTGTGTGTTTGTTAAAAAAATAGTTTTTATCTCTTTCACTTTCTTCCCAGGAAAGTTCTTTTTTCCAAAAACCTGGTGGGGGAGGGCTGGGTGTAACCTGCCTTCTATCAGAGGATATTTTCCTCCAAATTTGTCCAAACCGGCACAGCCTGTCCTTTCCTGGGTCTCTGTTGCAGATGGAAGCTGCTGGTGCCATTGTCAGCTTGAAGCCCTCTTTTGATGCAAGCAGATGTTGCCAGGTGTGTTCAGCAGCTGTTGCTCAATGCTTATGCCAAGCTATTGTGTTCCTCATGGAACCAAGGAGCCATTGTGACACTGCAGGGGCTGATGGCATCAAGGAGGCAATTGTGACAGTACAGAACCTCCTAGAAACAAGGCTCCATTGTGACACCGTGGGGAATCATGGAATCAAGGAGCCCATTGTGACACGGCTGCATGGAACCAATGGTCCATGGTTACACGGCGGATTCAAGAAGAGCACGGTGACACCACGCAACATCATGGAACCATAGGTCCA
The DNA here is from genome assembly GCF_041296385.1 of Aphelocoma coerulescens. Classification (NCBI taxonomy): domain Eukaryota; kingdom Metazoa; phylum Chordata; class Aves; order Passeriformes; family Corvidae; genus Aphelocoma; species Aphelocoma coerulescens. The sequence continues at coordinate 328,605 of NW_027184024.1, read as the reverse complement.
TTGTGACACAGCGGGGCCTCATGGAAACAAGGGGACCATTGTGGCAAAGCAGGGCCTAATGGAAGCATGGAGAGCATTGTGACACTAAGGAAACTCCTGGAACCAAGATGACCACTGGCACATAATGGAACCTCATGGAAGCAAGCCTCCACAATGACTTTGGAGGGCCTCGGGGACCACAGGACCCATTGTGACACAGCAGGACCTGGTGGAACCAAGGAGCCTTTGTGATACTCCACATCCACATGGAAGCCAGGGTGCACTGAGACACAGCGGGGCCTTGTGGGAACCAAAGACACCTCTGCAAAAAGCAGGCTAGCTCATAGAAGCAAGGAGTCCATTGTTACAACGTAAAAGCTATGGAACCAAGGGACCATTGTGACACTGCGGGGCCTCATGGAACCAATTGTCCATGATGACAGTGCGGATCAAAGGAGACCATGGTGACACTGCGGAACCTGATGGAACCAAGGAGCCATTGTGACACAGTGGGGCCTCATGGAATCAAGGAGACCATTGTGACCCAGGTGTTGCATGGGAAGGCAAGGAGCCATTGTGACACTTTGGGCTTCTTCCCTTGAGCTCTGCAGCTGGCTGTCCCAGCCCAGCGCACCATGTGCCACCTGCTCTCCTCAGGGCTCTGCCTGCACACAGCCCCAGGAGAAGTTTTCCTGTTTGCAAGGAAAGAATGGAAAAGCCTGAGCAGGTTTCCTAAACAACAAACCCCACTCAGGAGCCACATGCTCAGTACAGGCTGCCTGGAACGATGTCCCCTTTCTACAAGGGTCAGTGTGAGCAGGAATGAATGATCTCTGGGAGCAGAATTCTCGGAGTCTTTCCACTGAATTCTCTGTCCCTGTGTCTTGGGGTGACTTTATCGTGTGTATCCCCTATTGCTGCTCTATGCCCAGAAGTGAACTTTGTGCGTTTCTGTGCCTTTCAACTGAGCCTGAGAGGGGGGAGAGGAAAAAAACCGGACAAACTTCTCAGAGCGTTTGTTCAAGGACACACATACACACTCCTCTGCATCCTGCTTGCAGCAAGAGCAGAGGAAGCAACTTGGTTTCTTTTTAGCCAGTTTTCAGCTCCTTTTCTCTGGGGGGAGATGGAGAGTTGAACTTTGTTTTCCTGGGACTTCGGGGGGTTTTTTTCCCTTCTTCTCTTCTTGACTCTTTCAACATCAGAGCACATTGGGAGAATTTTCTCCCGAGGTGGGGGCCCTGAATGTGGGCCCATGAGCCAGCTGCAAGGAGGAGGAGAGAGACTACACCTACGGAAGTGTTGGGGTTCCTCCCCCCTGGCATGAGGTCATGGGAGAGGGGACCCTGGGGTAGAGGCATGGCCTGGGCACGGGGGTCTCCCTGCTCCCTGCTCACATGTGCCCTAACCCTGTTCAGCACTGCTTATTTTGTGTTGCCTTGTGCGAGGAGGGCCCTGGTTGTGCTGTGATTGCTCAGTTCTTTGGCAGTGCCCCGCCCATGTGGCTGGAGAAGAAAGAGCTCTGAAACTTCTCTCAAGAATCGCTCCCTGTTTCTTTGCACGGGCCTCGCTGTCTATGGATGTTTCAGGAGACCCCACCGAAACACAGAAGGACTCTCAAATTATCCCAGCTTTCTCTGCACAGCGAGAGCTTTTAATATTTAGCATTGTTATCCTTTTCCTGTGTGTTTGTTAAAAAAATAGTTTTTATCTCTTTCACTTTCTTCCCAGGAAAGTTCTTTTTTCCAAAAACCTGGTGGGGGAGGGCTGGGTGTAACCTGCCTTCTATCAGAGGATATTTTCCTCCACATTTGTCCAAACCGGCACAGCCTGTCCTTTCCTGGGTCTCTGTTGCAGATGGAAGCTGCTGGTGCCATTCTCAGCTTGAAGCCCTCTTTTGATGCAAGCAGATGTTGCCAGGTGTGTTCAGCAGCTGTTGCTCAATGCTTATGCCAAGCTATTGTGTTCCTCATGGAACCAAGGAGCCATTGTGACACTGCAGGGGCTGATGGCATCAAGGAGGCAATTGTGACAGTACAGAACCTCCTAGAAACAAGGCTCCATTGTGACACCGTGGGGAATCATGGAATCAAGGAGCCCATTGTGACACGGCTGCATGGAACCAATGGTCCATGGTTACACTGCGGATTCAAGAAGAGCACGGTGACACCACGCAACATCATGGAACCATAGGTCCATTGTGACACAGCGCGGCCTCATGGAAACAAGGGGACCATTGTGGCAAAGCAGGGCCTAATGGAAGCATGGAGAGCATTGTGACACTAAGGAAACTCCTGGAACCAAGATGACCACTGGCACATAATGGAACCTCATGGAAGCAAGCCTCCACGATGACTTTGGAGGGCCTCGGGGACCACAGGACCCATTGTGACACAGCAGGACCTGGTGGAACCAAGGAGCCTTTGTGATACTCCACATCCACATGGAAGCCAGGGTGCACTGAGACACAGCGGGGCCTTGTGGGAACCAAAGACACCTCTGCAAAAAGCAGGCTAGCTCATAGAAGCAAGGAGTCCATTGTTACAACGTAAAAGCTATGGAAGCAAGGGACCATTGTGACACTGCGGGGCCTCATGGAACCAATTGTCCATGATGACAGTGCGGATCAAAGGAGACCACGGTGACACTGCGGAACCTGATGGAACCAAGGAGCCATTGTGACACAGTGGGGCCTCATGGAATCAAGGAGACCATTGTGACCCAGGTGTTGCATGTGAAGGCAAGGAGCCATTGTGACACTTTGGGCTTCTTCCCTTGAGCTCTGCAGCTGGCTGTCCCAGCCCAGCGCACCATGTGCCACCTGCTCTCCTCAGGGCTCTGCCTGCACACAGCCCCAGGAGAAGTTTTCCTGTTTGCAAGGAAAGAATGGAAAAGCCTGAGCAGGTTTCCTAAACAACAAACCCCACTCAGGAGCCACATGCTCAGTACAGGCTGCCTGGAACGATGTCCCCTTTCTACAAGGGTCAGTGTGAGCAGGAATGAATGATCTCTGGGAGCAGAATTCTCGGAGTCTTTCCACTGAATTCTCTGTCCCTGTGTCTTGGGGTGACTTTATCATGTGTATCCCCTATCACTGCTCTATGCTCAGAAGTGAACTTTGTGCGTTTCTGTGCCTTTCAACTGAGCCTGAGAGGGGGGAGAGGAAAAAAACCGGACAAACTTCTCAGAGCGTTTGTTCAAGGACACACATACACACTCCTCTGCATCCTGCTTGCAGCAAGAGCAGAGGAAGCAACTTGGTTTCTTTTTTGCCAGTTTTCAGCTCCTTTTCTCTGGGGGGAGATGGAGAGTTGAACTTTGTTTTCCTGGGACTTCGGGGGGTTTTTTTCCCTTCTTCTCTTCTTGACTCTTTCAACATCAGAGCACATTGGGAGAATTTTCTCCCGAGGTGGGGGCCCTGAATGTGGGCCCATGAGCCAGCTGCAAGGAGGAGGAGAGAGACTACACCTACGGAAGTGTTGGGGTTCCTCCCCCCTGCCATGAGGTCATGGGAGAGGGGACCCTGGGGTAGAGGCATGGCCTGGGCACGGGGGTCTCCCTGCTCCCTGCTCACATGTGCCCTAATCCTGTTCAGCACTGCTTATTTTGTGTTGCCCTGTGTGAGGAGGGCCCTGGTTGTGCCGTGATTGCTCAGTTCTTTGGCAGTGCCCCGCCCATGTGGCTGGAGAAGAAAGAGCTCTGAAACTTCTCTCAAGAATCGCTCCCTGTTTCTTTGCACGGGCCTCGCTGTCTATGGATGTTTCAGGAGACCCCACCGAAACACGGAAGGACTCTCAAATTATCCCAGCTTTCTCTGCACAGCGAGAGCTTTTAATATTTAGCATTGCTATCCTTTTCCTGTGTGTTTGTTAAAAAAATAGTTTTTATCTCTTTCACTTTCTTCCCAGGAAAGTTCTTTTTTCCAAAAACCTGGTGGGGGAGGGCTGGGTGTAACCTGCCTTCTATCAGAGGATATTTTCCTCCAAATTTGTCCAAACCGGCACAGCCTGTCCTTTCCTGGGTCTCTGTTGCAGATGGAAGCTGCTGGTGCCATTGTCAGCTTGAAGCCCTCTTTTGATGCAAGCAGATGTTGCCAGGTGTGTTCAGCAGCTGTTGCTCAATGCTTATGCCAAGCTATTGTGTTCCTCATGGAACCAAGGAGCCATTGTGACACTGCAGGGGCTGATGGCATCAAGGAGGCAATTGTGACAGTACAGAACCTCCTAGAAACAAGGCTCCATTGTGACACCGTGGGGAATCATGGAATCAAGGAGCCCATTGTGACACGGCTGCATGGAACCAATGGTCCATGGTTACACGGCGGATTCAAGAAGAGCACGGTGACACCACGCAACATCATGGAACCATAGGTCCATTGTGACACAGCGGGGCCTCATGGAAACAAGGGGACCATTGTGGCAAAGCAGGGCCTAATGGAAGCATGGAGAGCATTGTGACACTAAGGAAACTCCTGGAACCAAGATGACCACTGGCACATAATGGAACCTCATGGAAGCAAGCCTCCACAATGACTTTGGAGGGCCTCGGGGACCACAGGACCCATTGTGACACAGCAGGACCTGGTGGAACCAAGGAGCCTTTGTGATACTCCACATCCACATGGAAGCCAGGGTGCACTGAGACACAGCGGGGCCTTGTGGGAACCAAAGACACCTCTGCAAAAAGCAGGCTAGCTCATAGAAGCAAGGAGTCCATTGTTACAACGTAAAAGCTATGGAACCAAGGGACCATTGTGACACTGCGGGGCCTCATGGAACCAATTGTCCATGATGACAGTGCGGATCAAAGGAGACCATGGTGACACTGCGGAACCTGATGGAACCAAGGAGCCATTGTGACACAGTGGGGCCTCATGGAATCAAGGAGACCATTGTGACCCAGGTGTTGCATGGGAAGGCAAGGAGCCATTGTGACACTTTGGGCTTCTTCCCTTGAGCTCTGCAGCTGGCTGTCCCAGCCCAGCGCACCATGTGCCACCTGCTCTCCTCAGGGCTCTGCCTGCACACAGCCCCAGGAGAAGTTTTCCTGTTTGCAAGGAAAGAATGGAAAAGCCTGAGCAGGTTTCCTAAACAACAAACCCCACTCAGGAGCCACATGCTCAGTACAGGCTGCCTGGAACGATGTCCCCTTTCTACAAGGGTCAGTGTGAGCAGGAATGAATGATCTCTGGGAGCAGAATTCTCGGAGTCTTTCCACTGAATTCTCTGTCCCTGTGTCTTGGGGTGACTTTATCGTGTGTATCCCCTATTGCTGCTCTATGCCCAGAAGTGAACTTTGTGCGTTTCTGTGCCTTTCAACTGAGCCTGAGAGGGGGGAGAGGAAAAAAACCGGACAAACTTCTCAGAGCGTTTGTTCAAGGACACACATACACACTCCTCTGCATCCTGCTTGCAGCAAGAGCAGAGGAAGCAACTTGGTTTCTTTTTAGCCAGTTTTCAGCTCCTTTTCTCTGGGGGGAGATGGAGAGTTGAACTTTGTTTTCCTGGGACTTCGGGGGGTTTTTTTCCCTTCTTCTCTTCTTGACTCTTTCAACATCAGAGCACATTGGGAGAATTTTCTCCCGAGGTGGGGGCCCTGAATGTGGGCCCATGAGCCAGCTGCAAGGAGGAGGAGAGAGACTACACCTACGGAAGTGTTGGGGTTCCTCCCCCCTGCCATGAGGTCATGGGAGAGGGGACCCTGGGGTAGAGGCATGGCCTGGGCACGGGGGTCTCCCTGCTCCCTGCTCACATGTGCCCTAACCCTGTTCAGCACTGCTTATTTTGTGTTGCCTTGTGCGAGGAGGGCCCTGGTTGTGCTGTGATTGCTCAGTTCTTTGGCAGTGCCCCGCCCATGTGGCTGGAGAAGAAAGAGCTCTGAAACTTCTCTCAAGAATCGCTCCCTGTTTCTTTGCACGGGCCTCGCTGTCTATGGATGTTTCAGGAGACCCCACCGAAACACAGAAGGACTCTCAAATTATCCCAGCTTTCTCTGCACAGCGAGAGCTTTTAATATTTAGCATTGTTATCCTTTTCCTGTGTGTTTGTTAAAAAAATAGTTTTTATCTCTTTCACTTTCTTCCCAGGAAAGTTCTTTTTTCCAAAAACCTGGTGGGGGAGGGCTGGGTGTAACCTGCCTTCTATCAGAGGATATTTTCCTCCAAATTTGTCCAAACCGGCACAGCCTGTCCTTTCCTGGGTCTCTGTTGCAGATGGAAGCTGCTGGTGCCATTGTCAGCTTGAAGCCCTCTTTTGATGCAAGCAGATGTTGCCAGGTGTGTTCAGCAGCTGTTGCTCAATGCTTATGCCAAGCTATTGTGTTCCTCATGGAACCAAGGAGCCATTGTGACACTGCAGGGGCTGATGGCATCAAGGAGGCAATTGTGACAGTACAGAACCTCCTAGAAACAAGGCTCCATTGTGACACCGTGGGGAATCATGGAATCAAGGAGCCCATTGTGACACGGCTGCATGGAACCAATGGTCCATGGTTACACTGCGGATTCAAGAAGAGCACGGTGACACCACGCAACATCATGGAACCATAGGTCCATTGTGACACAGCGCGGCCTCATGGAAACAAGGGGACCATTGTGGCAAAGCAGGGCCTAATGGAAGCATGGAGAGCATTGTGACACTAAGGAAACTCCTGGAACCAAGATGACCACTGGCACATAATGGAACCTCATGGAAGCAAGCCTCCACGATGACTTTGGAGGGCCTCGGGGACCACAGGACCCATTGTGACACAGCAGGACCTGGTGGAACCAAGGAGCCTTTGTGATACTCCACATCCACATGGAAGCCAGGGTGCACTGAGACACAGCGGGGCCTTGTGGGAACCAAAGACACCTCTGCAAAAAGCAGGCTAGCTCATAGAAGCAAGGAGTCCATTGTTACAACGTAAAAGCTATGGAAGCAAGGGACCATTGTGACACTGCGGGGCCTCATGGAACCAATTGTCCATGATGACAGTGCGGATCAAAGGAGACCACGGTGACACTGCGGAACCTGATGGAACCAAGGAGCCATTGTGACACAGTGGGGCCTCATGGAATCAAGGAGACCATTGTGACCCAGGTGTTGCATGTGAAGGCAAGGAGCCATTGTGACACTTTGGGCTTCTTCCCTTGAGCTCTGCAGCTGGCTGTCCCAGCCCAGCGCACCATGTGCCACCTGCTCTCCTCAGGGCTCTGCCTGCACACAGCCCCAGGAGAAGTTTTCCTGTTTGCAAGGAAAGAATGGAAAAGCCTGAGCAGGTTTCCTAAACAACAAACCCCACTCAGGAGCCACATGCTCAGTACAGGCTGCCTGGAACGATGTCCCCTTTCTACAAGGGTCAGTGTGAGCAGGAATGAATGATCTCTGGGAGCAGAATTCTCGGAGTCTTTCCACTGAATTCTCTGTCCCTGTGTCTTGGGGTGACTTTATCATGTGTATCCCCTATCACTGCTCTATGCTCAGAAGTGAACTTTGTGCGTTTCTGTGCCTTTCAACTGAGCCTGAGAGGGGGGAGAGGAAAAAAACCGGACAAACTTCTCAGAGCGTTTGTTCAAGGACACACATACACACTCCTCTGCATCCTGCTTGCAGCAAGAGCAGAGGAAGCAACTTGGTTTCTTTTTTGCCAGTTTTCAGCTCCTTTTCTCTGGGGGGAGATGGAGAGTTGAACTTTGTTTTCCTGGGACTTCGGGGGGTTTTTTTCCCTTCTTCTCTTCTTGACTCTTTCAACATCAGAGCACATTGGGAGAATTTTCTCCCGAGGTGGGGGCCCTGAATGTGGGCCCATGAGCCAGCTGCAAGGAGGAGGAGAGAGACTACACCTACGGAAGTGTTGGGGTTCCTCCCCCCTGCCATGAGGTCATGGGAGAGGGGACCCTGGGGTAGAGGCATGGCCTGGGCACGGGGGTCTCCCTGCTCCCTGCTCACATGTGCCCTAATCCTGTTCAGCACTGCTTATTTTGTGTTGCCCTGTGTGAGGAGGGCCCTGGTTGTGCCGTGATTGCTCAGTTCTTTGGCAGTGCCCCGCCCATGTGGCTGGAGAAGAAAGAGCTCTGAAACTTCTCTCAAGAATCGCTCCCTGTTTCTTTGCACGGGCCTCGCTGTCTATGGATGTTTCAGGAGACCCCACCGAAACACGGAAGGACTCTCAAATTATCCCAGCTTTCTCTGCACAGCGAGAGCTTTTAATATTTAGCATTGCTATCCTTTTCCTGTGTGTTTGTTAAAAAAATAGTTTTTATCTCTTTCACTTTCTTCCCAGGAAAGTTCTTTTTTCCAAAAACCTGGTGGGGGAGGGCTGGGTGTAACCTGCCTTCTATCAGAGGATATTTTCCTCCAAATTTGTCCAAACCGGCACAGCCTGTCCTTTCCTGGGTCTCTGTTGCAGATGGAAGCTGCTGGTGCCATTGTCAGCTTGAAGCCCTCTTTTGATGCAAGCAGATGTTGCCAGGTGTGTTCAGCAGCTGTTGCTCAATGCTTATGCCAAGCTATTGTGTTCCTCATGGAACCAAGGAGCCATTGTGACACTGCAGGGGCTGATGGCATCAAGGAGGCAATTGTGACAGTACAGAACCTCCTAGAAACAAGGCTCCATTGTGACACCGTGGGGAATCATGGAATCAAGGAGCCCATTGTGACACGGCTGCATGGAACCAATGGTCCATGGTTACACGGCGGATTCAAGAAGAGCACGGTGACACCACGCAACATCATGGAACCATAGGTCCATTGTGACACAGCGGGGCCTCATGGAAACAAGGGGACCATTGTGGCAAAGCAGGGCCTAATGGAAGCATGGAGAGCATTGTGACACTAAGGAAACTCCTGGAACCAAGATGACCACTGGCACATAATGGAACCTCATGGAAGCAAGCCTCCACAATGACTTTGGAGGGCCTCGGGGACCACAGGACCCATTGTGACACAGCAGGACCTGGTGGAACCAAGGAGCCTTTGTGATACTCCACATCCACATGGAAGCCAGGGTGCACTGAGACACAGCGGGGCCTTGTGGGAACCAAAGACACCTCTGCAAAAAGCAGGCTAGCTCATAGAAGCAAGGAGTCCATTGTTACAACGTAAAAGCTATGGAACCAAGGGACCATTGTGACACTGCGGGGCCTCATGGAACCAATTGTCCATGATGACAGTGCGGATCAAAGGAGACCATGGTGACACTGCGGAACCTGATGGAACCAAGGAGCCATTGTGACACAGTGGGGCCTCATGGAATCAAGGAGACCATTGTGACCCAGGTGTTGCATGGGAAGGCAAGGAGCCATTGTGACACTTTGGGCTTCTTCCCTTGAGCTCTGCAGCTGGCTGTCCCAGCCCAGCGCACCATGTGCCACCTGCTCTCCTCAGGGCTCTGCCTGCACACAGCCCCAGGAGAAGTTTTCCTGTTTGCAAGGAAAGAATGGAAAAGCCTGAGCAGGTTTCCTAAACAACAAACCCCACTCAGGAGCCACATGCTCAGTACAGGCTGCCTGGAACGATGTCCCCTTTCTACAAGGGTCAGTGTGAGCAGGAATGAATGATCTCTGGGAGCAGAATTCTCGGAGTCTTTCCACTGAATTCTCTGTCCCTGTGTCTTGGGGTGACTTTATCGTGTGTATCCCCTATTGCTGCTCTATGCCCAGAAGTGAACTTTGTGCGTTTCTGTGCCTTTCAACTGAGCCTGAGAGGGGGGAGAGGAAAAAAACCGGACAAACTTCTCAGAGCGTTTGTTCAAGGACACACATACACACTCCTCTGCATCCTGCTTGCAGCAAGAGCAGAGGAAGCAACTTGGTTTCTTTTTAGCCAGTTTTCAGCTCCTTTTCTCTGGGGGGAGATGGAGAGTTGAACTTTGTTTTCCTGGGACTTCGGGGGGTTTTTTTCCCTTCTTCTCTTCTTGACTCTTTCAACATCAGAGCACATTGGGAGAATTTTCTCCCGAGGTGGGGGCCCTGAATGTGGGCCCATGAGCCAGCTGCAAGGAGGAGGAGAGAGACTACACCTACGGAAGTGTTGGGGTTCCTCCCCCCTGGCATGAGGTCATGGGAGAGGGGACCCTGGGGTAGAGGCATGGCCTGGGCACGGGGGTCTCCCTGCTCCCTGCTCACATGTGCCCTAACCCTGTTCAGCACTGCTTATTTTGTGTTGCCTTGTGCGAGGAGGGCCCTGGTTGTGCTGTGATTGCTCAGTTCTTTGGCAGTGCCCCGCCCATGTGGCTGGAGAAGAAAGAGCTCTGAAACTTCTCTCAAGAATCGCTCCCTGTTTCTTTGCACGGGCCTCGCTGTCTATGGATGTTTCAGGAGACCCCACCGAAACACAGAAGGACTCTCAAATTATCCCAGCTTTCTCTGCACAGCGAGAGCTTTTAATATTTAGCATTGTTATCCTTTTCCTGTGTGTTTGTTAAAAAAATAGTTTTTATCTCTTTCACTTTCTTCCCAGGAAAGTTCTTTTTTCCAAAAACCTGGTGGGGGAGGGCTGGGTGTAACCTGCCTTCTATCAGAGGATATTTTCCTCCACATTTGTCCAAACCGGCACAGCCTGTCCTTTCCTGGGTCTCTGTTGCAGATGGAAGCTGCTGGTGCCATTCTCAGCTTGAAGCCCTCTTTTGATGCAAGCAGATGTTGCCAGGTGTGTTCAGCAGCTGTTGCTCAATGCTTATGCCAAGCTATTGTGTTCCTCATGGAACCAAGGAGCCATTGTGACACTGCAGGGGCTGATGGCATCAAGGAGGCAATTGTGACAGTACAGAACCTCCTAGAAACAAGGCTCCATTGTGACACCGTGGGGAATCATGGAATCAAGGAGCCCATTGTGACACGGCTGCATGGAACCAATGGTCCATGGTTACACTGCGGATTCAAGAAGAGCACGGTGACACCACGCAACATCATGGAACCATAGGTCCATTGTGACACAGCGCGGCCTCATGGAAACAAGGGGACCATTGTGGCAAAGCAGGGCCTAATGGAAGCATGGAGAGCATTGTGACACTAAGGAAACTCCTGGAACCAAGATGACCACTGGCACATAATGGAACCTCATGGAAGCAAGCCTCCACGATGACTTTGGAGGGCCTCGGGGACCACAGGACCCATTGTGACACAGCAGGACCTGGTGGAACCAAGGAGCCTTTGTGATACTCCACATCCACATGGAAGCCAGGGTGCACTGAGACACAGCGGGGCCTTGTGGGAACCAAAGACACCTCTGCAAAAAGCAGGCTAGCTCATAGAAGCAAGGAGTCCATTGTTACAACGTAAAAGCTATGGAAGCAAGGGACCATTGTGACACTGCGGGGCCTCATGGAACCAATTGTCCATGATGACAGTGCGGATCAAAGGAGACCACGGTGACACTGCGGAACCTGATGGAACCAAGGAGCCATTGTGACACAGTGGGGCCTCATGGAATCAAGGAGACCATTGTGACCCAGGTGTTGCATGTGAAGGCAAGGAGCCATTGTGACACTTTGGGCTTCTTCCCTTGAGCTCTGCAGCTGGCTGTCCCAGCCCAGCGCACCATGTGCCACCTGCTCTCCTCAGGGCTCTGCCTGCACACAGCCCCAGGAGAAGTTTTCCTGTTTGCAAGGAAAGAATGGAAAAGCCTGAGCAGGTTTCCTAAACAACAAACCCCACTCAGGAGCCACATGCTCAGTACAGGCTGCCTGGAACGATGTCCCCTTTCTACAAGGGTCAGTGTGAGCAGGAATGAATGATCTCTGGGAGCAGAATTCTCGGAGTCTTTCCACTGAATTCTCTGTCCCTGTGTCTTGGGGTGACTTTATCATGTGTATCCCCTATCACTGCTCTATGCTCAGAAGTGAACTTTGTGCGTTTCTGTGCCTTTCAACTGAGCCTGAGAGGGGGGAGAGGAAAAAAACCGGACAAACTTCTCAGAGCGTTTGTTCAAGGACACACATACACACTCCTCTGCATCCTGCTTGCAGCAAGAGCAGAGGAAGCAACTTGGTTTCTTTTTTGCCAGTTTTCAGCTCCTTTTCTCTGGGGGGAGATGGAGAGTTGAACTTTGTTTTCCTGGGACTTCGGGGGGTTTTTTTCCCTTCTTCTCTTCTTGACTCTTTCAACATCAGAGCACATTGGGAGAATTTTCTCCCGAGGTGGGGGCCCTGAATGTGGGCCCATGAGCCAGCTGCAAGGAGGAGGAGAGAGACTACACCTACGGAAGTGTTGGGGTTCCTCCCCCCTGCCATGAGGTCATGGGAGAGGGGACCCTGGGGTAGAGGCATGGCCTGGGCACGGGGGTCTCCCTGCTCCCTGCTCACATGTGCCCTAATCCTGTTCAGCACTGCTTATTTTGTGTTGCCCTGTGTGAGGAGGGCCCTGGTTGTGCCGTGATTGCTCAGTTCTTTGGCAGTGCCCCGCCCATGTGGCTGGAGAAGAAAGAGCTCTGAAACTTCTCTCAAGAATCGCTCCCTGTTTCTTTGCACGGGCCTCGCTGTCTATGGATGTTTCAGGAGACCCCACCGAAACACGGAAGGACTCTCAAATTATCCCAGCTTTCTCTGCACAGCGAGAGCTTTTAATATTTAGCATTGCTATCCTTTTCCTGTGTGTTTGTTAAAAAAATAGTTTTTATCTCTTTCACTTTCTTCCCAGGAAAGTTCTTTTTTCCAAAAACCTGGTGGGGGAGGGCTGGGTGTAACCTGCCTTCTATCAGAGGATATTTTCCTCCAAATTTGTCCAAACCGGCACAGCCTGTCCTTTCCTGGGTCTCTGTTGCAGATGGAAGCTGCTGGTGCCATTGTCAGCTTGAAGCCCTCTTTTGATGCAAGCAGATGTTGCCAGGTGTGTTCAGCAGCTGTTGCTCAATGCTTATGCCAAGCTATTGTGTTCCTCATGGAACCAAGGAGCCATTGTGACACTGCAGGGGCTGATGGCATCAAGGAGGCAATTGTGACAGTACAGAACCTCCTAGAAACAAGGCTCCATTGTGACACCGTGGGGAATCATGGAATCAAGGAGCCCATTGTGACACGGCTGCATGGAACCAATGGTCCATGGTTACACGGCGGATTCAAGAAGAGCACGGTGACACCACGCAACATCATGGAACCATAGGTCCATTGTGACACAGCGGGGCCTCATGGAAACAAGGGGACCATTGTGGCAAAGCAGGGCCTAATGGAAGCATGGAGAGCATTGTGACACTAAGGAAACTCCTGGAACCAAGATGACCACTGGCACATAATGGAACCTCATGGAAGCAAGCCTCCACAATGACTTTGGAGGGCCTCGGGGACCACAGGACCCATTGTGACACAGCAGGACCTGGTGGAACCAAGGAGCCTTTGTGATACTCCACATCCACATGGAAGCCAGGGTGCACTGAGACACAGCGGGGCCTTGTGGGAACCAAAGACACCTCTGCAAAAAGCAGGCTAGCTCATAGAAGCAAGGAGTCCATTGTTACAACGTAAAAGCTATGGAAGCAAGGGACCATTGTGACACTGCGGGGCCTCATGGAACCAATTGTCCATGATGACAGTGCGGATCAAAGGAGACCATGGTGACACTGCGGAACCTGATGGAACCAAGGAGCCATTGTGACACAGTGGGGCCTCATGGAATCAAGGAGACCATTGTGACCCAGGTGTTGCATGGGAAGGCAAGGAGCCATTGTGACACTTTGGGCTTCTTCCCTTGAGCTCTGCAGCTGGCTGTCCCAGCCCAGCGCACCATGTGCCACCTGCTCTCCTCAGGGCTCTGCCTGCACACAGCCCCAGGAGAAGTTTTCCTGTTTGGAAGGAAAGAATGGAAAAGCCGGAGCAGGTTTCCTAAACAACAAACCCCACTCAGGAGCCACATGCTCAGTACAGGCTGCCTGGAACGATGTCCCCTTTCTACAAGGGTCAGTGTGAGCAGGAATGAATGATCTCTGGGAGCAGAATTCTCGGAGTCTTTCCACTGAATTCTCTGTCCCTGTGTCTTGGGGTGACTTTATCGTGTGTATCCCCTATTGCTGCTCTATGCCCAGAAGTGAACTTTGTGCGTTTCTGTGCCTTTCAACTGAGCCTGAGAGGGGGGAGAGGAAAAAAACCGGACAAACTTCTCAGAGCGTTTGTTCAAGGACACACATACACACTCCTCTGCATCCTGCTTGCAGCAAGAGCAGAGGAAGCAACTTGGTTTCTTTTTTGCCAGTTTTCAGCTCCTTTTCTCTGGGGGGAGATGGAGAGTTGAACTTTGTTTTCCTGGGACTTCGGGGGGTTTTTTTCCCTTCTTCTCTTCTTGACTCTTTCAACATCAGAGCACATTGGGAGAATTTTCTCCCGAGGTGGGGGCCCTGAATGTGGGCCCATGAGCCAGCTGCAAGGAGGAGGAGAGAGACTACACCTACGGAAGTGTTGGGGTTCCTCCCCCCTGCCATGAGGTCATGGGAGAGGGGACCCTGGGGTAGAGGCATGGCCTGGGCACGGGGGTCTCCCTGCTCCCTGCTCACATGTGCCCTAACCCTGTTCAGCACTGCTTATTTTGTGTTGCCCTGTGCGAGGAGGGCCCTGGTTGTGCTGTGATTGCTCAGTTCTTTGGCAGTGCCCCGCCCATGTGGCTGGAGAAGAAAGAGCTCTGAAACTTCTCTCAAGAATCGCTCCCTGTTTCTTTGCACGGGCCTCGCTGTCTATGGATGTTTCAGGAGACCCCACCGAAACACAGAAGGACTCTCAAATTATCCCAGCTTTCTCTGCACAGCGAGAGCTTTTAATATTTAGCATTGTTATCCTTTTCCTGTGTGTTTGTTAAAAAAATAGTTTTTATCTCTTTCACTTTCTTCCCAGGAAAGTTCTTTTTTCCAAAAACCTGGTGGGGGAGGGCTGGGTGTAACCTGCCTTCTATCAGAGGATATTTTCCTCCAAATTTGTCCAAACCGGCACAGCCTGTCCTTTCCTGGGTCTCTGTTGCAGATGGAAGCTGCTGGTGCCATTGTCAGCTTGAAGCCCTCTTTTGATGCAAGCAGATGTTGCCAGGTGTGTTCAGCAGCTGTTGCTCAATGCTTATGCCAAGCTATTGTGTTCCTCATGGAACCAAGGAGCCATTGTGACACTGCAGGGGCTGATGGCATCAAGGAGGCAATTGTGACAGTACAGAACCTCCTAGAAACAAGGCTCCATTGTGACACCGTGGGGAATCATGGAATCAAGGAGCCCATTGTGACACGGCTGCATGGAACCAATGGTCCATGGTTACACTGCGGATTCAAGAAGAGCACGGTGACACCACGCAACATCATGGAACCATAGGTCCATTGTGACACAGCGCGGCCTCATGGAAACAAGGGGACCATTGTGGCAAAGCAGGGCCTAATGGAAGCATGGAGAGCATTGTGACACTAAGGAAACTCCTGGAACCAAGATGACCACTGGCACATAATGGAACCTCATGGAAGCAAGCCTCCACAATGACTTTGGAGGGCCTCGGGGACCACAGGACCCATTGTGACACAGCAGGACCTGGTGGAACCAAGGAGCCTTTGTGATACTCCACATCCACATGGAAGCCAGGGTGCACTGAGACACAGCGGGGCCTTGTGGGAACCAAAGACACCTCTGCAAAAAGCAGGCTAGCTCATAGAAGCAAGGAGTCCATTGTTACAACGTAAAAGCTATGGAACCAAGGGACCATTGTGACACTGCGGGGCCTCATGGAACCAATTGTCCATGATGACAGTGCGGATCAAAGGAGACCATGGTGACACTGCGGAACCTGATGGAACCAAGGAGCCATTGTGACACAGTGGGGCCTCATGGAATCAAGGAGACCATTGTGACCCAGGTGTTGCATGGGAAGGCAAGGAGCCATTGTGACACTTTGGGCTTCTTCCCTTGAGCTCTGCAGCTGGCTGTCCCAGCCCAGCGCACCATGTGCCACCTGCTCTCCTCAGGGCTCTGCCTGCACACAGCCCCAGGAGAAGTTTTCCTGTTTGGAAGGAAAGAATGGAAAAGCCGGAGCAGGTTTCCTAAACAACAAACCCCACTCAGGAGCCACATGCTCAGTACAGGCTGCCTGGAACGATGTCCCCTTTCTACAAGGGTCAGTGTGAGCAGGAATGAATGATCTCTGGGAGCAGAATTCTCGGAGTCTTTCCACTGAATTCTCTGTCCCTGTGTCTTGGGGTGACTTTATCGTGTGTATCCCCTATTGCTGCTCTATGCCCAGAAGTGAACTTTGTGCGTTTCTGTGCCTTTCAACTGAGCCTGAGAGGGGGGAGAGGAAAAAAACCGGACAAACTTCTCAGAGCGTTTTTTCAAGGACACACATACACACTCCTCTGCATCCTGCTTGCAGCAAGAGCAGAGGAAGCAACTTGGTTTCTTTTTAGCCAGTTTTCAGCTCCTTTTCTCTGGGGGGAGATGGAGAGTTGAACTTTGTTTTCCTGGGACTTCGGGGGGTTTTTTTCCCTTCTTCTCTTCTTGACTCTTTCAACATCAGAGCACATTGGGAGAATTTTCTCCCGAGGTGGGGGCCCTGAATGTGGGCCCATGAGCCAGCTGCAAGGAGGAGGAGAGAGACTACACCTACGGAAGTGTTGGGGTTCCTCCCCCCTGCCATGAGGTCATGGGAGAGGGGACCCTGGGGTAGAGGCATGGCCTGGGCACGGGGGTCTCCCTGCTCCCTGCTCACATGTGCCCTAACCCTGTTCAGCACTGCTTATTTTGTGTTGCCCTGTGCCAGGAGGGCCCTGGTTGTGCTGTGATTTCTCAGTTCTTTGGCAGTGCCCCGCCCATGTGGCTGGAGAAGAAAGAGCTCTGAAACTTCTCTCAAGAATCGCCCCCTGTTTCTTTGCACGGGCCTCGCTGTCTATGGATGTTTCAAGAGACCCCACCGAAACACGGAAGGACTCTCAAATTATCCCAGCTTTCTCTGCACAGCAAGAGCTTTTAATATTTAGCATTGCTATCCTTTTCCTGTGTGTTTGTTAAAAAAATAGTTTTTATCTCTTTCACTTTCTTCCCAGGAAAGTTTTTTTTTCCAAAAACCTGGTGGGGGAGGGCTGGGTGTAACCTGCCTTCTATCAGAGGATATTTTCCTCCAAATTTGTCCAAACCGGCACAGCCTGTCCTTTCCTGGGTCTCTGTTGCAGATGGAAGCTGCTGGTGCCATTGTCAGCTTGAAGCCCTCTTTTGATGCAAGCAGATGTTGCCAGGTGTGTTCAGCAGCTGTTGCTCAATGCTTATGCCAAGCTATTGTGTTCCTCATGGAACCAAGGAGCCATTGTGACACTGCAGGGGCTGATGGCATCAAGGAGGCAATTGTGACAGTACAGAACCTCCTAGAAACAAGGCTCCATTGTGACACCGTGGGGAATCATGGAATCAAGGAGCCCATTGTGACACGGCTGCATGGAACCAATGGTCCATGGTTACACGGCGGATTCAAGAAGAGCACGGTGACACCACGCAACATCATGGAACCATAGGTCCATTGTGACACAGCGGGGCCTCATGGAAACAAGGGGACCATTGTGGCAAAGCAGGGCCTAATGGAAGCATGGAGAGCATTGTGACACTAAGGAAACTCCTGGAACCAAGATGACCACTGGCACATAATGGAACCTCATGGAAGCAAGCCTCCACGATGACTTTGGAGGGCCTCGGGGACCACAGGACCCATTGTGACACAGCAGGACCTGGTGGAACCAAGGAGCCTTTGTGATACTCCACATCCACATGGAAGCCAGGGTGCACTGAGACACAGCGGGGCCTTGTGGGAACCAAAGACACCTCTGCAAAAAGCAGGCTAGCTCATAGAAGCAAGGAGTCCATTGTTACAACGTAAAAGCTATGGAAGCAAGGGACCATTGTGACACTGCGGGGCCTCATGGAACCAATTGTCCATGATGACAGTGCGGATCAAAGGAGACCATGGTGACACTGCGGAACCTGATGGAACCAAGGAGCCATTGTGACACAGTGGGGCCTCATGGAATCAAGGAGACCATTGTGACCCAGGTGTTGCATGGGAAGGCAAGGAGCCATTGTGACACTTTGGGCTTCTTCCCTTGAGCTCTGCAGCTGGCTGTCCCAGCCCAGCGCACCATGTGCCACCTGCTCTCCTCAGGGCTCTGCCTGCACACAGCCCCAGGAGAAGTTTTCCTGTTTGGAAGGAAAGAATGGAAAAGCCGGAGCAGGTTTCCTAAACAACAAACCCCACTCAGGAGCCACATGCTCAGTACAGGCTGCCTGGAACGATGTCCCCTTTCTACAAGGGTCAGTGTGAGCAGGAATGAATGATCTCTGGGAGCAGAATTCTCGGAGTCTTTCCACTGAATTCTCTGTCCCTGTGTCTTGGGGTGACTTTATCGTGTGTATCCCCTATTGCTGCTCTATGCCCAGAAGTGAACTTTGTGCGTTTCTGTGCCTTTCAACTGAGCCTGAGAGGGGGGAGAGGAAAAAAACCGGACAAACTTCTCAGAGCGTTTGTTCAAGGACACACATACACACTCCTCTGCATCCTGCTTGCAGCAAGAGCAGAGGAAGCAACTTGGTTTCTTTTTTGCCAGTTTTCAGCTCCTTTTCTCTGGGGGGAGATGGAGAGTTGAACTTTGTTTTCCTGGGACTTCGGGGGGTTTTTTTCCCTTCTTCTCTTCTTGACTCTTTCAACATCAGAGCACATTGGGAGAATTTTCTCCCGAGGTGGGGGCCCTGAATGTGGGCCCATGAGCCAGCTGCAAGGAGGAGGAGAGAGACTACACCTACGGAAGTGTTGGGGTTCCTCCCCCCTGCCATGAGGTCATGGGAGAGGGGACCCTGGGGTAGAGGCATGGCCTGGGCACGGGGGTCTCCCTGCTCCCTGCTCACATGTGCCCTAACCCTGTTCAGCACTGCTTATTTTGTGTTGCCCTGTGCGAGGAGGGCCCTGGTTGTGCTGTGATTGCTCAGTTCTTTGGCAGTGCCCCGCCCATGTGGCTGGAGAAGAAAGAGCTCTGAAACTTCTCTCAAGAATCGCTCCCTGTTTCTTTGCACGGGCCTCGCTGTCTATGGATGTTTCAGGAGACCCCACCGAAACACGGAAGGACTCTCAAATTATCCCAGCTTTCTCTGCACAGCGAGAGCTTTTAATATTTAGCATTGTTATCCTTTTCCTGTGTGTTTGTTAAAAAAATAGTTTTTATCTCTTTCACTTTCTTCCCAGGAAAGTTCTTTTTTCCAAAAACCTGGTGGGGGAGGGCTGGGTGTAACCTGCCTTCTATCAGAGGATATTTTCCTCCAAATTTGTCCAAACCGGCACAGCCTGTCCTTTCCTGGGTCTCTGTTGCAGATGGAAGCTGCTGGTGCCATTGTCAGCTTGAAGCCCTCTTTTGATGCAAGCAGATGTTGCCAGGTGTGTTCAGCAGCTGTTGCTCAATGCTTATGCCAAGCTATTGTGTTCCTCATGGAACCAAGGAGCCATTGTGACACTGCAGGGGCTGATGGCATCAAGGAGGCAATTGTGACAGTACAGAACCTCCTAGAAACAAGGCTCCATTGTGACACCGTGGGGAATCATGGAATCAAGGAGCCCATTGTGACACGGCTGCATGGAACCAATGGTCCATGGTTACACTGCGGATTCAAGAAGAGCACGGTGACACCACGCAACATCATGGAACCATAGGTCCATTGTGACACAGCGCGGCCTCATGGAAACAAGGGGACCATTGTGGCAAAGCAGGGCCTAATGGAAGCATGGAGAGCATTGTGACACTAAGGAAACTCCTGGAACCAAGATGACCACTGGCACATAATGGAACCTCATGGAAGCAAGCCTCCACAATGACTTTGGAGGGCCTCGGGGACCACAGGACCCATTGTGACACAGCAGGACCTGGTGGAACCAAGGAGCCTTTGTGATACTCCACATCCACATGGAAGCCAGGGTGCACTGAGACACAGCGGGGCCTTGTGGGAACCAAAGACACCTCTGCAAAAAGCAGGCTAGCTCATAGAAGCAAGGAGTCCATTGTTACAACGTAAAAGCTATGGAACCAAGGGACCATTGTGACACTGCGGGGCCTCATGGAACCAATTGTCCATGATGACAGTGCGGATCAAAGGAGACCACGGTGACACTGCGGAACCTGATGGAACCAAGGAGCCATTGTGACACAGTGGGGCCTCATGGAATCAAGGAGACCATTGTGACCCAGGTGTTGCATGGGAAGGCAAGGAGCCATTGTGACACTTTGGGCTTCTTCCCTTGAGCTCTGCAGCTGGCTGTCCCAGCCCAGCGCACCATGTGCCACCTGCTCTCCTCAGGGCTCTGCCTGCACACAGCCCCAGGAGAAGTTTTCCTGTTTGGAAGGAAAGAATGGAAAAGCCTGAGCAGGTTTCCTAAACAACAAACCCCACTCAGGAGCCACATGCTCAGTACAGGCTGCCTGGAACGATGTCCCCTTTCTACAAGGGTCAGTGTGAGCAGGAATGAATGATCTCTGGGAGCAGAATTCTCGGAGTCTTTCCACTGAATTCTCTGTCCCTGTGTCTTGGGGTGACTTTATTGTGTGTATCCCCTATTGCTGCTCTATGCCCAGAAGTGAACTTTGTGCGTTTCTGTGCCTTTCAACTGAGCCTGAGAGGGGGGAGAGGAAAAAAAACCGGACAAACTTCTCAGAGCGTTTGTTCAAGGACACACATACACACTCCTCTGCATCCTGCTTGCAGCAAGAGCAGAGGAAGCAACTTTGTTTCTTTTTAGCCAGTTTTCAGCTCCTTTTCTCTGGGGGGAGATGGAGAGTTGAACTTTGTTTTCCTGGGACTTCGGGGGGTTTTTTTCCCTTCTTCTCTTCTTGACTCTTTCAACATCAGAGCACATTGGGAGAATTTTCTCCCGAGGTGGGGGCCCTGAATGTGGGCCCATGAGCCAGCTGCAAGGAGGAGGAGAGAGACTACACCTACGGAAGTGTTGGGGTTCCTCCCCCCTGCCATGAGGTCATGGGAGAGGGGACCCTGGGGTAGAGGCATGGCCTGGGCACGGGGGTCTCCCTGCTCCCTGCTCACATGTGCCCTAACCCTGTTCAGCACTGCTTATTTTGTGTTGCCCTGTGCCAGGAGGGCCCTGGTTGTGCTGTGATTTCTCAGTTCTTTGGCAGTGCCCCGCCCATGTGGCTGGAGAAGAAAGAGCTCTGAAACTTCTCTCAAGAATCGCCCCCTGTTTCTTTGCACGGGCCTCGCTGTCTATGGATGTTTCAGGAGACCCCACCGAAACACGGAAGGACTCTCAAATTATCCCAGCTTTCTCTGCACAGCAAGAGCTTTTAATATTTAGCATTGCTATCCTTTTCCTGTGTGTTTGTTAAAAAAATAGTTTTTATCTCTTTCACTTTCTTCCCAGGAAAGTTTTTTTTTCCAAAAACCTGGTGGGGGAGGGCTGGGTGTAACCTGCCTTCTATCAGAGGATATTTTCCTCCAAATTTGTCCAAACCGGCACAGCCTGTCCTTTCCTGGGTCTCTGTTGCAGATGGAAGCTGCTGGTGCCATTGTCAGCTTGAAGCCCTCTTTTGATGCAAGCAGATGTTGCCAGGTGTGTTCAGCAGCTGTTGCTCAATGCTTATGCCAAGCTATTGTGTTCCTCATGGAACCAAGGAGCCATTGTGACACTGCAGGGGCTGATGGCATCAAGGAGGCAATTGTGACAGTACAGAACCTCCTAGAAACAAGGCTCCATTGTGACACCGTGGGGAATCATGGAATCAAGGAGCCCATTGTGACACGGCTGCATGGAACCAATGGTCCATGGTTACACGGCGGATTCAAGAAGAGCACGGTGACACCACGCAACATCATGGAACCATAGGTCCATTGTGACACAGCGCGGCCTCATGGAAACAAGGGGACCATTGTGGCAAAGCAGGGCCTAATGGAAGCATGGAGAGCATTGTGACACTAAGGAAACTCCTGGAACCAAGATGACCACTGGCACATAATGGAACCTCATGGAAGCAAGCCTCCACAATGACTTTGGAGGGCCTCGGGGACCACAGGACCCATTGTGACACAGCAGGACCTGGTGGAACCAAGGAGCCTTTGTGATACTCCACATCCACATGGAAGCCAGGGTGCACTGAGACACAGCGGGGCCTTGTGGGAACCAAAGACACCTCTGCAAAAAGCAGGCTAGCTCATAGAAGCAAGGAGTCCATTGTTACAACGTAAAAGCTATGGAAGCAAGGGACCATTGTGACACTGCGGGGCCTCATGGAACCAATTGTCCATGATGACAGTGCGGATCAAAGGAGACCATGGTGACACTGCGGAACCTGATGGAACCAAGGAGCCATTGTGACACAGTGGGGCCTCATGGAATCAAGGAGACCATTGTGACCCAGGTGTTGCATGGGAAGGCAAGGAGCCATTGTGACACTTTGGGCTTCTTCCCTTGAGCTCTGCAGCTGGCTGTCCCAGCCCAGCGCACCATGTGCCACCTGCTCTCCTCAGGGCTCTGCCTGCACACAGCCCCAGGAGAAGTTTTCCTGTTTGGAAGGAAAGAATGGAAAAGCCGGAGCAGGTTTCCTAAACAACAAACCCCACTCAGGAGCCACATGCTCAGTACAGGCTGCCTGGAACGATGTCCCCTTTCTACAAGGGTCAGTGTGAGCAGGAATGAATGATCTCTGGGAGCAGAATTCTCGGAGTCTTTCCACTGAATTCTCTGTCCCTGTGTCTTGGGGTGACTTTATCGTGTGTATCCCCTATTGCTGCTCTATGCCCAGAAGTGAACTTTGTGCGTTTCTGTGCCTTTCAACTGAGCCTGAGAGGGGGGAGAGGAAAAAAACCGGACAAACTTCTCAGAGCGTTTGTTCAAGGACACACATACACACTCCTCTGCATCCTGCTTGCAGCAAGAGCAGAGGAAGCAACTTGGTTTCTTTTTTGCCAGTTTTCAGCTCCTTTTCTCTGGGGGGAGATGGAGAGTTGAACTTTGTTTTCCTGGGACTTCGGGGGGTTTTTTTCCCTTCTTCTCTTCTTGACTCTTTCAACATCAGAGCACATTGGGAGAATTTTCTCCCGAGGTGGGGGCCCTGAATGTGGGCCCATGAGCCAGCTGCAAGGAGGAGGAGAGAGACTACACCTACGGAAGTGTTGGGGTTCCTCCCCCCTGCCATGAGGTCATGGGAGAGGGGACCCTGGGGTAGAGGCATGGCCTGGGCACGGGGGTCTCCCTGCTCCCTGCTCACATGTGCCCTAACCCTGTTCAGCACTGCTTATTTTGTGTTGCCCTGTGCGAGGAGGGCCCTGGTTGTGCTGTGATTGCTCAGTTCTTTGGCAGTGCCCCGCCCATGTGGCTGGAGAAGAAAGAGCTCTGAAACTTCTCTCAAGAATCGCTCCCTGTTTCTTTGCACGGGCCTCGCTGTCTATGGATGTTTCAGGAGACCCCACCGAAACACAGAAGGACTCTCAAATTATCCCAGCTTTCTCTGCACAGCGAGAGCTTTTAATATTTAGCATTGTTATCCTTTTCCTGTGTGTTTGTTAAAAAAATAGTTTTTATCTCTTTCACTTTCTTCCCAGGAAAGTTCTTTTTTCCAAAAACCTGGTGGGGGAGGGCTGGGTGTAACCTGCCTTCTATCAGAGGATATTTTCCTCCAAATTTGTCCAAACCGGCACAGCCTGTCCTTTCCTGGGTCTCTGTTGCAGATGGAAGCTGCTGGTGCCATTGTCAGCTTGAAGCCCTCTTTTGATGCAAGCAGATGTTGCCAGGTGTGTTCAGCAGCTGTTGCTCAATGCTTATGCCAAGCTATTGTGTTCCTCATGGAACCAAGGAGCCATTGTGACACTGCAGGGGCTGATGGCATCAAGGAGGCAATTGTGACAGTACAGAACCTCCTAGAAACAAGGCTCCATTGTGACACCGTGGGGAATCATGGAATCAAGGAGCCCATTGTGACACGGCTGCATGGAACCAATGGTCCATGGTTACACTGCGGATTCAAGAAGAGCACGGTGACACCACGCAACATCATGGAACCATAGGTCCATTGTGACACAGCGCGGCCTCATGGAAACAAGGGGACCATTGTGGCAAAGCAGGGCCTAATGGAAGCATGGAGAGCATTGTGACACTAAGGAAACTCCTGGAACCAAGATGACCACTGGCACATAATGGAACCTCATGGAAGCAAGCCTCCACGATGACTTTGGAGGGCCTCGGGGACCACAGGACCCATTGTGACACAGCAGGACCTGGTGGAACCAAGGAGCCTTTGTGATACTCCACATCCACATGGAAGCCAGGGTGCACTGAGACACAGCGGGGCCTTGTGGGAACCAAAGACACCTCTGCAAAAAGCAGGCTAGCTCATAGAAGCAAGGAGTCCATTGTTACAACGTAAAAGCTATGGAACCAAGGGACCATTGTGACACTGCGGGGCCTCATGGAACCAATTGTCCATGATGACAGTGCGGATCAAAGGAGACCACGGTGACACTGCGGAACCTGATGGAACCAAGGAGCCATTGTGACACAGTGGGGCCTCATGGAATCAAGGAGACCATTGTGACCCAGGTGTTGCATGGGAAGGCAAGGAGCCATTGTGACACTTTGGGCTTCTTCCCTTGAGCTCTGCAGCTGGCTGTCCCAGCCCAGCGCACCATGTGCCACCTGCTCTCCTCAGGGCTCTGCCTGCACACAGCCCCAGGAGAAGTTTTCCTGTTTGGAAGGAAAGAATGGAAAAGCCTGAGCAGGTTTCCTAAACAACAAACCCCACTCAGGAGCCACATGCTCAGTACAGGCTGCCTGGAACGATGTCCCCTTTCTACAAGGGTCAGTGTGAGCAGGAATGAATGATCTCTGGGAGCAGAATTCTCGGAGTCTTTCCACTGAATTCTCTGTCCCTGTGTCTTGGGGTGACTTTATTGTGTGTATCCCCTATTGCTGCTCTATGCCCAGAAGTGAACTTTGTGCATTTCTGTGCCTTTCAACTGAGCCTGAGAGGGGGGAGAGGAAAAAAAACCGGACAAACTTCTCAGAGCGTTTGTTCAAGGACACACATACACACTCCTCTGCATCCTGCTTGCAGCAAGAGCAGAGGAAGCAACTTTGTTTCTTTTTAGCCAGTTTTCAGCTCCTTTTCTCTGGGGGGAGATGGAGAGTTGAACTTTGTTTTCCTGGGACTTCGGGGGGTTTTTTTCCCTTCTTCTCTTCTTGACTCTTTCAACATCAGAGCACATTGGGAGAATTTTCTCCCGAGGTGGGGGCCCTGAATGTGGGCCCATGAGCCAGCTGCAAGGAGGAGGAGAGAGACTACACCTACGGAAGTGTTGGGGTTCCTCCCCCCTGCCATGAGGTCATGGGAGAGGGGACCCTGGGGTAGAGGCATGGCCTGGGCACGGGGGTCTCCCTGCTCCCTGCTCACATGTGCCCTAACCCTGTTCAGCACTGGTTATTTTGTGTTGCCCTGTGCCAGGAGGGCCCTGCTTGTGCCGTGATTGCTCAGTTCTTTGGCAGTGCCCCGCCCATGTGGCTGGAGAAGAAAGAGCTCTGAAACTTCTCTCAAGAATCGCCCCCTGTTTCTTTGCACGGGCCTCGCTGTCTATGGATGTTTCAGGAGACCCCACCGAAACACGGAAGGACTCTCAAATTATCCCAGCTTTCTCTGCACAGCAAGAGCTTTTAATATTTAGCATTGCTATCCTTTTCCTGTGTGTTTGTTAAAAAAATAGTTTTTATCTCTTTCACTTTCTTCCCAGGAAAGTTCTTTTTTCCAAAAACCTGGTGGGGGAGGGCTGGGTGTAACCTGCCTTCTATCAGAGGATATTTTCCTCCACATTTGTCCAAACCGGCACAGCCTGTCCTTTCCTGGGTCTCTGTTGCAGATGGAAGCTGCTGGTTCCATTGTCAGCTTGAAGCCCTCTTTTGATGCAAGCAGATGTTGCCAGGTGTGTTCAGCAGCTGTTGCTCAATGCTTATGCCAAGCTATTGTGTTCCTCATGGAACCAAGGAGCCATTGTGACACTGCAGGGGCTGATGGCATCAAGGAGGCAATTGTGACAGTACAGAACCTCCTAGAAACAAGGCTCCATTGTGACACCGTGGGGAATCATGGAATCAAGGAGCCCATTGTGACACGGCTGCATGGAACCAATGGTCCATGGTTACACTGCGGATTCAAGAAGAGCACGGTGACACCACGCAACATCATGGAACCATAGGTCCATTGTGACACAGCGGGGCCTCATGGAAACAAGGGGACCATTGTGGCAAAGCAGGGCCTAATGGAAGCATGGAGAGCATTGTGACACTAAGGAAACTCCTGGAACCAAGATGACCACTGGCACATAATGGAACCTCATGGAAGCAAGCCTCCACAATGACTTTGGAGGGCCTCAGGGACCACAGGACCCATTGTGACACAGCAGGACCTGGTGGAACCAAGGAGCCTTTGTGATACTCCACATCCACATGGAAGCCAGGGTGCACTGAGACACAGCGGGGCCTTGTTGGAACCAAAGACACCGCTGCAAAAAGCAGGCTAGCTCATAGAAGCAAGGAGTCCATTGTTACAACGTAAAAGCTATGGAACCAAGGGACCATTGTGACACTGCGGGGCCTCATGGAACCAATTGTCCATGATGACAGTGCGGATCAAAGGAGACCATGGTGACACTGCGGAACCTGATGGAACCAAGGAGCCATTGTGACACAGTGGGACCTCATGGAATCAAGGAGACCATTGTGACCCAGGTGTTGCATGTGAAGGCAAGGAGCCATTGTGACACTTTGGGCTTCTTCCCTTGAGCTCTGCAGCTGGCTGTCCCAGCCCAGCGCACCATGTGCCACCTGCTCTCCTCAGGGCTCTGCCTGCACACAGCCCCAGGAGAAGTTTTCCTGTTTGGAAGGAAAGAATGGAAAAGCCGGAGCAGGTTTCCTAAACAACAAACCCCACTCAGGAGCCACATGCTCAGTACAGGCTGCCTGGAACGATGTCCCCTTTCTACAAGGGTCAGTGTGAGCAGGAATGAATGATCTCTGGGAGCAGAATTCTCGGAGTCTTTCCACTGAATTCTCTGTCCCTGTGTCTTGGGGTGACTTTATCGTGTGTATCCCCTATTGCTGCTCTATGCCCAGAAGTGAACTTTGTGCGTTTCTGTGCCTTTCAACTGAGCCTGAGAGGGGGGAGAGGAAAAAAACCGGACAAACTTCTCAGAGCGTTTTTTCAAGGACACACATACACACTCCTCTGCATCCTGCTTGCAGCAAGAGCAGAGGAAGCAACTTGGTTTCTTTTTAGCCAGTTTTCAGCTCCTTTTCTCTGGGGGGAGATGGAGAGTTGAACTTTGTTTTCCTGGGACTTCGGGGGGTTTTTTTCCCTTCTTCTCTTCTTGACTCTTTCAACATCAGAGCACATTGGGAGAATTTTCTCCCGAGGTGGGGGCCCTGAATGTGGGCCCATGAGCCAGCTGCAAGGAGGAGGAGAGAGACTACACCTACGGAAGTGTTGGGGTTCCTCCCCCCTGCCATGAGGTCATGGGAGAGGGGACCCTGGGGTAGAGGCATGGCCTGGGCACGGGGGTCTCCCTGCTCCCTGCTCACATGTGCCCTAACCCTGTTCAGCACTGCTTATTTTGTGTTGCCCTGTGCCAGGAGGGCCCTGGTTGTGCTGTGATTTCTCAGTTCTTTGGCAGTGCCCCGCCCATGTGGCTGGAGAAGAAAGAGCTCTGAAACTTCTCTCAAGAATCGCCCCCTGTTTCTTTGCACGGGCCTCGCTGTCTATGGATGTTTCAGGAGACCCCACCGAAACACGGAAGGACTCTCAAATTATCCCAGCTTTCTCTGCACAGCAAGAGCTTTTAATATTTAGCATTGCTATCCTTTTCCTGTGTGTTTGTTAAAAAAATAGTTTTTATCTCTTTCACTTTCTTCCCAGGAAAGTTTTTTTTTCCAAAAACCTGGTGGGGGAGGGCTGGGTGTAACCTGCCTTCTATCAGAGGATATTTTCCTCCAAATTTGTCCAAACCGGCACAGCCTGTCCTTTCCTGGGTCTCTGTTGCAGATGGAAGCTGCTGGTGCCATTGTCAGCTTGAAGCCCTCTTTTGATGCAAGCAGATGTTGCCAGGTGTGTTCAGCAGCTGTTGCTCAATGCTTATGCCAAGCTATTGTGTTCCTCATGGAACCAAGGAGCCATTGTGACACTGCAGGGGCTGATGGCATCAAGGAGGCAATTGTGACAGTACAGAACCTCCTAGAAACAAGGCTCCATTGTGACACCGTGGGGAATCATGGAATCAAGGAGCCCATTGTGACACGGCTGCATGGAACCAATGGTCCATGGTTACACGGCGGATTCAAGAAGAGCACGGTGACACCACGCAACATCATGGAACCATAGGTCCATTGTGACACAGCGGGGCCTCATGGAAACAAGGGGACCATTGTGGCAAAGCAGGGCCTAATGGAAGCATGGAGAGCATTGTGACACTAAGGAAACTCCTGGAACCAAGATGACCACTGGCACATAATGGAACCTCATGGAAGCAAGCCTCCACAATGACTTTGGAGGGCCTCGGGGACCACAGGACCCATTGTGACACAGCAGGACCTGGTGGAACCAAGGAGCCTTTGTGATACTCCACATCCACATGGAAGCCAGGGTGCACTGAGACACAGCGGGGCCTTGTGGGAACCAAAGACACCTCTGCAAAAAGCAGGCTAGCTCATAGAAGCAAGGAGTCCATTGTTACAACGTAAAAGCTATGGAAGCAAGGGACCATTGTGACACTGCGGGGCCTCATGGAACCAATTGTCCATGATGACAGTGCGGATCAAAGGAGACCATGGTGACACTGCGGAACCTGATGGAACCAAGGAGCCATTGTGACACAGTGGGGCCTCATGGAATCAAGGAGACCATTGTGACCCAGGTGTTGCATGGGAAGGCAAGGAGCCATTGTGACACTTTGGGCTTCTTCCCTTGAGCTCTGCAGCTGGCTGTCCCAGCCCAGCGCACCATGTGCCACCTGCTCTCCTCAGGGCTCTGCCTGCACACAGCCCCAGGAGAAGTTTTCCTGTTTGGAAGGAAAGAATGGAAAAGCCGGAGCAGGTTTCCTAAACAACAAACCCCACTCAGGAGCCACATGCTCAGTACAGGCTGCCTGGAACGATGTCCCCTTTCTACAAGGGTCAGTGTGAGCAGGAATGAATGATCTCTGGGAGCAGAATTCTCGGAGTCTTTCCACTGAATTCTCTGTCCCTGTGTCTTGGGGTGACTTTATCGTGTGTATCCCCTATTGCTGCTCTATGCCCAGAAGTGAACTTTGTGCGTTTCTGTGCCTTTCAACTGAGCCTGAGAGGGGGGAGAGGAAAAAAACCGGACAAACTTCTCAGAGCGTTTGTTCAAGGACACACATACACACTCCTCTGCATCCTGCTTGCAGCAAGAGCAGAGGAAGCAACTTGGTTTCTTTTTTGCCAGTTTTCAGCTCCTTTTCTCTGGGGGGAGATGGAGAGTTGAACTTTGTTTTCCTGGGACTTCGGGGGGTTTTTTTCCCTTCTTCTCTTCTTGACTCTTTCAACATCAGAGCACATTGGGAGAATTTTCTCCCGAGGTGGGGGCCCTGAATGTGGGCCCATGAGCCAGCTGCAAGGAGGAGGAGAGAGACTACACCTACGGAAGTGTTGGGGTTCCTCCCCCCTGCCATGAGGTCATGGGAGAGGGGACCCTGGGGTAGAGGCATGGCCTGGGCACGGGGGTCTCCCTGCTCCCTGCTCACATGTGCCCTAACCCTGTTCAGCACTGGTTATTTTGTGTTGCCCTGTGCCAGGAGGGCCCTGCTTGTGCCGTGATTGCTCAGTTCTTTGGCAGTGCCCCGCCCATGTGGCTGGAGAAGAAAGAGCTCTGAAACTTCTCTCAAGAATCGCCCCCTGTTTCTTTGCACGGGCCTCGCTGTCTATGGATGTTTCAGGAGACCCCACCGAAACACGGAAGGACTCTCAAATTATCCCAGCTTTCTCTGCACAGCAAGAGCTTTTAATATTTAGCATTGCTATCCTTTTCCTGTGTGTTTGTTAAAAAAATAGTTTTTATCTCTTTCACTTTCTTCCCAGGAAAGTTCTTTTTTCCAAAAACCTGGTGGGGGAGGGCTGGGTGTAACCTGCCTTCTATCAGAGGATATTTTCCTCCACATTTGTCCAAACCGGCACAGCCTGTCCTTTCCTGGGTCTCTGTTGCAGATGGAAGCTGCTGGTTCCATTGTCAGCTTGAAGCCCTCTTTTGATGCAAGCAGATGTTGCCAGGTGTGTTCAGCAGCTGTTGCTCAATGCTTATGCCAAGCTATTGTGTTCCTCATGGAACCAAGGAGCCATTGTGACACTGCAGGGGCTGATGGCATCAAGGAGGCAATTGTGACAGTACAGAACCTCCTAGAAACAAGGCTCCATTGTGACACCGTGGGGAATCATGGAATCAAGGAGCCCATTGTGACACGGCTGCATGGAACCAATGGTCCATGGTTACACTGCGGATTCAAGAAGAGCACGGTGACACCACGCAACATCATGGAACCATAGGTCCATTGTGACACAGCGGGGCCTCATGGAAACAAGGGGACCATTGTGGCAAAGCAGGGCCTAATGGAAGCATGGAGAGCATTGTGACACTAAGGAAACTCCTGGAACCAAGATGACCACTGGCACATAATGGAACCTCATGGAAGCAAGCCTCCACAATGACTTTGGAGGGCCTCAGGGACCACAGGACCCATTGTGACACAGCAGGACCTGGTGGAACCAAGGAGCCTTTGTGATACTCCACATCCACATGGAAGCCAGGGTGCACTGAGACACAGCGGGGCCTTGTTGGAACCAAAGACACCGCTGCAAAAAGCAGGCTAGCTCATAGAAGCAAGGAGTCCATTGTTACAACGTAAAAGCTATGGAACCAAGGGACCATTGTGACACTGCGGGGCCTCATGGAACCAATTGTCCATGATGACAGTGCGGATCAAAGGAGACCATGGTGACACTGCGGAACCTGATGGAACCAAGGAGCCATTGTGACACAGTGGGACCTCATGGAATCAAGGAGACCATTGTGACCCAGGTGTTGCATGTGAAGGCAAGGAGCCATTGTGACACTTTGGGCTTCTTCCCTTGAGCTCTGCAGCTGGCTGTCCCAGCCCAGCGCACCATGTGCCACCTGCTCTCCTCAGGGCTCTGCCTGCACACAGCCCCAGGAGAAGTTTTCCTGTTTGGAAGGAAAGAATGGAAAAGCCGGAGCAGGTTTCCTAAACAACAAACCCCACTCAGGAGCCACATGCTCAGTACAGGCTGCCTGGAACGATGTCCCCTTTCTACAAGGGTCAGTGTGAGCAGGAATGAATGATCTCTGGGAGCAGAATTCTCGGAGTCTTTCCACTGAATTCTCTGTCCCTGTGTCTTGGGGTGACTTTATCGTGTGTATCCCCTATTGCTGCTCTATGCCCAGAAGTGAACTTTGTGCGTTTCTGTGCCTTTCAACTGAGCCTGAGAGGGGGGAGAGGAAAAAAACCGGACAAACTTCTCAGAGCGTTTTTTCAAGGACACACATACACACTCCTCTGCATCCTGCTTGCAGCAAGAGCAGAGGAAGCAACTTGGTTTCTTTTTAGCCAGTTTTCAGCTCCTTTTCTCTGGGGGGAGATGGAGAGTTGAACTTTGTTTTCCTGGGACTTCGGGGGGTTTTTTTCCCTTCTTCTCTTCTTGACTCTTTCAACATCAGAGCACATTGGGAGAATTTTCTCCCGAGGTGGGGGCCCTGAATGTGGGCCCATGAGCCAGCTGCAAGGAGGAGGAGAGAGACTACACCTACGGAAGTGTTGGGGTTCCTCCCCCCTGCCATGAGGTCATGGGAGAGGGGACCCTGGGGTAGAGGCATGGCCTGGGCACGGGGGTCTCCCTGCTCCCTGCTCACATGTGCCCTAACCCTGTTCAGCACTGCTTATTTTGTGTTGCCCTGTGCCAGGAGGGCCCTGGTTGTGCTGTGATTTCTCAGTTCTTTGGCAGTGCCCCGCCCATGTGGCTGGAGAAGAAAGAGCTCTGAAACTTCTCTCAAGAATCGCCCCCTGTTTCTTTGCACGGGCCTCGCTGTCTATGGATGTTTCAGGAGACCCCACCGAAACACGGAAGGACTCTCAAATTATCCCAGCTTTCTCTGCACAGCAAGAGCTTTTAATATTTAGCATTGCTATCCTTTTCCTGTGTGTTTGTTAAAAAAATAGTTTTTATCTCTTTCACTTTCTTCCCAGGAAAGTTTTTTTTTCCAAAAACCTGGTGGGGGAGGGCTGGGTGTAACCTGCCTTCTATCAGAGGATATTTTCCTCCAAATTTGTCCAAACCGGCACAGCCTGTCCTTTCCTGGGTCTCTGTTGCAGATGGAAGCTGCTGGTGCCATTGTCAGCTTGAAGCCCTCTTTTGATGCAAGCAGATGTTGCCAGGTGTGTTCAGCAGCTGTTGCTCAATGCTTATGCCAAGCTATTGTGTTCCTCATGGAACCAAGGAGCCATTGTGACACTGCAGGGGCTGATGGCATCAAGGAGGCAATTGTGACAGTACAGAACCTCCTAGAAACAAGGCTCCATTGTGACACCGTGGGGAATCATGGAATCAAGGAGCCCATTGTGACACGGCTGCATGGAACCAATGGTCCATGGTTACACGGCGGATTCAAGAAGAGCACGGTGACACCACGCAACATCATGGAACCATAGGTCCATTGTGACACAGCGGGGCCTCATGGAAACAAGGGGACCATTGTGGCAAAGCAGGGCCTAATGGAAGCATGGAGAGCATTGTGACACTAAGGAAACTCCTGGAACCAAGATGACCACTGGCACATAATGGAACCTCATGGAAGCAAGCCTCCACGATGACTTTGGAGGGCCTCGGGGACCACAGGACCCATTGTGACACAGCAGGACCTGGTGGAACCAAGGAGCCTTTGTGATACTCCACATCCACATGGAAGCCAGGGTGCACTGAGACACAGCGGGGCCTTGTGGGAACCAAAGACACCTCTGCAAAAAGCAGGCTAGCTCATAGAAGCAAGGAGTCCATTGTTACAACGTAAAAGCTATGGAAGCAAGGGACCATTGTGACACTGCGGGGCCTCATGGAACCAATTGTCCATGATGACAGTGCGGATCAAAGGAGACCACGGTGACACTGCGGAACCTGATGGAACCAAGGAGCCATTGTGACACAGTGGGGCCTCATGGAATCAAGGAGACCATTGTGACCCAGGTGTTGCATGGGAAGGCAAGGAGCCATTGTGACACTTTGGGCTTCTTCCCTTGAGCTCTGCAGCTGGCTGTCCCAGCCCAGCGCACCATGTGCCACCTGCTCTCCTCAGGGCTCTGCCTGCACACAGCCCCAGGAGAAGTTTTCCTGTTTGGAAGGAAAGAATGGAAAAGCCTGAGCAGGTTTCCTAAACAACAAACCCCACTCAGGAGCCACATGCTCAGTACAGGCTGCCTGGAACGATGTCCCCTTTCTACAAGGGTCAGTGTGAGCAGGAATGAATGATCTCTGGGAGCAGAATTCTCGGAGTCTTTCCACTGAATTCTCTGTCCCTGTGTCTTGGGGTGACTTTATTGTGTGTATCCCCTATTGCTGCTCTATGCCCAGAAGTGAACTTTGTGCATTTCTGTGCCTTTCAACTGAGCCTGAGAGGGGGGAGAGGAAAAAAAACCGGACAAACTTCTCAGAGCGTTTGTTCAAGGACACACATACACACTCCTCTGCATCCTGCTTGCAGCAAGAGCAGAGGAAGCAACTTTGTTTCTTTTTAGCCAGTTTTCAGCTCCTTTTCTCTGGGGGGAGATGGAGAGTTGAACTTTGTTTTCCTGGGACTTCGGGGGGTTTTTTTCCCTTCTTCTCTTCTTGACTCTTTCAACATCAGAGCACATTGGGAGAATTTTCTCCCGAGGTGGGGGCCCTGAATGTGGGCCCATGAGCCAGCTGCAAGGAGGAGGAGAGAGACTACACCTACGGAAGTGTTGGGGTTCCTCCCCCCTGCCATGAGGTCATGGGAGAGGGGACCCTGGGGTAGAGGCATGGCCTGGGCACGGGGGTCTCCCTGCTCCCTGCTCACATGTGCCCTAACCCTGTTCAGCACTGGTTATTTTGTGTTGCCCTGTGCCAGGAGGGCCCTGCTTGTGCCGTGATTGCTCAGTTCTTTGGCAGTGCCCCGCCCATGTGGCTGGAGAAGAAAGAGCTCTGAAACTTCTCTCAAGAATCGCCCCCTGTTTCTTTGCACGGGCCTCGCTGTCTATGGATGTTTCAGGAGACCCCACCGAAACACGGAAGGACTCTCAAATTATCCCAGCTTTCTCTGCACAGCAAGAGCTTTTAATATTTAGCATTGCTATCCTTTTCCTGTGTGTTTGTTAAAAAAATAGTTTTTATCTCTTTCACTTTCTTCCCAGGAAAGTTCTTTTTTCCAAAAACCTGGTGGGGGAGGGCTGGGTGTAACCTGCCTTCTATCAGAGGATATTTTCCTCCACATTTGTCCAAACCGGCACAGCCTGTCCTTTCCTGGGTCTCTGTTGCAGATGGAAGCTGCTGGTGCCATTGTCAGCTTGAAGCCCTCTTTTGATGCAAGCAGATGTTGCCAGGTGTGTTCAGCAGCTGTTGCTCAATGCTTATGCCAAGCTATTGTGTTCCTCATGGAACCAAGGAGCCATTGTGACACTGCAGGGGCTGATGGCATCAAGGAGGCAATTGTGACAGTACAGAACCTCCTAGAAACAAGGCTCCATTGTGACACCGTGGGGAATCATGGAATCAAGGAGCCCATTGTGACACGGCTGCATGGAACCAATGGTCCATGGTTACACTGCGGATTCAAGAAGAGCACGGTGACACCACGCAACATCATGGAACCATAGGTCCATTGTGACACAGCGGGGCCTCATGGAAACAAGGGGACCATTGTGGCAAAGCAGGGCCTAATGGAAGCATGGAGAGCATTGTGACACTAAGGAAACTCCTGGAACCAAGATGACCACTGGCACATAATGGAACCTCATGGAAGCAAGCCTCCACAATGACTTTGGAGGGCCTCAGGGACCACAGGACCCATTGTGACACAGCAGGACCTGGTGGAACCAAGGAGCCTTTGTGATACTCCACATCCACATGGAAGCCAGGGTGCACTGAGACACAGCGGGGCCTTGTTGGAACCAAAGACACCGCTGCAAAAAGCAGGCTAGCTCATAGAAGCAAGGAGTCCATTGTTACAACGTAAAAGCTATGGAACCAAGGGACCATTGTGACACTGCGGGGCCTCATGGAACCAATTGTCCATGATGACAGTGCGGATCAAAGGAGACCATGGTGACACTGCGGAACCTGATGGAACCAAGGAGCCATTGTGACACAGTGGGACCTCATGGAATCAAGGAGACCATTGTGACCCAGGTGTTGCATGGGAAGGCAAGGAGCCATTGTGACACTTTGGGCTTCTTCCCTTGAGCTCTGCAGCTGGCTGTCCCAGCCCAGCGCACCATGTGCCACCTGCTCTCCTCAGGGCTCTGCCTGCACACAGCCCCAGGAGAAGTTTTCCTGTTTGGAAGGAAAGAATGGAAAAGCCGGAGCAGGTTTCCTAAACAACAAACCCCACTCAGGAGCCACATGCTCAGTACAGGCTGCCTGGAACGATGTCCCCTTTCTACAAGGGTCAGTGTGAGCAGGAATGAATGATCTCTGGGAGCAGAATTCTCGGAGTCTTTCCACTGAATTCTCTGTCCCTGTGTCTTGGGGTGACTTTATCGTGTGTATCCCCTATTGCTGCTCTATGCCCAGAAGTGAACTTTGTGCGTTTCTGTGCCTTTCAACTGAGCCTGAGAGGGGGGAGAGGAAAAAAACCGGACAAACTTCTCAGAGCGTTTGTTCAAGGACACACATACACACTCCTCTGCATCCTGCTTGCAGCAAGAGCAGAGGAAGCAACTTTGTTTCTTTTTAGCCAGTTTTCAGCTCCTTTTCTCTGGGGGGAGATGGAGAGTTGAACTTTGTTTTCCTGGGACTTCGGGGGTTTTTTTTCCCTTCTTCTCTTCTTGACTCTTTCAACATCAGAGCACATTGGGAGAATTTTCTCCCGAGGTGGGGGCCCTGAATGTGGGCCCATGAGCCAGCTGCAAGGAGGAGGAGAGAGACTACACCTACGGAAGTGTTGGGGTTCCTCCCCCCTGCCATGAGGTCATGGGAGAGGGGACCCTGGGGTAGAGGCATGGCCTGGGCACGGGGGTCTCCCTGCTCCCTGCTCACATGTGCCCTAACCCTGTTCAGCACTGCTTATTTTGTGTTGCCCTGTGCCAGGAGGGCCCTGGTTGTGCTGTGATTGCTCAGTTCTTTGGCAGTGCCCCGCCCATGTGGCTGGAGAAGAAAGAGCTCTGAAACTTCTCTCAAGAATCGCCCCCTGTTTCTTTGCACGGGCCTCGCTGTCTATGGATGTTTCAGGAGACCCCACCGAAACACGGAAGGACTCTCAAATTATCCCAGCTTTCTCTGCACAGCAAGAGCTTTTAATATTTAGCATTGCTATCCTTTTCCTGTGTGTTTGTTAAAAAAATAGTTTTTATCTCTTTCACTTTCTTCCCAGGAAAGTTTTTTTTTCCAAAAACCTGGTGGGGGAGGGCTGGGTGTAACCTGCCTTCTATCAGAGGATATTTTCCTCCAAATTTGTCCAAACCGGCACAGCCTGTCCTTTCCTGGGTCTCTGTTGCAGATGGAAGCTGCTGGTGCCATTGTCAGCTTGAAGCCCTCTTTTGATGCAAGCAGATGTTGCCAGGTGTGTTCAGCAGCTGTTGCTCAATGCTTATGCCAAGCTATTGTGTTCCTCATGGAACCAAGGAGCCATTGTGACACTGCAGGGGCTGATGGCATCAAGGAGGCAATTGTGACAGTACAGAACCTCCTAGAAACAAGGCTCCATTGTGACACCGTGGGGAATCATGGAATCAAGGAGCCCATTGTGACACGGCTGCATGGAACCAATGGTCCATGGTTACACGGCGGATTCAAGAAGAGCACGGTGACACCACGCAACATCATGGAACCATAGGTCCATTGTGACACAGCGGGGCCTCATGGAAACAAGGGGACCATTGTGGCAAAGCAGGGCCTAATGGAAGCATGGAGAGCATTGTGACACTAAGGAAACTCCTGGAACCAAGATGACCACTGGCACATAATGGAACCTCATGGAAGCAAGCCTCCACGATGACTTTGGAGGGCCTCGGGGACCACAGGACCCATTGTGACACAGCAGGACCTGGTGGAACCAAGGAGCCTTTGTGATACTCCACATCCACATGGAAGCCAGGGTGCACTGAGACACAGCGGGGCCTTGTGGGAACCAAAGACACCTCTGCAAAAAGCAGGCTAGCTCATAGAAGCAAGGAGTCCATTGTTACAACGTAAAAGCTATGGAAGCAAGGGACCATTGTGACACTGCGGGGCCTCATGGAACCAATTGTCCATGATGACAGTGCGGATCAAAGGAGACCACGGTGACACTGCGGAACCTGATGGAACCAAGGAGCCATTGTGACACAGTGGGGCCTCATGGAATCAAGGAGACCATTGTGACCCAGGTGTTGCATGGGAAGGCAAGGAGCCATTGTGACACTTTGGGCTTCTTCCCTTGAGCTCTGCAGCTGGCTGTCCCAGCCCAGCGCACCATGTGCCACCTGCTCTCCTCAGGGCTCTGCCTGCACACAGCCCCAGGAGAAGTTTTCCTGTTTGGAAGGAAAGAATGGAAAAGCCTGAGCAGGTTTCCTAAACAACAAACCCCACTCAGGAGCCACATGCTCAGTACAGGCTGCCTGGAACGATGTCCCCTTTCTACAAGGGTCAGTGTGAGCAGGAATGAATGATCTCTGGGAGCAGAATTCTCGGAGTCTTTCCACTGAATTCTCTGTCCCTGTGTCTTGGGGTGACTTTATTGTGTGTATCCCCTATTGCTGCTCTATGCCCAGAAGTGAACTTTGTGCATTTCTGTGCCTTTCAACTGAGCCTGAGAGGGGGGAGAGGAAAAAAAACCGGACAAACTTCTCAGAGCGTTTGTTCAAGGACACACATACACACTCCTCTGCATCCTGCTTGCAGCAAGAGCAGAGGAAGCAACTTTGTTTCTTTTTAGCCAGTTTTCAGCTCCTTTTCTCTGGGGGGAGATGGAGAGTTGAACTTTGTTTTCCTGGGACTTCGGGGGGTTTTTTTCCCTTCTTCTCTTCTTGACTCTTTCAACATCAGAGCACATTGGGAGAATTTTCTCCCGAGGTGGGGGCCCTGAATGTGGGCCCATGAGCCAGCTGCAAGGAGGAGGAGAGAGACTACACCTACGGAAGTGTTGGGGTTCCTCCCCCCTGCCATGAGGTCATGGGAGAGGGGACCCTGGGGTAGAGGCATGGCCTGGGCACGGGGGTCTCCCTGCTCCCTGCTCACATGTGCCCTAACCCTGTTCAGCACTGCTTATTTTGTGTTGCCCTGTGCCAGGAGGGCCCTGCTTGTGCCGTGATTGCTCAGTTCTTTGGCAGTGCCCCGCCCATGTGGCTGGAGAAGAAAGAGCTCTGAAACTTCTCTCAAGAATCGCCCCCTGTTTCTTTGCACGGGCCTCGCTGTCTATGGATGTTTCAGGAGACCCCACCGAAACACGGAAGGACTCTCAAATTATCCCAGCTTTCTCTGCACAGCAAGAGCTTTTAATATTTAGCATTGCTATCCTTTTCCTGTGTGTTTGTTAAAAAAATAGTTTTTATCTCTTTCACTTTCTTCCCAGGAAAGTTCTTTTTTCCAAAAACCTGGTGGGGGAGGGCTGGGTGTAACCTGCCTTCTATCAGAGGATATTTTCCTCCACATTTGTCCAAACCGGCACAGCCTGTCCTTTCCTGGGTCTCTGTTGCAGATGGAAGCTGCTGGTGCCATTGTCAGCTTGAAGCCCTCTTTTGATGCAAGCAGATGTTGCCAGGTGTGTTCAGCAGCTGTTGCTCAATGCTTATGCCAAGCTATTGTGTTCCTCATGGAACCAAGGAGCCATTGTGACACTGCAGGGGCTGATGGCATCAAGGAGGCAATTGTGACAGTACAGAACCTCCTAGAAACAAGGCTCCATTGTGACACCGTGGGGAATCATGGAATCAAGGAGCCCATTGTGACACGGCTGCATGGAACCAATGGTCCATGGTTACACTGCGGATTCAAGAAGAGCACGGTGACACCACGCAACATCATGGAACCATAGGTCCATTGTGACACAGCGGGGCCTCATGGAAACAAGGGGACCATTGTGGCAAAGCAGGGCCTAATGGAAGCATGGAGAGCATTGTGACACTAAGGAAACTCCTGGAACCAAGATGACCACTGGCACATAATGGAACCTCATGGAAGCAAGCCTCCACAATGACTTTGGAGGGCCTCAGGGACCACA
Organism: Aphelocoma coerulescens; assembly: GCF_041296385.1. Taxonomy (NCBI): domain Eukaryota; kingdom Metazoa; phylum Chordata; class Aves; order Passeriformes; family Corvidae; genus Aphelocoma; species Aphelocoma coerulescens. The sequence continues at coordinate 289,234 of NW_027184024.1, read as the reverse complement.
GGACCCATTGTGACACAGCAGGACCTGGTGGAACCAAGGAGCCTTTGTGATACTCCACATCCACATGGAAGCCAGGGTGCACTGAGACACAGCGGGGCCTTGTTGGAACCAAAGACACCGCTGCAAAAAGCAGGCTAGCTCATAGAAGCAAGGAGTCCATTGTTACAACGTAAAAGCTATGGAACCAAGGGACCATTGTGACACTGCGGGGCCTCATGGAACCAATTGTCCATGATGACAGTGCGGATCAAAGGAGACCATGGTGACACTGCGGAACCTGATGGAACCAAGGAGCCATTGTGACACAGTGGGACCTCATGGAATCAAGGAGACCATTGTGACCCAGGTGTTGCATGGGAAGGCAAGGAGCCATTGTGACACTTTGGGCTTCTTCCCTTGAGCTCTGCAGCTGGCTGTCCCAGCCCAGCGCACCATGTGCCACCTGCTCTCCTCAGGGCTCTGCCTGCACACAGCCCCAGGAGAAGTTTTCCTGTTTGGAAGGAAAGAATGGAAAAGCCGGAGCAGGTTTCCTAAACAACAAACCCCACTCAGGAGCCACATGCTCAGTACAGGCTGCCTGGAACGATGTCCCCTTTCTACAAGGGTCAGTGTGAGCAGGAATGAATGATCTCTGGGAGCAGAATTCTCGGAGTCTTTCCACTGAATTCTCTGTCCCTGTGTCTTGGGGTGACTTTATCGTGTGTATCCCCTATTGCTGCTCTATGCCCAGAAGTGAACTTTGTGCGTTTCTGTGCCTTTCAACTGAGCCTGAGAGGGGGGAGAGGAAAAAAACCGGACAAACTTCTCAGAGCGTTTGTTCAAGGACACACATACACACTCCTCTGCATCCTGCTTGCAGCAAGAGCAGAGGAAGCAACTTTGTTTCTTTTTAGCCAGTTTTCAGCTCCTTTTCTCTGGGGGGAGATGGAGAGTTGAACTTTGTTTTCCTGGGACTTCGGGGGTTTTTTTTCCCTTCTTCTCTTCTTGACTCTTTCAACATCAGAGCACATTGGGAGAATTTTCTCCCGAGGTGGGGGCCCTGAATGTGGGCCCATGAGCCAGCTGCAAGGAGGAGGAGAGAGACTACACCTACGGAAGTGTTGGGGTTCCTCCCCCCTGCCATGAGGTCATGGGAGAGGGGACCCTGGGGTAGAGGCATGGCCTGGGCACGGGGGTCTCCCTGCTCCCTGCTCACATGTGCCCTAACCCTGTTCAGCACTGCTTATTTTGTGTTGCCCTGTGCCAGGAGGGCCCTGGTTGTGCCGTGATTGCTCAGTTCTTTGGCAGTGCCCCGCCCATGTGGCTGGAGAAGAAAGAGCTCTGAAACTTCTCTCAAGAATCGCCCCCTGTTTCTTTGCACGGGCCTCGCTGTCTATGGATGTTTCAGGAGACCCCACCGAAACACGGAAGGACTCTCAAATTATCCCAGCTTTCTCTGCACAGCAAGAGCTTTTAATATTTAGCATTGCTATCCTTTTCCTGTGTGTTTGTTAAAAAAATAGTTTTTATCTCTTTCACTTTCTTCCCAGGAAAGTTTTTTTTTCCAAAAACCTGGTGGGGGAGGGCTGGGTGTAACCTGCCTTCTATCAGAGGATATTTTCCTCCAAATTTGTCCAAACCGGCACAGCCTGTCCTTTCCTGGGTCTCTGTTGCAGATGGAAGCTGCTGGTGCCATTGTCAGCTTGAAGCCCTCTTTTGATGCAAGCAGATGTTGCCAGGTGTGTTCAGCAGCTGTTGCTCAATGCTTATGCCAAGCTATTGTGTTCCTCATGGAACCAAGGAGCCATTGTGACACTGCAGGGGCTGATGGCATCAAGGAGGCAATTGTGACAGTACAGAACCTCCTAGAAACAAGGCTCCATTGTGACACCGTGGGGAATCATGGAATCAAGGAGCCCATTGTGACACGGCTGCATGGAACCAATGGTCCATGGTTACACGGCGGATTCAAGAAGAGCACGGTGACACCACGCAACATCATGGAACCATAGGTCCATTGTGACACAGCGGGGCCTCATGGAAACAAGGGGACCATTGTGGCAAAGCAGGGCCTAATGGAAGCATGGAGAGCATTGTGACACTAAGGAAACTCCTGGAACCAAGATGACCACTGGCACATAATGGAACCTCATGGAAGCAAGCCTCCACAATGACTTTGGAGGGCCTCGGGGACCACAGGACCCATTGTGACACAGCAGGACCTGGTGGAACCAAGGAGCCTTTGTGATACTCCACATCCACATGGAAGCCAGGGTGCACTGAGACACAGCGGGGCCTTGTGGGAACCAAAGACACCTCTGCAAAAAGCAGGCTAGCTCATAGAAGCAAGGAGTCCATTGTTACAACGTAAAAGCTATGGAACCAAGGGACCATTGTGACACTGCGGGGCCTCATGGAACCAATTGTCCATGATGACAGTGCGGATCAAAGGAGACCATGGTGACACTGCGGAACCTGATGGAACCAAGGAGCCATTGTGACACAGTGGGGCCTCATGGAATCAAGGAGACCATTGTGACCCAGGTGTTGCATGGGAAGGCAAGGAGCCATTGTGACACTTTGGGCTTCTTCCCTTGAGCTCTGCAGCTGGCTGTCCCAGCCCAGCGCACCATGTGCCACCTGCTCTCCTCAGGGCTCTGCCTGCACACAGCCCCAGGAGAAGTTTTCCTGTTTGGAAGGAAAGAATGGAAAAGCCGGAGCAGGTTTCCTAAACAACAAACCCCACTCAGGAGCCACATGCTCAGTACAGGCTGCCTGGAACGATGTCCCCTTTCTACAAGGGTCAGTGTGAGCAGGAATGAATGATCTCTGGGAGCAGAATTCTCGGAGTCTTTCCACTGAATTCTCTGTCCCTGTGTCTTGGGGTGACTTTATCGTGTGTATCCCCTATTGCTGCTCTATGCCCAGAAGTGAACTTTGTGCGTTTCTGTGCCTTTCAACTGAGCCTGAGAGGGGGGAGAGGAAAAAAACCGGACAAACTTCTCAGAGCGTTTTTTCAAGGACACACATACACACTCCTCTGCATCCTGCTTGCAGCAAGAGCAGAGGAAGCAACTTGGTTTCTTTTTTGCCAGTTTTCAGCTCCTTTTCTCTGGGGGGAGATGGAGAGTTGAACTTTGTTTTCCTGGGACTTCGGGGGGTTTTTTTCCCTTCTTCTCTTCTTGACTCTTTCAACATCAGAGCACATTGGGAGAATTTTCTCCCGAGGTGGGGGCCCTGAATGTGGGCCCATGAGCCAGCTGCAAGGAGGAGGAGAGAGACTACACCTACGGAAGTGTTGGGGTTCCTCCCCCCTGCCATGAGGTCATGGGAGAGGGGACCCTGGGGTAGAGGCATGGCCTGGGCACGGGGGTCTCCCTGCTCCCTGCTCACATGTGCCCTAACCCTGTTCAGCACTGGTTATTTTGTGTTGCCCTGTGCCAGGAGGGCCCTGCTTGTGCCGTGATTGCTCAGTTCTTTGGCAGTGCCCCGCCCATGTGGCTGGAGAAGAAAGAGCTCTGAAACTTCTCTCAAGAATCGCCCCCTGTTTCTTTGCACGGGCCTCGCTGTCTATGGATGTTTCAGGAGACCCCACCGAAACACGGAAGGACTCTCAAATTATCCCAGCTTTCTCTGCACAGCAAGAGCTTTTAATATTTAGCATTGCTATCCTTTTCCTGTGTGTTTGTTAAAAAAATAGTTTTTATCTCTTTCACTTTCTTCCCAGGAAAGTTCTTTTTTCCAAAAACCTGGTGGGGGAGGGCTGGGTGTAACCTGCCTTCTATCAGAGGATATTTTCCTCCACATTTGTCCAAACCGGCACAGCCTGTCCTTTCCTGGGTCTCTGTTGCAGATGGAAGCTGCTGGTGCCATTGTCAGCTTGAAGCCCTCTTTTGATGCAAGCAGATGTTGCCAGGTGTGTTCAGCAGCTGTTGCTCAATGCTTATGCCAAGCTATTGTGTTCCTCATGGAACCAAGGAGCCATTGTGACACTGCAGGGGCTGATGGCATCAAGGAGGCAATTGTGACAGTACAGAACCTCCTAGAAACAAGGCTCCATTGTGACACCGTGGGGAATCATGGAATCAAGGAGCCCATTGTGACACGGCTGCATGGAACCAATGGTCCATGGTTACACTGCGGATTCAAGAAGAGCACGGTGACACCACGCAACATCATGGAACCATAGGTCCATTGTGACACAGCGGGGCCTCATGGAAACAAGGGGACCATTGTGGCAAAGCAGGGCCTAATGGAAGCATGGAGAGCATTGTGACACTAAGGAAACTCCTGGAACCAAGATGACCACTGGCACATAATGGAACCTCATGGAAGCAAGCCTCCACAATGACTTTGGAGGGCCTCAGGGACCACAGGACCCATTGTGACACAGCAGGACCTGGTGGAACCAAGGAGCCTTTGTGATACTCCACATCCACATGGAAGCCAGGGTGCACTGAGACACAGCGGGGCCTTGTTGGAACCAAAGACACCTCTGCAAAAAGCAGGCTAGCTCATAGAAGCAAGGAGTCCATTGTTACAACGTAAAAGCTATGGAACCAAGGGACCATTGTGACACTGCGGGGCCTCATGGAACCAATTGTCCATGATGACAGTGCGGATCAAAGGAGACCATGGTGACACTGCGGAACCTGATGGAACCAAGGAGCCATTGTGACACAGTGGGACCTCATGGAATCAAGGAGACCATTGTGACCCAGGTGTTGCATGTGAAGGCAAGGAGCCATTGTGACACTTTGGGCTTCTTCCCTTGAGCTCTGCAGCTGGCTGTCCCAGCCCAGCGCACCATGTGCCACCTGCTCTCCTCAGGGCTCTGCCTGCACACAGCCCCAGGAGAAGTTTTCCTGTTTGGAAGGAAAGAATGGAAAAGCCGGAGCAGGTTTCCTAAACAACAAACCCCACTCAGGAGCCACATGCTCAGTACAGGCTGCCTGGAACGATGTCCCCTTTCTACAAGGGTCAGTGTGAGCAGGAATGAATGATCTCTGGGAGCAGAATTCTCGGAGTCTTTCCACTGAATTCTCTGTCCCTGTGTCTTGGGGTGACTTTATCGTGTGTATCCCCTATTGCTGCTCTATGCCCAGAAGTGAACTTTGTGCGTTTCTGTGCCTTTCAACTGAGCCTGAGAGGGGGGAGAGGAAAAAAACCGGACAAACTTCTCAGAGCGTTTGTTCAAGGACACACATACACACTCCTCTGCATCCTGCTTGCAGCAAGAGCAGAGGAAGCAACTTGGTTTCTTTTTAGCCAGTTTTCAGCTCCTTTTCTCTGGGGGGAGATGGAGAGTTGAACTTTGTTTTCCTGGGACTTCGGGGGGTTTTTTTCCCTTCTTCTCTTGACTCTTTCAACATCAGAGCACATTGGGAGAATTTTCTCCCGAGGTGGGGGCCCTGAATGTGGGCCCATGAGCCAGCTGCAAGGAGGAGGAGAGAGACTACACCTACGGAAGTGTTGGGGTTCCTCCCCCCTGCCATGAGGTCATGGGAGAGGGGACCCTGGGGTAGAGGCATGGCCTGGGCACGGGGGTCTCCCTGCTCCCTGCTCACATGTGCCCTAACCCTGTTCAGCACTGCTTATTTTGTGTTGCCTTGTGCGAGGAGGGCCCTGGTTGTGCCGTGATTGCTCAGTTCTTTGGCAGTGCCCCGCCCATGTGGCTGGAGAAGAAAGAGCTCTGAAACTTCTCTCAAGAATCGCTCCCTGTTTCTTTGCACGGGCCTCGCTGTCTATGGATGTTTCAGGAGACCCCACCGAAACACAGAAGGACTCTCAAATTATCCCAGCTTTCTCTGCACAGCGAGAGCTTTTAATATTTAGCATTGTTATCCTTTTCCTGTGTGTTTGTTAAAAAAATAGTTTTTATCTCTTTCACTTTCTTCCCAGGAAAGTTCTTTTTTCCAAAAACCTGGTGGGGGAGGGCTGGGTGTAACCTGCCTTCTATCAGAGGATATTTTCCTCCACATTTGTCCAAACCGGCACAGCCTGTCCTTTCCTGGGTCTCTGTTGCAGATGGAAGCTGCTGGTGCCATTGTCAGCTTGAAGCCCTCTTTTGATGCAAGCAGATGTTGCCAGGTGTGTTCAGCAGCTGTTGCTCAATGCTTATGCCAAGCTATTGTGTTCCTCATGGAACCAAGGAGCCATTGTGACACTGCAGGGGCTGATGGCATCAAGGAGGCAATTGTGACAGTACAGAACCTCCTAGAAACAAGGCTCCATTGTGACACCGTGGGGAATCATGGAATCAAGGAGCCCATTGTGACACGGCTGCATGGAACCAATGGTCCATGGTTACACGGCGGATTCAAGAAGAGCACGGTGACACCACGCAACATCATGGAACCATAGGTCCATTGTGACACAGCGGGGCCTACTGGAAACAAGGGGACCATTGTGGCAAAGCAGGGCCTAATGGAAGCATGGAGAGCATTGTGACACTAAGGAAACTCCTGGAACCAAGATGACCACTGGCACATAATGGAACCTCATGGAAGCAAGCCTCCACAATGACTTTGGAGGGCCTCAGGGACCACAGGACCCATTGTGACACAGCAGGACCTGGTGGAACCAAGGAGCTTTTGTGATACTCCACATCCACATGGAAGCCAGGGTGCACTGAGACACAGCGGGGCCTTGTTGGAACCAAAGACACCTCTGCAAAAAGCAGGCTAGCTCATAGAAGCAAGGAGTCCATTGTTACAACGTAAAAGCTATGGAACCAAGGGACCATTGTGACACTGCGGGGCCTCATGGAACCAATTGTCCATGATGACAGTGCGGATCAAAGGAGACCATGGTGACACTGCGGAACCTGATGGAACCAAGGAGCCATTGTGACACAGTGGGACCTCATGGAATCAAGGAGACCATTGTGACCCAGGTGTTGCATGGGAAGGCAAGGAGCCATTGTGACACTTTGGGCTTCTTCCCTTGAGCTCTGCAGCTGGCTGTCCCAGCCCAGCGCACCATGTGCCACCTGCTCTCCTCAGGGCTCTGCCTGCACACAGCCCCAGGAGAAGTTTTCCTGTTTGGAAGGAAAGAATGGAAAAGCCGGAGCAGGTTTCCTAAACAACAAACCCCACTCAGGAGCCACATGCTCAGTACAGGCTGCCTGGAACGATGTCCCCTTTCTACAAGGGTCAGTGTGAGCAGGAATGAATGATCTCTGGGAGCAGAATTCTCGGAGTCTTTCCACTGAATTCTCTGTCCCTGTGTCTTGGGGTGACTTTATCGTGTGTATCCCCTATTGCTGCTCTATGCCCAGAAGTGAACTTTGTGCGTTTCTGTGCCTTTCAACTGAGCCTGAGAGGGGGGAGAGGAAAAAAACCGGACAAACTTCTCAGAGCGTTTTTTCAAGGACACACATACACACTCCTCTGCATCCTGCTTGCAGCAAGAGCAGAGGAAGCAACTTTGTTTCTTTTTAGCCAGTTTTCAGCTCCTTTTCTCTGGGGGGAGATGGAGAGTTGAACTTTGTTTTCCTGGGACTTCGGGGGGTTTTTTTCCCTTCTTCTCTTCTTGACTCTTTCAACATCAGAGCACATTGGGAGAATTTTCTCCCGAGGTGGGGGCCCTGAATGTGGGCCCATGAGCCAGCTGCAAGGAGGAGGAGAGAGACTACACCTACGGAAGTGTTGGGGTTCCTCCCCCCTGCCATGAGGTCATGGGAGAGGGGACCCTGGGGTAGAGGCATGGCCTGGGCACGGGGGTCTCCCTGCTCCCTGCTCACATGTGCCCTAACCCTGTTCAGCACTGCTTATTTTGTGTTGCCCTGTGCGAGGAGGGCCCTGGTTGTGCTGTGATTGCTCAGTTCTTTGGCAGTGCCCCGCCCATGTGGCTGGAGAAGAAAGAGCTCTGAAACTTCTCTCAAGAATCGCTCCCTGTTTCTTTGCACGGGCCTCGCTGTCTATGGATGTTTCAGGAGACCCCACCGAAACACAGAAGGACTCTCAAATTATCCCAGCTTTCTCTGCACAGCGAGAGCTTTTAATATTTAGCATTGTTATCCTTTTCCTGTGTGTTTGTTAAAAAAATAGTTTTTATCTCTTTCACTTTCTTCCCAGGAAAGTTCTTTTTTCCAAAAACCTGGTGGGGGAGGGCTGGGTGTAACCTGCCTTCTATCAGAGGATATTTTCCTCCAAATTTGTCCAAACCGGCACAGCCTGTCCTTTCCTGGGTCTCTGTTGCAGATGGAAGCTGCTGGTGCCATTGTCAGCTTGAAGCCCTCTTTTGATGCAAGCAGATGTTGCCAGGTGTGTTCAGCAGCTGTTGCTCAATGCTTATGCCAAGCTATTGTGTTCCTCATGGAACCAAGGAGCCATTGTGACACTGCAGGGGCTGATGGCATCAAGGAGGCAATTGTGACAGTACAGAACCTCCTAGAAACAAGGCTCCATTGTGACACCGTGGGGAATCATGGAATCAAGGAGCCCATTGTGACACGGCTGCATGGAACCAATGGTCCATGGTTACACTGCGGATTCAAGAAGAGCACGGTGACACCACGCAACATCATGGAACCATAGGTCCATTGTGACACAGCGCGGCCTCATGGAAACAAGGGGACCATTGTGGCAAAGCAGGGCCTAATGGAAGCATGGAGAGCATTGTGACACTAAGGAAACTCCTGGAACCAAGATGACCACTGGCACATAATGGAACCTCATGGAAGCAAGCCTCCACGATGACTTTGGAGGGCCTCGGGGACCACAGGACCCATTGTGACACAGCAGGACCTGGTGGAACCAAGGAGCCTTTGTGATACTCCACATCCACATGGAAGCCAGGGTGCACTGAGACACAGCGGGGCCTTGTGGGAACCAAAGACACCTCTGCAAAAAGCAGGCTAGCTCATAGAAGCAAGGAGTCCATTGTTACAACGTAAAAGCTATGGAACCAAGGGACCATTGTGACACTGCGGGGCCTCATGGAACCAATTGTCCATGATGACAGTGCGGATCAAAGGAGACCACGGTGACACTGCGGAACCTGATGGAACCAAGGAGCCATTGTGACACAGTGGGGCCTCATGGAATCAAGGAGACCATTGTGACCCAGGTGTTGCATGGGAAGGCAAGGAGCCATTGTGACACTTTGGGCTTCTTCCCTTGAGCTCTGCAGCTGGCTGTCCCAGCCCAGCGCACCATGTGCCACCTGCTCTCCTCAGGGCTCTGCCTGCACACAGCCCCAGGAGAAGTTTTCCTGTTTGGAAGGAAAGAATGGAAAAGCCTGAGCAGGTTTCCTAAACAACAAACCCCACTCAGGAGCCACATGCTCAGTACAGGCTGCCTGGAACGATGTCCCCTTTCTACAAGGGTCAGTGTGAGCAGGAATGAATGATCTCTGGGAGCAGAATTCTCGGAGTCTTTCCACTGAATTCTCTGTCCCTGTGTCTTGGGGTGACTTTATTGTGTGTATCCCCTATTGCTGCTCTATGCCCAGAAGTGAACTTTGTGCGTTTCTGTGCCTTTCAACTGAGCCTGAGAGGGGGGAGAGGAAAAAAAACCGGACAAACTTCTCAGAGCGTTTGTTCAAGGACACACATACACACTCCTCTGCATCCTGCTTGCAGCAAGAGCAGAGGAAGCAACTTTGTTTCTTTTTAGCCAGTTTTCAGCTCCTTTTCTCTGGGGGGAGATGGAGAGTTGAACTTTGTTTTCCTGGGACTTCGGGGGGTTTTTTTCCCTTCTTCTCTTCTTGACTCTTTCAACATCAGAGCACATTGGGAGAATTTTCTCCCGAGGTGGGGGCCCTGAATGTGGGCCCATGAGCCAGCTGCAAGGAGGAGGAGAGAGACTACACCTACGGAAGTGTTGGGGTTCCTCCCCCCTGCCATGAGGTCATGGGAGAGGGGACCCTGGGGTAGAGGCATGGCCTGGGCACGGGGGTCTCCCTGCTCCCTGCTCACATGTGCCCTAACCCTGTTCAGCACTGGTTATTTTGTGTTGCCCTGTGCCAGGAGGGCCCTGCTTGTGCCGTGATTGCTCAGTTCTTTGGCAGTGCCCCGCCCATGTGGCTGGAGAAGAAAGAGCTCTGAAACTTCTCTCAAGAATCGCCCCCTGTTTCTTTGCACGGGCCTCGCTGTCTATGGATGTTTCAGGAGACCCCACCGAAACACGGAAGGACTCTCAAATTATCCCAGCTTTCTCTGCACAGCAAGAGCTTTTAATATTTAGCATTGCTATCCTTTTCCTGTGTGTTTGTTAAAAAAATAGTTTTTATCTCTTTCACTTTCTTCCCAGGAAAGTTCTTTTTTCCAAAAACCTGGTGGGGGAGGGCTGGGTGTAACCTGCCTTCTATCAGAGGATATTTTCCTCCAAATTTGTCCAAACCGGCACAGCCTGTCCTTTCCTGGGTCTCTGTTGCAGATGGAAGCTGCTGGTGCCATTGTCAGCTTGAAGCCCTCTTTTGATGCAAGCAGATGTTGCCAGGTGTGTTCAGCAGCTGTTGCTCAATGCTTATGCCAAGCTATTGTGTTCCTCATGGAACCAAGGAGCCATTGTGACACTGCAGGGGCTGATGGCATCAAGGAGGCAATTGTGACAGTACAGAACCTCCTAGAAACAAGGCTCCATTGTGACACCGTGGGGAATCATGGAATCAAGGAGCCCATTGTGACACGGCTGCATGGAACCAATGGTCCATGGTTACACTGCGGATTCAAGAAGAGCACGGTGACACCACGCAACATCATGGAACCATAGGTCCATTGTGACACAGCGGGGCCTACTGGAAACAAGGGGACCATTGTGGCAAAGCAGGGCCTAATGGAAGCATGGAGAGCATTGTGACACTAAGGAAACTCCTGGAACCAAGATGACCACTGGCACATAATGGAACCTCATGGAAGCAAGCCTCCACAATGACTTTGGAGGGCCTCAGGGACCACAGGACCCATTGTGACACAGCAGGACCTGGTGGAACCAAGGAGCCTTTGTGATACTCCACATCCACATGGAAGCCAGGGTGCACTGAGACACAGCGGGGCCTTGTTGGAACCAAAGACACCTCTGCAAAAAGCAGGCTAGCTCATAGAAGCAAGGAGTCCATTGTTACAACGTAAAAGCTATGGAACCAAGGGACCATTGTGACACTGCGGGGCCTCATGGAACCAATTGTCCATGATGACAGTGCGGATCAAAGGAGACCATGGTGACACTGCGGAACCTGATGGAACCAAGGAGCCATTGTGACACAGTGGGGCCTCATGGAGTCAAGGAGACCATTGTGACCCAGGTGTTGCATGTGAAGGCAAGGAGCCATTGTGACACTTTGGGCTTCTTCCCTTGAGCTCTGCAGCTGGCTGTCCCAGCCCAGCGCACCATGTGCCACCTGCTCTCCTCAGGGCTCTGCCTGCACACAGCCCCAGGAGAAGTTTTCCTGTTTGGAAGGAAAGAATGGAAAAGCCGGAGCAGGTTTCCTAAACAACAAACCCCACTCAGGAGCCACATGCTCAGTACAGGCTGCCTGGAACGATGTCCCCTTTCTACAAGGGTCAGTGTGAGCAGGAATGAATGATCTCTGGGAGCAGAATTCTCGGAGTCTTTCCACTGAATTCTCTGTCCCTGTGTCTTGGGGTGACTTTATCGTGTGTATCCCCTATTGCTGCTCTATGCCCAGAAGTGAACTTTGTGCGTTTCTGTGCCTTTCAACTGAGCCTGAGAGGGGGGAGAGGAAAAAAACCGGACAAACTTCTCAGAGCGTTTGTTCAAGGACACACATACACACTCCTCTGCATCCTGCTTGCAGCAAGAGAAAAGGAAGCAACTTTGTTTCTTTTTAGCCAGTTTTCAGCTCCTTTTCTCTGGGGGGAGATGGAGAGTTGAACTTTGTTTTCCTGGGACTTCGGGGGGTTTTTTTCCCTTCTTCTCTTCTTGACTCTTTCAACATCAGAGCACATTGGGAGAATTTTCTCCCGAGGTGGGGGCCCTGAATGTGGGCCCATGAGCCAGCTGCAAGGAGGAGGAGAGAGACTACACCTACGGAAGTGTTGGGGTTCCTCCCCCCTGCCATGAGGTCATGGGAGAGGGGACCCTGGGGTAGAGGCATGGCCTGGGCACGGGGGTCTCCCTGCTCCCTGCTCACATGTGCCCTAACCCTGTTCAGCACTGCTTATTTTGTGTTGCCCTGTGCCAGGAGGGCCCTGGTTGTGCCGTGATTGCTCAGTTCTTTGGCAGTGCCCCGCCCATGTGGCTGGAGAAGAAAGAGCTCTGAAACTTCTCTCAAGAATCGCCCCCTGTTTCTTTGCACGGGCCTCGCTGTCTATGGATGTTTCAGGAGACCCCACCGAAACACGGAAGGACTCTCAAATTATCCCAGCTTTCTCTGCACAGCGAGAGCTTTTAATATTTAGCATTGCTATCCTTTTCCTGTGTGTTTGTTAAAAAAATAGTTTTTATCTCTTTCACTTTCTTCCCAGGAAAGTTCTTTTTTCCAAAAACCTGGTGGGGGAGGGCTGGGTGTAACCTGCCTTCTATCAGAGGATATTTTCCTCCAAATTTGTCCAAACCGGCACAGCCTGTCCTTTCCTGGGTCTCTGTTGCAGATGGAAGCTGCTGGTGCCATTGTCAGCTTGAAGCCCTCTTTTGATGCAAGCAGATGTTGCCAGGTGTGTTCAGCAGCTGTTGCTCAATGCTTATGCCAAGCTATTGTGTTCCTCATGGAACCAAGGAGCCATTGTGACACTGCAGGGGCTGATGGCATCAAGGAGGCAATTGTGACAGTACAGAACCTCCTAGAAACAAGGCTCCATTGTGACACCGTGGGGAATCATGGAATCAAGGAGCCCATTGTGACACGGCTGCATGGAACCAATGGTCCATGGTTACACTGCGGATTCAAGAAGAGCACGGTGACACCACGCAACATCATGGAACCATAGGTCCATTGTGACACAGCGGGGCCTCATGGAAACAAGGGGACCATTGTGGCAAAGCAGGGCCTAATGGAAGCATGGAGAGCATTGTGACACTAAGGAAACTCCTGGAACCAAGATGACCACTGGCACATAATGGAACCTCATGGAAGCAAGCCTCCACAATGACTTTGGAGGGCCTCAGGGACCACAGGACCCATTGTGACACAGCAGGACCTGGTGGAACCAAGGAGCCTTTGTGATACTCCACATCCACATGGAAGCCAGGGTGCACTGAGACACAGCGGGGCCTTGTTGGAACCAAAGACACCTCTGCAAAAAGCAGGCTAGCTCATAGAAGCAAGGAGTCCATTGTTACAACGTAAAAGCTATGGAACCAAGGGACCATTGTGACACTGCGGGGCCTCATGGAACCAATTGTCCATGATGACAGTGCGGATCAAAGGAGACCATGGTGACACTGCGGAACCTGATGGAACCAAGGAGCCATTGTGACACAGTGGGACCTCATGGAATCAAGGAGACCATTGTGACCCAGGTGTTGCATGTGAAGGCAAGGAGCCATTGTGACACTTTGGGCTTCTTCCCTTGAGCTCTGCAGCTGGCTGTCCCAGCCCAGCGCACCATGTGCCACCTGCTCTCCTCAGGGCTCTGCCTGCACACAGCCCCAGGAGAAGTTTTCCTGTTTGGAAGGAAAGAATGGAAAAGCCGGAGCAGGTTTCCTAAACAACAAACCCCACTCAGGAGCCACATGCTCAGTACAGGCTGCCTGGAACGATGTCCCCTTTCTACAAGGGTCAGTGTGAGCAGGAATGAATGATCTCTGGGAGCAGAATTCTCGGAGTCTTTCCACTGAATTCTCTGTCCCTGTGTCTTGGGGTGACTTTATTGTGTGTATCCCCTATTGCTGCTCTATGCCCAGAAGTGAACTTTGTGCGTTTCTGTGCCTTTCAACTGAGCCTGAGAGGGGGGAGAGGAAAAAAACCGGACAAACTTCTCAGAGCGTTTGTTCAAGGACACACATACACACTCCTCTGCATCCTGCTTGCAGCAAGAGCAGAGGAAGCAACTTGGTTTCTTTTTAGCCAGTTTTCAGCTCCTTTTCTCTGGGGGGAGATGGAGAGTTGAACTTTGTTTTCCTGGGACTTCGGGGGTTTTTTTTCCCTTCTTCTCTTCTTGACTCTTTCAACATCAGAGCACATTGGGAGAATTTTCTCCCGAGGTGGGGGCCCTGAATGTGGGCCCATGAGCCAGCTGCAAGGAGGAGGAGAGAGACTACACCTACGGAAGTGTTGGGGTTCCTCCCCCCTGCCATGAGGTCATGGGAGAGGGGACCCTGGGGTAGAGGCATGGCCTGGGCACGGGGGTCTCCCTGCTCCCTGCTCACATGTGCCCTAACCCTGTTCAGCACTGCTTATTTTGTGTTGCCCTGTGCGAGGAGGGCCCTGGTTGTGCTGTGATTGCTCAGTTCTTTGGCAGTGCCCCGCCCATGTGGCTGGAGAAGAAAGAGCTCTGAAACTTCTCTCAAGAATCGCTCCCTGTTTCTTTGCACGGGCCTCGCTGTCTATGGATGTTTCAGGAGACCCCACCGAAACACAGAAGGACTCTCAAATTATCCCAGCTTTCTCTGCACAGCGAGAGCTTTTAATATTTAGCATTGTTATCCTTTTCCTGTGTGTTTGTTAAAAAAATAGTTTTTATCTCTTTCACTTTCTTCCCAGGAAAGTTCTTTTTTCCAAAAACCTGGTGGGGGAGGGCTGGGTGTAACCTGCCTTCTATCAGAGGATATTTTCCTCCAAATTTGTCCAAACCGGCACAGCCTGTCCTTTCCTGGGTCTCTGTTGCAGATGGAAGCTGCTGGTGCCATTGTCAGCTTGAAGCCCTCTTTTGATGCAAGCAGATGTTGCCAGGTGTGTTCAGCAGCTGTTGCTCAATGCTTATGCCAAGCTATTGTGTTCCTCATGGAACCAAGGAGCCATTGTGACACTGCAGGGGCTGATGGCATCAAGGAGGCAATTGTGACAGTACAGAACCTCCTAGAAACAAGGCTCCATTGTGACACCGTGGGGAATCATGGAATCAAGGAGCCCATTGTGACACGGCTGCATGGAACCAATGGTCCATGGTTACACTGCGGATTCAAGAAGAGCACGGTGACACCACGCAACATCATGGAACCATAGGTCCATTGTGACACAGCGCGGCCTCATGGAAACAAGGGGACCATTGTGGCAAAGCAGGGCCTAATGGAAGCATGGAGAGCATTGTGACACTAAGGAAACTCCTGGAACCAAGATGACCACTGGCACATAATGGAACCTCATGGAAGCAAGCCTCCACGATGACTTTGGAGGGCCTCGGGGACCACAGGACCCATTGTGACACAGCAGGACCTGGTGGAACCAAGGAGCCTTTGTGATACTCCACATCCACATGGAAGCCAGGGTGCACTGAGACACAGCGGGGCCTTGTGGGAACCAAAGACACCTCTGCAAAAAGCAGGCTAGCTCATAGAAGCAAGGAGTCCATTGTTACAACGTAAAAGCTATGGAACCAAGGGACCATTGTGACACTGCGGGGCCTCATGGAACCAATTGTCCATGATGACAGTGCGGATCAAAGGAGACCACGGTGACACTGCGGAACCTGATGGAACCAAGGAGCCATTGTGACACAGTGGGGCCTCATGGAATCAAGGAGACCATTGTGACCCAGGTGTTGCATGGGAAGGCAAGGAGCCATTGTGACACTTTGGGCTTCTTCCCTTGAGCTCTGCAGCTGGCTGTCCCAGCCCAGCGCACCATGTGCCACCTGCTCTCCTCAGGGCTCTGCCTGCACACAGCCCCAGGAGAAGTTTTCCTGTTTGGAAGGAAAGAATGGAAAAGCCTGAGCAGGTTTCCTAAACAACAAACCCCACTCAGGAGCCACATGCTCAGTACAGGCTGCCTGGAACGATGTCCCCTTTCTACAAGGGTCAGTGTGAGCAGGAATGAATGATCTCTGGGAGCAGAATTCTCGGAGTCTTTCCACTGAATTCTCTGTCCCTGTGTCTTGGGGTGACTTTATTGTGTGTATCCCCTATTGCTGCTCTATGCCCAGAAGTGAACTTTGTGCGTTTCTGTGCCTTTCAACTGAGCCTGAGAGGGGGGAGAGGAAAAAAAACCGGACAAACTTCTCAGAGCGTTTGTTCAAGGACACACATACACACTCCTCTGCATCCTGCTTGCAGCAAGAGCAGAGGAAGCAACTTTGTTTCTTTTTAGCCAGTTTTCAGCTCCTTTTCTCTGGGGGGAGATGGAGAGTTGAACTTTGTTTTCCTGGGACTTCGGGGGGTTTTTTTCCCTTCTTCTCTTCTTGACTCTTTCAACATCAGAGCACATTGGGAGAATTTTCTCCCGAGGTGGGGGCCCTGAATGTGGGCCCATGAGCCAGCTGCAAGGAGGAGGAGAGAGACTACACCTACGGAAGTGTTGGGGTTCCTCCCCCCTGCCATGAGGTCATGGGAGAGGGGACCCTGGGGTAGAGGCATGGCCTGGGCACGGGGGTCTCCCTGCTCCCTGCTCACATGTGCCCTAACCCTGTTCAGCACTGGTTATTTTGTGTTGCCCTGTGCCAGGAGGGCCCTGCTTGTGCCGTGATTGCTCAGTTCTTTGGCAGTGCCCCGCCCATGTGGCTGGAGAAGAAAGAGCTCTGAAACTTCTCTCAAGAATCGCCCCCTGTTTCTTTGCACGGGCCTCGCTGTCTATGGATGTTTCAGGAGACCCCACCGAAACACGGAAGGACTCTCAAATTATCCCAGCTTTCTCTGCACAGCAAGAGCTTTTAATATTTAGCATTGCTATCCTTTTCCTGTGTGTTTGTTAAAAAAATAGTTTTTATCTCTTTCACTTTCTTCCCAGGAAAGTTCTTTTTTCCAAAAACCTGGTGGGGGAGGGCTGGGTGTAACCTGCCTTCTATCAGAGGATATTTTCCTCCAAATTTGTCCAAACCGGCACAGCCTGTCCTTTCCTGGGTCTCTGTTGCAGATGGAAGCTGCTGGTGCCATTGTCAGCTTGAAGCCCTCTTTTGATGCAAGCAGATGTTGCCAGGTGTGTTCAGCAGCTGTTGCTCAATGCTTATGCCAAGCTATTGTGTTCCTCATGGAACCAAGGAGCCATTGTGACACTGCAGGGGCTGATGGCATCAAGGAGGCAATTGTGACAGTACAGAACCTCCTAGAAACAAGGCTCCATTGTGACACCGTGGGGAATCATGGAATCAAGGAGCCCATTGTGACACGGCTGCATGGAACCAATGGTCCATGGTTACACTGCGGATTCAAGAAGAGCACGGTGACACCACGCAACATCATGGAACCATAGGTCCATTGTGACACAGCGGGGCCTCATGGAAACAAGGGGACCATTGTGGCAAAGCAGGGCCTAATGGAAGCATGGAGAGCATTGTGACACTAAGGAAACTCCTGGAACCAAGATGACCACTGGCACATAATGGAACCTCATGGAAGCAAGCCTCCACAATGACTTTGGAGGGCCTCAGGGACCACAGGACCCATTGTGACACAGCAGGACCTGGTGGAACCAAGGAGCCTTTGTGATACTCCACATCCACATGGAAGCCAGGGTGCACTGAGACACAGCGGGGCCTTGTTGGAACCAAAGACACCTCTGCAAAAAGCAGGCTAGCTCATAGAAGCAAGGAGTCCATTGTTACAACGTAAAAGCTATGGAACCAAGGGACCATTGTGACACTGCGGGGCCTCATGGAACCAATTGTCCATGATGACAGTGCGGATCAAAGGAGACCATGGTGACACTGCGGAACCTGATGGAACCAAGGAGCCATTGTGACACAGTGGGACCTCATGGAATCAAGGAGACCATTGTGACCCAGGTGTTGCATGTGAAGGCAAGGAGCCATTGTGACACTTTGGGCTTCTTCCCTTGAGCTCTGCAGCTGGCTGTCCCAGCCCAGCGCACCATGTGCCACCTGCTCTCCTCAGGGCTCTGCCTGCACACAGCCCCAGGAGAAGTTTTCCTGTTTGGAAGGAAAGAATGGAAAAGCCGGAGCAGGTTTCCTAAACAACAAACCCCACTCAGGAGCCACATGCTCAGTACAGGCTGCCTGGAACGATGTCCCCTTTCTACAAGGGTCAGTGTGAGCAGGAATGAATGATCTCTGGGAGCAGAATTCTCGGAGTCTTTCCACTGAATTCTCTGTCCCTGTGTCTTGGGGTGACTTTATCGTGTGTATCCCCTATTGCTGCTCTATGCCCAGAAGTGAACTTTGTGCGTTTCTGTGCCTTTCAACTGAGCCTGAGAGGGGGGAGAGGAAAAAAACCGGACAAACTTCTCAGAGCGTTTGTTCAAGGACACACATACACACTCCTCTGCATCCTGCTTGCAGCAAGAGCAGAGGAAGCAACTTGGTTTCTTTTTAGCCAGTTTTCAGCTCCTTTTCTCTGGGGGGAGATGGAGAGTTGAACTTTGTTTTCCTGGGACTTCGGGGGTTTTTTTTCCCTTCTTCTCTTCTTGACTCTTTCAACATCAGAGCACATTGGGAGAATTTTCTCCCGAGGTGGGGGCCCTGAATGTGGGCCCATGAGCCAGCTGCAAGGAGGAGGAGAGAGACTACACCTACGGAAGTGTTGGGGTTCCTCCCCCCTGCCATGAGGTCATGGGAGAGGGGACCCTGGGGTAGAGGCATGGCCTGGGCACGGGGGTCTCCCTGCTCCCTGCTCACATGTGCCCTAACCCTGTTCAGCACTGCTTATTTTGTGTTGCCCTGTGCCAGGAGGGCCCTGGTTGTGCCGTGATTGCTCAGTTCTTTGGCAGTGCCCCGCCCATGTGGCTGGAGAAGAAAGAGCTCTGAAACTTCTCTCAAGAATCGCCCCCTGTTTCTTTGCACGGGCCTCGCTGTCTATGGATGTTTCAGGAGACCCCACCGAAACACGGAAGGACTCTCAAATTATCCCAGCTTTCTCTGCACAGCGAGAGCTTTTAATATTTAGCATTGCTATCCTTTTCCTGTGTGTTTGTTAAAAAAATAGTTTTTATCTCTTTCACTTTCTTCCCAGGAAAGTTCTTTTTTCCAAAAACCTGGTGGGGGAGGGCTGGGTGTAACCTGCCTTCTATCAGAGGATATTTTCCTCCAAATTTGTCCAAACCGGCACAGCCTGTCCTTTCCTGGGTCTCTGTTGCAGATGGAAGCTGCTGGTGCCATTGTCAGCTTGAAGCCCTCTTTTGATGCAAGCAGATGTTGCCAGGTGTGTTCAGCAGCTGTTGCTCAATGCTTATGCCAAGCTATTGTGTTCCTCATGGAACCAAGGAGCCATTGTGACACTGCAGGGGCTGATGGCATCAAGGAGGCAATTGTGACAGTACAGAACCTCCTAGAAACAAGGCTCCATTGTGACACCGTGGGGAATCATGGAATCAAGGAGCCCATTGTGACACGGCTGCATGGAACCAATGGTCCATGGTTACACTGCGGATTCAAGAAGAGCACGGTGACACCACGCAACATCATGGAACCATAGGTCCATTGTGACACAGCGGGGCCTCATGGAAACAAGGGGACCATTGTGGCAAAGCAGGGCCTAATGGAAGCATGGAGAGCATTGTGACACTAAGGAAACTCCTGGAACCAAGATGACCACTGGCACATAATGGAACCTCATGGAAGCAAGCCTCCACAATGACTTTGGAGGGCCTCAGGGACCACAGGACCCATTGTGACACAGCAGGACCTGGTGGAACCAAGGAGCCTTTGTGATACTCCACATCCACATGGAAGCCAGGGTGCACTGAGACACAGCGGGGCCTTGTTGGAACCAAAGACACCTCTGCAAAAAGCAGGCTAGCTCATAGAAGCAAGGAGTCCATTGTTACAACGTAAAAGCTATGGAACCAAGGGACCATTGTGACACTGCGGGGCCTCATGGAACCAATTGTCCATGATGACAGTGCGGATCAAAGGAGACCATGGTGACACTGCGGAACCTGATGGAACCAAGGAGCCATTGTGACACAGTGGGACCTCATGGAATCAAGGAGACCATTGTGACCCAGGTGTTGCATGTGAAGGCAAGGAGCCATTGTGACACTTTGGGCTTCTTCCCTTGAGCTCTGCAGCTGGCTGTCCCAGCCCAGCGCACCATGTGCCACCTGCTCTCCTCAGGGCTCTGCCTGCACACAGCCCCAGGAGAAGTTTTCCTGTTTGGAAGGAAAGAATGGAAAAGCCGGAGCAGGTTTCCTAAACAACAAACCCCACTCAGGAGCCACATGCTCAGTACAGGCTGCCTGGAACGATGTCCCCTTTCTACAAGGGTCAGTGTGAGCAGGAATGAATGATCTCTGGGAGCAGAATTCTCGGAGTCTTTCCACTGAATTCTCTGTCCCTGTGTCTTGGGGTGACTTTATCGTGTGTATCCCCTATTGCTGCTCTATGCCCAGAAGTGAACTTTGTGCGTTTCTGTGCCTTTCAACTGAGCCTGAGAGGGGGGAGAGGAAAAAAACCGGACAAACTTCTCAGAGCGTTTGTTCAAGGACACACATACACACTCCTCTGCATCCTGCTTGCAGCAAGAGCAGAGGAAGCAACTTGGTTTCTTTTTAGCCAGTTTTCAGCTCCTTTTCTCTGGGGGGAGATGGAGAGTTGAACTTTGTTTTCCTGGGACTTCGGGGGTTTTTTTTCCCTTCTTCTCTTCTTGACTCTTTCAACATCAGAGCACATTGGGAGAATTTTCTCCCGAGGTGGGGGCCCTGAATGTGGGCCCATGAGCCAGCTGCAAGGAGGAGGAGAGAGACTACACCTACGGAAGTGTTGGGGTTCCTCCCCCCTGCCATGAGGTCATGGGAGAGGGGACCCTGGGGTAGAGGCATGGCCTGGGCACGGGGGTCTCCCTGCTCCCTGCTCACATGTGCCCTAACCCTGTTCAGCACTGCTTATTTTGTGTTGCCTTGTGCGAGGAGGGCCCTGGTTGTGCCGTGATTGCTCAGTTCTTTGGCAGTGCCCCGCCCATGTGGCTGGAGAAGAAAGAGCTCTGAAACTTCTCTCAAGAATCGCTCCCTGTTTCTTTGCACGGGCCTCGCTGTCTATGGATGTTTCAGGAGACCCCACCGAAACACAGAAGGACTCTCAAATTATCCCAGCTTTCTCTGCACAGCGAGAGCTTTTAATATTTAGCATTGTTATCCTTTTCCTGTGTGTTTGTTAAAAAAATAGTTTTTATCTCTTTCACTTTCTTCCCAGGAAAGTTCTTTTTTCCAAAAACCTGGTGGGGGAGGGCTGGGTGTAACCTGCCTTCTATCAGAGGATATTTTCCTCCAAATTTGTCCAAACCGGCACAGCCTGTCCTTTCCTGGGTCTCTGTTGCAGATGGAAGCTGCTGGTGCCATTGTCAGCTTGAAGCCCTCTTTTGATGCAAGCAGATGTTGCCAGGTGTGTTCAGCAGCTGTTGCTCAATGCTTATGCCAAGCTATTGTGTTCCTCATGGAACCAAGGAGCCATTGTGACACTGCAGGGGCTGATGGCATCAAGGAGGCAATTGTGACAGTACAGAACCTCCTAGAAACAAGGCTCCATTGTGACACCGTGGGGAATCATGGAATCAAGGAGCCCATTGTGACACGGCTGCATGGAACCAATGGTCCATGGTTACACTGCGGATTCAAGAAGAGCACGGTGACACCACGCAACATCATGGAACCATAGGTCCATTGTGACACAGCGGGGCCTCATGGAAACAAGGGGACCATTGTGGCAAAGCAGGGCCTAATGGAAGCATGGAGAGCATTGTGACACTAAGGAAACTCCTGGAACCAAGATGACCACTGGCACATAATGGAACCTCATGGAAGCAAGCCTCCACAATGACTTTGGAGGGCCTCAGGGACCACAGGACCCATTGTGACACAGCAGGACCTGGTGGAACCAAGGAGCCTTTGTGATACTCCACATCCACATGGAAGCCAGGGTGCACTGAGACACAGCGGGGCCTTGTTGGAACCAAAGACACCTCTGCAAAAAGCAGGCTAGCTCATAGAAGCAAGGAGTCCATTGTTACAACGTAAAAGCTATGGAACCAAGGGACCATTGTGACACTGCGGGGCCTCATGGAACCAATTGTCCATGATGACAGTGCGGATCAAAGGAGACCATGGTGACACTGCGGAACCTGATGGAACCAAGGAGCCATTGTGACACAGTGGGGCCTCATGGAGTCAAGGAGACCATTGTGACCCAGGTGTTGCATGTGAAGGCAAGGAGCCATTGTGACACTTTGGGCTTCTTCCCTTGAGCTCTGCAGCTGGCTGTCCCAGCCCAGCGCACCATGTGCCACCTGCTCTCCTCAGGGCTCTGCCTGCACACAGCCCCAGGAGAAGTTTTCCTGTTTGGAAGGAAAGAATGGAAAAGCCGGAGCAGGTTTCCTAAACAACAAACCCCACTCAGGAGCCACATGCTCAGTACAGGCTGCCTGGAACGATGTCCCCTTTCTACAAGGGTCAGTGTGAGCAGGAATGAATGATCTCTGGGAGCAGAATTCTCGGAGTCTTTCCACTGAATTCTCTGTCCCTGTGTCTTGGGGTGACTTTATTGTGTGTATCCCCTATTGCTGCTCTATGCCCAGAAGTGAACTTTGTGCGTTTCTGTGCCTTTCAACTGAGCCTGAGAGGGGGGAGAGGAAAAAAACCGGACAAACTTCTCAGAGCGTTTGTTCAAGGACACACATACACACTCCTCTGCATCCTGCTTGCAGCAAGAGAAAAGGAAGCAACTTTGTTTCTTTTTAGCCAGTTTTCAGCTCCTTTTCTCTGGGGGGAGATGGAGAGTTGAACTTTGTTTTCCTGGGACTTCGGGGGGTTTTTTTCCCTTCTTCTCTTCTTGACTCTTTCAACATCAGAGCACATTGGGAGAATTTTCTCCCGAGGTGGGGGCCCTGAATGTGGGCCCATGAGCCAGCTGCAAGGAGGAGGAGAGAGACTACACCTACGGAAGTGTTGGGGTTCCTCCCCCCTGCCATGAGGTCATGGGAGAGGGGACCCTGGGGTAGAGGCATGGCCTGGGCACGGGGGTCTCCCTGCTCCCTGCTCACATGTGCCCTAATCCTGTTCAGCACTGCTTATTTTGTGTTGCCCTGTGCCAGGAGGGCCCTGCTTGTGCCGTGATTGCTCAGTTCTTTGGCAGTGCCCCGCCCATGTGGCTGGAGAAGAAAGAGCTCTGAAACTTCTCTCAAGAATCGCTCCCTGTTTCTTTGCACGGGCCTCGCTGTCTATGGATGTTTCAGGAGACCCCACCGAAACACAGAAGGACTCTCAAATTATCCCAGCTTTCTCTGCACAGCAAGAGCTTTTAATATTTAGCATTGTTATCCTTTTCCTGTGTGTTTGTTAAAAAAATAGTTTTTATCTCTTTCACTTTCTTCCCAGGAAAGTTCTTTTTTCCAAAAACCTGGTGGGGGAGGGCTGGGTGTAACCTGCCTTCTATAAGAGGATATTTTCCTCCACATTTGTCCAAACCGGCACAGCCTGTCCTTTCCTGGGTCTCTGTTGCAGATGGAAGCTGCTGGTGCCATTGTCAGCTTGAAGCCCTCTTTTGATGCAAGCAGATGTTGCCAGGTGTGTTCAGCAGCTGTTGCTCAATGCTTATGCCAAGCTATTGTGTTCCTCATGGAACCAAGGAGCCATTGTGACACTGCAGGGGCTGATGGCATCAAGGAGGCAATTGTGACAGTACAGAACCTCCTAGAAACAAGGCTCCATTGTGACACCGTGGGGAATCATGGAATCAAGGAGCCCATTGTGACACGGCTGCATGGAACCAATGGTCCATGGTTACATGGCGGATTCAAGAAGAGCACGGTGACACCACGCAACATCATGGAACCATAGGTCCATTGTGACACAGCGGGGCCTCATGGAAACAAGGGGACCATTGTGGCAAAGCAGGGCCTAATGGAAGCATGGAGGGCATTGTGACACTAAGGAAACTCCTGGAACCAAGATGACCACTGGCACATAATGGAACCTCATGGAAGCAAGCCTCCACGATGGTTTTGGAGGGCCTCAGGGACCACAGGACCCATTGTGACACAGCAGGACCTGGTGGAACCAAGGAGCCTTTGTGATACTCCACATCCACATGGAAGCCAGGGTGCACTGAGACACAGCGGGGCCTTGTTGGAACCAAAGACACCTCTGCAAAAAGCAGGCTAGCTCATAGAAGCAAGGAGTCCATTGTTACAACATCAAAGCTATGGAACCAAGGGACCATTGTGACACTGCGGGGCCTCATGGAACCAATTGTCCATGATGACAGTGCGGATCAAAGGAGACCATGGTGACACTGCGGAACCTGATGGAACCAAGGAGCCATTGTGACACAGTGGGGCCTCATGGAATCAAGGAGACCATTGTGACCCAGGTGTTGCATGTGAAGGCAAGGAGCCATTGTGACACTTTGGGCTTCTTCCCTTGAGCTCTGCAGCTGGCTGTCCCAGCCCAGCGCACCATGTGCCACCTGCTCTCCTCAGGGCTCTGCCTGCACACAGCCCCAGGAGAAGTTTTCCTGTTTGGAAGGAAAGAATGGAAAAGCCGGAGCAGGTTTCCTAAACAACAAACCCTACTCAGGAGCCACATGCTCAGTACAGGCTGCCTGGAACGATGTCCCCTTTCTACAAGGGTCAGTGTGAGCAGGAATGAATGATCTCTGGGAGCAGAATTCTCGGAGTCTTTCCACTGAATTCTCTGTCCCTGTGTCTTGGGGTGACTTTATCGTGTGTATCCCCTATTGCTGCTCTATGCCCAGAAGTGAACTTTGTGCGTTTCTGTGCCTTTCAACTGAGCCTGAGAGGGGGGAGAGGAAAAAAACCGGACAAACTTCTCAGAGCGTTTGTTCAAGGACACACATACACACTCCTCTGCATCCTGCTTGCAGCAAGAGCAGAGGAAGCAACTTGGTTTCTTTTTAGCCAGTTTTCAGCTCCTTTTCTCTGGGGGGAGATGGAGAGTTGAACTTTGTTTTCCTGGGACTTCGGGGGGTTTTTTTCCCTTCTTCTCTTCTTGACTCTTTCAACATCAGAGCACATTGGGAGAATTTTCTCCCAAGGTGGGGGCCCTGAATGTGGGCCCATGAGCCAGCTGCAAGGAGGAGGAGAGAGACTACACCTACGGAAGTGTTGGGGTTCCTCCCCCCTGCCATGAGGTCATGGGAGAGGGGACCCTGGGGTAGAGGCATGGCCTGGGCACGGGGGTCTCCCTGCTCCCTGCTCACATGTGCCCTAACCCTGTTCAGCACTGCTTATTTTGTGTTGCCCTGTGCGAGGAGGGCCCTGGTTGTGCTGTGATTGCTCAGTTCTTTGGCAGTGCCCCGCCCATGTGGCTGGAGAAGAAAGAGCTCTGAAACTTCTCTCAAGAATCGCTCCCTGTTTCTTTGCACGGGCCTCGCTGTCTATGGATGTTTCAGGAGACCCCACCGAAACACAGAAGGACTCTCAAATTATCCCAGCTTTCTCTGCACAGCGAGAGCTTTTAATATTTAGCATTGTTATCCTTTTCCTGTGTGTTTGTTAAAAAAATAGTTTTTATCTCTTTCACTTTCTTCCCAGGAAAGTTCTTTTTTCCAAAAACCTGGTGGGGGAGGGCTGGGTGTAACCTGCCTTCTATCAGAGGATATTTTCCTCCAAATTTGTCCAAACCGGCACAGCCTGTCCTTTCCTGGGTCTCTGTTGCAGATGGAAGCTGCTGGTGCCATTGTCAGCTTGAAGCCCTCTTTTGATGCAAGCAGATGTTGCCAGGTGTGTTCAGCAGCTGTTGCTCAATGCTTATGCCAAGCTATTGTGTTCCTCATGGAACCAAGGAGCCATTGTGACACTGCAGGGGCTGATGGCATCAAGGAGGCAATTGTGACAGTACAGAACCTCCTAGAAACAAGGCTCCATTGTGACACCGTGGGGAATCATGGAATCAAGGAGCCCATTGTGACACGGCTGCATGGAACCAATGGTCCATGGTTACACTGCGGATTCAAGAAGAGCACGGTGACACCACGCAACATCATGGAACCATAGGTCCATTGTGACACAGCGCGGCCTCATGGAAACAAGGGGACCATTGTGGCAAAGCAGGGCCTAATGGAAGCATGGAGAGCATTGTGACACTAAGGAAACTCCTGGAACCAAGATGACCACTGGCACATAATGGAACCTCATGGAAGCAAGCCTCCACGATGACTTTGGAGGGCCTCGGGGACCACAGGACCCATTGTGACACAGCAGGACCTGGTGGAACCAAGGAGCCTTTGTGATACTCCACATCCACATGGAAGCCAGGGTGCACTGAGACACAGCGGGGCCTTGTGGGAACCAAAGACACCTCTGCAAAAAGCAGGCTAGCTCATAGAAGCAAGGAGTCCATTGTTACAACGTAAAAGCTATGGAACCAAGGGACCATTGTGACACTGCGGGGCCTCATGGAACCAATTGTCCATGATGACAGTGCGGATCAAAGGAGACCACGGTGACACTGCGGAACCTGATGGAACCAAGGAGCCATTGTGACACAGTGGGGCCTCATGGAATCAAGGAGACCATTGTGACCCAGGTGTTGCATGGGAAGGCAAGGAGCCATTGTGACACTTTGGGCTTCTTCCCTTGAGCTCTGCAGCTGGCTGTCCCAGCCCAGCGCACCATGTGCCACCTGCTCTCCTCAGGGCTCTGCCTGCACACAGCCCCAGGAGAAGTTTTCCTGTTTGGAAGGAAAGAATGGAAAAGCCTGAGCAGGTTTCCTAAACAACAAACCCCACTCAGGAGCCACATGCTCAGTACAGGCTGCCTGGAACGATGTCCCCTTTCTACAAGGGTCAGTGTGAGCAGGAATGAATGATCTCTGGGAGCAGAATTCTCGGAGTCTTTCCACTGAATTCTCTGTCCCTGTGTCTTGGGGTGACTTTATTGTGTGTATCCCCTATTGCTGCTCTATGCCCAGAAGTGAACTTTGTGCGTTTCTGTGCCTTTCAACTGAGCCTGAGAGGGGGGAGAGGAAAAAAAACCGGACAAACTTCTCAGAGCGTTTGTTCAAGGACACACATACACACTCCTCTGCATCCTGCTTGCAGCAAGAGCAGAGGAAGCAACTTTGTTTCTTTTTAGCCAGTTTTCAGCTCCTTTTCTCTGGGGGGAGATGGAGAGTTGAACTTTGTTTTCCTGGGACTTCGGGGGGTTTTTTTCCCTTCTTCTCTTCTTGACTCTTTCAACATCAGAGCACATTGGGAGAATTTTCTCCCGAGGTGGGGGCCCTGAATGTGGGCCCATGAGCCAGCTGCAAGGAGGAGGAGAGAGACTACACCTACGGAAGTGTTGGGGTTCCTCCCCCCTGCCATGAGGTCATGGGAGAGGGGACCCTGGGGTAGAGGCATGGCCTGGGCACGGGGGTCTCCCTGCTCCCTGCTCACATGTGCCCTAACCCTGTTCAGCACTGGTTATTTTGTGTTGCCCTGTGCCAGGAGGGCCCTGCTTGTGCCGTGATTGCTCAGTTCTTTGGCAGTGCCCCGCCCATGTGGCTGGAGAAGAAAGAGCTCTGAAACTTCTCTCAAGAATCGCCCCCTGTTTCTTTGCACGGGCCTCGCTGTCTATGGATGTTTCAGGAGACCCCACCGAAACACGGAAGGACTCTCAAATTATCCCAGCTTTCTCTGCACAGCAAGAGCTTTTAATATTTAGCATTGCTATCCTTTTCCTGTGTGTTTGTTAAAAAAATAGTTTTTATCTCTTTCACTTTCTTCCCAGGAAAGTTCTTTTTTCCAAAAACCTGGTGGGGGAGGGCTGGGTGTAACCTGCCTTCTATCAGAGGATATTTTCCTCCACATTTGTCCAAACCGGCACAGCCTGTCCTTTCCTGGGTCTCTGTTGCAGATGGAAGCTGCTGGTGCCATTGTCAGCTTGAAGCCCTCTTTTGATGCAAGCAGATGTTGCCAGGTGTGTTCAGCAGCTGTTGCTCAATGCTTATGCCAAGCTATTGTGTTCCTCATGGAACCAAGGAGCCATTGTGACACTGCAGGGGCTGATGGCATCAAGGAGGCAATTGTGACAGTACAGAACCTCCTAGAAACAAGGCTCCATTGTGACACCGTGGGGAATCATGGAATCAAGGAGCCCATTGTGACACGGCTGCATGGAACCAATGGTCCATGGTTACACTGCGGATTCAAGAAGAGCACGGTGACACCACGCAACATCATGGAACCATAGGTCCATTGTGACACAGCGGGGCCTACTGGAAACAAGGGGACCATTGTGGCAAAGCAGGGCCTAATGGAAGCATGGAGAGCATTGTGACACTAAGGAAACTCCTGGAACCAAGATGACCACTGGCACATAATGGAACCTCATGGAAGCAAGCCTCCACAATGACTTTGGAGGGCCTCAGGGACCACAGGACCCATTGTGACACAGCAGGACCTGGTGGAACCAAGGAGCCTTTGTGATACTCCACATCCACATGGAAGCCAGGGTGCACTGAGACACAGCGGGGCCTTGTTGGAACCAAAGACACCTCTGCAAAAAGCAGGCTAGCTCATAGAAGCAAGGAGTCCATTGTTACAACGTAAAAGCTATGGAACCAAGGGACCATTGTGACACTGCGGGGCCTCATGGAACCAATTGTCCATGATGACAGTGCGGATCAAAGGAGACCATGGTGACACTGCGGAACCTGATGGAACCAAGGAGCCATTGTGACACAGTGGGGCCTCATGGAGTCAAGGAGACCATTGTGACCCAGGTGTTGCATGTGAAGGCAAGGAGCCATTGTGACACTTTGGGCTTCTTCCCTTGAGCTCTGCAGCTGGCTGTCCCAGCCCAGCGCACCATGTGCCACCTGCTCTCCTCAGGGCTCTGCCTGCACACAGCCCCAGGAGAAGTTTTCCTGTTTGGAAGGAAAGAATGGAAAAGCCGGAGCAGGTTTCCTAAACAACAAACCCCACTCAGGAGCCACATGCTCAGTACAGGCTGCCTGGAACGATGTCCCCTTTCTACAAGGGTCAGTGTGAGCAGGAATGAATGATCTCTGGGAGCAGAATTCTCGGAGTCTTTCCACTGAATTCTCTGTCCCTGTGTCTTGGGGTGACTTTATCGTGTGTATCCCCTATTGCTGCTCTATGCCCAGAAGTGAACTTTGTGCGTTTCTGTGCCTTTCAACTGAGCCTGAGAGGGGGGAGAGGAAAAAAACCGGACAAACTTCTCAGAGCGTTTGTTCAAGGACACACATACACACTCCTCTGCATCCTGCTTGCAGCAAGAGCAGAGGAAGCAACTTTGTTTCTTTTTAGCCAGTTTTCAGCTCCTTTTCTCTGGGGGGAGATGGAGAGTTGAACTTTGTTTTCCTGGGACTTCGGGGGTTTTTTTTCCCTTCTTCTCTTCTTGACTCTTTCAACATCAGAGCACATTGGGAGAATTTTCTCCCGAGGTGGGGGCCCTGAATGTGGGCCCATGAGCCAGCTGCAAGGAGGAGGAGAGAGACTACACCTACGGAAGTGTTGGGGTTCCTCCCCCCTGCCATGAGGTCATGGGAGAGGGGACCCTGGGGTAGAGGCATGGCCTGGGCACGGGGGTCTCCCTGCTCCCTGCTCACATGTGCCCTAACCCTGTTCAGCACTGCTTATTTTGTGTTGCCTTGTGCGAGGAGGGCCCTGGTTGTGCCGTGATTGCTCAGTTCTTTGGCAGTGCCCCGCCCATGTGGCTGGAGAAGAAAGAGCTCTGAAACTTCTCTCAAGAATCGCTCCCTGTTTCTTTGCACGGGCCTCGCTGTCTATGGATGTTTCAGGAGACCCCACCGAAACACAGAAGGACTCTCAAATTATCCCAGCTTTCTCTGCACAGCGAGAGGTTTTAATATTTAGCATTGTTATCCTTTTCCTGTGTGTTTGTTAAAAAAATAGTTTTTATCTCTTTCACTTTCTTCCCAGGAAAGTTCTTTTTTCCAAAAACCTGGTGGGGGAGGGCTGGGTGTAACCTGCCTTCTATCAGAGGATATTTTCCTCCAAATTTGTCCAAACCGGCACAGCCTGTCCTTTCCTGGGTCTCTGTTGCAGATGGAAGCTGCTGGTGCCATTGTCAGCTTGAAGCCCTCTTTTGATGCAAGCAGATGTTGCCAGGTGTGTTCAGCAGCTGTTGCTCAATGCTTATGCCAAGCTATTGTGTTCCTCATGGAACCAAGGAGCCATTGTGACACTGCAGGGGCTGATGGCATCAAGGAGGCAATTGTGACAGTACAGAACCTCCTAGAAACAAGGCTCCATTGTGACACCGTGGGGAATCATGGAATCAAGGAGCCCATTGTGACACGGCTGCATGGAACCAATGGTCCATGGTTACACTGCGGATTCAAGAAGAGCACGGTGACACCACGCAACATCATGGAACCATAGGTCCATTGTGACACAGCGGGGCCTCATGGAAACAAGGGGACCATTGTGGCAAAGCAGGGCCTAATGGAAGCATGGAGAGCATTGTGACACTAAGGAAACTCCTGGAACCAAGATGACCACTGGCACATAATGGAACCTCATGGAAGCAAGCCTCCACAATGACTTTGGAGGGCCTCAGGGACCACAGGACCCATTGTGACACAGCAGGACCTGGTGGAACCAAGGAGCCTTTGTGATACTCCACATCCACATGGAAGCCAGGGTGCACTGAGACACAGCGGGGCCTTGTTGGAACCAAAGACACCTCTGCAAAAAGCAGGCTAGCTCATAGAAGCAAGGAGTCCATTGTTACAACGTAAAAGCTATGGAACCAAGGGACCATTGTGACACTGCGGGGCCTCATGGAACCAATTGTCCATGATGACAGTGCGGATCAAAGGAGACCATGGTGACACTGCGGAACCTGATGGAACCAAGGAGCCATTGTGACACAGTGGGGCCTCATGGAGTCAAGGAGACCATTGTGACCCAGGTGTTGCATGTGAAGGCAAGGAGCCATTGTGACACTTTGGGCTTCTTCCCTTGAGCTCTGCAGCTGGCTGTCCCAGCCCAGCGCACCATGTGCCACCTGCTCTCCTCAGGGCTCTGCCTGCACACAGCCCCAGGAGAAGTTTTCCTGTTTGCAAGGAAAGAATGGAAAAGCTGGAGCAGGTTTCCTAAACAACAAACCCCACTCAGGAGCCACATGCTCAGTACAGGCTGCCTGGAACGATGTCCCCTTTCTACAAGGGTCAGTGTGAGCAGGAATGAATGATCTCTGGGAGCAGAATTCTCGGAGTCTTTCCACTGAATTCTCTGTCCCTGTGTCTTGGGGTGACTTTATTGTGTGTATCCCCTATTGCTGCTCTATGCCCAGAAGTGAACTTTGTGCGTTTCTGTGCCTTTCAACTGAGCCTGAGAGGGGGGAGAGGAAAAAAACCGGACAAACTTCTCAGAGCGTTTGTTCAAGGACACACATACACACTCCTCTGCATCCTGCTTGCAGCAAGAGAAAAGGAAGCAACTTTGTTTCTTTTTAGCCAGTTTTCAGCTCCTTTTCTCTGGGGGGAGATGGAGAGTTGAACTTTGTTTTCCTGGGACTTCGGGGGTTTTTTTTCCCTTCTTCTCTTCTTGACTCTTTCAACATCAGAGCACATTGGGAGAATTTTCTCCCGAGGTGGGGGCCCTGAATGTGGGCCCATGAGCCAGCTGCAAGGAGGAGGAGAGAGACTACACCTACGGAAGTGTTGGGGTTCCTCCCCCCTGCCATGAGGTCATGGGAGAGGGGACCCTGGGGTAGAGGCATGGCCTGGGCACGGGGGTCTCCCTGCTCCCTGCTCACATGTGCCCTAATCCTGTTCAGCACTGCTTATTTTGTGTTGCCCTGTGCCAGGAGGGCCCTGCTTGTGCCGTGATTGCTCAGTTCTTTGGCAGTGCCCCGCCCATGTGGCTGGAGAAGAAAGAGCTCTGAAACTTCTCTCAAGAATCGCTCCCTGTTTCTTTGCACGGGCCTCGCTGTCTATGGATGTTTCAGGAGACCCCACCGAAACACAGAAGGACTCTCAAATTATCCCAGCTTTCTCTGCACAGCGAGAGGTTTTAATATTTAGCATTGTTATCCTTTTCCTGTGTGTTTGTTAAAAAAATAGGTTTTATCTCTTTCACTTTCTTCCCAGGAAAGTTCTTTTTTCCAAAAACCTGGTGGGGGAGGGCTGGGTGTAACCTGCCTTCTATAAGAGGATATTTTCCTCCACATTTGTCCAAACCGGCACAGCCTGTCCTTTCCTGGGTCTCTGTTGCAGATGGAAGCTGCTGGTGCCATTGTCAGCTTGAAGCCCTCTTTTGATGCAAGCAGATGTTGCCAGGTGTGTTCAGCAGCTGTTGCTCAATGCTTATGCCAAGCTATTGTGTTCCTCATGGAACCAAGGAGCCATTGTGACACTGCAGGGGCTGATGGCATCAAGGAGGCAATTGTGACAGTACAGAACCTCCTAGAAACAAGGCTCCATTGTGACACCGTGGGGAATCATGGAATCAAGGAGCCCATTGTGACACGGCTGCATGGAACCAATGGTCCATGGTTACATGGCGGATTCAAGAAGAGCACGGTGACACCACGCAACATCATGGAACCATAGGTCCATTGTGACACAGCGGGGCCTCATGGAAACAAGGGGACCATTGTGGCAAAGCAGGGCCTAATGGAAGCATGGAGGGCATTGTGACACTAAGGAAACTCCTGGAACCAAGATGACCACTGGCACATAATGGAACCTCATGGAAGCAAGCCTCCACGATGGTTTTGGAGGGCCTCAGGGACCACAGGACCCATTGTGACACAGCAGGACCTGGTGGAACCAAGGAGCCTTTGTGATACTCCACATCCACATGGAAGCCAGGGTGCACTGAGACACAGCGGGGCCTTGTTGGAACCAAAGACACCTCTGCAAAAAGCAGGCTAGCTCATAGAAGCAAGGAGTCCATTGTTACAACATCAAAGCTATGGAACCAAGGGACCATTGTGACACTGCGGGGCCTCATGGAACCAATTGTCCATGATGACAGTGCGGATCAAAGGAGACCATGGTGACACTGCGGAACCTGATGGAACCAAGGAGCCATTGTGACACAGTGGGGCCTCATGGAATCAAGGAGACCATTGTGACCCAGGTGTTGCATGTGAAGGCAAGGAGCCATTGTGACACTTTGGGCTTCTTCCCTTGAGCTCTGCAGCTGGCTGTCCCAGCCCAGCGCACCATGTGCCACCTGCTCTCCTCAGGGCTCTGCCTGCACACAGCCCCAGGAGAAGTTTTCCTGTTTGGAAGGAAAGAATGGAAAAGCTGGAGCAGGTTTCCTAAACAACAAACCCTACTCAGGAGCCACATGCTCAGTACAGGCTGCCTGGAACGATGTCCCCTTTCTACAAGGGTCAGTGTGAGCAGGAATGAATGATCTCTGGGAGCAGAATTCTCGGAGTCTTTCCACTGAATTCTCTGTCCCTGTGTCTTGGGGTGACTTTATTGTGTGTATCCCCTATTGCTGCTCTATGCCCAGAAGTGAACTTTGTGCGTTTCTGTGCCTTTCAACTGAGCCTGAGAGGGGGGAGAGGAAAAAAACCGGACAAACTTCTCAGAGCGTTTGTTCAAGGACACACATACACACTCCTCTGCATCCTGCTTGCAGCAAGAGCAGAGGAAGCAACTTTGTTTCTTTTTAGCCAG
Organism: Aphelocoma coerulescens; assembly: GCF_041296385.1. Classification (NCBI taxonomy): domain Eukaryota; kingdom Metazoa; phylum Chordata; class Aves; order Passeriformes; family Corvidae; genus Aphelocoma; species Aphelocoma coerulescens. Next base: position 255,682 of record NW_027184024.1, on the reverse strand, counting down.
TTTTCAGCTCCTTTTCTCTGGGGGGAGATGGAGAGTTGAACTTTGTTTTCCTGGGACTTCGGGGGGTTTTTTTCCCTTCTTCTCTTCTTGACTCTTTCAACATCAGAGCACATTGGGAGAATTTTCTCCCGAGGTGGGGGCCCTGAATGTGGGCCCATGAGCCAGCTGCAAGGAGGAGGAGAGAGACTACACCTACGGAAGTGTTGGGGTTCCTCCCCCCTGCCATGAGGTCATGGGAGAGGGGACCCTGGGGTAGAGGCATGGCCTGGGCACGGGGGTCTCCCTGCTCCCTGCTCACATGTGCCCTAACCCTGTTCAGCACTGGTTATTTTGTGTTGCCCTGTGCCAGGAGGGCCCTGGTTGTGCCGTGATTGCTCAGTTCTTTGGCAGTGCCCCGCCCATGTGGCTGGAGAAGAAAGAGCTCTGAAACTTCTCTCAAGAATCGCTCCCTGTTTCTTTGCACGGGCCTCGCTGTCTATGGATGTTTCAGGAGACCCCACCGAAACACGGAAGGACTCTCAAATTATCCCAGCTTTCTCTGCACAGCAAGAGCTTTTAATATTTAGCATTGCTATCCTTTTCCTGTGTGTTTGTTAAAAAAATAGTTTTTATCTCTTTCACTTTCTTCCCAGGAAAGTTCTTTTTTCCAAAAACCTGGTGGGGGAGGGCTGGGTGTAACCTGCCTTCTATCAGAGGATATTTTCCTCCAAATTTGTCCAAACCGGCACAGCCTGTCCTTTCCTGGGTCTCTGTTGCAGATGGAAGCTGCTGGTGCCATTGTCAGCTTGAAGCCCTCTTTTGATGCAAGCAGATGTTGCCAGGTGTGTTCAGCAGCTGTTGCTCAATGCTTATGCCAAGCTATTGTGTTCCTCATGGAACCAAGGAGCCATTGTGACACTGCAGGGGCTGATGGCATCAAGGAGGCAATTGTGACAGTACAGAACCTCCTAGAAACAAGGCTCCATTGTGACACCGTGGGGAATCATGGAATCAAGGAGCCCATTGTGACACGGCTGCATGGAACCAATGGTCCATGGTTACACTGCGGATTCAAGAAGAGCACGGTGACACCACGCAACATCATGGAACCATAGGTCCATTGTGACACAGCGGGGCCTCATGGAAACAAGGGGACCATTGTGGCAAAGCAGGGCCTAATGGAAGCATGGAGAGCATTGTGACACTAAGGAAACTCCTGGAACCAAGATGACCACTGGCACATAATGGAACCTCATGGAAGCAAGCCTCCACAATGACTTTGGAGGGCCTCAGGGACCACAGGACCCATTGTGACACAGCAGGACCTGGTGGAACCAAGGAGCCTTTGTGATACTCCACATCCACATGGAAGCCAGGGTGCACTGAGACACAGCGGGGCCTTGTTGGAACCAAAGACACCTCTGCAAAAAGCAGGCTAGCTCATAGAAGCAAGGAGTCCATTGTTACAACGTAAAAGCTATGGAACCAAGGGACCATTGTGACACTGCGGGGCCTCATGGAACCAATTGTCCATGATGACAGTGCGGATCAAAGGAGACCATGGTGACACTGCGGAACCTGATGGAACCAAGGAGCCATTGTGACACAGTGGGGCCTCATGGAGTCAAGGAGACCATTGTGACCCAGGTGTTGCATGTGAAGGCAAGGAGCCATTGTGACACTTTGGGCTTCTTCCCTTGAGCTCTGCAGCTGGCTGTCCCAGCCCAGCGCACCATGTGCCACCTGCTCTCCTCAGGGCTCTGCCTGCACACAGCCCCAGGAGAAGTTTTCCTGTTTGCAAGGAAAGAATGGAAAAGCCTGAGCAGGTTTCCTAAACAACAAACCCCACTCAGGAGCCACATGCTCAGTACAGGCTGCCTGGAACGATGTCCCCTTTCTACAAGGGTCAGTGTGAGCAGGAATGAATGATCTCTGGGAGCAGAATTCTCGGAGTCTTTCCACTGAATTCTCTGTCCCTGTGTCTTGGGGTGACTTTATTGTGTGTATCCCCTATTGCTGCTCTATGCCCAGAAGTGAACTTTGTGCGTTTCTGTGCCTTTCAACTGAGCCTGAGAGGGGGGAGAGGAAAAAAACCGGACAAACTTCTCAGAGCGTTTGTTCAAGGACACACATACACACTCCTCTGCATCCTGCTTGCAGCAAGAGAAAAGGAAGCAACTTTGTTTCTTTTTAGCCAGTTTTCAGCTCCTTTTCTCTGGGGGGAGATGGAGAGTTGAACTTTGTTTTCCTGGGACTTCGGGGGTTTTTTTTCCCTTCTTCTCTTCTTGACTCTTTCAACATCAGAGCACATTGGGAGAATTTTCTCCCGAGGTGGGGGCCCTGAATGTGGGCCCATGAGCCAGCTGCAAGGAGGAGGAGAGAGACTACACCTACGGAAGTGTTGGGGTTCCTCCCCCCTGCCATGAGGTCATGGGAGAGGGGACCCTGGGGTAGAGGCATGGCCTGGGCACGGGGGTCTCCCTGCTCCCTGCTCACATGTGCCCTAATCCTGTTCAGCACTGCTTATTTTGTGTTGCCCTGTGCCAGGAGGGCCCTGCTTGTGCCGTGATTGCTCAGTTCTTTGGCAGTGCCCCGCCCATGTGGCTGGAGAAGAAAGAGCTCTGAAACTTCTCTCAAGAATCGCTCCCTGTTTCTTTGCACGGGCCTCGCTGTCTATGGATGTTTCAGGAGACCCCACCGAAACACAGAAGGACTCTCAAATTATCCCAGCTTTCTCTGCACAGCGAGAGGTTTTAATATTTAGCATTGTTATCCTTTTCCTGTGTGTTTGTTAAAAAAATAGTTTTTATCTCTTTCACTTTCTTCCCAGGAAAGTTCTTTTTTCCAAAAACCTGGTGGGGGAGGGCTGGGTGTAACCTGCCTTCTATAAGAGGATATTTTCCTCCACATTTGTCCAAACCGGCACAGCCTGTCCTTTCCTGGGTCTCTGTTGCAGATGGAAGCTGCTGGTGCCATTGTCAGCTTGAAGCCCTCTTTTGATGCAAGCAGATGTTGCCAGGTGTGTTCAGCAGCTGTTGCTCAATGCTTATGCCAAGCTATTGTGTTCCTCATGGAACCAAGGAGCCATTGTGACACTGCAGGGGCTGATGGCATCAAGGAGGCAATTGTGACAGTACAGAACCTCCTAGAAACAAGGCTCCATTGTGACACCGTGGGGAATCATGGAATCAAGGAGCCCATTGTGACACGGCTGCATGGAACCAATGGTCCATGGTTACATGGCGGATTCAAGAAGAGCACGGTGACACCACGCAACATCATGGAACCATAGGTCCATTGTGACACAGCGGGGCCTCATGGAAACAAGGGGACCATTGTGGCAAAGCAGGGCCTAATGGAAGCATGGAGGGCATTGTGACACTAAGGAAACTCCTGGAACCAAGATGACCACTGGCACATAATGGAACCTCATGGAAGCAAGCCTCCACGATGGTTTTGGAGGGCCTCAGGGACCACAGGACCCATTGTGACACAGCAGGACCTGGTGGAACCAAGGAGCCTTTGTGATACTCCACATCCACATGGAAGCCAGGGTGCACTGAGACACAGCGGGGCCTTGTTGGAACCAAAGACACCTCTGCAAAAAGCAGGCTAGCTCATAGAAGCAAGGAGTCCATTGTTACAACATCAAAGCTATGGAACCAAGGGACCATTGTGACACTGCGGGGCCTCATGGAACCAATTGTCCATGATGACAGTGCGGATCAAAGGAGACCATGGTGACACTGCGGAACCTGATGGAACCAAGGAGCCATTGTGACACAGTGGGGCCTCATGGAATCAAGGAGACCATTGTGACCCAGGTGTTGCATGTGAAGGCAAGGAGCCATTGTGACACTTTGGGCTTCTTCCCTTGAGCTCTGCAGCTGGCTGTCCCAGCCCAGCGCACCATGTGCCACCTGCTCTCCTCAGGGCTCTGCCTGCACACAGCCCCAGGAGAAGTTTTCCTGTTTGGAAGGAAAGAATGGAAAAGCTGGAGCAGGTTTCCTAAACAACAAACCCTACTCAGGAGCCACATGCTCAGTACAGGCTGCCTGGAACGATGTCCCCTTTCTACAAGGGTCAGTGTGAGCAGGAATGAATGATCTCTGGGAGCAGAATTCTCGGAGTCTTTCCACTGAATTCTCTGTCCCTGTGTCTTGGGGTGACTTTATTGTGTGTATCCCCTATTGCTGCTCTATGCCCAGAAGTGAACTTTGTGCGTTTCTGTGCCTTTCAACTGAGCCTGAGAGGGGGGAGAGGAAAAAAACCGGACAAACTTCTCAGAGCGTTTGTTCAAGGACACACATACACACTCCTCTGCATCCTGCTTGCAGCAAGAGCAGAGGAAGCAACTTTGTTTCTTTTTAGCCAGTTTTCAGCTCCTTTTCTCTGGGGGGAGATGGAGAGTTGAACTTTGTTTTCCTGGGACTTCGGGGGGTTTTTTTCCCTTCTTCTCTTCTTGACTCTTTCAACATCAGAGCACATTGGGAGAATTTTCTCCCGAGGTGGGGGCCCTGAATGTGGGCCCATGAGCCAGCTGCAAGGAGGAGGAGAGAGACTACACCTACGGAAGTGTTGGGGTTCCTCCCCCCTGCCATGAGGTCATGGGAGAGGGGACCCTGGGGTAGAGGCATGGCCTGGGCACGGGGGTCTCCCTGCTCCCTGCTCACATGTGCCCTAACCCTGTTCAGCACTGGTTATTTTGTGTTGCCCTGTGCCAGGAGGGCCCTGGTTGTGCCGTGATTGCTCAGTTCTTTGGCAGTGCCCCGCCCATGTGGCTGGAGAAGAAAGAGCTCTGAAACTTCTCTCAAGAATCGCTCCCTGTTTCTTTGCACGGGCCTCGCTGTCTATGGATGTTTCAGGAGACCCCACCGAAACACGGAAGGACTCTCAAATTATCCCAGCTTTCTCTGCACAGCAAGAGCTTTTAATATTTAGCATTGCTATCCTTTTCCTGTGTGTTTGTTAAAAAAATAGTTTTTATCTCTTTCACTTTCTTCCCAGGAAAGTTCTTTTTTCCAAAAACCTGGTGGGGGAGGGCTGGGTGTAACCTGCCTTCTATCAGAGGATATTTTCCTCCAAATTTGTCCAAACCGGCACAGCCTGTCCTTTCCTGGGTCTCTGTTGCAGATGGAAGCTGCTGGTGCCATTGTCAGCTTGAAGCCCTCTTTTGATGCAAGCAGATGTTGCCAGGTGTGTTCAGCAGCTGTTGCTCAATGCTTATGCCAAGCTATTGTGTTCCTCATGGAACCAAGGAGCCATTGTGACACTGCAGGGGCTGATGGCATCAAGGAGGCAATTGTGACAGTACAGAACCTCCTAGAAACAAGGCTCCATTGTGACACCGTGGGGAATCATGGAATCAAGGAGCCCATTGTGACACGGCTGCATGGAACCAATGGTCCATGGTTACACTGCGGATTCAAGAAGAGCACGGTGACACCACGCAACATCATGGAACCATAGGTCCATTGTGACACAGCGGGGCCTCATGGAAACAAGGGGACCATTGTGGCAAAGCAGGGCCTAATGGAAGCATGGAGAGCATTGTGACACTAAGGAAACTCCTGGAACCAAGATGACCACTGGCACATAATGGAACCTCATGGAAGCAAGCCTCCACGATGACTTTGGAGGGCCTCGGGGACCACAGGACCCATTGTGACACAGCAGGACCTGGTGGAACCAAGGAGCCTTTGTGATACTCCACTTCCACATGGAAGCCAGGGTGCACTGAGACACAGCGGGGCCTTGTGGGAACCAAAGACACCTCTGCAAAAAGCAGGCTAGCTCATAGAAGCAAGGAGTCCATTGTTACAACGTAAAAGCTATGGAACCAAGGGACCATTGTGACACTGCGGGGCCTCATGGAACCAATTGTCCATGATGACAGTGCGGATCAAAGGAGACCACGGTGACACTGCGGAACCTGATGGAACCAAGGAGCCATTGTGACACAGTGGGGCCTCATGGAATCAAGGAGACCATTGTGACCCAGGTGTTGCATGGGAAGGCAAGGAGCCATTGTGACACTTTGGGCTTCTTCCCTTGAGCTCTGCAGCTGGCTGTCCCAGCCCAGCGCACCATGTGCCACCTGCTCTCCTCAGGGCTCTGCCTGCACACAGCCCCAGGAGAAGTTTTCCTGTTTGGAAGGAAAGAATGGAAAAGCCTGAGCAGGTTTCCTAAACAACAAACCCCACTCAGGAGCCACATGCTCAGTACAGGCTGCCTGGAACGATGTCCCCTTTCTACAAGGGTCAGGGTGAGCAGGAATGAATGATCTCTGGGAGCAGAATTCTCGGAGTCTTTCCACTGAATTCTCTGTCCCTGTGTCTTGGGGTGACTTTATTGTGTGTATCCCCTATTGCTGCTCTATGCCCAGAAGTGAACTTTGTGCATTTCTGTGCCTTTCAACTGAGCCTGAGAGGGGGGAGAGGAAAAAAAACCGGACAAACTTCTCAGAGCGTTTGTTCAAGGACACACATACACACTCCTCCGCATCCTGCTTGCAGCAAGAGCAGAGGAAGCAACTTTGTTTCTTTTTAGCCAGTTTTCAGCTCCTTTTCTCTGGGGGGAGATGGAGAGTTGAACTTTGTTTTCCTGGGACTTCGGGGGGTTTTTTTCCCTTCTTCTCTTCTTGACTCTTTCAACATCAGAGCACATTGGGAGAATTTTCTCCCGAGGTGGGGGCCCTGAATGTGGGCCCATGAGCCAGCTGCAAGGAGGAGGAGAGAGACTACACCTACGGAAGTGTTGGGGTTCCTCCCCCCTGCCATGAGGTCATGGGAGAGGGGACCCTGGGGTAGAGGCATGGCCTGGGCACGGGGGTCTCCCTGCTCCCTGCTCACATGTGCCCTAACCTTGTTCAGCACTGGTTATTTTGTGTTGCCCTGTGCCAGGAGGGCCCTGGTTGTGCCGTGATTGCTCAGTTCTTTGGCAGTGCCCCGCCCATGTGGCTGGAGAAGAAAGAGCTCTGAAACTTCTCTCAAGAATCGCCCCCTGTTTCTTTGCATGGGCCTCGCTGTCTATGGATGTTTCAGGAGACCCCACCGAAACACGGAAGGACTCTCAAATTATCCCAGCTTTCTCTGCACAGCAAGAGCTTTTAATATTTAGCATTGCTATCCTTTTCCTGTGTGTTTGTTAAAAAAATAGTTTTTATCTCTTTCACTTTCTTCCCAGGAAAGTTCTTTTTTCCAAAAACCTGGTGGGGGAGGGCTGGGTGTAACCTGCCTTCTATCAGAGGATATTTTCCTCCAAATTTGTCCAAACCGGCACAGCCTGTCCTTTCCTGGGTCTCTGTTGCAGATGGAAGCTGCTGGTGCCATTGTCAGCTTGAAGCCCTCTTTTGATGCAAGCAGATGTTGCCAGGTGTGTTCAGCAGCTGTTGCTCAATGCTTATGCCAAGCTATTGTGTTCCTCATGGAACCAAGGAGCCATTGTGACACTGCAGGGGCTGATGGCATCAAGGAGGCAATTGTGACAGTACAGAACCTCCTAGAAACAAGGCTCCATTGTGACACCGTGGGGAATCATGGAATCAAGGAGCCCATTGTGACACGGCTGCATGGAACCAATGGTCCATGGTTACACTGCGGATTCAAGAAGAGCACGGTGACACCACGCAACATCATGGAACCATAGGTCCATTGTGACACAGCGGGGCCTCATGGAAACAAGGGGACCATTGTGGCAAAGCAGGGCCTAATGGAAGCATGGAGAGCATTGTGACACTAAGGAAACTCCTGGAACCAAGATGACCACTGGCACATAATGGAACCTCATGGAAGCAAGCCTCCACGATGACTTTGGAGGGCCTCGGGGACCACAGGACCCATTGTGACACAGCAGGACCTGGTGGAACCAAGGAGCCTTTGTGATACTCCACATCCACATGGAAGCCAGGGTGCACTGAGACACAGCGGGGCCTTGTGGGAACCAAAGACACCTCTGCAAAAAGCAGGCTAGCTCATAGAAGCAAGGAGTCCATTGTTACAACGTAAAAGCTATGGAACCAAGGGACCATTGTGACACTGCGGGGCCTCATGGAACCAATTGTCCATGATGACAGTGCGGATCAAAGGAGACCACGGTGACACTGCGGAACCTGATGGAACCAAGGAGCCATTGTGACACAGTGGGGCCTCATGGAATCAAGGAGACCATTGTGACCCAGGTGTTGCATGGGAAGGCAAGGAGCCATTGTGACACTTTGGGCTTCTTCCCTTGAGCTCTGCAGCTGGCTGTCCCAGCCCAGCGCACCATGTGCCACCTGCTCTCCTCAGGGCTCTGCCTGCACACAGCCCCAGGAGAAGTTTTCCTGTTTGGAAGGAAAGAATGGAAAAGCCTGAGCAGGTTTCCTAAACAACAAACCCCACTCAGGAGCCACATGCTCAGTACAGGCTGCCTGGAACGATGTCCCCTTTCTACAAGGGTCAGGGTGAGCAGGAATGAATGATCTCTGGGAGCAGAATTCTCGGAGTCTTTCCACTGAATTCTCTGTCCCTGTGTCTTGGGGTGACTTTATTGTGTGTATCCCCTATTGCTGCTCTATGCCCAGAAGTGAACTTTGTGCATTTCTGTGCCTTTCAACTGAGCCTGAGAGGGGGGAGAGGAAAAAAATCCGGACAAACTTCTCAGAGCGTTTGTTCAAGGACACACATACACACTCCTCTGCATCCTGCTTGCAGCAAGAGCAGAGGAAGCAACTTTGTTTCTTTTTAGCCAGTTTTCAGCTCCTTTTCTCTGGGGGGAGATGGAGAGTTGAACTTTGTTTTCCTGGGACTTCGGGGGGTTTTTTTCCCTTCTTCTCTTCTTGACTCTTTCAACATCAGAGCACATTGGGAGAATTTTCTCCCGAGGTGGGGGCCCTGAATGTGGGCCCATGAGCCAGCTGCAAGGAGGAGGAGAGAGACTACACCTACGGAAGTGTTGGGGTTCCTCCCCCCTGCCATGAGGTCATGGGAGAGGGGACCCTGGGGTAGAGGCATGGCCTGGGCACGGGGGTCTCCCTGCTCCCTGCTCACATGTGCCCTAACCCTGTTCAGCACTGCTTATTTTGTGTTGCCCTGTGCCAGGAGGGCCCTGGTTGTGCCGTGATTGCTCAGTTCTTTGGCAGTGCCCCGCCCATGTGGCTGGAGAAGAAAGAGCTCTGAAACTTCTCTCAAGAATCGCCCCCTGTTTCTTTGCATGGGCCTCGCTGTCTATGGATGTTTCAGGAGACCCCACCGAAACACGGAAGGACTCTCAAATTATCCCAGCTTTCTCTGCACAGCAAGAGCTTTTAATATTTAGCATTGCTATCCTTTTCCTGTGTGTTTGTTAAAAAAATAGTTTTTATCTCTTTCACTTTCTTCCCAGGAAAGTTCTTTTTTCCAAAAACCTGGTGGGGGAGGGCTGGGTGTAACCTGCCTTCTATCAGAGGATATTTTCCTCCAAATTTGTCCAAACCGGCACAGCCTGTCCTTTCCTGGGTCTCTGTTGCAGATGGAAGCTGCTGGTGCCATTGTCAGCTTGAAGCCCTCTTTTGATGCAAGCAGATGTTGCCAGGTGTGTTCAGCAGCTGTTGCTCAATGCTTATGCCAAGCTATTGTGTTCCTCATGGAACCAAGGAGCCATTGTGACACTGCAGGGGCTGATGGCATCAAGGAGGCAATTGTGACAGTACAGAACCTCCTAGAAACAAGGCTCCATTGTGACACCGTGGGGAATCATGGAATCAAGGAGCCCATTGTGACACGGCTGCATGGAACCAATGGTCCATGGTTACACGGCGGATTCAAGAAGAGCACGGTGACACCACGCAACATCATGGAACCATAGGTCCATTGTGACACAGCGGGGCCTCATGGAAACAAGGGGACCATTGTGGCAAAGCAGGGCCTAATGGAAGCATGGAGAGCATTGTGACACTAAGGAAACTCCTGGAACCAAGATGACCACTGGCACATAATGGAACCTCATGGAAGCAAGCCTCCACAATGACTTTGGAGGGCCTCAGGGACCACAGGACCCATTGTGACACAGCAGGACCTGGTGGAACCAAGGAGCCTTTGTGATACTCCACATCCACATGGAAGCCAGGGTGCACTGAGACACAGCGGGGCCTTGTTGGAACCAAAGACACCTCTGCAAAAAGCAGGCTAGCTCATAGAAGCAAGGAGTCCATTGTTACAACGTAAAAGCTATGGAAGCAAGGGACCATTGTGACACTGCGGGGCCTCATGGAACCAATTGTCCATGATGACAGTGCGGATCAAAGGAGACCATGGTGACACTGCGGAACCTGATGGAACCAAGGAGCCATTGTGACACAGTGGGGCCTCATGGAGTCAAGGAGACCATTGTGACCCAGGTGTTGCATGTGAAGGCAAGGAGCCATTGTGACACTTTGGGCTTCTTCCCTTGAGCTCTGCAGCTGGCTGTCCCAGCCCAGCGCACCATGTGCCACCTGCTCTCCTCAGGGCTCTGCCTGCACACAGCCCCAGGAGAAGTTTTCCTGTTTGGAAGGAAAGAATGGAAAAGCCGGAGCAGGTTTCCTAAACAACAAACCCCACTCAGGAGCCACATGCTCAGTACAGGCTGCCTGGAACGATGTCCCCTTTCTACAAGGGTCAGTGTGAGCAGGAATGAATGATCTCTGGGAGCAGAATTCTCGGAGTCTTTCCACTGAATTCTCTGTCCCTGTGTCTTGGGGTGACTTTATTGTGTGTATCCCCTATTGCTGCTCTATGCCCAGAAGTGAACTTTGTGCGTTTCTGTGCCTTTCAACTGAGCCTGAGAGGGGGGAGAGGAAAAAAACCGGACAAACTTCTCAGAGCGTTTGTTCAAGGACACACATACACACTCCTCTGCATCCTGCTTGCAGCAAGAGAAAAGGAAGCAACTTTGTTTCTTTTTAGCCAGTTTTCAGCTCCTTTTCTCTGGGGGGAGATGGAGAGTTGAACTTTGTTTTCCTGGGACTTCGGGGGTTTTTTTTCCCTTCTTCTCTTCTTGACTCTTTCAACATCAGAGCACATTGGGAGAATTTTCTCCCGAGGTGGGGGCCCTGAATGTGGGCCCATGAGCCAGCTGCAAGGAGGAGGAGAGAGACTACACCTACGGAAGTGTTGGGGTTCCTCCCCCCTGCCATGAGGTCATGGGAGAGGGGACCCTGGGGTAGAGGCATGGCCTGGGCACGGGGGTCTCCCTGCTCCCTGCTCACATGTGCCCTAACCCTGTTCAGCACTGCTTATTTTGTGTTGCCCTGTGCCAGGAGGGCCCTGCTTGTGCCGTGATTGCTCAGTTCTTTGGCAGTGCCCCGCCCATGTGGCTGGAGAAGAAAGAGCTCTGAAACTTCTCTCAAGAATCGCCCCCTGTTTCTTTGCACGGGCCTCGCTGTCTATGGATGTTTCAGGAGACCCCACCGAAACACGGAAGGACTCTCAAATTATCCCAGCTTTCTCTGCACAGCAAGAGCTTTTAATATTTAGCATTGCTATCCTTTTCCTGTGTGTTTGTTAAAAAAATAGTTTTTATCTCTTTCACTTTCTTCCCAGGAAAGTTCTTTTTTCCAAAAACCTGGTGGGGGAGGGCTGGGTGTAACCTGCCTTCTATCAGAGGATATTTTCCTCCAAATTTGTCCAAACCGGCACAGCCTGTCCTTTCCTGGGTCTCTGTTGCAGATGGAAGCTGCTGGTGCCATTGTCAGCTTGAAGCCCTCTTTTGATGCAAGCAGATGTTGCCAGGTGTGTTCAGCAGCTGTTGCTCAATGCTTATGCCAAGCTATTGTGTTCCTCATGGAACCAAGGAGCCATTGTGACACTGCAGGGGCTGATGGCATCAAGGAGGCAATTGTGACAGTACAGAACCTCCTAGAAACAAGGCTCCATTGTGACACCGTGGGGAATCATGGAATCAAGGAGCCCATTGTGACACGGCTGCATGGAACCAATGGTCCATGGTTACACTGCGGATTCAAGAAGAGCACGGTGACACCACGCAACATCATGGAACCATAGGTCCATTGTGACACAGCGGGGCCTCATGGAAACAAGGGGACCATTGTGGCAAAGCAGGGCCTAATGGAAGCATGGAGAGCATTGTGACACTAAGGAAACTCCTGGAACCAAGATGACCACTGGCACATAATGGAACCTCATGGAAGCAAGCCTCCACAATGACTTTGGAGGGCCTCAGGGACCACAGGACCCATTGTGACACAGCAGGACCTGGTGGAACCAAGGAGCCTTTGTGATACTCCACATCCACATGGAAGCCAGGGTGCACTGAGACACAGCGGGGCCTTGTTGGAACCAAAGACACCTCTGCAAAAAGCAGGCTAGCTCATAGAAGCAAGGAGTCCATTGTTACAACGTAAAAGCTATGGAACCAAGGGACCATTGTGACACTGCGGGGCCTCATGGAACCAATTGTCCATGATGACAGTGCGGATCAAAGGAGACCATGGTGACACTGCGGAACCTGATGGAACCAAGGAGCCATTGTGACACAGTGGGGCCTCATGGAGTCAAGGAGACCATTGTGACCCAGGTGTTGCATGTGAAGGCAAGGAGCCATTGTGACACTTTGGGCTTCTTCCCTTGAGCTCTGCAGCTGGCTGTCCCAGCCCAGCGCACCATGTGCCACCTGCTCTCCTCAGGGCTCTGCCTGCACACAGCCCCAGGAGAAGTTTTCCTGTTTGGAAGGAAAGAATGGAAAAGCCGGAGCAGGTTTCCTAAACAACAAACCCCACTCAGGAGCCACATGCTCAGTACAGGCTGCCTGGAACGATGTCCCCTTTCTACAAGGGTCAGTGTGAGCAGGAATGAATGATCTCTGGGAGCAGAATTCTCGGAGTCTTTCCACTGAATTCTCTGTCCCTGTGTCTTGGGGTGACTTTATTGTGTGTATCCCCTATTGCTGCTCTATGCCCAGAAGTGAACTTTGTGCGTTTCTGTGCCTTTCAACTGAGCCTGAGAGGGGGGAGAGGAAAAAAACCGGACAAACTTCTCAGAGCGTTTGTTCAAGGACACACATACACACTCCTCTGCATCCTGCTTGCAGCAAGAGAAAAGGAAGCAACTTTGTTTCTTTTTAGCCAGTTTTCAGCTCCTTTTCTCTGGGGGGAGATGGAGAGTTGAACTTTGTTTTCCTGGGACTTCGGGGGTTTTTTTTCCCTTCTTCTCTTCTTGACTCTTTCAACATCAGAGCACATTGGGAGAATTTTCTCCCGAGGTGGGGGCCCTGAATGTGGGCCCATGAGCCAGCTGCAAGGAGGAGGAGAGAGACTACACCTACGGAAGTGTTGGGGTTCCTCCCCCCTGCCATGAGGTCATGGGAAAGGGGACCCTGGGGTAGAGGCATGGCCTGGGCACGGGGGTCTCCCTGCTCCCTGCTCACATGTGCCCTAACCCTGTTCAGCACTGCTTATTTTGTGTTGCCCTGTGCCAGGAGGGCCCTGCTTGTGCTGTGATTGCTCAGTTCTTTGGCAGTGCCCCGCCCATGTGGCTGGAGAAGAAAGAGCTCTGAAACTTCTCTCAAGAATCGCTCCCTGTTTCTTTGCACGGGCCTCGCTGTCTATGGATGTTTCAGGAGACCCCACCGAAACACAGAAGGACTCTCAAATTATCCCAGCTTTCTCTGCACAGCGAGAGGTTTTAATATTTAGCATTGTTAACCTTTTCCTGTGTGTTTGTTAAAAAAATAGGTTTTATCTCTTTCACTTTCTTCCCAGGAAAGTTCTTTTTTCCAAAAACCTGGTGGGGGAGGGCTGGGTGTAACCTGCCTTCTATAAGAGGATATTTTCCTCCACATTTGTCCAAACCGGCACAGCCTGTCCTTTCCTGGGTCTCTGTTGCAGATGGAAGCTGCTGGTGCCATTGTCAGCTTGAAGCCCTCTTTTGATGCAAGCAGATGTTGCCAGGTGTGTTCAGCAGCTGTTGCTCAATGCTTATGCCAAGCTATTGTGTTCCTCATGGAACCAAGGAGCCATTGTGACACTGCAGGGGCTGATGGCATCAAGGAGGCAATTGTGACAGTACAGAACCTCCTAGAAACAAGGCTCCATTGTGACACCGTGGGGAATCATGGAATCAAGGAGCCCATTGTGACACGGCTGCATGGAACCAATGGTCCATGGTTACACTGCGGATTCAAGAAGAGCACGGTGACACCACGCAACATCATGGAACCATAGGTCCATTGTGACACAGCGGGGCCTCATGGAAACAAGGGGACCATTGTGGCAAAGCAGGGCCTAATGGAAGCATGGAGAGCATTGTGACACTAAGGAAACTCCTGGAACCAAGATGACCACTGGCACATAATGGAACCTCATGGAAGCAAGCCTCCACAATGACTTTGGAGGGCCTCAGGGACCACAGGACCCATTGTGACACAGCAGGACCTGGTGGAACCAAGGAGCCTTTGTGATACTCCACATCCACATGGAAGCCAGGGTGCACTGAGACACAGCGGGGCCTTGTTGGAACCAAAGACACCTCTGCAAAAAGCAGGCTAGCTCATAGAAGCAAGGAGTCCATTGTTACAACGTAAAAGCTATGGAACCAAGGGACCATTGTGACACTGCGGGGCCTCATGGAACCAATTGTCCATGATGACAGTGCGGATCAAAGGAGACCATGGTGACACTGCGGAACCTGATGGAACCAAGGAGCCATTGTGACACAGTGGGGCCTCATGGAGTCAAGGAGACCATTGTGACCCAGGTGTTGCATGTGAAGGCAAGGAGCCATTGTGACACTTTGGGCTTCTTCCCTTGAGCTCTGCAGCTGGCTGTCCCAGCCCAGCGCACCATGTGCCACCTGCTCTCCTCAGGGCTCTGCCTGCACACAGCCCCAGGAGAAGTTTTCCTGTTTGGAAGGAAAGAATGGAAAAGCCGGAGCAGGTTTCCTAAACAACAAACCCCACTCAGGAGCCACATGCTCAGTACAGGCTGCCTGGAACGATGTCCCCTTTCTACAAGGGTCAGTGTGAGCAGGAATGAATGATCTCTGGGAGCAGAATTCTCGGAGTCTTTCCACTGAATTCTCTGTCCCTGTGTCTTGGGGTGACTTTATTGTGTGTATCCCCTATTGCTGCTCTATGCCCAGAAGTGAACTTTGTGCGTTTCTGTGCCTTTCAACTGAGCCTGAGAGGGGGGAGAGGAAAAAAACCGGACAAACTTCTCAGAGCGTTTGTTCAAGGACACACATACACACTCCTCTGCATCCTGCTTGCAGCAAGAGAAAAGGAAGCAACTTTGTTTCTTTTTAGCCAGTTTTCAGCTCCTTTTCTCTGGGGGGAGATGGAGAGTTGAACTTTGTTTTCCTGGGACTTCGGGGGGTTTTTTTCCCTTCTTCTCTTCTTGACTCTTTCAACATCAGAGCACATTGGGAGAATTTTCTCCCGAGGTGGGGGCCCTGAATGTGGGCCCATGAGCCAGCTGCAAGGAGGAGGAGAGAGACTACACCTACGGAAGTGTTGGGGTTCCTCCCCCCTGCCATGAGGTCATGGGAAAGGGGACCCTGGGGTAGAGGCATGGCCTGGGCACGGGGGTCTCCCTGCTCCCTGCTCACATGTGCCCTAACCCTGTTCAGCACTGCTTATTTTGTGTTGCCCTGTGCCAGGAGGGCCCTGCTTGTGCTGTGATTGCTCAGTTCTTTGGCAGTGCCCCGCCCATGTGGCTGGAGAAGAAAGAGCTCTGAAACTTCTCTCAAGAATCGCTCCCTGTTTCTTTGCACGGGCCTCGCTGTCTATGGATGTTTCAGGAGACCCCACCGAAACACAGAAGGACTCTCAAATTATCCCAGCTTTCTCTGCACAGCGAGAGGTTTTAATATTTAGCATTGTTATCCTTTTCCTGTGTGTTTGTTAAAAAAATAGGTTTTATCTCTTTCACTTTCTTCCCAGGAAAGTTCTTTTTTCCAAAAACCTGGTGGGGGAGGGCTGGGTGTAACCTGCCTTCTATAAGAGGATATTTTCCTCCACATTTGTCCAAACCGGCACAGCCTGTCCTTTCCTGGGTCTCTGTTGCAGATGGAAGCTGCTGGTGCCATTGTCAGCTTGAAGCCCTCTTTTGATGCAAGCAGATGTTGCCAGGTGTGTTCAGCAGCTGTTGCTCAATGCTTATGCCAAGCTATTGTGTTCCTCATGGAACCAAGGAGCCATTGTGACACTGCAGGGGCTGATGGCATCAAGGAGGCAATTGTGACAGTACAGAACCTCCTAGAAACAAGGCTCCATTGTGACACCGTGGGGAATCATGGAATCAAGGAGCCCATTGTGACACGGCTGCATGGAACCAATGGTCCATGGTTACATGGCGGATTCAAGAAGAGCACGGTGACACCACGCAACATCATGGAACCATAGGTCCATTGTGACACAGCGGGGCCTCATGGAAACAAGGGGACCATTGTGGCAAAGCAGGGCCTAATGGAAGCATGGAGGGCATTGTGACACTAAGGAAACTCCTGGAACCAAGATGACCACTGGCACATAATGGAACCTCATGGAAGCAAGCCTCCACGATGGTTTTGGAGGGCCTCAGGGACCACAGGACCCATTGTGACACAGCAGGACCTGGTGGAACCAAGGAGCCTTTGTGATACTCCAGATCCACATGGAAGCCAGGGTGCACTGAGACACAGCGGGGCCTTGTTGGAACCAAAGACACCTCTGCAAAAAGCAGGCTAGCTCATAGAAGCAAGGAGTCCATTGTTACAACATCAAAGCTATGGAACCAAGGGACCATTGTGACACTGCGGGGCCTCATGGAACCAATTGTCCATGATGACAGTGCGGATCAAAGGAGACCACGGTGACACTGCGGAACCTGATGGAACCAAGGAGCCATTGTGACACAGTGGGGCCTCATGGAATCAAGGAGACCATTGTGACCCAGGTGTTGCATGGGAAGGCAAGGAGCCATTGTGACACTTTGGGCTTCTTCCCTTGAGCTCTGCAGCTGGCTGTCCCAGCCCAGCGCACCATGTGCCACCTGCTCTCCTCAGGGCTCTGCCTGCACACAGCCCCAGGAGAAGTTTTCCTGTTTGGAAGGAAAGAATGGAAAAGCCGGAGCAGGTTTCCTAAACAACAAACCCTACTCAGGAGCCACATGCTCAGTACAGGCTGCCTGGAACGATGTCCCCTTTCTACAAGGGTCAGTGTGAGCAGGAATGAATGATCTCTGGGAGCAGAATTCTCGGAGTCTTTCCACTGAATTCTCTGTCCCTGTGTCTTGGGGTGACTTTATTGTGTGTATCCCCTATTGCTGCTCTATGCCCAGAAGTGAACTTTGTGCGTTTCTGTGCCTTTCAACTGAGCCTGAGAGGGGGGAGAGGAAAAAAAACCGGACAAACTTCTCAGAGCGTTTGTTCAAGGACACACATACACACTCCTCTGCATCCTGCTTGCAGCAAGAGCAGAGGAAGCAACTTTGTTTCTTTTTAGCCAGTTTTCAGCTCCTTTTCTCTGGGGGGAGATGGAGAGTTGAACTTTGTTTTCCTGGGACTTCGGGGGGTTTTTTTCCCTTCTTCTCTTCTTGACTCTTTCAACATCAGAGCACATTGGGAGAATTTTCTCCCGAGGTGGGGGCCCTGAATGTGGGCCCATGAGCCAGCTGCAAGGAGGAGGAGAGAGACTACACCTACGGAAGTGTTGGGGTTCCTCCCCCCTGCCATGAGGTCATGGGAGAGGGGACCCTGGGGTAGAGGCATGGCCTGGGCACGGGGGTCTCCCTGCTCCCTGCTCACATGTGCCCTAACCCTGTTCAGCACTGCTTATTTTGTGTTGCCCTGTGCCAGGAGGGCCCTGGTTGTGCCGTGATTGCTCAGTTCTTTGGCAGTGCCCCGCCCATGTGGCTGGAGAAGAAAGAGCTCTGAAACTTCTCTCAAGAATCGCTCCCTGTTTCTTTGCACGGGCCTCGCTGTCTATGGATGTTTCAGGAGACCCCACCGAAACACAGAAGGACTCTCAAATTATCCCAGCTTTCTCTGCACAGCGAGAGGTTTTAATATTTAGCATTGTTATCCTTTTCCTGTGTGTTTGTTAAAAAAATAGGTTTTATCTCTTTCACTTTCTTCCCAGGAAAGTTCTTTTTTCCAAAAACCTGGTGGGGGAGGGCTGGGTGTAACCTGCCTTCTATAAGAGGATATTTTCCTCCACATTTGTCCAAACCGGCACAGCCTGTCCTTTCCTGGGTCTCTGTTGCAGATGGAAGCTGCTGGTGCCATTGTCAGCTTGAAGCCCTCTTTTGATGCAAGCAGATGTTGCCAGGTGTGTTCAGCAGCTGTTGCTCAATGCTTATGCCAAGCTATTGTGTTCCTCATGGAACCAAGGAGCCATTGTGACACTGCAGGGGCTGATGGCATCAAGGAGGCAATTGTGACAGTACAGAACCTCCTAGAAACAAGGCTCCATTGTGACACCGTGGGGAATCATGGAATCAAGGAGCCCATTGTGACACGGCTGCATGGAACCAATGGTCCATGGTTACACTGCGGATTCAAGAAGAGCACGGTGACACCACGCAACATCATGGAACCATAGGTCCATTGTGACACAGCGGGGCCTCATGGAAACAAGGGGACCATTGTGGCAAAGCAGGGCCTAATGGAAGCATGGAGGGCATTGTGACACTAAGGAAACTCCTGGAACCAAGATGACCACTGGCACATAATGGAACCTCATGGAAGCAAGCCTCCACGATGGTTTTGGAGGGCCTCAGGGACCACAGGACCCATTGTGACACAGCAGGACCTGGTGGAACCAAGGAGCCTTTGTGATACTCCAGATCCACATGGAAGCCAGGGTGCACTGAGACACAGCGGGGCCTTGTTGGAACCAAAGACACCTCTGCAAAAAGCAGGCTAGCTCATAGAAGCAAGGAGTCCATTGCTACAACATCAAAGCTATGGAACCAAGGGACCATTGTGACACTGCGGGGCCTCATGGAACCAATTGTCCATGATGACAGTGCGGATCAAAGGAGACCATGGTGACACTGCGGAACCTGATGGAACCAAGGAGCCATTGTGACACAGTGGGGCCTCATGGAATCAAGGAGACCATTGTGACCCAGGTGTTGCATGTGAAGGCAAGGAGCCATTGTGACACTTTGGGCTTCTTCCCTTGAGCTCTGCAGCTGGCTGTCCCAGCCCAGCGCACCATGTGCCACCTGCTCTCCTCAGGGCTCTGCCTGCACACAGCCCCAGGAGAAGTTTTCCTGTTTGGAAGGAAAGAATGGAAAAGCCGGAGCAGGTTTCCTAAACAACAAACCCTACTCAGGAGCCACATGCTCAGTACAGGCTGCCTGGAACGATGTCCCCTTTCTACAAGGGTCAGTGTGAGCAGGAATGAATGATCTCTGGGAGCAGAATTCTCGGAGTCTTTCCACTGAATTCTCTGTCCCTGTGTCTTGGGGTGACTTTATTGTGTGTATCCCCTATTGCTGCTCTATGCCCAGAAGTGAACTTTGTGCGTTTCTGTGCCTTTCAACTGAGCCTGAGAGGGGGGAGAGGAAAAAAACCGGACAAACTTCTCAGAGCGTTTGTTCAAGGACACACATACACACTCCTCTGCATCCTGCTTGCAGCAAGAGAAAAGGAAGCAACTTTGTTTCTTTTTAGCCAGTTTTCAGCTCCTTTTCTCTGGGGGGAGATGGAGAGTTGAACTTTGTTTTCCTGGGACTTCGGGGGTTTTTTTTCCCTTCTTCTCTTCTTGACTCTTTCAACATCAGAGCACATTGGGAGAATTTTCTCCCGAGGTGGGGGCCCTGAATGTGGGCCCATGAGCCAGCTGCAAGGAGGAGGAGAGAGACTACACCTACGGAAGTGTTGGGGTTCCTCCCCCCTGCCATGAGGTCATGGGAGAGGGGACCCTGGGGTAGAGGCATGGCCTGGGCACGGGGGTCTCCCTGCTCCCTGCTCACATGTGCCCTAACCCTGTTCAGCACTGCTTATTTTGTGTTGCCCTGTGCCAGGAGGGCCCTGCTTGTGCCGTGATTGCTCAGTTCTTTGGCAGTGCCCCGCCCATGTGGCTGGAGAAGAAAGAGCTCTGAAACTTCTCTCAAGAATCGCCCCCTGTTTCTTTGCACGGGCCTCGCTGTCTATGGATGTTTCAGGAGACCCCACCGAAACACGGAAGGACTCTCAAATTATCCCAGCTTTCTCTGCACAGCAAGAGCTTTTAATATTTAGCATTGCTATCCTTTTCCTGTGTGTTTGTTAAAAAAATAGTTTTTATCTCTTTCACTTTCTTCCCAGGAAAGTTCTTTTTTCCAAAAACCTGGTGGGGGAGGGCTGGGTGTAACCTGCCTTCTATCAGAGGATATTTTCCTCCAAATTTGTCCAAACCGGCACAGCCTGTCCTTTCCTGGGTCTCTGTTGCAGATGGAAGCTGCTGGTGCCATTGTCAGCTTGAAGCCCTCTTTTGATGCAAGCAGATGTTGCCAGGTGTGTTCAGCAGCTGTTGCTCAATGCTTATGCCAAGCTATTGTGTTCCTCATGGAACCAAGGAGCCATTGTGACACTGCAGGGGCTGATGGCATCAAGGAGGCAATTGTGACAGTACAGAACCTCCTAGAAACAAGGCTCCATTGTGACACCGTGGGGAATCATGGAATCAAGGAGCCCATTGTGACACGGCTGCATGGAACCAATGGTCCATGGTTACACTGCGGATTCAAGAAGAGCACGGTGACACCACGCAACATCATGGAACCATAGGTCCATTGTGACACAGCGGGGCCTCATGGAAACAAGGGGACCATTGTGGCAAAGCAGGGCCTAATGGAAGCATGGAGAGCATTGTGACACTAAGGAAACTCCTGGAACCAAGATGACCACTGGCACATAATGGAACCTCATGGAAGCAAGCCTCCACAATGACTTTGGAGGGCCTCAGGGACCACAGGACCCATTGTGACACAGCAGGACCTGGTGGAACCAAGGAGCCTTTGTGATACTCCACATCCACATGGAAGCCAGGGTGCACTGAGACACAGCGGGGCCTTGTTGGAACCAAAGACACCTCTGCAAAAAGCAGGCTAGCTCATAGAAGCAAGGAGTCCATTGTTACAACGTAAAAGCTATGGAACCAAGGGACCATTGTGACACTGCGGGGCCTCATGGAACCAATTGTCCATGATGACAGTGCGGATCAAAGGAGACCATGGTGACACTGCGGAACCTGATGGAACCAAGGAGCCATTGTGACACAGTGGGGCCTCATGGAGTCAAGGAGACCATTGTGACCCAGGTGTTGCATGTGAAGGCAAGGAGCCATTGTGACACTTTGGGCTTCTTCCCTTGAGCTCTGCAGCTGGCTGTCCCAGCCCAGCGCACCATGTGCCACCTGCTCTCCTCAGGGCTCTGCCTGCACACAGCCCCAGGAGAAGTTTTCCTGTTTGGAAGGAAAGAATGGAAAAGCCGGAGCAGGTTTCCTAAACAACAAACCCCACTCAGGAGCCACATGCTCAGTACAGGCTGCCTGGAACGATGTCCCCTTTCTACAAGGGTCAGTGTGAGCAGGAATGAATGATCTCTGGGAGCAGAATTCTCGGAGTCTTTCCACTGAATTCTCTGTCCCTGTGTCTTGGGGTGACTTTATTGTGTGTATCCCCTATTGCTGCTCTATGCCCAGAAGTGAACTTTGTGCGTTTCTGTGCCTTTCAACTGAGCCTGAGAGGGGGGAGAGGAAAAAAACCGGACAAACTTCTCAGAGCGTTTGTTCAAGGACACACATACACACTCCTCTGCATCCTGCTTGCAGCAAGAGAAAAGGAAGCAACTTTGTTTCTTTTTAGCCAGTTTTCAGCTCCTTTTCTCTGGGGGGAGATGGAGAGTTGAACTTTGTTTTCCTGGGACTTCGGGGGTTTTTTTTCCCTTCTTCTCTTCTTGACTCTTTCAACATCAGAGCACATTGGGAGAATTTTCTCCCGAGGTGGGGGCCCTGAATGTGGGCCCATGAGCCAGCTGCAAGGAGGAGGAGAGAGACTACACCTACGGAAGTGTTGGGGTTCCTCCCCCCTGCCATGAGGTCATGGGAAAGGGGACCCTGGGGTAGAGGCATGGCCTGGGCACGGGGGTCTCCCTGCTCCCTGCTCACATGTGCCCTAACCCTGTTCAGCACTGCTTATTTTGTGTTGCCCTGTGCCAGGAGGGCCCTGCTTGTGCTGTGATTGCTCAGTTCTTTGGCAGTGCCCCGCCCATGTGGCTGGAGAAGAAAGAGCTCTGAAACTTCTCTCAAGAATCGCTCCCTGTTTCTTTGCACGGGCCTCGCTGTCTATGGATGTTTCAGGAGACCCCACCGAAACACAGAAGGACTCTCAAATTATCCCAGCTTTCTCTGCACAGCGAGAGGTTTTAATATTTAGCATTGTTATCCTTTTCCTGTGTGTTTGTTAAAAAAATAGGTTTTATCTCTTTCACTTTCTTCCCAGGAAAGTTCTTTTTTCCAAAAACCTGGTGGGGGAGGGCTGGGTGTAACCTGCCTTCTATAAGAGGATATTTTCCTCCACATTTGTCCAAACCGGCACAGCCTGTCCTTTCCTGGGTCTCTGTTGCAGATGGAAGCTGCTGGTGCCATTGTCAGCTTGAAGCCCTCTTTTGATGCAAGCAGATGTTGCCAGGTGTGTTCAGCAGCTGTTGCTCAATGCTTATGCCAAGCTATTGTGTTCCTCATGGAACCAAGGAGCCATTGTGACACTGCAGGGGCTGATGGCATCAAGGAGGCAATTGTGACAGTACAGAACCTCCTAGAAACAAGGCTCCATTGTGACACCGTGGGGAATCATGGAATCAAGGAGCCCATTGTGACACGGCTGCATGGAACCAATGGTCCATGGTTACACTGCGGATTCAAGAAGAGCACGGTGACACCACGCAACATCATGGAACCATAGGTCCATTGTGACACAGCGGGGCCTCATGGAAACAAGGGGACCATTGTGGCAAAGCAGGGCCTAATGGAAGCATGGAGAGCATTGTGACACTAAGGAAACTCCTGGAACCAAGATGACCACTGGCACATAATGGAACCTCATGGAAGCAAGCCTCCACAATGACTTTGGAGGGCCTCAGGGACCACAGGACCCATTGTGACACAGCAGGACCTGGTGGAACCAAGGAGCCTTTGTGATACTCCACATCCACATGGAAGCCAGGGTGCACTGAGACACAGCGGGGCCTTGTTGGAACCAAAGACACCTCTGCAAAAAGCAGGCTAGCTCATAGAAGCAAGGAGTCCATTGTTACAACGTAAAAGCTATGGAACCAAGGGACCATTGTGACACTGCGGGGCCTCATGGAACCAATTGTCCATGATGACAGTGCGGATCAAAGGAGACCATGGTGACACTGCGGAACCTGATGGAACCAAGGAGCCATTGTGACACAGTGGGGCCTCATGGAGTCAAGGAGACCATTGTGACCCAGGTGTTGCATGTGAAGGCAAGGAGCCATTGTGACACTTTGGGCTTCTTCCCTTGAGCTCTGCAGCTGGCTGTCCCAGCCCAGCGCACCATGTGCCACCTGCTCTCCTCAGGGCTCTGCCTGCACACAGCCCCAGGAGAAGTTTTCCTGTTTGGAAGGAAAGAATGGAAAAGCCGGAGCAGGTTTCCTAAACAACAAACCCCACTCAGGAGCCACATGCTCAGTACAGGCTGCCTGGAACGATGTCCCCTTTCTACAAGGGTCAGTGTGAGCAGGAATGAATGATCTCTGGGAGCAGAATTCTCGGAGTCTTTCCACTGAATTCTCTGTCCCTGTGTCTTGGGGTGACTTTATTGTGTGTATCCCCTATTGCTGCTCTATGCCCAGAAGTGAACTTTGTGCGTTTCTGTGCCTTTCAACTGAGCCTGAGAGGGGGGAGAGGAAAAAAAACCGGACAAACTTCTCAGAGCGTTTGTTCAAGGACACACATACACACTCCTCTGCATCCTGCTTGCAGCAAGAGAAAAGGAAGCAACTTTGTTTCTTTTTAGCCAGTTTTCAGCTCCTTTTCTCTGGGGGGAGATGGAGAGTTGAACTTTGTTTTCCTGGGACTTCGGGGGTTTTTTTTCCCTTCTTCTCTTCTTGACTCTTTCAACATCAGAGCACATTGGGAGAATTTTCTCCCGAGGTGGGGGCCCTGAATGTGGGCCCATGAGCCAGCTGCAAGGAGGAGGAGAGAGACTACACCTACGGAAGTGTTGGGGTTCCTCCCCCCTGCCATGAGGTCATGGGAAAGGGGACCCTGGGGTAGAGGCATGGCCTGGGCACGGGGGTCTCCCTGCTCCCTGCTCACATGTGCCCTAACCCTGTTCAGCACTGCTTATTTTGTGTTGCCCTGTGCCAGGAGGGCCCTGCTTGTGCTGTGATTGCTCAGTTCTTTGGCAGTGCCCCGCCCATGTGGCTGGAGAAGAAAGAGCTCTGAAACTTCTCTCAAGAATCGCTCCCTGTTTCTTTGCACGGGCCTCGCTGTCTATGGATGTTTCAGGAGACCCCACCGAAACACAGAAGGACTCTCAAATTATCCCAGCTTTCTCTGCACAGCGAGAGGTTTTAATATTTAGCATTGTTATCCTTTTCCTGTGTGTTTGTTAAAAAAATAGGTTTTATCTCTTTCACTTTCTTCCCAGGAAAGTTCTTTTTTCCAAAAACCTGGTGGGGGAGGGCTGGGTGTAACCTGCCTTCTATAAGAGGATATTTTCCTCCACATTTGTCCAAACCGGCACAGCCTGTCCTTTCCTGGGTCTCTGTTGCAGATGGAAGCTGCTGGTGCCATTGTCAGCTTGAAGCCCTCTTTTGATGCAAGCAGATGTTGCCAGGTGTGTTCAGCAGCTGTTGCTCAATGCTTATGCCAAGCTATTGTGTTCCTCATGGAACCAAGGAGCCATTGTGACACTGCAGGGGCTGATGGCATCAAGGAGGCAATTGTGACAGTACAGAACCTCCTAGAAACAAGGCTCCATTGTGACACCGTGGGGAATCATGGAATCAAGGAGCCCATTGTGACACGGCTGCATGGAACCAATGGTCCATGGTTACATGGCGGATTCAAGAAGAGCACGGTGACACCACGCAACATCATGGAACCATAGGTCCATTGTGACACAGCGGGGCCTCATGGAAACAAGGGGACCATTGTGGCAAAGCAGGGCCTAATGGAAGCATGGAGGGCATTGTGACACTAAGGAAACTCCTGGAACCAAGATGACCACTGGCACATAATGGAACCTCATGGAAGCAAGCCTCCACGATGGTTTTGGAGGGCCTCAGGGACCACAGGACCCATTGTGACACAGCAGGACCTGGTGGAACCAAGGAGCCTTTGTGATACTCCAGATCCACATGGAAGCCAGGGTGCACTGAGACACAGCGGGGCCTTGTTGGAACCAAAGACACCTCTGCAAAAAGCAGGCTAGCTCATAGAAGCAAGGAGTCCATTGTTACAACATCAAAGCTATGGAACCAAGGGACCATTGTGACACTGCGGGGCCTCATGGAACCAATTGTCCATGATGACAGTGCGGATCAAAGGAGACCATGGTGACACTGCGGAACCTGATGGAACCAAGGAGCCATTGTGACACAGTGGGGCCTCATGGAGTCAAGGAGACCATTGTGACCCAGGTGTTGCATGTGAAGGCAAGGAGCCATTGTGACACTTTGGGCTTCTTCCCTTGAGCTCTGCAGCTGGCTGTCCCAGCCCAGCGCACCATGTGCCACCTGCTCTCCTCAGGGCTCTGCCTGCACACAGCCCCAGGAGAAGTTTTCCTGTTTGGAAGGAAAGAATGGAAAAGCCGGAGCAGGTTTCCTAAACAACAAACCCCACTCAGGAGCCACATGCTCAGTACAGGCTGCCTGGAACGATGTCCCCTTTCTACAAGGGTCAGTGTGAGCAGGAATGAATGATCTCTGGGAGCAGAATTCTCGGAGTCTTTCCACTGAATTCTCTGTCCCTGTGTCTTGGGGTGACTTTATTGTGTGTATCCCCTATTGCTGCTCTATGCCCAGAAGTGAACTTTGTGCGTTTCTGTGCCTTTCAACTGAGCCTGAGAGGGGGGAGAGGAAAAAAACCGGACAAACTTCTCAGAGCGTTTGTTCAAGGACACACATACACACTCCTCTGCATCCTGCTTGCAGCAAGAGAAAAGGAAGCAACTTTGTTTCTTTTTAGCCAGTTTTCAGCTCCTTTTCTCTGGGGGGAGATGGAGAGTTGAACTTTGTTTTCCTGGGACTTCGGGGGTTTTTTTTCCCTTCTTCTCTTCTTGACTCTTTCAACATCAGAGCACATTGGGAGAATTTTCTCCCGAGGTGGGGGCCCTGAATGTGGGCCCATGAGCCAGCTGCAAGGAGGAGGAGAGAGACTACACCTACGGAAGTGTTGGGGTTCCTCCCCCCTGCCATGAGGTCATGGGAAAGGGGACCCTGGGGTAGAGGCATGGCCTGGGCACGGGGGTCTCCCTGCTCCCTGCTCACATGTGCCCTAACCCTGTTCAGCACTGCTTATTTTGTGTTGCCCTGTGCCAGGAGGGCCCTGCTTGTGCTGTGATTGCTCAGTTCTTTGGCAGTGCCCCGCCCATGTGGCTGGAGAAGAAAGAGCTCTGAAACTTCTCTCAAGAATCGCTCCCTGTTTCTTTGCACGGGCCTCGCTGTCTATGGATGTTTCAGGAGACCCCACCGAAACACAGAAGGACTCTCAAATTATCCCAGCTTTCTCTGCACAGCGAGAGGTTTTAATATTTAGCATTGTTATCCTTTTCCTGTGTGTTTGTTAAAAAAATAGGTTTTATCTCTTTCACTTTCTTCCCAGGAAAGTTCTTTTTTCCAAAAACCTGGTGGGGGAGGGCTGGGTGTAACCTGCCTTCTATAAGAGGATATTTTCCTCCACATTTGTCCAAACCGGCACAGCCTGTCCTTTCCTGGGTCTCTGTTGCAGATGGAAGCTGCTGGTGCCATTGTCAGCTTGAAGCCCTCTTTTGATGCAAGCAGATGTTGCCAGGTGTGTTCAGCAGCTGTTGCTCAATGCTTATGCCAAGCTATTGTGTTCCTCATGGAACCAAGGAGCCATTGTGACACTGCAGGGGCTGATGGCATCAAGGAGGCAATTGTGACAGTACAGAACCTCCTAGAAACAAGGCTCCATTGTGACACCGTGGGGAATCATGGAATCAAGGAGCCCATTGTGACACGGCTGCATGGAACCAATGGTCCATGGTTACATGGCGGATTCAAGAAGAGCACGGTGACACCACGCAACATCATGGAACCATAGGTCCATTGTGACACAGCGGGGCCTCATGGAAACAAGGGGACCATTGTGGCAAAGCAGGGCCTAATGGAAGCATGGAGGGCATTGTGACACTAAGGAAACTCCTGGAACCAAGATGACCACTGGCACATAATGGAACCTCATGGAAGCAAGCCTCCACGATGGTTTTGGAGGGCCTCAGGGACCACAGGACCCATTGTGACACAGCAGGACCTGGTGGAACCAAGGAGCCTTTGTGATACTCCAGATCCACATGGAAGCCAGGGTGCACTGAGACACAGCGGGGCCTTGTTGGAACCAAAGACACCTCTGCAAAAAGCAGGCTAGCTCATAGAAGCAAGGAGTCCATTGTTACAACATCAAAGCTATGGAACCAAGGGACCATTGTGACACTGCGGGGCCTCATGGAACCAATTGTCCATGATGACAGTGCGGATCAAAGGAGACCATGGTGACACTGCGGAACCTGATGGAACCAAGGAGCCATTGTGACACAGTGGGGCCTCATGGAATCAAGGAGACCATTGTGACCCAGGTGTTGCACGTGAAGGCAAGGAGCCATTGTGACACTTTGGGCTTCTTCCCTTGAGCTCTGCAGCTGGCTGTCCCAGCCCAGCGCACCATGTGCCACCTGCTCTCCTCAGGGCTCTGCCTGCACACAGCCCCAGGAGAAGTTTTCCTGTTTGGAAGGAAAGAATGGAAAAGCCGGAGCAGGTTTCCTAAACAACAAACCCTACTCAGGAGCCACATGCTCAGTACAGGCTGCCTGGAACGATGTCCCCTTTCTACAAGGGTCAGTGTGAGCAGGAATGAATGATCTCTGGGAGCAGAATTCTCGGAGTCTTTCCACTGAATTCTCTGTCCCTGTGTCTTGGGGTGACTTTATTGTGTGTATCCCCTATTGCTGCTCTATGCCCAGAAGTGAACTTTGTGCGTTTCTGTGCCTTTCAACTGAGCCTGAGAGGGGGGAGAGGAAAAAAAACCGGACAAACTTCTCAGAGCGTTTGTTCAAGGACACACATACACACTCCTCTGCATCCTGCTTGCAGCAAGAGCAGAGGAAGCAACTTTGTTTCTTTTTAGCCAGTTTTCAGCTCCTTTTCTCTGGGGGGAGATGGAGAGTTGAACTTTGTTTTCCTGGGACTTCGGGGGGTTTTTTTCCCTTCTTCTCTTCTTGACTCTTTCAACATCAGAGCACATTGGGAGAATTTTCTCCCGAGGTGGGGGCCCTGAATGTGGGCCCATGAGCCAGCTGCAAGGAGGAGGAGAGAGACTACACCTACGGAAGTGTTGGGGTTCCTCCCCCCTGCCATGAGGTCATGGGAGAGGGGACCCTGGGGTAGAGGCATGGCCTGGGCACGGGGGTCTCCCTGCTCCCTGCTCACATGTGCCCTAACCCTGTTCAGCACTGCTTATTTTGTGTTGCCCTGTGCCAGGAGGGCCCTGGTTGTGCCGTGATTGCTCAGTTCTTTGGCAGTGCCCCGCCCATGTGGCTGGAGAAGAAAGAGCTCTGAAACTTCTCTCAAGAATCGCTCCCTGTTTCTTTGCACGGGCCTCGCTGTCTATGGATGTTTCAGGAGACCCCACCGAAACACGGAAGGACTCTCAAATTATCCCAGCTTTCTCTGCACAGCAAGAGCTTTTAATATTTAGCATTGCTATCCTTTTCCTGTGTGTTTGTTAAAAAAATAGGTTTTATCTCTTTCACTTTCTTCCCAGGAAAGTTCTTTTTTCCAAAAACCTGGTGGGGGAGGGCTGGGTGTAACCTGCCTTCTATCAGAGGATATTTTCCTCCACATTTGTCCAAACCGGCACAGCCTGTCCTTTCCTGGGTCTCTGTTGCAGATGGAAGCTGCTGGTGCCATTGTCAGCTTGAAGCCCTCTTTTGATGCAAGCAGATGTTGCCAGGTGTGTTCAGCAGCTGTTGCTCAATGCTTATGCCAAGCTATTGTGTTCCTCATGGAACCAAGGAGCCATTGTGACACTGCAGGGGCTGATGGCATCAAGGAGGCAATTGTGACAGTACAGAACCTCCTAGAAACAAGGCTCCATTGTGACACCGTGGGGAATCATGGAATCAAGGAGCCCATTGTGACACGGCTGCATGGAACCAATGGTCCATGGTTACACTGCGGATTCAAGAAGAGCACGGTGACACCACGCAACATCATGGAACCATAGGTCCATTGTGACACAGCGGGGCCTCATGGAAACAAGGGGACCATTGTGGCAAAGCAGGGCCTAATGGAAGCATGGAGAGCATTGTGACACTAAGGAAACTCCTGGAACCAAGATGACCACTGGCACATAATGGAACCTCATGGAAGCAAGCCTCCACAATGACTTTGGAGGGCCTCAGGGACCACAGGACCCATTGTGACACAGCAGGACCTGGTGGAACCAAGGAGCCTTTGTGATACTCCACATCCACATGGAAGCCAGGGTGCACTGAGACACAGCGGGGCCTTGTTGGAACCAAAGACACCTCTGCAAAAAGCAGGCTAGCTCATAGAAGCAAGGAGTCCATTGTTACAACGTAAAAGCTATGGAACCAAGGGACCATTGTGACACTGCGGGGCCTCATGGAACCAATTGTCCATGATGACAGTGCGGATCAAAGGAGACCATGGTGACACTGCGGAACCTGATGGAACCAAGGAGCCATTGTGACACAGTGGGGCCTCATGGAGTCAAGGAGACCATTGTGACCCAGGTGTTGCATGTGAAGGCAAGGAGCCATTGTGACACTTTGGGCTTCTTCCCTTGAGCTCTGCAGCTGGCTGTCCCAGCCCAGCGCACCATGTGCCACCTGCTCTCCTCAGGGCTCTGCCTGCACACAGCCCCAGGAGAAGTTTTCCTGTTTGGAAGGAAAGAATGGAAAAGCCGGAGCAGGTTTCCTAAACAACAAACCCTACTCAGGAGCCACATGCTCAGTACAGGCTGCCTGGAACGATGTCCCCTTTCTACAAGGGTCAGTGTGAGCAGGAATGAATGATCTCTGGGAGCAGAATTCTCGGAGTCTTTCCACTGAATTCTCTGTCCCTGTGTCTTGGGGTGACTTTATTGTGTGTATCCCCTATTGCTGCTCTATGCCCAGAAGTGAACTTTGTGCGTTTCTGTGCCTTTCAACTGAGCCTGAGAGGGGGGAGAGGAAAAAAACCGGACAAACTTCTCAGAGCGTTTGTTCAAGGACACACATACACACTCCTCTGCATCCTGCTTGCAGCAAGAGAAAAGGAAGCAACTTTGTTTCTTTTTAGCCAGTTTTCAGCTCCTTTTCTCTGGGGGGAGATGGAGAGTTGAACTTTGTTTTCCTGGGACTTCGGGGGTTTTTTTTCCCTTCTTCTCTTCTTGACTCTTTCAACATCAGAGCACATTGGGAGAATTTTCTCCCGAGGTGGGGGCCCTGAATGTGGGCCCATGAGCCAGCTGCAAGGAGGAGGAGAGAGACTACACCTACGGAAGTGTTGGGGTTCCTCCCCCCTGCCATGAGGTCATGGGAGAGGGGACCCTGGGGTAGAGGCATGGCCTGGGCACGGGGGTCTCCCTGCTCCCTGCTCACATGTGCCCTAACCCTGTTCAGCACTGGTTATTTTGTGTTGCCCTGTGCCAGGAGGGCCCTGCTTGTGCCGTGATTGCTCAGTTCTTTGGCAGTGCCCCGCCCATGTGGCTGGAGAAGAAAGAGCTCTGAAACTTCTCTCAAGAATCGCCCCCTGTTTCTTTGCACGGGCCTCGCTGTCTATGGATGTTTCAGGAGACCCCACCGAAACACGGAAGGACTCTCAAATTATCCCAGCTTTCTCTGCACAGCAAGAGCTTTTAATATTTAGCATTGCTATCCTTTTCCTGTGTGTTTGTTAAAAAAATAGTTTTTATCTCTTTCACTTTCTTCCCAGGAAAGTTCTTTTTTCCAAAAACCTGGTGGGGGAGGGCTGGGTGTAACCTGCCTTCTATCAGAGGATATTTTCCTCCAAATTTGTCCAAACCGGCACAGCCTGTCCTTTCCTGGGTCTCTGTTGCAGATGGAAGCTGCTGGTGCCATTGTCAGCTTGAAGCCCTCTTTTGATGCAAGCAGATGTTGCCAGGTGTGTTCAGCAGCTGTTGCTCAATGCTTATGCCAAGCTATTGTGTTCCTCATGGAACCAAGGAGCCATTGTGACACTGCAGGGGCTGATGGCATCAAGGAGGCAATTGTGACAGTACAGAACCTCCTAGAAACAAGGCTCCATTGTGACACTGTGGGGAATCATGGAATCAAGGAGCCCATTGTGACACGGCTGCATGGAACCAATGGTCCATGGTTACACTGCGGATTCAAGAAGAGCACGGTGACACCACGCAACATCATGGAACCATAGGTCCATTGTGACACAGCGGGGCCTCATGGAAACAAGGGGACCATTGTGGCAAAGCAGGGCCTAATGGAAGCATGGAGAGCATTGTGACACTAAGGAAACTCCTGGAACCAAGATGACCACTGGCACATAATGGAACCTCATGGAAGCAAGCCTCCACAATGACTTTGGAGGGCCTCAGGGACCACAGGACCCATTGTGACACAGCAGGACCTGGTGGAACCAAGGAGCCTTTGTGATACTCCACATCCACATGGAAGCCAGGGTGCACTGAGACACAGCGGGGCCTTGTTGGAACCAAAGACACCTCTGCAAAAAGCAGGCTAGCTCATAGAAGCAAGGAGTCCATTGTTACAACGTAAAAGCTATGGAACCAAGGGACCATTGTGACACTGCGGGGCCTCATGGAACCAATTGTCCATGATGACAGTGCGGATCAAAGGAGACCATGGTGACACTGCGGAACCTGATGGAACCAAGGAGCCATTGTGACACAGTGGGGCCTCATGGAGTCAAGGAGACCATTGTGACCCAGGTGTTGCATGTGAAGGCAAGGAGCCATTGTGACACTTTGGGCTTCTTCCCTTGAGCTCTGCAGCTGGCTGTCCCAGCCCAGCGCACCATGTGCCACCTGCTCTCCTCAGGGCTCTGCCTGCACACAGCCCCAGGAGAAGTTTTCCTGTTTGGAAGGAAAGAATGGAAAAGCCGGAGCAGGTTTCCTAAACAACAAACCCCACTCAGGAGCCACATGCTCAGTACAGGCTGCCTGGAACGATGTCCCCTTTCTACAAGGGTCAGTGTGAGCAGGAATGAATGATCTCTGGGAGCAGAATTCTCGGAGTCTTTCCACTGAATTCTCTGTCCCTGTGTCTTGGGGTGACTTTATTGTGTGTATCCCCTATTGCTGCTCTATGCCCAGAAGTGAACTTTGTGCGTTTCTGTGCCTTTCAACTGAGCCTGAGAGGGGGGAGAGGAAAAAAACCGGACAAACTTCTCAGAGCGTTTGTTCAAGGACACACATACACACTCCTCTGCATCCTGCTTGCAGCAAGAGAAAAGGAAGCAACTTTGTTTCTTTTTAGCCAGTTTTCAGCTCCTTTTCTCTGGGGGGAGATGGAGAGTTGAACTTTGTTTTCCTGGGACTTCGGGGGTTTTTTTTCCCTTCTTCTCTTCTTGACTCTTTCAACATCAGAGCACATTGGGAGAATTTTCTCCCGAGGTGGGGGCCCTGAATGTGGGCCCATGAGCCAGCTGCAAGGAGGAGGAGAGAGACTACACCTACGGAAGTGTTGGGGTTCCTCCCCCCTGCCATGAGGTCATGGGAAAGGGGACCCTGGGGTAGAGGCATGGCCTGGGCACGGGGGTCTCCCTGCTCCCTGCTCACATGTGCCCTAACCCTGTTCAGCACTGCTTATTTTGTGTTGCCCTGTGCCAGGAGGGCCCTGCTTGTGCTGTGATTGCTCAGTTCTTTGGCAGTGCCCCGCCCATGTGGCTGGAGAAGAAAGAGCTCTGAAACTTCTCTCAAGAATCGCTCCCTGTTTCTTTGCACGGGCCTCGCTGTCTATGGATGTTTCAGGAGACCCCACCGAAACACAGAAGGACTCTCAAATTATCCCAGCTTTCTCTGCACAGCGAGAGGTTTTAATATTTAGCATTGTTATCCTTTTCCTGTGTGTTTGTTAAAAAAATAGGTTTTATCTCTTTCACTTTCTTCCCAGGAAAGTTCTTTTTTCCAAAAACCTGGTGGGGGAGGGCTGGGTGTAACCTGCCTTCTATAAGAGGATATTTTCCTCCACATTTGTCCAAACCGGCACAGCCTGTCCTTTCCTGGGTCTCTGTTGCAGATGGAAGCTGCTGGTGCCATTGTCAGCTTGAAGCCCTCTTTTGATGCAAGCAGATGTTGCCAGGTGTGTTCAGCAGCTGTTGCTCAATGCTTATGCCAAGCTATTGTGTTCCTCATGGAACCAAGGAGCCATTGTGACACTGCAGGGGCTGATGGCATCAAGGAGGCAATTGTGACAGTACAGAACCTCCTAGAAACAAGGCTCCATTGTGACACCGTGGGGAATCATGGAATCAAGGAGCCCATTGTGACACGGCTGCATGGAACCAATGGTCCATGGTTACATGGCGGATTCAAGAAGAGCACGGTGACACCACGCAACATCATGGAACCATAGGTCCATTGTGACACAGCGGGGCCTCATGGAAACAAGGGGACCATTGTGGCAAAGCAGGGCCTAATGGAAGCATGGAGGGCATTGTGACACTAAGGAAACTCCTGGAACCAAGATGACCACTGGCACATAATGGAACCTCATGGAAGCAAGCCTCCACGATGGTTTTGGAGGGCCTCAGGGACCACAGGACCCATTGTGACACAGCAGGACCTGGTGGAACCAAGGAGCCTTTGTGATACTCCAGATCCACATGGAAGCCAGGGTGCACTGAGACACAGCGGGGCCTTGTTGGAACCAAAGACACCTCTGCAAAAAGCAGGCTAGCTCATAGAAGCAAGGAGTCCATTGTTACAACATCAAAGCTATGGAACCAAGGGACCATTGTGACACTGCGGGGCCTCATGGAACCAATTGTCCATGATGACAGTGCGGATCAAAGGAGACCATGGTGACACTGCGGAACCTGATGGAACCAAGGAGCCATTGTGACACAGTGGGGCCTCATGGAATCAAGGAGACCATTGTGACCCAGGTGTTGCACGTGAAGGCAAGGAGCCATTGTGACACTTTGGGCTTCTTCCCTTGAGCTCTGCAGCTGGCTGTCCCAGCCCAGCGCACCATGTGCCACCTGCTCTCCTCAGGGCTCTGCCTGCACACAGCCCCAGGAGAAGTTTTCCTGTTTGGAAGGAAAGAATGGAAAAGCCGGAGCAGGTTTCCTAAACAACAAACCCTACTCAGGAGCCACATGCTCAGTACAGGCTGCCTGGAACGATGTCCCCTTTCTACAAGGGTCAGTGTGAGCAGGAATGAATGATCTCTGGGAGCAGAATTCTCGGAGTCTTTCCACTGAATTCTCTGTCCCTGTGTCTTGGGGTGACTTTATTGTGTGTATCCCCTATTGCTGCTCTATGCCCAGAAGTGAACTTTGTGCGTTTCTGTGCCTTTCAACTGAGCCTGAGAGGGGGGAGAGGAAAAAAAACCGGACAAACTTCTCAGAGCGTTTGTTCAAGGACACACATACACACTCCTCTGCATCCTGCTTGCAGCAAGAGCAGAGGAAGCAACTTTGTTTCTTTTTAGCCAGTTTTCAGCTCCTTTTCTCTGGGGGGAGATGGAGAGTTGAACTTTGTTTTCCTGGGACTTCGGGGGGTTTTTTTCCCTTCTTCTCTTCTTGACTCTTTCAACATCAGAGCACATTGGGAGAATTTTCTCCCGAGGTGGGGGCCCTGAATGTGGGCCCATGAGCCAGCTGCAAGGAGGAGGAGAGAGACTACACCTACGGAAGTGTTGGGGTTCCTCCCCCCTGCCATGAGGTCATGGGAGAGGGGACCCTGGGGTAGAGGCATGGCCTGGGCACGGGGGTCTCCCTGCTCCCTGCTCACATGTGCCCTAACCCTGTTCAGCACTGCTTATTTTGTGTTGCCCTGTGCCAGGAGGGCCCTGGTTGTGCCGTGATTGCTCAGTTCTTTGGCAGTGCCCCGCCCATGTGGCTGGAGAAGAAAGAGCTCTGAAACTTCTCTCAAGAATCGCTCCCTGTTTCTTTGCACGGGCCTCGCTGTCTATGGATGTTTCAGGAGACCCCACCGAAACACGGAAGGACTCTCAAATTATCCCAGCTTTCTCTGCACAGCAAGAGCTTTTAATATTTAGCATTGCTATCCTTTTCCTGTGTGTTTGTTAAAAAAATAGGTTTTATCTCTTTCACTTTCTTCCCAGGAAAGTTCTTTTTTCCAAAAACCTGGTGGGGGAGGGCTGGGTGTAACCTGCCTTCTATCAGAGGATATTTTCCTCCACATTTGTCCAAACCGGCACAGCCTGTCCTTTCCTGGGTCTCTGTTGCAGATGGAAGCTGCTGGTGCCATTGTCAGCTTGAAGCCCTCTTTTGATGCAAGCAGATGTTGCCAGGTGTGTTCAGCAGCTGTTGCTCAATGCTTATGCCAAGCTATTGTGTTCCTCATGGAACCAAGGAGCCATTGTGACACTGCAGGGGCTGATGGCATCAAGGAGGCAATTGTGACAGTACAGAACCTCCTAGAAACAAGGCTCCATTGTGACACCGTGGGGAATCATGGAATCAAGGAGCCCATTGTGACACGGCTGCATGGAACCAATGGTCCATGGTTACACTGCGGATTCAAGAAGAGCACGGTGACACCACGCAACATCATGGAACCATAGGTCCATTGTGACACAGCGGGGCCTCATGGAAACAAGGGGACCATTGTGGCAAAGCAGGGCCTAATGGAAGCATGGAGAGCATTGTGACACTAAGGAAACTCCTGGAACCAAGATGACCACTGGCACATAATGGAACCTCATGGAAGCAAGCCTCCACAATGACTTTGGAGGGCCTCAGGGACCACAGGACCCATTGTGACACAGCAGGACCTGGTGGAACCAAGGAGCCTTTGTGATACTCCACATCCACATGGAAGCCAGGGTGCACTGAGACACAGCGGGGCCTTGTTGGAACCAAAGACACCTCTGCAAAAAGCAGGCTAGCTCATAGAAGCAAGGAGTCCATTGTTACAACGTAAAAGCTATGGAACCAAGGGACCATTGTGACACTGCGGGGCCTCATGGAACCAATTGTCCATGATGACAGTGCGGATCAAAGGAGACCATGGTGACACTGCGGAACCTGATGGAACCAAGGAGCCATTGTGACACAGTGGGGCCTCATGGAGTCAAGGAGACCATTGTGACCCAGGTGTTGCATGTGAAGGCAAGGAGCCATTGTGACACTTTGGGCTTCTTCCCTTGAGCTCTGCAGCTGGCTGTCCCAGCCCAGCGCACCATGTGCCACCTGCTCTCCTCAGGGCTCTGCCTGCACACAGCCCCAGGAGAAGTTTTCCTGTTTGGAAGGAAAGAATGGAAAAGCCGGAGCAGGTTTCCTAAACAACAAACCCTACTCAGGAGCCACATGCTCAGTACAGGCTG
This sequence comes from Aphelocoma coerulescens, assembly GCF_041296385.1. Lineage (NCBI taxonomy): Eukaryota > Metazoa > Chordata > Aves > Passeriformes > Corvidae > Aphelocoma > Aphelocoma coerulescens. The sequence continues at coordinate 218,988 of NW_027184024.1, read as the reverse complement.
CCTGGAACGATGTCCCCTTTCTACAAGGGTCAGTGTGAGCAGGAATGAATGATCTCTGGGAGCAGAATTCTCGGAGTCTTTCCACTGAATTCTCTGTCCCTGTGTCTTGGGGTGACTTTATTGTGTGTATCCCCTATTGCTGCTCTATGCCCAGAAGTGAACTTTGTGCGTTTCTGTGCCTTTCAACTGAGCCTGAGAGGGGGGAGAGGAAAAAAACCGGACAAACTTCTCAGAGCGTTTGTTCAAGGACACACATACACACTCCTCTGCATCCTGCTTGCAGCAAGAGAAAAGGAAGCAACTTTGTTTCTTTTTAGCCAGTTTTCAGCTCCTTTTCTCTGGGGGGAGATGGAGAGTTGAACTTTGTTTTCCTGGGACTTCGGGGGTTTTTTTTCCCTTCTTCTCTTCTTGACTCTTTCAACATCAGAGCACATTGGGAGAATTTTCTCCCGAGGTGGGGGCCCTGAATGTGGGCCCATGAGCCAGCTGCAAGGAGGAGGAGAGAGACTACACCTACGGAAGTGTTGGGGTTCCTCCCCCCTGCCATGAGGTCATGGGAGAGGGGACCCTGGGGTAGAGGCATGGCCTGGGCACGGGGGTCTCCCTGCTCCCTGCTCACATGTGCCCTAACCCTGTTCAGCACTGGTTATTTTGTGTTGCCCTGTGCCAGGAGGGCCCTGCTTGTGCCGTGATTGCTCAGTTCTTTGGCAGTGCCCCGCCCATGTGGCTGGAGAAGAAAGAGCTCTGAAACTTCTCTCAAGAATCGCCCCCTGTTTCTTTGCACGGGCCTCGCTGTCTATGGATGTTTCAGGAGACCCCACCGAAACACGGAAGGACTCTCAAATTATCCCAGCTTTCTCTGCACAGCAAGAGCTTTTAATATTTAGCATTGCTATCCTTTTCCTGTGTGTTTGTTAAAAAAATAGTTTTTATCTCTTTCACTTTCTTCCCAGGAAAGTTCTTTTTTCCAAAAACCTGGTGGGGGAGGGCTGGGTGTAACCTGCCTTCTATCAGAGGATATTTTCCTCCAAATTTGTCCAAACCGGCACAGCCTGTCCTTTCCTGGGTCTCTGTTGCAGATGGAAGCTGCTGGTGCCATTGTCAGCTTGAAGCCCTCTTTTGATGCAAGCAGATGTTGCCAGGTGTGTTCAGCAGCTGTTGCTCAATGCTTATGCCAAGCTATTGTGTTCCTCATGGAACCAAGGAGCCATTGTGACACTGCAGGGGCTGATGGCATCAAGGAGGCAATTGTGACAGTACAGAACCTCCTAGAAACAAGGCTCCATTGTGACACCGTGGGGAATCATGGAATCAAGGAGCCCATTGTGACACGGCTGCATGGAACCAATGGTCCATGGTTACACTGCGGATTCAAGAAGAGCACGGTGACACCACGCAACATCATGGAACCATAGGTCCATTGTGACACAGCGGGGCCTCATGGAAACAAGGGGACCATTGTGGCAAAGCAGGGCCTAATGGAAGCATGGAGAGCATTGTGACACTAAGGAAACTCCTGGAACCAAGATGACCACTGGCACATAATGGAACCTCATGGAAGCAAGCCTCCACAATGACTTTGGAGGGCCTCAGGGACCACAGGACCCATTGTGACACAGCAGGACCTGGTGGAACCAAGGAGCCTTTGTGATACTCCACATCCACATGGAAGCCAGGGTGCACTGAGACACAGCGGGGCCTTGTTGGAACCAAAGACACCTCTGCAAAAAGCAGGCTAGCTCATAGAAGCAAGGAGTCCATTGTTACAACGTAAAAGCTATGGAACCAAGGGACCATTGTGACACTGCGGGGCCTCATGGAACCAATTGTCCATGATGACAGTGCGGATCAAAGGAGACCATGGTGACACTGCGGAACCTGATGGAACCAAGGAGCCATTGTGACACAGTGGGGCCTCATGGAGTCAAGGAGACCATTGTGACCCAGGTGTTGCATGTGAAGGCAAGGAGCCATTGTGACACTTTGGGCTTCTTCCCTTGAGCTCTGCAGCTGGCTGTCCCAGCCCAGCGCACCATGTGCCACCTGCTCTCCTCAGGGCTCTGCCTGCACACAGCCCCAGGAGAAGTTTTCCTGTTTGGAAGGAAAGAATGGAAAAGCCGGAGCAGGTTTCCTAAACAACAAACCCCACTCAGGAGCCACATGCTCAGTACAGGCTGCCTGGAACGATGTCCCCTTTCTACAAGGGTCAGTGTGAGCAGGAATGAATGATCTCTGGGAGCAGAATTCTCGGAGTCTTTCCACTGAATTCTCTGTCCCTGTGTCTTGGGGTGACTTTATTGTGTGTATCCCCTATTGCTGCTCTATGCCCAGAAGTGAACTTTGTGCGTTTCTGTGCCTTTCAACTGAGCCTGAGAGGGGGGAGAGGAAAAAAACCGGACAAACTTCTCAGAGCGTTTGTTCAAGGACACACATACACACTCCTCTGCATCCTGCTTGCAGCAAGAGAAAAGGAAGCAACTTTGTTTCTTTTTAGCCAGTTTTCAGCTCCTTTTCTCTGGGGGGAGATGGAGAGTTGAACTTTGTTTTCCTGGGACTTCGGGGGTTTTTTTTCCCTTCTTCTCTTCTTGACTCTTTCAACATCAGAGCACATTGGGAGAATTTTCTCCCGAGGTGGGGGCCCTGAATGTGGGCCCATGAGCCAGCTGCAAGGAGGAGGAGAGAGACTACACCTACGGAAGTGTTGGGGTTCCTCCCCCCTGCCATGAGGTCATGGGAAAGGGGACCCTGGGGTAGAGGCATGGCCTGGGCACGGGGGTCTCCCTGCTCCCTGCTCACATGTGCCCTAACCCTGTTCAGCACTGCTTATTTTGTGTTGCCCTGTGCCAGGAGGGCCCTGCTTGTGCTGTGATTGCTCAGTTCTTTGGCAGTGCCCCGCCCATGTGGCTGGAGAAGAAAGAGCTCTGAAACTTCTCTCAAGAATCGCTCCCTGTTTCTTTGCACGGGCCTCGCTGTCTATGGATGTTTCAGGAGACCCCACCGAAACACAGAAGGACTCTCAAATTATCCCAGCTTTCTCTGCACAGCGAGAGGTTTTAATATTTAGCATTGTTATCCTTTTCCTGTGTGTTTGTTAAAAAAATAGGTTTTATCTCTTTCACTTTCTTCCCAGGAAAGTTCTTTTTTCCAAAAACCTGGTGGGGGAGGGCTGGGTGTAACCTGCCTTCTATAAGAGGATATTTTCCTCCACATTTGTCCAAACCGGCACAGCCTGTCCTTTCCTGGGTCTCTGTTGCAGATGGAAGCTGCTGGTGCCATTGTCAGCTTGAAGCCCTCTTTTGATGCAAGCAGATGTTGCCAGGTGTGTTCAGCAGCTGTTGCTCAATGCTTATGCCAAGCTATTGTGTTCCTCATGGAACCAAGGAGCCATTGTGACACTGCAGGGGCTGATGGCATCAAGGAGGCAATTGTGACAGTACAGAACCTCCTAGAAACAAGGCTCCATTGTGACACCGTGGGGAATCATGGAATCAAGGAGCCCATTGTGACACGGCTGCATGGAACCAATGGTCCATGGTTACATGGCGGATTCAAGAAGAGCACGGTGACACCACGCAACATCATGGAACCATAGGTCCATTGTGACACAGCGGGGCCTCATGGAAACAAGGGGACCATTGTGGCAAAGCAGGGCCTAATGGAAGCATGGAGGGCATTGTGACACTAAGGAAACTCCTGGAACCAAGATGACCACTGGCACATAATGGAACCTCATGGAAGCAAGCCTCCACGATGGTTTTGGAGGGCCTCAGGGACCACAGGACCCATTGTGACACAGCAGGACCTGGTGGAACCAAGGAGCCTTTGTGATACTCCAGATCCACATGGAAGCCAGGGTGCACTGAGACACAGCGGGGCCTTGTTGGAACCAAAGACACCTCTGCAAAAAGCAGGCTAGCTCATAGAAGCAAGGAGTCCATTGTTACAACATCAAAGCTATGGAACCAAGGGACCATTGTGACACTGCGGGGCCTCATGGAACCAATTGTCCATGATGACAGTGCGGATCAAAGGAGACCATGGTGACACTGCGGAACCTGATGGAACCAAGGAGCCATTGTGACACAGTGGGGCCTCATGGAATCAAGGAGACCATTGTGACCCAGGTGTTGCACGTGAAGGCAAGGAGCCATTGTGACACTTTGGGCTTCTTCCCTTGAGCTCTGCAGCTGGCTGTCCCAGCCCAGCGCACCATGTGCCACCTGCTCTCCTCAGGGCTCTGCCTGCACACAGCCCCAGGAGAAGTTTTCCTGTTTGGAAGGAAAGAATGGAAAAGCCGGAGCAGGTTTCCTAAACAACAAACCCTACTCAGGAGCCACATGCTCAGTACAGGCTGCCTGGAACGATGTCCCCTTTCTACAAGGGTCAGTGTGAGCAGGAATGAATGATCTCTGGGAGCAGAATTCTCGGAGTCTTTCCACTGAATTCTCTGTCCCTGTGTCTTGGGGTGACTTTATTGTGTGTATCCCCTATTGCTGCTCTATGCCCAGAAGTGAACTTTGTGCGTTTCTGTGCCTTTCAACTGAGCCTGAGAGGGGGGAGAGGAAAAAAAACCGGACAAACTTCTCAGAGCGTTTGTTCAAGGACACACATACACACTCCTCTGCATCCTGCTTGCAGCAAGAGCAGAGGAAGCAACTTTGTTTCTTTTTAGCCAGTTTTCAGCTCCTTTTCTCTGGGGGGAGATGGAGAGTTGAACTTTGTTTTCCTGGGACTTCGGGGGGTTTTTTTCCCTTCTTCTCTTCTTGACTCTTTCAACATCAGAGCACATTGGGAGAATTTTCTCCCGAGGTGGGGGCCCTGAATGTGGGCCCATGAGCAGCTGCAAGGAGGAGGAGAGAGACTACACCTACGGAAGTGTTGGGGTTCCTCCCCCCTGCCATGAGGTCATGGGAGAGGGGACCCTGGGGTAGAGGCATGGCCTGGGCACGGGGGTCTCCCTGCTCCCTGCTCACATGTGCCCTAACCCTGTTCAGCACTGCTTATTTTGTGTTGCCCTGTGCCAGGAGGGCCCTGGTTGTGCCGTGATTGCTCAGTTCTTTGGCAGTGCCCCGCCCATGTGGCTGGAGAAGAAAGAGCTCTGAAACTTCTCTCAAGAATCGCTCCCTGTTTCTTTGCACGGGCCTCGCTGTCTATGGATGTTTCAGGAGACCCCACCGAAACACGGAAGGACTCTCAAATTATCCCAGCTTTCTCTGCACAGCAAGAGCTTTTAATATTTAGCATTGCTATCCTTTTCCTGTGTGTTTGTTAAAAAAATAGGTTTTATCTCTTTCACTTTCTTCCCAGGAAAGTTCTTTTTTCCAAAAACCTGGTGGGGGAGGGCTGGGTGTAACCTGCCTTCTATCAGAGGATATTTTCCTCCACATTTGTCCAAACCGGCACAGCCTGTCCTTTCCTGGGTCTCTGTTGCAGATGGAAGCTGCTGGTGCCATTGTCAGCTTGAAGCCCTCTTTTGATGCAAGCAGATGTTGCCAGGTGTGTTCAGCAGCTGTTGCTCAATGCTTATGCCAAGCTATTGTGTTCCTCATGGAACCAAGGAGCCATTGTGACACTGCAGGGGCTGATGGCATCAAGGAGGCAATTGTGACAGTACAGAACCTCCTAGAAACAAGGCTCCATTGTGACACCGTGGGGAATCATGGAATCAAGGAGCCCATTGTGACACGGCTGCATGGAACCAATGGTCCATGGTTACACTGCGGATTCAAGAAGAGCACGGTGACACCACGCAACATCATGGAACCATAGGTCCATTGTGACACAGCGGGGCCTCATGGAAACAAGGGGACCATTGTGGCAAAGCAGGGCCTAATGGAAGCATGGAGAGCATTGTGACACTAAGGAAACTCCTGGAACCAAGATGACCACTGGCACATAATGGAACCTCATGGAAGCAAGCCTCCACAATGACTTTGGAGGGCCTCAGGGACCACAGGACCCATTGTGACACAGCAGGACCTGGTGGAACCAAGGAGCCTTTGTGATACTCCAGATCCACATGGAAGCCAGGGTGCACTGAGACACAGCGGGGCCTTGTTGGAACCAAAGACACCTCTGCAAAAAGCAGGCTAGCTCATAGAAGCAAGGAGTCCATTGTTACAACGTAAAAGCTATGGAACCAAGGGACCATTGTGACACTGCGGGGCCTCATGGAACCAATTGTCCATGATGACAGTGCGGATCAAAGGAGACCATGGTGACACTGCGGAACCTGATGGAACCAAGGAGCCATTGTGACACAGTGGGGCCTCATGGAGTCAAGGAGACCATTGTGACCCAGGTGTTGCATGTGAAGGCAAGGAGCCATTGTGACACTTTGGGCTTCTTCCCTTGAGCTCTGCAGCTGGCTGTCCCAGCCCAGCGCACCATGTGCCACCTGCTCTCCTCAGGGCTCTGCCTGCACACAGCCCCAGGAGAAGTTTTCCTGTTTGGAAGGAAAGAATGGAAAAGCCGGAGCAGGTTTCCTAAACAACAAACCCCACTCAGGAGCCACATGCTCAGTACAGGCTGCCTGGAACGATGTCCCCTTTCTACAAGGGTCAGTGTGAGCAGGAATGAATGATCTCTGGGAGCAGAATTCTCGGAGTCTTTCCACTGAATTCTCTGTCCCTGTGTCTTGGGGTGACTTTATTGTGTGTATCCCCTATTGCTGCTCTATGCCCAGAAGTGAACTTTGTGCGTTTCTGTGCCTTTCAACTGAGCCTGAGAGGGGGGAGAGGAAAAAAACCGGACAAACTTCTCAGAGCGTTTGTTCAAGGACACACATACACACTCCTCTGCATCCTGCTTGCAGCAAGAGAAAAGGAAGCAACTTTGTTTCTTTTTAGCCAGTTTTCAGCTCCTTTTCTCTGGGGGGAGATGGAGAGTTGAACTTTGTTTTCCTGGGACTTCGGGGGTTTTTTTTCCCTTCTTCTCTTCTTGACTCTTTCAACATCAGAGCACATTGGGAGAATTTTCTCCCGAGGTGGGGGCCCTGAATGTGGGCCCATGAGCCAGCTGCAAGGAGGAGGAGAGAGACTACACCTACGGAAGTGTTGGGGTTCCTCCCCCCTGCCATGAGGTCATGGGAGAGGGGACCCTGGGGTAGAGGCATGGCCTGGGCACGGGGGTCTCCCTGCTCCCTGCTCACATGTGCCCTAATCCTGTTCAGCACTGGTTATTTTGTGTTGCCCTGTGCCAGGAGGGCCCTGCTTGTGCCGTGATTGCTCAGTTCTTTGGCAGTGCCCCGCCCATGTGGCTGGAGAAGAAAGAGCTCTGAAACTTCTCTCAAGAATCGCTCCCTGTTTCTTTGCACGGGCCTCGCTGTCTATGGATGTTTCAGGAGACCCCACCGAAACACAGAAGGACTCTCAAATTATCCCAGCTTTCTCTGCACAGCGAGAGGTTTTAATATTTAGCATTGTTATCCTTTTCCTGTGTGTTTGTTAAAAAAATAGGTTTTATCTCTTTCACTTTCTTCCCAGGAAAGTTCTTTTTTCCAAAAACCTGGTGGGGGAGGGCTGGGTGTAACCTGCCTTCTATCAGAGGATATTTTCCTCCACATTTGTCCAAACCGGCACAGCCTGTCCTTTCCTGGGTCTCTGTTGCAGATGGAAGCTGCTGGTGCCATTGTCAGCTTGAAGCCCTCTTTTGATGCAAGCAGATGTTGCCAGGTGTGTTCAGCAGCTGTTGCTCAATGCTTATGCCAAGCTATTGTGTTCCTCATGGAACCAAGGAGCCATTGTGACACTGCAGGGGCTGATGGCATCAAGGAGGCAATTGTGACAGTACAGAACCTCCTAGAAACAAGGCTCCATTGTGACACCGTGGGGAATCATGGAATCAAGGAGCCCATTGTGACACGGCTGCATGGAACCAATGGTCCATGGTTACACTGCGGATTCAAGAAGAGCACGGTGACACCACGCAACATCATGGAACCATAGGTCCATTGTGACACAGCGGGGCCTCATGGAAACAAGGGGACCATTGTGGCAAAGCAGGGCCTAATGGAAGCATGGAGGGCATTGTGACACTAAGGAAACTCCTGGAACCAAGATGACCACTGGCACATAATGGAACCTCATGGTAGCAAGCCTCCACGATGGTTTTGGAGGGCCTCAGGGACCACAGGACCCATTGTGACACAGCAGGACCTGGTGGAACCAAGGAGCCTTTGTGATACTCCACATCCACATGGAAGCCAGGGTGCACTGAGACACAGCGGGGCCTTGTTGGAACCAAAGACACCTCTGCAAAAAGCAGGCTAGCTCATAGAAGCAAGGAGTCCATTGCTACAACATCAAAGCTATGGAACCAAGGGACCATTGTGACACTGCGGGGCCTCATGGAACCAATTGTCCATGATGACAGTGCGGATCAAAGGAGACCATGGTGACACTGCGGAACCTGATGGAACCAAGGAGCCATTGTGACACAGTGGGGCCTCATGGAATCAAGGAGACCATTGTGACCCAGGTGTTGCATGTGAAGGCAAGGAGCCATTGTGACACTTTGGGCTTCTTCCCTTGAGCTCTGCAGCTGGCTGTCCCAGCCCAGCGCACCATGTGCCACCTGCTCTCCTCAGGGCTCTGCCTGCACACAGCCCCAGGAGAAGTTTTCCTGTTTGGAAGGAAAGAATGGAAAAGCCTGAGCAGGTTTCCTAAACAACAAACCCTACTCAGGAGCCACATGCTCAGTACAGGCTGCCTGGAACGATGTCCCCTTTCTACAAGGGTCAGTGTGAGCAGGAATGAATGATCTCTGGGAGCAGAATTCTCGGAGTCTTTCCACTGAATTCTCTGTCCCTGTGTCTTGGGGTGACTTTATTGTGTGTATCCCCTATTGCTGCTCTATGCCCAGAAGTGAACTTTGTGCGTTTCTGTGCCTTTCAACTGAGCCTGAGAGGGGGGAGAGGAAAAAAAACCGGACAAACTTCTCAGAGCGTTTGTTCAAGGACACACATACACACTCCTCTGCATCCTGCTTGCAGCAAGAGCAGAGGAAGCAACTTGGTTTCTTTTTAGCCAGTTTTCAGCTCCTTTTCTCTGGGGGGAGATGGAGAGTTGAACTTTGTTTTCCTGGGACTTCGGGGGGTTTTTTTCCCTTCTTCTCTTCTTGACTCTTTCAACATCAGAGCACATTGGGAGAATTTTCTCCCGAGGTGGGGGCCCTGAATGTGGGCCCATGAGCCAGCTGCAAGGAGGAGGAGAGAGACTACACCTACGGAAGTGTTGGGGTTCCTCCCCCCTGCCATGAGGTCATGGGAGAGGGGACCCTGGGGTAGAGGCATGGCCTGGGCACGGGGGTCTCCCTGCTCCCTGCTCACATGTGCCCTAATCCTGTTCAGCACTGCTTATTTTGTGTTGCCCTGTGCCAGGAGGGCCCTGGTTGTGCCGTGATTGCTCAGTTCTTTGGCAGTGCCCCGCCCATGTGGCTGGAGAAGAAAGAGCTCTGAAACTTCTCTCAAGAATCGCTCCCTGTTTCTTTGCATGGGCCTCGCTGTCTATGGATGTTTCAGGAGACCCCACCGAAACACAGAAGGACTCTCAAATTATCCCAGCTTTCTCTGCACAGCAAGAGCTTTTAATATTTAGCATTGCTATCCTTTTCCTGTGTGTTTGTTAAAAAAATAGTTTTTATCTCTTTCACTTTCTTCCCAGGGAAGTTCTTTTTTCCAAAAACCTGGTGGGGGAGGGCTGGGTGTAACCTGCCTTCTATCAGAGGATATTTTCCTCCAAATTTGTCCAAACCGGCACAGCCTGTCCTTTCCTGGGTCTCTGTTGCAGATGGAAGCTGCTGGTGCCATTGTCAGCTTGAAGCCCTCTTTTGATGCAAGCAGATGTTGCCAGATGTGTTCAGCAGCTGTTGCTCAATGCTTATGCCAAGCTATTGTGTTCCTCATGGAACCAAGGAGCCATTGTGACACTGCAGGGGCTGATGGCATCAAGGAGGCAATTGTGACAGTACAGAACCTCCTAGAAACAAGGCTCCATTGTGACACCGTGGGGAATCATGGAATCAAGGAGCCCATTGTGACACGGCTGCATGGAACCAATGGTCCATGGTTACACTGCGGATTCAAGAAGAGCACGGTGACACCACGCAACATCATGGAACCATAGGTCCATTGTGACACAGCGCGGCCTCATGGAAACAAGGGGACCATTGTGGCAAAGCAGGGCCTAATGGAAGCATGGAGAGCATTGTGACACTAAGGAAACTCCTGGAACCAAGATGACCACTGGCACATAATGGAACCTCATGGAAGCAAGCCTCCACAATGACTTTGGAGGGCCTCAGGGACCACAGGACCCATTGTGACACAGCAGGACCTGGTGGAACCAAGGAGCCTTTGTGATACTCCACATCCACATGGAAGCCAGGGTGCACTGAGACACAGCGGGGCCTTGTTGGAACCAAAGACACCTCTGCAAAAAGCAGGCTAGCTCATAGAAGCAAGGAGTCCATTGTTACAACGTAAAAGCTATGGAACCAAGGGACCATTGTGACACTGCGGGGCCTCATGGAACCAATTGTCCATGATGACAGTGCAGATCAAAGGAGACCATGGTGACACTGCGGAACCTGATGGAACCAAGGAGCCATTGTGACACAGTGGGGCCTCATGGAATCAAGGAGACCATTGTGACCCAGGTGTTGCATGGGAAGGCAAGGAGCCATTGTGACACTTTGGGCTTCTTCCCTTGAGCTCTGCAGCTGGCTGTCCCAGCCCAGCGCACCATGTGCCACCTGCTCTCCTCAGGGCTCTGCCTGCACACAGCCCCAGGAGAAGTTTTCCTGTTTGGAAGGAAAGAATGGAAAAGCCGGAGCAGGTTTCCTAAACAACAAACCCCACTCAGGAGCCACATGCTCAGTACAGGCTGCCTGGAACGATGTCCCCTTTCTACAAGGGTCAGTGTGAGCAGGAATGAATGATCTCTGGGAGCAGAATTCTCGGAGTCTTTCCACTGAATTCTCTGTCCCTGTGTCTTGGGGTGACTTTATCGTGTGTATCCCCTATTGCTGCTCTATGCCCAGAAGTGAACTTTGTGCGTTTCTGTGCCTTTCAACTGAGCCTGAGAGGGGGGAGAGGAAAAAAAACCGGACAAACTTCTCAGAGCGTTTGTTCAAGGACACACATACACACTCCTCTGCATCCTGCTTGCAGCAAGAGCAGAGGAAGCAACTTGGTTTCTTTTTAGCCAGTTTTCAGCTCCTTTTCTCTGGGGGGAGATGGAGAGTTGAACTTTGTTTTCCTGGGACTTCGGGGGTTTTTTTTCCCTTCTTCTCTTCTTGACTCTTTCAACATCAGAGCACATTGGGAGAATTTTCTCCCGAGGTGGGGGCCCTGAATGTGGGCCCATGAGCCAGCTGCAAGGAGGAGGAGAGAGACTACACCTACGGAAGTGTTGGGGTTCCTCCCCCCTGCCATGAGGTCATGGGAGAGGGGACCCTGGGGTAGAGGCATGGCCTGGGCACGGGGGTCTCCCTGCTCCCTGCTCACATGTGCCCTAACCCTGTTCAGCACTGCTTGTGTTGCCCTGTGCCAGGAGGGCCCTGGTTGTGCCGTGATTGCTCAGTTCTTTGGCAGTGCCCCGCCCATGTGGCTGGAGAAGAAAGAGCTCTGAAACTTCTCTCAAGAATCGCTCCCTGTTTCTTTGCATGGGCCTCGCTGTCTATGGATGTTTCAGGAGACCCCACCGAAACACAGAAGGACTCTCAAATTATCCCAGCTTTCTCTGCACAGCGAGAGCTTTTAATATTTAGCATTGCTATCCTTTTCCTGTGTGTTTGTTAAAAAAATAGTTTTTATCTCTTTCACTTTCTTCCCAGGAAAGTTCTTTTTTCCAAAAACCTGGTGGGGGAGGGCTGGGTGTAACCTGCCTTCTATCAGAGGATATTTTCCTCCACATTTGTCCAAACCGGCACAGCCTGTCCTTTCCTGGGTCTCTGTTGCAGATGGAAGCTGCTGGTGCCATTGTCAGCTTGAAGCCCTCTTTTGATGCAAGCAGATGTTGCCAGGTGTGTTCAGCAGCTGTTGCTCAATGCTTATGCCAAGCTATTGTGTTCCTCATGGAACCAAGGAGCCATTGTGACACTGCAGGGGCTGATGGCATCAAGGAGGCAATTGTGACAGTACAGAACCTCCTAGAAACAAGGCTCCATTGTGACACCGTGGGGAATCATGGAATCAAGGAGCCCATTGTGACACGGCTGCATGGAACCAATGGTCCATGGTTACACTGCGGATTCAAGAAGAGCACGGTGACACCACGCAACATCATGGAACCATAGGTCCATTGTGACACAGCGCGGCCTCATGGAAACAAGGGGACCATTGTGGCAAAGCAGGGCCTAATGGAAGCATGGAGAGCATTGTGACACTAAGGAAACTCCTGGAACCAAGATGACCACTGGCACATAATGGAACCTCATGGAAGCAAGCCTCCACGATGACTTTGGAGGGCCTCGGGGACCACAGGACCCATTGTGACACAGCAGGACCTGGTGGAACCAAGGAGCCTTTGTGATACTCCAGATCCACATGGAAGCCAGGGTGCACTGAGACACAGCGGGGCCTTGTTGGAACCAAAGACACCTCTGCAAAAAGCAGGCTAGCTCATAGAAGCAAGGAGTCCATTGTTACAACGTAAAAGCTATGGAAGCAAGGGACCATTGTGACACTGCGGGGCCTCATGGAACCAATTGTCCATGATGACAGTGCGGATCAAAGGAGACCGTGGTGACACTGCGGAACCTGATGGAACCAAGGAGCCATTGTGACACAGTGGGGCCTCATGGAATCAAGGAGACCTTTGTGACCCAGGTGTTGCATGTGAAGGCAAGGAGCCATTGTGACACTTTGGGCTTCTTCCCTTGAGCTCTGCAGCTGGCTGTCCCAGCCCAGCGCACCATGTGCCACCTGCTCTCCTCAGGGCTCTGCCTGCACACAGCCCCAGGAGAAGTTTTCCTGTTTGGAAGGAAAGAATGGAAAAGCCGGAGCAGGTTTCCTAAACAACAAACCCCACTCAGGAGCCACATGCTCAGTACAGGCTGCCTGGAACGATGTCCCCTTTCTACAAGGGTCAGTGTGAGCAGGAATGAATGATCTCTGGGAGCAGAATTCTCGGAGTCTTTCCACTGAATTCTCTGTCCCTGTGTCTTGGGGTGACTTTATTGTGTGTATCCCCTATTGCTGCTCTATGCCCAGAAGTGAACTTTGTGCGTTTCTGTGCCTTTCAACTGAGCCTGAGAGGGGGGAGAGGAAAAAAACCGGACAAACTTCTCAGAGCGTTTTTTCAAGGACACACATACACACTCCTCTGCATCCTGCTTGCAGCAAGAGCAGAGGAAGCAACTTGGTTTCTTTTTAGCCAGTTTTCAGCTCCTTTTCTCTGGGGGGAGATGGAGAGTTGAACTTTGTTTTCCTGGGACTTCGGGGGGTTTTTTTCCCTTCTTCTCTTCTTGACTCTTTCAACATCAGAGCACATTGGGAGAATTTTCTCCCGAGGTGGGGGCCCTGAATGTGGGCCCATGAGCCAGCTGCAAGGAGGAGGAGAGAGACTACACCTACGGAAGTGTTGGGGTTCCTCCCCCCTGCCATGAGGTCATGGGAGAGGGGACCCTGGGGTAGAGGCATGGCCTGGGCACGGGGGTCTCCCTGCTCCCTGCTGACATGTGCCCTAACCCTGTTCAGCACTGCTTATTTTGTGTTGCCTTGTGCGAGGAGGGCCCTGGTTGTGCTGTGATTGCTCAGTTCTTGGCAGTGCCCCGCCCATGTGGCTGGAGAAGAAAGAGCTCTGAAACTTCTCTCAAGAATCGCTCCCTGTTTCTTTGCACGGGCCTCGCTGTCTATGGATGTTTCAGGAGACCCCACCGAAACACAGAAGGACTCTCAAATTATCCCAGCTTTCTCTGCACAGCGAGAGCTTTTAATATTTAGCATTGTTATCCTTTTCCTGTGTGTTTGTTAAAAAAATAGTTTTTATCTCTTTCACTTTCTTCCCAGGAAAGTTCTTTTTTCCAAAAACCTGGTGGGGGAGGGCTGGGTGTAACCTGCCTTCTATCAGAGGATATTTTCCTCCACATTTGTCCAAACCGGCACAGCCTGTCCTTTCCTGGGTCTCTGTTGCAGATGGAAGCTGCTGGTGCCATTGTCAGCTTGAAGCCCTCTTTTGATGCAAGCAGATGTTGCCAGGTGTGTTCAGCAGCTGTTGCTCAATGCTTATGCCAAGCTATTGTGTTCCTCATGGAACCAAGGAGCCATTGTGACACTGCAGGGGCTGATGGCATCAAGGAGGCAATTGTGACAGTACAGAACCTCCTAGAAACAAGGCTCCATTGTGACACCGTGGGGAATCATGGAATCAAGGAGCCCATTGTGACACGGCTGCATGGAACCAATGGTCCATGGTTACACTGCGGATTCAAGAAGAGCACGGTGACACCACGCAACATCATGGAACCATAGGTCCATTGTGACACAGCGGGGCCTCATGGAAACAAGGGGACCATTGTGGCAAAGCAGGGCCTAATGGAAGCATGGAGAGCATTGTGACACTAAGGAAACTCCTGGAACCAAGATGACCACTGGCACATAATGGAACCTCATGGAAGCAAGCCTCCACAATGACTTTGGAGGGCCTCAGGGACCACAGGACCCATTGTGACACAGCAGGACCTGGTGGAACCAAGGAGCCTTTGTGATACTCCACATCCACATGGAAGCCAGGGTGCACTGAGACACAGCGGGGCCTTGTTGGAACCAAAGACACCTCTGCAAAAAGCAGGCTAGCTCATAGAAGCAAGGAGTCCATTGTTACAACGTAAAAGCTATGGAACCAAGGGATCATTGTGACACTGCGGGGCCTCATGGAACCAATTGTCCATGATGACAGTGCGGATCAAAGGAGACCATGGTGACACTGCGGAACCTGATGGAACCAAGGAGCCATTGTGACACAGTGGGGCCTCATGGAGTCAAGGAGACCATTGTGACCCAGGTGTTGCATGGGAAGGCAAGGAGCCATTGTGACACTTTGGGCTTCTTCCCTTGAGCTCTGCAGCTGGCTGTCCCAGCCCAGCGCACCATGTGCCACCTGCTCTCCTCAGGGCTCTGCCTGCACACAGCCCCAGGAGAAGTTTTCCTGTTTGGAAGGAAAGAATGGAAAAGCCTGAGCAGGTTTCCTAAACAACAAACCCCACTCAGGAGCCACATGCTCAGTACAGGCTGCCTGGAACGATGTCCCCTTTCTACAAGGGTCAGTGTGAGCAGGAATGAATGATCTCTGGGAGCAGAATTCTCCGAGTCTTTCCACTGAATTCTCTGTCCCTGTGTCTTGGGGTGACTTTATCGTGTGTATCCCCTATTGCTGCTCTATGCCCAGAAGTGAACTTTGTGCGTTTCTGTGCCTTTCAACTGAGCCTGAGAGGGGGGAGAGGAAAAAAACCGGACAAACTTCTCAGAGCGTTTTTTCAAGGACACACATACACACTCCTCTGCATCCTGCTTGCAGCAAGAGCAGAGGAAGCAACTTGGTTTCTTTTTAGCCAGTTTTCAGCTCCTTTTCTCTGGGGGGAGATGGAGAGTTGAACTTTGTTTTCCTGGGACTTCGGGGGGTTTTTTTCCCTTCTTCTCTTCTTGACTCTTTCAACATCAGAGCACATTGGGAGAATTTTCTCCCGAGGTGGGGGCCCTGAATGTGGGCCCATGAGCCAGCTGCAAGGAGGAGGAGAGAGACTACACCTACGGAAGTGTTGGGGTTCCTCCCCCCTGGCATGAGGTCATGGGAGAGGGGACCCTGGGGTAGAGGCATGGCCTGGGCACGGGGGTCTCCCTGCTCCCTGCTCACATGTGCCCTAACCCTGTTCAGCACTGCTTATTTTGTGTTGCCTTGTGCGAGGAGGGCCCTGGTTGTGCTGTGATTGCTCAGTTCTTGGCAGTGCCCCGCCCATGTGGCTGGAGAAGAAAGAGCTCTGAAACTTCTCTCAAGAATCGCTCCCTGTTTCTTTGCACGGGCCTCGCTGTCTATGGATGTTTCAGGAGACCCCACCGAAACACAGAAGGACTCTCAAATTATCCCAGCTTTCTCTGCACAGCGAGAGCTTTTAATATTTAGCATTGCTATCCTTTTCCTGTGTGTTTGTTAAAAAAATAGTTTTTATCTCTTTCACTTTCTTCCCAGGAAAGTTCTTTTTTCCAAAAACCTGGTGGGGGAGGGCTGGGTGTAACCTGCCTTCTATCAGAGGATATTTTCCTCCAAATTTGTCCAAACCGGCACAGCCTGTCCTTTCCTGGGTCTCTGTTGCAGATGGAAGCTGCTGGTGCCATTGTCAGCTTGAAGCCCTCTTTTGATGCAAGCAGATGTTGCCAGGTGTGTTCAGCAGCTGTTGCTCAATGCTTATGCCAAGCTATTGTGTTCCTCATGGAACCAAGGAGCCATTGTGACACTGCAGGGGCTGATGGCATCAAGGAGGCAATTGTGACAGTACAGAACCTCCTAGAAACAAGGCTCCATTGTGACACCGTGGGGAATCATGGAATCAAGGAGCCCATTGTGACACGGCTGCATGGAACCAATGGTCCATGGTTACACTGCGGATTCAAGAAGAGCACGGTGACACCACGCAACATCATGGAACCATAGGTCCATTGTGACACAGCGCGGCCTCATGGAAACAAGGGGACCATTGTGGCAAAGCAGGGCCTAATGGAAGCATGGAGAGCATTGTGACACTAAGGAAACTCCTGGAACCAAGATGACCACTGGCACATAATGGAACCTCATGGAAGCAAGCCTCCACGATGACTTTGGAGGGCCTCGGGGACCACAGGACCCATTGTGACACAGCAGGACCTGGTGGAACCAAGGAGCCTTTGTGATACTCCACATCCACATGGAAGCCAGGGTGCACTGAGACACAGCGGGGCCTTGTGGGAACCAAAGACACCTCTGCAAAAAGCAGGCTAGCTCATAGAAGCAAGGAGTCCATTGTTACAACGTAAAAGCTATGGAACCAAGGGACCATTGTGACACTGCGGGGCCTCATGGAACCAATTGTCCATGATGACAGTGCGGATCAAAGGAGACCATGGTGACACTGCGGAACCTGATGGAACCAAGGAGCCATTGTGACACAGTGGGGCCTCATGGAATCAAGGAGACCATTGTGACCCATGTGTTGCATGTGAAGGCAAGGAGCCATTGTGACACTTTGGGCTTCTTCCCTTGAGCTCTGCAGCTGGCTGTCCCAGCCCAGCGCACCATGTGCCACCTGCTCTCCTCAGGGCTCTGCCTGCACACAGCCCCAGGAGAAGTTTTCCTGTTTGGAAGGAAAGAATGGAAAAGCCGGAGCAGGTTTCCTAAACAACAAACCCTACTCAGGAGCCACATGCTCAGTACAGGCTGCCTGGAACGATGTCCCCTTTCTACAAGGGTCAGTGTGAGCAGGAATGAATGATCTCTGGGAGCAGAATTCTCGGAGTCTTTCCACTGAATTCTCTGTCCCTGTGTCTTGGGGTGACTTTATTGTGTGTATCCCCTATTGCTGCTCTATGCCCAGAAGTGAACTTTGTGCGTTTCTGTGCCTTTCAACTGAGCCTGAGAGGGGGGAGAGGAAAAAAAACCGGACAAACTTCTCAGAGCGTTTGTTCAAGGACACACATACACACTCCTCTGCATCCTGCTTGCAGCAAGAGCAGAGGAAGCAACTTGGTTTCTTTTTAGCCAGTTTTCAGCTCCTTTTCTCTGGGGGGAGATGGAGAGTTGAACTTTGTTTTCCTGGGACTTCGGGGGGTTTTTTTCCCTTCTTCTCTTCTTGACTCTTTCAACATCAGAGCACATTGGGAGAATTTTCTCCCGAGGTGGGGGCCCTGAATGTGGGCCCATGAGCCAGCTGCAAGGAGGAGGAGAGAGACTACACCTACGGAAGTGTTGGGGTTCCTCCCCCCTGCCATGAGGTCATGGGAGAGGGGACCCTGGGGTAGAGGCATGGCCTGGGCACGGGGGTCTCCCTGCTCCCTGCTCACATGTGCCCTAATCCTGTTCAGCACTGCTTATTTTGTGTTGCCCTGTGCCAGGAGGGCCCTGGTTGTGCCGTGATTGCTCAGTTCTTTGGCAGTGCCCCGCCCATGTGGCTGGAGAAGAAAGAGCTCTGAAACTTCTCTCAAGAATCGCTCCCTGTTTCTTTGCATGGGCCTCGCTGTCTATGGATGTTTCAGGAGACCCCACCGAAACACGGAAGGACTCTCAAATTATCCCAGCTTTCTCTGCACAGCAAGAGCTTTTAATATTTAGCATTGCTATCCTTTTCCTGTGTGTTTGTTAAAAAAATAGTTTTTATCTCTTTCACTTTCTTCCCAGGAAAGTTCTTTTTTCCAAAAACCTGGTGGGGGAGGGCTGGGTGTAACCTGCCTTCTATCAGAGGATATTTTCCTCCAAATTTGTCCAAACCGGCACAGCCTGTCCTTTCCTGGGTCTCTGTTGCAGATGGAAGCTGCTGGTGCCATTGTCAGCTTGAAGCCCTCTTTTGATGCAAGCAGATGTTGCCAGGTGTGTTCAGCAGCTGTTGCTCAATGCTTATGCCAAGCTATTGTGTTCCTCATGGAACCAAGGAGCCATTGTGACACTGCAGGGGCTGATGGCATCAAGGAGGCAATTGTGACAGTACAGAACCTCCTAGAAACAAGGCTCCATTGTGACACCGTGGGGAATCATGGAATCAAGGAGCCCATTGTGACACGGCTGCATGGAACCAATGGTCCATGGTTACACTGCGGATTCAAGAAGAGCACGGTGACACCACGCAACATCATGGAACCATAGGTCCATTGTGACACAGCGCGGCCTCATGGAAACAAGGGGACCATTGTGGCAAAGCAGGGCCTAATGGAAGCATGGAGAGCATTGTGACACTAAGGAAACTCCTGGAACCAAGATGACCACTGGCACATAATGGAACCTCATGGAAGCAAGCCTCCACAATGACTTTGGAGGGCCTCAGGGACCACAGGACCCATTGTGACACAGCAGGACCTGGTGGAACCAAGGAGCCTTTGTGATACTCCACATCCACATGGAAGCCAGGGTGCACTGAGACACAGCGGGGCCTTGTTGGAACCAAAGACACCTCTGCAAAAAGCAGGCTAGCTCATAGAAGCAAGGAGTCCATTGTTACAACGTAAAAGCTATGGAACCAAGGGACCATTGTGACACTGCGGGGCCTCATGGAACCAATTGTCCATGATGACAGTGCAGATCAAAGGAGACCATGGTGACACTGCGGAACCTGATGGAACCAAGGAGCCATTGTGACACAGTGGGGCCTCATGGAATCAAGGAGACCATTGTGACCCAGGTGTTGCATGGGAAGGCAAGGAGCCATTGTGACACTTTGGGCTTCTTCCCTTGAGCTCTGCAGCTGGCTGTCCCAGCCCAGCGCACCATGTGCCACCTGCTCTCCTCAGGGCTCTGCCTGCACACAGCCCCAGGAGAAGTTTTCCTGTTTGGAAGGAAAGAATGGAAAAGCCGGAGCAGGTTTCCTAAACAACAAACCCCACTCAGGAGCCACATGCTCAGTACAGGCTGCCTGGAACGATGTCCCCTTTCTACAAGGGTCAGTGTGAGCAGGAATGAATGATCTCTGGGAGCAGAATTCTCGGAGTCTTTCCACTGAATTCTCTGTCCCTGTGTCTTGGGGTGACTTTATCGTGTGTATCCCCTATTGCTGCTCTATGCCCAGAAGTGAACTTTGTGCGTTTCTGTGCCTTTCAACTGAGCCTGAGAGGGGGGAGAGGAAAAAAAACCGGACAAACTTCTCAGAGCGTTTGTTCAAGGACACACATACACACTCCTCTGCATCCTGCTTGCAGCAAGAGCAGAGGAAGCAACTTTGTTTCTTTTTAGCCAGTTTTCAGCTCCTTTTCTCTGGGGGGAGATGGAGAGTTGAACTTTGTTTTCCTGGGACTTCGGGGGGTTTTTTTCCCTTCTTCTCTTCTTGACTCTTTCAACATCAGAGCACATTGGGAGAATTTTCTCCCGAGGTGGGGGCCCTGAATGTGGGCCCATGAGCCAGCTGCAAGGAGGAGGAGAGAGACTACACCTACGGAAGTGTTGGGGTTCCTCCCCCCTGCCATGAGGTCATGGGAGAGGGGACCCTGGGGTAGAGGCATGGCCTGGGCACGGGGGTCTCCCTGCTCCCTGCTCACATGTGCCCTAACCCTGTTCAGCACTGCTTGTGTTGCCCTGTGCCAGGAGGGCCCTGGTTGTGCCGTGATTGCTCAGTTCTTTGGCAGTGCCCCGCCCATGTGGCTGGAGAAGAAAGAGCTCTGAAACTTCTCTCAAGAATCGCTCCCTGTTTCTTTGCACGGGCCTCGCTGTCTATGGATGTTTCAGGAGACCCCACCGAAACACAGAAGGACTCTCAAATTATCCCAGCTTTCTCTGCACAGCGAGAGCTTTTAATATTTAGCATTGCTATCCTTTTCCTGTGTGTTTGTTAAAAAAATAGTTTTTATCTCTTTCACTTTCTTCCCAGGAAAGTTCTTTTTTCCAAAAACCTGGTGGGGGAGGGCTGGGTGTAACCTGCCTTCTATCAGAGGATATTTTCCTCCACATTTGTCCAAACCGGCACAGCCTGTCCTTTCCTGGGTCTCTGTTGCAGATGGAAGCTGCTGGTGCCATTGTCAGCTTGAAGCCCTCTTTTGATGCAAGCAGATGTTGCCAGGTGTGTTCAGCAGCTGTTGCTCAATGCTTATGCCAAGCTATTGTGTTCCTCATGGAACCAAGGAGCCATTGTGACACTGCAGGGGCTGATGGCATCAAGGAGGCAATTGTGACAGTACAGAACCTCCTAGAAACAAGGCTCCATTGTGACACCGTGGGGAATCATGGAATCAAGGAGCCCATTGTGACACGGCTGCATGGAACCAATGGTCCATGGTTACACTGCGGATTCAAGAAGAGAACGGTGACACCACGCAACATCATGGAACCATAGGTCCATTGTGACACAGCGCGGCCTCATGGAAACAAGGGGACCATTGTGGCAAAGCAGGGCCTAATGGAAGCATGGAGAGCATTGTGACACTAAGGAAACTCCTGGAACCAAGATGACCACTGGCACATAATGGAACCTCATGAAAGCAAGCCTCCACGATGACTTTGGAGGGCCTCGGGGACCACAGGACCCATTGTGACACAGCAGGACCTGGTGGAACCAAGGAGCCTTTGTGATACTCCAGATCCACATGGAAGCCAGGGTGCACTGAGACACAGCGGGGCCTTGTTGGAACCAAAGACACCTCTGCAAAAAGCAGGCTAGCTCATAGAAGCAAGGAGTCCATTGTTACAACGTAAAAGCTATGGAAGCAAGGGACCATTGTGACACTGCGGGGCCTCATGGAACCAATTGTCCATGATGACAGTGCGGATCAAAGGAGACCGTGGTGACACTGCGGAACCTGATGGAACCAAGGAGCCATTGTGACACAGTGGGGCCTCATGGAATCAAGGAGACCTTTGTGACCCAGGTGTTGCATGTGAAGGCAAGGAGCCATTGTGACACTTTGGGCTTCTTCCCTTGAGCTCTGCAGCTGGCTGTCCCAGCCCAGCGCACCATGTGCCACCTGCTCTCCTCAGGGCTCTGCCTGCACACAGCCCCAGGAGAAGTTTTCCTGTTTGGAAGGAAAGAATGGAAAAGCCGGAGCAGGTTTCCTAAACAACAAACCCCACTCAGGAGCCACATGCTCAGTACAGGCTGCCTGGAACGATGTCCCCTTTCTACAAGGGTCAGTGTGAGCAGGAATGAATGATCTCTGGGAGCAGAATTCTCGGAGTCTTTCCACTGAATTCTCTGTCCCTGTGTCTTGGGGTGACTTTATTGTGTGTATCCCCTATTGCTGCTCTATGCCCAGAAGTGAACTTTGTGCGTTTCTGTGCCTTTCAACTGAGCCTGAGAGGGGGGAGAGGAAAAAAACCGGACAAACTTCTCAGAGCGTTTGTTCAAGGACACACATACACACTCCTCTGCATCCTGCTTGCAGCAAGAGCAGAGGAAGCAACTTGGTTTCTTTTTAGCCAGTTTTCAGCTCCTTTTCTCTGGGGGGAGATGGAGAGTTGAACTTTGTTTTCCTGGGACTTCGGGGGGTTTTTTTCCCTTCTTCTCTTCTTGACTCTTTCAACATCAGAGCACATTGGGAGAATTTTCTCCCGAGGTGGGGGCCCTGAATGTGGGCCCATGAGCCAGCTGCAAGGAGGAGGAGAGAGACTACACCTACGGAAGTGTTGGGGTTCCTCCCCCCTGCCATGAGGTCATGGGAGAGGGGACCCTGGGGTAGAGGCATGGCCTGGGCACGGGGGTCTCCCTGCTCCCTGCTCACATGTGCCCTAACCCTGTTCAGCACTGCTTATTTTGTGTTGCCTTGTGCGAGGAGGGCCCTGGTTGTGCTGTGATTGCTCAGTTCTTGGCAGTGCCCCGCCCATGTGGCTGGAGAAGAAAGAGCTCTGAAACTTCTCTCAAGAATCGCTCCCTGTTTCTTTGCACGGGCCTCGCTGTCTATGGATGTTTCAGGAGACCCCACCGAAACACAGAAGGACTCTCAAATTATCCCAGCTTTCTCTGCACAGCGAGAGCTTTTAATATTTAGCATTGTTATCCTTTTCCTGTGTGTTTGTTAAAAAAATAGTTTTTATCTCTTTCACTTTCTTCCCAGGAAAGTTCTTTTTTCCAAAAACCTGGTGGGGGAGGGCTGGGTGTAACCTGCCTTCTATCAGAGGATATTTTCCTCCACATTTGTCCAAACCGGCACAGCCTGTCCTTTCCTGGGTCTCTGTTGCAGATGGAAGCTGCTGGTGCCATTGTCAGCTTGAAGCCCTCTTTTGATGCAAGCAGATGTTGCCAGGTGTGTTCAGCAGCTGTTGCTCAATGCTTATGCCAAGCTATTGTGTTCCTCATGGAACCAAGGAGCCATTGTGACACTGCAGGGGCTGATGGCATCAAGGAGGCAATTGTGACAGTACAGAACCTCCTAGAAACAAGGCTCCATTGTGACACCGTGGGGAATCATGGAATCAAGGAGCCCATTGTGACACGGCTGCATGGAACCAATGGTCCATGGTTACACTGCGGATTCAAGAAGAGCACGGTGACACCACGCAACATCATGGAACCATAGGTCCATTGTGACACAGCGGGGCCTCATGGAAACAAGGGGACCATTGTGGCAAAGCAGGGCCTAATGGAAGCATGGAGAGCATTGTGACACTAAGGAAACTCCTGGAACCAAGATGACCACTGGCACATAATGGAACCTCATGGAAGCAAGCCTCCACAATGACTTTGGAGGGCCTCAGGGACCACAGGACCCATTGTGACACAGCAGGACCTGGTGGAACCAAGGAGCCTTTGTGATACTCCACATCCACATGGAAGCCAGGGTGCACTGAGACACAGCGGGGCCTTGTTGGAACCAAAGACACCTCTGCAAAAAGCAGGCTAGCTCATAGAAGCAAGGAGTCCATTGTTACAACGTAAAAGCTATGGAACCAAGGGATCATTGTGACACTGCGGGGCCTCATGGAACCAATTGTCCATGATGACAGTGCGGATCAAAGGAGACCATGGTGACACTGCGGAACCTGATGGAACCAAGGAGCCATTGTGACACAGTGGGGCCTCATGGAGTCAAGGAGACCATTGTGACCCAGGTGTTGCATGGGAAGGCAAGGAGCCATTGTGACACTTTGGGCTTCTTCCCTTGAGCTCTGCAGCTGGCTGTCCCAGCCCAGCGCACCATGTGCCACCTGCTCTCCTCAGGGCTCTGCCTGCACACAGCCCCAGGAGAAGTTTTCCTGTTTGGAAGGAAAGAATGGAAAAGCCTGAGCAGGTTTCCTAAACAACAAACCCCACTCAGGAGCCACATGCTCAGTACAGGCTGCCTGGAACGATGTCCCCTTTCTACAAGGGTCAGTGTGAGCAGGAATGAATGATCTCTGGGAGCAGAATTCTCCGAGTCTTTCCACTGAATTCTCTGTCCCTGTGTCTTGGGGTGACTTTATCGTGTGTATCCCCTATTGCTGCTCTATGCCCAGAAGTGAACTTTGTGCGTTTCTGTGCCTTTCAACTGAGCCTGAGAGGGGGGAGAGGAAAAAAACCGGACAAACTTCTCAGAGCGTTTTTTCAAGGACACACATACACACTCCTCTGCATCCTGCTTGCAGCAAGAGCAGAGGAAGCAACTTGGTTTCTTTTTAGCCAGTTTTCAGCTCCTTTTCTCTGGGGGGAGATGGAGAGTTGAACTTTGTTTTCCTGGGACTTCGGGGGGTTTTTTTCCCTTCTTCTCTTCTTGACTCTTTCAACATCAGAGCACATTGGGAGAATTTTCTCCCGAGGTGGGGGCCCTGAATGTGGGCCCATGAGCCAGCTGCAAGGAGGAGGAGAGAGACTACACCTACGGAAGTGTTGGGGTTCCTCCCCCCTGCCATGAGGTCATGGGAGAGGGGACCCTGGGGTAGAGGCATGGCCTGGGCACGGGGGTCTCCCTGCTCCCTGCTCACATGTGCCCTAACCCTGTTCAGCACTGCTTATTTTGTGTTGCCTTGTGCGAGGAGGGCCCTGGTTGTGCTGTGATTGCTCAGTTCTTGGCAGTGCCCCGCCCATGTGGCTGGAGAAGAAAGAGCTCTGAAACTTCTCTCAAGAATCGCTCCCTGTTTCTTTGCACGGGCCTCGCTGTCTATGGATGTTTCAGGAGACCCCACCGAAACACAGAAGGACTCTCAAATTATCCCAGCTTTCTCTGCACAGCGAGAGCTTTTAATATTTAGCATTGTTATCCTTTTCCTGTGTGTTTGTTAAAAAAATAGTTTTTATCTCTTTCACTTTCTTCCCAGGAAAGTTCTTTTTTCCAAAAACCTGGTGGGGGAGGGCTGGGTGTAACCTGCCTTCTATCAGAGGATATTTTCCTCCAAATTTGTCCAAACCGGCACAGCCTGTCCTTTCCTGGGTCTCTGTTGCAGATGGAAGCTGCTGGTGCCATTGTCAGCTTGAAGCCCTCTTTTGATGCAAGCAGATGTTGCCAGGTGTGTTCAGCAGCTGTTGCTCAATGCTTATGCCAAGCTATTGTGTTCCTCATGGAACCAAGGAGCCATTGTGACACTGCAGGGGCTGATGGCATCAAGGAGGCAATTGTGACAGTACAGAACCTCCTAGAAACAAGGCTCCATTGTGACACCGTGGGGAATCATGGAATCAAGGAGCCCATTGTGACACGGCTGCATGGAACCAATGGTCCATGGTTACACTGCGGATTCAAGAAGAGCACGGTGACACCACGCAACATCATGGAACCATAGGTCCATTGTGACACAGCGCGGCCTCATGGAAACAAGGGGACCATTGTGGCAAAGCAGGGCCTAATGGAAGCATGGAGAGCATTGTGACACTAAGGAAACTCCTGGAACCAAGATGACCACTGGCACATAATGGAACCTCATGGAAGCAAGCCTCCACGATGACTTTGGAGGGCCTCGGGGACCACAGGACCCATTGTGACACAGCAGGACCTGGTGGAACCAAGGAGCCTTTGTGATACTCCACATCCACATGGAAGCCAGGGTGCACTGAGACACAGCGGGGCCTTGTGGGAACCAAAGACACCTCTGCAAAAAGCAGGCTAGCTCATAGAAGCAAGGAGTCCATTGTTACAACGTAAAAGCTATGGAACCAAGGGACCATTGTGACACTGCGGGGCCTCATGGAACCAATTGTCCATGATGACAGTGCGGATCAAAGGAGACCACGGTGACACTGCGGAACCTGATGGAACCAAGGAGCCATTGTGACACAGTGGGGCCTCATGGAATCAAGGAGACCATTGTGACCCAGGTGTTGCATGGGAAGGCAAGGAGCCATTGTGACACTTTGGGCTTCTTCCCTTGAGCTCTGCAGCTGGCTGTCCCAGCCCAGCGCACCATGTGCCACCTGCTCTCCTCAGGGCTCTGCCTGCACACAGCCCCAGGAGAAGTTTTCCTGTTTGGAAGGAAAGAATGGAAAAGCCTGAGCAGGTTTCCTAAACAACAAACCCCACTCAGGAGCCACATGCTCAGTACAGGCTGCCTGGAACGATGTCCCCTTTCTACAAGGGTCAGTGTGAGCAGGAATGAATGATCTCTGGGAGCAGAATTCTCGGAGTCTTTCCACTGAATTCTCTGTCCCTGTGTCTTGGGGTGACTTTATCGTGTGTATCCCCTATTGCTGCTCTATGCCCAGAAGTGAACTTTGTGCGTTTCTGTGCCTTTCAACTGAGCCTGAGAGGGGGGAGAGGAAAAAAACCGGACAAACTTCTCAGAGCGTTTGTTCAAGGACACACATACACACTCCTCTGCATCCTGCTTGCAGCAAGAGCAGAGGAAGCAACTTGGTTTCTTTTTAGCCAGTTTTCAGCTCCTTTTCTCTGGGGGGAGATGGAGAGTTGAACTTTGTTTTCCTGGGACTTCGGGGGGTTTTTTTCCCTTCTTCTCTTCTTGACTCTTTCAACATCAGAGCACATTGGGAGAATTTTCTCCCGAGGTGGGGGCCCTGAATGTGGGCCCATGAGCCAGCTGCAAGGAGGAGGAGAGAGACTACACCTACGGAAGTGTTGGGGTTCCTCCCCCCTGCCATGAGGTCATGGGAGAGGGGACCCTGGGGTAGAGGCATGGCCTGGGCACGGGGGTCTCCCTGCTCCCTGCTCACATGTGCCCTAATCCTGTTCAGCACTGCTTATTTTGTGTTGCCCTGTGTGAGGAGGGCCCTGGTTGTGCCGTGATTGCTCAGTTCTTTGGCAGTGCCCCGCCCATGTGGCTGGAGAAGAAAGAGCTCTGAAACTTCTCTCAAGAATCGCTCCCTGTTTCTTTGCACGGGCCTCGCTGTCTATGGATGTTTCAGGAGACCCCACCGAAACACAGAAGGACTCTCAAATTATCCCAGCTTTCTCTGCACAGCGAGAGCTTTTAATATTTAGCATTGTTATCCTTTTCCTGTGTGTTTGTTAAAAAAATAGTTTTTATCTCTTTCACTTTCTTCCCAGGAAAGTTCTTTTTTCCAAAAACCTGGTGGGGGAGGGCTGGGTGTAACCTGCCTTCTATCAGAGGATATTTTCCTCCACATTTGTCCAAACCGGCACAGCCTGTCCTTTCCTGGGTCTCTGTTGCAGATGGAAGCTGCTGGTGCCATTGTCAGCTTGAAGCCCTCTTTTGATGCAAGCAGATGTTGCCAGGTGTGTTCAGCAGCTGTTGCTCAATGCTTATGCCAAGCTATTGTGTTCCTCATGGAACCAAGGAGCCATTGTGACACTGCAGGGGCTGATGGCATCAAGGAGGCAATTGTGACAGTACAGAACCTCCTAGAAACAAGGCTCCATTGTGACACCGTGGGGAATCATGGAATCAAGGAGCCCATTGTGACACGGCTGCATGGAACCAATGGTCCATGGTTACACTGCGGATTCAAGAAGAGCACGGTGACACCACGCAACATCATGGAACCATAGGTCCATTGTGACACAGCGCGGCCTCATGGAAACAAGGGGACCATTGTGGCAAAGCAGGGCCTAATGGAAGCATGGAGAGCATTGTGACACTAAGGAAACTCCTGGAACCAAGATGACCACTGGCACATAATGGAACCTCATGGAAGCAAGCCTCCACGATGACTTTGGAGGGCCTCGGGGACCACAGGACCCATTGTGACACAGCAGGACCTGGTGGAACCAAGGAGCCTTTGTGATACTCCACATCCACATGGAAGCCAGGGTGCACTGAGACACAGCGGGGCCTTGTGGGAACCAAAGACACCTCTGCAAAAAGCAGGCTAGCTCATAGAAGCAAGGAGTCCATTGTTACAACGTAAAAGCTATGGAACCAAGGGACCATTGTGACACTGCGGGGCCTCATGGAACCAATTGTCCATGATGACAGTGCGGATCAAAGGAGACCACGGTGACACTGCGGAACCTGATGGAACCAAGGAGCCATTGTGACACAGTGGGGCCTCATGGAATCAAGGAGACCATTGTGACCCAGGTGTTGCATGGGAAGGCAAGGAGCCATTGTGACACTTTGGGCTTCTTCCCTTGAGCTCTGCAGCTGGCTGTCCCAGCCCAGCGCACCATGTGCCACCTGCTCTCCTCAGGGCTCTGCCTGCACACAGCCCCAGGAGAAGTTTTCCTGTTTGGAAGGAAAGAATGGAAAAGCCTGAGCAGGTTTCCTAAACAACAAACCCCACTCAGGAGCCACATGCTCAGTACAGGCTGCCTGGAACGATGTCCCCTTTCTACAAGGGTCAGTGTGAGCAGGAATGAATGATCTCTGGGAGCAGAATTCTCGGAGTCTTTCCACTGAATTCTCTGTCCCTGTGTCTTGGGGTGACTTTATCGTGTGTATCCCCTATTGCTGCTCTATGCCCAGAAGTGAACTTTGTGCGTTTCTGTGCCTTTCAACTGAGCCTGAGAGGGGGGAGAGGAAAAAAACCGGACAAACTTCTCAGAGCGTTTGTTCAAGGACACACATACACACTCCTCTGCATCCTGCTTGCAGCAAGAGCAGAGGAAGCAACTTGGTTTCTTTTTAGCCAGTTTTCAGCTCCTTTTCTCTGGGGGGAGATGGAGAGTTGAACTTTGTTTTCCTGGGACTTCGGGGGGTTTTTTTCCCTTCTTCTCTTCTTGACTCTTTCAACATCAGAGCACATTGGGAGAATTTTCTCCCGAGGTGGGGGCCCTGAATGTGGGCCCATGAGCCAGCTGCAAGGAGGAGGAGAGAGACTACACCTACGGAAGTGTTGGGGTTCCTCCCCCCTGCCATGAGGTCATGGGAGAGGGGACCCTGGGGTAGAGGCATGGCCTGGGCACGGGGGTCTCCCTGCTCCCTGCTCACATGTGCCCTAATCCTGTTCAGCACTGCTTATTTTGTGTTGCCCTGTGTGAGGAGGGCCCTGGTTGTGCCGTGATTGCTCAGTTCTTTGGCAGTGCCCCGCCCATGTGGCTGGAGAAGAAAGAGCTCTGAAACTTCTCTCAAGAATCGCTCCCTGTTTCTTTGCACGGGCCTCTCTGTCTATGGATGTTTCAGGAGACCCCACCGAAACACGGAAGGACTCTCAAATTATCCCAGCTTTCTCTGCACAGCGAGAGCTTTTAATATTTAGCATTGCTATCCTTTTCCTGTGTGTTTTAAAAAAATAGTTTTTATCTCTTTCACTTTCTTCCCAGGAAAGTTCTTTTTTCCAAAAACCTGGTGGGGGAGGGCTGGGTGTAACCTGCCTTCTATCAGAGGATATTTTCCTCCAAATTTGTCCAAACCGGCACAGCCTGTCCTTTCCTGGGTCTCTGTTGCAGATGGAAGCTGCTGGTGCCATTGTCAGCTTGAAGCCCTCTTTTGATGCAAGCAGATGTTGCCAGGTGTGTTCAGCAGCTGTTGCTCAATGCTTATGCCAAGCTATTGTGTTCCTCATGGAACCAAGGAGCCATTGTGACACTGCAGGGGCTGATGGCATCAAGGAGGCAATTGTGACAGTACAGAACCTCCTAGAAACAAGGCTCCATTGTGACACCGTGGGGAATCATGGAATCAAGGAGCCCATTGTGACACGGCTGCATGGAACCAATGGTCCATGGTTACACGGCGGATTCAAGAAGAGCACGGTGACACCACGCAACATCATGGAACCATAGGTCCATTGTGACACAGCGGGGCCTCATGGAAACAAGGGGACCATTGTGGCAAAGCAGGGCCTAATGGAAGCATGGAGAGCATTGTGACACTAAGGAAACTCCTGGAACCAAGATGACCACTGGCACATAATGGAACCTCATGGAAGCAAGCCTCCACGATGACTTTGGAGGGCCTCGGGGACCACAGGACCCATTGTGACACAGCAGGACCTGGTGGAACCAAGGAGCCTTTGTGATACTCCACATCCACATGGAAGCCAGGGTGCACTGAGACACAGCGGGGCCTTGTGGGAACCAAAGACACCTCTGCAAAAAGCAGGCTAGCTCATAGAAGCAAGGAGTCCATTGTTACAACGTAAAAGCTATGGAACCAAGGGACCATTGTGACACTGCGGGGCCTCATGGAACCAATTGTCCATGATGACAGTGCGGATCAAAGGAGACCACGGTGACACTGCGGAACCTGATGGAACCAAGGAGCCATTGTGACACAGTGGGGCCTCATGGAATCAAGGAGACCATTGTGACCCAGGTGTTGCATGGGAAGGCAAGGAGCCATTGTGACACTTTGGGCTTCTTCCCTTGAGCTCTGCAGCTGGCTGTCCCAGCCCAGCGCACCATGTGCCACCTGCTCTCCTCAGGGCTCTGCCTGCACACAGCCCCAGGAGAAGTTTTCCTGTTTGCAAGGAAAGAATGGAAAAGCCTGAGCAGGTTTCCTAAACAACAAACCCCACTCAGGAGCCACATGCTCAGTACAGGCTGCCTGGAACGATGTCCCCTTTCTACAAGGGTCAGTGTGAGCAGGAATGAATGATCTCTGGGAGCAGAATTCTCGGAGTCTTTCCACTGAATTCTCTGTCCCTGTGTCTTGGGGTGACTTTATCGTGTGTATCCCCTATTGCTGCTCTATGCCCAGAAGTGAACTTTGTGCGTTTCTGTGCCTTTCAACTGAGCCTGAGAGGGGGGAGAGGAAAAAAACCGGACAAACTTCTCAGAGCGTTTTTTCAAGGACACACATACACACTCCTCTGCATCCTGCTTGCAGCAAGAGCAGAGGAAGCAACTTGGTTTCTTTTTAGCCAGTTTTCAGCTCCTTTTCTCTGGGGGGAGATGGAGAGTTGAACTTTGTTTTCCTGGGACTTCGGGGGGTTTTTTTCCCTTCTTCTCTTCTTGACTCTTTCAACATCAGAGCACATTGGGAGAATTTTCTCCCGAGGTGGGGGCCCTGAATGTGGGCCCATGAGCCAGCTGCAAGGAGGAGGAGAGAGACTACACCTACGGAAGTGTTGGGGTTCCTCCCCCCTGCCATGAGGTCATGGGAGAGGGGACCCTGGGGTAGAGGCATGGCCTGGGCACGGGGGTCTCCCTGCTCCCTGCTCACATGTGCCCTAATCCTGTTCAGCACTGCTTATTTTGTGTTGCCCTGTGTGAGGAGGGCCCTGGTTGTGCCGTGATTGCTCAGTTCTTTGGCAGTGCCCCGCCCATGTGGCTGGAGAAGAAAGAGCTCTGAAACTTCTCTCAAGAATCGCTCCCTGTTTCTTTGCACGGGCCTCTCTGTCTATGGATGTTTCAGGAGACCCCACCGAAACACGGAAGGACTCTCAAATTATCCCAGCTTTCTCTGCACAGCGAGAGCTTTTAATATTTAGCATTGCTATCCTTTTCCTGTGTGTTTGTTAAAAAAATAGTTTTTATCTCTTTCACTTTCTTCCCAGGAAAGTTCTTTTTTCCAAAAACCTGGTGGGGGAGGGCTGGGTGTAACCTGCCTTCTATCAGAGGATATTTTCCTCCACATTTGTCCAAACCGGCACAGCCTGTCCTTTCCTGGGTCTCTGTTGCAGATGGAAGCTGCTGGTGCCATTGTCAGCTTGAAGCCCTCTTTTGATGCAAGCAGATGTTGCCAGGTGTGTTCAGCAGCTGTTGCTCAATGCTTATGCCAAGCTATTGTGTTCCTCATGGAACCAAGGAGCCATTGTGACACTGCAGGGGCTGATGGCATCAAGGAGGCAATTGTGACAGTACAGAACCTCCTAGAAACAAGGCTCCATTGTGACACCGTGGGGAATCATGGAATCAAGGAGCCCATTGTGACACGGCTGCATGGAACCAATGGTCCATGGTTACACTGCGGATTCAAGAAGAGCACGGTGACACCACGCAACATCATGGAACCATAGGTCCATTGTGACACAGCGCGGCCTCATGGAAACAAGGGGACCATTGTGGCAAAGCAGGGCCTAATGGAAGCATGGAGAGCATTGTGACACTAAGGAAACTCCTGGAACCAAGATGACCACTGGCACATAATGGAACCTCATGGAAGCAAGCCTCCACGATGACTTTGGAGGGCCTCGGGGACCACAGGACCCATTGTGACACAGCAGGACCTGGTGGAACCAAGGAGCCTTTGTGATACTCCACATCCACATGGAAGCCAGGGTGCACTGAGACACAGCGGGGCCTTGTGGGAACCAAAGACACCTCTGCAAAAAGCAGGCTAGCTCATAGAAGCAAGGAGTCCATTGTTACAACGTAAAAGCTATGGAACCAAGGGACCATTGTGACACTGCGGGGCCTCATGGAACCAATTGTCCATGATGACAGTGCGGATCAAAGGAGACCACGGTGACACTGCGGAACCTGATGGAACCAAGGAGCCATTGTGACACAGTGGGGCCTCATGGAATCAAGGAGACCATTGTGACCCAGGTGTTGCATGGGAAGGCAAGGAGCCATTGTGACACTTTGGGCTTCTTCCCTTGAGCTCTGCAGCTGGCTGTCCCAGCCCAGCGCACCATGTGCCACCTGCTCTCCTCAGGGCTCTGCCTGCACACAGCCCCAGGAGAAGTTTTCCTGTTTGGAAGGAAAGAATGGAAAAGCCTGAGCAGGTTTCCTAAACAACAAACCCCACTCAGGAGCCACATGCTCAGTACAGGCTGCCTGGAACGATGTCCCCTTTCTACAAGGGTCAGTGTGAGCAGGAATGAATGATCTCTGGGAGCAGAATTCTCGGAGTCTTTCCACTGAATTCTCTGTCCCTGTGTCTTGGGGTGACTTTATCGTGTGTATCCCCTATTGCTGCTCTATGCCCAGAAGTGAACTTTGTGCGTTTCTGTGCCTTTCAACTGAGCCTGAGAGGGGGGAGAGGAAAAAAACCGGACAAACTTCTCAGAGCGTTTGTTCAAGGACACACATACACACTCCTCTGCATCCTGCTTGCAGCAAGAGCAGAGGAAGCAACTTGGTTTCTTTTTAGCCAGTTTTCAGCTCCTTTTCTCTGGGGGGAGATGGAGAGTTGAACTTTGTTTTCCTGGGACTTCGGGGGGTTTTTTTCCCTTCTTCTCTTCTTGACTCTTTCAACATCAGAGCACATTGGGAGAATTTTCTCCCGAGGTGGGGGCCCTGAATGTGGGCCCATGAGCCAGCTGCAAGGAGGAGGAGAGAGACTACACCTACGGAAGTGTTGGGGTTCCTCCCCCCTGCCATGAGGTCATGGGAGAGGGGACCCTGGGGTAGAGGCATGGCCTGGGCACGGGGGTCTCCCTGCTCCCTGCTCACATGTGCCCTAATCCTGTTCAGCACTGCTTATTTTGTGTTGCCCTGTGTGAGGAGGGCCCTGGTTGTGCCGTGATTGCTCAGTTCTTTGGCAGTGCCCCGCCCATGTGGCTGGAGAAGAAAGAGCTCTGAAACTTCTCTCAAGAATCGCTCCCTGTTTCTTTGCACGGGCCTCTCTGTCTATGGATGTTTCAGGAGACCCCACCGAAACACGGAAGGACTCTCAAATTATCCCAGCTTTCTCTGCACAGCGAGAGCTTTTAATATTTAGCATTGCTATCCTTTTCCTGTGTGTTTTAAAAAAATAGTTTTTATCTCTTTCACTTTCTTCCCAGGAAAGTTCTTTTTTCCAAAAACCTGGTGGGGGAGGGCTGGGTGTAACCTGCCTTCTATCAGAGGATATTTTCCTCCAAATTTGTCCAAACCGGCACAGCCTGTCCTTTCCTGGGTCTCTGTTGCAGATGGAAGCTGCTGGTGCCATTGTCAGCTTGAAGCCCTCTTTTGATGCAAGCAGATGTTGCCAGGTGTGTTCAGCAGCTGTTGCTCAATGCTTATGCCAAGCTATTGTGTTCCTCATGGAACCAAGGAGCCATTGTGACACTGCAGGGGCTGATGGCATCAAGGAGGCAATTGTGACAGTACAGAACCTCCTAGAAACAAGGCTCCATTGTGACACCGTGGGGAATCATGGAATCAAGGAGCCCATTGTGACACGGCTGCATGGAACCAATGGTCCATGGTTACACGGCGGATTCAAGAAGAGCACGGTGACACCACGCAACATCATGGAACCATAGGTCCATTGTGACACAGCGGGGCCTCATGGAAACAAGGGGACCATTGTGGCAAAGCAGGGCCTAATGGAAGCATGGAGAGCATTGTGACACTAAGGAAACTCCTGGAACCAAGATGACCACTGGCACATAATGGAACCTCATGGAAGCAAGCCTCCACGATGACTTTGGAGGGCCTCGGGGACCACAGGACCCATTGTGACACAGCAGGACCTGGTGGAACCAAGGAGCCTTTGTGATACTCCACATCCACATGGAAGCCAGGGTGCACTGAGACACAGCGGGGCCTTGTGGGAACCAAAGACACCTCTGCAAAAAGCAGGCTAGCTCATAGAAGCAAGGAGTCCATTGTTACAACGTAAAAGCTATGGAACCAAGGGACCATTGTGACACTGCGGGGCCTCATGGAACCAATTGTCCATGATGACAGTGCGGATCAAAGGAGACCACGGTGACACTGCGGAACCTGATGGAACCAAGGAGCCATTGTGACACAGTGGGGCCTCATGGAATCAAGGAGACCATTGTGACCCAGGTGTTGCATGGGAAGGCAAGGAGCCATTGTGACACTTTGGGCTTCTTCCCTTGAGCTCTGCAGCTGGCTGTCCCAGCCCAGCGCACCATGTGCCACCTGCTCTCCTCAGGGCTCTGCCTGCACACAGCCCCAGGAGAAGTTTTCCTGTTTGCAAGGAAAGAATGGAAAAGCCTGAGCAGGTTTCCTAAACAACAAACCCCACTCAGGAGCCACATGCTCAGTACAGGCTGCCTGGAACGATGTCCCCTTTCTACAAGGGTCAGTGTGAGCAGGAATGAATGATCTCTGGGAGCAGAATTCTCGGAGTCTTTCCACTGAATTCTCTGTCCCTGTGTCTTGGGGTGACTTTATCGTGTGTATCCCCTATTGCTGCTCTATGCCCAGAAGTGAACTTTGTGCGTTTCTGTGCCTTTCAACTGAGCCTGAGAGGGGGGAGAGGAAAAAAACCGGACAAACTTCTCAGAGCGTTTTTTCAAGGACACACATACACACTCCTCTGCATCCTGCTTGCAGCAAGAGCAGAGGAAGCAACTTGGTTTCTTTTTAGCCAGTTTTCAGCTCCTTTTCTCTGGGGGGAGATGGAGAGTTGAACTTTGTTTTCCTGGGACTTCGGGGGGTTTTTTTCCCTTCTTCTCTTCTTGACTCTTTCAACATCAGAGCACATTGGGAGAATTTTCTCCCGAGGTGGGGGCCCTGAATGTGGGCCCATGAGCCAGCTGCAAGGAGGAGGAGAGAGACTACACCTACGGAAGTGTTGGGGTTCCTCCCCCCTGCCATGAGGTCATGGGAGAGGGGACCCTGGGGTAGAGGCATGGCCTGGGCACGGGGGTCTCCCTGCTCCCTGCTCACATGTGCCCTAATCCTGTTCAGCACTGCTTATTTTGTGTTGCCCTGTGTGAGGAGGGCCCTGGTTGTGCCGTGATTGCTCAGTTCTTTGGCAGTGCCCCGCCCATGTGGCTGGAGAAGAAAGAGCTCTGAAACTTCTCTCAAGAATCGCTCCCTGTTTCTTTGCACGGGCCTCTCTGTCTATGGATGTTTCAGGAGACCCCACCGAAACACGGAAGGACTCTCAAATTATCCCAGCTTTCTCTGCACAGCGAGAGCTTTTAATATTTAGCATTGCTATCCTTTTCCTGTGTGTTTGTTAAAAAAATAGTTTTTATCTCTTTCACTTTCTTCCCAGGAAAGTTCTTTTTTCCAAAAACCTGGTGGGGGAGGGCTGGGTGTAACCTGCCTTCTATCAGAGGATATTTTCCTCCACATTTGTCCAAACCGGCACAGCCTGTCCTTTCCTGGGTCTCTGTTGCAGATGGAAGCTGCTGGTGCCATTGTCAGCTTGAAGCCCTCTTTTGATGCAAGCAGATGTTGCCAGGTGTGTTCAGCAGCTGTTGCTCAATGCTTATGCCAAGCTATTGTGTTCCTCATGGAACCAAGGAGCCATTGTGACACTGCAGGGGCTGATGGCATCAAGGAGGCAATTGTGACAGTACAGAACCTCCTAGAAACAAGGCTCCATTGTGACACCGTGGGGAATCATGGAATCAAGGAGCCCATTGTGACACGGCTGCATGGAACCAATGGTCCATGGTTACACTGCGGATTCAAGAAGAGCACGGTGACACCACGCAACATCATGGAACCATAGGTCCATTGTGACACAGCGGGGCCTCATGGAAACAAGGGGACCATTGTGGCAAAGCAGGGCCTAATGGAAGCATGGAGAGCATTGTGACACTAAGGAAACTCCTGGAACCAAGATGACCACTGGCACATAATGGAACCTCATGGAAGCAAGCCTCCACAATGACTTTGGAGGGCCTCAGGGACCACAGGACCCATTGTGACACAGCAGGACCTGGTGGAACCAAGGAGCCTTTGTGATACTCCACATCCACATGGAAGCCAGGGTGCACTGAGACACAGCGGGGCCTTGTTGGAACCAAAGACACCTCTGCAAAAAGCAGGCTAGCTCATAGAAGCAAGGAGTCCATTGTTACAACGTAAAAGCTATGGAACCAAGGGATCATTGTGACACTGCGGGGCCTCATGGAACCAATTGTCCATGATGACAGTGCGGATCAAAGGAGACCATGGTGACACTGCGGAACCTGATGGAACCAAGGAGCCATTGTGACACAGTGGGGCCTCATGGAGTCAAGGAGACCATTGTGACCCAGGTGTTGCATGGGAAGGCAAGGAGCCATTGTGACACTTTGGGCTTCTTCCCTTGAGCTCTGCAGCTGGCTGTCCCAGCCCAGCGCACCATGTGCCACCTGCTCTCCTCAGGGCTCTGCCTGCACACAGCCCCAGGAGAAGTTTTCCTGTTTGGAAGGAAAGAATGGAAAAGCCTGAGCAGGTTTCCTAAACAACAAACCCCACTCAGGAGCCACATGCTCAGTACAGGCTGCCTGGAACGATGTCCCCTTTCTACAAGGGTCAGTGTGAGCAGGAATGAATGATCTCTGGGAGCAGAATTCTCGGAGTCTTTCCACTGAATTCTCTGTCCCTGTGTCTTGGGGTGACTTTATCGTGTGTATCCCCTATTGCTGCTCTATGCCCAGAAGTGAACTTTGTGCGTTTCTGTGCCTTTCAACTGAGCCTGAGAGGGGGGAGAGGAAAAAAACCGGACAAACTTCTCAGAGCGTTTTTTCAAGGGCACACATACACACTCCTCTGCATCCTGCTTGCAGCAAGAGCAGAGGAAGCAACTTGGTTTCTTTTTAGCCAGTTTTCAGCTCCTTTTCTCTGGGGGGAGATGGAGAGTTGAACTTTGTTTTCCTGGGACTTCGGGGGGTTTTTTTCCCTTCTTCTCTTCTTGACTCTTTCAACATCAGAGCACATTGGGAGAATTTTCTCCCGAGGTGGGGGCCCTGAATGTGGGCCCATGAGCCAGCTGCAAGGAGGAGGAGAGAGACTACACCTACGGAAGTGTTGGGGTTCCTCCCCCCTGCCATGAGGTCATGGGAGAGGGGACCCTGGGGTAGAGGCATGGCCTGGGCACGGGGGTCTCCCTGCTCCCTGCTCACATGTGCCCTAACCCTGTTCAGCACTGCTTATTTTGTGTTGCCTTGTGCGAGGAGGGCCCTGGTTGTGCTGTGATTGCTCAGTTCTTGGCAGTGCCCCGCCCATGTGGCTGGAGAAGAAAGAGCTCTGAAACTTCTCTCAAGAATCGCTCCCTGTTTCTTTGCACGGGCCTCGCTGTCTATGGATGTTTCAGGAGACCCCACCGAAACACAGAAGGACTCTCAAATTATCCCAGCTTTCTCTGCACAGCGAGAGCTTTTAATATTTAGCATTGTTATCCTTTTCCTGTGTGTTTGTTAAAAAAATAGTTTTTATCTCTTTCACTTTCTTCCCAGGAAAGTTCTTTTTTCCAAAAACCTGGTGGGGGAGGGCTGGGTGTAACCTGCCTTCTATCAGAGGATATTTTCCTCCACATTTGTCCAAACCGGCACAGCCTGTCCTTTCCTGGGTGTCTGTTGCAGATGGAAGCTGCTGGTGCCATTGTCAGCTTGAAGCCCTCTTTTGATGCAAGCAGATGTTGCCAGGTGTGTTCAGCAGCTGTTGCTCAATGCTTATGCCAAGCTATTGTGTTCCTCATGGAACCAAGGAGCCATTGTGACACTGCAGGGGCTGATGGCATCAAGGAGGCAATTGTGACAGTACAGAACCTCCTAGAAACAAGGCTCCATTGTGACACCGTGGGGAATCATGGAATCAAGGAGCCCATTGTGACACGGCTGCATGGAACCAATGGTCCATGGTTACACTGCGGATTCAAGAAGAGCACGGTGACACCACGCAACATCATGGAACCATAGGTCCATTGTGACACAGCGCGGCCTCATGGAAACAAGGGGACCATTGTGGCAAAGCAGGGCCTAATGGAAGCATGGAGAGCATTGTGACACTAAGGAAACTCCTGGAACCAAGATGACCACTGGCACATAATGGAACCTCATGGAAGCAAGCCTCCACGATGACTTTGGAGGGCCTCGGGGACCACAGGACCCATTGTGACACAGCAGGACCTGGTGGAACCAAGGAGCCTTTGTGATACTCCACATCCACATGGAAGCCAGGGTGCACTGAGACACAGCGGGGCCTTGTGGGAACCAAAGACACCTCTGCAAAAAGCAGGCTAGCTCATAGAAGCAAGGAGTCCATTGTTACAACGTAAAAGCTATGGAACCAAGGGACCATTGTGACACTGCGGGGCCTCATGGAACCAATTGTCCATGATGACAGTGCGGATCAAAGGAGACCACGGTGACACTGCGGAACCTGATGGAACCAAGGAGCCATTGTGACACAGTGGGGCCTCATGGAATCAAGGAGACCATTGTGACCCAGGTGTTGCATGGGAAGGCAAGGAGCCATTGTGACACTTTGGGCTTCTTCCCTTGAGCTCTGCAGCTGGCTGTCCCAGCCCAGCGCACCATGTGCCACCTGCTCTCCTCAGGGCTCTGCCTGCACACAGCCCCAGGAGAAGTTTTCCTGTTTGGAAGGAAAGAATGGAAAAGCCTGAGCAGGTTTCCTAAACAACAAACCCCACTCAGGAGCCACATGCTCAGTACAGGCTGCCTGGAACGATGTCCCCTTTCTACAAGGGTCAGTGTGAGCAGGAATGAATGATCTCTGGGAGCAGAATTCTCGGAGTCTTTCCACTGAATTCTCTGTCCCTGTGTCTTGGGGTGACTTTATCGTGTGTATCCCCTATTGCTGCTCTATGCCCAGAAGTGAACTTTGTGCGTTTCTGTGCCTTTCAACTGAGCCTGAGAGGGGGGAGAGGAAAAAAACCGGACAAACTTCTCAGAGCGTTTGTTCAAGGACACACATACACACTCCTCTGCATCCTGCTTGCAGCAAGAGCAGAGGAAGCAACTTGGTTTCTTTTTAGCCAGTTTTCAGCTCCTTTTCTCTGGGGGGAGATGGAGAGTTGAACTTTGTTTTCCTGGGACTTCGGGGGGTTTTTTTCCCTTCTTCTCTTCTTGACTCTTTCAACATCAGAGCACATTGGGAGAATTTTCTCCCGAGGTGGGGGCCCTGAATGTGGGCCCATGAGCCAGCTGCAAGGAGGAGGAGAGAGACTACACCTACGGAAGTGTTGGGGTTCCTCCCCCCTGCCATGAGGTCATGGGAGAGGGGACCCTGGGGTAGAGGCATGGCCTGGGCACGGGGGTCTCCCTGCTCCCTGCTCACATGTGCCCTAATCCTGTTCAGCACTGCTTATTTTGTGTTGCCCTGTGTGAGGAGGGCCCTGGTTGTGCCGTGATTGCTCAGTTCTTTGGCAGTGCCCCGCCCATGTGGCTGGAGAAGAAAGAGCTCTGAAACTTCTCTCAAGAATCGCTCCCTGTTTCTTTGCACGGGCCTCTCTGTCTATGGATGTTTCAGGAGACCCCACCGAAACACGGAAGGACTCTCAAATTATCCCAGCTTTCTCTGCACAGCGAGAGCTTTTAATATTTAGCATTGCTATCCTTTTCCTGTGTGTTTTAAAAAAATAGTTTTTATCTCTTTCACTTTCTTCCCAGGAAAGTTCTTTTTTCCAAAAACCTGGTGGGGGAGGGCTGGGTGTAACCTGCCTTCTATCAGAGGATATTTTCCTCCACATTTGTCCAAACCGGCACAGCCTGTCCTTTCCTGGGTCTCTGTTGCAGATGGAAGCTGCTGGTGCCATTGTCAGCTTGAAGCCCTCTTTTGATGCAAGCAGATGTTGCCAGGTGTGTTCAGCAGCTGTTGCTCAATGCTTATGCCAAGCTATTGTGTTCCTCATGGAACCAAGGAGCCATTGTGACACTGCAGGGGCTGATGGCATCAAGGAGGCAATTGTGACAGTACAGAACCTCCTAGAAACAAGGCTCCATTGTGACACCGTGGGGAATCATGGAATCAAGGAGCCCATTGTGACACGGCTGCATGGAACCAATGGTCCATGGTTACACGGCGGATTCAAGAAGAGCACGGTGACACCACGCAACATCATGGAACCAT
Organism: Aphelocoma coerulescens; assembly: GCF_041296385.1. Classification (NCBI taxonomy): domain Eukaryota; kingdom Metazoa; phylum Chordata; class Aves; order Passeriformes; family Corvidae; genus Aphelocoma; species Aphelocoma coerulescens. Next base: position 178,406 of record NW_027184024.1, on the reverse strand, counting down.
AGGTCCATTGTGACACAGCGGGGCCTCATGGAAACAAGGGGACCATTGTGGCAAAGCAGGGCCTAATGGAAGCATGGAGAGCATTGTGACACTAAGGAAACTCCTGGAACCAAGATGACCACTGGCACATAATGGAACCTCATGGAAGCAAGCCTCCACGATGACTTTGGAGGGCCTCGGGGACCACAGGACCCATTGTGACACAGCAGGACCTGGTGGAACCAAGGAGCCTTTGTGATACTCCACATCCACATGGAAGCCAGGGTGCACTGAGACACAGCGGGGCCTTGTGGGAACCAAAGACACCTCTGCAAAAAGCAGGCTAGCTCATAGAAGCAAGGAGTCCATTGTTACAACGTAAAAGCTATGGAACCAAGGGACCATTGTGACACTGCGGGGCCTCATGGAACCAATTGTCCATGATGACAGTGCGGATCAAAGGAGACCACGGTGACACTGCGGAACCTGATGGAACCAAGGAGCCATTGTGACACAGTGGGGCCTCATGGAATCAAGGAGACCATTGTGACCCAGGTGTTGCATGGGAAGGCAAGGAGCCATTGTGACACTTTGGGCTTCTTCCCTTGAGCTCTGCAGCTGGCTGTCCCAGCCCAGCGCACCATGTGCCACCTGCTCTCCTCAGGGCTCTGCCTGCACACAGCCCCAGGAGAAGTTTTCCTGTTTGGAAGGAAAGAATGGAAAAGCCTGAGCAGGTTTCCTAAACAACAAACCCCACTCAGGAGCCACATGCTCAGTACAGGCTGCCTGGAACGATGTCCCCTTTCTACAAGGGTCAGTGTGAGCAGGAATGAATGATCTCTGGGAGCAGAATTCTCGGAGTCTTTCCACTGAATTCTCTGTCCCTGTGTCTTGGGGTGACTTTATCGTGTGTATCCCCTATTGCTGCTCTATGCCCAGAAGTGAACTTTGTGCGTTTCTGTGCCTTTCAACTGAGCCTGAGAGGGGGGAGAGGAAAAAAACCGGACAAACTTCTCAGAGCGTTTTTTCAAGGACACACATACACACTCCTCTGCATCCTGCTTGCAGCAAGAGCAGAGGAAGCAACTTGGTTTCTTTTTAGCCAGTTTTCAGCTCCTTTTCTCTGGGGGGAGATGGAGAGTTGAACTTTGTTTTCCTGGGACTTCGGGGGGTTTTTTTCCCTTCTTCTCTTCTTGACTCTTTCAACATCAGAGCACATTGGGAGAATTTTCTCCCGAGGTGGGGGCCCTGAATGTGGGCCCATGAGCCAGCTGCAAGGAGGAGGAGAGAGACTACACCTACGGAAGTGTTGGGGTTCCTCCCCCCTGCCATGAGGTCATGGGAGAGGGGACCCTGGGGTAGAGGCATGGCCTGGGCACGGGGGTCTCCCTGCTCCCTGCTCACATGTGCCCTAATCCTGTTCAGCACTGCTTATTTTGTGTTGCCCTGTGTGAGGAGGGCCCTGGTTGTGCCGTGATTGCTCAGTTCTTTGGCAGTGCCCCGCCCATGTGGCTGGAGAAGAAAGAGCTCTGAAACTTCTCTCAAGAATCGCTCCCTGTTTCTTTGCACGGGCCTCTCTGTCTATGGATGTTTCAGGAGACCCCACCGAAACACGGAAGGACTCTCAAATTATCCCAGCTTTCTCTGCACAGCGAGAGCTTTTAATATTTAGCATTGCTATCCTTTTCCTGTGTGTTTGTTAAAAAAATAGTTTTTATCTCTTTCACTTTCTTCCCAGGAAAGTTCTTTTTTCCAAAAACCTGGTGGGGGAGGGCTGGGTGTAACCTGCCTTCTATCAGAGGATATTTTCCTCCAAATTTGTCCAAACCGGCACAGCCTGTCCTTTCCTGGGTCTCTGTTGCAGATGGAAGCTGCTGGTGCCATTGTCAGCTTGAAGCCCTCTTTTGATGCAAGCAGATGTTGCCAGGTGTGTTCAGCAGCTGTTGCTCAATGCTTATGCCAAGCTATTGTGTTCCTCATGGAACCAAGGAGCCATTGTGACACTGCAGGGGCTGATGGCATCAAGGAGGCAATTGTGACAGTACAGAACCTCCTAGAAACAAGGCTCCATTGTGACACCGTGGGGAATCATGGAATCAAGGAGCCCATTGTGACACGGCTGCATGGAACCAATGGTCCATGGTTACACGGCGGATTCAAGAAGAGCACGGTGACACCACACAACATCATGGAACCATAGGTCCATTGTGACACAGCGGGGCCTCATGGAAACAAGGGGACCATTGTGGCAAAGCAGGGCCTAATGGAAGCATGGAGAGCATTGTGACACTAAGGAAACTCCTGGAACCAAGATGACCACTGGCACATAATGGAACCTCATGGAAGCAAGCCTCCACAATGACTTTGGAGGGCCTCGGGGACCACAGGACCCATTGTGACACAGCAGGACCTGGTGGAACCAAGGAGCCTTTGTGATACTCCACATCCACATGGAAGCCAGGGTGCACTGAGACACAGCGGGGCCTTGTGGGAACCAAAGACACCTCTGCAAAAAGCAGGCTAGCTCATAGAAGCAAGGAGTCCATTGTTACAACGTAAAAGCTATGGAACCAAGGGACCATTGTGACACTGCGGGGCCTCATGGAACCAATTGTCCATGATGACAGTGCGGATCAAAGGAGACCACGGTGACACTGCGGAACCTGATGGAACCAAGGAGCCATTGTGACACAGTGGGGCCTCATGGAATCAAGGAGACCATTGTGACCCAGGTGTTGCATGGGAAGGCAAGGAGCCATTGTGACACTTTGGGCTTCTTCCCTTGAGCTCTGCAGCTGGCTGTCCCAGCCCAGCGCACCATGTGCCACCTGCTCTCCTCAGGGCTCTGCCTGCACACAGCCCCAGGAGAAGTTTTCCTGTTTGGAAGGAAAGAATGGAAAAGCCTGAGCAGGTTTCCTAAACAACAAACCCCACTCAGGAGCCACATGCTCAGTACAGGCTGCCTGGAACGATGTCCCCTTTCTACAAGGGTCAGTGTGAGCAGGAATGAATGATCTCTGGGAGCAGAATTCTCGGAGTCTTTCCACTGAATTCTCTGTCCCTGTGTCTTGGGGTGACTTTATCGTGTGTATCCCCTATTGCTGCTCTATGCCCAGAAGTGAACTTTGTGCGTTTCTGTGCCTTTCAACTGAGCCTGAGAGGGGGGAGAGGAAAAAAACCGGACAAACTTCTCAGAGCGTTTTTTCAAGGACACACATACACACTCCTCTGCATCCTGCTTGCAGCAAGAGCAGAGGAAGCAACTTGGTTTCTTTTTAGCCAGTTTTCAGCTCCTTTTCTCTGGGGGGAGATGGAGAGTTGAACTTTGTTTTCCTGGGACTTCGGGGGGTTTTTTTCCCTTCTTCTCTTCTTGACTCTTTCAACATCAGAGCACATTGGGAGAATTTTCTCCCGAGGTGGGGGCCCTGAATGTGGGCCCATGAGCCAGCTGCAAGGAGGAGGAGAGAGACTACACCTACGGAAGTGTTGGGGTTCCTCCCCCCTGCCATGAGGTCATGGGAGAGGGGACCCTGGGGTAGAGGCATGGCCTGGGCACGGGGGTCTCCCTGCTCCCTGCTCACATGTGCCCTAATCCTGTTCAGCACTGCTTATTTTGTGTTGCCCTGTGTGAGGAGGGCCCTGGTTGTGCCGTGATTGCTCAGTTCTTTGGCAGTGCCCCGCCCATGTGGCTGGAGAAGAAAGAGCTCTGAAACTTCTCTCAAGAATCGCTCCCTGTTTCTTTGCACGGGCCTCTCTGTCTATGGATGTTTCAGGAGACCCCACCGAAACACGGAAGGACTCTCAAATTATCCCAGCTTTCTCTGCACAGCGAGAGCTTTTAATATTTAGCATTGCTATCCTTTTCCTGTGTGTTTGTTAAAAAAATAGTTTTTATCTCTTTCACTTTCTTCCCAGGAAAGTTCTTTTTTCCAAAAACCTGGTGGGGGAGGGCTGGGTGTAACCTGCCTTCTATCAGAGGATATTTTCCTCCAAATTTGTCCAAACCGGCACAGCCTGTCCTTTCCTGGGTCTCTGTTGCAGATGGAAGCTGCTGGTGCCATTGTCAGCTTGAAGCCCTCTTTTGATGCAAGCAGATGTTGCCAGGTGTGTTCAGCAGCTGTTGCTCAATGCTTATGCCAAGCTATTGTGTTCCTCATGGAACCAAGGAGCCATTGTGACACTGCAGGGGCTGATGGCATCAAGGAGGCAATTGTGACAGTACAGAACCTCCTAGAAACAAGGCTCCATTGTGACACCGTGGGGAATCATGGAATCAAGGAGCCCATTGTGACACGGCTGCATGGAACCAATGGTCCATGGTTACACGGCGGATTCAAGAAGAGCACGGTGACACCACACAACATCATGGAACCATAGGTCCATTGTGACACAGCGGGGCCTCATGGAAACAAGGGGACCATTGTGGCAAAGCAGGGCCTAATGGAAGCATGGAGAGCATTGTGACACTAAGGAAACTCCTGGAACCAAGATGACCACTGGCACATAATGGAACCTCATGGAAGCAAGCCTCCACAATGACTTTGGAGGGCCTCGGGGACCACAGGACCCATTGTGACACAGCAGGACCTGGTGGAACCAAGGAGCCTTTGTGATACTCCACATCCACATGGAAGCCAGGGTGCACTGAGACACAGCGGGGCCTTGTGGGAACCAAAGACACCTCTGCAAAAAGCAGGCTAGCTCATAGAAGCAAGGAGTCCATTGTTACAACGTAAAAGCTATGGAAGCAAGGGACCATTGTGACACTGCGGGGCCTCATGGAACCAATTGTCCATGATGACAGTGCGGATCAAAGGAGACCATGGTGACACTGCGGAACCTGATGGAACCAAGGAGCCATTGTGACACAGTGGGGCCTCATGGAGTCAAGGAGACCATTGTGACCCAGGTATTGCATGGGAAGGCAAGGAGCCATTGTGACACTTTGGGCTTCTTCCCTTGAGCTCTGCAGCTGGCTGTCCCAGCCCAGCGCACCATGTGCCACCTGCTCTCCTCAGGGCTCTGCCTGCACACAGCCCCAGGAGAAGTTTTCCTGTTTGGAAGGAAAGAATGGAAAAGCCGGAGCAGGTTTCCTAAACAACAAACCCTACTCAGGAGCCACATGCTCAGTACAGGCTGCCTGGAACGATGTCCCCTTTCTACAAGGGTCAGTGTGAGCAGGAATGAATGATCTCTGGGAGCAGAATTCTCGGAGTCTTTCCACTGAATTCTCTGTCCCTGTGTCTTGGGGTGACTTTATTGTGTGTATCCCCTATTGCTGCTCTATGCCCAGAAGTGAACTTTGTGCGTTTCTGTGCCTTTCAACTGAGCCTGAGAGGGGGGAGAGGAAAAAAAACCGGACAAACTTCTCAGAGCGTTTGTTCAAGGACACACATACACACTCCTCTGCATCCTGCTTGCAGCAAGAGCAGAGGAAGCAACTTGGTTTCTTTTTAGCCAGTTTTCAGCTCCTTTTCTCTGGGGGGAGATGGAGAGTTGAACTTTGTTTTCCTGGGACTTCGGGGGGTTTTTTTCCCTTCTTCTCTTCTTGACTCTTTCAACATCAGAGCACATTGGGAGAATTTTCTCCCGAGGTGGGGGCCCTGAATGTGGGCCCATGAGCCAGCTGCAAGGAGGAGGAGAGAGACTACACCTACGGAAGTGTTGGGGTTCCTCCCCCCTGCCATGAGGTCATGGGAGAGGGGACCCTGGGGTAGAGGCATGGCCTGGGCACGGGGGTCTCCCTGCTCCCTGCTCACATGTGCCCTAATCCTGTTCAGCACTGCTTATTTTGTGTTGCCCTGTGCCAGGAGGGCCCTGGTTGTGCCGTGATTGCTCAGTTCTTTGGCAGTGCCCCGCCCATGTGGCTGGAGAAGAAAGAGCTCTGAAACTTCTCTCAAGAATCGCTCCCTGTTTCTTTGCATGGGCCTCGCTGTCTATGGATGTTTCAGGAGACCCCACCGAAACACGGAAGGACTCTCAAATTATCCCAGCTTTCTCTGCACAGCAAGAGCTTTTAATATTTAGCATTGCTATCCTTTTCCTGTGTGTTTGTTAAAAAAATAGTTTTTATCTCTTTCACTTTCTTCCCAGGAAAGTTCTTTTTTCCAAAAACCTGGTGGGGGAGGGCTGGGTGTAACCTGCCTTCTATCAGAGGATATTTTCCTCCAAATTTGTCCAAACCGGCACAGCCTGTCCTTTCCTGGGTCTCTGTTGCAGATGGAAGCTGCTGGTGCCATTGTCAGCTTGAAGCCCTCTTTTGATGCAAGCAGATGTTGCCAGGTGTGTTCAGCAGCTGTTGCTCAATGCTTATGCCAAGCTATTGTGTTCCTCATGGAACCAAGGAGCCATTGTGACACTGCAGGGGCTGATGGCATCAAGGAGGCAATTGTGACAGTACAGAACCTCCTAGAAACAAGGCTCCATTGTGACACCGTGGGGAATCATGGAATCAAGGAGCCCATTGTGACACGGCTGCATGGAACCAATGGTCCATGGTTACACTGCGGATTCAAGAAGAGCACGGTGACACCACGCAACATCATGGAACCATAGGTCCATTGTGACACAGCGCGGCCTCATGGAAACAAGGGGACCATTGTGGCAAAGCAGGGCCTAATGGAAGCATGGAGAGCATTGTGACACTAAGGAAACTCCTGGAACCAAGATGACCACTGGCACATAATGGAACCTCATGGAAGCAAGCCTCCACGATGACTTTGGAGGGCCTCGGGGACCACAGGACCCATTGTGACACAGCAGGACCTGGTGGAACCAAGGAGCCTTTGTGATACTCCACATCCACATGGAAGCCAGGGTGCACTGAGACACAGCGGGGCCTTGTGGGAACCAAAGACACCTCTGCAAAAAGCAGGCTAGCTCATAGAAGCAAGGAGTCCATTGTTACAACGTAAAAGCTATGGAACCAAGGGACCATTGTGACACTGCGGGGCCTCATGGAACCAATTGTCCATGATGACAGTGCGGATCAAAGGAGACCACGGTGACACTGCGGAACCTGATGGAACCAAGGAGCCATTGTGACACAGTGGGGCCTCATGGAATCAAGGAGACCATTGTGACCCAGGTGTTGCATGTGAAGGCAAGGAGCCATTGTGACACTTTGGGCTTCTTCCCTTGAGCTCTGCAGCTGGCTGTCCCAGCCCAGCGCACCATGTGCCACCTGCTCTCCTCAGGGCTCTGCCTGCACACAGCCCCAGGAGAAGTTTTCCTGTTTGGAAGGAAAGAATGGAAAAGCCTGAGCAGGTTTCCTAAACAACAAACCCCACTCAGGAGCCACATGCTCAGTACAGGCTGCCTGGAACGATGTCCCCTTTCTACAAGGGTCAGTGTGAGCAGGAATGAATGATCTCTGGGAGCAGAATTCTCGGAGTCTTTCCACTGAATTCTCTGTCCCTGTGTCTTGGGGTGACTTTATCGTGTGTATCCCCTATTGCTGCTCTATGCCCAGAAGTGAACTTTGTGCGTTTCTGTGCCTTTCAACTGAGCCTGAGAGGGGGGAGAGGAAAAAAACCGGACAAACTTCTCAGAGCGTTTGTTCAAGGACACACATACACACTCCTCTGCATCCTGCTTGCAGCAAGAGCAGAGGAAGCAACTTGGTTTCTTTTTAGCCAGTTTTCAGCTCCTTTTCTCTGGGGGGAGATGGAGAGTTGAACTTTGTTTTCCTGGGACTTCGGGGGGTTTTTTTCCCTTCTTCTCTTCTTGACTCTTTCAACATCAGAGCACATTGGGAGAATTTTCTCCCGAGGTGGGGGCCCTGAATGTGGGCCCATGAGCCAGCTGCAAGGAGGAGGAGAGAGACTACACCTACGGAAGTGTTGGGGTTCCTCCCCCCTGCCATGAGGTCATGGGAGAGGGGACCCTGGGGTAGAGGCATGGCCTGGGCACGGGGGTCTCCCTGCTCCCTGCTCACATGTGCCCTAATCCTGTTCAGCACTGCTTATTTTGTGTTGCCCTGTGTGAGGAGGGCCCTGGTTGTGCCGTGATTGCTCAGTTCTTTGGCAGTGCCCCGCCCATGTGGCTGGAGAAGAAAGAGCTCTGAAACTTCTCTCAAGAATCGCTCCCTGTTTCTTTGCACGGGCCTCGCTGTCTATGGATGTTTCAGGAGACCCCACCGAAACACGGAAGGACTCTCAAATTATCCCAGCTTTCTCTGCACAGCGAGAGCTTTTAATATTTAGCATTGCTATCCTTTTCCTGTGTGTTTGTTAAAAAAATAGTTTTTATCTCTTTCACTTTCTTCCCAGGAAAGTTCTTTTTTCCAAAAACCTGGTGGGGGAGGGCTGGGTGTAACCTGCCTTCTATCAGAGGATATTTTCCTCCAAATTTGTCCAAACCGGCACAGCCTGTCCTTTCCTGGGTCTCTGTTGCAGATGGAAGCTGCTGGTGCCATTGTCAGCTTGAAGCCCTCTTTTGATGCAAGCAGATGTTGCCAGGTGTGTTCAGCAGCTGTTGCTCAATGCTTATGCCAAGCTATTGTGTTCCTCATGGAACCAAGGAGCCATTGTGACACTGCAGGGGCTGATGGCATCAAGGAGGCAATTGTGACAGTACAGAACCTCCTAGAAACAAGGCTCCATTGTGACACCGTGGGGAATCATGGAATCAAGGAGCCCATTGTGACACGGCTGCATGGAACCAATGGTCCATGGTTACACGGCGGATTCAAGAAGAGCACGGTGACACCACGCAACATCATGGAACCATAGGTCCATTGTGACACAGCGGGGCCTCATGGAAACAAGGGGACCATTGTGGCAAAGCAGGGCCTAATGGAAGCATGGAGAGCATTGTGACACTAAGGAAACTCCTGGAACCAAGATGACCACTGGCACATAATGGAACCTCATGGAAGCAAGCCTCCACGATGACTTTGGAGGGCCTCGGGGACCACAGGACCCATTGTGACACAGCAGGACCTGGTGGAACCAAGGAGCCTTTGTGATACTCCACATCCACATGGAAGCCAGGGTGCACTGAGACACAGCGGGGCCTTGTGGGAACCAAAGACACCTCTGCAAAAAGCAGGCTAGCTCATAGAAGCAAGGAGTCCATTGTTACAACGTAAAAGCTATGGAACCAAGGGACCATTGTGACACTGCGGGGCCTCATGGAACCAATTGTCCATGATGACAGTGCGGATCAAAGGAGACCACGGTGACACTGCGGAACCTGATGGAACCAAGGAGCCATTGTGACACAGTGGGGCCTCATGGAATCAAGGAGACCATTGTGACCCAGGTGTTGCATGGGAAGGCAAGGAGCCATTGTGACACTTTGGGCTTCTTCCCTTGAGCTCTGCAGCTGGCTGTCCCAGCCCAGCGCACCATGTGCCACCTGCTCTCCTCAGGGCTCTGCCTGCACACAGCCCCAGGAGAAGTTTTCCTGTTTGGAAGGAAAGAATGGAAAAGCCTGAGCAGGTTTCCTAAACAACAAACCCCACTCAGGAGCCACATGCTCAGTACAGGCTGCCTGGAACGATGTCCCCTTTCTACAAGGGTCAGTGTGAGCAGGAATGAATGATCTCTGGGAGCAGAATTCTCGGAGTCTTTCCACTGAATTCTCTGTCCCTGTGTCTTGGGGTGACTTTATCGTGTGTATCCCCTATTGCTGCTCTATGCCCAGAAGTGAACTTTGTGCGTTTCTGTGCCTTTCAACTGAGCCTGAGAGGGGGGAGAGGAAAAAAACCGGACAAACTTCTCAGAGCGTTTTTTCAAGGACACACATACACACTCCTCTGCATCCTGCTTGCAGCAAGAGCAGAGGAAGCAACTTGGTTTCTTTTTAGCCAGTTTTCAGCTCCTTTTCTCTGGGGGGAGATGGAGAGTTGAACTTTGTTTTCCTGGGACTTCGGGGGGTTTTTTTCCCTTCTTCTCTTCTTGACTCTTTCAACATCAGAGCACATTGGGAGAATTTTCTCCCGAGGTGGGGGCCCTGAATGTGGGCCCATGAGCCAGCTGCAAGGAGGAGGAGAGAGACTACACCTACGGAAGTGTTGGGGTTCCTCCCCCCTGCCATGAGGTCATGGGAGAGGGGACCCTGGGGTAGAGGCATGGCCTGGGCACGGGGGTCTCCCTGCTCCCTGCTCACATGTGCCCTAATCCTGTTCAGCACTGCTTATTTTGTGTTGCCCTGTGTGAGGAGGGCCCTGGTTGTGCCGTGATTGCTCAGTTCTTTGGCAGTGCCCCGCCCATGTGGCTGGAGAAGAAAGAGCTCCGAAACTTCTCTCAAGAATCGCTCCCTGTTTCTTTGCACGGGCCTCTCTGTCTATGGATGTTTCAGGAGACCCCACCGAAACACGGAAGGACTCTCAAATTATCCCAGCTTTCTCTGCACAGCGAGAGCTTTTAATATTTAGCATTGCTATCCTTTTCCTGTGTGTTTGTTAAAAAAATAGTTTTTATCTCTTTCACTTTCTTCCCAGGAAAGTTCTTTTTTCCAAAAACCTGGTGGGGGAGGGCTGGGTGTAACCTGCCTTCTATCAGAGGATATTTTCCTCCAAATTTGTCCAAACCGGCACAGCCTGTCCTTTCCTGGGTGTCTGTTGCAGATGGAAGCTGCTGGTGCCATTGTCAGCTTGAAGCCCTCTTTTGATGCAAGCAGATGTTGCCAGGTGTGTTCAGCAGCTGTTGCTCAATGCTTATGCCAAGCTATTGTGTTCCTCATGGAACCAAGGAGCCATTGTGACACTGCAGGGGCTGATGGCATCAAGGAGGCAATTGTGACAGTACAGAACCTCCTAGAAACAAGGCTCCATTGTGACACCGTGGGGAATCATGGAATCAAGGAGCCCATTGTGACACGGCTGCATGGAACCAATGGTCCATGGTTACACGGCGGATTCAAGAAGAGCACGGTGACACCACACAACATCATGGAACCATAGGTCCATTGTGACACAGCGGGGCCTCATGGAAACAAGGGGACCATTGTGGCAAAGCAGGGCCTAATGGAAGCATGGAGAGCATTGTGACACTAAGGAAACTCCTGGAACCAAGATGACCACTGGCACATAATGGAACCTCATGGAAGCAAGCCTCCACAATGACTTTGGAGGGCCTCGGGGACCACAGGACCCATTGTGACACAGCAGGACCTGGTGGAACCAAGGAGCCTTTGTGATACTCCACATCCACATGGAAGCCAGGGTGCACTGAGACACAGCGGGGCCTTGTTGGAACCAAAGACACCTCTGCAAAAAGCAGGCTAGCTCATAGAAGCAAGGAGTCCATTGTTACAACGTAAAAGCTATGGAACCAAGGGACCATTGTGACACTGCGGGGCCTCATGGAACCAATTGTCCATGATGACAGTGCAGATCAAAGGAGACCATGGTGACACTGCGGAACCTGATGGAACCAAGGAGCCATTGTGACACAGTGGGGCCTCATGGAATCAAGGAGACCATTGTGACCCAGGTGTTGCATGGGAAGGCAAGGAGCCATTGTGACACTTTGGGCTTCTTCCCTTGAGCTCTGCAGCTGGCTGTCCCAGCCCAGCGCACCATGTGCCACCTGCTCTCCTCAGGGCTCTGCCTGCACACAGCCCCAGGAGAAGTTTTCCTGTTTGGAAGGAAAGAATGGAAAAGCCGGAGCAGGTTTCCTAAACAACAAACCCCACTCAGGAGCCACATGCTCAGTACAGGCTGCCTGGAACGATGTCCCCTTTCTACAAGGGTCAGTGTGAGCAGGAATGAATGATCTCTGGGAGCAGAATTCTCGGAGTCTTTCCACTGAATTCTCTGTCCCTGTGTCTTGGGGTGACTTTATCGTGTGTATCCCCTATTGCTGCTCTATGCCCAGAAGTGAACTTTGTGCGTTTCTGTGCCTTTCAACTGAGCCTGAGAGGGGGGAGAGGAAAAAAAACCGGACAAACTTCTCAGAGCGTTTGTTCAAGGACACACATACACACTCCTCTGCATCCTGCTTGCAGCAAGAGCAGAGGAAGCAACTTGGTTTCTTTTTAGCCAGTTTTCAGCTCCTTTTCTCTGGGGGGAGATGGAGAGTTGAACTTTGTTTTCCTGGGACTTCGGGGGGTTTTTTTCCCTTCTTCTCTTCTTGACTCTTTCAACATCAGAGCACATTGGGAGAATTTTCTCCCGAGGTGGGGGCCCTGAATGTGGGCCCATGAGCCAGCTGCAAGGAGGAGGAGAGAGACTACACCTACGGAAGTGTTGGGGTTCCTCCCCCCTGCCATGAGGTCATGGGAGAGGGGACCCTGGGGTAGAGGCATGGCCTGGGCACGGGGGTCTCCCTGCTCCCTGCTCACATGTGCCCTAACCCTGTTCAGCACTGCTTGTGTTGCCCTGTGCCAGGAGGGCCCTGGTTGTGCCGTGATTGCTCAGTTCTTTGGCAGTGCCCCGCCCATGTGGCTGGAGAAGAAAGAGCTCTGAAACTTCTCTCAAGAATCGCTCCCTGTTTCTATGCATGGGCCTCGCTGTCTATGGATGTTTCAGGAGACCCCACCAAAACACAGAAGGACTCTCAAATTATCCCAGCTTTCTCTGCACAGCGAGAGCTTTTAATATTTAGCATTGCTATCCTTTTCCTGTGTGTTTGTTAAAAAAATAGTTTTTATCTCTTTCACTTTCTTCCCAGGAAAGTTCTTTTTTCCAAAAACCTGGTGGGGGAGGGCTGGGTGTAACCTGCCTTCTATCAGAGGATATTTTCCTCCACATTTGTCCAAACCGGCACAGCCTGTCCTTTCCTGGGTCTCTGTTGCAGATGGAAGCTGCTGGTGCCATTGTCAGCTTGAAGCCCTCTTTTGATGCAAGCAGATGTTGCCAGGTGTGTTCAGCAGCTGTTGCTCAATGCTTATGCCAAGCTATTGTGTTCCTCATGGAACCAAGGAGCCATTGTGACACTGCAGGGGCTGATGGCATCAAGGAGGCAATTGTGACAGTACAGAACCTCCTAGAAACAAGGCTCCATTGTGACACCGTGGGGAATCATGGAATCAAGGAGCCCATTGTGACACGGCTGCATGGAACCAATGGTCCATGGTTACACTGCGGATTCAAGAAGAGCACGGTGACACCACGCAACATCATGGAACCATAGGTCCATTGTGACACAGCGCGGCCTCATGGAAACAAGGGGACCATTGTGGCAAAGCAGGGCCTAATGGAAGCATGGAGAGCATTGTGACACTAAGGAAACTCCTGGAACCAAGATGACCACTGGCACATAATGGAACCTCATGAAAGCAAGCCTCCACGATGACTTTGGAGGGCCTCGGGGACCACAGGACCCATTGTGACACAGCAGGACCTGGTGGAACCAAGGAGCCTTTGTGATACTCCAGATCCACATGGAAGCCAGGGTGCACTGAGACACAGCGGGGCCTTGTTGGAACCAAAGACACCTCTGCAAAAAGCAGGCTAGCTCATAGAAGCAAGGAGTCCATTGTTACAACGTAAAAGCTATGGAACCAAGGGACCATTGTGACACTGCGGGGCCTCATGGAACCAATTGTCCATGATGACAGTGCGGATCAAAGGAGACCGTGGTGACACTGCGGAACCTGATGGAACCAAGGAGCCATTGTGACACAGTGGGGCCTCATGGAATCAAGGAGACCTTTGTGACCCAGGTGTTGCATGTGAAGGCAAGGAGCCATTGTGACACTTTGGGCTTCTTCCCTTGAGCTCTGCAGCTGGCTGTCCCAGCCCAGCGCACCATGTGCCACCTGCTCTCCTCAGGGCTCTGCCTGCACACAGCCCCAGGAGAAGTTTTCCTGTTTGGAAGGAAAGAATGGAAAAGCCGGAGCAGGTTTCCTAAACAACAAACCCCACTCAGGAGCCACATGCTCAGTACAGGCTGCCTGGAACGATGTCCCCTTTCTACAAGGGTCAGTGTGAGCAGGAATGAATGATCTCTGGGAGCAGAATTCTCGGAGTCTTTCCACTGAATTCTCTGTCCCTGTGTCTTGGGGTGACTTTATCGTGTGTATCCCCTATTGCTGCTCTATGCCCAGAAGTGAACTTTGTGCGTTTCTGTGCCTTTCAACTGAGCCTGAGAGGGGGGAGAGGAAAAAAACCGGACAAACTTCTCAGAGCGTTTTTTCAAGGACACACATACACACTCCTCTGCATCCTGCTTGCAGCAAGAGCAGAGGAAGCAACTTGGTTTCTTTTTAGCCAGTTTTCAGCTCCTTTTCTCTGGGGGGAGATGGAGAGTTGAACTTTGTTTTCCTGGGACTTCGGGGGGTTTTTTTCCCTTCTTCTCTTCTTGACTCTTTCAACATCAGAGCACATTGGGAGAATTTTCTCCCGAGGTGGGGGCCCTGAATGTGGGCCCATGAGCCAGCTGCAAGGAGGAGGAGAGAGACTACACCTACGGAAGTGTTGGGGTTCCTCCCCCCTGCCATGAGGTCATGGGAGAGGGGACCCTGGGGTAGAGGCATGGCCTGGGCACGGGGGTCTCCCTGCTCCCTGCTCACATGTGCCCTAACCCTGTTCAGCACTGCTTATTTTGTGTTGCCTTGTGCGAGGAGGGCCCTGGTTGTGCTGTGATTGCTCAGTTCTTGGCAGTGCCCCGCCCATGTGGCTGGAGAAGAAAGAGCTCTGAAACTTCTCTCAAGAATCGCTCCCTGTTTCTTTGCACGGGCCTCGCTGTCTATGGATGTTTCAGGAGACCCCACCGAAACACAGAAGGACTCTCAAATTATCCCAGCTTTCTCTGCACAGCGAGAGCTTTTAATATTTAGCATTGTTATCCTTTTCCTGTGTGTTTGTTAAAAAAATAGTTTTTATCTCTTTCACTTTCTTCCCAGGAAAGTTCTTTTTTCCAAAAACCTGGTGGGGGAGGGCTGGGTGTAACCTGCCTTCTATCAGAGGATATTTTCCTCCAAATTTGTCCAAACCGGCACAGCCTGTCCTTTCCTGGGTCTCTGTTGCAGATGGAAGCTGCTGGTGCCATTGTCAGCTTGAAGCCCTCTTTTGATGCAAGCAGATGTTGCCAGGTGTGTTCAGCAGCTGTTGCTCAATGCTTATGCCAAGCTATTGTGTTCCTCATGGAACCAAGGAGCCATTGTGACACTGCAGGGGCTGATGGCATCAAGGAGGCAATTGTGACAGTACAGAACCTCCTAGAAACAAGGCTCCATTGTGACACCGTGGGGAATCATGGAATCAAGGAGCCCATTGTGACACGGCTGCATGGAACCAATGGTCCATGGTTACACTGCGGATTCAAGAAGAGCACGGTGACACCACGCAACATCATGGAACCATAGGTCCATTGTGACACAGCGCGGCCTCATGGAAACAAGGGGACCATTGTGGCAAAGCAGGGCCTAATGGAAGCATGGAGAGCATTGTGACACTAAGGAAACTCCTGGAACCAAGATGACCACTGGCACATAATGGAACCTCATGGAAGCAAGCCTCCACAATGACTTTGGAGGGCCTCAGGGACCACAGGACCCATTGTGACACAGCAGGACCTGGTGGAACCAAGGAGCCTTTGTGATACTCCACATCCACATGGAAGCCAGGGTGCACTGAGACACAGCGGGGCCTTGTTGGAACCAAAGACACCTCTGCAAAAAGCAGGCTAGCTCATAGAAGCAAGGAGTCCATTGTTACAATGTAAAAGCTATGGAACCAAGGGATCATTGTGACACTGCGGGGCCTCATGGAACCAATTGTCCATGATGACAGTGCGGATCAAAGGAGACCATGGTGACACTGCGGAACCTGATGGAACCAAGGAGCCATTGTGACACAGTGGGGCCTCATGGAGTCAAGGAGACCATTGTGACCCAGGTGTTGCATGGGAAGGCAAGGAGCCATTGTGACACTTTGGGCTTCTTCCCTTGAGCTCTGCAGCTGGCTGTCCCAGCCCAGCGCACCATGTGCCACCTGCTCTCCTCAGGGCTCTGCCTGCACACAGCCCCAGGAGAAGTTTTCCTGTTTGGAAGGAAAGAATGGAAAAGCCTGAGCAGGTTTCCTAAACAACAAACCCCACTCAGGAGCCACATGCTCAGTACAGGCTGCCTGGAACGATGTCCCCTTTCTACAAGGGTCAGTGTGAGCAGGAATGAATGATCTCTGGGAGCAGAATTCTCCGAGTCTTTCCACTGAATTCTCTGTCCCTGTGTCTTGGGGTGACTTTATCGTGTGTATCCCCTATTGCTGCTCTATGCCCAGAAGTGAACTTTGTGCGTTTCTGTGCCTTTCAACTGAGCCTGAGAGGGGGGAGAGGAAAAAAACCGGACAAACTTCTCAGAGCGTTTTTTCAAGGACACACATACACACTCCTCTGCATCCTGCTTGCAGCAAGAGCAGAGGAAGCAACTTGGTTTCTTTTTAGCCAGTTTTCAGCTCCTTTTCTCTGGGGGGAGATGGAGAGTTGAACTTTGTTTTCCTGGGACTTCGGGGGGTTTTTTTCCCTTCTTCTCTTCTTGACTCTTTCAACATCAGAGCACATTGGGAGAATTTTCTCCCGAGGTGGGGGCCCTGAATGTGGGCCCATGAGCCAGCTGCAAGGAGGAGGAGAGAGACTACACCTACGGAAGTGTTGGGGTTCCTCCCCCCTGCCATGAGGTCATGGGAGAGGGGACCCTGGGGTAGAGGCATGGCCTGGGCACGGGGGTCTCCCTGCTCCCTGCTCACATGTGCCCTAACCCTGTTCAGCACTGCTTATTTTGTGTTGCCTTGTGCGAGGAGGGCCCTGGTTGTGCTGTGATTGCTCAGTTCTTGGCAGTGCCCCGCCCATGTGGCTGGAGAAGAAAGAGCTCTGAAACTTCTCTCAAGAATCGCTCCCTGTTTCTTTGCACGGGCCTCGCTGTCTATGGATGTTTCAGGAGACCCCACCGAAACACAGAAGGACTCTCAAATTATCCCAGCTTTCTCTGCACAGCGAGAGCTTTTAATATTTAGCATTGTTATCCTTTTCCTGTGTGTTTGTTAAAAAAATAGTTTTTATCTCTTTCACTTTCTTCCCAGGAAAGTTCTTTTTTCCAAAAACCTGGTGGGGGAGGGCTGGGTGTAACCTGCCTTCTATCAGAGGATATTTTCCTCCAAATTTGTCCAAACCGGCACAGCCTGTCCTTTCCTGGGTCTCTGTTGCAGATGGAAGCTGCTGGTGCCATTGTCAGCTTGAAGCCCTCTTTTGATGCAAGCAGATGTTGCCAGGTGTGTTCAGCAGCTGTTGCTCAATGCTTATGCCAAGCTATTGTGTTCCTCATGGAACCAAGGAGCCATTGTGACACTGCAGGGGCTGATGGCATCAAGGAGGCAATTGTGACAGTACAGAACCTCCTAGAAACAAGGCTCCATTGTAACACCGTGGGGAATCATGGAATCAAGGAGCCCATTGTGACACAGCTGCATGGAACCAATGGTCCATGGTTACACTGCGGATTCAAGAAGAGCACGGTGACACCACGCAACATCATGGAACCATAGGTCCATTGTGACACAGCGCGGCCTCATGGAAACAAGGGGACCATTGTGGCAAAGCAGGGCCTAATGGAAGCATGGAGAGCATTGTGACACTAAGGAAACTCCTGGAACCAAGATGACCACTGGCACATAATGGAACCTCATGGAAGCAAGCCTCCACGATGACTTTGGAGGGCCTCGGGGACCACAGGACCCATTGTGACACAGCAGGACCTGGTGGAACCAAGGAGCCTTTGTGATACTCCACATCCACATGGAAGCCAGGGTGCACTGAGACACAGCGGGGCCTTGTGGGAACCAAAGACACCTCTGCAAAAAGCAGGCTAGCTCATAGAAGCAAGGAGTCCATTGTTACAACGTAAAAGCTATGGAACCAAGGGACCATTGTGACACTGCGGGGCCTCATGGAACCAATTGTCCATGATGACAGTGCGGATCAAAGGAGACCATGGTGACACTGCGGAACCTGATGGAACCAAGGAGCCATTGTGACACAGTGGGGCCTCATGGAATCAAGGAGACCATTGTGACCCAGGTGTTGCATGTGAAGGCAAGGAGCCATTGTGACACTTTGGGCTTCTTCCCTTGAGCTCTGCAGCTGGCTGTCCCAGCCCAGCGCACCATGTGCCACCTGCTCTCCTCAGGGCTCTGCCTGCACACAGCCCCAGGAGAAGTTTTCCTGTTTGGAAGGAAAGAATGGAAAAGCCGGAGCAGGTTTCCTAAACAACAAACCCTACTCAGGAGCCACATGCTCAGTACAGGCTGCCTGGAACGATGTCCCCTTTCTACAAGGGTCAGTGTGAGCAGGAATGAATGATCTCTGGGAGCAGAATTCTCGGAGTCTTTCCACTGAATTCTCTGTCCCTGTGTCTTGGGGTGACTTTATTGTGTGTATCCCCTATTGCTGCTCTATGCCCAGAAGTGAACTTTGTGCGTTTCTGTGCCTTTCAACTGAGCCTGAGAGGGGGGAGAGGAAAAAAAACCGGACAAACTTCTCAGAGCGTTTGTTCAAGGACACACATACACACTCCTCTGCATCCTGCTTGCAGCAAGAGCAGAGGAAGCAACTTGGTTTCTTTTTAGCCAGTTTTCAGCTCCTTTTCTCTGGGGGGAGATGGAGAGTTGAACTTTGTTTTCCTGGGACTTCGGGGGGTTTTTTTCCCTTCTTCTCTTCTTGACTCTTTCAACATCAGAGCACATTGGGAGAATTTTCTCCCGAGGTGGGGGCCCTGAATGTGGGCCCATGAGCCAGCTGCAAGGAGGAGGAGAGAGACTACACCTACGGAAGTGTTGGGGTTCCTCCCCCCTGCCATGAGGTCATGGGAGAGGGGACCCTGGGGTAGAGGCATGGCCTGGGCACGGGGGTCTCCCTGCTCCCTGCTCACATGTGCCCTAATCCTGTTCAGCACTGCTTATTTTGTGTTGCCCTGTGCCAGGAGGGCCCTGGTTGTGCCGTGATTGCTCAGTTCTTTGGCAGTGCCCCGCCCATGTGGCTGGAGAAGAAAGAGCTCTGAAACTTCTCTCAAGAATCGCTCCCTGTTTCTTTGCATGGGCCTCGCTGTCTATGGATGTTTCAGGAGACCCCACCGAAACACGGAAGGACTCTCAAATTATCCCAGCTTTCTCTGCACAGCAAGAGCTTTTAATATTTAGCATTGCTATCCTTTTCCTGTGTGTTTGTTAAAAAAATAGTTTTTATCTCTTTCACTTTCTTCCCAGGAAAGTTCTTTTTTCCAAAAACCTGGTGGGGGAGGGCTGGGTGTAACCTGCCTTCTATCAGAGGATATTTTCCTCCACATTTGTCCAAACCGGCACAGCCTGTCCTTTCCTGGGTCTCTGTTGCAGATGGAAGCTGCTGGTGCCATTGTCAGCTTGAAGCCCTCTTTTGATGCAAGCAGATGTTGCCAGGTGTGTTCAGCAGCTGTTGCTCAATGCTTATGCCAAGCTATTGTGTTCCTCATGGAACCAAGGAGCCATTGTGACACTGCAGGGGCTGATGGCATCAAGGAGGCAATTGTGACAGTACAGAACCTCCTAGAAACAAGGCTCCATTGTGACACCGTGGGGAATCATGGAATCAAGGAGCCCATTGTGACACGGCTGCATGGAACCAATGGTCCATGGTTACACTGCGGATTCAAGAAGAGCACGGTGACACCACGCAACATCATGGAACCATAGGTCCATTGTGACACAGCGCGGCCTCATGGAAACAAGGGGACCATTGTGGCAAAGCAGGGCCTAATGGAAGCATGGAGAGCATTGTGACACTAAGGAAACTCCTGGAACCAAGATGACCACTGGCACATAATGGAACCTCATGGAAGCAAGCCTCCACAATGACTTTGGAGGGCCTCAGGGACCACAGGACCCATTGTGACACAGCAGGACCTGGTGGAACCAAGGAGCCTTTGTGATACTCCACATCCACATGGAAGCCAGGGTGCACTGAGACACAGCGGGGCCTTGTTGGAACCAAAGACACCTCTGCAAAAAGCAGGCTAGCTCATAGAAGCAAGGAGTCCATTGTTACAATGTAAAAGCTATGGAACCAAGGGATCATTGTGACACTGCGGGGCCTCATGGAACCAATTGTCCATGATGACAGTGCGGATCAAAGGAGACCATGGTGACACTGCGGAACCTGATGGAACCAAGGAGCCATTGTGACACAGTGGGGCCTCATGGAGTCAAGGAGACCATTGTGACCCAGGTGTTGCATGGGAAGGCAAGGAGCCATTGTGACACTTTGGGCTTCTTCCCTTGAGCTCTGCAGCTGGCTGTCCCAGCCCAGCGCACCATGTGCCACCTGCTCTCCTCAGGGCTCTGCCTGCACACAGCCCCAGGAGAAGTTTTCCTGTTTGGAAGGAAAGAATGGAAAAGCCTGAGCAGGTTTCCTAAACAACAAACCCCACTCAGGAGCCACATGCTCAGTACAGGCTGCCTGGAACGATGTCCCCTTTCTACAAGGGTCAGTGTGAGCAGGAATGAATGATCTCTGGGAGCAGAATTCTCCGAGTCTTTCCACTGAATTCTCTGTCCCTGTGTCTTGGGGTGACTTTATCGTGTGTATCCCCTATTGCTGCTCTATGCCCAGAAGTGAACTTTGTGCGTTTCTGTGCCTTTCAACTGAGCCTGAGAGGGGGGAGAGGAAAAAAACCGGACAAACTTCTCAGAGCGTTTTTTCAAGGACACACATACACACTCCTCTGCATCCTGCTTGCAGCAAGAGCAGAGGAAGCAACTTGGTTTCTTTTTAGCCAGTTTTCAGCTCCTTTTCTCTGGGGGGAGATGGAGAGTTGAACTTTGTTTTCCTGGGACTTCGGGGGGTTTTTTTCCCTTCTTCTCTTCTTGACTCTTTCAACATCAGAGCACATTGGGAGAATTTTCTCCCGAGGTGGGGGCCCTGAATGTGGGCCCATGAGCCAGCTGCAAGGAGGAGGAGAGAGACTACACCTACGGAAGTGTTGGGGTTCCTCCCCCCTGGCATGAGGTCATGGGAGAGGGGACCCTGGGGTAGAGGCATGGCCTGGGCACGGGGGTCTCCCTGCTCCCTGCTCACATGTGCCCTAACCCTGTTCAGCACTGCTTATTTTGTGTTGCCTTGTGCGAGGAGGGCCCTGGTTGTGCTGTGATTGCTCAGTTCTTGGCAGTGCCCCGCCCATGTGGCTGGAGAAGAAAGAGCTCTGAAACTTCTCTCAAGAATCGCTCCCTGTTTCTTTGCACGGGCCTCGCTGTCTATGGATGTTTCAGGAGACCCCACCGAAACACAGAAGGACTCTCAAATTATCCCAGCTTTCTCTGCACAGCGAGAGCTTTTAATATTTAGCATTGTTATCCTTTTCCTGTGTGTTTGTTAAAAAAATAGTTTTTATCTCTTTCACTTTCTTCCCAGGAAAGTTCTTTTTTCCAAAAACCTGGTGGGGGAGGGCTGGGTGTAACCTGCCTTCTATCAGAGGATATTTTCCTCCAAATTTGTCCAAACCGGCACAGCCTGTCCTTTCCTGGGTCTCTGTTGCAGATGGAAGCTGCTGGTGCCATTGTCAGCTTGAAGCCCTCTTTTGATGCAAGCAGATGTTGCCAGGTGTGTTCAGCAGCTGTTGCTCAATGCTTATGCCAAGCTATTGTGTTCCTCATGGAACCAAGGAGCCATTGTGACACTGCAGGGGCTGATGGCATCAAGGAGGCAATTGTGACAGTACAGAACCTCCTAGAAACAAGGCTCCATTGTAACACCGTGGGGAATCATGGAATCAAGGAGCCCATTGTGACACAGCTGCATGGAACCAATGGTCCATGGTTACACTGCGGATTCAAGAAGAGCACGGTGACACCACGCAACATCATGGAACCATAGGTCCATTGTGACACAGCGCGGCCTCATGGAAACAAGGGGACCATTGTGGCAAAGCAGGGCCTAATGGAAGCATGGAGAGCATTGTGACACTAAGGAAACTCCTGGAACCAAGATGACCACTGGCACATAATGGAACCTCATGGAAGCAAGCCTCCACGATGACTTTGGAGGGCCTCGGGGACCACAGGACCCATTGTGACACAGCAGGACCTGGTGGAACCAAGGAGCCTTTGTGATACTCCACATCCACATGGAAGCCAGGGTGCACTGAGACACAGCGGGGCCTTGTGGGAACCAAAGACACCTCTGCAAAAAGCAGGCTAGCTCATAGAAGCAAGGAGTCCATTGTTACAACGTAAAAGCTATGGAACCAAGGGACCATTGTGACACTGCGGGGCCTCATGGAACCAATTGTCCATGATGACAGTGCGGATCAAAGGAGACCATGGTGACACTGCGGAACCTGATGGAACCAAGGAGCCATTGTGACACAGTGGGGCCTCATGGAATCAAGGAGACCATTGTGACCCAGGTGTTGCATGTGAAGGCAAGGAGCCATTGTGACACTTTGGGCTTCTTCCCTTGAGCTCTGCAGCTGGCTGTCCCAGCCCAGCGCACCATGTGCCACCTGCTCTCCTCAGGGCTCTGCCTGCACACAGCCCCAGGAGAAGTTTTCCTGTTTGGAAGGAAAGAATGGAAAAGCCGGAGCAGGTTTCCTAAACAACAAACCCTACTCAGGAGCCACATGCTCAGTACAGGCTGCCTGGAACGATGTCCCCTTTCTACAAGGGTCAGTGTGAGCAGGAATGAATGATCTCTGGGAGCAGAATTCTCGGAGTCTTTCCACTGAATTCTCTGTCCCTGTGTCTTGGGGTGACTTTATTGTGTGTATCCCCTATTGCTGCTCTATGCCCAGAAGTGAACTTTGTGCGTTTCTGTGCCTTTCAACTGAGCCTGAGAGGGGGGAGAGGAAAAAAAACCGGACAAACTTCTCAGAGCGTTTGTTCAAGGACACACATACACACTCCTCTGCATCCTGCTTGCAGCAAGAGCAGAGGAAGCAACTTGGTTTCTTTTTAGCCAGTTTTCAGCTCCTTTTCTCTGGGGGGAGATGGAGAGTTGAACTTTGTTTTCCTGGGACTTCGGGGGGTTTTTTTCCCTTCTTCTCTTCTTGACTCTTTCAACATCAGAGCACATTGGGAGAATTTTCTCCCGAGGTGGGGGCCCTGAATGTGGGCCCATGAGCCAGCTGCAAGGAGGAGGAGAGAGACTACACCTACGGAAGTGTTGGGGTTCCTCCCCCCTGCCATGAGGTCATGGGAGAGGGGACCCTGGGGTAGAGGCATGGCCTGGGCACGGGGGTCTCCCTGCTCCCTGCTCACATGTGCCCTAATCCTGTTCAGCACTGCTTATTTTGTGTTGCCCTGTGCCAGGAGGGCCCTGGTTGTGCCGTGATTGCTCAGTTCTTTGGCAGTGCCCCGCCCATGTGGCTGGAGAAGAAAGAGCTCTGAAACTTCTCTCAAGAATCGCTCCCTGTTTCTTTGCATGGGCCTCGCTGTCTATGGATGTTTCAGGAGACCCCACCGAAACACGGAAGGACTCTCAAATTATCCCAGCTTTCTCTGCACAGCAAGAGCTTTTAATATTTAGCATTGCTATCCTTTTCCTGTGTGTTTGTTAAAAAAATAGTTTTTATCTCTTTCACTTTCTTCCCAGGAAAGTTCTTTTTTCCAAAAACCTGGTGGGGGAGGGCTGGGTGTAACCTGCCTTCTATCAGAGGATATTTTCCTCCACATTTGTCCAAACCGGCACAGCCTGTCCTTTCCTGGGTCTCTGTTGCAGATGGAAGCTGCTGGTGCCATTGTCAGCTTGAAGCCCTCTTTTGATGCAAGCAGATGTTGCCAGGTGTGTTCAGCAGCTGTTGCTCAATGCTTATGCCAAGCTATTGTGTTCCTCATGGAACCAAGGAGCCATTGTGACACTGCAGGGGCTGATGGCATCAAGGAGGCAATTGTGACAGTACAGAACCTCCTAGAAACAAGGCTCCATTGTGACACCGTGGGGAATCATGGAATCAAGGAGCCCATTGTGACACGGCTGCATGGAACCAATGGTCCATGGTTACACTGCGGATTCAAGAAGAGCACGGTGACACCACGCAACATCATGGAACCATAGGTCCATTGTGACACAGCGCGGCCTCATGGAAACAAGGGGACCATTGTGGCAAAGCAGGGCCTAATGGAAGCATGGAGAGCATTGTGACACTAAGGAAACTCCTGGAACCAAGATGACCACTGGCACATAATGGAACCTCATGGAAGCAAGCCTCCACAATGACTTTGGAGGGCCTCAGGGACCACAGGACCCATTGTGACACAGCAGGACCTGGTGGAACCAAGGAGCCTTTGTGATACTCCACATCCACATGGAAGCCAGGGTGCACTGAGACACAGCGGGGCCTTGTTGGAACCAAAGACACCTCTGCAAAAAGCAGGCTAGCTCATAGAAGCAAGGAGTCCATTGTTACAACGTAAAAGCTATGGAACCAAGGGACCATTGTGACACTGCGGGGCCTCATGGAACCAATTGTCCATGATGACAGTGCAGATCAAAGGAGACCATGGTGACACTGCGGAACCTGATGGAACCAAGGAGCCATTGTGACACAGTGGGGCCTCATGGAATCAAGGAGACCATTGTGACCCAGGTGTTGCATGGGAAGGCAAGGAGCCATTGTGACACTTTGGGCTTCTTCCCTTGAGCTCTGCAGCTGGCTGTCCCAGCCCAGCGCACCATGTGCCACCTGCTCTCCTCAGGGCTCTGCCTGCACACAGCCCCAGGAGAAGTTTTCCTGTTTGGAAGGAAAGAATGGAAAAGCCGGAGCAGGTTTCCTAAACAACAAACCCCACTCAGGAGCCACATGCTCAGTACAGGCTGCCTGGAACGATGTCCCCTTTCTACAAGGGTCAGTGTGAGCAGGAATGAATGATCTCTGGGAGCAGAATTCTCGGAGTCTTTCCACTGAATTCTCTGTCCCTGTGTCTTGGGGTGACTTTATTGTGTGTATCCCCTATTGCTGCTCTATGCCCAGAAGTGAACTTTGTGCGTTTCTGTGCCTTTCAACTGAGCCTGAGAGGGGGGAGAGGAAAAAAAACCGGACAAACTTCTCAGAGCGTTTGTTCAAGGACACACATACACACTCCTCTGCATCCTGCTTGCAGCAAGAGCAGAGGAAGCAACTTGGTTTCTTTTTAGCCAGTTTTCAGCTCCTTTTCTCTGGGGGGAGATGGAGAGTTGAACTTTGTTTTCCTGGGACTTCGGGGGGTTTTTTTCCCTTCTTCTCTTCTTGACTCTTTCAACATCAGAGCACATTGGGAGAATTTTCTCCCGAGGTGGGGGCCCTGAATGTGGGCCCATGAGCCAGCTGCAAGGAGGAGGAGAGAGACTACACCTACGGAAGTGTTGGGGTTCCTCCCCCCTGCCATGAGGTCATGGGAGAGGGGACCCTGGGGTAGAGGCATGGCCTGGGCACGGGGGTCTCCCTGCTCCCTGCTCACATGTGCCCTAACCCTGTTCAGCACTGCTTGTGTTGCCCTGTGCCAGGAGGGCCCTGGTTGTGCCGTGATTGCTCAGTTCTTTGGCAGTGCCCCGCCCATGTGGCTGGAGAAGAAAGAGCTCTGAAACTTCTCTCAAGAATCGCTCCCTGTTTCTTTGCATGGGCCTCGCTGTCTATGGATGTTTCAGGAGACCCCACCGAAACACAGAAGGACTCTCAAATTATCCCAGCTTTCTCTGCACAGCGAGAGCTTTTAATATTTAGCATTGCTATCCTTTTCCTGTGTGTTTGTTAAAAAAATAGTTTTTATCTCTTTCACTTTCTTCCCAGGAAAGTTCTTTTTTCCAAAAACCTGGTGGGGGAGGGCTGGGTGTAACCTGCCTTCTATCAGAGGATATTTTCCTCCACATTTGTCCAAACCGGCACAGCCTGTCCTTTCCTGGGTCTCTGTTGCAGATGGAAGCTGCTGGTGCCATTGTCAGCTTGAAGCCCTCTTTTGATGCAAGCAGATGTTGCCAGGTGTGTTCAGCAGCTGTTGCTCAATGCTTATGCCAAGCTATTGTGTTCCTCATGGAACCAAGGAGCCATTGTGACACTGCAGGGGCTGATGGCATCAAGGAGGCAATTGTGACAGTACAGAACCTCCTAGAAACAAGGCTCCATTGTGACACCGTGGGGAATCATGGAATCAAGGAGCCCATTGTGACACGGCTGCATGGAACCAATGGTCCATGGTTACACTGCGGATTCAAGAAGAGAACGGTGACACCACGCAACATCATGGAACCATAGGTCCATTGTGACACAGCGCGGCCTCATGGAAACAAGGGGACCATTGTGGCAAAGCAGGGCCTAATGGAAGCATGGAGAGCATTGTGACACTAAGGAAACTCCTGGAACCAAGATGACCACTGGCACATAATGGAACCTCATGAAAGCAAGCCTCCACGATGACTTTGGAGGGCCTCGGGGACCACAGGACCCATTGTGACACAGCAGGACCTGGTGGAACCAAGGAGCCTTTGTGATACTCCAGATCCACATGGAAGCCAGGGTGCACTGAGACACAGCGGGGCCTTGTTGGAACCAAAGACACCTCTGCAAAAAGCAGGCTAGCTCATAGAAGCAAGGAGTCCATTGTTACAACGTAAAAGCTATGGAACCAAGGGACCATTGTGACACTGCGGGGCCTCATGGAACCAATTGTCCATGATGACAGTGCGGATCAAAGGAGACCGTGGTGACACTGCGGAACCTGATGGAACCAAGGAGCCATTGTGACACAGTGGGGCCTCATGGAATCAAGGAGACCTTTGTGACCCAGGTGTTGCATGTGAAGGCAAGGAGCCATTGTGACACTTTGGGCTTCTTCCCTTGAGCTCTGCAGCTGGCTGTCCCAGCCCAGCGCACCATGTGCCACCTGCTCTCCTCAGGGCTCTGCCTGCACACAGCCCCAGGAGAAGTTTTCCTGTTTGGAAGGAAAGAATGGAAAAGCCGGAGCAGGTTTCCTAAACAACAAACCCCACTCAGGAGCCACATGCTCAGTACAGGCTGCCTGGAACGATGTCCCCTTTCTACAAGGGTCAGTGTGAGCAGGAATGAATGATCTCTGGGAGCAGAATTCTCGGAGTCTTTCCACTGAATTCTCTGTCCCTGTGTCTTGGGGTGACTTTATTGTGTGTATCCCCTATTGCTGCTCTATGCCCAGAAGTGAACTTTGTGCGTTTCTGTGCCTTTCAACTGAGCCTGAGAGGGGGGAGAGGAAAAAAACCGGACAAACTTCTCAGAGCGTTTGTTCAAGGACACACATACACACTCCTCTGCATCCTGCTTGCAGCAAGAGCAGAGGAAGCAACTTGGTTTCTTTTTAGCCAGTTTTCAGCTCCTTTTCTCTGGGGGGAGATGGAGAGTTGAACTTTGTTTTCCTGGGACTTCGGGGGGTTTTTTTCCCTTCTTCTCTTCTTGACTCTTTCAACATCAGAGCACATTGGGAGAATTTTCTCCCGAGGTGGGGGCCCTGAATGTGGGCCCATGAGCCAGCTGCAAGGAGGAGGAGAGAGACTACACCTACGGAAGTGTTGGGGTTCCTCCCCCCTGCCATGAGGTCATGGGAGAGGGGACCCTGGGGTAGAGGCATGGCCTGGGCACGGGGGTCTCCCTGCTCCCTGCTCACATGTGCCCTAACCCTGTTCAGCACTGCTTATTTTGTGTTGCCTTGTGCGAGGAGGGCCCTGGTTGTGCTGTGATTGCTCAGTTCTTGGCAGTGCCCCGCCCATGTGGCTGGAGAAGAAAGAGCTCTGAAACTTCTCTCAAGAATCGCTCCCTGTTTCTTTGCACGGGCCTCGCTGTCTATGGATGTTTCAGGAGACCCCACCGAAACACAGAAGGACTCTCAAATTATCCCAGCTTTCTCTGCACAGCGAGAGCTTTTAATATTTAGCATTGTTATCCTTTTCCTGTGTGTTTGTTAAAAAAATAGTTTTTATCTCTTTCACTTTCTTCCCAGGAAAGTTCTTTTTTCCAAAAACCTGGTGGGGGAGGGCTGGGTGTAACCTGCCTTCTATCAGAGGATATTTTCCTCCAAATTTGTCCAAACCGGCACAGCCTGTCCTTTCCTGGGTCTCTGTTGCAGATGGAAGCTGCTGGTGCCATTGTCAGCTTGAAGCCCTCTTTTGATGCAAGCAGATGTTGCCAGGTGTGTTCAGCAGCTGTTGCTCAATGCTTATGCCAAGCTATTGTGTTCCTCATGGAACCAAGGAGCCATTGTGACACTGCAGGGGCTGATGGCATCAAGGAGGCAATTGTGACAGTACAGAACCTCCTAGAAACAAGGCTCCATTGTAACACCGTGGGGAATCATGGAATCAAGGAGCCCATTGTGACACGGCTGCATGGAACCAATGGTCCATGGTTACACTGCGGATTCAAGAAGAGCACGGTGACACCACGCAACATCATGGAACCATAGGTCCATTGTGACACAGCGCGGCCTCATGGAAACAAGGGGACCATTGTGGCAAAGCAGGGCCTAATGGAAGCATGGAGAGCATTGTGACACTAAGGAAACTCCTGGAACCAAGATGACCACTGGCACATAATGGAACCTCATGGAAGCAAGCCTCCACGATGACTTTGGAGGGCCTCGGGGACCACAGGACCCATTGTGACACAGCAGGACCTGGTGGAACCAAGGAGCCTTTGTGATACTCCACATCCACATGGAAGCCAGGGTGCACTGAGACACAGCGGGGCCTTGTGGGAACCAAAGACACCTCTGCAAAAAGCAGGCTAGCTCATAGAAGCAAGGAGTCCATTGTTACAACGTAAAAGCTATGGAACCAAGGGACCATTGTGACACTGCGGGGCCTCATGGAACCAATTGTCCATGATGACAGTGCAGATCAAAGGAGACCATGGTGACACTGCGGAACCTGATGGAACCAAGGAGCCATTGTGACACAGTGGGGCCTCATGGAATCAAGGAGACCATTGTGACCCAGGTGTTGCATGGGAAGGCAAGGAGCCATTGTGACACTTTGGGCTTCTTCCCTTGAGCTCTGCAGCTGGCTGTCCCAGCCCAGCGCACCATGTGCCACCTGCTCTCCTCAGGGCTCTGCCTGCACACAGCCCCAGGAGAAGTTTTCCTGTTTGGAAGGAAAGAATGGAAAAGCCTGAGCAGGTTTCCTAAACAACAAACCCTACTCAGGAGCCACATGCTCAGTACAGGCTGCCTGGAACGATGTCCCCTTTCTACAAGGGTCAGTGTGAGCAGGAATGAATGATCTCTGGGAGCAGAATTCTCGGAGTCTTTCCACTGAATTCTCTGTCCCTGTGTCTTGGGGTGACTTTATTGTGTGTATCCCCTATTGCTGCTCTATGCCCAGAAGTGAACTTTGTGCGTTTCTGTGCCTTTCAACTGAGCCTGAGAGGGGGGAGAGGAAAAAAAACCGGACAAACTTCTCAGAGCGTTTGTTCAAGGACACACATACACACTCCTCTGCATCCTGCTTGCAGCAAGAGCAGAGGAAGCAACTTGGTTTCTTTTTAGCCAGTTTTCAGCTCCTTTTCTCTGGGGGGAGATGGAGAGTTGAACTTTGTTTTCCTGGGACTTCGGGGGGTTTTTTTCCCTTCTTCTCTTCTTGACTCTTTCAACATCAGAGCACATTGGGAGAATTTTCTCCCGAGGTGGGGGCCCTGAATGTGGGCCCATGAGCCAGCTGCAAGGAGGAGGAGAGAGACTACACCTACGGAAGTGTTGGGGTTCCTCCCCCCTGCCATGAGGTCATGGGAGAGGGGACCCTGGGGTAGAGGCATGGCCTGGGCACGGGGGTCTCCCTGCTCCCTGCTCACATGTGCCCTAATCCTGTTCAGCACTGCTTATTTTGTGTTGCCCTGTGCCAGGAGGGCCCTGGTTGTGCCGTGATTGCTCAGTTCTTTGGCAGTGCCCCGCCCATGTGGCTGGAGAAGAAAGAGCTCTGAAACTTCTCTCAAGAATCGCTCCCTGTTTCTTTGCATGGGCCTCGCTGTCTATGGATGTTTCAGGAGACCCCACCGAAACACGGAAGGACTCTCAAATTATCCCAGCTTTCTCTGCACAGCAAGAGCTTTTAATATTTAGCATTGCTATCCTTTTCCTGTGTGTTTGTTAAAAAAATAGTTTTTATCTCTTTCACTTTCTTCCCAGGAAAGTTCTTTTTTCCAAAAACCTGGTGGGGGAGGGCTGGGTGTAACCTGCCTTCTATCAGAGGATATTTTCCTCCAAATTTGTCCAAACCGGCACAGCCTGTCCTTTCCTGGGTCTCTGTTGCAGATGGAAGCTGCTGGTGCCATTGTCAGCTTGAAGCCCTCTTTTGATGCAAGCAGATGTTGCCAGGTGTGTTCAGCAGCTGTTGCTCAATGCTTATGCCAAGCTATTGTGTTCCTCATGGAACCAAGGAGCCATTGTGACACTGCAGGGGCTGATGGCATCAAGGAGGCAATTGTGACAGTACAGAACCTCCTAGAAACAAGGCTCCATTGTGACACCGTGGGGAATCATGGAATCAAGGAGCCCATTGTGACACGGCTGCATGGAACCAATGGTCCATGGTTACACTGCGGATTCAAGAAGAGCACGGTGACACCACGCAACATCATGGAACCATAGGTCCATTGTGACACAGCGGGGCCTCATGGAAACAAGGGGACCATTGTGGCAAAGCAGGGCCTAATGGAAGCATGGAGAGCATTGTGACACTAAGGAAACTCCTGGAACCAAGATGACCACTGGCACATAATGGAACCTCATGGAAGCAAGCCTCCACAATGACTTTGGAGGGCCTCAGGGACCACAGGACCCATTGTGACACAGCAGGACCTGGTGGAACCAAGGAGCCTTTGTGATACTCCACATCCACATGGAAGCCAGGGTGCACTGAGACACAGCGGGGCCTTGTTGGAACCAAAGACACCTCTGCAAAAAGCAGGCTAGCTCATAGAAGCAAGGAGTCCATTGTTACAACGTAAAAGCTATGGAACCAAGGGACCATTGTGACACTGCGGGGCCTCATGGAACCAATTGTCCATGATGACAGTGCAGATCAAAGGAGACCATGGTGACACTGCGGAACCTGATGGAACCAAGGAGCCATTGTGACACAGTGGGGCCTCATGGAATCAAGGAGACCATTGTGACCCAGGTGTTGCATGGGAAGGCAAGGAGCCATTGTGACACTTTGGGCTTCTTCCCTTGAGCTCTGCAGCTGGCTGTCCCAGCCCAGCGCACCATGTGCCACCTGCTCTCCTCAGGGCTCTGCCTGCACACAGCCCCAGGAGAAGTTTTCCTGTTTGGAAGGAAAGAATGGAAAAGCCGGAGCAGGTTTCCTAAACAACAAACCCCACTCAGGAGCCACATGCTCAGTACAGGCTGCCTGGAACGATGTCCCCTTTCTACAAGGGTCAGTGTGAGCAGGAATGAATGATCTCTGGGAGCAGAATTCTCGGAGTCTTTCCACTGAATTCTCTGTCCCTGTGTCTTGGGGTGACTTTATCGTGTGTATCCCCTATTGCTGCTCTATGCCCAGAAGTGAACTTTGTGCGTTTCTGTGCCTTTCAACTGAGCCTGAGAGGGGGGAGAGGAAAAAAAACCGGACAAACTTCTCAGAGCGTTTGTTCAAGGACACACATACACACTCCTCTGCATCCTGCTTGCAGCAAGAGCAGAGGAAGCAACTTTGTTTCTTTTTAGCCAGTTTTCAGCTCCTTTTCTCTGGGGGGAGATGGAGAGTTGAACTTTGTTTTCCTGGGACTTCGGGGGGTTTTTTTCCCTTCTTCTCTTCTTGACTCTTTCAACATCAGAGCACATTGGGAGAATTTTCTCCCGAGGTGGGGGCCCTGAATGTGGGCCCATGAGCCAGCTGCAAGGAGGAGGAGAGAGACTACACCTACGGAAGTGTTGGGGTTCCTCCCCCCTGCCATGAGGTCATGGGAGAGGGGACCCTGGGGTAGAGGCATGGCCTGGGCACGGGGGTCTCCCTGCTCCCTGCTCACATGTGCCCTAACCCTGTTCAGCACTGCTTGTGTTGCCCTGTGCCAGGAGGGCCCTGGTTGTGCCGTGATTGCTCAGTTCTTTGGCAGTGCCCCGCCCATGTGGCTGGAGAAGAAAGAGCTCTGAAACTTCTCTCAAGAATCGCTCCCTGTTTCTTTGCATGGGCCTCGCTGTCTATGGATGTTTCAGGAGACCCCACCGAAACACAGAAGGACTCTCAAATTATCCCAGCTTTCTCTGCACAGCGAGAGCTTTTAATATTTAGCATTGCTATCCTTTTCCTGTGTGTTTGTTAAAAAAATAGTTTTTATCTCTTTCACTTTCTTCCCAGGAAAGTTCTTTTTTCCAAAAACCTGGTGGGGGAGGGCTGGGTGTAACCTGCCTTCTATCAGAGGATATTTTCCTCCACATTTGTCCAAACCGGCACAGCCTGTCCTTTCCTGGGTCTCTGTTGCAGATGGAAGCTGCTGGTGCCATTGTCAGCTTGAAGCCCTCTTTTGATGCAAGCAGATGTTGCCAGGTGTGTTCAGCAGCTGTTGCTCAATGCTTATGCCAAGCTATTGTGTTCCTCATGGAACCAAGGAGCCATTGTGACACTGCAGGGGCTGATGGCATCAAGGAGGCAATTGTGACAGTACAGAACCTCCTAGAAACAAGGCTCCATTGTGACACCGTGGGGAATCATGGAATCAAGGAGCCCATTGTGACACGGCTGCATGGAACCAATGGTCCATGGTTACACTGCGGATTCAAGAAGAGAACGGTGACACCACGCAACATCATGGAACCATAGGTCCATTGTGACACAGCGCGGCCTCATGGAAACAAGGGGACCATTGTGGCAAAGCAGGGCCTAATGGAAGCATGGAGAGCATTGTGACACTAAGGAAACTCCTGGAACCAAGATGACCACTGGCACATAATGGAACCTCATGAAAGCAAGCCTCCACGATGACTTTGGAGGGCCTCGGGGACCACAGGACCCATTGTGACACAGCAGGACCTGGTGGAACCAAGGAGCCTTTGTGATACTCCAGATCCACATGGAAGCCAGGGTGCACTGAGACACAGCGGGGCCTTGTTGGAACCAAAGACACCTCTGCAAAAAGCAGGCTAGCTCATAGAAGCAAGGAGTCCATTGTTACAACGTAAAAGCTATGGAACCAAGGGACCATTGTGACACTGCGGGGCCTCATGGAACCAATTGTCCATGATGACAGTGCGGATCAAAGGAGACCGTGGTGACACTGCGGAACCTGATGGAACCAAGGAGCCATTGTGACACAGTGGGGCCTCATGGAATCAAGGAGACCTTTGTGACCCAGGTGTTGCATGTGAAGGCAAGGAGCCATTGTGACACTTTGGGCTTCTTCCCTTGAGCTCTGCAGCTGGCTGTCCCAGCCCAGCGCACCATGTGCCACCTGCTCTCCTCAGGGCTCTGCCTGCACACAGCCCCAGGAGAAGTTTTCCTGTTTGGAAGGAAAGAATGGAAAAGCCGGAGCAGGTTTCCTAAACAACAAACCCCACTCAGGAGCCACATGCTCAGTACAGGCTGCCTGGAACGATGTCCCCTTTCTACAAGGGTCAGTGTGAGCAGGAATGAATGATCTCTGGGAGCAGAATTCTCCGAGTCTTTCCACTGAATTCTCTGTCCCTGTGTCTTGGGGTGACTTTATCGTGTGTATCCCCTATTGCTGCTCTATGCCCAGAAGTGAACTTTGTGCGTTTCTGTGCCTTTCAACTGAGCCTGAGAGGGGGGAGAGGAAAAAAACCGGACAAACTTCTCAGAGCGTTTGTTCAAGGACACACATACACACTCCTCTGCATCCTGCTTGCAGCAAGAGCAGAGGAAGCAACTTGGTTTCTTTTTAGCCAGTTTTCAGCTCCTTTTCTCTGGGGGGAGATGGAGAGTTGAACTTTGTTTTCCTGGGACTTCGGGGGGTTTTTTTCCCTTCTTCTCTTCTTGACTCTTTCAACATCAGAGCACATTGGGAGAATTTTCTCCCGAGGTGGGGGCCCTGAATGTGGGCCCATGAGCCAGCTGCAAGGAGGAGGAGAGAGACTACACCTACGGAAGTGTTGGGGTTCCTCCCCCCTGGCATGAGGTCATGGGAGAGGGGACCCTGGGGTAGAGGCATGGCCTGGGCACGGGGGTCTCCCTGCTCCCTGCTCACATGTGCCCTAACCCTGTTCAGCACTGCTTATTTTGTGTTGCCTTGTGCGAGGAGGGCCCTGGTTGTGCTGTGATTGCTCAGTTCTTGGCAGTGCCCCGCCCATGTGGCTGGAGAAGAAAGAGCTCTGAAACTTCTCTCAAGAATCGCTCCCTGTTTCTTTGCACGGGCCTCGCTGTCTATGGATGTTTCAGGAGACCCCACCGAAACACAGAAGGACTCTCAAATTATCCCAGCTTTCTCTGCACAGCGAGAGCTTTTAATATTTAGCATTGTTATCCTTTTCCTGTGTGTTTGTTAAAAAAATAGTTTTTATCTCTTTCACTTTCTTCCCAGGAAAGTTCTTTTTTCCAAAAACCTGGTGGGGGAGGGCTGGGTGTAACCTGCCTTCTATCAGAGGATATTTTCCTCCAAATTTGTCCAAACCGGCACAGCCTGTCCTTTCCTGGGTCTCTGTTGCAGATGGAAGCTGCTGGTGCCATTGTCAGCTTGAAGCCCTCTTTTGATGCAAGCAGATGTTGCCAGGTGTGTTCAGCAGCTGTTGCTCAATGCTTATGCCAAGCTATTGTGTTCCTCATGGAACCAAGGAGCCATTGTGACACTGCAGGGGCTGATGGCATCAAGGAGGCAATTGTGACAGTACAGAACCTCCTAGAAACAAGGCTCCATTGTAACACCGTGGGGAATCATGGAATCAAGGAGCCCATTGTGACACGGCTGCATGGAACCAATGGTCCATGGTTACACTGCGGATTCAAGAAGAGCACGGTGACACCACGCAACATCATGGAACCATAGGTCCATTGTGACACAGCGCGGCCTCATGGAAACAAGGGGACCATTGTGGCAAAGCAGGGCCTAATGGAAGCATGGAGAGCATTGTGACACTAAGGAAACTCCTGGAACCAAGATGACCACTGGCACATAATGGAACCTCATGGAAGCAAGCCTCCACGATGACTTTGGAGGGCCTCGGGGACCACAGGACCCATTGTGACACAGCAGGACCTGGTGGAACCAAGGAGCCTTTGTGATACTCCACATCCACATGGAAGCCAGGGTGCACTGAGACACAGCGGGGCCTTGTGGGAACCAAAGACACCTCTGCAAAAAGCAGGCTAGCTCATAGAAGCAAGGAGTCCATTGTTACAACGTAAAAGCTATGGAACCAAGGGACCATTGTGACACTGCGGGGCCTCATGGAACCAATTGTCCATGATGACAGTGCGGATCAAAGGAGACCATGGTGACACTGCGGAACCTGATGGAACCAAGGAGCCATTGTGACACAGTGGGGCCTCATGGAATCAAGGAGACCATTGTGACCCAGGTGTTGCATGTGAAGGCAAGGAGCCATTGTGACACTTTGGGCTTCTTCCCTTGAGCTCTGCAGCTGGCTGTCCCAGCCCAGCGCACCATGTGCCACCTGCTCTCCTCAGGGCTCTGCCTGCACACAGCCCCAGGAGAAGTTTTCCTGTTTGGAAGGAAAGAATGGAAAAGCCGGAGCAGGTTTCCTAAACAACAAACCCTACTCAGGAGCCACATGCTCAGTACAGGCTGCCTGGAACGATGTCCCCTTTCTACAAGGGTCAGTGTGAGCAGGAATGAATGATCTCTGGGAGCAGAATTCTCGGAGTCTTTCCACTGAATTCTCTGTCCCTGTGTCTTGGGGTGACTTTATTGTGTGTATCCCCTATTGCTGCTCTATGCCCAGAAGTGAACTTTGTGCGTTTCTGTGCCTTTCAACTGAGCCTGAGAGGGGGGAGAGGAAAAAAAACCGGACAAACTTCTCAGAGCGTTTGTTCAAGGACACACATACACACTCCTCTGCATCCTGCTTGCAGCAAGAGCAGAGGAAGCAACTTGGTTTCTTTTTAGCCAGTTTTCAGCTCCTTTTCTCTGGGGGGAGATGGAGAGTTGAACTTTGTTTTCCTGGGACTTCGGGGGGTTTTTTTCCCTTCTTCTCTTCTTGACTCTTTCAACATCAGAGCACATTGGGAGAATTTTCTCCCGAGGTGGGGGCCCTGAATGTGGGCCCATGAGCCAGCTGCAAGGAGGAGGAGAGAGACTACACCTACGGAAGTGTTGGGGTTCCTCCCCCCTGCCATGAGGTCATGGGAGAGGGGACCCTGGGGTAGAGGCATGGCCTGGGCACGGGGGTCTCCCTGCTCCCTGCTCACATGTGCCCTAATCCTGTTCAGCACTGCTTATTTTGTGTTGCCCTGTGCCAGGAGGGCCCTGGTTGTGCCGTGATTGCTCAGTTCTTTGGCAGTGCCCCGCCCATGTGGCTGGAGAAGAAAGAGCTCTGAAACTTCTCTCAAGAATCGCTCCCTGTTTCTTTGCATGGGCCTCGCTGTCTATGGATGTTTCAGGAGACCCCACCGAAACACGGAAGGACTCTCAAATTATCCCAGCTTTCTCTGCACAGCAAGAGCTTTTAATATTTAGCATTGCTATCCTTTTCCTGTGTGTTTGTTAAAAAAATAGTTTTTATCTCTTTCACTTTCTTCCCAGGAAAGTTCTTTTTTCCAAAAACCTGGTGGGGGAGGGCTGGGTGTAACCTGCCTTCTATCAGAGGATATTTTCCTCCACATTTGTCCAAACCGGCACAGCCTGTCCTTTCCTGGGTCTCTGTTGCAGATGGAAGCTGCTGGTGCCATTGTCAGCTTGAAGCCCTCTTTTGATGCAAGCAGATGTTGCCAGGTGTGTTCAGCAGCTGTTGCTCAATGCTTATGCCAAGCTATTGTGTTCCTCATGGAACCAAGGAGCCATTGTGACACTGCAGGGGCTGATGGCATCAAGGAGGCAATTGTGACAGTACAGAACCTCCTAGAAACAAGGCTCCATTGTGACACCGTGGGGAATCATGGAATCAAGGAGCCCATTGTGACACGGCTGCATGGAACCAATGGTCCATGGTTACACTGCGGATTCAAGAAGAGCACGGTGACACCACGCAACATCATGGAACCATAGGTCCATTGTGACACAGCGCGGCCTCATGGAAACAAGGGGACCATTGTGGCAAAGCAGGGCCTAATGGAAGCATGGAGAGCATTGTGACACTAAGGAAACTCCTGGAACCAAGATGACCACTGGCACATAATGGAACCTCATGGAAGCAAGCCTCCACAATGACTTTGGAGGGCCTCAGGGACCACAGGACCCATTGTGACACAGCAGGACCTGGTGGAACCAAGGAGCCTTTGTGATACTCCACATCCACATGGAAGCCAGGGTGCACTGAGACACAGCGGGGCCTTGTTGGAACCAAAGACACCTCTGCAAAAAGCAGGCTAGCTCATAGAAGCAAGGAGTCCATTGTTACAACGTAAAAGCTATGGAACCAAGGGACCATTGTGACACTGCGGGGCCTCATGGAACCAATTGTCCATGATGACAGTGCAGATCAAAGGAGACCATGGTGACACTGCGGAACCTGATGGAACCAAGGAGCCATTGTGACACAGTGGGGCCTCATGGAATCAAGGAGACCATTGTGACCCAGGTGTTGCATGGGAAGGCAAGGAGCCATTGTGACACTTTGGGCTTCTTCCCTTGAGCTCTGCAGCTGGCTGTCCCAGCCCAGCGCACCATGTGCCACCTGCTCTCCTCAGGGCTCTGCCTGCACACAGCCCCAGGAGAAGTTTTCCTGTTTGGAAGGAAAGAATGGAAAAGCCGGAGCAGGTTTCCTAAACAACAAACCCCACTCAGGAGCCACATGCTCAGTACAGGCTGCCTGGAACGATGTCCCCTTTCTACAAGGGTCAGTGTGAGCAGGAATGAATGATCTCTGGGAGCAGAATTCTCGGAGTCTTTCCACTGAATTCTCTGTCCCTGTGTCTTGGGGTGACTTTATCGTGTGTATCCCCTATTGCTGCTCTATGCCCAGAAGTGAACTTTGTGCGTTTCTGTGCCTTTCAACTGAGCCTGAGAGGGGGGAGAGGAAAAAAAACCGGACAAACTTCTCAGAGCGTTTGTTCAAGGACACACATACACACTCCTCTGCATCCTGCTTGCAGCAAGAGCAGAGGAAGCAACTTGGTTTCTTTTTAGCCAGTTTTCAGCTCCTTTTCTCTGGGGGGAGATGGAGAGTTGAACTTTGTTTTCCTGGGACTTCGGGGGGTTTTTTTCCCTTCTTCTCTTCTTGACTCTTTCAACATCAGAGCACATTGGGAGAATTTTCTCCCGAGGTGGGGGCCCTGAATGTGGGCCCATGAGCCAGCTGCAAGGAGGAGGAGAGAGACTACACCTACGGAAGTGTTGGGGTTCCTCCCCCCTGCCATGAGGTCATGGGAGAGGGGACCCTGGGGTAGAGGCATGGCCTGGGCACGGGGGTCTCCCTGCTCCCTGCTCACATGTGCCCTAACCCTGTTCAGCACTGCTTGTGTTGCCCTGTGCCAGGAGGGCCCTGGTTGTGCCGTGATTGCTCAGTTCTTTGGCAGTGCCCCGCCCATGTGGCTGGAGAAGAAAGAGCTCTGAAACTTCTCTCAAGAATCGCTCCCTGTTTCTTTGCATGGGCCTCGCTGTCTATGGATGTTTCAGGAGACCCCACCGAAACACAGAAGGACTCTCAAATTATCCCAGCTTTCTCTGCACAGCGAGAGCTTTTAATATTTAGCATTGCTATCCTTTTCCTGTGTGTTTGTTAAAAAAATAGTTTTTATCTCTTTCACTTTCTTCCCAGGAAAGTTCTTTTTTCCAAAAACCTGGTGGGGGAGGGCTGGGTGTAACCTGCCTTCTATCAGAGGATATTTTCCTCCACATTTGTCCAAACCGGCACAGCCTGTCCTTTCCTGGGTCTCTGTTGCAGATGGAAGCTGCTGGTGCCATTGTCAGCTTGAAGCCCTCTTTTGATGCAAGCAGATGTTGCCAGGTGTGTTCAGCAGCTGTTGCTCAATGCTTATGCCAAGCTATTGTGTTCCTCATGGAACCAAGGAGCCATTGTGACACTGCAGGGGCTGATGGCATCAAGGAGGCAATTGTGACAGTACAGAACCTCCTAGAAACAAGGCTCCATTGTGACACCGTGGGGAATCATGGAATCAAGGAGCCCATTGTGACACGGCTGCATGGAACCAATGGTCCATGGTTACACTGCGGATTCAAGAAGAGAACGGTGACACCACGCAACATCATGGAACCATAGGTCCATTGTGACACAGCGCGGCCTCATGGAAACAAGGGGACCATTGTGGCAAAGCAGGGCCTAATGGAAGCATGGAGAGCATTGTGACACTAAGGAAACTCCTGGAACCAAGATGACCACTGGCACATAATGGAACCTCATGAAAGCAAGCCTCCACGATGACTTTGGAGGGCCTCGGGGACCACAGGACCCATTGTGACACAGCAGGACCTGGTGGAACCAAGGAGCCTTTGTGATACTCCAGATCCACATGGAAGCCAGGGTGCACTGAGACACAGCAGGGCCTTGTTGGAACCAAAGACACCTCTGCAAAAAGCAGGCTAGCTCATAGAAGCAAGGAGTCCATTGTTACAACGTAAAAGCTATGGAACCAAGGGACCATTGTGACACTGCGGGGCCTCATGGAACCAATTGTCCATGATGACAGTGCGGATCAAAGGAGACCGTGGTGACACTGCGGAACCTGATGGAACCAAGGAGCCATTGTGACACAGTGGGGCCTCATGGAATCAAGGAGACCTTTGTGACCCAGGTGTTGCATGTGAAGGCAAGGAGCCATTGTGACACTTTGGGCTTCTTCCCTTGAGCTCTGCAGCTGGCTGTCCCAGCCCAGCGCACCATGTGCCACCTGCTCTCCTCAGGGCTCTGCCTGCACACAGCCCCAGGAGAAGTTTTCCTGTTTGGAAGGAAAGAATGGAAAAGCCGGAGCAGGTTTCCTAAACAACAAACCCCACTCAGGAGCCACATGCTCAGTACAGGCTGCCTGGAACGATGTCCCCTTTCTACAAGGGTCAGTGTGAGCAGGAATGAATGATCTCTGGGAGCAGAATTCTCGGAGTCTTTCCACTGAATTCTCTGTCCCTGTGTCTTGGGGTGACTTTATTGTGTGTATCCCCTATTGCTGCTCTATGCCCAGAAGTGAACTTTGTGCGTTTCTGTGCCTTTCAACTGAGCCTGAGAGGGGGGAGAGGAAAAAAACCGGACAAACTTCTCAGAGCGTTTGTTCAAGGACACACATACACACTCCTCTGCATCCTGCTTGCAGCAAGAGCAGAGGAAGCAACTTGGTTTCTTTTTAGCCAGTTTTCAGCTCCTTTTCTCTGGGGGGAGATGGAGAGTTGAACTTTGTTTTCCTGGGACTTCGGGGGGTTTTTTTCCCTTCTTCTCTTCTTGACTCTTTCAACATCAGAGCACATTGGGAGAATTTTCTCCCGAGGTGGGGGCCCTGAATGTGGGCCCATGAGCCAGCTGCAAGGAGGAGGAGAGAGACTACACCTACGGAAGTGTTGGGGTTCCTCCCCCCTGCCATGAGGTCATGGGAGAGGGGACCCTGGGGTAGAGGCATGGCCTGGGCACGGGGGTCTCCCTGCTCCCTGCTCACATGTGCCCTAACCCTGTTCAGCACTGCTTATTTTGTGTTGCCTTGTGCGAGGAGGGCCCTGGTTGTGCTGTGATTGCTCAGTTCTTGGCAGTGCCCCGCCCATGTGGCTGGAGAAGAAAGAGCTCTGAAACTTCTCTCAAGAATCGCTCCCTGTTTCTTTGCACGGGCCTCGCTGTCTATGGATGTTTCAGGAGACCCCACCGAAACACAGAAGGACTCTCAAATTATCCCAGCTTTCTCTGCACAGCGAGAGCTTTTAATATTTAGCATTGTTATCCTTTTCCTGTGTGTTTGTTAAAAAAATAGTTTTTATCTCTTTCACTTTCTTCCCAGGAAAGTTCTTTTTTCCAAAAACCTGGTGGGGGAGGGCTGGGTGTAACCTGCCTTCTATCAGAGGATATTTTCCTCCAAATTTGTCCAAACCGGCACAGCCTGTCCTTTCCTGGGTCTCTGTTGCAGATGGAAGCTGCTGGTGCCATTGTCAGCTTGAAGCCCTCTTTTGATGCAAGCAGATGTTGCCAGGTGTGTTCAGCAGCTGTTGCTCAATGCTTATGCCAAGCTATTGTGTTCCTCATGGAACCAAGGAGCCATTGTGACACTGCAGGGGCTGATGGCATCAAGGAGGCAATTGTGACAGTACAGAACCTCCTAGAAACAAGGCTCCATTGTAACACCGTGGGGAATCATGGAATCAAGGAGCCCATTGTGACACGGCTGCATGGAACCAATGGTCCATGGTTACACTGCGGATTCAAGAAGAGCACGGTGACACCACGCAACATCATGGAACCATAGGTCCATTGTGACACAGCGCGGCCTCATGGAAACAAGGGGACCATTGTGGCAAAGCAGGGCCTAATGGAAGCATGGAGAGCATTGTGACACTAAGGAAACTCCTGGAACCAAGATGACCACTGGCACATAATGGAACCTCATGGAAGCAAGCCTCCACGATGACTTTGGAGGGCCTCGGGGACCACAGGACCCATTGTGACACAGCAGGACCTGGTGGAACCAAGGAGCCTTTGTGATACTCCACATCCACATGGAAGCCAGGGTGCACTGAGACACAGCGGGGCCTTGTGGGAACCAAAGACACCTCTGCAAAAAGCAGGCTAGCTCATAGAAGCAAGGAGTCCATTGTTACAACGTAAAAGCTATGGAACCAAGGGACCATTGTGACACTGCGGGGCCTCATGGAACCAATTGTCCATGATGACAGTGCGGATCAAAGGAGACCATGGTGACACTGCGGAACCTGATGGAACCAAGGAGCCATTGTGACACAGTGGGGCCTCATGGAATCAAGGAGACCATTGTGACCCAGGTGTTGCATGTGAAGGCAAGGAGCCATTGTGACACTTTGGGCTTCTTCCCTTGAGCTCTGCAGCTGGCTGTCCCAGCCCAGCGCACCATGTGCCACCTGCTCTCCTCAGGGCTCTGCCTGCACACAGCCCCAGGAGAAGTTTTCCTGTTTGGAAGGAAAG
The DNA here is from genome assembly GCF_041296385.1 of Aphelocoma coerulescens. Classification (NCBI taxonomy): domain Eukaryota; kingdom Metazoa; phylum Chordata; class Aves; order Passeriformes; family Corvidae; genus Aphelocoma; species Aphelocoma coerulescens. Next base: position 136,366 of record NW_027184024.1, on the reverse strand, counting down.
AATGGAAAAGCCGGAGCAGGTTTCCTAAACAACAAACCCTACTCAGGAGCCACATGCTCAGTACAGGCTGCCTGGAACGATGTCCCCTTTCTACAAGGGTCAGTGTGAGCAGGAATGAATGATCTCTGGGAGCAGAATTCTCGGAGTCTTTCCACTGAATTCTCTGTCCCTGTGTCTTGGGGTGACTTTATTGTGTGTATCCCCTATTGCTGCTCTATGCCCAGAAGTGAACTTTGTGCGTTTCTGTGCCTTTCAACTGAGCCTGAGAGGGGGGAGAGGAAAAAAAACCGGACAAACTTCTCAGAGCGTTTGTTCAAGGACACACATACACACTCCTCTGCATCCTGCTTGCAGCAAGAGCAGAGGAAGCAACTTGGTTTCTTTTTAGCCAGTTTTCAGCTCCTTTTCTCTGGGGGGAGATGGAGAGTTGAACTTTGTTTTCCTGGGACTTCGGGGGGTTTTTTTCCCTTCTTCTCTTCTTGACTCTTTCAACATCAGAGCACATTGGGAGAATTTTCTCCCGAGGTGGGGGCCCTGAATGTGGGCCCATGAGCCAGCTGCAAGGAGGAGGAGAGAGACTACACCTACGGAAGTGTTGGGGTTCCTCCCCCCTGCCATGAGGTCATGGGAGAGGGGACCCTGGGGTAGAGGCATGGCCTGGGCACGGGGGTCTCCCTGCTCCCTGCTCACATGTGCCCTAATCCTGTTCAGCACTGCTTATTTTGTGTTGCCCTGTGCCAGGAGGGCCCTGGTTGTGCCGTGATTGCTCAGTTCTTTGGCAGTGCCCCGCCCATGTGGCTGGAGAAGAAAGAGCTCTGAAACTTCTCTCAAGAATCGCTCCCTGTTTCTTTGCATGGGCCTCGCTGTCTATGGATGTTTCAGGAGACCCCACCGAAACACGGAAGGACTCTCAAATTATCCCAGCTTTCTCTGCACAGCAAGAGCTTTTAATATTTAGCATTGCTATCCTTTTCCTGTGTGTTTGTTAAAAAAATAGTTTTTATCTCTTTCACTTTCTTCCCAGGAAAGTTCTTTTTTCCAAAAACCTGGTGGGGGAGGGCTGGGTGTAACCTGCCTTCTATCAGAGGATATTTTCCTCCAAATTTGTCCAAACCGGCACAGCCTGTCCTTTCCTGGGTCTCTGTTGCAGATGGAAGCTGCTGGTGCCATTGTCAGCTTGAAGCCCTCTTTTGATGCAAGCAGATGTTGCCAGGTGTGTTCAGCAGCTGTTGCTCAATGCTTATGCCAAGCTATTGTGTTCCTCATGGAACCAAGGAGCCATTGTGACACTGCAGGGGCTGATGGCATCAAGGAGGCAATTGTGACAGTACAGAACCTCCTAGAAACAAGGCTCCATTGTGACACCGTGGGGAATCATGGAATCAAGGAGCCCATTGTGACACGGCTGCATGGAACCAATGGTCCATGGTTACACTGCGGATTCAAGAAGAGCACGGTGACACCACGCAACATCATGGAACCATAGGTCCATTGTGACACAGCGCGGCCTCATGGAAACAAGGGGACCATTGTGGCAAAGCAGGGCCTAATGGAAGCATGGAGAGCATTGTGACACTAAGGAAACTCCTGGAACCAAGATGACCACTGGCACATAATGGAACCTCATGGAAGCAAGCCTCCACAATGACTTTGGAGGGCCTCAGGGACCACAGGACCCATTGTGACACAGCAGGACCTGGTGGAACCAAGGAGCCTTTGTGATACTCCACATCCACATGGAAGCCAGGGTGCACTGAGACACAGCGGGGCCTTGTTGGAACCAAAGACACCTCTGCAAAAAGCAGGCTAGCTCATAGAAGCAAGGAGTCCATTGTTACAACGTAAAAGCTATGGAACCAAGGGACCATTGTGACACTGCGGGGCCTCATGGAACCAATTGTCCATGATGACAGTGCAGATCAAAGGAGACCATGGTGACACTGCGGAACCTGATGGAACCAAGGAGCCATTGTGACACAGTGGGGCCTCATGGAATCAAGGAGACCATTGTGACCCAGGTGTTGCATGGGAAGGCAAGGAGCCATTGTGACACTTTGGGCTTCTTCCCTTGAGCTCTGCAGCTGGCTGTCCCAGCCCAGCGCACCATGTGCCACCTGCTCTCCTCAGGGCTCTGCCTGCACACAGCCCCAGGAGAAGTTTTCCTGTTTGGAAGGAAAGAATGGAAAAGCCGGAGCAGGTTTCCTAAACAACAAACCCCACTCAGGAGCCACATGCTCAGTACAGGCTGCCTGGAACGATGTCCCCTTTCTACAAGGGTCAGTGTGAGCAGGAATGAATGATCTCTGGGAGCAGAATTCTCGGAGTCTTTCCACTGAATTCTCTGTCCCTGTGTCTTGGGGTGACTTTATTGTGTGTATCCCCTATTGCTGCTCTATGCCCAGAAGTGAACTTTGTGCGTTTCTGTGCCTTTCAACTGAGCCTGAGAGGGGGGAGAGGAAAAAAAACCGGACAAACTTCTCAGAGCGTTTGTTCAAGGACACACATACACACTCCTCTGCATCCTGCTTGCAGCAAGAGCAGAGGAAGCAACTTTGTTTCTTTTTAGCCAGTTTTCAGCTCCTTTTCTCTGGGGGGAGATGGAGAGTTGAACTTTGTTTTCCTGGGACTTCGGGGGGTTTTTTTCCCTTCTTCTCTTCTTGACTCTTTCAACATCAGAGCACATTGGGAGAATTTTCTCCCGAGGTGGGGGCCCTGAATGTGGGCCCATGAGCCAGCTGCAAGGAGGAGGAGAGAGACTACACCTACGGAAGTGTTGGGGTTCCTCCCCCCTGCCATGAGGTCATGGGAGAGGGGACCCTGGGGTAGAGGCATGGCCTGGGCACGGGGGTCTCCCTGCTCCCTGCTCACATGTGCCCTAACCCTGTTCAGCACTGCTTGTGTTGCCCTGTGCCAGGAGGGCCCTGGTTGTGCCGTGATTGCTCAGTTCTTTGGCAGTGCCCCGCCCATGTGGCTGGAGAAGAAAGAGCTCTGAAACTTCTCTCAAGAATCGCTCCCTGTTTCTTTGCATGGGCCTCGCTGTCTATGGATGTTTCAGGAGACCCCACCGAAACACAGAAGGACTCTCAAATTATCCCAGCTTTCTCTGCACAGCGAGAGCTTTTAATATTTAGCATTGCTATCCTTTTCCTGTGTGTTTGTTAAAAAAATAGTTTTTATCTCTTTCACTTTCTTCCCAGGAAAGTTCTTTTTTCCAAAAACCTGGTGGGGGAGGGCTGGGTGTAACCTGCCTTCTATCAGAGGATATTTTCCTCCACATTTGTCCAAACCGGCACAGCCTGTCCTTTCCTGGGTCTCTGTTGCAGATGGAAGCTGCTGGTGCCATTGTCAGCTTGAAGCCCTCTTTTGATGCAAGCAGATGTTGCCAGGTGTGTTCAGCAGCTGTTGCTCAATGCTTATGCCAAGCTATTGTGTTCCTCATGGAACCAAGGAGCCATTGTGACACTGCAGGGGCTGATGGCATCAAGGAGGCAATTGTGACAGTACAGAACCTCCTAGAAACAAGGCTCCATTGTGACACCGTGGGGAATCATGGAATCAAGGAGCCCATTGTGACACGGCTGCATGGAACCAATGGTCCATGGTTACACTGCGGATTCAAGAAGAGAACGGTGACACCACGCAACATCATGGAACCATAGGTCCATTGTGACACAGCGCGGCCTCATGGAAACAAGGGGACCATTGTGGCAAAGCAGGGCCTAATGGAAGCATGGAGAGCATTGTGACACTAAGGAAACTCCTGGAACCAAGATGACCACTGGCACATAATGGAACCTCATGAAAGCAAGCCTCCACGATGACTTTGGAGGGCCTCGGGGACCACAGGACCCATTGTGACACAGCAGGACCTGGTGGAACCAAGGAGCCTTTGTGATACTCCAGATCCACATGGAAGCCAGGGTGCACTGAGACACAGCGGGGCCTTGTTGGAACCAAAGACACCTCTGCAAAAAGCAGGCTAGCTCATAGAAGCAAGGAGTCCATTGTTACAACGTAAAAGCTATGGAACCAAGGGACCATTGTGACACTGCGGGGCCTCATGGAACCAATTGTCCATGATGACAGTGCGGATCAAAGGAGACCGTGGTGACACTGCGGAACCTGATGGAACCAAGGAGCCATTGTGACACAGTGGGGCCTCATGGAATCAAGGAGACCTTTGTGACCCAGGTGTTGCATGTGAAGGCAAGGAGCCATTGTGACACTTTGGGCTTCTTCCCTTGAGCTCTGCAGCTGGCTGTCCCAGCCCAGCGCACCATGTGCCACCTGCTCTCCTCAGGGCTCTGCCTGCACACAGCCCCAGGAGAAGTTTTCCTGTTTGGAAGGAAAGAATGGAAAAGCCGGAGCAGGTTTCCTAAACAACAAACCCCACTCAGGAGCCACATGCTCAGTACAGGCTGCCTGGAACGATGTCCCCTTTCTACAAGGGTCAGTGTGAGCAGGAATGAATGATCTCTGGGAGCAGAATTCTCGGAGTCTTTCCACTGAATTCTCTGTCCCTGTGTCTTGGGGTGACTTTATTGTGTGTATCCCCTATTGCTGCTCTATGCCCAGAAGTGAACTTTGTGCGTTTCTGTGCCTTTCAACTGAGCCTGAGAGGGGGGAGAGGAAAAAAACCGGACAAACTTCTCAGAGCGTTTGTTCAAGGACACACATACACACTCCTCTGCATCCTGCTTGCAGCAAGAGCAGAGGAAGCAACTTGGTTTCTTTTTAGCCAGTTTTCAGCTCCTTTTCTCTGGGGGGAGATGGAGAGTTGAACTTTGTTTTCCTGGGACTTCGGGGGGTTTTTTTCCCTTCTTCTCTTCTTGACTCTTTCAACATCAGAGCACATTGGGAGAATTTTCTCCCGAGGTGGGGGCCCTGAATGTGGGCCCATGAGCCAGCTGCAAGGAGGAGGAGAGAGACTACACCTACGGAAGTGTTGGGGTTCCTCCCCCCTGCCATGAGGTCATGGGAGAGGGGACCCTGGGGTAGAGGCATGGCCTGGGCACGGGGGTCTCCCTGCTCCCTGCTCACATGTGCCCTAACCCTGTTCAGCACTGCTTATTTTGTGTTGCCTTGTGCGAGGAGGGCCCTGGTTGTGCTGTGATTGCTCAGTTCTTGGCAGTGCCCCGCCCATGTGGCTGGAGAAGAAAGAGCTCTGAAACTTCTCTCAAGAATCGCTCCCTGTTTCTTTGCACGGGCCTCTCTGTCTATGGATGTTTCAGGAGACCCCACCGAAACACGGAAGGACTCTCAAATTATCCCAGCTTTCTCTGCACAGCGAGAGCTTTTAATATTTAGCATTGCTATCCTTTTCCTGTGTGTTTTAAAAAAATAGTTTTTATCTCTTTCACTTTCTTCCCAGGAAAGTTCTTTTTTCCAAAAACCTGGTGGGGGAGGGCTGGGTGTAACCTGCCTTCTATCAGAGGATATTTTCCTCCAAATTTGTCCAAACCGGCACAGCCTGTCCTTTCCTGGGTCTCTGTTGCAGATGGAAGCTGCTGGTGCCATTGTCAGCTTGAAGCCCTCTTTTGATGCAAGCAGATGTTGCCAGGTGTGTTCAGCAGCTGTTGCTCAATGCTTATGCCAAGCTATTGTGTTCCTCATGGAACCAAGGAGCCATTGTGACACTGCAGGGGCTGATGGCATCAAGGAGGCAATTGTGACAGTACAGAACCTCCTAGAAACAAGGCTCCATTGTGACACCGTGGGGAATCATGGAATCAAGGAGCCCATTGTGACACGGCTGCATGGAACCAATGGTCCATGGTTACACGGCGGATTCAAGAAGAGCACGGTGACACCACGCAACATCATGGAACCATAGGTCCATTGTGACACAGCGGGGCCTCATGGAAACAAGGGGACCATTGTGGCAAAGCAGGGCCTAATGGAAGCATGGAGAGCATTGTGACACTAAGGAAACTCCTGGAACCAAGATGACCACTGGCACATAATGGAACCTCATGGAAGCAAGCCTCCACAATGACTTTGGAGGGCCTCGGGGACCACAGGACCCATTGTGACACAGCAGGACCTGGTGGAACCAAGGAGCCTTTGTGATACTCCACATCCACATGGAAGCCAGGGTGCACTGAGACACAGCGGGGCCTTGTGGGAACCAAAGACACCTCTGCAAAAAGCAGGCTAGCTCATAGAAGCAAGGAGTCCATTGTTACAACGTAAAAGCTATGGAAGCAAGGGACCATTGTGACACTGCGGGGCCTCATGGAACCAATTGTCCATGATGACAGTGCGGATCAAAGGAGACCACGGTGACACTGCGGAACCTGATGGAACCAAGGAGCCATTGTGACACAGTGGGGCCTCATGGAATCAAGGAGACCATTGTGACCCAGGTGTTGCATGGGAAGGCAAGGAGCCATTGTGACACTTTGGGCTTCTTCCCTTGAGCTCTGCAGCTGGCTGTCCCAGCCCAGCGCACCATGTGCCACCTGCTCTCCTCAGGGCTCTGCCTGCACACAGCCCCAGGAGAAGTTTTCCTGTTTGGAAGGAAAGAATGGAAAAGCCTGAGCAGGTTTCCTAAACAACAAACCCCACTCAGGAGCCACATGCTCAGTACAGGCTGCCTGGAACGATGTCCCCTTTCTACAAGGGTCAGTGTGAGCAGGAATGAATGATCTCTGGGAGCAGAATTCTCGGAGTCTTTCCACTGAATTCTCTGTCCCTGTGTCTTGGGGTGACTTTATCGTGTGTATCCCCTATTGCTGCTCTATGCCCAGAAGTGAACTTTGTGCGTTTCTGTGCCTTTCAACTGAGCCTGAGAGGGGGGAGAGGAAAAAAACCGGACAAACTTCTCAGAGCGTTTTTTCAAGGACACACATACACACTCCTCTGCATCCTGCTTGCAGCAAGAGCAGAGGAAGCAACTTGGTTTCTTTTTAGCCAGTTTTCAGCTCCTTTTCTCTGGGGGGAGATGGAGAGTTGAACTTTGTTTTCCTGGGACTTCGGGGGGTTTTTTTCCCTTCTTCTCTTCTTGACTCTTTCAACATCAGAGCACATTGGGAGAATTTTCTCCCGAGGTGGGGGCCCTGAATGTGGGCCCATGAGCCAGCTGCAAGGAGGAGGAGAGAGACTACACCTACGGAAGTGTTGGGGTTCCTCCCCCCTGCCATGAGGTCATGGGAGAGGGGACCCTGGGGTAGAGGCATGGCCTGGGCACGGGGGTCTCCCTGCTCCCTGCTCACATGTGCCCTAATCCTGTTCAGCACTGCTTATTTTGTGTTGCCCTGTGCCAGGAGGGCCCTGGTTGTGCCGTGATTGCTCAGTTCTTTGGCAGTGCCCCGCCCATGTGGCTGGAGAAGAAAGAGCTCTGAAACTTCTCTCAAGAATCGCTCCCTGTTTCTTTGCACGGGCCTCGCTGTCTATGGATGTTTCAGGAGACCCCACCGAAACACGGAAGGACTCTCAAATTATCCCAGCTTTCTCTGCACAGCGAGAGCTTTTAATATTTAGCATTGCTATCCTTTTCCTGTGTGTTTGTTAAAAAAATAGTTTTTATCTCTTTCACTTTCTTCCCAGGAAAGTTCTTTTTTCCAAAAACCTGGTGGGGGAGGGCTGGGTGTAACCTGCCTTCTATCAGAGGATATTTTCCTCCAAATTTGTCCAAACCGGCACAGCCTGTCCTTTCCTGGGTCTCTGTTGCAGATGGAAGCTGCTGGTGCCATTGTCAGCTTGAAGCCCTCTTTTGATGCAAGCAGATGTTGCCAGGTGTGTTCAGCAGCTGTTGCTCAATGCTTATGCCAAGCTATTGTGTTCCTCATGGAACCAAGGAGCCATTGTGACACTGCAGGGGCTGATGGCATCAAGGAGGCAATTGTGACAGTACAGAACCTCCTAGAAACAAGGCTCCATTGTGACACCGTGGGGAATCATGGAATCAAGGAGCCCATTGGGACACGGCTGCATGGAACCAATGGTCCATGGTTACACTGCGGATTCAAGAAGAGCACGGTGACACCACGCAACATCATGGAACCATAGGTCCATTGTGACACAGCGGGGCCTCATGGAAACAAGGGGACCATTGTGGCAAAGCAGGGCCTAATGGAAGCATGGAGAGCATTGTGACACTAAGGAAACTCCTGGAACCAAGATGACCACTGGCACATAATGGAACCTCATGGAAGCAAGCCTCCACAATGACTTTGGAGGGCCTCAGGGACCACAGGACCCATTGTGACACAGCAGGACCTGGTGGAACCAAGGAGCCTTTGTGATACTCCACATCCACATGGAAGCCAGGGTGCACTGAGACACAGCGGGGCCTTGTTGGAACCAAAGACACCTCTGCAAAAAGCAGGCTAGCTCATAGAAGCAAGGAGTCCATTGTTACAACGTAAAAGCTATGGAACCAAGGGACCATTGTGACACTGCAGGGCCTCATGGAACCAATTGTCCATGATGACAGTGCGGATCAAAGGAGACCATGGTGACACTGCGGAACCTGATGGAACCAAGGAGCCATTGTGACACAGTGGGACCTCATGGAATCAAGGAGACCATTGTGACCCAGGTGTTGCATGTGAAGGCAAGGAGCCATTGTGACACTTTGGGCTTCTTCCCTTGAGCTCTGCAGCTGGCTGTCCCAGCCCAGCGCACCATGTGCCACCTGCTCTCCTCAGGGCTCTGCCTGCACACAGCCCCAGGAGAAGTTTTCCTGTTTGGAAGGAAAGAATGGAAAAGCCGGAGCAGGTTTCCTAAACAACAAACCCCACTCAGGAGCCACATGCTCAGTACAGGCTGCCTGGAACGATGTCCCCTTTCTACAAGGGTCAGTGTGAGCAGGAATGAATGATCTCTGGGAGCAGAATTCTCGGAGTCTTTCCACTGAATTCTCTGTCCCTGTGTCTTGGGGTGACTTTATTGTGTGTATCCCCTATTGCTGCTCTATGCCCAGAAGTGAACTTTGTGCGTTTCTGTGCCTTTCAACTGAGCCTGAGAGGGGGGAGAGGAAAAAAACCGGACAAACTTCTCAGAGCATTTGTTCAAGGACACACATACACACTCCTCTGCATCCTGCTTGCAGCAAGAGCAGAGGAAGCAACTTGGTTTCTTTTTAGCCAGTTTTCAGCTCCTTTTCTCTGGGGGGAGATGGAGAGTTGAACTTTGTTTTCCTGGGACTTCGGGGGTTTTTTTTCCCTTCTTCTCTTCTTGACTCTTTCAACATCAGAGCACATTGGGAGAATTTTCTCCCGAGGTGGGGGCCCTGAATGTGGGCCCATGAGCCAGCTGCAAGGAGGAGGAGAGAGACTACACCTACGGAAGTGTTGGGGTTCCTCCCCCCTGCCATGAGGTCATGGGAGAGGGGACCCTGGGGTAGAGGCATGGCCTGGGCACGGGGGTCTCCCTGCTCCCTGCTCACATGTGCCCTAACCCTGTTCAGCACTGCTTATTTTGTGTTGCCTTGTGCGAGGAGGGCCCTGGTTGTGCCGTGATTGCTCAGTTCTTTGGCAGTGCCCCGCCCATGTGGCTGGAGAAGAAAGAGCTCTGAAACTTCTCTCAAGAATCGCTCCCTGTTTCTTTGCACGGGCCTCGCTGTCTATGGATGTTTCAGGAGACCCCACCGAAACACAGAAGGACTCTCAAATTATCCCAGCTTTCTCTGCACAGCGAGAGCTTTTAATATTTAGCATTGTTATCCTTTTCCTGTGTGTTTGTTAAAAAAATAGGTTTTATCTCTTTCACTTTCTTCCCAGGAAAGTTCTTTTTTCCAAAAACCTGGTGGGGGAGGGCTGGGTGTAACCTGCCTTCTATCAGAGGATATTTTCCTCCAAATTTGTCCAAACCGGCACAGCCTGTCCTTTCCTGGGTCTCTGTTGCAGATGGAAGCTGCTGGTGCCATTGTCAGCTTGAAGCCCTCTTTTGATGCAAGCAGATGTTGCCAGGTGTGTTCAGCAGCTGTTGCTCAATGCTTATGCCAAGCTATTGTGTTCCTCATGGAACCAAGGAGCCATTGTGACACTGCAGGGGCTGATGGCATCAAGGAGGCAATTGTGACAGTACAGAACCTCCTAGAAACAAGGCTCCATTGTGACACCGTGGGGAATCATGGAATCAAGGAGCCCATTGTGACACGGCTGCATGGAACCAATGGTCCATGGTTACACGGCGGATTCAAGAAGAGCATGGTGACACCACGCAACATCATGGAACCATAGGTCCATTGTGACACAGCGGGGCCTCATGGAAACAAGGGGACCATTGTGGCAAAGCAGGGCCTAATGGAAGCATGGAGAGCATTGTGACACTAAGGAAACTCCTGGAACCAAGATGACCACTGGCACATAATGGAACCTCATGGAAGCAAGCCTCCACAATGACTTTGGAGGGCCTCAGGGACCACAGGACCCATTGTGACACAGCAGGACCTGGTGGAACCAAGGAGCCTTTGTGATACTCCACATCCACATGGAAGCCAGGGTGCACTGAGACACAGCGGGGCCTTGTTGGAACCAAAGACACCTCTGCAAAAAGCAGGCTAGCTCATAGAAGCAAGGAGTCCATTGTTACAACGTAAAAGCTATGGAACCAAGGGACCATTGTGACACTGCGGGGCCTCATGGAACCAATTGTCCATGATGACAGTGCGGATCAAAGGAGACCATGGTGACACTGCGGAACCTGATGGAACCAAGGAGCCATTGTGACACAGTGGGGCCTCATGGAATCAAGGAGACCATTGTGACCCAGGTGTTGCATGTGAAGGCAAGGAGCCATTGTGACACTTTGGGCTTCTTCCCTTGAGCTCTGCAGCTGGCTGTCCCAGCCCAGCGCACCATGTGCCACCTGCTCTCCTCAGGGCTCTGCCTGCACACAGCCCCAGGAGAAGTTTTCCTGTTTGGAAGGAAAGAATGGAAAAGCCGGAGCAGGTTTCCTAAACAACAAACCCCACTCAGGAGCCACATGCTCAGTACAGGCTGCCTGGAACGATGTCCCCTTTCTACAAGGGTCAGTGTGAGCAGGAATGAATGATCTCTGGGAGCAGAATTCTCCGAGTCTTTCCACTGAATTCTCTGTCCCTGTGTCTTGGGGTGACTTTATTGTGTGTATCCCCTATTGCTGCTCTATGCCCAGAAGTGAACTTTGTGCGTTTCTGTGCCTTTCAACTGAGCCTGAGAGGGGGGAGAGGAAAAAAACCGGACAAACTTCTCAGAGCGTTTGTTCAAGGACACACATACACACTCCTCTGCATCCTGCTTGCAGCAAGAGAAAAGGAAGCAACTTTGTTTCTTTTTAGCCAGTTTTCAGCTCCTTTTCTCTGGGGGGAGATGGAGAGTTGAACTTTGTTTTCCTGGGACTTCGGGGGTTTTTTTTCCCTTCTTCTCTTCTTGACTCTTTCAACATCAGAGCACATTGGGAGAATTTTCTCCCGAGGTGGGGGCCCTGAATGTGGGCCCATGAGCCAGCTGCAAGGAGGAGGAGAGAGACTACACCTACGGAAGTGTTGGGGTTCCTCCCCCCTGCCATGAGGTCATGGGAGAGGGGACCCTGGGGTAGAGGCATGGCCTGGGCACGGGGGTCTCCCTGCTCCCTGCTCACATGTGCCCTAACCCTGTTCAGCACTGCTTATTTTGTGTTGCCCTGTGCCAGGAGGGCCCTGGTTGTGCCGTGATTGCTCAGTTCTTTGGCAGTGCCCCGCCCATGTGGCTGGAGAAGAAAGAGCTCTGAAACTTCTCTCAAGAATCGCCCCCTGTTTCTTTGCACGGGCCTCGCTGTCTATGGATGTTTCAGGAGACCCCACCGAAACACGGAAGGACTCTCAAATTATCCCAGCTTTCTCTGCACAGCAAGAGCTTTTAATATTTAGCATTGCTATCCTTTTCCTGTGTGTTTGTTAAAAAAATAGTTTTTATCTCTTTCACTTTCTTCCCAGGAAAGTTCTTTTTTCCAAAAACCTGGTGGGGGAGGGCTGGGTGTAACCTGCCTTCTATCAGAGGATATTTTCCTCCAAATTTGTCCAAACCGGCACAGCCTGTCCTTTCCTGGGTCTCTGTTGCAGATGGAAGCTGCTGGTGCCATTGTCAGCTTGAAGCCCTCTTTTGATGCAAGCAGATGTTGCCAGGTGTGTTCAGCAGCTGTTGCTCAATGCTTATGCCAAGCTATTGTGTTCCTCATGGAACCAAGGAGCCATTGTGACACTGCAGGGGCTGATGGCATCAAGGAGGCAATTGTGACAGTACAGAACCTCCTAGAAACAAGGCTCCATTGTGACACCGTGGGGAATCATGGAATCAAGGAGCCCATTGTGACACGGCTGCATGGAACCAATGGTCCATGGTTACACTGCGGATTCAAGAAGAGCACGGTGACACCACGCAACATCATGGAACCATAGGTCCATTGTGACACAGCGGGGCCTCATGGAAACAAGGGGACCATTGTGGCAAAGCAGGGCCTAATGGAAGCATGGAGAGCATTGTGACACTAAGGAAACTCCTGGAACCAAGATGACCACTGGCACATAATGGAACCTCATGGAAGCAAGCCTCCACAATGACTTTGGAGGGCCTCAGGGACCACAGGACCCATTGTGACACAGCAGGACCTGGTGGAACCAAGGAGCCTTTGTGATACTCCACATCCACATGGAAGCCAGGGTGCACTGAGACACAGCGGGGCCTTGTTGGAACCAAAGACACCTCTGCAAAAAGCAGGCTAGCTCATAGAAGCAAGGAGTCCATTGTTACAACGTAAAAGCTATGGAACCAAGGGACCATTGTGACACTGCGGGGCCTCATGGAACCAATTGTCCATGATGACAGTGCGGATCAAAGGAGACCATGGTGACACTGCGGAACCTGATGGAACCAAGGAGCCATTGTGACACAGTGGGGCCTCATGGAGTCAAGGAGACCATTGTGACCCAGGTGTTGCATGTGAAGGCAAGGAGCCATTGTGACACTTTGGGCTTCTTCCCTTGAGCTCTGCAGCTGGCTGTCCCAGCCCAGCGCACCATGTGCCACCTGCTCTCCTCAGGGCTCTGCCTGCACACAGCCCCAGGAGAAGTTTTCCTGTTTGGAAGGAAAGAATGGAAAAGCCGGAGCAGGTTTCCTAAACAACAAACCCCACTCAGGAGCCACATGCTCAGTACAGGCTGCCTGGAACGATGTCCCCTTTCTACAAGGGTCAGTGTGAGCAGGAATGAATGATCTCTGGGAGCAGAATTCTCCGAGTCTTTCCACTGAATTCTCTGTCCCTGTGTCTTGGGGTGACTTTATTGTGTGTATCCCCTATTGCTGCTCTATGCCCAGAAGTGAACTTTGTGCGTTTCTGTGCCTTTCAACTGAGCCTGAGAGGGGGGAGAGGAAAAAAACCGGACAAACTTCTCAGAGCGTTTGTTCAAGGACACACATACACACTCCTCTGCATCCTGCTTGCAGCAAGAGCAGAGGAAGCAACTTTGTTTCTTTTTAGCCAGTTTTCAGCTCCTTTTCTCTGGGGGGAGATGGAGAGTTGAACTTTGTTTTCCTGGGACTTCGGGGGGTTTTTTTCCCTTCTTCTCTTCTTGACTCTTTCAACATCAGAGCACATTGGGAGAATTTTCTCCCGAGGTGGGGGCCCTGAATGTGGGCCCATGAGCCAGCTGCAAGGAGGAGGAGAGAGACTACACCTACGGAAGTGTTGGGGTTCCTCCCCCCTGCCATGAGGTCATGGGAGAGGGGACCCTGGGGTAGAGGCATGGCCTGGGCACGGGGGTCTCCCTGCTCCCTGCTCACATGTGCCCTAATCCTGTTCAGCACTGGTTATTTTGTGTTGCCCTGTGCCAGGAGGGCCCTGCTTGTGCCGTGATTGCTCAGTTCTTTGGCAGTGCCCCGCCCATGTGGCTGGAGAAGAAAGAGCTCTGAAACTTCTCTCAAGAATCGCTCCCTGTTTCTTTGCACGGGCCTCGCTGTCTATGGATGTTTCAGGAGACCCCACCGAAACACAGAAGGACTCTCAAATTATCCCAGCTTTCTCTGCACAGCGAGAGGTTTTAATATTTAGCATTGTTATCCTTTTCCTGTGTGTTTGTTAAAAAAATAGTTTTTATCTCTTTCACTTTCTTCCCAGGAAAGTTCTTTTTTCCAAAAACCTGGTGGGGGAGGGCTGGGTGTAACCTGCCTTCTATAAGAGGATATTTTCCTCCACATTTGTCCAAACCGGCACAGCCTGTCCTTTCCTGGGTCTCTGTTGCAGATGGAAGCTGCTGGTGCCATTGTCAGCTTGAAGCCCTCTTTTGATGCAAGCAGATGTTGCCAGGTGTGTTCAGCAGCTGTTGCTCAATGCTTATGCCAAGCTATTGTGTTCCTCATGGAACCAAGGAGCCATTGTGACACTGCAGGGGCTGATGGCATCAAGGAGGCAATTGTGACAGTACAGAACCTCCTAGAAACAAGGCTCCATTGTGACACCGTGGGGAATCATGGAATCAAGGAGCCCATTGTGACACGGCTGCATGGAACCAATGGTCCATGGTTACATGGCGGATTCAAGAAGAGCACGGTGACACCACGCAACATCATGGAACCATAGGTCCATTGTGACACAGCGGGGCCTCATGGAAACAAGGGGACCATTGTGGCAAAGCAGGGCCTAATGGAAGCATGGAGGGCATTGTGACACTAAGGAAACTCCTGGAACCAAGATGACCACTGGCACATAATGGAACCTCATGGAAGCAAGCCTCCACGATGGTTTTGGAGGGCCTCAGGGACCACAGGACCCATTGTGACACAGCAGGACCTGGTGGAACCAAGGAGCCTTTGTGATACTCCAGATCCACATGGAAGCCAGGGTGCACTGAGACACAGCGGGGCCTTGTTGGAACCAAAGACACCTCTGCAAAAAGCAGGCTAGCTCATAGAAGCAAGGAGTCCATTGTTACAACATCAAAGCTATGGAACCAAGGGACCATTGTGACACTGCGGGGCCTCATGGAACCAATTGTCCATGATGACAGTGCGGATCAAAGGAGACCATGGTGACACTGCGGAACCTGATGGAACCAAGGAGCCATTGTGACACAGTGGGGCCTCATGGAGTCAAGGAGACCATTGTGACCCAGGTGTTGCATGTGAAGGCAAGGAGCCATTGTGACACTTTGGGCTTCTTCCCTTGAGCTCTGCAGCTGGCTGTCCCAGCCCAGCGCACCATGTGCCACCTGCTCTCCTCAGGGCTCTGCCTGCACACAGCCCCAGGAGAAGTTTTCCTGTTTGGAAGGAAAGAATGGAAAAGCTGGAGCAGGTTTCCTAAACAACAAACCCTACTCAGGAGCCACATGCTCAGTACAGGCTGCCTGGAACGATGTCCCCTTTCTACAAGGGTCAGTGTGAGCAGGAATGAATGATCTCTGGGAGCAGAATTCTCGGAGTCTTTCCACTGAATTCTCTGTCCCTGTGTCTTGGGGTGACTTTATTGTGTGTATCCCCTATTGCTGCTCTATGCCCAGAAGTGAACTTTGTGCATTTCTGTGCCTTTCAACTGAGCCTGAGAGGGGGGAGAGGAAAAAAACCGGACAAACTTCTCAGAGCGTTTGTTCAAGGACACACATACACACTCCTCTGCATCCTGCTTGCAGCAAGAGCAGAGGAAGCAACTTTGTTTCTTTTTAGCCAGTTTTCAGCTCCTTTTCTCTGGGGGGAGATGGAGAGTTGAACTTTGTTTTCCTGGGACTTCGGGGGGTTTTTTTCCCTTCTTCTCTTCTTGACTCTTTCAACATCAGAGCACATTGGGAGAATTTTCTCCCGAGGTGGGGGCCCTGAATGTGGGCCCATGAGCCAGCTGCAAGGAGGAGGAGAGAGACTACACCTACGGAAGTGTTGGGGTTCCTCCCCCCTGCCATGAGGTCATGGGAGAGGGGACCCTGGGGTAGAGGCATGGCCTGGGCACGGGGGTCTCCCTGCTCCCTGCTCACATGTGCCCTAACCCTGTTCAGCACTGCTTATTTTGTGTTGCCCTGTGCCAGGAGGGCCCTGGTTGTGCCGTGATTGCTCAGTTCTTTGGCAGTGCCCCGCCCATGTGGCTGGAGAAGAAAGAGCTCTGAAACTTCTCTCAAGAATCGCTCCCTGTTTCTTTGCACGGGCCTCGCTGTCTATGGATGTTTCAGGAGACCCCACCGAAACACGGAAGGACTCTCAAATTATCCCAGCTTTCTCTGCACAGCAAGAGCTTTTAATATTTAGCATTGCTATCCTTTTCCTGTGTGTTTGTTAAAAAAATAGTTTTTATCTCTTTCACTTTCTTCCCAGGAAAGTTCTTTTTTCCAAAAACCTGGTGGGGGAGGGCTGGGTGTAACCTGCCTTCTATCAGAGGATATTTTCCTCCAAATTTGTCCAAACCGGCACAGCCTGTCCTTTCCTGGGTCTCTGTTGCAGATGGAAGCTGCTGGTGCCATTGTCAGCTTGAAGCCCTCTTTTGATGCAAGCAGATGTTGCCAGGTGTGTTCAGCAGCTGTTGCTCAATGCTTATGCCAAGCTATTGTGTTCCTCATGGAACCAAGGAGCCATTGTGACACTGCAGGGGCTGATGGCATCAAGGAGGCAATTGTGACAGTACAGAACCTCCTAGAAACAAGGCTCCATTGTGACACCGTGGGGAATCATGGAATCAAGGAGCCCATTGTGACACGGCTGCATGGAACCAATGGTCCATGGTTACACTGCGGATTCAAGAAGAGCACGGTGACACCACGCAACATCATGGAACCATAGGTCCATTGTGACACAGCGGGGCCTCATGGAAACAAGGGGACCATTGTGGCAAAGCAGGGCCTAATGGAAGCATGGAGAGCATTGTGACACTAAGGAAACTCCTGGAACCAAGATGACCACTGGCACATAATGGAACCTCATGGAAGCAAGCCTCCACAATGACTTTGGAGGGCCTCAGGGACCACAGGACCCATTGTGACACAGCAGGACCTGGTGGAACCAAGGAGCCTTTGTGATACTCCACATCCACATGGAAGCCAGGGTGCACTGAGACACAGCGGGGCCTTGTTGGAACCAAAGACACCTCTGCAAAAAGCAGGCTAGCTCATAGAAGCAAGGAGTCCATTGTTACAACGTAAAAGCTATGGAACCAAGGGATCATTGTGACACTGCGGGGCCTCATGGAACCAATTGTCCATGATGACAGTGCGGATCAAAGGAGACCATGGTGACACTGCGGAACCTGATGGAACCAAGGAGCCATTGTGACACAGTGGGGCCTCATGGAGTCAAGGAGACCATTGTGACCCAGGTGTTGCATGGGAAGGCAAGGAGCCATTGTGACACTTTGGGCTTCTTCCCTTGAGCTCTGCAGCTGGCTGTCCCAGCCCAGCGCACCATGTGCCACCTGCTCTCCTCAGGGCTCTGCCTGCACACAGCCCCAGGAGAAGTTTTCCTGTTTGGAAGGAAAGAATGGAAAAGCCTGAGCAGGTTTCCTAAACAACAAACCCCACTCAGGAGCCACATGCTCAGTACAGGCTGCCTGGAACGATGTCCCCTTTCTACAAGGGTCAGTGTGAGCAGGAATGAATGATCTCTGGGAGCAGAATTCTCCGAGTCTTTCCACTGAATTCTCTGTCCCTGTGTCTTGGGGTGACTTTATCGTGTGTATCCCCTATTGCTGCTCTATGCCCAGAAGTGAACTTTGTGCGTTTCTGTGCCTTTCAACTGAGCCTGAGAGGGGGGAGAGGAAAAAAACCGGACAAACTTCTCAGAGCGTTTTTTCAAGGACACACATACACACTCCTCTGCATCCTGCTTGCAGCAAGAGCAGAGGAAGCAACTTGGTTTCTTTTTAGCCAGTTTTCAGCTCCTTTTCTCTGGGGGGAGATGGAGAGTTGAACTTTGTTTTCCTGGGACTTCGGGGGGTTTTTTTCCCTTCTTCTCTTCTTGACTCTTTCAACATCAGAGCACATTGGGAGAATTTTCTCCCGAGGTGGGGGCCCTGAATGTGGGCCCATGAGCCAGCTGCAAGGAGGAGGAGAGAGACTACACCTACGGAAGTGTTGGGGTTCCTCCCCCCTGCCATGAGGTCATGGGAGAGGGGACCCTGGGGTAGAGGCATGGCCTGGGCACAGGGGTCTCCCTGCTCCCTGCTCACATGTGCCCTAATCCTGTTCAGCACTGCTTATTTTGTGTTGCCCTGTGCCAGGAGGGCCCTGGTTGTGCCGTGATTGCTCAGTTCTTTGGCAGTGCCCCGCCCATGTGGCTGGAGAAGAAAGAGCTCTGAAACTTCTCTCAAGAATCGCCCCCTGTTTCTTTGCACGGGCCTCGCTGTCTATGGATGTTTCAGGAGACCCCACCGAAACACGGAAGGACTCTCAAATTATCCCAGCTTTCTCTGCACAGCGAGAGCTTTTAATATTTAGCATTGCTATCCTTTTCCTGTGTGTTTGTTAAAAAAATAGTTTTTATCTCTTTCACTTTCTTCCCAGGAAAGTTCTTTTTTCCAAAAACCTGGTGGGGGAGGGCTGGGTGTAACCTGCCTTCTATCAGAGGATATTTTCCTCCAAATTTGTCCAAACCGGCACAGCCTGTCCTTTCCTGGGTCTCTGTTGCAGATGGAAGCTGCTGGTGCCATTGTCAGCTTGAAGCCCTCTTTTGATGCAAGCAGATGTTGCCAGGTGTGTTCAGCAGCTGTTGCTCAATGCTTATGCCAAGCTATTGTGTTCCTCATGGAACCAAGGAGCCATTGTGACACTGCAGGGGCTGATGGCATCAAGGAGGCAATTGTGACAGTACAGAACCTCCTAGAAACAAGGCTCCATTGTGACACCGTGGGGAATCATGGAATCAAGGAGCCCATTGTGACACGGCTGCATGGAACCAATGGTCCATGGTTACACTGCGGATTCAAGAAGAGCACGGTGACACCACGCAACATCATGGAACCATAGGTCCATTGTGACACAGCGGGGCCTCATGGAAACAAGGGGACCATTGTGGCAAAGCAGGGCCTAATGGAAGCATGGAGAGCATTGTGACACTAAGGAAACTCCTGGAACCAAGATGACCACTGGCACATAATGGAACCTCATGGAAGCAAGCCTCCACAATGACTTTGGAGGGCCTCAGGGACCACAGGACCCATTGTGACACAGCAGGACCTGGTGGAACCAAGGAGCCTTTGTGATACTCCACATCCACATGGAAGCCAGGGTGCACTGAGACACAGCGGGGCCTTGTTGGAACCAAAGACACCTCTGCAAAAAGCAGGCTAGCTCATAGAAGCAAGGAGTCCATTGTTACAACGTAAAAGCTATGGAACCAAGGGACCATTGTGACACTGCGGGGCCTCATGGAACCAATTGTCCATGATGACAGTGCGGATCAAAGGAGACCATGGTGACACTGCGGAACCTGATGGAACCAAGGAGCCATTGTGACACAGTGGGGCCTCATGGAATCAAGGAGACCATTGTGACCCAGGTGTTGCATGGGAAGGCAAGGAGCCATTGTGACACTTTGGGCTTCTTCCCTTGAGCTCTGCAGCTGGCTGTCCCAGCCCAGCGCACCATGTGCCACCTGCTCTCCTCAGGGCTCTGCCTGCACACAGCCCCAGGAGAAGTTTTCCTGTTTGGAAGGAAAGAATGGAAAAGCCGGAGCAGGTTTCCTAAACAACAAACCCCACTCAGGAGCCACATGCTCAGTACAGGCTGCCTGGAACGATGTCCCCTTTCTACAAGGGTCAGTGTGAGCAGGAATGAATGATCTCTGGGAGCAGAATTCTCGGAGTCTTTCCACTGAATTCTCTGTCCCTGTGTCTTGGGGTGACTTTATCGTGTGTATCCCCTATTGCTGCTCTATGCCCAGAAGTGAACTTTGTGCGTTTCTGTGCCTTTCAACTGAGCCTGAGAGGGGGGAGAGGAAAAAAACCGGACAAACTTCTCAGAGCATTTGTTCAAGGACACACATACACACTCCTCTGCATCCTGCTTGCAGCAAGAGCAGAGGAAGCAACTTGGTTTCTTTTTAGCCAGTTTTCAGCTCCTTTTCTCTGGGGGGAGATGGAGAGTTGAACTTTGTTTTCCTGGGACTTCGGGGGTTTTTTTTCCCTTCTTCTCTTCTTGACTCTTTCAACATCAGAGCACATTGGGAGAATTTTCTCCCGAGGTGGGGGCCCTGAATGTGGGCCCATGAGCCAGCTGCAAGGAGGAGGAGAGAGACTACACCTACGGAAGTGTTGGGGTTCCTCCCCCCTGCCATGAGGTCATGGGAGAGGGGACCCTGGGGTAGAGGCATGGCCTGGGCACGGGGGTCTCCCTGCTCCCTGCTCACATGTGCCCTAACCCTGTTCAGCACTGGTTATTTTGTGTTGCCCTGTGCCAGGAGGGCCCTGGTTGTGCCGTGATTGCTCAGTTCTTTGGCAGTGCCCCGCCCATGTGGCTGGAGAAGAAAGAGCTCTGAAACTTCTCTCAAGAATCGCCCCCTGTTTCTTTGCACGGGCCTCGCTGTCTATGGATGTTTCAGGAGACCCCACCGAAACACGGAAGGACTCTCAAATTATCCCAGCTTTCTCTGCACAGCAAGAGCTTTTAATATTTAGCATTGCTATCCTTTTCCTGTGTGTTTGTTAAAAAAATAGTTTTTATCTCTTTCACTTTCTTCCCAGGAAAGTTCTTTTTTCCAAAAACCTGGTGGGGGAGGGCTGGGTGTAACCTGCCTTCTATCAGAGGATATTTTCCTCCAAATTTGTCCAAACCGGCACAGCCTGTCCTTTCCTGGGTCTCTGTTGCAGATGGAAGCTGCTGGTGCCATTGTCAGCTTGAAGCCCTCTTTTGATGCAAGCAGATGTTGCCAGGTGTGTTCAGCAGCTGTTGCTCAATGCTTATGCCAAGCTATTGTGTTCCTCATGGAACCAAGGAGCCATTGTGACACTGCAGGGGCTGATGGCATCAAGGAGGCAATTGTGACAGTACAGAACCTCCTAGAAACAAGGCTCCATTGTGACACCGTGGGGAATCATGGAATCAAGGAGCCCATTGTGACACGGCTGCATGGAACCAATGGTCCATGGTTACACTGCGGATTCAAGAAGAGCACGGTGACACCACGCAACATCATGGAACCATAGGTCCATTGTGACACAGCGGGGCCTCATGGAAACAAGGGGACCATTGTGGCAAAGCAGGGCCTAATGGAAGCATGGAGAGCATTGTGACACTAAGGAAACTCCTGGAACCAAGATGACCACTGGCACATAATGGAACCTCATGGAAGCAAGCCTCCACAATGACTTTGGAGGGCCTCAGGGACCACAGGACCCATTGTGACACAGCAGGACCTGGTGGAACCAAGGAGCCTTTGTGATACTCCAGATCCACATGGAAGCCAGGGTGCACTGAGACACAGCGGGGCCTTGTTGGAACCAAAGACACCTCTGCAAAAAGCAGGCTAGCTCATAGAAGCAAGGAGTCCATTGTTACAACGTAAAAGCTATGGAACCAAGGGACCATTGTGACACTGCGGGGCCTCATGGAACCAATTGTCCATGATGACAGTGCGGATCAAAGGAGACCATGGTGACACTGCGGAACCTGATGGAACCAAGGAGCCATTGTGACACAGTGGGGCCTCATGGAGTCAAGGAGACCATTGTGACCCAGGTGTTGCATGTGAAGGCAAGGAGCCATTGTGACACTTTGGGCTTCTTCCCTTGAGCTCTGCAGCTGGCTGTCCCAGCCCAGCGCACCATGTGCCACCTGCTCTCCTCAGGGCTCTGCCTGCACACAGCCCCAGGAGAAGTTTTCCTGTTTGGAAGGAAAGAATGGAAAAGCCGGAGCAGGTTTCCTAAACAACAAACCCCACTCAGGAGCCACATGCTCAGTACAGGCTGCCTGGAACGATGTCCCCTTTCTACAAGGGTCAGTGTGAGCAGGAATGAATGATCTCTGGGAGCAGAATTCTCGGAGTCTTTCCACTGAATTCTCTGTCCCTGTGTCTTGGGGTGACTTTATTGTGTGTATCCCCTATTGCTGCTCTATGCCCAGAAGTGAACTTTGTGCGTTTCTGTGCCTTTCAACTGAGCCTGAGAGGGGGGAGAGGAAAAAAACCGGACAAACTTCTCAGAGCGTTTGTTCAAGGACACACATACACACTCCTCTGCATCCTGCTTGCAGCAAGAGAAAAGGAAGCAACTTTGTTTCTTTTTAGCCAGTTTTCAGCTCCTTTTCTCTGGGGGGAGATGGAGAGTTGAACTTTGTTTTCCTGGGACTTCGGGGGGTTTTTTTCCCTTCTTCTCTTCTTGACTCTTTCAACATCAGAGCACATTGGGAGAATTTTCTCCCGAGGTGGGGGCCCTGAATGTGGGCCCATGAGCCAGCTGCAAGGAGGAGGAGAGAGACTACACCTACGGAAGTGTTGGGGTTCCTCCCCCCTGCCATGAGGTCATGGGAGAGGGGACCCTGGGGTAGAGGCATGGCCTGGGCACGGGGGTCTCCCTGCTCCCTGCTCACATGTGCCCTAACCCTGTTCAGCACTGCTTATTTTGTGTTGCCCTGTGCCAGGAGGGCCCTGCTTGTGCCGTGATTGCTCAGTTCTTTGGCAGTGCCCCGCCCATGTGGCTGGAGAAGAAAGAGCTCTGAAACTTCTCTCAAGAATCGCCCCCTGTTTCTTTGCACGGGCCTCGCTGTCTATGGATGTTTCAGGAGACCCCACCGAAACACGGAAGGACTCTCAAATTATCCCAGCTTTCTCTGCACAGCAAGAGCTTTTAATATTTAGCATTGCTATCCTTTTCCTGTGTGTTTGTTAAAAAAATAGTTTTTATCCCTTTCACTTTCTTCCCAGGAAAGTTCTTTTTTCCAAAAACCTGGTGGGGGAGGGCTGGGTGTAACCTGCCTTCTATCAGAGGATATTTTCCTCCAAATTTGTCCAAACCGGCACAGCCTGTCCTTTCCTGGGTCTCTGTTGCAGATGGAAGCTGCTGGTGCCATTGTCAGCTTGAAGCCCTCTTTTGATGCAAGCAGATGTTGCCAGGTGTGTTCAGCAGCTGTTGCTCAATGCTTATGCCAAGCTATTGTGTTCCTCATGGAAGCAAGGAGCCATTGTGACACTGCAGGGGCTGATGGCATCAAGGAGGCAATTGTGACAGTACAGAACCTCCTAGAAACAAGGCTCCATTGTGACACCGTGGGGAATCATGGAATCAAGGAGCCCATTGTGACACGGCTGCATGGAACCAATGGTCCATGGTTACACTGCGGATTCAAGAAGAGCACGGTGACACCACGCAACATCATGGAACCATAGGTCCATTGTGACACAGCGCGGCCTCATGGAAACAAGGGGACCATTGTGGCAAAGCAGGGCCTAATGGAAGCATGGAGAGCATTGTGACACTAAGGAAACTCCTGGAACCAAGATGACCACTGGCACATAATGGAACCTCATGGAAGCAAGCCTCCACAATGACTTTGGAGGGCCTCAGGGACCACAGGACCCATTGTGACACAGCAGGACCTGGTGGAACCAAGGAGCCTTTGTGATACTCCACATCCACATGGAAGCCAGGGTGCACTGAGACACAGCGGGGCCTTGTTGGAACCAAAGACACCTCTGCAAAAAGCAGGCTAGCTCATAGAAGCAAGGAGTCCATTGTTACAACGTAAAAGCTATGGAACCAAGGGACCATTGTGACACTGCGGGGCCTCATGGAACCAATTGTCCATGATGACAGTGCGGATCAAAGGAGACCATGGTGACACTGCGGAACCTGATGGAACCAAGGAGCCATTGTGACACAGTGGGGCCTCATGGAGTCAAGGAGACCATTGTGACCCAGGTGTTGCATGTGAAGGCAAGGAGCCATTGTGACACTTTGGGCTTCTTCCCTTGAGCTCTGCAGCTGGCTGTCCCAGCCCAGCGCACCATGTGCCACCTGCTCTCCTCAGGGCTCTGCCTGCACACAGCCCCAGGAGAAGTTTTCCTGTTTGGAAGGAAAGAATGGAAAAGCCGGAGCAGGTTTCCTAAACAACAAACCCCACTCAGGAGCCACATGCTCAGTACAGGCTGCCTGGAACGATGTCCCCTTTCTACAAGGGTCAGTGTGAGCAGGAATGAATGATCTCTGGGAGCAGAATTCTCGGAGTCTTTCCACTGAATTCTCTGTCCCTGTGTCTTGGGGTGACTTTATTGTGTGTATCCCCTATTGCTGCTCTATGCCCAGAAGTGAACTTTGTGCGTTTCTGTGCCTTTCAACTGAGCCTGAGAGGGGGGAGAGGAAAAAAACCGGACAAACTTCTCAGAGCGTTTGTTCAAGGACACACATACACACTCCTCTGCATCCTGCTTGCAGCAAGAGAAAAGGAAGCAACTTTGTTTCTTTTTAGCCAGTTTTCAGCTCCTTTTCTCTGGGGGGAGATGGAGAGTTGAACTTTGTTTTCCTGGGACTTCGGGGGGTTTTTTTCCCTTCTTCTCTTCTTGACTCTTTCAACATCAGAGCACATTGGGAGAATTTTCTCCCGAGGTGGGGGCCCTGAATGTGGGCCCATGAGCCAGCTGCAAGGAGGAGGAGAGAGACTACACCTACGGAAGTGTTGGGGTTCCTCCCCCCTGCCATGAGGTCATGGGAAAGGGGACCCTGGGGTAGAGGCATGGCCTGGGCACGGGGGTCTCCCTGCTCCCTGCTCACATGTGCCCTAACCCTGTTCAGCACTGCTTATTTTGTGTTGCCCTGTGCCAGGAGGGCCCTGCTTGTGCTGTGATTGCTCAGTTCTTTGGCAGTGCCCCGCCCATGTGGCTGGAGAAGAAAGAGCTCTGAAACTTCTCTCAAGAATCGCTCCCTGTTTCTTTGCACGGGCCTCGCTGTCTATGGATGTTTCAGGAGACCCCACCGAAACACAGAAGGACTCTCAAATTATCCCAGCTTTCTCTGCACAGCGAGAGGTTTTAATATTTAGCATTGTTATCCTTTTCCTGTGTGTTTGTTAAAAAAATAGGTTTTATCTCTTTCACTTTCTTCCCAGGAAAGTTCTTTTTTCCAAAAACCTGGTGGGGGAGGGCTGGGTGTAACCTGCCTTCTATAAGAGGATATTTTCCTCCACATTTGTCCAAACCGGCACAGCCTGTCCTTTCCTGGGTCTCTGTTGCAGATGGAAGCTGCTGGTGCCATTGTCAGCTTGAAGCCCTCTTTTGATGCAAGCAGATGTTGCCAGGTGTGTTCAGCAGCTGTTGCTCAATGCTTATGCCAAGCTATTGTGTTCCTCATGGAACCAAGGAGCCATTGTGACACTGCAGGGGCTGATGGCATCAAGGAGGCAATTGTGACAGTACAGAACCTCCTAGAAACAAGGCTCCATTGTGACACCGTGGGGAATCATGGAATCAAGGAGCCCATTGTGACACGGCTGCATGGAACCAATGGTCCATGGTTACATGGCGGATTCAAGAAGAGCACGGTGACACCACGCAACATCATGGAACCATAGGTCCATTGTGACACAGCGGGGCCTCATGGAAACAAGGGGACCATTGTGGCAAAGCAGGGCCTAATGGAAGCATGGAGGGCATTGTGACACTAAGGAAACTCCTGGAACCAA
The DNA here is from genome assembly GCF_041296385.1 of Aphelocoma coerulescens. Classification (NCBI taxonomy): domain Eukaryota; kingdom Metazoa; phylum Chordata; class Aves; order Passeriformes; family Corvidae; genus Aphelocoma; species Aphelocoma coerulescens. The sequence goes on along the minus strand of NW_027184024.1, from coordinate 110,829 downwards.
GATGACCACTGGCACATAATGGAACCTCATGGAAGCAAGCCTCCACGATGGTTTTGGAGGGCCTCAGGGACCACAGGACCCATTGTGACACAGCAGGACCTGGTGGAACCAAGGAGCCTTTGTGATACTCCACATCCACATGGAAGCCAGGGTGCACTGAGACACAGCGGGGCCTTGTTGGAACCAAAGACACCTCTGCAAAAAGCAGGCTAGCTCATAGAAGCAAGGAGTCCATTGTTACAATATCAAAGCTATGGAACCAAGGGACCATTGTGACACTGCGGGGCCTCATGGAACCAATTGTCCATGATGACAGTGCGGATCAAAGGAGACCATGGTGACACTGCGGAACCTGATGGAACCAAGGAGCCATTGTGACACAGTGGGGCCTCATGGAATCAAGGAGACCATTGTGACCCAGGTGTTGCATGTGAAGGCAAGGAGCCATTGTGACACTTTGGGCTTCTTCCCTTGAGCTCTGCAGCTGGCTGTCCCAGCCCAGCGCACCATGTGCCACCTGCTCTCCTCAGGGCTCTGCCTGCACACAGCCCCAGGAGAAGTTTTCCTGTTTGGAAGGAAAGAATGGAAAAGCCGGAGCAGGTTTCCTAAACAACAAACCCTACTCAGGAGCCACATGCTCAGTACAGGCTGCCTGGAACGATGTCCCCTTTCTACAAGGGTCAGTGTGAGCAGGAATGAATGATCTCTGGGAGCAGAATTCTCGGAGTCTTTCCACTGAATTCTCTGTCCCTGTGTCTTGGGGTGACTTTATTGTGTGTATCCCCTATTGCTGCTCTATGCCCAGAAGTGAACTTTGTGCGTTTCTGTGCCTTTCAACTGAGCCTGAGAGGGGGGAGAGGAAAAAAAACCGGACAAACTTCTCAGAGCGTTTGTTCAAGGACACACATACACACTCCTCTGCATCCTGCTTGCAGCAAGAGCAGAGGAAGCAACTTTGTTTCTTTTTAGCCAGTTTTCAGCTCCTTTTCTCTGGGGGGAGATGGAGAGTTGAACTTTGTTTTCCTGGGACTTCGGGGGGTTTTTTTCCCTTCTTCTCTTCTTGACTCTTTCAACATCAGAGCACATTGGGAGAATTTTCTCCCGAGGTGGGGGCCCTGAATGTGGGCCCATGAGCCAGCTGCAAGGAGGAGGAGAGAGACTACACCTACGGAAGTGTTGGGGTTCCTCCCCCCTGCCATGAGGTCATGGGAGAGGGGACCCTGGGGTAGAGGCATGGCCTGGGCACGGGGGTCTCCCTGCTCCCTGCTCACATGTGCCCTAACCCTGTTCAGCACTGCTTATTTTGTGTTGCCCTGTGCCAGGAGGGCCCTGCTTGTGCCGTGATTGCTCAGTTCTTTGGCAGTGCCCCGCCCATGTGGCTGGAGAAGAAAGAGCTCTGAAACTTCTCTCAAGAATCGCTCCCTGTTTCTTTGCACGGGCCTCGCTGTCTATGGATGTTTCAGGAGACCCCACCGAAACACGGAAGGACTCTCAAATTATCCCAGCTTTCTCTGCACAGCAAGAGCTTTTAATATTTAGCATTGCTATCCTTTTCCTGTGTGTTTGTTAAAAAAATAGGTTTTATCTCTTTCACTTTCTTCCCAGGAAAGTTCTTTTTTCCAAAAACCTGGTGGGGGAGGGCTGGGTGTAACCTGCCTTCTATCAGAGGATATTTTCCTCCAAATTTGTCCAAACCGGCACAGCCTGTCCTTTCCTGGGTCTCTGTTGCAGATGGAAGCTGCTGGTGCCATTGTCAGCTTGAAGCCCTCTTTTGATGCAAGCAGATGTTGCCAGGTGTGTTCAGCAGCTGTTGCTCAATGCTTATGCCAAGCTATTGTGTTCCTCATGGAACCAAGGAGCCATTGTGACACTGCAGGGGCTGATGGCATCAAGGAGGCAATTGTGACAGTACAGAACCTCCTAGAAACAAGGCTCCATTGTGACACCGTGGGGAATCATGGAATCAAGGAGCCCATTGTGACACGGCTGCATGGAACCAATGGTCCATGGTTACACTGCGGATTCAAGAAGAGCACGGTGACACCACGCAACATCATGGAACCATAGGTCCATTGTGACACAGCGGGGCCTCATGGAAACAAGGGGACCATTGTGGCAAAGCAGGGCCTAATGGAAGCATGGAGAGCATTGTGACACTAAGGAAACTCCTGGAACCAAGATGACCACTGGCACATAATGGAACCTCATGGAAGCAAGCCTCCACAATGACTTTGGAGGGCCTCAGGGACCACAGGACCCATTGTGACACAGCAGGACCTGGTGGAACCAAGGAGCCTTTGTGATACTCCAGATCCACATGGAAGCCAGGGTGCACTGAGACACAGCGGGGCCTTGTTGGAACCAAAGACACCTCTGCAAAAAGCAGGCTAGCTCATAGAAGCAAGGAGTCCATTGTTACAACGTAAAAGCTATGGAACCAAGGGACCATTGTGACACTGCGGGGCCTCATGGAACCAATTGTCCATGATGACAGTGCGGATCAAAGGAGACCATGGTGACACTGCGGAACCTGATGGAACCAAGGAGCCATTGTGACACAGTGGGGCCTCATGGAGTCAAGGAGACCATTGTGACCCAGGTGTTGCATGTGAAGGCAAGGAGCCATTGTGACACTTTGGGCTTCTTCCCTTGAGCTCTGCAGCTGGCTGTCCCAGCCCAGCGCACCATGTGCCACCTGCTCTCCTCAGGGCTCTGCCTGCACACAGCCCCAGGAGAAGTTTTCCTGTTTGGAAGGAAAGAATGGAAAAGCCGGAGCAGGTTTCCTAAACAACAAACCCCACTCAGGAGCCACATGCTCAGTACAGGCTGCCTGGAACGATGTCCCCTTTCTACAAGGGTCAGTGTGAGCAGGAATGAATGATCTCTGGGAGCAGAATTCTCGGAGTCTTTCCACTGAATTCTCTGTCCCTGTGTCTTGGGGTGACTTTATTGTGTGTATCCCCTATTGCTGCTCTATGCCCAGAAGTGAACTTTGTGCGTTTCTGTGCCTTTCAACTGAGCCTGAGAGGGGGGAGAGGAAAAAAACCGGACAAACTTCTCAGAGCGTTTGTTCAAGGACACACATACACACTCCTCTGCATCCTGCTTGCAGCAAGAGAAAAGGAAGCAACTTTGTTTCTTTTTAGCCAGTTTTCAGCTCCTTTTCTCTGGGGGGAGATGGAGAGTTGAACTTTGTTTTCCTGGGACTTCGGGGGGTTTTTTTCCCTTCTTCTCTTCTTGACTCTTTCAACATCAGAGCACATTGGGAGAATTTTCTCCCGAGGTGGGGGCCCTGAATGTGGGCCCATGAGCCAGCTGCAAGGAGGAGGAGAGAGACTACACCTACGGAAGTGTTGGGGTTCCTCCCCCCTGCCATGAGGTCATGGGAGAGGGGACCCTGGGGTAGAGGCATGGCCTGGGCACGGGGGTCTCCCTGCTCCCTGCTCACATGTGCCCTAACCCTGTTCAGCACTGCTTATTTTGTGTTGCCCTGTGCCAGGAGGGCCCTGCTTGTGCCGTGATTGCTCAGTTCTTTGGCAGTGCCCCGCCCATGTGGCTGGAGAAGAAAGAGCTCTGAAACTTCTCTCAAGAATCGCCCCCTGTTTCTTTGCACGGGCCTCGCTGTCTATGGATGTTTCAGGAGACCCCACCGAAACACGGAAGGACTCTCAAATTATCCCAGCTTTCTCTGCACAGCAAGAGCTTTTAATATTTAGCATTGCTATCCTTTTCCTGTGTGTTTGTTAAAAAAATAGTTTTTATCCCTTTCACTTTCTTCCCAGGAAAGTTCTTTTTTCCAAAAACCTGGTGGGGGAGGGCTGGGTGTAACCTGCCTTCTATCAGAGGATATTTTCCTCCAAATTTGTCCAAACCGGCACAGCCTGTCCTTTCCTGGGTCTCTGTTGCAGATGGAAGCTGCTGGTGCCATTGTCAGCTTGAAGCCCTCTTTTGATGCAAGCAGATGTTGCCAGGTGTGTTCAGCAGCTGTTGCTCAATGCTTATGCCAAGCTATTGTGTTCCTCATGGAAGCAAGGAGCCATTGTGACACTGCAGGGGCTGATGGCATCAAGGAGGCAATTGTGACAGTACAGAACCTCCTAGAAACAAGGCTCCATTGTGACACCGTGGGGAATCATGGAATCAAGGAGCCCATTGTGACACGGCTGCATGGAACCAATGGTCCATGGTTACACTGCGGATTCAAGAAGAGCACGGTGACACCACGCAACATCATGGAACCATAGGTCCATTGTGACACAGCGCGGCCTCATGGAAACAAGGGGACCATTGTGGCAAAGCAGGGCCTAATGGAAGCATGGAGAGCATTGTGACACTAAGGAAACTCCTGGAACCAAGATGACCACTGGCACATAATGGAACCTCATGGAAGCAAGCCTCCACAATGACTTTGGAGGGCCTCAGGGACCACAGGACCCATTGTGACACAGCAGGACCTGGTGGAACCAAGGAGCCTTTGTGATACTCCACATCCACATGGAAGCCAGGGTGCACTGAGACACAGCGGGGCCTTGTTGGAACCAAAGACACCTCTGCAAAAAGCAGGCTAGCTCATAGAAGCAAGGAGTCCATTGTTACAACGTAAAAGCTATGGAACCAAGGGACCATTGTGACACTGCGGGGCCTCATGGAACCAATTGTCCATGATGACAGTGCGGATCAAAGGAGACCATGGTGACACTGCGGAACCTGATGGAACCAAGGAGCCATTGTGACACAGTGGGGCCTCATGGAGTCAAGGAGACCATTGTGACCCAGGTGTTGCATGTGAAGGCAAGGAGCCATTGTGACACTTTGGGCTTCTTCCCTTGAGCTCTGCAGCTGGCTGTCCCAGCCCAGCGCACCATGTGCCACCTGCTCTCCTCAGGGCTCTGCCTGCACACAGCCCCAGGAGAAGTTTTCCTGTTTGGAAGGAAAGAATGGAAAAGCCGGAGCAGGTTTCCTAAACAACAAACCCCACTCAGGAGCCACATGCTCAGTACAGGCTGCCTGGAACGATGTCCCCTTTCTACAAGGGTCAGTGTGAGCAGGAATGAATGATCTCTGGGAGCAGAATTCTCGGAGTCTTTCCACTGAATTCTCTGTCCCTGTGTCTTGGGGTGACTTTATTGTGTGTATCCCCTATTGCTGCTCTATGCCCAGAAGTGAACTTTGTGCGTTTCTGTGCCTTTCAACTGAGCCTGAGAGGGGGGAGAGGAAAAAAACCGGACAAACTTCTCAGAGCGTTTGTTCAAGGACACACATACACACTCCTCTGCATCCTGCTTGCAGCAAGAGAAAAGGAAGCAACTTTGTTTCTTTTTAGCCAGTTTTCAGCTCCTTTTCTCTGGGGGGAGATGGAGAGTTGAACTTTGTTTTCCTGGGACTTCGGGGGTTTTTTTTCCCTTCTTCTCTTCTTGACTCTTTCAACATCAGAGCACATTGGGAGAATTTTCTCCCGAGGTGGGGGCCCTGAATGTGGGCCCATGAGCCAGCTGCAAGGAGGAGGAGAGAGACTACACCTACGGAAGTGTTGGGGTTCCTCCCCCCTGCCATGAGGTCATGGGAAAGGGGACCCTGGGGTAGAGGCATGGCCTGGGCACGGGGGTCTCCCTGCTCCCTGCTCACATGTGCCCTAACCCTGTTCAGCACTGCTTATTTTGTGTTGCCCTGTGCCAGGAGGGCCCTGCTTGTGCTGTGATTGCTCAGTTCTTTGGCAGTGCCCCGCCCATGTGGCTGGAGAAGAAAGAGCTCTGAAACTTCTCTCAAGAATCGCTCCCTGTTTCTTTGCACGGGCCTCGCTGTCTATGGATGTTTCAGGAGACCCCACCGAAACACAGAAGGACTCTCAAATTATCCCAGCTTTCTCTGCACAGCGAGAGGTTTTAATATTTAGCATTGTTATCCTTTTCCTGTGTGTTTGTTAAAAAAATAGGTTTTATCTCTTTCACTTTCTTCCCAGGAAAGTTCTTTTTTCCAAAAACCTGGTGGGGGAGGGCTGGGTGTAACCTGCCTTCTATAAGAGGATATTTTCCTCCACATTTGTCCAAACCGGCACAGCCTGTCCTTTCCTGGGTCTCTGTTGCAGATGGAAGCTGCTGGTGCCATTGTCAGCTTGAAGCCCTCTTTTGATGCAAGCAGATGTTGCCAGGTGTGTTCAGCAGCTGTTGCTCAATGCTTATGCCAAGCTATTGTGTTCCTCATGGAACCAAGGAGCCATTGTGACACTGCAGGGGCTGATGGCATCAAGGAGGCAATTGTGACAGTACAGAACCTCCTAGAAACAAGGCTCCATTGTGACACCGTGGGGAATCATGGAATCAAGGAGCCCATTGTGACACGGCTGCATGGAACCAATGGTCCATGGTTACATGGCGGATTCAAGAAGAGCACGGTGACACCACGCAACATCATGGAACCATAGGTCCATTGTGACACAGCGGGGCCTCATGGAAACAAGGGGACCATTGTGGCAAAGCAGGGCCTAATGGAAGCATGGAGGGCATTGTGACACTAAGGAAACTCCTGGAACCAAGATGACCACTGGCACATAATGGAACCTCATGGAAGCAAGCCTCCACGATGGTTTTGGAGGGCCTCAGGGACCACAGGACCCATTGTGACACAGCAGGACCTGGTGGAACCAAGGAGCCTTTGTGATACTCCACATCCACATGGAAGCCAGGGTGCACTGAGACACAGCGGGGCCTTGTTGGAACCAAAGACACCTCTGCAAAAAGCAGGCTAGCTCATAGAAGCAAGGAGTCCATTGTTACAATATCAAAGCTATGGAACCAAGGGACCATTGTGACACTGCGGGGCCTCATGGAACCAATTGTCCATGATGACAGTGCGGATCAAAGGAGACCATGGTGACACTGCGGAACCTGATGGAACCAAGGAGCCATTGTGACACAGTGGGGCCTCATGGAATCAAGGAGACCATTGTGACCCAGGTGTTGCATGTGAAGGCAAGGAGCCATTGTGACACTTTGGGCTTCTTCCCTTGAGCTCTGCAGCTGGCTGTCCCAGCCCAGCGCACCATGTGCCACCTGCTCTCCTCAGGGCTCTGCCTGCACACAGCCCCAGGAGAAGTTTTCCTGTTTGGAAGGAAAGAATGGAAAAGCCGGAGCAGGTTTCCTAAACAACAAACCCTACTCAGGAGCCACATGCTCAGTACAGGCTGCCTGGAACGATGTCCCCTTTCTACAAGGGTCAGTGTGAGCAGGAATGAATGATCTCTGGGAGCAGAATTCTCGGAGTCTTTCCACTGAATTCTCTGTCCCTGTGTCTTGGGGTGACTTTATTGTGTGTATCCCCTATTGCTGCTCTATGCCCAGAAGTGAACTTTGTGCGTTTCTGTGCCTTTCAACTGAGCCTGAGAGGGGGGAGAGGAAAAAAAACCGGACAAACTTCTCAGAGCGTTTGTTCAAGGACACACATACACACTCCTCTGCATCCTGCTTGCAGCAAGAGCAGAGGAAGCAACTTTGTTTCTTTTTAGCCAGTTTTCAGCTCCTTTTCTCTGGGGGGAGATGGAGAGTTGAACTTTGTTTTCCTGGGACTTCGGGGGGTTTTTTTCCCTTCTTCTCTTCTTGACTCTTTCAACATCAGAGCACATTGGGAGAATTTTCTCCCGAGGTGGGGGCCCTGAATGTGGGCCCATGAGCCAGCTGCAAGGAGGAGGAGAGAGACTACACCTACGGAAGTGTTGGGGTTCCTCCCCCCTGCCATGAGGTCATGGGAGAGGGGACCCTGGGGTAGAGGCATGGCCTGGGCACGGGGGTCTCCCTGCTCCCTGCTCACATGTGCCCTAACCCTGTTCAGCACTGCTTATTTTGTGTTGCCCTGTGCCAGGAGGGCCCTGCTTGTGCCGTGATTGCTCAGTTCTTTGGCAGTGCCCCGCCCATGTGGCTGGAGAAGAAAGAGCTCTGAAACTTCTCTCAAGAATCGCTCCCTGTTTCTTTGCACGGGCCTCGCTGTCTATGGATGTTTCAGGAGACCCCACCGAAACACGGAAGGACTCTCAAATTATCCCAGCTTTCTCTGCACAGCAAGAGCTTTTAATATTTAGCATTGCTATCCTTTTCCTGTGTGTTTGTTAAAAAAATAGGTTTTATCTCTTTCACTTTCTTCCCAGGAAAGTTCTTTTTTCCAAAAACCTGGTGGGGGAGGGCTGGGTGTAACCTGCCTTCTATCAGAGGATATTTTCCTCCACATTTGTCCAAACCGGCACAGCCTGTCCTTTCCTGGGTCTCTGTTGCAGATGGAAGCTGCTGGTGCCATTGTCAGCTTGAAGCCCTCTTTTGATGCAAGCAGATGTTGCCAGGTGTGTTCAGCAGCTGTTGCTCAATGCTTATGCCAAGCTATTGTGTTCCTCATGGAACCAAGGAGCCATTGTGACACTGCAGGGGCTGATGGCATCAAGGAGGCAATTGTGACAGTACAGAACCTCCTAGAAACAAGGCTCCATTGTGACACCGTGGGGAATCATGGAATCAAGGAGCCCATTGTGACACGGCTGCATGGAACCAATGGTCCATGGTTACACTGCGGATTCAAGAAGAGCACGGTGACACCACGCAACATCATGGAACCATAGGTCCATTGTGACACAGCGCGGCCTCATGGAAACAAGGGGACCATTGTGGCAAAGCAGGGCCTAATGGAAGCATGGAGAGCATTGTGACACTAAGGAAACTCCTGGAACCAAGATGACCACTGGCACATAATGGAACCTCATGGAAGCAAGCCTCCACAATGACTTTGGAGGGCCTCAGGGACCACAGGACCCATTGTGACACAGCAGGACCTGGTGGAACCAAGGAGCCTTTGTGATACTCCAGATCCACATGGAAGCCAGGGTGCACTGAGACACAGCGGGGCCTTGTTGGAACCAAAGACACCTCTGCAAAAAGCAGGCTAGCTCATAGAAGCAAGGAGTCCATTGTTACAACGTAAAAGCTATGGAACCAAGGGACCATTGTGACACTGCGGGGCCTCATGGAACCAATTGTCCATGATGACAGTGCGGATCAAAGGAGACCATGGTGACACTGCGGAACCTGATGGAACCAAGGAGCCATTGTGACACAGTGGGGCCTCATGGAGTCAAGGAGACCATTGTGACCCAGGTGTTGCATGTGAAGGCAAGGAGCCATTGTGACACTTTGGGCTTCTTCCCTTGAGCTCTGCAGCTGGCTGTCCCAGCCCAGCGCACCATGTGCCACCTGCTCTCCTCAGGGCTCTGCCTGCACACAGCCCCAGGAGAAGTTTTCCTGTTTGGAAGGAAAGAATGGAAAAGCCGGAGCAGGTTTCCTAAACAACAAACCCCACTCAGGAGCCACATGCTCAGTACAGGCTGCCTGGAACGATGTCCCCTTTCTACAAGGGTCAGTGTGAGCAGGAATGAATGATCTCTGGGAGCAGAATTCTCGGAGTCTTTCCACTGAATTCTCTGTCCCTGTGTCTTGGGGTGACTTTATTGTGTGTATCCCCTATTGCTGCTCTATGCCCAGAAGTGAACTTTGTGCGTTTCTGTGCCTTTCAACTGAGCCTGAGAGGGGGGAGAGGAAAAAAACCGGACAAACTTCTCAGAGCGTTTGTTCAAGGACACACATACACACTCCTCTGCATCCTGCTTGCAGCAAGAGAAAAGGAAGCAACTTTGTTTCTTTTTAGCCAGTTTTCAGCTCCTTTTCTCTGGGGGGAGATGGAGAGTTGAACTTTGTTTTCCTGGGACTTCGGGGGTTTTTTTTCCCTTCTTCTCTTCTTGACTCTTTCAACATCAGAGCACATTGGGAGAATTTTCTCCCGAGGTGGGGGCCCTGAATGTGGGCCCATGAGCCAGCTGCAAGGAGGAGGAGAGAGACTACACCTACGGAAGTGTTGGGGTTCCTCCCCCCTGCCATGAGGTCATGGGAGAGGGGACCCTGGGGTAGAGGCATGGCCTGGGCACGGGGGTCTCCCTGCTCCCTGCTCACATGTGCCCTAACCCTGTTCAGCACTGCTTATTTTGTGTTGCCCTGTGCCAGGAGGGCCCTGCTTGTGCCGTGATTGCTCAGTTCTTTGGCAGTGCCCCGCCCATGTGGCTGGAGAAGAAAGAGCTCTGAAACTTCTCTCAAGAATCGCTCCCTGTTTCTTTGCACGGGCCTCGCTGTCTATGGATGTTTCAGGAGACCCCACCGAAACACAGAAGGACTCTCAAATTATCCCAGCTTTCTCTGCACAGCGAGAGGTTTTAATATTTAGCATTGTTATCCTTTTCCTGTGTGTTTGTTAAAAAAATAGGTTTTATCTCTTTCACTTTCTTCCCAGGAAAGTTCTTTTTTCCAAAAACCTGGTGGGGGAGGGCTGGGTGTAACCTGCCTTCTATAAGAGGATATTTTCCTCCACATTTGTCCAAACCGGCACAGCCTGTCCTTTCCTGGGTCTCTGTTGCAGATGGAAGCTGCTGGTGCCATTGTCAGCTTGAAGCCCTCTTTTGATGCAAGCAGATGTTGCCAGGTGTGTTCAGCAGCTGTTGCTCAATGCTTATGCCAAGCTATTGTGTTCCTCATGGAACCAAGGAGCCATTGTGACACTGCAGGGGCTGATGGCATCAAGGAGGCAATTGTGACAGTACAGAACCTCCTAGAAACAAGGCTCCATTGTGACACCGTGGGGAATCATGGAATCAAGGAGCCCATTGTGACACGGCTGCATGGAACCAATGGTCCATGGTTACATGGCGGATTCAAGAAGAGCACGGTGACACCACGCAACATCATGGAACCATAGGTCCATTGTGACACAGCGGGGCCTCATGGAAACAAGGGGACCATTGTGGCAAAGCAGGGCCTAATGGAAGCATGGAGGGCATTGTGACACTAAGGAAACTCCTGGAACCAAGATGACCACTGGCACATAATGGAACCTCATGGAAGCAAGCCTCCACGATGGTTTTGGAGGGCCTCAGGGACCACAGGACCCATTGTGACACAGCAGGACCTGGTGGAACCAAGGAGCCTTTGTGATACTCCAGATCCACATGGAAGCCAGGGTGCACTGAGACACAGCGGGGCCTTGTTGGAACCAAAGACACCTCTGCAAAAAGCAGGCTAGCTCATAGAAGCAAGGAGTCCATTGTTACAACGTAAAAGCTATGGAACCAAGGGACCATTGTGACACTGCGGGGCCTCATGGAACCAATTGTCCATGATGACAGTGCAGATCAAAGGAGACCATGGTGACACTGCGGAACCTGATGGAACCAAGGAGCCATTGTGACACAGTGGGGCCTCATGGAATCAAGGAGACCATTGTGACCCAGGTGTTGCATGGGAAGGCAAGGAGCCATTGTGACACTTTGGGCTTCTTCCCTTGAGCTCTGCAGCTGGCTGTCCCAGCCCAGCGCACCATGTGCCACCTGCTCTCCTCAGGGCTCTGCCTGCACACAGCCCCAGGAGAAGTTTTCCTGTTTGGAAGGAAAGAATGGAAAAGCCGGAGCAGGTTTCCTAAACAACAAACCCCACTCAGGAGCCACATGCTCAGTACAGGCTGCCTGGAACGATGTCCCCTTTCTACAAGGGTCAGTGTGAGCAGGAATGAATGATCTCTGGGAGCAGAATTCTCGGAGTCTTTCCACTGAATTCTCTGTCCCTGTGTCTTGGGGTGACTTTATCGTGTGTATCCCCTATTGCTGCTCTATGCCCAGAAGTGAACTTTGTGCGTTTCTGTGCCTTTCAACTGAGCCTGAGAGGGGGGAGAGGAAAAAAAACCGGACAAACTTCTCAGAGCGTTTGTTCAAGGACACACATACACACTCCTCTGCATCCTGCTTGCAGCAAGAGCAGAGGAAGCAACTTTGTTTCTTTTTAGCCAGTTTTCAGCTCCTTTTCTCTGGGGGGAGATGGAGAGTTGAACTTTGTTTTCCTGGGACTTCGGGGGGTTTTTTTCCCTTCTTCTCTTCTTGACTCTTTCAACATCAGAGCACATTGGGAGAATTTTCTCCCGAGGTGGGGGCCCTGAATGTGGGCCCATGAGCCAGCTGCAAGGAGGAGGAGAGAGACTACACCTACGGAAGTGTTGGGGTTCCTCCCCCCTGCCATGAGGTCATGGGAGAGGGGACCCTGGGGTAGAGGCATGGCCTGGGCACGGGGGTCTCCCTGCTCCCTGCTCACATGTGCCCTAACCCTGTTCAGCACTGGTTATTTTGTGTTGCCCTGTGCCAGGAGGGCCCTGGTTGTGCCGTGATTGCTCAGTTCTTTGGCAGTGCCCCGCCCATGTGGCTGGAGAAGAAAGAGCTCTGAAACTTCTCTCAAGAATCGCTCCCTGTTTCTTTGCACGGGCCTCGCTGTCTATGGATGTTTCAGGAGACCCCACCGAAACACGGAAGGACTCTCAAATTATCCCAGCTTTCTCTGCACAGCAAGAGCTTTTAATATTTAGCATTGCTATCCTTTTCCTGTGTGTTTGTTAAAAAAATAGGTTTTATCTCTTTCACTTTCTTCCCAGGAAAGTTCTTTTTTCCAAAAACCTGGTGGGGGAGGGCTGGGTGTAACCTGCCTTCTATCAGAGGATATTTTCCTCCACATTTGTCCAAACCGGCACAGCCTGTCCTTTCCTGGGTCTCTGTTGCAGATGGAAGCTGCTGGTGCCATTGTCAGCTTGAAGCCCTCTTTTGATGCAAGCAGATGTTGCCAGGTGTGTTCAGCAGCTGTTGCTCAATGCTTATGCCAAGCTATTGTGTTCCTCATGGAACCAAGGAGCCATTGTGACACTGCAGGGGCTGATGGCATCAAGGAGGCAATTGTGACAGTACAGAACCTCCTAGAAACAAGGCTCCATTGTGACACCGTGGGGAATCATGGAATCAAGGAGCCCATTGTGACACGGCTGCATGGAACCAATGGTCCATGGTTACACTGCGGATTCAAGAAGAGCACGGTGACACCACGCAACATCATGGAACCATAGGTCCATTGTGACACAGCGGGGCCTCATGGAAACAAGGGGACCATTGTGGCAAAGCAGGGCCTAATGGAAGCATGGAGAGCATTGTGACACTAAGGAAACTCCTGGAACCAAGATGACCACTGGCACATAATGGAACCTCATGGAAGCAAGCCTCCACAATGACTTTGGAGGGCCTCAGGGACCACAGGACCCATTGTGACACAGCAGGACCTGGTGGAACCAAGGAGCCTTTGTGATACTCCACATCCACATGGAAGCCAGGGTGCACTGAGACACAGCGGGGCCTTGTTGGAACCAAAGACACCTCTGCAAAAAGCAGGCTAGCTCATAGAAGCAAGGAGTCCATTGTTACAACGTAAAAGCTATGGAACCAAGGGACCATTGTGACACTGCGGGGCCTCATGGAACCAATTGTCCATGATGACAGTGCGGATCAAAGGAGACCATGGTGACACTGCGGAACCTGATGGAACCAAGGAGCCATTGTGACACAGTGGGGCCTCATGGAGTCAAGGAGACCATTGTGACCCAGGTGTTGCATGTGAAGGCAAGGAGCCATTGTGACACTTTGGGCTTCTTCCCTTGAGCTCTGCAGCTGGCTGTCCCAGCCCAGCGCACCATGTGCCACCTGCTCTCCTCAGGGCTCTGCCTGCACACAGCCCCAGGAGAAGTTTTCCTGTTTGGAAGGAAAGAATGGAAAAGCCGGAGCAGGTTTCCTAAACAACAAACCCCACTCAGGAGCCACATGCTCAGTACAGGCTGCCTGGAACGATGTCCCCTTTCTACAAGGGTCAGTGTGAGCAGGAATGAATGATCTCTGGGAGCAGAATTCTCGGAGTCTTTCCACTGAATTCTCTGTCCCTGTGTCTTGGGGTGACTTTATCGTGTGTATCCCCTATTGCTGCTCTATGCCCAGAAGTGAACTTTGTGCGTTTCTGTGCCTTTCAACAGAGCCTGAGAGGGGGGAGAGGAAAAAAACCGGACAAACTTCTCAGAGCGTTTGTTCAAGGACACACATACACACTCCTCTGCATCCTGCTTGCAGCAAGAGAAAAGGAAGCAACTTTGTTTCTTTTTAGCCAGTTTTCAGCTCCTTTTCTCTGGGGGGAGATGGAGAGTTGAACTTTGTTTTCCTGGGACTTTGGGGGTTTTTTTTCCCTTCTTCTCTTCTTGACTCTTTCAACATCAGAGCACATTGGGAGAATTTTCTCCCGAGGTGGGGGCCCTGAATGTGGGCCCATGAGCCAGCTGCAAGGAGGAGGAGAGAGACTACACCTACGGAAGTGTTGGGGTTCCTCCCCCCTGCCATGAGGTCATGGGAGAGGGGACCCTGGGGTAGAGGCATGGCCTGGGCACGGGGGTCTCCCTGCTCCCTGCTCACATGTGCCCTAACCCTGTTCAGCACTGCTTATTTTGTGTTGCCCTGTGCCAGGAGGGCCCTGCTTGTGCCGTGATTGCTCAGTTCTTTGGCAGTGCCCCGCCCATGTGGCTGGAGAAGAAAGAGCTCTGAAACTTCTCTCAAGAATCGCTCCCTGTTTCTTTGCACGGGCCTCGCTGTCTATGGATGTTTCAGGAGACCCCACCGAAACACAGAAGGACTCTCAAATTATCCCAGCTTTCTCTGCACAGCGAGAGGTTTTAATATTTAGCATTGTTATCCTTTTCCTGTGTGTTTGTTAAAAAAATAGGTTTTATCTCTTTCACTTTCTTCCCAGGAAAGTTCTTTTTTCCAAAAACCTGGTGGGGGAGGGCTGGGTGTAACCTGCCTTCTATAAGAGGATATTTTCCTCCACATTTGTCCAAACCGGCACAGCCTGTCCTTTCCTGGGTCTCTGTTGCAGATGGAAGCTGCTGGTGCCATTGTCAGCTTGAAGCCCTCTTTTGATGCAAGCAGATGTTGCCAGGTGTGTTCAGCAGCTGTTGCTCAATGCTTATGCCAAGCTATTGTGTTCCTCATGGAACCAAGGAGCCATTGTGACACTGCAGGGGCTGATGGCATCAAGGAGGCAATTGTGACAGTACAGAACCTCCTAGAAACAAGGCTCCATTGTGACACCGTGGGGAATCATGGAATCAAGGAGCCCATTGTGACACGGCTGCATGGAACCAATGGTCCATGGTTACATGGCGGATTCAAGAAGAGCACGGTGACACCACGCAACATCATGGAACCATAGGTCCATTGTGACACAGCGGGGCCTCATGGAAACAAGGGGACCATTGTGGCAAAGCAGGGCCTAATGGAAGCATGGAGGGCATTGTGACACTAAGGAAACTCCTGGAACCAAGATGACCACTGGCACATAATGGAACCTCATGGAAGCAAGCCTCCACGATGGTTTTGGAGGGCCTCAGGGACCACAGGACCCATTGTGACACAGCAGGACCTGGTGGAACCAAGGAGCCTTTGTGATACTCCACATCCACATGGAAGCCAGGGTGCACTGAGACACAGCGGGGCCTTGTTGGAACCAAAGACACCTCTGCAAAAAGCAGGCTAGCTCATAGAAGCAAGGAGTCCATTGTTACAACGTAAAAGCTATGGAACCAAGGGACCATTGTGACACTGCGGGGCCTCATGGAACCAATTGTCCATGATGACAGTGCAGATCAAAGGAGACCATGGTGACACTGCGGAACCTGATGGAACCAAGGAGCCATTGTGACACAGTGGGGCCTCATGGAATCAAGGAGACCATTGTGACCCAGGTGTTGCATGGGAAGGCAAGGAGCCATTGTGACACTTTGGGCTTCTTCCCTTGAGCTCTGCAGCTGGCTGTCCCAGCCCAGCGCACCATGTGCCACCTGCTCTCCTCAGGGCTCTGCCTGCACACAGCCCCAGGAGAAGTTTTCCTGTTTGGAAGGAAAGAATGGAAAAGCCGGAGCAGGTTTCCTAAACAACAAACCCCACTCAGGAGCCACATGCTCAGTACAGGCTGCCTGGAACGATGTCCCCTTTCTACAAGGGTCAGTGTGAGCAGGAATGAATGATCTCTGGGAGCAGAATTCTCGGAGTCTTTCCACTGAATTCTCTGTCCCTGTGTCTTGGGGTGACTTTATCGTGTGTATCCCCTATTGCTGCTCTATGCCCAGAAGTGAACTTTGTGCGTTTCTGTGCCTTTCAACTGAGCCTGAGAGGGGGGAGAGGAAAAAAAACCGGACAAACTTCTCAGAGCGTTTGTTCAAGGACACACATACACACTCCTCTGCATCCTGCTTGCAGCAAGAGCAGAGGAAGCAACTTTGTTTCTTTTTAGCCAGTTTTCAGCTCCTTTTCTCTGGGGGGAGATGGAGAGTTGAACTTTGTTTTCCTGGGACTTCGGGGGGTTTTTTTCCCTTCTTCTCTTCTTGACTCTTTCAACATCAGAGCACATTGGGAGAATTTTCTCCCGAGGTGGGGGCCCTGAATGTGGGCCCATGAGCCAGCTGCAAGGAGGAGGAGAGAGACTACACCTACGGAAGTGTTGGGGTTCCTCCCCCCTGCCATGAGGTCATGGGAGAGGGGACCCTGGGGTAGAGGCATGGCCTGGGCACGGGGGTCTCCCTGCTCCCTGCTCACATGTGCCCTAACCCTGTTCAGCACTGCTTGTGTTGCCCTGTGCCAGGAGGGCCCTGGTTGTGCCGTGATTGCTCAGTTCTTTGGCAGTGCCCCGCCCATGTGGCTGGAGAAGAAAGAGCTCTGAAACTTCTCTCAAGAATCGCTCCCTGTTTCTTTGCATGGGCCTCGCTGTCTATGGATGTTTCAGGAGACCCCACCGAAACACAGAAGGACTCTCAAATTATCCCAGCTTTCTCTGCACAGCGAGAGCTTTTAATATTTAGCATTGCTATCCTTTTCCTGTGTGTTTGTTAAAAAAATAGTTTTTATCTCTTTCACTTTCTTCCCAGGAAAGTTCTTTTTTCCAAAAACCTGGTGGGGGAGGGCTGGGTGTAACCTGCCTTCTATCAGAGGATATTTTCCTCCACATTTGTCCAAACCGGCACAGCCTGTTTTTTCCTGGGTCTCTGTTGCAGATGGAAGCTGCTGGTGCCATTGTCAGCTTGAAGCCCTCTTTTGATGCAAGCAGATGTTGCCAGGTGTGTTCAGCAGCTGTTGCTCAATGCTTATGCCAAGCTATTGTGTTCCTCATGGAACCAAGGAGCCATTGTGACACTGCAGGGGCTGATGGCATCAAGGAGGCAATTGTGACAGTACAGAACCTCCTAGAAACAAGGCTCCATTGTGACACCGTGGGGAATCATGGAATCAAGGAGCCCATTGTGACACGGCTGCATGGAACCAATGGTCCATGGTTACACTGCGGATTCAAGAAGAGCACGGTGACACCACGCAACATCATGGAACCATAGGTCCATTGTGACACAGCGCGGCCTCATGGAAACAAGGGGACCATTGTGGCAAAGCAGGGCCTAATGGAAGCATGGAGAGCATTGTGACACTAAGGAAACTCCTGGAACCAAGATGACCACTGGCACATAATGGAACCTCATGAAAGCAAGCCTCCACGATGACTTTGGAGGGCCTCGGGGACCACAGGACCCATTGTGACACAGCAGGACCTGGTGGAACCAAGGAGCCTTTGTGATACTCCAGATCCACATGGAAGCCAGGGTGCACTGAGACACAGCGGGGCCTTGTTGGAACCAAAGACACCTCTGCAAAAAGCAGGCTAGCTCATAGAAGCAAGGAGTCCATTGTTACAACGTAAAAGCTATGGAACCAAGGGACCATTGTGACACTGCGGGGCCTCATGGAACCAATTGTCCATGATGACAGTGCGGATCAAAGGAGACCGTGGTGACACTGCGGAACCTGATGGAACCAAGGAGCCATTGTGACACAGTGGGGCCTCATGGAATCAAGGAGACCTTTGTGACCCAGGTGTTGCATGTGAAGGCAAGGAGCCATTGTGACACTTTGGGCTTCTTCCCTTGAGCTCTGCAGCTGGCTGTCCCAGCCCAGCGCACCATGTGCCACCTGCTCTCCTCAGGGCTCTGCCTGCACACAGCCCCAGGAGAAGTTTTCCTGTTTGCAAGGAAAGAATGGAAAAGCCGGAGCAGGTTTCCTAAACAACAAACCCCACTCAGGAGCCACATGCTCAGTACAGGCTGCCTGGAACGATGTCCCCTTTCTACAAGGGTCAGTGTGAGCAGGAATGAATGATCTCTGGGAGCAGAATTCTCGGAGTCTTTCCACTGAATTCTCTGTCCCTGTGTCTTGGGGTGACTTTATTGTGTGTATCCCCTATTGCTGCTCTATGCCCAGAAGTGAACTTTGTGCGTTTCTGTGCCTTTCAACTGAGCCTGAGAGGGGGGAGAGGAAAAAAACCGGACAAACTTCTCAGAGCGTTTTTTCAAGGACACACATACACACTCCTCTGCATCCTGCTTGCAGCAAGAGCAGAGGAAGCAACTTGGTTTCTTTTTAGCCAGTTTTCAGCTCCTTTTCTCTGGGGGGAGATGGAGAGTTGAACTTTGTTTTCCTGGGACTTCGGGGGGTTTTTTTCCCTTCTTCTCTTCTTGACTCTTTCAACATCAGAGCACATTGGGAGAATTTTCTCCCGAGGTGGGGGCCCTGAATGTGGGCCCATGAGCCAGCTGCAAGGAGGAGGAGAGAGACTACACCTACGGAAGTGTTGGGGTTCCTCCCCCCTGCCATGAGGTCATGGGAGAGGGGACCCTGGGGTAGAGGCATGGCCTGGGCACGGGGGTCTCCCTGCTCCCTGCTCACATGTGCCCTAACCCTGTTCAGCACTGCTTATTTTGTGTTGCCTTGTGCGAGGAGGGCCCTGGTTGTGCTGTGATTGCTCAGTTCTTGGCAGTGCCCCGCCCATGTGGCTGGAGAAGAAAGAGCTCTGAAACTTCTCTCAAGAATCGCTCCCTGTTTCTTTGCACGGGCCTCGCTGTCTATGGATGTTTCAGGAGACCCCACCGAAACACAGAAGGACTCTCAAATTATCCCAGCTTTCTCTGCACAGCGAGAGCTTTTAATATTTAGCATTGTTATCCTTTTCCTGTGTGTTTGTTAAAAAAATAGTTTTTATCTCTTTCACTTTCTTCCCAGGAAAGTTCTTTTTTCCAAAAACCTGGTGGGGGAGGGCTGGGTGTAACCTGCCTTCTATCAAAGGATATTTTCCTCCACATTTGTCCAAACCGGCACAGCCTGTCCTTTCCTGGGTCTCTGTTGCAGATGGAAGCTGCTGGTGCCATTGTCAGCTTGAAGCCCTCTTTTGATGCAAGCAGATGTTGCCAGGTGTGTTCAGCAGCTGTTGCTCAATGCTTATGCCAAGCTATTGTGTTCCTCATGGAACCAAGGAGCCATTGTGACACTGCAGGGGCTGATGGCATCAAGGAGGCAATTGTGACAGTACAGAACCTCCTAGAAACAAGGCTCCATTGTGACACCGTGGGGAATCATGGAATCAAGGAGCCCATTGTGACACGGCTGCATGGAACCAATGGTCCATGGTTACACTGCGGATTCAAGAAGAGCACGGTGACACCACGCAACATCATGGAACCATAGGTCCATTGTGACACAGCGGGGCCTCATGGAAACAAGGGGACCATTGTGGCAAAGCAGGGCCTAATGGAAGCATGGAGAGCATTGTGACACTAAGGAAACTCCTGGAACCAAGATGACCACTGGCACATAATGGAACCTCATGGAAGCAAGCCTCCACAATGACTTTGGAGGGCCTCAGGGACCACAGGACCCATTGTGACACAGCAGGACCTGGTGGAACCAAGGAGCCTTTGTGATACTCCACATCCACATGGAAGCCAGGGTGCACTGAGACACAGCGGGGCCTTGTTGGAACCAAAGACACCTCTGCAAAAAGCAGGCTAGCTCATAGAAGCAAGGAGTCCATTGTTACAACGTAAAAGCTATGGAACCAAGGGATCATTGTGACACTGCGGGGCCTCATGGAACCAATTGTCCATGATGACAGTGCGGATCAAAGGAGACCATGGTGACACTGCGGAACCTGATGGAACCAAGGAGCCATTGTGACACAGTGGGGCCTCATGGAGTCAAGGAGACCATTGTGACCCAGGTGTTGCATGGGAAGGCAAGGAGCCATTGTGACACTTTGGGCTTCTTCCCTTGAGCTCTGCAGCTGGCTGTCCCAGCCCAGCGCACCATGTGCCACCTGCTCTCCTCAGGGCTCTGCCTGCACACAGCCCCAGGAGAAGTTTTCCTGTTTGGAAGGAAAGAATGGAAAAGCCTGAGCAGGTTTCCTAAACAACAAACCCCACTCAGGAGCCACATGCTCAGTACAGGCTGCCTGGAACGATGTCCCCTTTCTACAAGGGTCAGTGTGAGCAGGAATGAATGATCTCTGGGAGCAGAATTCTCGGAGTCTTTCCACTGAATTCTCTGTCCCTGTGTCTTGGGGTGACTTTATCGTGTGTATCCCCTATTGCTGCTCTATGCCCAGAAGTGAACTTTGTGCGTTTCTGTGCCTTTCAACTGAGCCTGAGAGGGGGGAGAGGAAAAAAACCGGACAAACTTCTCAGAGCGTTTTTTCAAGGACACACATACACACTCCTCTGCATCCTGCTTGCAGCAAGAGCAGAGGAAGCAACTTGGTTTCTTTTTAGCCAGTTTTCAGCTCCTTTTCTCTGGGGGGAGATGGAGAGTTGAACTTTGTTTTCCTGGGACTTCGGGGGGTTTTTTTCCCTTCTTCTCTTCTTGACTCTTTCAACATCAGAGCACATTGGGAGAATTTTCTCCCGAGGTGGGGGCCCTGAATGTGGGCCCATGAGCCAGCTGCAAGGAGGAGGAGAGAGACTACACCTACGGAAGTGTTGGGGTTCCTCCCCCCTGCCATGAGGTCATGGGAGAGGGGACCCTGGGGTAGAGGCATGGCCTGGGCACGGGGGTCTCCCTGCTCCCTGCTCACATGTGCCCTAACCCTGTTCAGCACTGCTTATTTTGTGTTGCCTTGTGCGAGGAGGGCCCTGGTTGTGCTGTGATTGCTCAGTTCTTGGCAGTGCCCCGCCCATGTGGCTGGAGAAGAAAGAGCTCTGAAACTTCTCTCAAGAATCGCTCCCTGTTTCTTTGCACGGGCCTCGCTGTCTATGGATGTTTCAGGAGACCCCACCGAAACACAGAAGGACTCTCAAATTATCCCAGCTTTCTCTGCACAGCGAGAGCTTTTAATATTTAGCATTGTTATCCTTTTCCTGTGTGTTTGTTAAAAAAATAGTTTTTATCTCTTTCACTTTCTTCCCAGGAAAGTTCTTTTTTCCAAAAACCTGGTGGGGGAGGGCTGGGTGTAACCTGCCTTCTATCAGAGGATATTTTCCTCCAAATTTGTCCAAACCGGCACAGCCTGTCCTTTCCTGGGTCTCTGTTGCAGATGGAAGCTGCTGGTGCCATTGTCAGCTTGAAGCCCTCTTTTGATGCAAGCAGATGTTGCCAGGTGTGTTCAGCAGCTGTTGCTCAATGCTTATGCCAAGCTATTGTGTTCCTCATGGAACCAAGGAGCCATTGTGACACTGCAGGGGCTGATGGCATCAAGGAGGCAATTGTGACAGTACAGAACCTCCTAGAAACAAGGCTCCATTGTGACACCGTGGGGAATCATGGAATCAAGGAGCCCATTGTGACACGGCTGCATGGAACCAATGGTCCATGGTTACACTGCGGATTCAAGAAGAGCACGGTGACACCACGCAACATCATGGAACCATAGGTCCATTGTGACACAGCGCGGCCTCATGGAAACAAGGGGACCATTGTGGCAAAGCAGGGCCTAATGGAAGCATGGAGAGCATTGTGACACTAAGGAAACTCCTGGAACCAAGATGACCACTGGCACATAATGGAACCTCATGGAAGCAAGCCTCCACGATGACTTTGGAGGGCCTCGGGGACCACAGGACCCATTGTGACACAGCAGGACCTGGTGGAACCAAGGAGCCTTTGTGATACTCCACATCCACATGGAAGCCAGGGTGCACTGAGACACAGCGGGGCCTTGTGGGAACCAAAGACACCTCTGCAAAAAGCAGGCTAGCTCATAGAAGCAAGGAGTCCATTGTTACAACGTAAAAGCTATGGAACCAAGGGACCATTGTGACACTGCGGGGCCTCATGGAACCAATTGTCCATGATGACAGTGCGGATCAAAGGAGACCACGGTGACACTGCGGAACCTGATGGAACCAAGGAGCCATTGTGACACAGTGGGGCCTCATGGAATCAAGGAGACCATTGTGACCCAGGTGTTGCATGGGAAGGCAAGGAGCCATTGTGACACTTTGGGCTTCTTCCCTTGAGCTCTGCAGCTGGCTGTCCCAGCCCAGCGCACCATGTGCCACCTGCTCTCCTCAGGGCTCTGCCTGCACACAGCCCCAGGAGAAGTTTTCCTGTTTGGAAGGAAAGAATGGAAAAGCCGGAGCAGGTTTCCTAAACAACAAACCCCACTCAGGAGCCACATGCTCAGTACAGGCTGCCTGGAACGATGTCCCCTTTCTACAAGGGTCAGTGTGAGCAGGAATGAATGATCTCTGGGAGCAGAATTCTCGGAGTCTTTCCACTGAATTCTCTGTCCCTGTGTCTTGGGGTGACTTTATCGTGTGTATCCCCTATTGCTGCTCTATGCCCAGAAGTGAACTTTGTGCGTTTCTGTGCCTTTCAACTGAGCCTGAGAGGGGGGAGAGGAAAAAAACCGGACAAACTTCTCAGAGCGTTTGTTCAAGGACACACATACACACTCCTCTGCATCCTGCTTGCAGCAAGAGCAGAGGAAGCAACTTGGTTTCTTTTTAGCCAGTTTTCAGCTCCTTTTCTCTGGGGGGAGATGGAGAGTTGAACTTTGTTTTCCTGGGACTTCGGGGGGTTTTTTTCCCTTCTTCTCTTCTTGACTCTTTCAACATCAGAGCACATTGGGAGAATTTTCTCCCGAGGTGGGGGCCCTGAATGTGGGCCCATGAGCCAGCTGCAAGGAGGAGGAGAGAGACTACACCTACGGAAGTGTTGGGGTTCCTCCCCCCTGCCATGAGGTCATGGGAGAGGGGACCCTGGGGTAGAGGCATGGCCTGGGCACGGGGGTCTCCCTGCTCCCTGCTCACATGTGCCCTAATCCTGTTCAGCACTGGTTATTTTGTGTTGCCCTGTGCCAGGAGGGCCCTGGTTGTGCCGTGATTGCTCAGTTCTTTGGCAGTGCCCCGCCCATGTGGCTGGAGAAGAAAGAGCTCTGAAACTTCTCTCAAGAATCGCTCCCTGTTTCTTTGCACGGGCCTCTCTGTCTATGGATGTTTCAGGAGACCCCACCGAAACACGGAAGGACTCTCAAATTATCCCAGCTTTCTCTGCACAGCGAGAGCTTTTAATATTTAGCATTGCTATCCTTTTCCTGTGTGTTTGTTAAAAAAATAGTTTTTATCTCTTTCACTTTCTTCCCAGGAAAGTTCTTTTTTCCAAAAACCTGGTGGGGGAGGGCTGGGTGTAACCTGCCTTCTATCAGAGGATATTTTCCTCCAAATTTGTCCAAACCGGCACAGCCTGTCCTTTCCTGGGTGTCTGTTGCAGATGGAAGCTGCTGGTGCCATTGTCAGCTTGAAGCCCTCTTTTGATGCAAGCAGATGTTGCCAGGTGTGTTCAGCAGCTGTTGCTCAATGCTTATGCCAAGCTATTGTGTTCCTCATGGAACCAAGGAGCCATTGTGACACTGCAGGGGCTGATGGCATCAAGGAGGCAATTGTGACAGTACAGAACCTCCTAGAAACAAGGCTCCATTGTGACACCGTGGGGAATCATGGAATCAAGGAGCCCATTGTGACACGGCTGCATGGAACCAATGGTCCATGGTTACACGGCGGATTCAAGAAGAGCACGGTGACACCACGCAACATCATGGAACCATAGGTCCATTGTGACACAGCGGGGCCTCATGGAAACAAGGGGACCATTGTGGCAAAGCAGGGCCTAATGGAAGCATGGAGAGCATTGTGACACTAAGGAAACTCCTGGAACCAAGATGACCACTGGCACATAATGGAACCTCATGGAAGCAAGCCTCCACGATGACTTTGGAGGGCCTCGGGGACCACAGGACCCATTGTGACACAGCAGGACCTGGTGGAACCAAGGAGCCTTTGTGATACTCCACATCCACATGGAAGCCAGGGTGCACTGAGACACAGCGGGGCCTTGTGGGAACCAAAGACACCTCTGCAAAAAGCAGGCTAGCTCATAGAAGCAAGGAGTCCATTGTTACAACGTAAAAGCTATGGAACCAAGGGACCATTGTGACACTGCGGGGCCTCATGGAACCAATTGTCCATGATGACAGTGCGGATCAAAGGAGACCACGGTGACACTGCGGAACCTGATGGAACCAAGGAGCCATTGTGACACAGTGGGGCCTCATGGAATCAAGGAGACCATTGTGACCCAGGTGTTGCATGGGAAGGCAAGGAGCCATTGTGACACTTTGGGCTTCTTCCCTTGAGCTCTGCAGCTGGCTGTCCCAGCCCAGCGCACCATGTGCCACCTGCTCTCCTCAGGGCTCTGCCTGCACACAGCCCCAGGAGAAGTTTTCCTGTTTGGAAGGAAAGAATGGAAAAGCCTGAGCAGGTTTCCTAAACAACAAACCCCACTCAGGAGCCACATGCTCAGTACAGGCTGCCTGGAATGATGTCCCCTTTCTACAAGGGTCAGTGTGAGCAGGAATGAATGATCTCTGGGAGCAGAATTCTCGGAGTCTTTCCACTGAATTCTCTGTCCCTGTGTCTTGGGGTGACTTTATCGTGTGTATCCCCTATTGCTGCTCTATGCCCAGAAGTGAACTTTGTGCGTTTCTGTGCCTTTCAACTGAGCCTGAGAGGGGGGAGAGGAAAAAAACCGGACAAACTTCTCAGAGCGTTTGTTCAAGGACACACATACACACTCCTCTGCATCCTGCTTGCAGCAAGAGCAGAGGAAGCAACTTGGTTTCTTTTTAGCCAGTTTTCAGCTCCTTTTCTCTGGGGGGAGATGGAGAGTTGAACTTTGTTTTCCTGGGACTTCGGGGGGTTTTTTTCCCTTCTTCTCTTCTTGACTCTTTCAACATCAGAGCACATTGGGAGAATTTTCTCCCGAGGTGGGGGCCCTGAATGTGGGCCCATGAGCCAGCTGCAAGGAGGAGGAGAGAGACTACACCTACGGAAGTGTTGGGGTTCCTCCCCCCTGCCATGAGGTCATGGGAGAGGGGACCCTGGGGTAGAGGCATGGCCTGGGCACGGGGGTCTCCCTGCTCCCTGCTCACATGTGCCCTAATCCTGTTCAGCACTGCTTATTTTGTGTTGCCCTGTGTGAGGAGGGCCCTGGTTGTGCCGTGATTGCTCAGTTCTTTGGCAGTGCCCCGCCCATGTGGCTGGAGAAGAAAGAGCTCTGAAACTTCTCTCAAGAATCGCTCCCTGTTTCTTTGCACGGGCCTCGCTGTCTATGGATGTTTCAGGAGACCCCACCGAAACACGGAAGGACTCTCAAATTATCCCAGCTTTCTCTGCACAGCGAGAGCTTTTAATATTTAGCATTGCTATCCTTTTCCTGTGTGTTTGTTAAAAAAATAGTTTTTATCTCTTTCACTTTCTTCCCAGGAAAGTTCTTTTTTCCAAAAACCTGGTGGGGGAGGGCTGGGTGTAACCTGCCTTCTATCAGAGGATATTTTCCTCCAAATTTGTCCAAACCGGCACAGCCTGTCCTTTCCTGGGTCTCTGTTGCAGATGGAAGCTGCTGGTGCCATTGTCAGCTTGAAGCCCTCTTTTGATGCAAGCAGATGTTGCCAGGTGTGTTCAGCAGCTGTTGCTCAATGCTTATGCCAAGCTATTGTGTTCCTCATGGAACCAAGGAGCCATTGTGACACTGCAGGGGCTGATGGCATCAAGGAGGCAATTGTGACAGTACAGAACCTCCTAGAAACAAGGCTCCATTGTGACACCGTGGGGAATCATGGAATCAAGGAGCCCATTGTGACACGGCTGCATGGAACCAATGGTCCATGGTTACACGGCGGATTCAAGAAGAGCACGGTGACACCACGCAACATCATGGAACCATAGGTCCATTGTGACACAGCGGGGCCTCATGGAAACAAGGGGACCATTGTGGCAAAGCAGGGCCTAATGGAAGCATGGAGAGCATTGTGACACTAAGGAAACTCCTGGAACCAAGATGACCACTGGCACATAATGGAACCTCATGGAAGCAAGCCTCCACGATGACTTTGGAGGGCCTCGGGGACCACAGGACCCATTGTGACACAGCAGGACCTGGTGGAACCAAGGAGCCTTTGTGATACTCCACATCCACATGGAAGCCAGGGTGCACTGAGACACAGCGGGGCCTTGTGGGAACCAAAGACACCTCTGCAAAAAGCAGGCTAGCTCATAGAAGCAAGGAGTCCATTGTTACAACGTAAAAGCTATGGAACCAAGGGACCATTGTGACACTGCGGGGCCTCATGGAACCAATTGTCCATGATGACAGTGCGGATCAAAGGAGACCACGGTGACACTGCGGAACCTGATGGAACCAAGGAGCCATTGTGACACAGTGGGGCCTCATGGAATCAAGGAGACCATTGTGACCCAGGTGTTGCATGGGAAGGCAAGGAGCCATTGTGACACTTTGGGCTTCTTCCCTTGAGCTCTGCAGCTGGCTGTCCCAGCCCAGCGCACCATGTGCCACCTGCTCTCCTCAGGGCTCTGCCTGCACACAGCCCCAGGAGAAGTTTTCCTGTTTGGAAGGAAAGAATGGAAAAGCCGGAGCAGGTTTCCTAAACAACAAACCCCACTCAGGAGCCACATGCTCAGTACAGGCTGCCTGGAACGATGTCCCCTTTCTACAAGGGTCAGTGTGAGCAGGAATGAATGATCTCTGGGAGCAGAATTCTCGGAGTCTTTCCACTGAATTCTCTGTCCCTGTGTCTTGGGGTGACTTTATTGTGTGTATCCCCTATTGCTGCTCTATGCTCAGAAGTGAACTTTGTGCGTTTCTGTGCCTTTCAACTGAGCCTGAGAGGGGGGAGAGGAAAAAAACCGGACAAACTTCTCAGAGCGTTTTTTCAAGGACACACATACACACTCCTCTGCATCCTGCTTGCAGCAAGAGCAGAGGAAGCAACTTGGTTTCTTTTTAGCCAGTTTTCAGCTCCTTTTCTCTGGGGGGAGATGGAGAGTTGAACTTTGTTTTCCTGGGACTTCGGGGGGTTTTTTTCCCTTCTTCTCTTCTTGACTCTTTCAACATCAGAGCACATTGGGAGAATTTTCTCCCGAGGTGGGGGCCCTGAATGTGGGCCCATGAGCCAGCTGCAAGGAGGAGGAGAGAGACTACACCTACGGAAGTGTTGGGGTTCCTCCCCCCTGCCATGAGGTCATGGGAGAGGGGACCCTGGGGTAGAGGCATGGCCTGGGCACGGGGGTCTCCCTGCTCCCTGCTCACATGTGCCCTAACCCTGTTCAGCACTGCTTATTTTGTGTTGCCTTGTGCGAGGAGGGCCCTGGTTGTGCTGTGATTGCTCAGTTCTTGGCAGTGCCCCGCCCATGTGGCTGGAGAAGAAAGAGCTCTGAAACTTCTCTCAAGAATCGCTCCCTGTTTCTTTGCACGGGCCTCGCTGTCTATGGATGTTTCAGGAGACCCCACCGAAACACAGAAGGACTCTCAAATTATCCCAGCTTTCTCTGCACAGCGAGAGCTTTTAATATTTAGCATTGTTATCCTTTTCCTGTGTGTTTGTTAAAAAAATAGTTTTTATCTCTTTCACTTTCTTCCCAGGAAAGTTCTTTTTTCCAAAAACCTGGTGGGGGAGGGCTGGGTGTAACCTGCCTTCTATCAAAGGATATTTTCCTCCACATTTGTCCAAACCGGCACAGCCTGTCCTTTCCTGGGTCTCTGTTGCAGATGGAAGCTGCTGGTGCCATTGTCAGCTTGAAGCCCTCTTTTGATGCAAGCAGATGTTGCCAGGTGTGTTCAGCAGCTGTTGCTCAATGCTTATGCCAAGCTATTGTGTTCCTCATGGAACCAAGGAGCCATTGTGACACTGCAGGGGCTGATGGCATCAAGGAGGCAATTGTGACAGTACAGAACCTCCTAGAAACAAGGCTCCATTGTGACACCGTGGGGAATCATGGAATCAAGGAGCCCATTGTGACACGGCTGCATGGAACCAATGGTCCATGGTTACACTGCGGATTCAAGAAGAGCACGGTGACACCACGCAACATCATGGAACCATAGGTCCATTGTGACACAGCGGGGCCTCATGGAAACAAGGGGACCATTGTGGCAAAGCAGGGCCTAATGGAAGCATGGAGAGCATTGTGACACTAAGGAAACTCCTGGAACCAAGATGACCACTGGCACATAATGGAACCTCATGGAAGCAAGCCTCCACAATGACTTTGGAGGGCCTCAGGGACCACAGGACCCATTGTGACACAGCAGGACCTGGTGGAACCAAGGAGCCTTTGTGATACTCCACATCCACATGGAAGCCAGGGTGCACTGAGACACAGCGGGGCCTTGTTGGAACCAAAGACACCTCTGCAAAAAGCAGGCTAGCTCATAGAAGCAAGGAGTCCATTGTTACAACGTAAAAGCTATGGAACCAAGGGATCATTGTGACACTGCGGGGCCTCATGGAACCAATTGTCCATGATGACAGTGCGGATCAAAGGAGACCATGGTGACACTGCGGAACCTGATGGAACCAAGGAGCCATTGTGACACAGTGGGGCCTCATGGAGTCAAGGAGACCATTGTGACCCAGGTGTTGCATGGGAAGGCAAGGAGCCATTGTGACACTTTGGGCTTCTTCCCTTGAGCTCTGCAGCTGGCTGTCCCAGCCCAGCGCACCATGTGCCACCTGCTCTCCTCAGGGCTCTGCCTGCACACAGCCCCAGGAGAAGTTTTCCTGTTTGGAAGGAAAGAATGGAAAAGCCTGAGCAGGTTTCCTAAACAACAAACCCCACTCAGGAGCCACATGCTCAGTACAGGCTGCCTGGAACGATGTCCCCTTTCTACAAGGGTCAGTGTGAGCAGGAATGAATGATCTCTGGGAGCAGAATTCTCGGAGTCTTTCCACTGAATTCTCTGTCCCTGTGTCTTGGGGTGACTTTATCGTGTGTATCCCCTATTGCTGCTCTATGCCCAGAAGTGAACTTTGTGCGTTTCTGTGCCTTTCAACTGAGCCTGAGAGGGGGGAGAGGAAAAAAACCGGACAAACTTCTCAGAGCGTTTTTTCAAGGACACACATACACACTCCTCTGCATCCTGCTTGCAGCAAGAGCAGAGGAAGCAACTTGGTTTCTTTTTAGCCAGTTTTCAGCTCCTTTTCTCTGGGGGGAGATGGAGAGTTGAAGTTTGTTTTCCTGGGACTTCGGGGGGTTTTTTTCCCTTCTTCTCTTCTTGACTCTTTCAACATCAGAGCACATTGGGAGAATTTTCTCCCGAGGTGGGGGCCCTGAATGTGGGCCCATGAGCCAGCTGCAAGGAGGAGGAGAGAGACTACACCTACGGAAGTGTTGGGGTTCCTCCCCCCTGCCATGAGGTCATGGGAGAGGGGACCCTGGGGTAGAGGCATGGCCTGGGCACGGGGGTCTCCCTGCTCCCTGCTCACATGTGCCCTAACCCTGTTCAGCACTGCTTATTTTGTGTTGCCTTGTGCGAGGAGGGCCCTGGTTGTGCTGTGATTGCTCAGTTCTTGGCAGTGCCCCGCCCATGTGGCTGGAGAAGAAAGAGCTCTGAAACTTCTCTCAAGAATCGCTCCCTGTTTCTTTGCACGGGCCTCGCTGTCTATGGATGTTTCAGGAGACCCCACCGAAACACAGAAGGACTCTCAAATTATCCCAGCTTTCTCTGCACAGCGAGAGCTTTTAATATTTAGCATTGCTATCCTTTTCCTGTGTGTTTGTTAAAAAAATAGTTTTTATCTCTTTCACTTTCTTCCCAGGAAAGTTCTTTTTTCCAAAAACCTGGTGGGGGAGGGCTGGGTGTAACCTGCCTTCTATCAGAGGATATTTTCCTCCAAATTTGTCCAAACCGGCACAGCCTGTCCTTTCCTGGGTGTCTGTTGCAGATGGAAGCTGCTGGTGCCATTGTCAGCTTGAAGCCCTCTTTTGATGCAAGCAGATGTTGCCAGGTGTGTTCAGCAGCTGTTGCTCAATGCTTATGCCAAGCTATTGTGTTCCTCATGGAACCAAGGAGCCATTGTGACACTGCAGGGGCTGATGGCATCAAGGAGGCAATTGTGACAGTACAGAACCTCCTAGAAACAAGGCTCCATTGTGACACCGTGGGGAATCATGGAATCAAGGAGCCCATTGTGACACGGCTGCATGGAACCAATGGTCCATGGTTACACGGCGGATTCAAGAAGAGCACGGTGACACCACGCAACATCATGGAACCATAGGTCCATTGTGACACAGCGGGGCCTCATGGAAACAAGGGGACCATTGTGGCAAAGCAGGGCCTAATGGAAGCATGGAGAGCATTGTGACACTAAGGAAACTCCTGGAACCAAGATGACCACTGGCACATAATGGAACCTCATGGAAGCAAGCCTCCACGATGACTTTGGAGGGCCTCGGGGACCACAGGACCCATTGTGACACAGCAGGACCTGGTGGAACCAAGGAGCCTTTGTGATACTCCACATCCACATGGAAGCCAGGGTGCACTGAGACACAGCGGGGCCTTGTGGGAACCAAAGACACCTCTGCAAAAAGCAGGCTAGCTCATAGAAGCAAGGAGTCCATTGTTACAACGTAAAAGCTATGGAAGCAAGGGACCATTGTGACACTGCGGGGCCTCATGGAACCAATTGTCCATGATGACAGTGCGGATCAAAGGAGACCACGGTGACACTGCGGAACCTGATGGAACCAAGGAGCCATTGTGACACAGTGGGGCCTCATGGAATCAAGGAGACCATTGTGACCCAGGTGTTGCATGGGAAGGCAAGGAGCCATTGTGACACTTTGGGCTTCTTCCCTTGAGCTCTGCAGCTGGCTGTCCCAGCCCAGCGCACCATGTGCCACCTGCTCTCCTCAGGGCTCTGCCTGCACACAGCCCCAGGAGAAGTTTTCCTGTTTGGAAGGAAAGAATGGAAAAGCCGGAGCAGGTTTCCTAAACAACAAACCCCACTCAGGAGCCACATGCTCAGTACAGGCTGCCTGGAATGATGTCCCCTTTCTACAAGGGTCAGTGTGAGCAGGAATGAATGATCTCTGGGAGCAGAATTCTCGGAGTCTTTCCACTGAATTCTCTGTCCCTGTGTCTTGGGGTGACTTTATCGTGTGTATCCCCTATTGCTGCTCTATGCCCAGAAGTGAACTTTGTGCGTTTCTGTGCCTTTCAACTGAGCCTGAGAGGGGGGAGAGGAAAAAAACCGGACAAACTTCTCAGAGCGTTTGTTCAAGGACACACATACACACTCCTCTGCATCCTGCTTGCAGCAAGAGCAGAGGAAGCAACTTGGTTTCTTTTTAGCCAGTTTTCAGCTCCTTTTCTCTGGGGGGAGATGGAGAGTTGAACTTTGTTTTCCTGGGACTTCGGGGGGTTTTTTTCCCTTCTTCTCTTCTTGACTCTTTCAACATCAGAGCACATTGGGAGAATTTTCTCCCGAGGTGGGGGCCCTGAATGTGGGCCCATGAGCCAGCTGCAAGGAGGAGGAGAGAGACTACACCTACGGAAGTGTTGGGGTTCCTCCCCCCTGCCATGAGGTCATGGGAGAGGGGACCCTGGGGTAGAGGCATGGCCTGGGCACGGGGGTCTCCCTGCTCCCTGCTCACATGTGCCCTAATCCTGTTCAGCACTGCTTATTTTGTGTTGCCCTGTGTGAGGAGGGCCCTGGTTGTGCCGTGATTGCTCAGTTCTTTGGCAGTGCCCCGCCCATGTGGCTGGAGAAGAAAGAGCTCTGAAACTTCTCTCAAGAATCGCTCCCTGTTTCTTTGCACGGGCCTCGCTGTCTATGGATGTTTCAGGAGACCCCACCGAAACACGGAAGGACTCTCAAATTATCCCAGCTTTCTCTGCACAGCGAGAGCTTTTAATATTTAGCATTGCTATCCTTTTCCTGTGTGTTTGTTAAAAAAATAGTTTTTATCTCTTTCACTTTCTTCCCAGGAAAGTTCTTTTTTCCAAAAACCTGGTGGGGGAGGGCTGGGTGTAACCTGCCTTCTATCAGAGGATATTTTCCTCCAAATTTGTCCAAACCGGCACAGCCTGTCCTTTCCTGGGTCTCTGTTGCAGATGGAAGCTGCTGGTGCCATTGTCAGCTTGAAGCCCTCTTTTGATGCAAGCAGATGTTGCCAGGTGTGTTCAGCAGCTGTTGCTCAATGCTTATGCCAAGCTATTGTGTTCCTCATGGAACCAAGGAGCCATTGTGACACTGCAGGGGCTGATGGCATCAAGGAGGCAATTGTGACAGTACAGAACCTCCTAGAAACAAGGCTCCATTGTGACACCGTGGGGAATCATGGAATCAAGGAGCCCATTGTGACACGGCTGCATGGAACCAATGGTCCATGGTTACACGGCGGATTCAAGAAGAGCACGGTGACACCACGCAACATCATGGAACCATAGGTCCATTGTGACACAGCGGGGCCTCATGGAAACAAGGGGACCATTGTGGCAAAGCAGGGCCTAATGGAAGCATGGAGAGCATTGTGACACTAAGGAAACTCCTGGAACCAAGATGACCACTGGCACATAATGGAACCTCATGGAAGCAAGCCTCCACAATGACTTTGGAGGGCCTCGGGGACCACAGGACCCATTGTGACACAGCAGGACCTGGTGGAACCAAGGAGCCTTTGTGATACTCCACATCCACATGGAAGCCAGGGTGCACTGAGACACAGCGGGGCCTTGTGGGAACCAAAGACACCTCTGCAAAAAGCAGGCTAGCTCATAGAAGCAAGGAGTCCATTGTTACAACGTAAAAGCTATGGAAGCAAGGGACCATTGTGACACTGCGGGGCCTCATGGAACCAATTGTCCATGATGACAGTGCGGATCAAAGGAGACCACGGTGACACTGCGGAACCTGATGGAACCAAGGAGCCATTGTGACACAGTGGGGCCTCATGGAATCAAGGAGACCATTGTGACCCAGGTGTTGCATGTGAAGGCAAGGAGCCATTGTGACACTTTGGGCTTCTTCCCTTGAGCTCTGCAGCTGGCTGTCCCAGCCCAGCGCACCATGTGCCACCTGCTCTCCTCAGGGCTCTGCCTGCACACAGCCCCAGGAGAAGTTTTCCTGTTTGGAAGGAAAGAATGGAAAAGCCGGAGCAGGTTTCCTAAACAACAAACCCCACTCAGGAGCCACATGCTCAGTACAGGCTGCCTGGAACGATGTCCCCTTTCTACAAGGGTCAGTGTGAGCAGGAATGAATGATCTCTGGGAGCAGAATTCTCGGAGTCTTTCCACTGAATTCTCTGTCCCTGTGTCTTGGGGTGACTTTATCGTGTGTATCCCCTATTGCTGCTCTATGCCCAGAAGTGAACTTTGTGCGTTTCTGTGCCTTTCAACTGAGCCTGAGAGGGGGGAGAGGAAAAAAACCGGACAAACTTCTCAGAGCGTTTTTTCAAGGACACACATACACACTCCTCTGCATCCTGCTTGCAGCAAGAGCAGAGGAAGCAACTTGGTTTCTTTTTAGCCAGTTTTCAGCTCCTTTTCTCTGGGGGGAGATGGAGAGTTGAACTTTGTTTTCCTGGGACTTCGGGGGGTTTTTTTCCCTTCTTCTCTTCTTGACTCTTTCAACATCAGAGCACATTGGGAGAATTTTCTCCCGAGGTGGGGGCCCTGAATGTGGGCCCATGAGCCAGCTGCAAGGAGGAGGAGAGAGACTACACCTACGGAAGTGTTGGGGTTCCTCCCCCCTGCCATGAGGTCATGGGAGAGGGGACCCTGGGGTAGAGGCATGGCCTGGGCACGGGGGTCTCCCTGCTCCCTGCTCACATGTGCCCTAACCCTGTTCAGCACTGCTTATTTTGTGTTGCCCTGTGCCAGGAGGGCCCTGGTTGTGCCGTGATTGCTCAGTTCTTTGGCAGTGCCCCGCCCATGTGGCTGGAGAAGAAAGAGCTCTGAAACTTCTCTCAAGAATCGCCCCCTGTTTCTTTGCACGGGCCTCGCTGTCTATGGATGTTTCAGGCGACCCCACCGAAACACGGAAGGACTCTCAAATTATCCCAGCTTTCTCTGCACAGCAAGAGCTTTTAATATTTAGCATTGCTATCCTTTTCCTGTGTGTTTGTTAAAAAAATAGGTTTTTATCTCTTTCACTTTCTTCCCAGGAAAGTTCTTTTTTCCAAAAACCTGGTGGGGGAGGGCTGGGTGTAACCTGCCTTCTATCAGAGGATATTTTCCTCCAAATTTGTCCAAACCGGCACAGCCTGTCCTTTCCTGGGTCTCTGTTGCAGATGGAAGCTGCTGGTGCCATTGTCAGCTTGAAGCCCTCTTTTGATGCAAGCAGATGTTGCCAGGTGTTTTCAGCAGCTGTTGCTCAATGCTTATGCCAAGCTATTGTGTTCCTCATGGAACCAAGGAGCCATTGTGACACTGCAGGGGCTGATGGCATCAAGGAGGCAATTGTGACAGTACAGAACCTCCTAGAAACAAGGCTCCATTGTGACACCGTGGGGAATCATGGAATCAAGGAGCCCATTGTGACACGGCTGCATGGAACCAATGGTCCATGGTTACACTGCGGATTCAAGAAGAGCACGGTGACACCACGCAACATCATGGAACCATAGGTCCATTGTGACACAGCGGGGCCTCATGGAAACAAGGGGACCATTGTGGCAAAGCAGGGCCTAATGGAAGCATGGAGAGCATTGTGACACTAAGGAAACTCCTGGAACCAAGATGACCACTGGCACATAATGGAACCTCATGGAAGCAAGCCTCCACGATGACTTTGGAGGGCCTCGGGGACCACAGGACCCATTGTGACACAGCAGGACCTGGTGGAACCAAGGAGCCTTTGTGATACTCCACATCCACATGGAAGCCAGGGTGCACTGAGACACAGCGGGGCCTTGTGGGAACCAAAGACACCTCTGCAAAAAGCAGGCTAGCTCATAGAAGCAAGGAGTCCATTGTTACAACGTAAAAGCTATGGAAGCAAGGGACCATTGTGACACTGCGGGGCCTCATGGAACCAATTGTCCATGATGACAGTGCGGATCAAAGGAGACCATGGTGACACTGCGGAACCTGATGGAACCAAGGAGCCATTGTGACACAGTGGGGCCTCATGGAATCAAGGAGACCATTGTGACCCAGGTGTTGCATGGGAAGGCAAGGAGCCATTGTGACACTTTGGGCTTCTTCCCTTGAGCTCTGCAGCTGGCTGTCCCAGCCCAGCGCACCATGTGCCACCTGCTCTCCTCAGGGCTCTGCCTGCACACAGCCCCAGGAGAAGTTTTCCTGTTTGGAAGGAAAGAATGGAAAAGCCGGAGCAGGTTTCCTAAACAACAAACCCCACTCAGGAGCCACATGCTCAGTACAGGCTGCCTGGAACGATGTCCCCTTTCTACAAGGGTCAGTGTGAGCAGGAATGAATGATCTCTGGGAGCAGAATTCTCGGAGTCTTTCCACTGAATTCTCTGTCCCTGTGTCTTGGGGTGACTTTATTGTGTGTATCCCCTATTGCTGCTCTATGCCCAGAAGTGAACTTTGTGCGTTTCTGTGCCTTTCAACTGAGCCTGAGAGGGGGGAGAGGAAAAAAACCGGACAAACTTCTCAGAGCGTTTGTTCAAGGACACACATACACACTCCTCTGCATCCTGCTTGCAGCAAGAGCAGAGGAAGCAACTTGGTTTCTTTTTAGCCAGTTTTCAGCTCCTTTTCTCTGGGGGGAGATGGAGAGTTGAACTTTGTTTTCCTGGGACTTCGGGGGGTTTTTTTCCCTTCTTCTCTTCTTGACTCTTTCAACATCAGAGCACATTGGGAGAATTTTCTCCCGAGGTGGGGGCCCTGAATGTGGGCCCATGAGCCAGCTGCAAGGAGGAGGAGAGAGACTACACCTACGGAAGTGTTGGGGTTCCTCCCCCCTGCCATGAGGTCATGGGAGAGGGGACCCTGGGGTAGAGGCATGGCCTGGGCACGGGGGTCTCCCTGCTCCCTGCTCACATGTGCCCTAACCCTGTTCAGCACTGCTTATTTTGTGTTGCCCTGTGCCAGGAGGGCCCTGGTTGTGCCGTGATTGCTCAGTTCTTTGGCAGTGCCCCGCCCATGTGGCTGGAGAAGAAAGAGCTCTGAAACTTCTCTCAAGAATCGCTCCCTGTTTCTTTGCACGGGCCTCGCTGTCTATGGATGTTTCAGGAGACCCCACCGAAACACGGAAGGACTCTCAAATTATCCCAGCTTTCTCTGCACAGCAAGAGCTTTTAATATTTAGCATTGCTATCCTTTTCCTGTGTGTTTGTTAAAAAAATAGTTTTTATCTCTTTCACTTTCTTCCCAGGAAAGTTCTTTTTTCCAAAAACCTGGTGGGGGAGGGCTGGGTGTAACCTGCCTTCTATCAGAGGATATTTTCCTCCAAATTTGTCCAAACCGGCACAGCCTGTCCTTTCCTGGGTCTCTGTTGCAGATGGAAGCTGCTGGTGCCATTGTCAGCTTGAAGCCCTCTTTTGATGCAAGCAGATGTTGCCAGGTGTGTTCAGCAGCTGTTGCTCAATGCTTATGCCAAGCTATTGTGTTCCTCATGGAACCAAGGAGCCATTGTGACACTGCAGGGGCTGATGGCATCAAGGAGGCAATTGTGACAGTACAGAACCTCCTAGAAACAAGGCTCCATTGTGACACCGTGGGGAATCATGGAATCAAGGAGCCCATTGTGACACGGCTGCATGGAACCAATGGTCCATGGTTACACTGCGGATTCAAGAAGAGCACGGTGACACCACGCAACATCATGGAACCATAGGTCCATTGTGACACAGCGGGGCCTCATGGAAACAAGGGGACCATTGTGGCAAAGCAGGGCCTAATGGAAGCATGGAGAGCATTGTGACACTAAGGAAACTCCTGGAACCAAGATGACCACTGGCACATAATGGAACCTCATGGAAGCAAGCCTCCACGATGACTTTGGAGGGCCTCGGGGACCACAGGACCCATTGTGACACAGCAGGACCTGGTGGAACCAAGGAGCCTTTGTGATACTCCACATCCACATGGAAGCCAGGGTGCACTGAGACACAGCGGGGCCTTGTTGGAACCAAAGACACCTCTGCAAAAAGCAGGCTAGCTCATAGAAGCAAGGAGTCCATTGTTACAACGTAAAAGCTATGGAAGCAAGGGACCATTGTGACACTGCGGGGCCTCATGGAACCAATTGTCCATGATGACAGTGCGGATCAAAGGAGACCACGGTGACACTGCGGAACCTGATGGAACCAAGGAGCCATTGTGACACAGTGGGGCCTCATGGAATCAAGGAGACCATTGTGACCCAGGTGTTGCATGGGAAGGCAAGGAGCCATTGTGACACTTTGGGCTTCTTCCCTTGAGCTCTGCAGCTGGCTGTCCCAGCCCAGCGCACCATGTGCCACCTGCTCTCCTCAGGGCTCTGCCTGCACACAGCCCCAGGAGAAGTTTTCCTGTTTGGAAGGAAAGAATGGAAAAGCCGGAGCAGGTTTCCTAAACAACAAACCCCACTCAGGAGCCACATGCTCAGTACAGGCTGCCTGGAACGATGTCCCCTTTCTACAAGGGTCAGTGTGAGCAGGAATGAATGATCTCTGGGAGCAGAATTCTCGGAGTCTTTCCACTGAATTCTCTGTCCCTGTGTCTTGGGGTGACTTTATTGTGTGTATCCCCTATTGCTGCTCTATGCCCAGAAGTGAACTTTGTGCGTTTCTGTGCCTTTCAACTGAGCCTGAGAGGGGGGAGAGGAAAAAAACCGGACAAACTTCTCAGAGCGTTTGTTCAAGGACACACATACACACTCCTCTGCATCCTGCTTGCAGCAAGAGCAGAGGAAGCAACTTGGTTTCTTTTTAGCCAGTTTTCAGCTCCTTTTCTCTGGGGGGAGATGGAGAGTTGAACTTTGTTTTCCTGGGACTTCGGGGGGTTTTTTTCCCTTCTTCTCTTCTTGACTCTTTCAACATCAGAGCACATTGGGAGAATTTTCTCCCGAGGTGGGGGCCCTGAATGTGGGCCCATGAGCCAGCTGCAAGGAGGAGGAGAGAGACTACACCTACGGAAGTGTTGGGGTTCCTCCCCCCTGCCATGAGGTCATGGGAGAGGGGACCCTGGGGTAGAGGCATGGCCTGGGCACGGGGGTCTCCCTGCTCCCTGCTCACATGTGCCCTAACCCTGTTCAGCACTGCTTATTTTGTGTTGCCTTGTGCGAGGAGGGCCCTGGTTGTGCTGTGATTGCTCAGTTCTTTGGCAGTGCCCCGCCCATGTGGCTGGAGAAGAAAGAGCTCTGAAACTTCTCTCAAGAATCGCTCCCTGTTTCTTTGCACGGGCCTCGCTGTCTATGGATGTTTCAGGAGACCCCACCGAAACACAGAAGGACTCTCAAATTATCCCAGCTTTCTCTGCACAGCGAGAGCTTTTAATATTTAGCATTGCTATCCTTTTCCTGTGTGTTTGTTAAAAAAATAGGTTTTTATCTCTTTCACTTTCTTCCCAGGAAAGTTCTTTTTTCCAAAAACCTGGTGGGGGAGGGCTGGGTGTAACCTGCCTTCTATCAGAGGATATTTTCCTCCAAATTTGTCCAAACCGGCACAGCCTGTCCTTTCCTGGGTCTCTGTTGCAGATGGAAGCTGCTGGTGCCATTGTCAGCTTGAAGCCCTCTTTTGATGCAAGCAGATGTTGCCAGGTGTGTTCAGCAGCTGTTGCTCAATGCTTATGCCAAGCTATTGTGTTCCTCATGGAACCAAGGAGCCATTGTGACACTGCAGGGGCTGATGGCATCAAGGAGGCAATTGTGACAGTACAGAACCTCCTAGAAACAAGGCTCCATTGTGACACCGTGGGGAATCATGGAATCAAGGAGCCCATTGTGACACGGCTGCATGGAACCAATGGTCCATGGTTACACTGCGGATTCAAGAAGAGCACGGTGACACCACGCAACATCATGGAACCATAGGTCCATTGTGACACAGCGGGGCCTCATGGAAACAAGGGGACCATTGTGGCAAAGCAGGGCCTAATGGAAGCATGGAGAGCATTGTGACACTAAGGAAACTCCTGGAACCAAGATGACCACTGGCACATAATGGAACCTCATGGAAGCAAGCCTCCACAATGACTTTGGAGGGCCTCGGGGACCACAGGACCCATTGTGACACAGCAGGACCTGGTGGAACCAAGGAGCCTTTGTGATACTCCACATCCACATGGAAGCCAGGGTGCACTGAGACACAGCGGGGCCTTGTTGGAACCAAAGACACCTCTGCAAAAAGCAGGCTAGCTCATAGAAGCAAGGAGTCCATTGTTACAACGTAAAAGCTATGGAACCAAGGGACCATTGTGACACTGCGGGGCCTCATGGAACCAATTGTCCATGATGACAGTGCGGATCAAAGGAGACCATGGTGACACTGCGGAACCTGATGGAACCAAGGAGCCATTGTGACACAGTGGGGCCTCATGGAATCAAGGAGACCATTGTGACCCAGGTGTTGCATGGGAAGGCAAGGAGCCATTGTGACACTTTGGGCTTCTTCCCTTGAGCTCTGCAGCTGGCTGTCCCAGCCCAGCGCACCATGTGCCACCTGCTCTCCTCAGGGCTCTGCCTGCACACAGCCCCAGGAGAAGTTTTCCTGTTTGGAAGGAAAGAATGGAAAAGCCGGAGCAGGTTTCCTAAACAACAAACCCCACTCAGGAGCCACATGCTCAGTACAGGCTGCCTGGAACGATGTCCCCTTTCTACAAGGGTCAGTGTGAGCAGGAATGAATGATCTCTGGGAGCAGAATTCTCGGAGTCTTTCCACTGAATTCTCTGTCCCTGTGTCTTGGGGTGACTTTATCGTGTGTATCCCCTATTGCTGCTCTATGCTCAGAAGTGAACTTTGTGCGTTTCTGTGCCTTTCAACTGAGCCTGAGAGGCGGGAGAGGAAAAAAACCGGACAAACTTCTCAGAGCGTTTGTTCAAGGACACACATACACACTCCTCTGCATCCTGCTTGCAGCAAGAGCAGAGGAAGCAACTTGGTTTCTTTTTTGCCAGTTTTCAGCTCCTTTTCTCTGGGGGGAGATGGAGAGTTGAACTTTGTTTTCCTGGGACTTCGGGGGGTTTTTTTCCCTTCTTCTCTTCTTGACTCTTTCAACATCAGAGCACATTGGGAGAATTTTCTCCCGAGGTGGGGGCCCTGAATGTGGGCCCATGAGCCAGCTGCAAGGAGGAGGAGAGAGACTACACCTACGGAAGTGTTGGGGTTCCTCCCCCCTGCCATGAGGTCATGGGAGAGGGGACCCTGGGGTAGAGGCATGGCCTGGGCACGGGGGTCTCCCTGCTCCCTGCTCACATGTGCCCTAACCCTGTTCAGCACTGCTTATTTTGTGTTGCCCTGTGCCAGGAGGGCCCTGGTTGTGCCGTGATTGCTCAGTTCTTTGGCAGTGCCCCGCCCATGTGGCTGGAGAAGAAAGAGCTCTGAAACTTCTCTCAAGAATCGCTCCCTGTTTCTTTGCACGGGCCTCGCTGTCTATGGATGTTTCAGGAGACCCCACCGAAACACGGAAGGACTCTCAAATTATCCCAGCTTTCTCTGCACAGCAAGAGCTTTTAATATTTAGCATTGCTATCCTTTTCCTGTGTGTTTGTTAAAAAAATAGTTTTTATCTCTTTCACTTTCTTCCCAGGAAAGTTCTTTTTTCCAAAAACCTGGTGGGGGAGGGCTGGGTGTAACCTGCCTTCTATCAGAGGATATTTTCCTCCAAATTTGTCCAAACCGGCACAGCCTGTCCTTTCCTGGGTCTCTGTTGCAGATGGAAGCTGCTGGTGCCATTGTCAGCTTGAAGCCCTCTTTTGATGCAAGCAGATGTTGCCAGGTGTGTTCAGCAGCTGTTGCTCAATGCTTATGCCAAGCTATTGTGTTCCTCATGGAACCAAGGAGCCATTGTGACACTGCAGGGGCTGATGGCATCAAGGAGGCAATTGTGACAGTACAGAACCTCCTAGAAACAAGGCTCCATTGTGACACCGTGGGGAATCATGGAATCAAGGAGCCCATTGTGACACGGCTGCATGGAACCAATGGTCCATGGTTACACTGCGGATTCAAGAAGAGCACGGTGACACCACGCAACATCATGGAACCATAGGTCCATTGTGACACAGCGGGGCCTCATGGAAACAAGGGGACCATTGTGGCAAAGCAGGGCCTAATGGAAGCATGGAGAGCATTGTGACACTAAGGAAACTCCTGGAACCAAGATGACCACTGGCACATAATGGAACCTCATGGAAGCAAGCCTCCACGATGACTTTGGAGGGCCTCGGGGACCACAGGACCCATTGTGACACAGCAGGACCTGGTGGAACCAAGGAGCCTTTGTGATACTCCACATCCACATGGAAGCCAGGGTGCACTGAGACACAGCGGGGCCTTGTTGGAACCAAAGACACCTCTGCAAAAAGCAGGCTAGCTCATAGAAGCAAGGAGTCCATTGTTACAACGTAAAAGCTATGGAAGCAAGGGACCATTGTGACACTGCGGGGCCTCATGGAACCAATTGTCCATGATGACAGTGCGGATCAAAGGAGACCATGGTGACACTGCGGAACCTGATGGAACCAAGGAGCCATTGTGACACAGTGGGGCCTCATGGAATCAAGGAGACCATTGTGACCCAGGTGTTGCATGGGAAGGCAAGGAGCCATTGTGACACTTTGGGCTTCTTCCCTTGAGCTCTGCAGCTGGCTGTCCCAGCCCAGCGCACCATGTGCCACCTGCTCTCCTCAGGGCTCTGCCTGCACACAGCCCCAGGAGAAGTTTTCCTGTTTGCAAGGAAAGAATGGAAAAGCCGGAGCAGGTTTCCTAAACAACAAACCCCACTCAGGAGCCACATGCTCAGTACAGGCTGCCTGGAACGATGTCCCCTTTCTACAAGGGTCAGTGTGAGCAGGAATGAATGATCTCTGGGAGCAGAATTCTCGGAGTCTTTCCACTGAATTCTCTGTCCCTGTGTCTTGGGGTGACTTTATCGTGTGTATCCCCTATTGCTGCTCTATGCCCAGAAGTGAACTTTGTGCGTTTCTGTGCCTTTCAACTGAGCCTGAGAGGGGGGAGAGGAAAAAAACCGGACAAACTTCTCAGAGCGTTTGTTCAAGGACACACATACACACTCCTCTGCATCCTGCTTGCAGCAAGAGCAGAGGAAGCAACTTGGTTTCTTTTTAGCCAGTTTTCAGCTCCTTTTCTCTGGGGGGAGATGGAGAGTTGAACTTTGTTTTCCTGGGACTTCGGGGGGTTTTTTTCCCTTCTTCTCTTCTTGACTCTTTCAACATCAGAGCACATTGGGAGAATTTTCTCCCGAGGTGGGGGCCCTGAATGTGGGCCCATGAGCCAGCTGCAAGGAGGAGGAGAGAGACTACACCTACGGAAGTGTTGGGGTTCCTCCCCCCTGCCATGAGGTCATGGGAGAGGGGACCCTGGGGTAGAGGCATGGCCTGGGCACGGGGGTCTCCCTGCTCCCTGCTCACATGTGCCCTAACCCTGTTCAGCACTGCTTATTTTGTGTTGCCCTGTGTGAGGAGGGCCCTGGTTGTGCCGTGATTGCTCAGTTCTTTGGCAGTGCCCCGCCCATGTGGCTGGAGAAGAAAGAGCTCTGAAACTTCTCTCAAGAATCGCTCCCTGTTTCTTTGCACGGGCCTCGCTGTCTATGGATGTTTCAGGAGACCCCACCGAAACACGGAAGGACTCTCAAATTATCCCAGCTTTCTCTGCACAGCAAGAGCTTTTAATATTTAGCATTGCTATCCTTTTCCTGTGTGTTTGTTAAAAAAATAGTTTTTATCTCTTTCACTTTCTTCCCAGGAAAGTTCTTTTTTCCAAAAACCTGGTGGGGGAGGGCTGGGTGTAACCTGCCTTCTATCAGAGGATATTTTCCTCCAAATTTGTCCAAACCGGCACAGCCTGTCCTTTCCTGGGTCTCTGTTGCAGATGGAAGCTGCTGGTGCCATTGTCAGCTTGAAGCCCTCTTTTGATGCAAGCAGATGTTGCCAGGTGTGTTCAGCAGCTGTTGCTCAATGCTTATGCCAAGCTATTGTGTTCCTCATGGAACCAAGGAGCCATTGTGACACTGCAGGGGCTGATGGCATCAAGGAGGCAATTGTGACAGTACAGAACCTCCTAGAAACAAGGCTCCATTGTGACACCGTGGGGAATCATGGAATCAAGGAGCCCATTGTGACACGGCTGCATGGAACCAATGGTCCATGGTTACACTGCGGATTCAAGAAGAGCACGGTGACACCACGCAACATCATGGAACCATAGGTCCATTGTGACACAGCGGGGCCTCATGGAAACAAGGGGACCATTGTGGCAAAGCAGGGCCTAATGGAAGCATGGAGAGCATTGTGACACTAAGGAAACTCCTGGAACCAAGATGACCACTGGCACATAATGGAACCTCATGGAAGCAAGCCTCCACGATGACTTTG
Organism: Aphelocoma coerulescens; assembly: GCF_041296385.1. Taxonomy (NCBI): domain Eukaryota; kingdom Metazoa; phylum Chordata; class Aves; order Passeriformes; family Corvidae; genus Aphelocoma; species Aphelocoma coerulescens. The sequence continues at coordinate 67,236 of NW_027184024.1, read as the reverse complement.
GAGGGCCTCGGGGACCACAGGACCCATTGTGACACAGCAGGACCTGGTGGAACCAAGGAGCCTTTGTGATACTCCACATCCACATGGAAGCCAGGGTGCACTGAGACACAGCGGGGCCTTGTTGGAACCAAAGACACCTCTGCAAAAAGCAGGCTAGCTCATAGAAGCAAGGAGTCCATTGTTACAACGTAAAAGCTATGGAAGCAAGGGACCATTGTGACACTGCGGGGCCTCATGGAACCAATTGTCCATGATGACAGTGCGGATCAAAGGAGACCATGGTGACACTGCGGAACCTGATGGAACCAAGGAGCCATTGTGACACAGTGGGGCCTCATGGAATCAAGGAGACCATTGTGACCCAGGTGTTGCATGGGAAGGCAAGGAGCCATTGTGACACTTTGGGCTTCTTCCCTTGAGCTCTGCAGCTGGCTGTCCCAGCCCAGCGCACCATGTGCCACCTGCTCTCCTCAGGGCTCTGCCTGCACACAGCCCCAGGAGAAGTTTTCCTGTTTGGAAGGAAAGAATGGAAAAGCCGGAGCAGGTTTCCTAAACAACAAACCCCACTCAGGAGCCACATGCTCAGTACAGGCTGCCTGGAACGATGTCCCCTTTCTACAAGGGTCAGTGTGAGCAGGAATGAATGATCTCTGGGAGCAGAATTCTCGGAGTCTTTCCACTGAATTCTCTGTCCCTGTGTCTTGGGGTGACTTTATTGTGTGTATCCCCTATTGCTGCTCTATGCCCAGAAGTGAACTTTGTGCGTTTCTGTGCCTTTCAACTGAGCCTGAGAGGGGGGAGAGGAAAAAAACCGGACAAACTTCTCAGAGCGTTTGTTCAAGGACACACATACACACTCCTCTGCATCCTGCTTGCAGCAAGAGCAGAGGAAGCAACTTGGTTTCTTTTTAGCCAGTTTTCAGCTCCTTTTCTCTGGGGGGAGATGGAGAGTTGAACTTTGTTTTCCTGGGACTTCGGGGGGTTTTTTTCCCTTCTTCTCTTCTTGACTCTTTCAACATCAGAGCACATTGGGAGAATTTTCTCCCGAGGTGGGGGCCCTGAATGTGGGCCCATGAGCCAGCTGCAAGGAGGAGGAGAGAGACTACACCTACGGAAGTGTTGGGGTTCCTCCCCCCTGCCATGAGGTCATGGGAGAGGGGACCCTGGGGTAGAGGCATGGCCTGGGCACGGGGGTCTCCCTGCTCCCTGCTCACATGTGCCCTAACCCTGTTCAGCACTGCTTATTTTGTGTTGCCTTGTGCGAGGAGGGCCCTGGTTGTGCTGTGATTGCTCAGTTCTTTGGCAGTGCCCCGCCCATGTGGCTGGAGAAGAAAGAGCTCTGAAACTTCTCTCAAGAATCGCTCCCTGTTTCTTTGCACGGGCCTCGCTGTCTATGGATGTTTCAGGAGACCCCACCGAAACACAGAAGGACTCTCAAATTATCCCAGCTTTCTCTGCACAGCGAGAGCTTTTAATATTTAGCATTGCTATCCTTTTCCTGTGTGTTTGTTAAAAAAATAGGTTTTTATCTCTTTCACTTTCTTCCCAGGAAAGTTCTTTTTTCCAAAAACCTGGTGGGGGAGGGCTGGGTGTAACCTGCCTTCTATCAGAGGATATTTTCCTCCAAATTTGTCCAAACCGGCACAGCCTGTCCTTTCCTGGGTCTCTGTTGCAGATGGAAGCTGCTGGTGCCATTGTCAGCTTGAAGCCCTCTTTTGATGCAAGCAGATGTTGCCAGGTGTGTTCAGCAGCTGTTGCTCAATGCTTATGCCAAGCTATTGTGTTCCTCATGGAACCAAGGAGCCATTGTGACACTGCAGGGGCTGATGGCATCAAGGAGGCAATTGTGACAGTACAGAACCTCCTAGAAACAAGGCTCCATTGTGACACCGTGGGGAATCATGGAATCAAGGAGCCCATTGTGACACGGCTGCATGGAACCAATGGTCCATGGTTACACTGCGGATTCAAGAAGAGCACGGTGACACCACGCAACATCATGGAACCATAGGTCCATTGTGACACAGCGGGGCCTCATGGAAACAAGGGGACCATTGTGGCAAAGCAGGGCCTAATGGAAGCATGGAGAGCATTGTGACACTAAGGAAACTCCTGGAACCAAGATGACCACTGGCACATAATGGAACCTCATGGAAGCAAGCCTCCACAATGACTTTGGAGGGCCTCGGGGACCACAGGACCCATTGTGACACAGCAGGACCTGGTGGAACCAAGGAGCCTTTGTGATACTCCACATCCACATGGAAGCCAGGGTGCACTGAGACACAGCGGGGCCTTGTTGGAACCAAAGACACCTCTGCAAAAAGCAGGCTAGCTCATAGAAGCAAGGAGTCCATTGTTACAACGTAAAAGCTATGGAACCAAGGGACCATTGTGACACTGCGGGGCCTCATGGAACCAATTGTCCATGATGACAGTGCGGATCAAAGGAGACCATGGTGACACTGCGGAACCTGATGGAACCAAGGAGCCATTGTGACACAGTGGGGCCTCATGGAATCAAGGAGACCATTGTGACCCAGGTGTTGCATGGGAAGGCAAGGAGCCATTGTGACACTTTGGGCTTCTTCCCTTGAGCTCTGCAGCTGGCTGTCCCAGCCCAGCGCACCATGTGCCACCTGCTCTCCTCAGGGCTCTGCCTGCACACAGCCCCAGGAGAAGTTTTCCTGTTTGGAAGGAAAGAATGGAAAAGCCGGAGCAGGTTTCCTAAACAACAAACCCCACTCAGGAGCCACATGCTCAGTACAGGCTGCCTGGAACGATGTCCCCTTTCTACAAGGGTCAGTGTGAGCAGGAATGAATGATCTCTGGGAGCAGAATTCTCGGAGTCTTTCCACTGAATTCTCTGTCCCTGTGTCTTGGGGTGACTTTATCGTGTGTATCCCCTATTGCTGCTCTATGCTCAGAAGTGAACTTTGTGCGTTTCTGTGCCTTTCAACTGAGCCTGAGAGGCGGGAGAGGAAAAAAACCGGACAAACTTCTCAGAGCGTTTGTTCAAGGACACACATACACACTCCTCTGCATCCTGCTTGCAGCAAGAGCAGAGGAAGCAACTTGGTTTCTTTTTTGCCAGTTTTCAGCTCCTTTTCTCTGGGGGGAGATGGAGAGTTGAACTTTGTTTTCCTGGGACTTCGGGGGGTTTTTTTCCCTTCTTCTCTTCTTGACTCTTTCAACATCAGAGCACATTGGGAGAATTTTCTCCCGAGGTGGGGGCCCTGAATGTGGGCCCATGAGCCAGCTGCAAGGAGGAGGAGAGAGACTACACCTACGGAAGTGTTGGGGTTCCTCCCCCCTGCCATGAGGTCATGGGAGAGGGGACCCTGGGGTAGAGGCATGGCCTGGGCACGGGGGTCTCCCTGCTCCCTGCTCACATGTGCCCTAATCCTGTTCAGCACTGCTTATTTTGTGTTGCCCTGTGTGAGGAGGGCCCTGGTTGTGCCGTGATTGCTCAGTTCTTTGGCAGTGCCCCGCCCATGTGGCTGGAGAAGAAAGAGCTCTGAAACTTCTCTCAAGAATCGCTCCCTGTTTCTTTGCACGGGCCTCGCTGTCTATGGATGTTTCAGGAGACCCCACCGAAACACGGAAGGACTCTCAAATTATCCCAGCTTTCTCTGCACAGCGAGAGCTTTTAATATTTAGCATTGCTATCCTTTTCCTGTGTGTTTGTTAAAAAAATAGGTTTTATCTCTTTCACTTTCTTCCCAGGAAAGTTCTTTTTTCCAAAAACCTGGTGGGGGAGGGCTGGGTGTAACCTGCCTTCTATCAGAGGATATTTTCCTCCAAATTTGTCCAAACCGGCACAGCCTGTCCTTTCCTGGGTCTCTGTTGCAGATGGAAGCTGCTGGTGCCATTGTCAGCTTGAAGCCCTCTTTTGATGCAAGCAGATGTTGCCAGGTGTGTTCAGCAGCTGTTGCTCAATGCTTATGCCAAGCTATTGTGTTCCTCATGGAACCAAGGAGCCATTGTGACACTGCAGGGGCTGATGGCATCAAGGAGGCAATTGTGACAGTACAGAACCTCCTAGAAACAAGGCTCCATTGTGACACCGTGGGGAATCATGGAATCAAGGAGCCCATTGTGACACGGCTGCATGGAACCAATGGTCCATGGTTACACTGCGGATTCAAGAAGAGCACGGTGACACCACGCAACATCATGGAACCATAGGTCCATTGTGACACAGCGGGGCCTCATGGAAACAAGGGGACCATTGTGGCAAAGCAGGGCCTAATGGAAGCATGGAGAGCATTGTGACACTAAGGAAACTCCTGGAACCAAGATGACCACTGGCACATAATGGAACCTCATGGAAGCAAGCCTCCACAATGACTTTGGAGGGCCTCGGGGACCACAGGACCCATTGTGACACAGCAGGACCTGGTGGAACCAAGGAGCCTTTGTGATACTCCACATCCACATGGAAGCCAGGGTGCACTGAGACACAGCGGGGCCTTGTTGGAACCAAAGACACCTCTGCAAAAAGCAGGCTAGCTCATAGAAGCAAGGAGTCCATTGTTACAACATCAAACCTATGGAACCAAGGGACCATTGTGACACTGCGGGGCCTCATGGAACCAATTGTCCATGATGACAGTGCGGATCAAAGGAGACCATGGTGACACTGCGGAACCTGATGGAACCAAGGAGCCATTGTGACACAGTGGGGCCTCATGGAATCAAGGAGACCATTGTGACCCAGGTGTTGCATGGGAAGGCAAGGAGCCATTGTGACACTTTGGGCTTCTTCCCTTGAGCTCTGCAGCTGGCTGTCCCAGCCCAGCGCACCATGTGCCACCTGCTCTCCTCAGGGCTCTGCCTGCACACAGCCGCAGGAGAAGTTTTCCTGTTTGCAAGGAAAGAATGGAAAAGCCGGAGCAGGTTTCCTAAACAACAAACCCCACTCAGGAGCCACATGCTCAGTACAGGCTGCCTGGAACGATGTCCCCTTTCTACAAGGGTCAGTGTGAGCAGGAATGAATGATCTCTGGGAGCAGAATTCTCCGAGTCTTTCCACTGAATTCTCTGACCCTGTGTCTTGGGGTGACTTTATCGTGTGTATCCCCTATTGCTGCTCTATGCCCAGAAGTGAACTTTGTGCGTTTCTGTGCCTTTCAACTGAGCCTGAGAGGGGGGAGAGGAAAAAAACCGGACAAACTTCTCAGAGCGTTTTTTCAAGGACACACATACACACTCCTCTGCATCCTGCTTGCAGCAAGAGCAGAGGAAGCAACTTGGTTTCTTTTTAGCCAGTTTTCAGCTCCTTTTCTCTGGGGGGAGATGGAGAGTTGAACTTTGTTTTCCTGGGACTTCGGGGGGTTTTTTTCCCTTCTTCTCTTCTTGACTCTTTCAACATCAGAGCACATTGGGAGAATTTTCTCCCGAGGTGGGGGCCCTGAATGTGGGCCCATGAGCCAGCTGCAAGGAGGAGGAGAGAGACTACACCTACGGAAGTGTTGGGGTTCCTCCCCCCTGCCATGAGGTCATGGGAGAGGGGACCCTGGGGTAGAGGCATGGCCTGGGCACGGGGGGTCTCCCTGCTCCCTGCTCACATGTGCCCTAACCCTGTTCAGCACTGCTTATTTTGTGTTGCCCTGTGCCAGGAGGGCCCTGGTTGTGCCGTGATTGCTCAGTTCTTTGGCAGTGCCCCGCCCATGTGGCTGGAGAAGAAAGAGCTCTGAAACTTCTCTCAAGAATCGCTCCCTGTTTCTTTGCACGGGCCTCGCTGCCTATGGATGTTTCAGGAGACCCCACCGAAACACAGAAGGACTCTCAAATTATCCCGGCTTTCTCTGCACAGCGAGAGGTTTTAATATTTAGCATTGTTATCCTTTTCCTGTGTGTTTGTTAAAAAAGTAGTTTTTATCTCTTTCACTTTCTTCCCAGGAAAATTCTTTTTTCCCGAAGCTGGTGGGGGAGGGCTGGGTGTAACCTGCCTTCTATCAGAGGATATTTTCCTCCAAATTTGTCCAAACCGGCACAGCCTGTCCTTTCCTGGGTGTCTGTTGCAGATGGAAGCTGCTGGTGCCATTGTCAGCTTGAAGCCCTCTTTTGATGCAAGCAGATGTTGCCAGGTGTGTTCAGCAGCTGTTGCTCAATGCTTATGCCAAGCTATTGTGTTCCTCATGGAACCAAGGAGCCATTGTGACACTGCAGGGGCTGATGGCATCAAGGAGGCAATTGTGACAGTACAGAACCTCCTAGAAACAAGGCTCCATTGTGACACCGTGGGGAATCATGGAATCAAGGAGCCCATTGTGACACGGCTGCATGGAACCAATGGTCCATGGTTACACGGCGGATTCAAGAAGAGCACGGTGACACCACGCAACATCATGGAACCATAGGTCCATTGTGACACAGTGGGGCCTCATGGAAACAAGGGGACCATTGTGGCAAAGCAGGGCCTAATGGAAGCATGGAGAGCATTGTGACACTAAGGAAACTCCTGGAACCAAGATGACCACTGGCACATAATGGAACCTCATGGCACCAAGCCTCCATGATGACTTTGGAGGGCCTCAGGGACCTCAGGACCCATTGTGACACAGCAGGACCTGGTGGAACCAAGGAGCCTTTGTGATACTCCAGGTCCACATGGAACCCGGGGTGCACTGAGACACAGCGGGGCCTTGTTGGAACCAAAGACACCTCTGCAAAAAGCAGGCTAGCTCATAGAAGCAAGGAGTCCATTGTTACAACGTAAAAGCTATGGAACCAAGGGACCATTGTGACACTGCGGGGCCTCATGGAACCAATTGTCCATGATGACAATGCGGATCAAAGGAGACCATGGTGACACTGCAGAACCTGATGGAACCAAGGAGCCATTGTGACACAGTGGGGCCTCATGGAATCAAGGAGACCATTGTGACCCAGGTGTTGCATGTGAAGGCAAGGAGCCATTGTGACACTTTGGGCTTCTTCCCTTGAGCTCTGCAGCTGGCTGTCCCAGCCCACTGCACCATGTGCCACCTGCTCTCCTCAGGGCTCTGCCTGCACACAGCCCCAGGAGAAGTTTTCCTGTTTGGAAGGAAAGAATGGAAAAGCCTGAGCAGGTTTCCTAAACAACAAACCCCACTCAGGAGCCACATGCTCAGTACAGGCTGCCTGGAACGATGTCCCCTTTCTGCAAGGGTCAGTGTGAGCAGGAATGATCTCTGGGAGCAGAATTCTCGGAGTCTTTCCACTGAATTCTCTGTCCCTGTGTCTTGGGGTGACTTTATCATGTGTATCCCCTATCGCTGCTCTATGCCCAGAAGTGAACTTTGTGCATTTCTGTGCCTTTCAACTGAGCCTGAGAGGGGGGAGAGGGAAAAAAACCGGACAAACTTCTCAGAGCGTTTGTTCAAGGACACACATACACACTCCTCTGCATCCTGCTTGCCGCAAGAGCAGTGGAAGCAACCTTGTTTCTTTTGAGCCAGTTTTCAGCTCCTTTTCTCTGGAGGGAGATGGAGAGTTGAACTTTGTTTTCCTGGGACTTTGAGGGTTTTTTTCCCTTCTTCTCTTCTTGACTGTTTCCACATCAGACCACATTGGGAGAATTTTCTACCGAGGTGGGGGCCCTGAATGTGGGCCCATGTGCCAGCTCCAAGGAGGAGGAGAGAGACTACACCTACGGAAGTGTTGGGGTTCCTCCCCCCTGCCATGAGGTCATGGGAGAGGGGACCTTGGGGTAGAGGCATGGCCTGGGCACGGGGGTCTCCCTGCTCCCTGCTGACATGTGCCCTAATCCTGTTCAGCACTGGTTATTTTGTGTTGCCCTGTGCCAGGAGGGCCCTGCTTGTGCCGTGATTGCTCAGTTCTTTGGCAGTGCCCCGCCCATGTGGCTGGAGAAGAAAGAGCTCTGCAACTTCTCTCAAGAATCGCTCCCTATTTCTTTGCACGGGCCTCGCTGTCTATGGATGTTTCAGGAGACCCCACCGAAACACGGAAAGACTCTCAAATTATGCCAGCTTTCTCTCCACAGCGAGAGGTTTTAATATTTAGCATTGTTCTCCTTTTCCTGTGTGTTTGTTAAAAAAATAGTTTTTATCTCTTTCACTTTCTTCCCAGGAAAATTCTTTTTTCCCGAACCTGGTGGGGGAGGGCTGGGTGTATCCTGCCTTCTATCAGAGGATATTTTCCTCCAAATTTGTCCAAACCGGCACAGCCTGTCCTTTGCCTGGGTGTCTGTTGCAGATGGAAGCTGCTGCTGCCATTGTCAGCTTGAAGCCCTCTTTTGATGCAAGCAGATGTTGCCAGGTGTGTTCAGCAGCTGTTGCTCAATGCTTATGCCAAGCTATTGTGTTCCTCATGGAACCAAGGAGCCATTGTGACACTGCAGGGGCTGATGGCATCAAGGAGACAATTGTGACAGTACAGAACCTCCTAGAAACAAGGCTCCATTGTGACACCGTGGGGAATCATGGAATCAAGGAGCCCATTGTGACACAGCCAGGCCGCATGGAACCAATGGTCCATTGTTCCACTGCGGATTCAAGAAGAGCACGGTGACACCATGCAACATCACGGAACCATGCGTCCATTGTGACACAGCGGGGCCTCATGGAAACAAGGGGACCATTGTGGCAAAGCAGGGCCTAATGGAAGCATGGAGAGCATTGGGACATTGTGGGGAATCATGGAAGCATGGAGAGCATTGTGACACTAAGGAAACTCCTGGAACCAAGATGACCACTGGCACATAATGGAACCTCATGGAAGCAAGCCTCCATGATGACTTTGGAGGGCCTCAGGGACCACAGGACCCACTGTGACACAGCAGGACCTGGTGGAACCAAGGAGCCTTTGTGATACTCCACATCCACATGGAAGCCAGGGTGCACTGAGACACAGCAGGGCCTTGTGGGAACCAAAGACACCTCTGCAAAAAGCAGGCTAGCTCATAGAAGCAAGGAGTCCATTGTTACAACGTAAAAGCTATGGAAGCAAGGGACCATTGTGACACTGCGGGGCCTCATGGAACCAATTGTCCATGATGACAGTGCGGATCAAAGGAGACCACGGTGACACTGCGGAACCTGATGGAACCAAGGAGCCATTGTGACACAGTGGGGCCTCATGGAATCAAGGAGACCATTGTGACCCAGGTGTTGCATGGGAAGGCAAGGAGCCATTGTGACACTTTGGGCTTCTTCCCTTGAGCTCTGCAGCTGGCTGTCCCAGCCCAGCGCACCATGTGCCACCTGCTCTCCTCAGGGCTCTGCCTGCACACAGCCCCAGGAGAAGTTTTCCTGTTTGGAAGGAAAGAATGGAAAAGCCGGAGCAGGTTTCCTAAACAACAAACCCCACTCAGGAGCCACATGCTCAGTACAGGCTGCCTGGAACGATGTCCCCTTTCTGCAAGGGTCAGGGTGAGCAGGAATGATCTCTGGGAGCAGAATTCTCGGAGTCCTTCCACTGAATTCTCTGTCCCTGTGTCTTGGGATGACTTTAGGATGTGTATCCCCTATTGCTGCTCTATGCCCAGAAGTGAACTTTGTGCATTTCTGTGCCTTTCAACTGAGCCTGAGAGGGGGGAGAGGGAAAAAAACCCGGACAAACTTCTCAGAGCGTTTGTTCAAGGACACACATACACACTCCTCGGCATCCTGCTTGCAGCAAGAGCAGAGGAAGCAACATTGTTTCTTTTGAGCCAGTTTTCAGCTCCTTTTCTCTGGAGGGAGATGGAGAGTTGAACTTTGTTTTCCTGGGACTTTGGGGTTTTTTTTCCCTTCTTCTCTTCTTGACTGTTTCAACATCAGAGCACATTGGGAGAATTTTCTCCCGAGGTGGGGGCCCTGAATGTGGGCCCATGAGCCAGCTGCAAGGAGGAGGAGAGAGACTACACCTACGGAAGTGTTGGGGTTCCTCCCCCCTGCCATGAGGTCATGGGAGAGGGGACCCTGGGGTAGAGGCATGGCCTGGGCACGGGGGTCTCCCTGCTCCCTGCTCACATGTGCCCTAACCCTGTTCAGCACTGGTTATTTTGTGTTGCCCTGTGCCAGGAGGGCCCTGCTTGTGCCGTGATTGCTCAGTTCTTTGGCAGTGCCCCGCCCATGTGGCTGGAGAAGAAAGAGCTCTGAAACTTCTCTCAAGAATCACTCCCTATTTCTTTGCACGGGCCTCTCTGTCTATGGATGTTTCAGGAGACCCCACCGAAACACGGAAGGACTCTCAAATTATCCCAGCTTTCTCTCCACAGCGAGAGGTTTTAATATTTAGCATTGTTATCCTTTTCCTGTGAGTTTGTTAAAAAAATAGTTTTTATCTCTTTCACTTTCTTCCCAGGAAAATTCTTTTTTCCCGAACCTGGTGGGGGAGGGCTGGGTGTAACCTGCCTTCTATCAGAGGATATTTTCCTCCAAATTTGTCCAAACCGGCACAGCCTGTCCTTTCCTGGGTCTCTGTTGCAGATGGAAGCTGCTGGTGCCATTGTCAGCTTGAAGCCCTCTTTTGATGCAAGCAGATGTTGCCAGGTGTGTTCAGCAGCTGTTGCTCAATGCTTATGCCAAGCTATTGTGTTCCTCATGGAACCAAGGAGCCGTTGTGACACTGCAGGGGCTGATGGCATCAAGGAGGCAATTGTGACAGTACAGAACCTCCTAGAAACAAGGCTCCATTGTGACACCGTGGGGAATCATGGAATCAAGGAGCCCATTGTGACACGGCTGCATGGAACCAATGGTCCATGGTTACACGGCGGATTCAAGAAGAGCACGGTGACACCACGCAACATCATGGAACCATAGGTCCATTGTGACACAGCGCGGCCTCATGGAAACAAGGGGACCATTGTGGCAAAGCAGGGCCTAATGGAAGCATGGAGAGCATTGTGACACTAAGGAAACTCCTGGAACCAAGATGACCACTGGCACATAATGGAACCTCATGGAAGCAAGCCTCCACAATGACTTTGGAGGGCCTCAGGGACCACAGGACCCATTGTGACACAGCAGGACCTGGTGGAACCAAGGAGCCTTTGTGATACTCCACATCCACATGGAAGCCAGGGTGCACTGAGACACAGCGGGGCCTTGTTGGAACCAAAGACACCTCTGCAAAAAGCAGGCTAGCTCATAGAAGCAAGGAGTCCATTGTTACAACGTAAAAGCTATGGAACCAAGGGATCATTGTGACACTGCGGGGCCTCATGGAACCAATTGTCCATGATGACAGTGCGGATCAAAGGAGACCATGGTGACACTGCGGAACCTGATGGAACCAAGGAGCCATTGTGACACAGTGGGGCCTCATGGAGTCAAGGAGACCATTGTGACCCAGGTGTTGCATGGGAAGGCAAGGAGCCATTGTGACACTTTGGGCTTCTTCCCTTGAGCTCTGCAGCTGGCTGTCCCAGCCCAGCGCACCATGTGCCACCTGCTCTCCTCAGGGCTCTGCCTGCACACAGCCCCAGGAGAAGTTTTCCTGTTTGCAAGGAAAGAATGGAAAAGCCTGAGCAGGTTTCCTAAACAACAAACCCCACTCAGGAGCCACATGCTCAGTACAGGCTGCCTGGAACGATGTCCCCTTTCTACAAGGGTCAGTGTGAGCAGGAATGAATGATCTCTGGGAGCAGAATTCTCGGAGTCTTTCCACTGAATTCTCTGTCCCTGTGTCTTGGGGTGACTTTATCGTGTGTATCCCCTATTGCTGCTCTATGCCCAGAAGTGAACTTTGTGCGTTTCTGTGCCTTTCAACTGAGCCTGAGAGGGGGGAGAGGAAAAAAACCGGACAAACTTCTCAGAGCGTTTTTTCAAGGACACACATACACACTCCTCTGCATCCTGCTTGCAGCAAGAGCAGAGGAAGCAACTTGGTTTCTTTTTAGCCAGTTTTCAGCTCCTTTTCTCTGGGGGGAGATGGAGAGTTGAACTTTGTTTTCCTGGGACTTCGGGGGGTTTTTTTCCCTTCTTCTCTTCTTGACTCTTTCAACATCAGAGCACATTGGGAGAATTTTCTCCCGAGGTGGGGGCCCTGAATGTGGGCCCATGAGCCAGCTGCAAGGAGGAGGAGAGAGACTACACCTACGGAAGTGTTGGGGTTCCTCCCCCCTGCCATGAGGTCATGGGAGAGGGGACCCTGGGGTAGAGGCATGGCCTGGGCACGGGGGTCTCCCTGCTCCCTGCTCACATGTGCCCTAACCCTGTTCAGCACTGCTTATTTTGTGTTGCCTTGTGCGAGGAGGGCCCTGGTTGTGCTGTGATTGCTCAGTTCTTGGCAGTGCCCCGCCCATGTGGCTGGAGAAGAAAGAGCTCTGAAACTTCTCTCAAGAATCGCTCCCTGTTTCTTTGCACGGGCCTCGCTGTCTATGGATGTTTCAGGAGACCCCACCGAAACACAGAAGGACTCTCAAATTATCCCAGCTTTCTCTGCACAGCGAGAGCTTTTAATATTTAGCATTGTTATCCTTTTCCTGTGAGTTTGTTAAAAAAATAGTTTTTATCTCTTTCACTTTCTTCCCAGGAAAATTCTTTTTTCCCGAACCTGGTGGGGGAGGGCTGGGTGTAACCTGCCTTCTATCAGAGGATATTTTCCTCCAAATTTGTCCAAACCGGCACAGCCTGTCCTTTCCTGGGTCTCTGTTGCAGATGGAAGCTGCTGGTGCCATTGTCAGCTTGAAGCCCTCTTTTGATGCAAGCAGATGTTGCCAGGTGTGTTCAGCAGCTGTTGCTCAATGCTTATGCCAAGCTATTGTGTTCCTCATGGAACCAAGGAGCCATTGTGACACTGCAGGGGCTGATGGCATCAAGGAGGCAATTGTGACAGTACAGAACCTCCTAGAAACAAGGCTCCATTGTGACACCGTGGGGAATCATGGAATCAAGGAGCCCATTGTGACACGGCTGCATGGAACCAATGGTCCATGGTTACACTGCGGATTCAAGAAGAGCACGGTGACACCACGCAACATCATGGAACCATAGGTCCATTGTGACACAGCGGGGCCTCATGGAAACAAGGGGACCATTGTGGCAAAGCAGGGCCTAATGGAAGCATGGAGAGCATTGTGACACTAAGGAAACTCCTGGAACCAAGATGACCACTGGCACATAATGGAACCTCATGGAAGCAAGCCTCCACAATGACTTTGGAGGGCCTCGGGGACCACAGGACCCATTGTGACACAGCAGGACCTGGTGGAACCAAGGAGCCTTTGTGATACTCCACATCCACATGGAAGCCAGGGTGCACTGAGACACAGCGGGGCCTTGTTGGAACCAAAGACACCTCTGCAAAAAGCAGGCTAGCTCATAGAAGCAAGGAGTCCATTGTTACAACATCAAACCTATGGAACCAAGGGACCATTGTGACACTGCGGGGCCTCATGGAACCAATTGTCCATGATGACAGTGCGGATCAAAGGAGACCATGGTGACACTGCGGAACCTGATGGAACCAAGGAGCCATTGTGACACAGTGGGGCCTCATGGAATCAAGGAGACCATTGTGACCCAGGTGTTGCATGGGAAGGCAAGGAGCCATTGTGACACTTTGGGCTTCTTCCCTTGAGCTCTGCAGCTGGCTGTCCCAGCCCAGCGCACCATGTGCCACCTGCTCTCCTCAGGGCTCTGCCTGCACACAGCCGCAGGAGAAGTTTTCCTGTTTGCAAGGAAAGAATGGAAAAGCCGGAGCAGGTTTCCTAAACAACAAACCCCACTCAGGAGCCACATGCTCAGTACAGGCTGCCTGGAACGATGTCCCCTTTCTACAAGGGTCAGTGTGAGCAGGAATGAATGATCTCTGGGAGCAGAATTCTCCGAGTCTTTCCACTGAATTCTCTGACCCTGTGTCTTGGGGTGACTTTATCGTGTGTATCCCCTATTGCTGCTCTATGCCCAGAAGTGAACTTTGTGCGTTTCTGTGCCTTTCAACTGAGCCTGAGAGGGGGGAGAGGAAAAAAACCGGACAAACTTCTCAGAGCGTTTTTTCAAGGACACACATACACACTCCTCTGCATCCTGCTTGCAGCAAGAGCAGAGGAAGCAACTTGGTTTCTTTTTAGCCAGTTTTCAGCTCCTTTTCTCTGGGGGGAGATGGAGAGTTGAACTTTGTTTTCCTGGGACTTCGGGGGGTTTTTTTCCCTTCTTCTCTTCTTGACTCTTTCAACATCAGAGCACATTGGGAGAATTTTCTCCCGAGGTGGGGGCCCTGAATGTGGGCCCATGAGCCAGCTGCAAGGAGGAGGAGAGAGACTACACCTACGGAAGTGTTGGGGTTCCTCCCCCCTGCCATGAGGTCATGGGAGAGGGGACCCTGGGGTAGAGGCATGGCCTGGGCACGGGGGGTCTCCCTGCTCCCTGCTCACATGTGCCCTAACCCTGTTCAGCACTGCTTATTTTGTGTTGCCCTGTGCCAGGAGGGCCCTGGTTGTGCCGTGATTGCTCAGTTCTTTGGCAGTGCCCCGCCCATGTGGCTGGAGAAGAAAGAGCTCTGAAACTTCTCTCAAGAATCGCTCCCTGTTTCTTTGCACGGGCCTCGCTGCCTATGGATGTTTCAGGAGACCCCACCGAAACACAGAAGGACTCTCAAATTATCCCGGCTTTCTCTGCACAGCGAGAGGTTTTAATATTTAGCATTGTTATCCTTTTCCTGTGTGTTTGTTAAAAAAGTAGTTTTTATCTCTTTCACTTTCTTCCCAGGAAAATTCTTTTTTCCCGAAGCTGGTGGGGGAGGGCTGGGTGTAACCTGCCTTCTATCAGAGGATATTTTCCTCCAAATTTGTCCAAACCGGCACAGCCTGTCCTTTCCTGGGTGTCTGTTGCAGATGGAAGCTGCTGGTGCCATTGTCAGCTTGAAGCCCTCTTTTGATGCAAGCAGATGTTGCCAGGTGTGTTCAGCAGCTGTTGCTCAATGCTTATGCCAAGCTATTGTGTTCCTCATGGAACCAAGGAGCCATTGTGACACTGCAGGGGCTGATGGCATCAAGGAGGCAATTGTGACAGTACAGAACCTCCTAGAAACAAGGCTCCATTGTGACACCGTGGGGAATCATGGAATCAAGGAGCCCATTGTGACACGGCTGCATGGAACCAATGGTCCATGGTTACACGGCGGATTCAAGAAGAGCACGGTGACACCACGCAACATCATGGAACCATAGGTCCATTGTGACACAGTGGGGCCTCATGGAAACAAGGGGACCATTGTGGCAAAGCAGGGCCTAATGGAAGCATGGAGAGCATTGTGACACTAAGGAAACTCCTGGAACCAAGATGACCACTGGCACATAATGGAACCTCATGGCACCAAGCCTCCATGATGACTTTGGAGGGCCTCAGGGACCTCAGGACCCATTGTGACACAGCAGGACCTGGTGGAACCAAGGAGCCTTTGTGATACTCCAGGTCCACATGGAACCCGGGGTGCACTGAGACACAGCGGGGCCTTGTTGGAACCAAAGACACCTCTGCAAAAAGCAGGCTAGCTCATAGAAGCAAGGAGTCCATTGTTACAACGTAAAAGCTATGGAACCAAGGGACCATTGTGACACTGCGGGGCCTCATGGAACCAATTGTCCATGATGACAATGCGGATCAAAGGAGACCATGGTGACACTGCAGAACCTGATGGAACCAAGGAGCCATTGTGACACAGTGGGGCCTCATGGAATCAAGGAGACCATTGTGACCCAGGTGTTGCATGTGAAGGCAAGGAGCCATTGTGACACTTTGGGCTTCTTCCCTTGAGCTCTGCAGCTGGCTGTCCCAGCCCACTGCACCATGTGCCACCTGCTCTCCTCAGGGCTCTGCCTGCACACAGCCCCAGGAGAAGTTTTCCTGTTTGGAAGGAAAGAATGGAAAAGCCTGAGCAGGTTTCCTAAACAACAAACCCCACTCAGGAGCCACATGCTCAGTACAGGCTGCCTGGAACGATGTCCCCTTTCTGCAAGGGTCAGTGTGAGCAGGAATGATCTCTGGGAGCAGAATTCTCGGAGTCTTTCCACTGAATTCTCTGTCCCTGTGTCTTGGGGTGACTTTATCATGTGTATCCCCTATCGCTGCTCTATGCCCAGAAGTGAACTTTGTGCATTTCTGTGCCTTTCAACTGAGCCTGAGAGGGGGGAGAGGGAAAAAAACCGGACAAACTTCTCAGAGCGTTTGTTCAAGGACACACATACACACTCCTCTGCATCCTGCTTGCCGCAAGAGCAGTGGAAGCAACCTTGTTTCTTTTGAGCCAGTTTTCAGCTCCTTTTCTCTGGAGGGAGATGGAGAGTTGAACTTTGTTTTCCTGGGACTTTGAGGGTTTTTTTCCCTTCTTCTCTTCTTGACTGTTTCCACATCAGACCACATTGGGAGAATTTTCTACCGAGGTGGGGGCCCTGAATGTGGGCCCATGTGCCAGCTCCAAGGAGGAGGAGAGAGACTACACCTACGGAAGTGTTGGGGTTCCTCCCCCCTGCCATGAGGTCATGGGAGAGGGGACCTTGGGGTAGAGGCATGGCCTGGGCACGGGGGTCTCCCTGCTCCCTGCTGACATGTGCCCTAATCCTGTTCAGCACTGGTTATTTTGTGTTGCCCTGTGCCAGGAGGGCCCTGCTTGTGCCGTGATTGCTCAGTTCTTTGGCAGTGCCCCGCCCATGTGGCTGGAGAAGAAAGAGCTCTGCAACTTCTCTCAAGAATCGCTCCCTATTTCTTTGCACGGGCCTCGCTGTCTATGGATGTTTCAGGAGACCCCACCGAAACACGGAAAGACTCTCAAATTATGCCAGCTTTCTCTCCACAGCGAGAGGTTTTAATATTTAGCATTGTTCTCCTTTTCCTGTGTGTTTGTTAAAAAAATAGTTTTTATCTCTTTCACTTTCTTCCCAGGAAAATTCTTTTTTCCCGAACCTGGTGGGGGAGGGCTGGGTGTATCCTGCCTTCTATCAGAGGATATTTTCCTCCAAATTTGTCCAAACCGGCACAGCCTGTCCTTTGCCTGGGTGTCTGTTGCAGATGGAAGCTGCTGCTGCCATTGTCAGCTTGAAGCCCTCTTTTGATGCAAGCAGATGTTGCCAGGTGTGTTCAGCAGCTGTTGCTCAATGCTTATGCCAAGCTATTGTGTTCCTCATGGAACCAAGGAGCCATTGTGACACTGCAGGGGCTGATGGCATCAAGGAGACAATTGTGACAGTACAGAACCTCCTAGAAACAAGGCTCCATTGTGACACCGTGGGGAATCATGGAATCAAGGAGCCCATTGTGACACAGCCAGGCCGCATGGAACCAATGGTCCATTGTTCCACTGCGGATTCAAGAAGAGCACGGTGACACCATGCAACATCACGGAACCATGCGTCCATTGTGACACAGCGGGGCCTCATGGAAACAAGGGGACCATTGTGGCAAAGCAGGGCCTAATGGAAGCATGGAGAGCATTGGGACATTGTGGGGAATCATGGAAGCATGGAGAGCATTGTGACACTAAGGAAACTCCTGGAACCAAGATGACCACTGGCACATAATGGAACCTCATGGAAGCAAGCCTCCATGATGACTTTGGAGGGCCTCAGGGACCACAGGACCCACTGTGACACAGCAGGACCTGGTGGAACCAAGGAGCCTTTGTGATACTCCACATCCACATGGAAGCCAGGGTGCACTGAGACACAGCAGGGCCTTGTGGGAACCAAAGACACCTCTGCAAAAAGCAGGCTAGCTCATAGAAGCAAGGAGTCCATTGTTACAACGTAAAAGCTATGGAAGCAAGGGACCATTGTGACACTGCGGGGCCTCATGGAACCAATTGTCCATGATGACAGTGCGGATCAAAGGAGACCACGGTGACACTGCGGAACCTGATGGAACCAAGGAGCCATTGTGACACAGTGGGGCCTCATGGAATCAAGGAGACCATTGTGACCCAGGTGTTGCATGGGAAGGCAAGGAGCCATTGTGACACTTTGGGCTTCTTCCCTTGAGCTCTGCAGCTGGCTGTCCCAGCCCAGCGCACCATGTGCCACCTGCTCTCCTCAGGGCTCTGCCTGCACACAGCCCCAGGAGAAGTTTTCCTGTTTGGAAGGAAAGAATGGAAAAGCCGGAGCAGGTTTCCTAAACAACAAACCCCACTCAGGAGCCACATGCTCAGTACAGGCTGCCTGGAACGATGTCCCCTTTCTGCAAGGGTCAGGGTGAGCAGGAATGATCTCTGGGAGCAGAATTCTCGGAGTCCTTCCACTGAATTCTCTGTCCCTGTGTCTTGGGATGACTTTAGGATGTGTATCCCCTATTGCTGCTCTATGCCCAGAAGTGAACTTTGTGCATTTCTGTGCCTTTCAACTGAGCCTGAGAGGGGGGAGAGGGAAAAAAACCCGGACAAACTTCTCAGAGCGTTTGTTCAAGGACACACATACACACTCCTCGGCATCCTGCTTGCAGCAAGAGCAGAGGAAGCAACATTGTTTCTTTTGAGCCAGTTTTCAGCTCCTTTTCTCTGGAGGGAGATGGAGAGTTGAACTTTGTTTTCCTGGGACTTTGGGGTTTTTTTTCCCTTCTTCTCTTCTTGACTGTTTCAACATCAGAGCACATTGGGAGAATTTTCTCCCGAGGTGGGGGCCCTGAATGTGGGCCCATGAGCCAGCTGCAAGGAGGAGGAGAGAGACTACACCTACGGAAGTGTTGGGGTTCCTCCCCCCTGCCATGAGGTCATGGGAGAGGGGACCCTGGGGTAGAGGCATGGCCTGGGCACGGGGGTCTCCCTGCTCCCTGCTCACATGTGCCCTAACCCTGTTCAGCACTGGTTATTTTGTGTTGCCCTGTGCCAGGAGGGCCCTGCTTGTGCCGTGATTGCTCAGTTCTTTGGCAGTGCCCCGCCCATGTGGCTGGAGAAGAAAGAGCTCTGAAACTTCTCTCAAGAATCACTCCCTATTTCTTTGCACGGGCCTCTCTGTCTATGGATGTTTCAGGAGACCCCACCGAAACACGGAAGGACTCTCAAATTATCCCAGCTTTCTCTCCACAGCGAGAGGTTTTAATATTTAGCATTGTTATCCTTTTCCTGTGAGTTTGTTAAAAAAATAGTTTTTATCTCTTTCACTTTCTTCCCAGGAAAATTCTTTTTTCCCGAACCTGGTGGGGGAGGGCTGGGTGTAACCTGCCTTCTATCAGAGGATATTTTCCTCCAAATTTGTCCAAACCGGCACAGCCTGTCCTTTCCTGGGTCTCTGTTGCAGATGGAAGCTGCTGGTGCCATTGTCAGCTTGAAGCCCTCTTTTGATGCAAGCAGATGTTGCCAGGTGTGTTCAGCAGCTGTTGCTCAATGCTTATGCCAAGCTATTGTGTTCCTCATGGAACCAAGGAGCCATTGTGACACTGCAGGGGCTGATGGCATCAAGGAGGCAATTGTGACAGTACAGAACCTCCTAGAAACAAGGCTCCATTGTGACACCGTGGGGAATCATGGAATCAAGGAGCCCATTGTGACACGGCTGCATGGAACCAATGGTCCATGGTTACACGGCGGATTCAAGAAGAGCACGGTGACACCACGCAACATCATGGAACCATAGGTCCATTGTGACACAGCGCGGCCTCATGGAAACAAGGGGACCATTGTGGCAAAGCAGGGCCTAATGGAAGCATGGAGAGCATTGTGACACTAAGGAAACTCCTGGAACCAAGATGACCACTGGCACATAATGGAACCTCATGGAAGCAAGCCTCCACAATGACTTTGGAGGGCCTCAGGGACCACAGGACCCATTGTGACACAGCAGGACCTGGTGGAACCAAGGAGCCTTTGTGATACTCCACATCCACATGGAAGCCAGGGTGCACTGAGACACAGCGGGGCCTTGTTGGAACCAAAGACACCTCTGCAAAAAGCAGGCTAGCTCATAGAAGCAAGGAGTCCATTGTTACAACGTAAAAGCTATGGAACCAAGGGATCATTGTGACACTGCGGGGCCTCATGGAACCAATTGTCCATGATGACAGTGCGGATCAAAGGAGACCATGGTGACACTGCGGAACCTGATGGAACCAAGGAGCCATTGTGACACAGTGGGGCCTCATGGAGTCAAGGAGACCATTGTGACCCAGGTGTTGCATGGGAAGGCAAGGAGCCATTGTGACACTTTGGGCTTCTTCCCTTGAGCTCTGCAGCTGGCTGTCCCAGCCCAGCGCACCATGTGCCACCTGCTCTCCTCAGGGCTCTGCCTGCACACAGCCCCAGGAGAAGTTTTCCTGTTTGCAAGGAAAGAATGGAAAAGCCTGAGCAGGTTTCCTAAACAACAAACCCCACTCAGGAGCCACATGCTCAGTACAGGCTGCCTGGAACGATGTCCCCTTTCTACAAGGGTCAGTGTGAGCAGGAATGAATGATCTCTGGGAGCAGAATTCTCGGAGTCTTTCCACTGAATTCTCTGTCCCTGTGTCTTGGGGTGACTTTATCGTGTGTATCCCCTATTGCTGCTCTATGCCCAGAAGTGAACTTTGTGCGTTTCTGTGCCTTTCAACTGAGCCTGAGAGGGGGGAGAGGAAAAAAACCGGACAAACTTCTCAGAGCGTTTTTTCAAGGACACACATACACACTCCTCTGCATCCTGCTTGCAGCAAGAGCAGAGGAAGCAACTTGGTTTCTTTTTAGCCAGTTTTCAGCTCCTTTTCTCTGGGGGGAGATGGAGAGTTGAACTTTGTTTTCCTGGGACTTCGGGGGGTTTTTTTCCCTTCTTCTCTTCTTGACTCTTTCAACATCAGAGCACATTGGGAGAATTTTCTCCCGAGGTGGGGGCCCTGAATGTGGGCCCATGAGCCAGCTGCAAGGAGGAGGAGAGAGACTACACCTACGGAAGTGTTGGGGTTCCTCCCCCCTGCCATGAGGTCATGGGAGAGGGGACCCTGGGGTAGAGGCATGGCCTGGGCACGGGGGTCTCCCTGCTCCCTGCTCACATGTGCCCTAACCCTGTTCAGCACTGCTTATTTTGTGTTGCCTTGTGCGAGGAGGGCCCTGGTTGTGCTGTGATTGCTCAGTTCTTGGCAGTGCCCCGCCCATGTGGCTGGAGAAGAAAGAGCTCTGAAACTTCTCTCAAGAATCGCTCCCTGTTTCTTTGCACGGGCCTCGCTGTCTATGGATGTTTCAGGAGACCCCACCGAAACACAGAAGGACTCTCAAATTATCCCAGCTTTCTCTGCACAGCGAGAGCTTTTAATATTTAGCATTGTTATCCTTTTCCTGTGAGTTTGTTAAAAAAATAGTTTTTATCTCTTTCACTTTCTTCCCAGGAAAATTCTTTTTTCCCGAACCTGGTGGGGGAGGGCTGGGTGTAACCTGCCTTCTATCAGAGGATATTTTCCTCCAAATTTGTCCAAACCGGCACAGCCTGTCCTTTCCTGGGTCTCTGTTGCAGATGGAAGCTGCTGGTGCCATTGTCAGCTTGAAGCCCTCTTTTGATGCAAGCAGATGTTGCCAGGTGTGTTCAGCAGCTGTTGCTCAATGCTTATGCCAAGCTATTGTGTTCCTCATGGAACCAAGGAGCCATTGTGACACTGCAGGGGCTGATGGCATCAAGGAGGCAATTGTGACAGTACAGAACCTCCTAGAAACAAGGCTCCATTGTGACACCGTGGGGAATCATGGAATCAAGGAGCCCATTGTGACACGGCTGCATGGAACCAATGGTCCATGGTTACACGGCGGATTCAAGAAGAGCACGGTGACACCACGCAACATCATGGAACCATAGGTCCATTGTGACACAGCGCGGCCTCATGGAAACAAGGGGACCATTGTGGCAAAGCAGGGCCTAATGGAAGCATGGAGAGCATTGTGACACTAAGGAAACTCCTGGAACCAAGATGACCACTGGCACATAATGGAACCTCATGGAAGCAAGCCTCCACAATGACTTTGGAGGGCCTCAGGGACCACAGGACCCATTGTGACACAGCAGGACCTGGTGGAACCAAGGAGCCTTTGTGATACTCCACATCCACATGGAAGCCAGGGTGCACTGAGACACAGCGGGGCCTTGTTGGAACCAAAGACACCTCTGCAAAAAGCAGGCTAGCTCATAGAAGCAAGGAGTCCATTGTTACAACGTAAAAGCTATGGAACCAAGGGATCATTGTGACACTGCGGGGCCTCATGGAACCAATTGTCCATGATGACAGTGCGGATCAAAGGAGACCATGGTGACACTGCGGAACCTGATGGAACCAAGGAGCCATTGTGACACAGTGGGGCCTCATGGAGTCAAGGAGACCATTGTGACCCAGGTGTTGCATGGGAAGGCAAGGAGCCATTGTGACACTTTGGGCTTCTTCCCTTGAGCTCTGCAGCTGGCTGTCCCAGCCCAGCGCACCATGTGCCACCTGCTCTCCTCAGGGCTCTGCCTGCACACAGCCCCAGGAGAAGTTTTCCTGTTTGCAAGGAAAGAATGGAAAAGCCTGAGCAGGTTTCCTAAACAACAAACCCCACTCAGGAGCCACATGCTCAGTACAGGCTGCCTGGAACGATGTCCCCTTTCTACAAGGGTCAGTGTGAGCAGGAATGAATGATCTCTGGGAGCAGAATTCTCGGAGTCTTTCCACTGAATTCTCTGTCCCTGTGTCTTGGGGTGACTTTATCGTGTGTATCCCCTATTGCTGCTCTATGCCCAGAAGTGAACTTTGTGCGTTTCTGTGCCTTTCAACTGAGCCTGAGAGGGGGGAGAGGAAAAAAACCGGACAAACTTCTCAGAGCGTTTTTTCAAGGACACACATACACACTCCTCTGCATCCTGCTTGCAGCAAGAGCAGAGGAAGCAACTTGGTTTCTTTTTAGCCAGTTTTCAGCTCCTTTTCTCTGGGGGGAGATGGAGAGTTGAACTTTGTTTTCCTGGGACTTCGGGGGGTTTTTTTCCCTTCTTCTCTTCTTGACTCTTTCAACATCAGAGCACATTGGGAGAATTTTCTCCCGAGGTGGGGGCCCTGAATGTGGGCCCATGAGCCAGCTGCAAGGAGGAGGAGAGAGACTACACCTACGGAAGTGTTGGGGTTCCTCCCCCCTGCCATGAGGTCATGGGAGAGGGGACCCTGGGGTAGAGGCATGGCCTGGGCACGGGGGTCTCCCTGCTCCCTGCTCACATGTGCCCTAACCCTGTTCAGCACTGCTTATTTTGTGTTGCCTTGTGCGAGGAGGGCCCTGGTTGTGCTGTGATTGCTCAGTTCTTGGCAGTGCCCCGCCCATGTGGCTGGAGAAGAAAGAGCTCTGAAACTTCTCTCAAGAATCGCTCCCTGTTTCTTTGCACGGGCCTCGCTGTCTATGGATGTTTCAGGAGACCCCACCGAAACACAGAAGGACTCTCAAATTATCCCAGCTTTCTCTGCACAGCGAGAGCTTTTAATATTTAGCATTGTTATCCTTTTCCTGTGTGTTTGTTAAAAAAATAGTTTTTATCTCTTTCACTTTCTTCCCAGGAAAGTTCTTTTTTCCAAAAACCTGGTGGGGGAGGGCTGGGTGTAACCTGCCTTCTATCAGAGGATATTTTCCTCCAAATTTGTCCAAACCGGCACAGCCTGTCCTTTCCTGGGTCTCTGTTGCAGATGGAAGCTGCTGGTGCCATTGTCAGCTTGAAGCCCTCTTTTGATGCAAGCAGATGTTGCCAGGTGTGTTCAGCAGCTGTTGCTCAATGCTTATGCCAAGCTATTGTGTTCCTCATGGAACCAAGGAGCCATTGTGACACTGCAGGGGCTGATGGCATCAAGGAGGCAATTGTGACAGTACAGAACCTCCTAGAAACAAGGCTCCATTGTGACACCGTGGGGAATCATGGAATCAAGGAGCCCATTGTGACACGGCTGCATGGAACCAATGGTCCATGGTTACACTGCGGATTCAAGAAGAGCACGGTGACACCACGCAACATCATGGAACCATAGGTCCATTGTGACACAGCGCGGCCTCATGGAAACAAGGGGACCATTGTGGCAAAGCAGGGCCTAATGGAAGCATGGAGAGCATTGTGACACTAAGGAAACTCCTGGAACCAAGATGACCACTGGCACATAATGGAACCTCATGGAAGCAAGCCTCCACGATGACTTTGGAGGGCCTCGGGGACCACAGGACCCATTGTGACACAGCAGGACCTGGTGGAACCAAGGAGCCTTTGTGATACTCCACATCCACATGGAAGCCAGGGTGCACTGAGACACAGCGGGGCCTTGTGGGAACCAAAGACACCTCTGCAAAAAGCAGGCTAGCTCATAGAAGCAAGGAGTCCATTGTTACAACGTAAAAGCTATGGAACCAAGGGACCATTGTGACACTGCGGGGCCTCATGGAACCAATTGTCCATGATGACAGTGCGGATCAAAGGAGACCACGGTGACACTGCGGAACCTGATGGAACCAAGGAGCCATTGTGACACAGTGGGGCCTCATGGAATCAAGGAGACCATTGTGACCCAGGTGTTGCATGGGAAGGCAAGGAGCCATTGTGACACTTTGGGCTTCTTCCCTTGAGCTCTGCAGCTGGCTGTCCCAGCCCAGCGCACCATGTGCCACCTGCTCTCCTCAGGGCTCTGCCTGCACACAGCCCCAGGAGAAGTTTTCCTGTTTGCAAGGAAAGAATGGAAAAGCCTGAGCAGGTTTCCTAAACAACAAACCCCACTCAGGAGCCACATGCTCAGTACAGGCTGCCTGGAACGATGTCCCCTTTCTACAAGGGTCAGTGTGAGCAGGAATGAATGATCTCTGGGAGCAGAATTCTCGGAGTCTTTCCACTGAATTCTCTGTCCCTGTGTCTTGGGGTGACTTTATCGTGTGTATCCCCTATTGCTGCTCTATGCCCAGAAGTGAACTTTGTGCGTTTCTGTGCCTTTCAACTGAGCCTGAGAGGGGGGAGAGGAAAAAAACCGGACAAACTTCTCAGAGCGTTTGTTCAAGGACACACATACACACTCCTCTGCATCCTGCTTGCAGCAAGAGCAGAGGAAGCAACTTGGTTTCTTTTTAGCCAGTTTTCAGCTCCTTTTCTCTGGGGGGAGATGGAGAGTTGAACTTTGTTTTCCTGGGACTTCGGGGGGTTTTTTTCCCTTCTTCTCTTCTTGACTCTTTCAACATCAGAGCACATTGGGAGAATTTTCTCCCGAGGTGGGGGCCCTGAATGTGGGCCCATGAGCCAGCTGCAAGGAGGAGGAGAGAGACTACACCTACGGAAGTGTTGGGGTTCCTCCCCCCTGCCATGAGGTCATGGGAGAGGGGACCCTGGGGTAGAGGCATGGCCTGGGCACGGGGGTCTCCCTGCTCCCTGCTCACATGTGCCCTAATCCTGTTCAGCACTGGTTATTTTGTGTTGCCCTGTGCCAGGAGGGCCCTGGTTGTGCCGTGATTGCTCAGTTCTTTGGCAGTGCCCCGCCCATGTGGCTGGAGAAGAAAGAGCTCTGAAACTTCTCTCAAGAATCGCTCCCTGTTTCTTTGCACGGGCCTCTCTGTCTATGGATGTTTCAGGAGACCCCACCGAAACACGGAAGGACTCTCAAATTATCCCAGCTTTCTCTGCACAGCGAGAGCTTTTAATATTTAGCATTGCTATCCTTTTCCTGTGTGTTTGTTAAAAAAATAGTTTTTATCTCTTTCACTTTCTTCCCAGGAAAGTTCTTTTTTCCAAAAACCTGGTGGGGGAGGGCTGGGTGTAACCTGCCTTCTATCAGAGGATATTTTCCTCCAAATTTGTCCAAACCGGCACAGCCTGTCCTTTCCTGGGTGTCTGTTGCAGATGGAAGCTGCTGGTGCCATTGTCAGCTTGAAGCCCTCTTTTGATGCAAGCAGATGTTGCCAGGTGTGTTCAGCAGCTGTTGCTCAATGCTTATGCCAAGCTATTGTGTTCCTCATGGAACCAAGGAGCCATTGTGACACTGCAGGGGCTGATGGCATCAAGGAGGCAATTGTGACAGTACAGAACCTCCTAGAAACAAGGCTCCATTGTGACACCGTGGGGAATCATGGAATCAAGGAGCCCATTGTGACACGGCTGCATGGAACCAATGGTCCATGGTTACACGGCGGATTCAAGAAGAGCACGGTGACACCACGCAACATCATGGAACCATAGGTCCATTGTGACACAGCGGGGCCTCATGGAAACAAGGGGACCATTGTGGCAAAGCAGGGCCTAATGGAAGCATGGAGAGCATTGTGACACTAAGGAAACTCCTGGAACCAAGATGACCACTGGCACATAATGGAACCTCATGGAAGCAAGCCTCCACGATGACTTTGGAGGGCCTCGGGGACCACAGGACCCATTGTGACACAGCAGGACCTGGTGGAACCAAGGAGCCTTTGTGATACTCCACATCCACATGGAAGCCAGGGTGCACTGAGACACAGCGGGGCCTTGTGGGAACCAAAGACACCTCTGCAAAAAGCAGGCTAGCTCATAGAAGCAAGGAGTCCATTGTTACAACGTAAAAGCTATGGAACCAAGGGACCATTGTGACACTGCGGGGCCTCATGGAACCAATTGTCCATGATGACAGTGCGGATCAAAGGAGACCATGGTGACACTGCGGAACCTGATGGAACCAAGGAGCCATTGTGACACAGTGGGGCCTCATGGAATCAAGGAGACCATTGTGACCCAGGTATTGCATGGGAAGGCAAGGAGCCATTGTGACACTTTGGGCTTCTTCCCTTGAGCTCTGCAGCTGGCTGTCCCAGCCCAGCGCACCATGTGCCACCTGCTCTCCTCAGGGCTCTGCCTGCACACAGCCCCAGGAGAAGTTTTCCTGTTTGGAAGGAAAGAATGGAAAAGCCGGAGCAGGTTTCCTAAACAACAAACCCCACTCAGGAGCCACATGCTCAGTACAGGCTGCCTGGAACGATGTCCCCTTTCTACAAGGGTCAGTGTGAGCAGGAATGAATGATCTCTGGGAGCAGAATTCTCGGAGTCTTTCCACTGAATTCTCTGTCCCTGTGTCTTGGGGTGACTTTATTGTGTGTATCCCCTATTGCTGCTCTATGCTCAGAAGTGAACTTTGTGCGTTTCTGTGCCTTTCAACTGAGCCTGAGAGGGGGGAGAGGAAAAAAACCGGACAAACTTCTCAGAGCGTTTTTTCAAGGACACACATACACACTCCTCTGCATCCTGCTTGCAGCAAGAGCAGAGGAAGCAACTTGGTTTCTTTTTAGCCAGTTTTCAGCTCCTTTTCTCTGGGGGGAGATGGAGAGTTGAACTTTGTTTTCCTGGGACTTCGGGGGGTTTTTTTCCCTTCTTCTCTTCTTGACTCTTTCAACATCAGAGCACATTGGGAGAATTTTCTCCCGAGGTGGGGGCCCTGAATGTGGGCCCATGAGCCAGCTGCAAGGAGGAGGAGAGAGACTACACCTACGGAAGTGTTGGGGTTCCTCCCCCCTGCCATGAGGTCATGGGAGAGGGGACCCTGGGGTAGAGGCATGGCCTGGGCACGGGGGTCTCCCTGCTCCCTGCTCACATGTGCCCTAACCCTGTTCAGCACTGGTTATTTTGTGTTGCCCTGTGCCAGGAGGGCCCTGCTTGTGCCGTGATTGCTCAGTTCTTTGGCAGTGCCCCGCCCATGTGGCTGGAGAAGAAAGAGCTCTGAAACTTCTCTCAAGAATCGCCCCCTGTTTCTTTGCACGGGCCTCGCTGTCTATGGATGTTTCAGGCGACCCCACCGAAACACGGAAGGACTCTCAAATTATCCCAGCTTTCTCTGCACAGCAAGAGCTTTTAATATTTAGCATTGCTATCCTTTTCCTGTGTGTTTGTTAAAAAAATAGGTTTTTATCTCTTTCACTTTCTTCCCAGGAAAGTTCTTTTTTCCAAAAACCTGGTGGGGGAGGGCTGGGTGTAACCTGCCTTCTATCAGAGGATATTTTCCTCCAAATTTGTCCAAACCGGCACAGCCTGTCCTTTCCTGGGTCTCTGTTGCAGATGGAAGCTGCTGGTGCCATTGTCAGCTTGAAGCCCTCTTTTGATGCAAGCAGATGTTGCCAGGTGTTTTCAGCAGCTGTTGCTCAATGCTTATGCCAAGCTATTGTGTTCCTCATGGAACCAAGGAGCCATTGTGACACTGCAGGGGCTGATGGCATCAAGGAGGCAATTGTGACAGTACAGAACCTCCTAGAAACAAGGCTCCATTGTGACACCGTGGGGAATCATGGAATCAAGGAGCCCATTGTGACACGGCTGCATGGAACCAATGGTCCATGGTTACACTGCGGATTCAAGAAGAGCACGGTGACACCACGCAACATCATGGAACCATAGGTCCATTGTGACACAGCGGGGCCTCATGGAAACAAGGGGACCATTGTGGCAAAGCAGGGCCTAATGGAAGCATGGAGAGCATTGTGACACTAAGGAAACTCCTGGAACCAAGATGACCACTGGCACATAATGGAACCTCATGGAAGCAAGCCTCCACGATGACTTTGGAGGGCCTCGGGGACCACAGGACCCATTGTGACACAGCAGGACCTGGTGGAACCAAGGAGCCTTTGTGATACTCCACATCCACATGGAAGCCAGGGTGCACTGAGACACAGCGGGGCCTTGTGGGAACCAAAGACACCTCTGCAAAAAGCAGGCTAGCTCATAGAAGCAAGGAGTCCATTGTTACAACGTAAAAGCTATGGAAGCAAGGGACCATTGTGACACTGCGGGGCCTCATGGAACCAATTGTCCATGATGACAGTGCGGATCAAAGGAGACCACGGTGACACTGCGGAACCTGATGGAACCAAGGAGCCATTGTGACACAGTGGGGCCTCATGGAATCAAGGAGACCATTGTGACCCAGGTGTTGCATGGGAAGGCAAGGAGCCATTGTGACACTTTGGGCTTCTTCCCTTGAGCTCAGCAGCTGGCTGTCCCAGCCCAGCGCACCATGTGCCACCTGCTCTCCTCAGGGCTCTGCCTGCACACAGCCCCAGGAGAAGTTTTCCTGTTTGGAAGGAAAGAATGGAAAAGCCGGAGCAGGTTTCCTAAACAACAAACCCCACTCAGGAGCCACATGCTCAGTACAGGCTGCCTGGAATGATGTCCCCTTTCTACAAGGGTCAGTGTGAGCAGGAATGAATGATCTCTGGGAGCAGAATTCTCGGAGTCTTTCCACTGAATTCTCTGTCCCTGTGTCTTGGGGTGACTTTATTGTGTGTATCCCCTATTGCTGCTCTATGCCCAGAAGTGAACTTTGTGCGTTTCTGTGCCTTTCAACTGAGCCTGAGAGGGGGGAGAGGAAAAAAAACCGGACAAACTTCTCAGAGCGTTTGTTCAAGGACACACATACACACTCCTCTGCATCCTGCTTGCAGCAAGAGCAGAGGAAGCAACTTTGTTTCTTTTTAGCCAGTTTTCAGCTCCTTTTCTCTGGGGGGAGATGGAGAGTTGAACTTTGTTTTCCTGGGACTTCGGGGGGTTTTTTTCCCTTCTTCTCTTCTTGACTCTTTCAACATCAGAGCACATTGGGAGAATTTTCTCCCGAGGTGGGGGCCCTGAATGTGGGCCCATGAGCCAGCTGCAAGGAGGAGGAGAGAGACTACACCTACGGAAGTGTTGGGGTTCCTCCCCCCTGCCATGAGGTCATGGGAGAGGGGACCCTGGGGTAGAGGCATGGCCTGGGCACGGGGGTCTCCCTGCTCCCTGCTCACATGTGCCCTAACCCTGTTCAGCACTGGTTATTTTGTGTTGCCTTGTGCGAGGAGGGCCCTGGTTGTGCCGTGATTGCTCAGTTCTTTGGCAGGGCCCCGCCCATGTGGCTGGAGAAGAAAGAGCTCTGAAACTTCTCTCAAGAATCGCCCCCTGTTTCTTTGCACGGGCCTCGCTGTCTATGGATGTTTCAGGAGACCCCACCGAAACACGGAAGGACTCTCAAATTATCCCAGCTTTCTCTGCACAGCAAGAGCTTTTAATATTTAGCATTGCTATCCTTTTCCTGTGTGTTTGTTAAAAAAATAGTTTTTATCTCTTTCACTTTCTTCCCAGGAAAGTTCTTTTTTCCAAAAACCTGGTGGGGGAGGGCTGGGTGTAACCTGCCTTCTATCAGAGGATATTTTCCTCCAAATTTGTCCAAACCGGCACAGCCTGTCCTTTCCTGGGTCTCTGTTGCAGATGGAAGCTGCTGGTGCCATTGTCAGCTTGAAGCCCTCTTTTGATGCAAGCAGATGTTGCCAGGTGTGTTCAGCAGCTGTTGCTCAATGCTTATGCCAAGCTATTGTGTTCCTCATGGAACCAAGGAGCCATTGTGACACTGCAGGGGCTGATGGCATCAAGGAGGCAATTGTGACAGTACAGAACCTCCTAGAAACAAGGCTCCATTGTGACACCGTGGGGAATCATGGAATCAAGGAGCCCATTGTGACACGGCTGCATGGAACCAATGGTCCATGGTTACACTGCGGATTCAAGAAGAGCACGGTGACACCACGCAACATCATGGAACCATAGGTCCATTGTGACACAGCGGGGCCTCATGGAAACAAGGGGACCATTGTGGCAAAGCAGGGCCTAATGGAAGCATGGAGAGCATTGTGACACTAAGGAAACTCCTGGAACCAAGATGACCACTGGCACATAATGGAACCTCATGGAAGCAAGCCTCCACGATGACTTTGGAGGGCCTCGGGGACCACAGGACCCATTGTGACACAGCAGGACCTGGTGGAACCAAGGAGCCTTTGTGATACTCCATATCCACATGGAAGCCAGGGTGCACTGAGACACAGCGGGGCCTTGTGGGAACCAAAGACACCTCTGCAAAAAGCAGGCTAGCTCATAGAAGCAAGGAGTCCATTGTTACAACGTAAAAGCTATGGAAGCAAGGGACCATTGTGACACTGCGGGGCCTCATGGAACCAATTGTCCATGATGACAGTGCGGATCAAAGGAGACCACGGTGACACTGCGGAACCTGATGGAACCAAGGAGCCATTGTGACACAGTGGGGCCTCATGGAATCAAGGAGACCATTGTGACCCAGGTGTTGCATGGGAAGGCAAGGAGCCATTGTGACACTTTGGGCTTCTTCCCTTGAGCTCTGCAGCTGGCTGTCCCAGCCCAGCGCACCATGTGCCACCTGCTCTCCTCAGGGCTCTGCCTGCACACAGCCCCAGGAGAAGTTTTCCTGTTTGGAAGGAAAGAATGGAAAAGCCGGAGCAGGTTTCCTAAACAACAAACCCCACTCAGGAGCCACATGCTCAGTACAGGCTGCCTGGAACGATGTCCCCTTTCTACAAGGGTCAGTGTGAGCAGGAATGAATGATCTCTGGGAGCAGAATTCTCAGAGTCTTTCCACTGAATTCTCTGTCCCTGTGTCTTGGGGTGACTTTATCGTGTGTATCCCCTATTGCTGCTCTATGCTCAGAAGTGAACTTTGTGCGTTTCTGTGCCTTTCAACTGAGCCTGAGAGGGGGGAGAGGAAAAAAACCGGACAAACTTCTCAGAGCGTTTTTTCAAGGACACACATACACACTCCTCTGCATCCTGCTTGCAGCAAGAGCAGAGGAAGCAACTTGGTTTCTTTTTAGCCAGTTTTCAGCTCCTTTTCTCTGGGGGGAGATGGAGAGTTGAACTTTGTTTTCCTGGGACTTCGGGGGGTTTTTTTCCCTTCTTCTCTTCTTGACTCTTTCAACATCAGAGCACATTGGGAGAATTTTCTCCCGAGGTGGGGGCCCTGAATGTGGGCCCATGAGCCAGCTGCAAGGAGGAGGAGAGAGACTACACCTACGGAAGTGTTGGGGTTCCTCCCCCCTGCCATGAGGTCATGGGAGAGGGGACCCTGGGGTAGAGGCATGGCCTGGGCACGGGGGTCTCCCTGCTCCCTGCTCACATGTGCCCTAACCCTGTTCAGCACTGCTTATTTTGTGTTGCCTTGTGCGAGGAGGGCCCTGGTTGTGCTGTGATTGCTCAGTTCTTTGGCAGTGCCCCGCCCATGTGGCTGGAGAAGAAAGAGCTCTGAAACTTCTCTCAAGAATCGCTCCCTGTTTCTTTGCACGGGCCTCGCTGTCTATGGATGTTTCAGGAGACCCCACCGAAACACAGAAGGACTCTCAAATTATCCCAGCTTTCTCTGCACAGCGAGAGCTTTTAATATTTAGCATTGCTATCCTTTTCCTGTGTGTTTGTTAAAAAAATAGGTTTTTATCTCTTTCACTTTCTTCCCAGGAAAGTTCTTTTTTCCAAAAACCTGGTGGGGGAGGGCTGGGTGTAACCTGCCTTCTATCAGAGGATATTTTCCTCCAAATTTGTCCAAACCGGCACAGCCTGTCCTTTCCTGGGTGTCTGTTGCAGATGGAAGCTGCTGGTGCCATTGTCAGCTTGAAGCCCTCTTTTGATGCAAGCAGATGTTGCCAGGTGTGTTCAGCAGCTGTTGCTCAATGCTTATGCCAAGCTATTGTGTTCCTCATGGAACCAAGGAGCCATTGTGACACTGCAGGGGCTGATGGCATCAAGGAGGCAATTGTGACAGTACAGAACCTCCTAGAAACAAGGCTCCATTGTGACACCGTGGGGAATCATGGAATCAAGGAGCCCATTGTGACACGGCTGCATGGAACCAATGGTCCATGGTTACACTGCGGATTCAAGAAGAGCACGGTGACACCACGCAACATCATGGAACCATAGGTCCATTGTGACACAGCGGGGCCTCATGGAAACAAGGGGACCATTGTGGCAAAGCAGGGCCTAATGGAAGCATGGAGAGCATTGTGACACTAAGGAAACTCCTGGAACCAAGATGACCACTGGCACATAATGGAACCTCATGGAAGCAAGCCTCCACAATGACTTTGGAGGGCCTCGGGGACCACAGGACCCATTGTGACACAGCAGGACCTGGTGGAACCAAGGAGCCTTTGTGATACTCCACATCCACATGGAAGCCAGGGTGCACTGAGACACAGCGGGGCCTTGTTGGAACCAAAGACACCTCTGCAAAAAGCAGGCTAGCTCATAGAAGCAAGGAGTCCATTGTTACAACGTAAAAGCTATGGAACCAAGGGACCATTGTGACACTGCGGGGCCTCATGGAACCAATTGTCCATGATGACAGTGCGGATCAAAGGAGACCATGGTGACACTGCGGAACCTGATGGAACCAAGGAGCCATTGTGACACAGTGGGGCCTCATGGAATCAAGGAGACCATTGTGACCCAGGTGTTGCATGGGAAGGCAAGGAGCCATTGTGACACTTTGGGCTTCTTCCCTTGAGCTCTGCAGCTGGCTGTCCCAGCCCAGCGCACCATGTGCCACCTGCTCTCCTCAGGGCTCTGCCTGCACACAGCCCCAGGAGAAGTTTTCCTGTTTGGAAGGAAAGAATGGAAAAGCCGGAGCAGGTTTCCTAAACAACAAACCCCACTCAGGAGCCACATGCTCAGTACAGGCTGCCTGGAACGATGTCCCTTTTCTACAAGGGTCAGTGTGAGCAGGAATGAATGATCTCTGGGAGCAGAATTCTCGGAGTCTTTCCACTGAATTCTCTGTCCCTGTGTCTTGGGGTGACTTTATCGTGTGTATCCCCTATTGCTGCTCTATGCTCAGAAGTGAACTTTGTGCGTTTCTGTGCCTTTCAACTGAGCCTGAGAGGCGGGAGAGGAAAAAAACCGGACAAACTTCTCAGAGCGTTTGTTCAAGGACACACATACACACTCCTCTGCATCCTGCTTGCAGCAAGAGCAGAGGAAGCAACTTGGTTTCTTTTTTGCCAGTTTTCAGCTCCTTTTCTCTGGGGGGAGATGGAGAGTTGAACTTTGTTTTCCTGGGACTTCGGGGGGTTTTTTTCCCTTCTTCTCTTCTTGACTCTTTCAACATCAGAGCACATTGGGAGAATTTTCTCCCGAGGTGGGGGCCCTGAATGTGGGCCCATGAGCCAGCTGCAAGGAGGAGGAGAGAGACTACACCTACGGAAGTGTTGGGGTTCCTCCCCCCTGCCATGAGGTCATGGGAGAGGGGACCCTGGGGTAGAGGCATGGCCTGGGCACGGGGGTCTCCCTGCTCCCTGCTCACATGTGCCCTAATCCTGTTCAGCACTGCTTATTTTGTGTTGCCCTGTGTGAGGAGGGCCCTGGTTGTGCCGTGATTGCTCAGTTCTTTGGCAGTGCCCCGCCCATGTGGCTGGAGAAGAAAGAGCTCTGAAACTTCTCTCAAGAATCGCTCCCTGTTTCTTTGCACGGGCCTCGCTGTCTATGGATGTTTCAGGAGACCCCACCGAAACACGGAAGGACTCTCAAATTATCCCAGCTTTCTCTGCACAGCGAGAGCTTTTAATATTTAGCATTGCTATCCTTTTCCTGTGTGTTTGTTAAAAAAATAGGTTTTATCTCTTTCACTTTCTTCCCAGGAAAGTTCTTTTTTCCAAAAACCTGGTGGGGGAGGGCTGGGTGTAACCTGCCTTCTATCAGAGGATATTTTCCTCCAAATTTGTCCAAACCGGCACAGCCTGTCCTTTCCTGGGTCTCTGTTGCAGATGGAAGCTGCTGGTGCCATTGTCAGCTTGAAGCCCTCTTTTGATGCAAGCAGATGTTGCCAGGTGTGTTCAGCAGCTGTTGCTCAATGCTTATGCCAAGCTATTGTGTTCCTCATGGAACCAAGGAGCCATTGTGACACTGCAGGGGCTGATGGCATCAAGGAGGCAATTGTGACAGTACAGAACCTCCTAGAAACAAGGCTCCATTGTGACACCGTGGGGAATCATGGAATCAAGGAGCCCATTGTGACACGGCTGCATGGAACCAATGGTCCATGGTTACACGGCGGATTCAAGAAGAGCACGGTGACACCACGCAACATCATGGAACCATAGGTCCATTGTGACACAGCGGGGCCTCATGGAAACAAGGGGACCATTGTGGCAAAGCAGGGCCTAATGGAAGCATGGAGAGCATTGTGACACTAAGGAAACTCCTGGAACCAAGATGACCACTGGCACATAATGGAACCTCATGGAAGCAAGCCTCCACAATGACTTTGGAGGGCCTCGGGGACCACAGGACCCATTGTGACACAGCAGGACCTGGTGGAACCAAGGAGCCTTTGTGATACTCCACATCCACATGGAAGCCAGGGTGCACTGAGACACAGCGGGGCCTTGTTGGAACCAAAGACACCTCTGCAAAAAGCAGGCTAGCTCATAGAAGCAAGGAGTCCATTGTTACAACGTAAAAGCTATGGAACCAAGGGACCATTGTGACACTGCGGGGCCTCATGGAACCAATTGTCCATGATGACAATGCGGATCAAAGGAGACCATGGTGACACTGCAGAACCTGATGGAACCAAGGAGCCATTGTGACACAGTGGGGCCTCATGGAATCAAGGAGACCATTGTGACCCAGGTGTTGCATGTGAAGGCAAGGAGCCATTGTGACACTTTGGGCTTCTTCCCTTGAGCTCTGCAGCTGGCTGTCCCAGCCCACTGCACCATGTGCCACCTGCTCTCCTCAGGGCTCTGCCTGCACACAGCCCCAGGAGAAGTTTTCCTGTTTGGAAGGAAAGAATGGAAAAGCCTGAGCAGGTTTCCTAAACAACAAACCCCACTCAGGAGCCACATGCTCAGTACAGGCTGCCTGGAACGATGTCCCCTTTCTGCAAGGGTCAGTGTGAGCAGGAATGATCTCTGGGAGCAGAATTCTCGGAGTCTTTCCACTGAATTCTCTGTCCCTGTGTCTTGGGGTGACTTTATCATGTGTATCCCCTATCGCTGCTCTATGCCCAGAAGTGAACTTTGTGCATTTCTGTGCCTTTCAACTGAGCCTGAGAGGGGGGAGAGGGAAAAAAACCGGACAAACTTCTCAGAGCGTTTGTTCAAGGACACACATACACACTCCTCTGCATCCTGCTTGCCGCAAGAGCAGTGGAAGCAACCTTGTTTCTTTTGAGCCAGTTTTCAGCTCCTTTTCTCTGGAGGGAGATGGAGAGTTGAACTTTGTTTTCCTGGGACTTTGAGGGTTTTTTTCCCTTCTTCTCTTCTTGACTGTTTCCACATCAGACCACATTGGGAGAATTTTCTACCGAGGTGGGGGCCCTGAATGTGGGCCCATGTGCCAGCTCCAAGGAGGAGGAGAGAGACTACACCTACGGAAGTGTTGGGGTTCCTCCCCCCTGCCATGAGGTCATGGGAGAGGGGACCTTGGGGTAGAGGCATGGCCTGGGCACGGGGGTCTCCCTGCTCCCTGCTGACATGTGCCCTAATCCTGTTCAGCACTGGTTATTTTGTGTTGCCCTGTGCCAGGAGGGCCCTGCTTGTGCCGTGATTGCTCAGGTCTTTGGCAGTGCCCCGCCCATGTGGCTGGAGAAGAAAGAGCTCTGCAACTTCTCTCAAGAATCGCTCCCTATTTCTTTGCACGGGCCTCGCTGTCTATGGATGTTTCAGGAGACCCCACCGAAACACGGAAAGACTCTCAAATTATGCCAGCTTTCTCTCCACAGCGAGAGGTTTTAATATTTAGCATTGTTCTCCTTTTCCTGTGTGTTTGTTAAAAAAATAGTTTTTATCTCTTTCACTTTCTTCCCAGGAAAATTCTTTTTTCCCGAACCTGGTGGGGGAGGGCTGGGTGTATCCTGCCTTCTATCAGAGGATATTTTCCTCCACATTTGTCCAAAACGGCACAGCCTGTCCTTTGCCTGGGTGTCTGTTGCAGATGGAAGCTGCTGCTGCCATTGTCAGCTTGAAGCCCTCTTTTGATGCAAGCAGATGTTGCCAGGTGTGTTCAGCAGCTGTTGCTCAATGCTTATGCCAAGCTATTGTGTTCCTCATGGAACCAAGGAGCCATTGTGACACTGCAGGGGCTGATGGCATCAAGGAGACAATTGTGACAGTACAGAACCTCCTAGAAACAAGGCTCCATTGTGACACCGTGGGGAATCATGGAATCAAGGAGCCCATTGTGACACAGCCAGGCCGCATGGAACCAATGGTCCATTGTTCCACTGCGGATTCAAGAAGAGCACGGTGACACCATGCAACATCACGGAACCATGCGTCCATTGTGACACAGCGGGGCCTCATGGAAACAAGGGGACCATTGTGGCAAAGCAGGGCCTAATGGAAGCATGGAGAGCATTGGGACATTGTGGGGAATCATGGAAGCATGGAGAGCATTGTGACACTAAGGAAACTCCTGGAACCAAGATGACCACTGGCACATAATGGAACCTCATGGAAGCAAGCCTCCATGATGACTTTGGAGGGCCTCAGGGACCACAGGACCCACTGTGACACAGCAGGACCTGGTGGAACCAAGGAGCCTTTGTGATACTCCACATCCACATGGAAGCCAGGGTGCACTGAGACACAGAAGGGCCTTGTGGGAACCAAAGACACCTCTGCAAAAAGCAGGCTAGCTCATAGAAGCAAGGAGTCCATTGTTACAACGTAAAAGCTATGGAACCAAGGGACCATTGTGACACTGCGGGGCCTCATGGAACCAATTGTCCATGATGACAGTGCGGATCAAAGGAGACCATGGTGACACTGCGGAACCTGATGGAACCAAGGAGCCATTGTGACACAGTGGGGCCTCATGGAATCAAGGAGACCATTGTGACCCAGGTGTTGCATGGGAAGGCAAGGAGCCATTGTGACACTTTGGGCTTCTTCCCTTGAGCTCTGCAGCTGGCTGTCCCAGCCCAGCGCACCATGTGCCACCTGCTCTCCTCAGGGCTCTGCCTGCACACAGCCCCAGGAGAAGTTTTCCTGTTTGCAAGGAAAGAATGGAAAAGCCGGAGCAGGTTTCCTAAACAACAAACCCCACTCAGGAGCCACATGCTCAGTACAGGCTGCCTGGAACGATGTCCCCTTTCTGCAAGGGTCAGGGTGAGCAGGAATGATCTCTGGGAGCAGAATTCTCGGAGTCCTTCCACTGAATTCTCTGTCCCTGTGTCTTGGGGTGACTTTAGGATGTGTATCCCCTATTGCTGCTCTATGCCCAGAAGTGAACTTTGTGCATTTCTGTGCCTTTCAACTGAGCCTGAGAGGGGGGAGAGGGAAAAAAACCCGGACAAACTTCTCAGAGCGTTTGTTCAAGGACACACATACACACTCCTCGGCATCCTGCTTGCAGCAAGAGCAGAGGAAGCAACATTGTTTCTTTTTAGCCAGTTTTCAGCTCCTTTTCTCTGGAGGGAGATGGAGAGTTGAACTTTGTTTTCCTGGGACTTTGGGGTTTTTTTTCCCTTCTTCTCTTCTTGACTGTTTCAACATCAGAGCACATTGGGAGTATTTTCTACCGAGGTGGGGGCCCTGAATGTGGGCCCATGAGCCAGCTGCAAGGAGGAGGAGAGAGACTACACCTACGGAAGTGTTGGGGTTCCTCCCCCCTGCCATGAGGTCATGGGAGAGGGGACCCTGGGGTAGAGGCATGGCCTGGGCACGGGGGTCTCCCTGCTCCCTGCTCACATGTGCCCTAACCCTGTTCAGCACTGGTTATTTTGTGTTGCCCTGTGCCAGGAGGGCCCTGGTTGTGCCGTGATTGCTCAGTTCTTTGGCAGTGCCCCGCCCATGTGGCTGGAGAAGAAAGAGCTCTGAAACTTCTCTCAAGAATCACTCCCTATTTCTTTGCACGGGCCTCTCTGTCTATGGATGTTTCAGGAGACCCCACCGAAACACGGAAGGACTCTCAAATTATCCCAGCTTTCTCTCCACAGCGAGAGGTTTTAATATTTAGCATTGTTCTCCTTTTCCTGTGAGTTTGTTAAAAAAATAGTTTTTATCTCTTTCACTTTCTTCCCAGGAAAATTCTTTTTTCCCGAACCTGGTGGGGGAGGGCTGGGTGTAACCTGCCTTCTATCAGAGGATATTTTCCTCCAAATTTGTCCAAACCGGCACAGCCTGTCCTTTGCCTGGGTGTCTGTTGCAGATGGAAGCTGCTGGTGCCATTCTCAGCTTGAAGCCCTCTTTTGATGCAAGCAGATGTTGCCAGGTGTGTTCAGCAGCTGTTGCTCAATGCTTATGCCAAGCTATTGTGTTCCTCATGGAACCAAGGAGCCATTGTGACGCTGCAGGGGCTGATGGCATCAAGGAGACAA
Source organism: Aphelocoma coerulescens (assembly GCF_041296385.1). NCBI lineage: Eukaryota > Metazoa > Chordata > Aves > Passeriformes > Corvidae > Aphelocoma > Aphelocoma coerulescens. Next base: position 28,279 of record NW_027184024.1, on the reverse strand, counting down.
TTGTGACAGTACAGAACCTCCTAGAAACAAGGTTCCATTGTGACACCGTGGGGAATCATGGAATCAAGGAGCCCATTGTGACACGGCCAGGCCGCATGGAACCAATGGTCCATTGTTACACTGCGGATTCAAGAAGAGCACGGTGACACCACGCAACATCACGGAACCATAGGTCCATTGTGACACAGCGGGGCCTCATGGAAACAAGGGGACCATTGTGGCAAAGCAGGGCCTAATGGAAGCATGGAGAGCATTGTGACATTAAGGAAACTCCTGGAACCAAGATGACCAGTGGCACATAATGGAACCTCATGGAACCAAGCCTCCATGATGACTTTGGAGGGCCTCAGGGACCTCTTATTACTAGAATAAGTAGTAAAGTAGGTGGGTATGCTTTATTCCAGCGCTGGGATGCACCGGGAATCGCTCCTCCAAAATCACGCCTGCCGACAGCTGCATTCTCCACGGTATTTATCGGGTTACAAGTTCTATATTTTTAAGTTTCCTAACAAACTTATACATATTCATCACCTAGCCCCACCCAGCTTCGCTTCGTATTATAATGAACTCAAAAGTCATTTACATCCGCATAGAGCTTGCGCAGTGTTGTTTGGTGGTTGTGGTAGGCGTCTCCTGGGGTTTCTTGTGATGAAGTCATGGGAGTCTTCCTCGTCTGAACTTTTCACCTTTCTCTCTTGAGCGTGCTCTTTTATACCTTTGGCCTGGGTTTAAGCTTTGGTACTGGTTTGAGCTAGTTTTGGGAAGGGCAGGATGTCTGTCTGAGGCTCCCGCTGGTCTTATCGGCAGTCTCTTATCTTTTTTCTTCCTGCTCTGGTATGCTGACCAAGCTAGATGCATTGTTCCTGACAAACGAATTCTTCTGCTCCCCATCCCCCTGATTCAAAGTCATCTTAACAACATTCCGGAACGTTCCCCTTTTTTCTATAGACCCACCACTCTTCCCCATTGGTGTCACCATCTAGCGATCACATAGCAGCATTACACCCGCACAGTCGCAATAATAATCAACTTATTAACTGCACATAACAAGTAAATATTAACTTCTTTTTAACCAAAAGAAAAAAAACTTTTAACCATTTATTACAACTCCCCCCTCTAAAACTTTGATCGGGCTCTTGCCTGCATCAACCATCTCATCACATTTCAACAGTTTTTATTAGGCAGTGTCCTCATAAGTCTTATAAATCTTTTGCAGCCTTTGGTATTTCTTATAAATTTCTTTTGCCGCTTCAGGGACTTCCTTTCCTTCCTGATCCTCTTCTAATTCATCCGCTTGGAGCACTCTAATTCTTGCAACTTTCTCCTTGTTTTGTGTCTGTTATTCTTGAATGAGGGGCATATTCTGCACAACAGAAGTTTTAAGTCTAACAAAACAGGGGATTAAACACGGCAGGAATATGAAACCAGCAAACGAGGGTCCAACAATTATCAATGCCTTCTTCCACCACTCTCCGGTTAGTAGGTTGTCCCACCAGTTAGATTTAAACAGCGGGGTCCACCTTTGCACAGGAACATGGGCTAGTTTTCTGATGTTAGTAGTTATATTTTTGATAGCTTCACTGTGGTCATCGATTTCTACACAGCACTCTGAAGAATTAAACTTTCCACACACACCACCTTCCTCGGCTAGCAGGTAATCTAGGGCCAGCCTATTTTGGTATATCATAGTTCTCATTTGTCTGGATTGTGCAGAAAGTAAGTCCAGAGCTAGGGTGGATTGATTAGATATTATTTCCACCAGTGCTTGAAGGCAGATAATTCTATTCAACATATATATTGGAGTCCTGTACCCCCATGATCCATCCTGGGCCCAAGTTGCAGGACCATAGGTGGCTATGATCCGCTCAGGTGGCCACTCATCCTCCTCCCACTTCTGGGTTCCTCCTATCTGGATGTCCCTTTTTCACCGTGCCAATTCATCATACAGAGGAACCCCAAGACTTTGCCCCTCAATTCTTGGAAGTAGGAAAAAGGAGGGTCTAATTATGCCTAGGGTACAGCTTCCAGCCCAGTCCTTTTGAAGCATAACATAGGCCATTTTCCCACATAACCAGAAGAGCCCTTTTGGTGCTCGCCAATAATTATGAAATTTTACATTGTTTATGCCAATCTTACTCCAGAATTTTGAGATTTTTGGTTCATCTTGGAAGGGGTTGGGTTCCCTGGTAATACACTCATACAAATTTTCTCGTTCCACATATGTACACCCTTGTTTTTGTTTTCTTGCCCAATATAAATCCTTAGCCTTAGGGATCCACCACTGATGTGTACCATTTGTTACAAAGTACCTTTGCAGGGAAGCTCACCCACATATGCTATATATTTAGGACCTCTCCTCCACACACATTCTTCTCCGATGACTCCCGACCTCAGGCTCCAAGTTTCTTCTTCCTTCCTCTCATCTGCTCCTGGCGATTCTTTCTCCATTATCTTTAGGGTCTCCTGTGGGGTCAAAGCAATCCCCTCCCAAGGCCAAACCTCTGCCATCCGAGTATCTCCACAAATCCAGCAATCAGTTATATTCCATTCATGGCTTATTTTCTCAACTAGATCTAGGAACAAGTTCTTTCCTCCTATTATTCTGATTTCAGGTCCCTTCTTAATTACCCCTTTAACCTCTTTCTCTCTAATCAGGTCTGGCTCCCATTTTCCTGCCTTTTCTTTTTGCTTTACTGGGTCTTTCTCAGATCCATTTCTCCTTCATAGGGCATTCTCCCAGCAATTTCTGTTTAAAAGTCCCTACATTCTCAAAAAGCCAATAGGTTCGGCCATCCTCTATGCAAGTTTGCAGCTCTAAAAAGTTGGCACAATTAGGGCTCGGGTTCGAATGGGTTCTTCGGACGGCCGTCAGAGAGTCTCCCGCATACAAGGGGTAGTAACATTTATCACAGGATGGTGCTCCTCCTGCTTGGATGTTAATCATGAGGAGCACCCATATCAGCAGGGGTCCGGTACAGGGCACTCTCCCACCCATGTCTCCCCTCTAATCCCAATTAGAGGATCCATGACTCTCTATCTGTGGCAAGAGTGTATCCGGATCCAGTCTTTCCCCCTTGCAGTATTCTTACCCATTGGTTACTGTTACCCTCTTGTTGCGGTGACAATCTCCCTTTTGTGTCAACTTATTTTCTTTCCTTTTAGGGTCTGACTGCTAGGTGTGTGGGAGGATGCTCTATTCCTTCAGAGTTCTTTGGATCTGTAATGAGAAACATCAAACAGATTTAAAAAGTTCTGTTAAAATTCTTCAATAAATAACTATTTTAAACTTTAAACATTAACAAGTATTCATGAAGTCAACAACTTCTAATTCTTAAAACTTAAATTACTAAAACAGTTAATAAAATAAAAATCATCTTAAAAACTCCATCTTTATCTGTCCTTTCATGGCTTCATCTTTAGTGTCAGCTTGGTGTCGGTCAAGTTGACTACCATCCACTCAGCTGGGGCTTGTACAGGTCCTTTCACCCTGGAGACATGAGTCCATCCTCTTTCTTGAGTTCTTATTGCTGTTGCTGTGGTCAGCAAAATTTGAAAAGGGCCTTCCCATTTCGGGGTCAATGGCTGATCTTTCCAAGTTTTAATTAATACCCAATCGCCAGGCTGGAACTTATGAATATCAAAATCAATGGGCGTAGTTTGGGGAAGATACCCCTTTTCTCTCAGTTCTTTGAGAGTCTTTGCAACAGTCTGTATGTATTTCTTTTAAGCTTGATAAATGTAGGATGGTTCCTTCATCTCCTAAGGCTGCTTTCTTTGCTATCTGGTCGGCCAAATTATTTCCTTTTATCTCCAGGGAGTCTCCTCTTTGATGTCCCCTTACATGCACTACGGCTATCTCCACTGGGCCTCTTAAAGCTTCAAGTACCTCTTTTATTAAATTCTCATGCATTAACGTTTTTCCTGTTGAATTTACAAATCCTCTCTCAGTCCAGATTTTACCAAAAGTGTGTACAACTCCATATGCATATTTTGAGTCAGTATAAATAGTTCCTTTTTGATAACTGAGCCACAACAGTCCTCGTAATAAAGCATAAAGTTCACAGCACTGCACCGACCACTGTCCTGAAAGTTTTCCTTTTTCTATAATATTCATGTCTTTTCCATTTATCACTGCATACCCTGAAACTCGTTTTCCTTCTATTACTCTGGACGAACCATCCACAAAGAGGATCTCTCCTTCCAGTAAGGGGTGTTCCAGTAAGTCCTCCCTGACTTTCGTTTGCAGGTCAATGGTTTCGATGCAGATATGCTCAAGTTCCCTGTCTGGTTCTCCATATAAAAATTGGGCAGGGTTTATTGCTCTGGTTGTGGTTAACTCCAAATTTTCCATATTATTTAGAATCAGTTCATATTTTAAAAGTCTGCTGTCAGAGATCCATTGGCTAGCTTTTTTACTTAATATGGTTTTCAAATCATGTGGAGTGTACACTCTAATCTTGTTACCAAAAGTTAACTTATATCCTTCCCCCACCAGGGTTACTGTGGCTGCAACAGCCTGGAGACAGGTTTGCCATCCCCTTATCACTGGGTCTAATAACTTTGACACATAAGCAATAGGTTTTTTCACTCCACACCACTCCTGCACAAGCACTCCATAAGCCACTCCTTCTTCAACATTCACAAATAACTCAAATAACCTTTCTAAATCAGGCAAACTCAATACTGGAGCAGTTATCAGTTTTCTTTTCAATTCTTCCAACCTGTCATTGTCTTCTTCATCCCAGGTTAAGGGTTCTTGCTCTACTAATTTGTCATACAAGAATTTTACTAGTTTAGTATGCCCTTCTATCCATAATTTACAGTATCCAATCAACCCTAACAATTTTCTCACATCAGTTTTAGTTTTTGGTGCTGGCAATGACAATATTCCCTGTATTCTGCTTGAGTCTAGTTTCTTGTAGCCATGCCCAATTACATGACCTAAATATTTCACCTCTGGTTCTACAAATTGCAACTTCCTTTTTGATACTTTCAAACCCTTTTCTGCTAGAAAATTTAATAATTTAATTGTTGTTTCCTGGACCTCTTCTTTTTGTTCCCCTGAGACTAACAAATCGTCCACATACTGTAATATCTGTACCTGTCCAATTGGTAAAAATTCTCACATCAGTTCTTCTAAGGCCTGACCAAATAGATTTGGGGATTCTGTAAATCCCTGAGGCAGTCGAGTCCATTGTAATTGCTGTTTCCTCCCTGTAGCTTCATCATGCCATTCAAAGGCAAACCACCCTCTGCTCTCTTTTTCAAGTGGGCACGCCCAAAAGGCGTCCATGCCCTCCTCCTTCTGCCCACACTGCAGAAGTCTCCTTCTGCAATAGTCTCCTCCTCATCCTTTGTTAACACCATTATTTTAGCCACCATTCTGCCTTCCTCAGGGACTACCCCTATCCCCAGCTGTAATTGCAGGTCCCGGCCTAGTAAATTGCATCCCAATTTTGGCATGTATAATAAATCTACACAGCTTTCTCAGGAATTGCCTTTTACTTGTACTTGTTCAATCATGGCCACATCAAATGGAAGCAGCAGAAAGACTTTGTGTCTGCTTGTCCAAGCTCCAAGGAGCTGGGGTGGCAAAGGGTGGCCTGGGCTGGTGGCAGGTGAAGTCCTGTTTCATGTCATCATAGAGTGGCACAGGACAAAGCTAAAAGCACCCACAGCCACACTGATGAAGTCTTTCTGATGCTCCTAGAGGAAAAGCTGCTGTCACACAATCCATTGGTATTTGTAACTTTTATTTGCAATACTTTAGGTCCAAGTTTCAAACCGCAATATTTTTACACTCAAGACACGGTCATGCACAATCCATATTTCAATTTCCTATTGCTTCAACCACAATTTAAAATAACTTAATATTGACAACAAAACCCAAAATCTTTAAAAAAGGATGCTGAGGTCAGTGAGATGGATCCATGCCATCAGCACATTTGCAAAGTAAATAACTTTGTTCTCTTTTTAAAAAGATCAGTTACCTCTTAATCCAAAGTTACAGAAGATTTTTCACTACACATTTGGTTTTTTCTCTTTCATATTTTTTCTGTTTTTTCTTTTTTCTAATTTTTTTTTTTTAAGAGATAACACGTCTTAAAAAAGGATTGTACAGCAAAATGAGATACATTTCTGCTCAACAATGAAAATGTAGGCTCCTCCTCTGTTTACTTTTGTCTGGATACCCTGAAGAAAAAATCTAGCAGACACCAGCAGAGGTGTAAACGGGTTGCTTTGGACTAAAGTGGAGTTTAGCACTGGTGACATCCTGACCCAGTCAAGAGTTGCAGAATTCTTTTGCAGATCTCGAACCATGTGCTTGCGGGCACAGCACCTGCAGTGCTGATGCACCAGTGCACGAGAAGAACTCTGTTATTCCCGCACCGAATTTGGGCTCTGCCCGAGAAGGAGGTGCTGCAGTGCTTTGCTCCTCGTTGCCGTGTGGAGCAGCTCCCTTCCTGCTGGCTGAGCTGCTCAGGCAGAGCCCGGCAGCTCCTGACCCTGAAGGGCTGAGGCCTTTCCCCTGCTGCTGTGCTACAGACGGATTCAGCAGCATTGCTGTACGTGGGGATACACAGCGGGACCAAAAGCAGTTGCCTTTGTAGACCCTAAGCTCAAAGGTGAAAAATCTCAAGAGACGAGGATGGAAGAGACTCGCAGGCTGCCTGTTTGCTGTGCTGCCCCACTTGTGAGCGGCCCAGCTTTGCGTGAGGCAGAGTGAGAACAAGGGGCAGCTCCCTCCCTCCCAGCCCCGCAGCCAAGGGGTCCCTCCAGTCCTGGGGCTTGGGGCACCATCAGAACCTTCCAAGCAAAGGTTATCTTTGAACTTGCTCATTCATGAAATGCGCACGGTCATGAGCGCTCTGATAGATGTATCCACCCATTAGTGAAACATGGATTGACCTTTCTGTATTTGGAAGCTGGACAAGGCCATGAAATCTGACATCTGGCCTTGTTTGGGGCTGTATGGTCAAAGTCAACTCCCTTGTTTCCTCCTTGAGCCCTGGCCAGGCTTTGGGAGAAACAAACGGGAGAATGAAACCAGATGTTCCCACGCTAGAAGTGCTGTCGGTTTGTTAGTTCAACACTATCAAAGGTGGGCCCTCTCACAGGGAGGTTGGAAGCCTCACCTGTGGGTGGAGGCACCTGCAGGAACTCCCAGTGTCCGGGAATGGCTCTCCAGTCCTTGGCTGTGACAGCTTCCCCCAGCTGATGGGTGGCTCTGGGTGATGGTAAAGTCTGAGGGTAACTGCTGCTGTCTCTTTCTTAATCACTACGGGCAATCTTTGGTAGTGATGATTGGGTGCTTTGCTGAGCTTCTCCTTTTGTGAGTCTTTGCTGCTTTGAACTACAGTAAATGACGCTGATTCCTTGAGTTGGTGTCTGTGTCTTTGGTGCTGACCCTGCCCACTGGTAAAACAAATTTGGTATAGTCTGGCCGGATCACAACAAAATGCTGCTTTTTAAATGTAAGTGTAAGGAATCGGTCCCATCCAAAATTCCCGCATGGGAAGACCTTCCCTGGGGTTTGCTGGCTGTGGCGTGGGCTGAGGTCGGAGCTCCGTGCGAGCAATGAGGACGTCAATTGAAAGAAGCTGAAGCACTGGATGTATTAAAATGCATCCCAAAATTTCATATGGCAAAAGGAAAAGAACTTGTGGGTTTGGGAAGATGAGGGTGAATTTTGTTAACAGCATCTCGGAAACAGCACCAACAGAAGGAACAATTGTTGTTGAAATGCTCCCACATGGAGCAACAGAAGAAGTTTTTAATCTTGAGTTTGGATTTGTTTGAGCAAAGGAAATAATAATAATAACAACGAGAATAATAACAAAAAATAATGATCTACATGTATATAATATAATATAATAAAAATCGATGTTTGTGTTTTCACATGTATATAATGACATTGTGAAATAATGCTCCAAATACCCATTTGTTAGCTTTGGCTGCTCAGGGATATAAGACTAAATACACTACAGAAAAGGACTGGCCAGGACCCCAGCATCGCTGGGAAACTGTGGGAGATTGTATACAACAGATGAAGGAGGAAGGGATGAAAGTGGCTGTTTTTATAGGGTTTGCTGACGCTAGGACGTGGAATGCTTTGTCTGTTACTGCGAAAAATAAAGTGAGTAAGACTGCTGGGTTTTTCATATACCAGACTATCCACAAGCTGCAGAATTGATTGAACAGATGAAGGATTGTTAAAAGAGCAGTTGAAAAATATAGGAGATGGGAATGTGTTGCAATGAAAAACCCACCGCCCAGATGTGCTCCATATCCTTAACAATGGGCCCACTGGGGAAATGAAAACTCCCTGGATGCGCATGGCTGCACCCAATTTGCAAATAGAACCACGGACAGTGACACTTTGACTTCCTGGGAAATTGTTCCGGGGGTGATGGCCCCTGACAGGGCCATCGCAGAGGCTGCAGGGCTGGACCTTTACGCATTAGAATTAATTAGGAAAAATCAGAAGCAAATGAGAGTTATCAGTACCGGCACAGGAATTCAGGTTCCTCCGGGACACTTTGGTTTGATAACTGCTCACTCAAGCTTGGCCTTGACAAGTGTTCATATGGTGGGAGGAGTGGTTGGTGCAGATTATCAAGGAGAAATTAAAGTGGTTCTGTTAAACAATAGTGAACAACACTGGATTATTCAACCCCACGGCAGGGAAGCACAGTTATTGATATTGCCAGTTTTTAAAACAACCGTGAAAAAAGGACATCCACTTCACATCACTACTGTTCATGGAGATAAAGGGTTTGGATCCACCAGTCCTGATCACGGAGCCAGAGTGTGGGTCCAGAGGCCAAATGGCCCGCCTGAGCCAGCTGAAGTAAGAGCTGTAGGCAAAGACAACACTGTTTGAATCCTGAAACCTGGGTGAGAAAGATGGGCACATGTCCCTGCAGCCAAGTGTTCTGTGAGAGAACAAAGAGATGTTACAGGATATTGTTTTGCAGAGCCTGCCAGACCAAATCTCCCTGTTTGCCCCAATGGTCCCTTTGGAAAGTGCTCTGATCCACGGCGCTCGATGTGAAGACTGATGTGCCACTGAGTGAGTGACTTCTGCAGACAGAAAGGGACCACTTAACAGTGAAACTATTGTTGATCTTGTTGATTTAATGTTGTCCTTGTAATCAGAGCACTGGTTGGGAAAATAGATTTCTAACAGCAGGAGCAGAGATAGGGAACTCATTTAACCTCAGTAATTGCTGGGTGCGTGGAAGTCCAGAAGGATTCGATGACTGGCCTTGGCTGGCCCATCTGGCCCAACCCAAATGGTGGGTTAGAAACTTGAGCACAGTTCACGATAAAAACAGAGCTCTAGACCGAGGGTGGCGATCCCCGACCACTGCCTTTTCATAGAAAAGGCATTTCTTGCCTAAATTGGATAAAGAGGAATATATGTAGGGAAAAGTGTCTGTGGATGGATGTTGTCTCCTGGAATAGGTTGTATGCACCCACACTGTAAACTGTTCAATTGCAGCCAGTATAAAGGGAAATGGAATCAAACTCATGGACAGCTCTTTAATCATGGCTGGGTTAAGCATTCCTATGAAGATTGTGAAAAGATACCCTTAAAGCACTTCCCATATGATATTTTGGCTTGTCAACAAAGAATTTCTAATACTTAAATCTAAGATTGTAGTATGAAAAGAATTGTTATGAAGGTTGCAGTTCGTCTCTAGGTCAAAGGACTGATTGAAGTAGTGAGGCCTGAACAACAGGCCCTGACTGAGGCCTGAACAACAGGCTCTGAGCCAAAGTTGACATTTAGATGAACCTTCCAACCAAACGTTCTATTTGTATCTGCTCATTAACAAAGCATTAGTAGCAATATGCTCTATGTTCATTGGTGAAACACGGATTGACCTTTCTGTATTTAGAAACTGGACGAGGCCCCATCTGGCCTTGTTTGGGGCTTTAGGATCAAACTCCCTCGGTTCCTCCTTGAGCCCTGGCCAGGCTTTGGGAGAAACCAAAGAGGAGAATGAAACCAGATGTTCCCACACTAGCAGTGATGTCGGCTTGTTTGTTCAACGCTGTCAAAGCTGGGCCCTCTCACAGCGAGGTTGAAGCCTCGTTGCCCGCAAAGGTGGATGCACCTGCAGGAACTCCCAGTGTCCGGGAATGGCTCTCCAGTCCTTGGCTGTGACAGCTTCCCCCAGCTGATGTGAGGATGTGGATGATGGCAAGGCCTGAGGGTAACTGGTGCTGTCTCTTTCTTGATTACTGTACGCAATCTTTGGTAGTGATGATTGGGTGCTTTGCTGGGCTTCTCCTTTTGTGATTCTTTGCAGTTTTGCATTCTAATAAATTACACTATTCCTGAACTTGGTGTCTGTGTCTTTGGGGCTGACCCTGCCCACTGGCAAAACAGACACTGAGGGCCCTCGGAGAACCAAAGGTGCCTTGCGTCACCGTGGGGCCTTGTGTAACCAAGGGCGCCATAATGACAGCGTGGGGCCCAAAGGAACCAAGGGGCCAGCGTGGCACTGCAAGGCCTCGTGGAACCATGGAGAGCATTGTGACACTGAGGGGAGTCTTATAATCAAGGGTCCATTGTTTTCCTCTCCCTGCCCCGGCCCCAGCCCTGCAAAGAAGCCCAGTCCTGTCTGGCCCTGCAGCAGGAACTGGAGGCACTGGAGGTGCGGGACAGTGACTCTGTGTCTGGAATGCTCAGGAGATCCTCAGCTCGGGCAGCTCCTGCAGCCCCAGGGCCCCGCTGCCCAGCACAGCAGCAGAGAGTTGGCTCTGGGG